>NC_089838.1:305780842-307033342 GCF_035609145.1 Eleutherodactylus coqui | reverse complement strand
GTATTGAATGGCAAAGAGCAGTGCCTATCCAGTTAAGGCGGAGGGAAAAAACAAGGATAGATCCATGCCCCGTGTGAGGATCGAACTCACGACCTTCTGATTATGAGACTGACGCGCTACCTACTGCGCTAACGAGGCATCTTGCGTGTGATTGGTTGTTGCCGTCCAGAGATAAGATGGAATTCTGTAAGCACAAAACTTCTTTTTTTTTTTTTTTTTTTTTTAATATGTACATGTATATATCTACATATATTGGAAAGTTTAAAGCAAGCTGTGAAAGCAACTTTTCCCATATGGTCTAGCGGTTAGGATTCCTGGTTTTCACCCAGGCGGCCCGGGTTCGACTCCCGGTATGGGAATGAGTGTTTTGCTAAGCTTGTGCCTGCATTCAAAGGCCTGCACCTTTCTTGCAGAATTAAGCGGCTTAGTTTGCAGATGCTCTTGGCAGCCAAAAATGCTGCGCTAACGAGGCCACTTGCAAGTGGTTGTTGATGCCATCCATGCTTAAAAATGAGTTTTCAAATCATGAAACTGATTTTTTTTCTACTTATTACTGAAAAAGGGTCTCAGCGGTTCCCATATGGTCTAGCGGTTAGGATTCCTGGTTCTCACCCAGGCGGCCCGGGTTCGACTCCCGGTATGGGAATGAGCATTTTCCTAAGCTTGCAACTACATCGAAAGACCCTCTGAATTAAGATAGCGCTCAAAAAGTTCATAAAAGTATCATTCAGGCTTGCCGTCTACAAGAGCACCTTTGCTTTTTCATCAAGAATGCCGTGACCCGGATTCGAACCGGGGTTGCTGCGGCCACAACGCAGAGTACTAACCACTATACGATCACGGCGACATTCACGAGCCAGGTAGGAGTCGAACCTACAATCTTCTGATCCGTAGTCAGACGCGTTATCCATTGCGCCACTGTCCCTGTGTGAGAGGTTGCCACTAATCATGCTCCCCATTTTGGACTTTTGCTACGCTCGCAGCCATATTCAAAGACCTCAACACGGTTGCTTTTAGCCCCTAGCCAAAACCCTTCTGCCTTGTTTGCTACCTTTCCATATTATCCAGTATCGTTTCGGTATTGAATGGCAAAGAGCAGTGCCTATCCAGTTAAGGCGGAGGGAAAAAACAAGGATAGATCCATGCCCCGTGTGAGGATCGAACTCACGACCTTCTGATTATGAGACTGACGCGCTACCTACTGCGCTAACGAGGCATCTTGCGTGTGATTGGTTGTTGCCGTCCAGAGATAAGATGGAATTCTGTAAGCACAAAACTTCTTTTTTTTTTTTTTTTTTTTTTTTAATATGTACATGTATATATCTACATATATTGGAAAGTTTAAAGCAAGCTGTGAAAGCAACTTTTCCCATATGGTCTAGCGGTTAGGATTCCTGGTTTTCACCCAGGCGGCCCGGGTTCGACTCCCGGTATGGGAATGAGTGTTTTGCTAAGCTTGTGCCTGCATTCAAAGGCCTGCACCTTTCTTGCAGAATTAAGCGGCTTAGTTTGCAGATGCTCTTGGCAGCCAAAAATGCTGCGCTAACGAGGCCACTTGCAAGTGGTTGTTGATGCCATCCATGCTTAAAAATGAGTTTTCAAATCATGAAACTGATTTTTTTTCTACTTATTACTGAAAAAGGGTCTCAGCGGTTCCCATATGGTCTAGCGGTTAGGATTCCTGGTTCTCACCCAGGCGGCCCGGGTTCGACTCCCGGTATGGGAATGAGCATTTTCCTAAGCTTGCAACTACATCGAAAGACCCTCTGAATTAAGATAGCGCTCAAAAAGTTCATAAAAGTATCATTCAGGCTTGCCGTCTACAAGAGCACCTTTGCTTTTTCATCAAGAATGCCGTGACCCGGATTCGAACCGGGGTTGCTGCGGCCACAACGCAGAGTACTAACCACTATACGATCACGGCGACATTCACGAGCCAGGTAGGAGTCGAACCTACAATCTTCTGATCCGTAGTCAGACGCGTTATCCATTGCGCCACTGGCCCTGTGTGAGAGGTTGCCACTAGAGATGAGTGAACGTACTCGTCCGAGCTTGATATTCGTACTCTTAACGAGCACCACGCGGTTACTTTCAGTTTCCTCTCTGAGACGTTAGCGCGCTTTTCTGGCCAATTGAAAGATAGGGAAGGCATTACAACTTCCCCCTGTGACGTTCAAGCCCTATACCACCCCCCTGCTGTGAGTGGCTGGGGCGATCAGATGTCACCCGAGTATAAAAGTCGGCCCCTCCCGCGGCTCGCCTCAGATGTCTTGTGAGTTAGCTGAGGGAAAGTGCTGTTGGTGCCGGAGCTGCTATAGGGAGAGTGTTAGGAGTTAGTGTAGGCTTCAAGAACCCCAACGGTCCTTCTCAGGGCCACATCTATCCGTGTGCAGTACTGTGGAGGGTGCTGTTAGCAGTGTTGCACAAATTTTTTTTTTTTCAAAATCGGCAGTCTGCAGAGCATTGCGCCTTGCAGTAATAGTCCAGGGATAGAAGTGGTGGTTAGGCAGGGAGAGTGTTAGGAGTGAGTGTAGGCTTCAAGAACCCCAACAGTCCTTCTTAGGGCCACATCTATCCGTGTGCAGTACTGTGCAGGCTGCTGTTAGCAGTGTTGCATATTTTTTTCTTTTCAAAATCGGCTGTCTGCAGAGCATTGCGCCTTGCAGTAATACTACAGGGAGAGAATTGTGTAGGCAGGGCCAGAAGACATATATTATTGATTGAATATAGTCAGTGGGCCCTCCGTTTCCAAAAAAGGGAAAAATTGTATTTGTCCTGCAGGCTTGCGCCAATTTATTTCCTGCCTGGGAAAAGTAACCACTCTGCTGCACTTCATATAACTGCATTTCTGTGCAACACATATCTTATCTGATTGAATATAGTCAGTGGGCCCTCCGTTTCCCAAAAAGGGAAACATTCTATTTGTCCTGCAGGCTTGCGCCAATTTATTTCCTGCCTGGGAAAAGTAACCGCTGTGCTGCACTTCATATAACTGCATTTCTGTGCAACACATATCTTATCTGATTGAATATAGTCAGTGGGCCCTCCGTTTCCCAAAAAGGGAAACATTCAATTTGTCCTGCAGGCTTGCGCCAATTTATTTGCTGCCTGGGAAAAGTAACCGCTGTGCTGCACTTCATATAACTGCATTTTTGTGCAACACATATCTTATCTGATTGAATATAGTCAGTGGGCCCTCCGTTTCCCAAAAAGGGAAACATTCTATTTGTCCTGCAGGCTTGCGCCAATTTATTTCCTGCCTGGGAAAAGTCTCGGCTGTGCTGCACTTCATATAACTGCATTTCTGTGCAACACATATCTTATCTGATTGAATATAGTCAGTGGGCCCTCCGTTTCCCAAAAAGGGAAACATTCTATTTGTCCTGCAGGCTTGCGCCAATTTATTTCCTGCCTGGGAAAAGTCTCCGCTGTGCTGCACTTCATATAACTGCATTTCTGTGCAACACATATCTTATCTGATTGAATATAGTCAGTGGGCCCTCCGTTTCCCAAAAAGGGAAACATTCTATTTGTCCTGCAGGCTTGCGCCAATTTATTTCCTGCCTGGGAAAAGTAAGCGCTGTGCTGCACTTCATATAACTGCATTTCTGTGCAACACATATCTTATCTGATTGAATATAGTCAGTGGGCCCTCCGTTTCCCAAAAAGGGAAACATTCTATTTGTCCTGCAGGCTTGCGCCAATTTATTTCCTGCCTGGGAAAAGTCTCGGCTGTGCTGCACTTCATATAACTGCATTTCTGTGCTACACATATCTTATCTGATTGAATATAGTCAGTGGGCCCTCCGTTTCCCAAAAAGGGAAACATTCTATTTGTCCTGCAGGCTTGCGCCAATTTATTTCCTGCCTGGGAAAAGTCTCCGCTGTGCTGCACTTCATATAACTGCATTTCTGTGCAACACATATCTTATCTGATTGAATATAGTCAGTGGGCCCTCCGTTTCCCAAAAAGGGAAACATTCTATTTGTCCTGCAGGCTTGCGCCAATTTATTTCCTGCCTGGGAAAAGTAACCGCTGTGCTGCACTTCATATAACTGCATTTCTGTGCAACACATATCTTATCTGATTGAATATAGTCAGTGGGCCCTCCGTTTCCCAAAAAGGGAAACATTCTATTTGTCCTGCAGGCTTGCGCCAATTTATTTCCTGCCTGGGAAAAGTAACCGCTGTGCTGCACTTCATATAACTGCATTTCTGCGCAACACATATCTTATCTGATTGAATATAGTCAGTGGGCCCTCCGTTTCCCAAAAAGGGAAACATTCTATTTGTCCTGCAGGCTTGCGCCAATTTATTTCCTGCCTGGGAAAAGTAACCGCTGTGCTGCACTTCATATAACTGCATTTCTGTGCAACACATATCTTATCTGATTGAATATAGTCAGTGGGCCTTCCGTTTCCCAAAAAGGGAAACATTCTATTTGTCCTGCAGGCTTGCGCCAATTTATTTCCTGCCTGGGAAAAGTCTCCGCTGTGCTGCACTTCATATAACTGCATTTCTGTGCAACACATATCTTATCTGATTGAATATAGTCAGTGGGCCCTCCGTTTCCCAAAAAGGGAAACATTCTATTTGTCCTGCAGGCTTGCGCCAAATTATTTCCTGCCTGGGAAAAGTAAGCGCTGTGCTGCACTTCATATAACTGCATTTCTGTGCAACACATATCTTGTCTGATTGAATATAGTCAGTGGGCCCTCCGTTTCCCAAAAAGGGAAACATTCTATTTGTCCTGCAGGCTTGCGCCAATTTATTTCCTGCCTGGGAAAAGTCTCGGCTGTGCTGCACTTCATATAACTGCATTTCTGTGCTACACATATCTTATCTGATTGAATATAGTCAGTGGGCCCTCCGTTTCCCAAAAAGGGAAACATTCTATTTGTCCTGCAGGCTTGCGCCAATTTATTTCCTGCCTGGGAAAAGTCTCTGCTGTGCTGCACTTCATATAACTGCATTTCTGTGCAACACATATCTTATCTGATTGAATATAGTCAGTGGGCCCTCCGTTTCCCAAAAAGGGAAACATTCTATTTGTCCTGCAGGCTTGCGCCAATTTATTTCCTGCCTGGGAAAAGTAACCGCTGTGCTGCACTTCATATAACTGCATTTCTGTGCAACACATATCTTATCTGATTGAATATAGTCAGTGGGCCCTCCGTTTCCCAAAAAGGGAAACATTCTATTTGTCCTGCAGGCTTGCGCCAATTTATTTCCTGCCTGGGAAAAGTAACCGCTGTGCTGCACTTCATATAACTGCATTTCTGTGCAACACATATCTTATCTGATTGAATATAGTCAGTGGGCCCTCCGTTTCCCAAAAAGGGAAACATTCTATTTGTCCTGCAGGCTTGCGCCAATTTATTTCCTGCCTGGGAAAAGTAACCGCTGTGCTGCACTTCATATAACTGCATTTCTGTGCAACACATATCTTATCTGATTGAATATAGTCAGTGGGCCTTCCGTTTCCCAAAAAGGGAAACATTCTATTTGTCCTGCAGGCTTGCGCCAATTTATTTCCTGCCTGGGAAAAGTCTCCGCTGTGCTGCACTTCATATAACTGCATTTCTGTGCAACACATATCTTATCTGATTGAATATAGTCAGTGGGCCCTCCGTTTCCCAAAAAGGGAAACATTCTATTTGTCCTGCAGGCTTGCGCCAAATTATTTCCTGCCTGGGAAAAGTAAGCGCTCTGCTGCACTTCATATAACTGCATTTCTGTGCAACACATATCTTGTCTGATTGAATATAGTCAGTGGGCCCTCCGTTTCCCAAAAAGGGAAACATTCTATTTGTCCTGCAGGCTTGCGCCAATTTATTTCCTGCCTGGGAAAAGTCTCGGCTGTGCTGCACTTCATATAACTGCATTTCTGTGCAACACATATCTTATCTGATTGAATATAGTCAGTGGGCCCTCCGTTTCCCAAAAAGGGAAACATTCTATTTGTCCTGCAGGCTTGCGCCAATTTATTTCCTGCCTGGGAAAAGTCTCGGCTGTGCTGCACTTCATATAACTGCATTTCTGTGCAACACATATCTTATCTGATTGAATATAGTCAGTGGGCCCTCCGTTTCCCAAAAAGGGAAACATTCTATTTGTCCTGCAGGCTTGCGCCAATTTATTTCCTGCCTGGGAAAAGTAACCGCTGTGCTGCACTTCATATAACTGCATTTCTGTGCAACACATATCTTATCTGATTGAATATAGTCAGTGGGCCCTCCGTTTCCCAAAAAGGGAAACATTCTATTTGTCCTGCAGGCTTGCGCCAATTTATTTCCTGCCTGGGAAAAGTAACCGCTGTGCTGCACTTCATATAACTGCATTTCTGTGCAACACATATCTTATCTGATTGAATATAGTCAGTGGGCCTTCCGTTTCCCAAAAAGGGAAACATTCTATTTGTCCTGCAGGCTTGCGCCAATTTATTTCCTGCCTGGGAAAAGTCTCGGCTGTGCTGCACTTCATATAACTGCATTTCTGTGCAACACATATCTTATCTGATTGAATATAGTCAGTGGGCCCTCCGTTTCCCAAAAAGGGAAACATTCTATTTGTCCTGCAGGCTTGCGCCAAATTATTTCCTGCCTGGGAAAAGTAAGCGCTGTGCTGCACTTCATATAACTGCATTTCTGTGCAACACATATCTTGTCTGATTGAATATAGTCAGTGGGCCCTCCGTTTCCCAAAAAGGGAAACATTCTATTTGTCCTGCAGGCTTGCGCCAATTTATTTCCTGCCTGGGAAAAGTCTCGGCTGTGCTGCACTTCATATAACTGCATTTCTGTGCAACACATATCTTATCTGATTGAATATAGTCAGTGGGCCCTCCGTTTCCCAAAAAGGGAAACATTCTATTTGTCCTGCAGGCTTGCGCCAATTTATTTCCTGCCTGGGAAAAGTCTCCGCTGTGCTGCACTTCATATAACTGCATTTCTGTGCAACACATATCTTATCTGATTGAATATAGTCAGTGGGCCCTCCGTTTCCCAAAAAGGGAAACATTCTATTTGTCCTGCAGGCTTGCGCCAATTTATTTCCTGCCTGGGGAAAGTAACCGCTGTGCTGCACTTCATATAACTGCATTTCTGTGCTACACATATCTTATCTGATTGAATATAGTCAGTGGGCCCTCCGTTTTCCAAAAAGGGAAACATTCTATTTGTCCTGTAGGCTTGCGCCAATTTATTTCCTGCCTGGGAAAAGTCTCGGCTGTGCTGCACTTCATATAACTGCATTTCTGTGCAACACATATCTTATCTGATTGAATATAGTCAGTGGGCCCTCCGTTTCCCAAAAAGGGAAACATTCTATTTGTCCTGCAGGCTTGCGCCAATTTATTTCCTGCCTGGGAAAAGTCTCGGCTGTGCTGCACTTCATATAACTGCATTTCTGTGCAACACATATCTTATCTGATTGAATATAGTCAGTGGGCCCTCCGTTTCCCAAAAAGGGAAACATTCTATTTGTCCTGCAGGCTTGCACCAATTTATTTCCTGCCTGGGAAAAGTAACCGCTGTGCTGCACTTCATATAACTGCATTTCTGTGCAACACATATCTTATCTGATTGAATATAGTCAGTGGGCCCTCCGTTTCCCAAAAAGGGAAACATTCTATTTGTCCTGCAGGCTTGCGCCAATTTATTTCCTGCCTGGGAAAAGTAACCGCTGTGCTGCACTTCATATAACTGCATTTCTGTGCAACACATATCTTATCTGATTGAATATAGTCAGTGGGCCCTCCGTTTCCCAAAAAGGGAAACATTCTATTTGTCCTGCAGGCTTGCGCCAATTTATTTCCTGCCTGGGAAAAGTAACCGCTGTGCTGCACTTCATATAACTGCATTTCTGTGCAACACATATCTTATCTGATTGAATATAGTCAGTGGGCCCTCCGTTTCCCAAAAAGGGAAACATTCTATTTGTCCTGCAGGCTTGCGCCAATTTATTTCCTGCCTGGGAAAAGTCTCGGCTGTGCTGCACTTCATATAACTGCATTTCTGTGCAACACATATCTTATCTGATTGAATATAGTCAGTGGGCCCTCCGTTTCCCAAAAAGGGAAACATTCTATTTGTCCTGCAGGCTTGCGCCAATTTATTTCCTGCCTGGGAAAAGTCTCCGCTGTGCTGCACTCCATATAACTGCATTTCTGTGCAACACATATCTTATCTGATTGAATATAGTCAGTGGGCCCTCCGTTTCCAAAAAAGGGAAACATTCTATTTGTCCTGCAGGCTTGCGCCAATTTATTTCCTGCCTGGGAAAAGTAACCGCTGTGCTGCACTTCATATAACTGCATTTCTGTGCAACACATATCTTATCTGATTGAATATAGTCAGTGGGCCCTCCGTTTCCCAAAAAGGGAAACATTCTATTTGTCCTGCAGGCTTGCGCCAATTTATTTCCTGCCTGGGAAAAGTCTCCGCTGTGCTGCAGTTCATATAACTGCATTTCTGTGCAAAACATGTCTTATCTGATTGAATATAGTCAGTGGGCCCTCCGTTTCCAAAAAAGGGAAACATTCTATTTGTCCTGCAGGCTTGCGCCAATTTATTTCCTGCCTGGGAAAAGTAACCGCTGTGCTGCACTTCATATAACTGCATTTCTGTGCAACACATATCTTATCTGATTGAATATAGTCAGTGGGCCCTCCGTTTCCCAAAAAGGGAAACATTCTATTTGTCCTGCAGGCTTGCGCCAATTTATTTCCTGCCTGGGAAAAGTCTCGGCTGTGCTGCACTTCATATAACTGCATTTCTGTGCAACACATATCTTATCTGATTGAATATAGTCAGTGGGCCCTCCGTTTCCCAAAAAGGGAAACATTCTATTTGTCCTGCAGGCTTGCGCCAATTTATTTCCTGCCTGGGAAAAGTAAGCGCTGTGCTGCACTTCATATAACTGCATTTCTGTGCAACACATATCTTATCTGATTGAATATAGTCAGTGGGCCCTCCGTTTCCCAAAAAGGGAAACATTCTATTTGTCCTGCAGGCTTGCGCCAATTTATTTCCTGCCTGGGAAAAGTCTCGGCTGTGCTGCACTTCATATAACTGCATTTCTGTGCAACACATATCTTATCTGATTGAATATAGTCAGTGGGCCCTCCGTTTCCCAAAAAGGGAAACATTCTATTTGTCCTGCAGGCTTGCGCCAATTTATTTCCTGCCTGGGAAAAGTCTCGGCTGTGCTGCACTTCATATAACTGCATTTCTGTGCAACACATATCTTATCTGATTGAATATAGTCAGTGGGCCCTCCGTTTCCCAAAAAGGGAAACATTCTATTTGTCCTGCAGGCTTGCGCCAATTTATTTCCTGCCTGGGAAAAGTAACCGCTGTGCTGCACTTCATATAACTGCATTTCTGTGCAACACATATCTTATCTGATTGAATATAGTCAGTGGGCCCTCCGTTTCCCAAAAAGGGAAACATTCTATTTGTCCTGCAGGCTTGCGCCAATTTATTTCCTGCCTGGGAAAAGTCTCCGCTGTGCTGCAGTTCATATAACTGCATTTCTGTGCAACACATGTCTTATCTGATTGAATATAGTCAGTGGGCCCTCCGTTTCCAAAAAAGGGAAACATTCTATTTGTCCTGCAGGCTTGCGCCAATTTATTTCCTGCCTGGGAAAAGTAACCGCTGTGCTGCACTTCATATAACTGCATTTCTGTGCAACACATATCTTATCTGATTGAATATAGTCAGTGGGCCCTCCGTTTCCCAAAAAGGGAAACATTCTATTTGTCCTGCAGGCTTGCGCCAATTTATTTCCTGCCTGGGAAAAGTCTCGGCTGTGCTGCACTTCATATAACTGCATTTCTGTGCAACACATATCTTATCTGATTGAATATAGTCAGTGGGCCCTCCGTTTCCCAAAAAGGGAAACATTCTATTTGTCCTGCAGGCTTGCGCCAATTTATTTCCTGCCTGGGAAAAGTAAGCGCTGTGCTGCACTTCATATAACTGCATTTCTGTGCAACACATATCTTATCTGATTGAATATAGTCAGTGGGCCCTCCGTTTCCCAAAAAGGGAAACATTCTATTTGTCCTGCAGGCTTGCGCCAATTTATTTCCTGCCTGGGAAAAGTCTCGGCTGTGCTGCACTTCATATAACTGCATTTCTGTGCAACACATATCTTATCTGATTGAATATAGTCAGTGGGCCCTCCGTTTCCCAAAAAGGGAAACATTCTATTTGTCCTGCAGGCTTGCGCCAATTTATTTCCTGCCTGGGAAAAGTCTCGGCTGTGCTGCACTTCATATAACTGCATTTCTGTGCAACACATATCTTATCTGATTGAATATAGTCAGTGGGCCCTCCGTTTCCCAAAAAGGGAAACATTCTATTTGTCCTGCAGGCTTGCGCCAATTTATTTCCTGCCTGGGAAAAGTAACCGCTGTGCTGCACTTCATATAACTGCATTTCTGTGCAACACATATCTTATCTGATTGAATATAGTCAGTGGGCCCTCCGTTTCCCAAAAAGGGAAACATTCTATTTGTCCTGCAGGCTTGCGCCAATTTATTTCCTGCCTGGGAAATCACTGGTAATACAGCATGCTGAGGGGTAGGGGTAAGCCTAGAGGACGTGCACGTGGCCGAGGACGCGTAGGCCCAAGTGAGGGTGTGGGCACAGGGCGAGCTCCTGATCAAGGTGTATCGCAGCCGACTGCTGCGTGATTAGGAGAGAGGCACGTTTCTGGCGTCCCCACATTCATCGCCCAATTAATGGGTCCACGCGGGAGACCTTTATTAGAAAATGAGCAGTGTGAGCAGGTCCTGTCGTGGATGGCAGAAAGTGCTTCGAGCAAGCTATCATCCACCCACAGTTGTGCGCCGTCCAGTGCTGCAAATCCAAATCCTCTGGCTGCTACTCCTCCTTCCTCCCAGCCTCCTCACTCCACTACAATGACACATGCTCAGGAGCGGGCAGACTCCCAGGAACTGTTCTCGGGCCCCTGCTCAGATTGGGCAGCAGTGGTTCCTCTCCCACCAGAGGAGTTTATCGTCACTGATGCCCAACCATTGGAAAGTTCCCGGCGTCCGGGGGATGAGGCTGGGGACTTCCGGCAACTGTCTCAAGACCTTTCAGTGGGTGAGGAGGACGATGACGATGAGACACAGTTGTCTTGCAGTGAGGTAGTAGTAAGGGCAGTAAGTCCGAGGGAGGAGCGCACAGAGGATTCGGAGGAAGAGCAGCAGGACGATGAGGTGACTGACCCCACCTGGTGTGCAACGCCTACACAGGACAGGTCTTCAGAGGGGGAGGCACGGGCAGCAGCAGGGCAGGTTGCAAGAGGCAGTGCGGTGTCCAGGGGTAGAGGCAGGGCCAGACCAAATAATCCACCAACTGTTTCCCAAAGCACATCCTCGCGCCATGCCACCCTGCAGAGGCCGAGGTGCTCTAAGGTCTGGCAGTTTTTCACAGAGACGCCTGACGACCGACGAACAGTGGTGTGCAACCTTTGTCGCGCCAAGATCAGCCGGGGAGCCACCACCAACAGCCTCACCACCACCAGCATGCGCAGACATATGATGGCCAAGCACCCCACAAGGTGGGACGAAGGCCGTTCACTGCCTCCGGTTTGCACCGCTGCCTCTCCCCCTGTGCCCCAACCTGCCACTGAGATCCAACCCCACTCTGAGGACACAGGCACTACCGTCTCATGGCCTGCACCCACACCCTCACCTCCGCTGTCCTCGGCCCCATCCACCAATGTCTCGCACCGCACCGTCCAGCCGTCGCTAGTGCAAGTGTTTGAGCGCAAGCGCAAGTACGCCGCCACGCACCCGCACGCTCAAGCGTTAACTGTCCACATAGCCAAATTTATCAGCCTTGAGATGCTGCCGTATAGGGTTGTGGAAACGGAGTCCTTCAAAAGTATGATGCAGGCGGCGGCCCCGCGCTACTCAGTTCCCAGTCGCCACTACTTTTCCCGATGTGCCGTCCCAGCCCTGCACGACCACGTCTCCGGCAACATTGTACGCGCCCTCACCAACGCGGTTACTGCCAAGGTCCACTTAACAACGGACACGTGGACAAGCACAGGCGGCCAGGGCCACTACATCTCCCTGACGGCACATTGGGTGAATTTAGTGGAGGCTGGGACAGAGTCAGAGCCTGGGACCGCTCACGTCCTACCCACCCCCAGAATTGCGGGCCCCAGCTCGGTGCTGGTATCTGCGGCGGTGTATGCTTCCTCCACTAAAGCACCCTCCTCCTCCTCCGCAACCTCTGTCTCGCAATCAAGATGTGTCAGCAGCAGCAGCACGTCGCCAGCAGTCGGTGTCGCGCGGCGTGGCAGCACAGCGGTGGGCAAGCGTCAGCAGGCCGTGCTGAAACTACTCAGCTTAGGAGATAAGAGGCACACGGCCCACAAACTGCTGCAGGGTCTGACAGAGCAGACCGACCGCTGGCTTGCGCCGCTGAGCCTCCAACCGGGCATGGTCGTGTGTGACAACGGCCGTAACCTGGTGGCGGCTCTGCAGCTCGGCAGCCTCACGCACGTGCCATGCCTGGCCCACGTCTTTAATTTGGTGGTTCAGCGCTTTCTGAAAAGCTACCCACGCTTGTCAGACCTGCTCGTAAAGGTGCGCCGGCTCTGCACACATTTCCGCAAGTCCCACACGGACGCTGCCACCCTGCGGACACTGCAACATCGGTTTAATCTGCCAGTGCACCGACTGCTGTGCGACGTGCCCACACGGTGGAACTCTACGCTCCACATGTTGGCCAGGCTCTATGAACAGCGTAGAGCTATAGTGGAATACCAACTCCAACATGGGCGGCGCAGTGGGAGTCAGCCTCCTCAATTCTTTTCAGAAGAGTGGGCCTGGTTGGCAGACATCTGCCAGGTCCTTCGAAACTTTGAGCAGTCTACCCAGGTGGTGAGCGGCGATGCTGCAATCATTAGCGTCACCATTCCTCTGCTATGCATCTTGAGAAGTTCCCTGCAAACCATAAAGGCAGCCGCTTTGCGCTCGGAAACAGAGCCGGGGGAAAACAGTATGTCGCTGGATAGTCAGAGCACCCTCCTGTCTATATCTCAGCGCATTCAGGAGGAGGAGGAGGAGCATGAGGAGGATGAGGAGGAGGGGGAAGAGACAGCTTGGCCCACTGCTGACGGTACCCATGCTGCTTGCCTGTCATCATTTCAGCGTGTATGGCCTGAGGAGGAGGAGGAGGATCCTGAAAGTGATCTTCCTAGTGAGGACAGCCATGTGTTGCGTACAGGTACCCTGGCACACATGGCTGACTTCATGTTAGGATGCCTTTCTCGTGACCCTCGCGTTACACGCATTCTGGCCACTACGGATTACTGGGTGTACACACTGCTCGACCCACGCTATAAGGAGAACCTTCCCACTCTCATTCCCGAAGAGGAAAGGGGTTCGAGAGTGTTGCTATACCACAGGACCCTGGCGGACAAGCTGATGGTAAAATTCTCATCCGACAGCGCTAGTGGCAGAAGGCGCAGTTCCGAGGGCCAGGTAGCAGGGGAGGTGCGGAGATCGAGCAGCATGTACAGCCCAGGCAGTGCAACAGTCTTTAAGGGCCTGGACAGCTTTATGGCTCCCCAACAAGACTATGTCACCGCTCCCCAGTCAAGGCTGAGTCGGCGGGAGCACTGTAAAAGGATGGTGAGGGAGTACGTAGCCGATCGCACGACCGTCCTCCGTGACGCCTCTGCCACCTACAACTACTGGGTGTCGAAGCTGGACACGTGGCCTGAACTAGCGCTGTATGCCCTGGAGGTGCTTGCTTGTCCTGCGGCTAGCGTCTTGTCGGAGAGGGTGTTTAGTGCGGCTGGGGGAATCATCACAGATAAGCGTACCCGCCTGTCAACCGACAGTGCCGACAGGCTAACACTCATCAAGATGAACAAAGCCTGGATTTCCCCAGACTTCTCTTCTCCACCAGCGGACAGCAGCGATACCTAAGCAATACGTAGGCTGCACCCGCGGATGGAAGCATCGTTCTCTCTCACCATCCAAAACCGGGACATTTCTGCTTCATCAATCTGTGTATAATATTCTTCCTCCTCCTCCTGCTCCTCCTCCTGAAACCTCACGTAATCACGCTGAACGGGCAATTTTTCTTAGGGCCACAAGGCTCAGTCATATAATTTTTCTAAAATTTTTTTATACGTTTCAATGCTCTTAAAAGCGTTGGAACTTTAACTTGAAACAATTTTTCGTTAAACTGGGCTGCCTCCAGGCCTAGTTACCACTTAAGCCACATTAACCAAAGCGATTAACGGGGTTTCACCTGCCATCTTGGTTGGGCATGGCCAATTTTTACTGAGGTACATTAGTACTGTTGGTACACCAATTTTTTTGGGCCCTCACCTACAGTGTAATCATAGCAATTTCTATGTTCTTCGCCTGCACTCATGGTACAGAAAGGTGTGTGGGGTTGGCCTACACTTTAGCTACATAAATGTAACTTGGGCCTTGGCTATACTGCAGCTACTGAAATGGAACTAAGACTGCGCTCCCACTATACTGCTGCTTCGGAATTGTTCCTGGGGCCTGTGTAGGCTGCTACTATTACTTAAATGGAACTTAGACTATGCTCCTCCTATACTTCTGCTTCGGAATTGTTACTGGGGCCTGTCTTGAGTGCTACTATTACTGAAATGGAACGAAGACTGCGCTCCCACTATACTGCTGCTTCGGAATTGTTACTGGGGCCTGTCTTGAGTGCTACTATTACTGAAATGGAACGAAGACTGCGCTCCCACTATACTGCTGCTTCGGAATTGTTACTGGGGCCTGTCTTGAGTGCTACTATTACTGAAATGGAACTAATACTGTGCTCCCCCTATAATGCTGCTAGTGATATGTTAGTGGGGCCTGTCCTAATGCTACGGCTGAAATGTTACGAATTATGGGCTCTGCCTATACCGCTGCTAATGGTATGTCTCTGGGGTGTGGAAACAGAGGCTTCACAAAGACATGATGGCGGCGAGGCCATTTCCCACCAACGCGGTTACTGTTAAGGTGCATATAACCACGGACACGTGGAGAGGACACGTAGTGCCTCAAAAACATCCCCCTCCTCCTCCAACAATGAAAACATTCTTGTCAAATGCCTTTGCATTGGTTCGTCTGGTGGCAGTCCAAGAATTTCACCTTTACCGACACAACAAGAGAGCCCCCCCACCATCCCCCCGCCACGGCCCACTTAATCCTGGCCACATTCCGAAAACCAACAAAATAAAACCGCGCTACTAGGTCCGCAGTCACCACCACATTACCACCAACGCGGTTACTGTTAAGGTGCATATAACCACGGACACGTGGAGAGGACACGTAGTGCCTCAAAAACATCCCCCTCCTCCTCCAACAATGAAAACATTCTTGGCAAATGCCTTTGCATTGGTTCGTCTGGTGGCAGTCCAAGAATTTCACCTTTACCGACACAACAAGAGAGCCCCCCCACCATCCCCCCGCCACGGCCCACTTAATCCTGGCCACATTCCGAAAACCAACAAAATAAAACCGCGCTACTAGGTCCGCAGTCACCACCACATTACCACCAACGCGGTTACTGTTAAGGTGCATATAACCACGGACACGTGGAGAGGACACGTAGTGCCTCAAAAACATCCCCCTCCTCCTCCAACAATGAAAACATTCTTGGCAAATGCCTTTGCATTGGTTCGTCTGGTGGCAGTCCAAGAATTTCACCTTTACCGACACAACAAAAGAGCCCCCCCACCATCCCCCCGCCACGGCCCACTTAATCCTGGCCACATTCCGAAAACCAACAAAATAAAACCGCGCTACTAGGTCCGCAGTCACCACCACATTACCACCAACGCGGTTACTGTTAAGGTGCATATAACCACGGACACGTGAAGAGGACACGTAGTGCCTCAAAAACATCCCCCCGCCACGGCCAACTTAATCCTGGCCACATTCCGAAAACCAACAAAATAAAACCGCGCTACTAGGTCCGCAGTCACTACCACATTACCACCAACGCGGTTACTGTTAAGGTGCATATAACCACGGACACGTGGAGAGGACACGTAGTGCCTCAAAAACATCCCCCGCCACGGCCAACTTAATCCTGGCCACATTCCGAAAACCAACAAAATACAACCGCGCTACTAGGTCCGCAGTCACCACCACATTACCACCAACGCGGTTACTGTTAAGGTACATATTACCAGTCTGACTGGGGCATGCAGACACCTTGACAGAATGAATAGTGTGTGGCACATAGGTTCCCCACTGCTATGCCCACGTGTGCAGCTCCTGATGGCGGTGGCACAGGATTATATTTCTCATTGCTTCTGTACAGCATTGTGGGCTATCGCCCCACCACTTTTAAAGAGGGTCGCTGCCTAGCCGTGCCAACCCTCTGCAGTGTGTGCCTGCAGTTCCTCATCATGGCAGACGCACTTATTAATAGACATGAGGGTGGTGTGGCATGAGGGCAGCTGAAGGCTGCGCAGGGACAGTTTGGTGTGCGCTGTGGACACTGCGTCGTGCAGGGGGGAGGGGGGTTGGGCAGCATGTAACCCAGGAGAAGTGGCAGCAGAGTGTCATGCAGGCAGTGATTGTGCTTTGTTGTAGGTAGTGTGGTGCTTAGCTAAGGTATGCCATGCTAATGAGGGCTTTTCAGAAGTAAAAGTTGTTGGGAGGGGGGGGCCCCACTCTTGCCGGTATTGTGGCTTAATAGTGGGACCTGTGAACTTGAGATGCAGCCCAACATGTAGCCCCTCGCCTGCCCTATCCGTTGCTGTGTCGTTCCCATCACTTTCTTGAATTGCCCAGATTTTCACACATGGAAACCTTAGCGAGCATCGGCGAAATACAAAAATGCTCGGGTCGCCCATTGACTTCAATGGGGTTCGTTACTCGAAACGAACCCTCGAGCATTGCGAAAATTTCGTCCCGAGTAACGAGCACCCGAGCATTTTGGTGCTCGCTCATCTCTAGTTGCCACTAATCATGCTCCCCATTTTGGACTTTTGCTACGCTCGCAGCCATATTCAAAGACCTCAACACGGTTGCTTTTAGCTCCTAGCCAAAACCCTTCTGCCTTGTTTGCTACCTTTCCATATTATCCAGTATCGTTTCGGTATTGAATGGCAAAGAGCTGTGCCTATCCACTTAAGGCGGAGGGAAAAAACAAGGATAGATCCATGCCCCGTGTGAGGATCGAACTCACGACCTTCAGATTATGAGACTGACGCGCCACCTACTGTGCTAACGAGGCATCTTTTGTGTGAGTGGTTGTTGCCGTCCAGAGATAAGATGGAATTCTGTAAGCACAAAACTTCTTTTTTTAAAAAATATGTACATGTATATATCTACATATATCGGAAAGTTTAAAGCAAGCTATGAAAGCAACTTTTCCCATATGGTCTAGTGGTTAGGATTCCTGGTTTTTACCCAGGCGGCCCGGGTTCGACTCCTGGTATGGGAATGAGTGTTTTGCTAAGCTTGTGCCTGCATTCAAAGGCCTGCACCTTTCTTGCAGAATTAAGCAGCTTAGGTTGCAGATGCTCTTGGCAGCCAAAAATGCTGCGCTAACGAGGCCACTTGCAAGTGGTTGTTGATGCCATCCATGCTTAAAAATGAGTTTTCAAATCATGAAACTGATTTTTTTTCTACTTATTACTGAAAAAGGGTCTTAGCGGTTCCCATATGGTCTAGCGGTTAGGATTCCTGGTTCTCACCCAGGTGGCCCGGGTTCAACTCCTGATATGGGAATGAGCATTTTCCTAAGCTTGCAACTACATCGAAAGACCCTCTGAATTAAGATGTAGTGGAAACCCAATATATCTATATTCTGGACTGTGGGCCTTTGGTAATGGACAATGAACCTGTTTTTATTCTGTATACTAAATGCCAGTACTTTTCTATTACTGATTCAAATATAGATATGCCTTCTTTCATGTATCCAATGTATCTACTTCCTCTTATGAAACTTCTGTTCTCAAAACGCTGACAAGATATATATAGTATAAACACGTTACATTTTCCATCTGTTTTTGTGCATTTAGAAGAAGTAAAAAGTAGACAGTTAACCGCATTTGAGACAAGGTACCGCTTTCAGCTACCACAATAATAACCCAAGCAGGTTTACTGGAAATGTATGCAAATAACATGGGAGGTTTGTGCAATTTATAGTTCATGATGTAACATCCAATCATATCGAAGGAACCACACGTGGGTCCAAGACAACCCACTCATTTCATCCACCACCTGATGGCCAATCACAGATCACTGGAGGATGGAAGAATTGCAAGATGCTTATCCAATAATTAAACAATACGTTGTATCTATGTAATCTTTGACCTGCCCAGATGGGCGGATATGTTACACTCTTTTAAAAGAGGCTACGCGCCCAACAATAAAGTAGAATTGAGGCAGCTTATACATGCTGAACCTGAGTCAGTGTGGAAACTTCTTATGCGCATATAATCAATTCAGAATTAATATGGAAGGGTGTAAACATTCCAAATTGAGTAAGCCGTGGTTCCACAAAGGAAATCCACGACAGCTGGTGGCCCGTACGGGGAGTGGTCGATAGGTTCCATAGAGCTCAGACAGAAGATACGGACATATGCGATCTTGGACTTGGTGGGCCCAAAAAATCATCAGAACACGGTAAGATAAATTAATTATCTATACCTGTGTGGCTGAGTTCAGGCTCGCCTATGTGCCGTGTCAAGGCCGAACGATTTGGAACCGCACGACAGGTATTTATAAGTCTCGATCACTCGATAAGAACCTGTCATAAGATATAAAAGGAATGTTTACATGCCTGTTGTCTTGAGAGTACTGGTCGATTGGCGAGGTCAGTGAATTGCCCTAAGGGGGAGGAAGACCCTGTACAGGTGCCCCTTGCTCGGGTCAGGTTTGATGACAAAAACCTTAGAGTAAGGGACCTGTCGGGGTAGTTTGACTAAGGTGTCCTTGCTCGGGTCAGGTTTGGTGACGAAAACCTTAGAGTCAGGAAACGGTCAAACGTCTGGACAAGCACCGCTGCTCCGGTAGAGTCTGGTAAGAGACCTAGGAGAGAGGGGCTGCCAGACAGCATCCCAAGGGGCAGTTTAGACTAAACCAGCCGTACTGGTGCTCCGTCTACTTGTCTGTCTAGTTGTGTGGGTACACCACCCATGTATTGCCCAAATTGCCAAAAAAGGATTGTTATTGACGATAAGTACCCTCGGATGGGAGATCTGTAGTCAGAATAATCCCTATCCCCCACCCACCAGTGTGGTTATGGTCCACTGCTTAAGAGTGACAATCCACAAAAAAAAAAAAAAAAAAAAATTTTTTTTTTTATCATTTGAACGTTCATGAGTAGATCCCTCTGTCTGGGGGTAGATTACTAAACTGTGTAGCGACAGAAATGCTAGAGACTCTAGGGCGGGACATACTGTATCCGGCGTCTGAAGAGACTTCTATAATCATGAATCTGGCAGCCATGATTGAAATTGAAAGGCAACAAACATTGTACCAAGTCAATTCTTACACCCTCCAGAAAAGTGTGGAAGGGGTGGAGAGTCAAGTTATCATTGATTAATCAAGCAATCTTTCTGTGTGTCCTACCTGTCTTTTATATAAAGTTAGTGTGCTTGTCTGTTGTGTAGAGCTAATCCTGCTGAGTTGTTATATAGAAATAGTTTGTTTGTCTGTCATATCAGTCCTGCTCAACTGTAAGAAGGGATTGTTAGTAATGAGAACGCATTGGCTGGGTTATAGCCAAGATTAATGCACCGTACGCAGCGGCGCGCTGTGAGTTGGGACTTTATAGGTTAGATGTTCATTATTGGATCCCTTCTAGTAAGGCAGACTACTAAACTGTGTTGCCTTTGAATTGTTAAACGTTAAAAGTATAGGCTTGTGCCCGTAAGTGAAAGTATAATTGTTTAGGGAAAGAAAAAAAAAGGCTGCTAACTTCATTTAAAAAGAGGAAGTGTGTAACACTGAATAGAAGCGAAGCAATTCATGTGCTGTTACAAGAACTACTGTTCGTATGTTTTGTTATGTAATCTAATCCTTGTTATACGTCCGTCATACAAATATAAAAAGTTATATGCCACTCACATCCTGAGGGGGCTCTTAAGAATACAAACTGTAACAAACTGCATAGCCCATCATGCCCACAAGAAAATACATCTATGTTTGCCAAGTCCCCAATTCAATTGTAACCACATACAATGTTAGGTGGTCACCGCTGTGAAGAGTTACAACATATTAGTTATACATTAGACGTTAGAATTTCCCTAAATGTCAGAAAGAGGAAGAGAAGGCGGGCTGAAATGGCGTCTGTATCAACACATGCCAACGACACCAGCGTTCAATATAACAGTTCAGTAAATAGGGAGATAGAATAATATCTCAGTCACTCAGCAACCTGGGACAAAACTGTTGTAAAAGTAAAATTAGCCATATTCTACCTTATAATCCTCCTAGGAGCCCGCACATTCTAGTCTTATAATCCTGTCTCGGTGCCCGTCCATTCTGTGTTAGGGAGGGGCTGTCACGGAAGCGAGAGATTTTAAAAAGAGGAAGTTACTGATGCTGCAGTCCTAGGGAAGTTAAATTTAGATAGTTTAAACTGGTTTGAATAGTTAAATTTAATAAACGTTAAAATCAAGTACAGGGAGTAAGGTGTATAGGTAGTAAGTTGCTGCAGAGAAGCCGAAGAATGGGAAACAAGCAGGTAACGATAAGGCCAGGTATCCACAGGAGGAACGGGGCAGATTGACCCGTAATTTGTAAAATGTAAATTGTGTGATGCATAAGACTTTATCTTTATTTGGTTGTGATGTGTATCCGAGGACTGCCAACGTTGAATGAGAAAATAAGGAAGTAAGTGATTAGCCTAATTCAGAGGGGTGGAGCTAGATGATGTAAGAACACGTCTCTTATCCAAGGAGGGGGTAAGAATCATAGATAGCCAGAAGAAAAAGTTTTGTTTTTTCCTCCTGTCCCAAACTCAGCTTTCCACGGTTCCTGACAAATTATGGGCCACCTACAAGACAGACGTAGGGAAATTGAATGTACCCACCATGATAATATGTACAAGACCCAGATACACACCCCTGGGTCAAACAGTATCCCCCTAGGTTAAAAAAAATAAAAAATAAAAAAAGGGTGAAGGGTCAGCCACGCAGGTGCTGTGTGCTGATGCTTTGGAAAAACTGCAGATCGGCCACAATTTCACCGTTAATTTCCCTTGTAGAAGGCCTGGAGGCCTCCCAAGACTAACCAAGTTCTGCAAGAAAGGTTGTTCTCCTGGCCAAGCCATATCTGTACATACACCCGTTGCCAAATTCCGCACCTTTCTGGGCCTTGTTTCATACTGCCGCCCATACGACAGTATTGACACAAAGGCACGGAGGACAACCACGGCCACTGAGATACTACTCCATGAGGGTGGGTCCAGTGACTCGAGGAGCTCCCTCATCTGCTTGTGACGTGGCAGCAGTACAGGCAATGGTTGACAAATCTTCTAAGTTGGTATTGGACTACCCCCTAGTGGTCCACACCCCAAATGACACCCAGAACATACTCATGCAAGTGCAACCCAAGCACTTATCTCTAGCCTATTAGATCCGGCTACAATGTGCTCTTTCCATGCCTCCCCCAATATTTCTTCCCAATGTTGTAATACCTTGAACCCGGCTACTCTTCTTTTAATCAGGTATTCCGGTTCAAACGGGGGAGGTGAGGCATAGGTGATCTGAGTATGGCAGATCAGCTATTTTTTAAAATTGTTTAAAATGTGCAACAAGATTCTGACATTATTGTATTGATGTACACACTGTTAATGATGCATATTTTGAGTTTTCTTTTGTAGATGGTACCAGGGTGAGGATTGATGACTCCGAACCAGATATGCAGAGGTCACACAACAAGATGTCCTAAACGCAAAAGCTCTGCCTCCGCATGTCTCAGGGCAAGAAGCGGAACCAGAGGCCCTCGCTGAGGCGTGTGGAGTGGTAGAAGGTAAGACGGCAACTCTTTACACTGACTCCTGGAATGCATTTGGCATAGCTCATGATTATGTCCCAATATGGAAGGCCAGACAGCTTGTTATCTCAGCAGGACAGCCAATTAAGAATGGTGCAGCGGTGCAGAGTCTCATGGAAACCCTACTACTACTACCTGGCAATGGAGAGCTCATACCGATCTCTACAATGGAGAAGCGAGAGACGACACCCTCGACGACAACACAGCAAAGGCAGCGGCCCTCAAGCCGTGGAAGAAAGAAGAATAGATACTGACAGCATGAGTCAGTGGCAAAAACTTTGGACTTTGATAAAGACTTTGGACTTTGATGAAGACTTTGGACTTTGATAAAGACTTTGGACTTTGATAAAGACTTTGGACTTTGATATGTCAAGGACTTTACAGTTACAAGTCAACGAGGAAGGAAAGCAAAATGGGCTAAAAGACGGGAGCAACAGAACGGGACGGCGTATGGCGAACAATCAACAGAACTTGCCTACAGAGGTCCCTGTCCCCCATGATGGCCCAACTGGTACACAGAATCGAAAGCAGCGATGACGTCGACACTGAACAAGAATGGGTGACACCTAGGTTCTCTGTAGCTGCTGCATCATTTGTCCAGTTAGCATGATCTTTGCCATATGCGAGTCCGGACAGAAGTAAGGTGGCCATATAACACTTGCCTTGACCACTCTACCCATTTCAGGGATTGCCAATTTGACTACATTCAGCTCACACATGTTGGGGAGTATGAATATGTGCTTGTTGTTGCTCGAGTCTTTTTCAGGTTAGAGGCCCACCCTGATACTAAGGTAAATGAGCCGATAACCACACAGAAGCTCACGAATGAGGTAATCTGCAGATACAGGGTACCGGAAGTGAATGAGGTAAACGAAGGTACACACTTCATGTCACATCATGTCTGGAAAGTAATTGGACAGGGGAGTGTGCCTTAGTAAAGCCCTTATGCTCCTCCATATCCTGTCAGACAACATTGAAGATAATGAGGTTACCCCCCATAGTTACTCTATCTCGATCCAATTCTGCTGTGTTCTGTAGTTATCCTGTCATGTTGGTCTATCCTTGTTTTCTGCATAGGTACGGCGGTTCCTTCCAGTCTTGCCACTAGGTAGTGTAGGGTCAGTGTAGGCGGCCTGGACGTGTCCACCATCCGGGCTATCTCCAGGAGGGACATTGGTGTGGGTGAAGATCAGGGAGTCCCACGCCGTGCGTACCTGTGCATACTACTAGCATTGTAACAGCACACTAGAGTGAGAAGAGAGGCTCCTGGTGGTAGTTTAGACCTACACGTGTACATTGACGTCATAAGACAGCCAAGGGGGGTACCTGACAAGTTTTTTTTTTAAATTTTCCTGATTATTATGGTAAATAAAATGTTGACTGGATTAATTATGTTTATTATAATTAGAAGCGATTTATAAGTTATACTAGAGATGCCTTATAGGGACTAGTCGACCAATAGGACCTACCTCGACTATGACTTTTCAAAATAGAATGGCACTAGGTACGATTTTAGCCAAAAAAGGGAGTGTCTGTAAGATAATAAGGGAGACTTGTACCTACATTCTAGACAAAACGTGACCCGTAGGTAAAGATGCAGTTGCCATTAAGAAGCTAACCGCACTAACTAAAAAGAGCTAACCTTAGTCTGTTTTCCTCAGTAAAGTACCTAACAGGAGAAGGAAAAAATATACATAAAATAAGTTTTGAAACATTGTGTATTTAGAACACTGTGATAGGTTTTCGCTAAGATTTTGCTTTATTTTATCTGCAGTGCACACTGCTTATGTCCACGCAACATACCGGTGTTGCAACGCCCCTGGTCCTATCACCTTGCCGCCTCTGGAAAAGGGAAGTGGGAATAATCACCTTGTAGCTCTTTCCTTCCAGACTGATATATATGATCATGCACTTACTAATGAGACAAAGGTTCAGTCATGTTGATCAGTCATTAGATAGTCCTGATTTTGCACTCTTGTTGATGAATCGAGGTAACGTCAAGAAGGCGGGGTTCTATACAAGTTATGCAGTGTATTACCTGAAATAATAAAAGCCGCACCTCTCCTAACCTAACGTCTCGAGATCCCAGGTGATAGCCTAGACCTCCACATGTACCAAAGACCCGATTGCCATGAACCCATAACCTTTGAATTAGAACCCACACCTAGGTATCAGAGGGGCATTTGCAGCCTAGGCGACAGTTGTGAAAGACCACCACTCTACTGAGTTTTCAGGACATTCTACACTAGAATTTATCCTGATAAGGAAGTTATTAATTATATTTGTCACCTTTATAGTCATCCTAATTTCTGTTTGTTGTTGCATACAGTGCATTCCGACCCTGATGACTGCCTGGTTCACCTGTCTCACTATGATGTCTAACAAAAAGCCCACCGTCAGCGCAAACGTCGTCATCATGGATCCAGAATATGATGCTGTCGAACCATCCTATACCCCCATGGCAGTGGTAGCCCCAGTCGAGTCTAGGGACAGCGGTGGGGGATTGGGGTGGGACGGAGTAGGGTGAGTTTAGTGAAACAGATAGTTTCAAGGGGGGTCTGTAGTGGAAACCCAATATATCTATATTCTGGACTGTGGGCCTTTGGTAATGGACAATGAACCTGTTTTTATTCTGTATACTAAATGCCAGTACTTTTCCATTACTGATACAAATATAGATATGCCTTCTTTCATATATCCAATGTATCTACTTCCTCTTATGAAACTTCTGTTCTCAAAACGCTGACAAGATATATATAGTATAAACACGTTACATTTTCCATCTGTTTTTGTGCATTTAGAAGAAGTAAAAAGTAGACAGTTACCCGCATTTGAGACAAGGACCGCTTTCAGCTACCACAATAATAACCCAAGCAGGTTTACTGGAAACGTATGCAAATAACATGGGAGGTTTGTGCAATTTATAGTTCATGATGTAACATCCAATCATATCGAAGGAACCACACGTGGGTCCAAGACAACCCACTCATTTCATCCACCACCTGATGGCCAATCACAGATGACCGGAGGATGGAAGAATTGCAAGATGCTTATCCAATAATTAAACAATACGTTGTATCTATGTAATCTTTGACCTGCCCAGATGGGCGGATATGTTACACTATTTAAAAAAAGCTACGCGCCCAACAATAAAGTACAATTGAGGCAGCTTATACATGCTGAACCTGAGTCAGTGTGGAAACTTCTTATGCGCATATAATCAATTCAGAATTAATATGGAAGGGTGTAAACATTCCAAATTGAGTAAGCCGTGGTTCCACAAAGGAAATCCACGACAAAGAAAGCGCTCAAAAAGTTCATAAAAGTATCATTCAGGCTTGCCGCACAGGGATTCTACAAGAGCACCTTTGCTTTTTCATCAAGAATGCCGTGACCCGGATTCAAACCGGGGTTGCTGCGGCCACAACGCAGAGTACTAACCACTATACGATCACGGCGACATTCACGAGCCAGGTAGGAGTCGAACCTACAATCTTCTGATCCGTAGATCAGTGTGAGGGGTTGCTACTAATTATGCTCCCCATTTTGGACTTTTGCTACGCTCGCAGACATATTCAAAGAGCTCAACACGGTTGCTTTGAGCCCCTAGCCAAAACCCTTCTGCCTTGTTTGCTACCTTTCCATATTATCCAGTATCGTTTCGGTATTGAATGGCAAAGAGCTGTGCCTATCCAGTTAAGGCGTAGGGAAAAAACAAGGATAGATCCATGCCCCGTGTGAGGATCGAACTCACGACCTTCAGATTATGAGACTGACGTGCTACCTACTGCGCTAATGAGGCATCATGCGTGTGATTGGTTGTTGCCGTCCAGAGATAAGATGGAATTCTGTAAGCACAAAACTTTTTATTTTTTTTTTAATATGTACATATTAAAATGTATATCTATATATATAAAGCTGAAAGCCCTCACTGACTCACTGACTGACTCGCCAAAAGTTCTCCAACTTCCTGATGTCGTAGAAGCATGAAATTTGGCGCAAGCATAG
Organism: Eleutherodactylus coqui; assembly: GCF_035609145.1. Lineage (NCBI taxonomy): Eukaryota > Metazoa > Chordata > Amphibia > Anura > Eleutherodactylidae > Eleutherodactylus > Eleutherodactylus coqui. The sequence goes on along the minus strand of NC_089838.1, from coordinate 307,007,303 downwards.
ATTATCACCAAAATAGGAAAATAAATTGGGTCCCAACTCGATTATTCAATTCTAGCGCAAAAGAATTGGCGTCGAAATTTAACATACATAATCTAAATCACTCACTTCCCAATGTCATAGAAACGGGAAATTTGGCACGAGCATTGATTATGTCATAAATAGGAAAAGTTAATGGGTCCCAACTCGATTATTCAATTCTATGCACAAAAGAATCAACGTCCAAATTTTACGTACGGAATGTAATTTCTTCACTTTCCGGTGTCATAGAAACGTGAAATTTGGCACGAGCATTGATTATGTCATAAGTAGGAAAAGCTAATGGGTCCCAACTCGATTATTCAATTCTAAGCGCAAAAGAATTAGTGTCCAAATTTTATGTACGGAATGTAATTTCTTCACTTTCCGGTGTCATAGAAACGTGAAATTTGGCATGAGCATTGATTATGTCATAAATAGGAAAAGCGAATGGGTCCCAACTCGATTATTCAATTCTAGCGCAAAAGAATTGGGGTCGAAATTTTACGTGCGGAATGTAATTTTCTCACTTTCCGATGTCATACAAGCGGGAAATTTGGCACGAGCATTGATTATGTCATAAATAGGAAAAGCTAATGGGTCCCAATTCAATTATTCAATTATTTGCGCTAAAGAATTAGCGTCCAAATTTTACGTGCGGAATGTAATTTTCTTACTTTCCGGTGTCATAGAAACGTGAAATTTGGCATGAGGATTGATTATGTCATAAATAGGAAAAGCGAATGGGTCCCAACTTGATTATTCAATTCTAGGGCAAAAGAATTGGGGTCGAAATTTTACGTGCGGAATGTAATTTTCTCACTTTCCGGTGTCATAGAAAAGGGAAATTTGGCACGAGCATTGATTATGTCATAAATAGGAAAAGCTAATGGGTCCCAACTCGATTATTCAATTCTATGCACAATAGAATTGGCGTCAAAATTTTACGTACATAATCTAAATCTCTCACTTCCCAATGTCATAGAAACGGGAAATTTGGCAGGAGCATTCATTATGTCATAAACAGGAAAAGCTAATAAGTCCCAATTCGATTATTCAATTCTATGCGCAAAAGAATTAGCGTCCAAATTTTACGTGCGGAATGTAATTTTCTTACTTTCCGGTGTCATAGAAACGGGAAATTTGGCACGAGCATTGATTATATCATAAATAGGAAAAGCGAATGGGTCCCAACTCGATTATTCAATTCTATGCGCAAAAGAATTAGCGTCCAAATGTTACGTACATAATCTAAATCTCTCACTTCCCAATGTCATAGAAACGTGAAATTTGGCATGAGCATTGATTATGTCATAAATAGGAAAAGCGAATGGGTCCCAACTCGATTATTCAATTCTAGCGCAAAAGAATTGGGGTCGAAATTTTACGTGCGGAATGTAATTTTCTCACTTTCCGGTGTCATAGAAACGGGAAATTTGGCACGAGCATTGATTATGTCATAAATAGGAAAAGCTAATGGGTCCCAACTCGATTATTCAATTCTATGCGCAAAAGAATTAGCGTCCAAATTTTACGTACGGAATCTAATTTTCTCACTTTCTGGTGTCATAGAAACATGAAATTTGGCACGAGCATTGATTATGTCATAAATAGTAAAAGTTAATGGGTCCCAACTCGATTATTCAATTCTATGCACAATAGAATTGGCGTCAAAATTTTACGTACATAATCTAAATCTCTCACTTCCCAATGTCATAGAAACGGGAAATTTGGCAGGAGCATTGATTATGTCATAAAAAAGAAAAGCTAATGGGTCCCAATTCGATTATTCAATTCTATGCGCAAAAGAATTAGCGTCCAAATTTTACGTGCGGAATGTAATTTTTTCACTTTCCGGTGTCATAGAAACGGGAAATTTGGCACGAGCATTGATTATGTCATAAATAGTAAAAGCTAATGGGTCCCAACTTGATTATTCAATTCTATGCGCAAAAGAATTAGCGTCCAAATTTTACGTGCGGAATGTAATTTTCCCACTTTCCGGTATCATAGAAACGGAAAATTTGGCACGAGCATTGATTATGTCATAAATAGGGAAAGCTAATGGGTCCCAACTCCATTATTCAATTCTATGCGCAAAAGTATTAGCGTCCAAATTTTACATTCATAATCCAAATCTCTCACTTCCCAATGTCATAGAAACATGAAATTTGGCACAAGCATTGATTGTGTCATAAATATGAAAAGTTAATAGGTCCCAACTCGATCATTCAATTCTAAGTGCAAAAGAATTAGTGTCCAAATTTTATGTACGTAATCTAATTCTCTCACTTCCTGATGTCATTTTATATAAATGAAATGTCGCATGGTTACCTCCAGGTGGTGTTTCCTGGGTAACGCAGAGAACTATGCAAAATGGTGAACATTTTCCGTGTGAACACCAGATAAACACCAGTACCAAATTAACTCGGGCGAAGCCGGGTATATCAGCTAGTATCTACATATATCTGAAAGTTTAAAGCAGGCTGTGAAAGCAACTTTTCCCATTCAGGCGGCTCGGGTTTGACTCTCGATATGGCAATGAGTGTTTTGCTAAGCTTGTGCCTGCATTCAAAGGCCTGCACCTTTCTTGCAGAATTAAGCGGCTTAGGTTGCAGATGCTCTTGGCAGCCAAAAATGCTGCGCTAACGAGGCCACTTGCAAGTGGTTGTTCATGCCATCCATGCTTAAAAATGAGTTTTCAAATCATGAAACTGATTTTTTTTCTACTTATTACTGAAAAAGGGTCTCAGCGGTACCCATATGGTCTAGCGGTTAGGATTCCTGGTTCTCACCCAGGCGGCCCGGGTTCGACTCCCGGTATGGGAATGAGCATTTTCCTAAGCTTGCAACTACATCGAAAGACCCTCTGAATTAAGATAGCGCTCAAAAAGTTCATAAAAGTATCATTCAGGCTTGCCATCTACAAGAGCACCTTTGCTTTTTCATCAAGAATGCCGTGACCCGGATTCGAACCGGGGTTGCTGCGGCCACAACGCAGAGTACTAACCACTATACGATCACGGCGACATTCACGAGCCAGGTAGGAGTCGAACCTACAATCTTCTGATCCGTAGTCAGACGCATTATCCATTGCGCCACTGGCCCTGTGTGAGAGCTTGCCACTAATCATGCTCCCCATTTTGGACTTTTGCTACGCTCGCAGCCATATTCAAAGACCTCAACACGGTTGCTTTTAGCCCCTAGCCAAAACCCTTCTGCCTTGTTTGCTACCTTTCCATATTATCCAGTATCGTTTCGGTATTGAATGGCAAAGAGCAGTGCCTATCCAGTTAAGGCGGAGGGAAAAAACAAGGATAGATCCATGCCCCGTGTGAGGATCGAACTCACGACCTTCAGATTATGAGACTGACGCGCTACCTACTGCGCTAACGAGGCATCTTGCGTGTGATTGGTTGTTGCCGTCCAGAGATAATATGGAATTCTGTAAGCACAAAACTTCTTTTTTTTTTTTTTTTTTTAATATGTACATGTATATATCTACATATATCTGCAGAAAGGAAGCCAACGACCTAGCTGTGTGGTTTCCATTTCTCTGGGAATACAAGTCATTCAAATACCTAGGGGTCCACATCCCAGCAGATCTAACCCAGATATACGAACTAAACTATAAACCTATCTTATTAACCCTGAAGGGAGACTTATCATGGTTTGGCAGAATGAACGCGATTAAAATGGACATTCTGCCGAGACTACTATATATTTTTCAGACTGGCCCTTGTAATCCCCCAGGTATCTTCTTCGACAGACTACGAAGCCAACTGCTCAAGTTCGTATGGAAGGGAGGATCCAAAAGACTTAGCTATAAGAGCCTCACCAAACCCCCCCAAAAAGGGGGGATGGGACTCCCAGACTTTCGTGCATACTACAAAGCGACCATAGGTACTTTTGTGCTAGACCTATTTCACCATAGGACAGACAAATTCTGGGTGCAAATAGAAAACGGAAACAACATCCTCGAGACAAGGGGGGTGTTTTGGATCCCTGGAAATACTAACTGGGAGAAAGCAGACGCTTCTACCATGATGCACACACTGATAGGGGCATGGAAGGGAGGTTGTAAGATCACTGTTCCGGGGCCCCTCACCCCATTGGTCGGAAACCCACACCTTCCGGCAACACTGACGATGCGTAGTCTAGGGTTCACACCGACGGGCACAGAGGGCAGGGTAGGAGAGGTAGTGGAGCCCAGAGGCATACGGGACCTGGTGTCCCTGGGAGGAGCACGGGAGGCTCCCCCGGGTTCATGGATGCAGTATTTGCAGATACGCAACTATCTAAAAAAGATAAAACCCAATCAGGGATGGAACATGAGTTATACTCCCTTCGAGAGACTATGTTGTGCCTCGGAAACTCCCAGACACACAGTCTCATTGCTTTACAATCAACTGCTAGAGGAATGTCTGGAAAATCATCAGCCCAGATGGATAAGAGCTTGGGAGGAGGCCTTGGGAAGGGTGGTCCCCGGGGAGCTCTGAAGCAGGGCGTTCCAACTTACCCATAAGATGTCTATCTCTAGCAGGCTCCAGGAGTTAAACTTTAAGATCTTATCACGATGGTACTTGACCCCTGAGAGGCTACACACGTGTTTCCCCTCATCCCCGAACGTGTGCTGGCGCTGCTGGGTGGGAGCGGGCTCGATGCTCTACATCTGGTGGGAATGCTCTATGGTGACACCCATGTGGCAAGATATGAAACGGCTATATGAGGCAGTATGCAGAGAACCACTTACCTTAACACCTGAGTTGGCGCTCCTGTCCATCCCCTCAGGCGATGCTCCATGTCTCAAAAAAGGCCTATTACGATATTTTATAATGGCAACTAGACAGGTGATACCGAGGTTCTGGAAACAGAGCTCAGGTATACCCAGAAGCGCATGGGTGGGGGCGATGGATGAGATAGAACGAATGGAGAGGCTTAGGCTAATGCAGGACGCAAAAGGATATGACCAGTTCTATCGAACGTGGGCCATTTGGACAGATACCCAAAATACTCAGGGATTCTTGACATGGTTAAATACAGGCTTCTGGGAGTAAGAAAGGTGGACCACGTATAGTAGCGAGAACATAATACCTACAACCTGGTACCCCAGCCCCCTCCCCCCCTCCTTTTTTTTTTTTCTCTTCTCCTTCCTCTTCTGTCCTTGTGCCCGACATACCCCACCCCCCGGTTGTTTGTGTGTATTATAAGTTACAACAAAGCCAAAGAATCTGGAGGTATAAGGAACTTTATTTGATGTTTCATTCAGTAATATTACAGTTTTTCCTTTATTATCGACAAGTTCAACTTACATAGTAGTTCCCAGGTTTTATGTGAATATGTAATGGTTCTACAAGTGATATTAACAAAAAGCAATAAAAATACTTTGAAAGATAAAACTATTAGGAAACTACGGAGACACGATAAGGGTAGACTGATAATCTGAGATTTTAACCTCATCCCAGACAGTTCTATAGACACATCCGGTAGTCTCCCCAGAAAAACTCCTGTCCTACAACCTTGGCTACAGAAGGAAGCGTTATACGATGTATTTAGATGTTTAAATGCCTCATCCAGAGAATTCACTTTCTGCTCCGCTCGCCATAGATCTTTCTCACGAATAGATTTAATTTTAGCGGACAGAGGGTCCTTGTCTTTTGTTACAGATGCACAAATAGGCATCGCGACTTGGTCTGATTATGCGCCAGTTTCAGCTACTTTTACGTAGGGTCATGGCATGGGAGAAGCGAAATCTTGGAGAAACAACCTCTTCTTGATGGGGATCCCACAAAATCTGAAAAGAATATCTGAGACTTTGTTGGAGTTTTTCTTGATCAATTCCACACCGGAAGTTTCGCCTCTTACAATCTGGAACACACCTAAGGCCTATATAAGGGGGGTCCTCATCAAGATGAGTGCCAATCACAAAAAAGCAAAAGAAGCCCAAATATCGGAGATCCTCTTACAGATTTCTGAAAAAGAAAAAATTCTCCAAACATCGTCCTCTGACTCAGACCATGCCCAGCTTTTCTTGTTAAGACAGAGATTGCGCAATCTCATGTTGGAGAGTTTTGATAAATCTTTGAAGTTCTCTCGGGCTAATTTCTATACATCGTATAACAAACCTTCACGCTTGATGGCAAAAATTGCGAAAAAGAAAATTATAAAGGCTAAGATCCCTTATATCTCATGCACAGATACCCCGGGAGGAAAGGTGTTCCACCCAAAACAGATAGCTAACGCCTTTCAAAGATTCTGAGAAGCTATACAATCTCAAGAAAGATTCCACTTCTCCGCAACTGACACATAAAGAGATCCAGAATTTTCTATCAAATGTAAACCTCCCATCTATTTCGGAAACGCAGAGTAGTTCCTTAAATGAACCCATAGCTCACAAAGAAATCTTAGACACTATCAAAGTACTAAAATCTCAAAAATCCCCTGGGCCAGATGGATTTTCAAACGAGTATTACAAACACTTTGCAGAAATACTGACTACCCACTTGTCCCTAGCATTTAACCAAATCATATCGCAAAGTAAGTTACCATCAGAAATGCTGGAAGCGACAATAATTATTATACCCAAACCGGGTAAAGACCCCTCTATCATATCTAACTATCGACCCATCTCCCTACTAAATTGTGATACGAAACTTTATTCAAAAATCTTGGCCCAACGTCTGTTGAAATTTTACCTGATATATCATCCACTCAGACCAAAGTAGGATTTACTAAGGGGAGACAGGCACCGGACGGTACTAGAAGGGTCCTAAATTTTTTATCAAAACTAGAAACCTCACACACACCTGCCATTCTCTTAGCCCTAGACGCTGAAAAAGCCTTCGATAGACTTCACTGGGGGATATGCCTTCTCTGTCTTAGAAAAATTCGACTTTGGTGGAAATATATTAAAGCAATTAGAGCGCTATACACCTCCCCCTCAGCAAAGGTTCTAGTAGATGGTACCCTTTCCGACCCCTTTCAAATTTGAAATGGTACTCGCCCAGGTTGCCCATTATCTCCATTAATCTTCACCTTAGTAATGGAACCTCTGGCAGAATACATCAGACAACACCCCACAATATATGATATACATGCCAGTAAAAGATCCCATAAAATAAGTTTATTCGCGGACGACATTCTACTTACCTTAACAAATCCCCTAGTTTCTCTCCGTAACGTTTGTTCTCTGGTATCTCAATTTTCTCCTACTACAAACTAAACGTACCGAAATAACAAATTTTGGGTATATCTGTTAACAAGGAACTAAGAGGTGAAATTCAACGAAAATTCCCTTTCCAATGGCAAATAAAAAGCATTTCTTATCTGGGGATAAACCTTTGCTTCCCCCTTTCAGAACTGGTTCCTAACAACTTTCTTCCGTTATTACAAGAACTACAAAAATAACTGGATACTCTTAAACAACAACAAAACTCATGGCTGGGCCGCATAGTATTATATAAAATGCTAATACTCCCCAAAATATTATATTACTTCCGCACGTTACTGATACCAATTCCGCATACCATCCTAGCAAGGTTTCAGAAACAGCTAACAAATTACATTTGGTTTGGAAAACCCCCTAGGGTGGCTCGTTCAATCCTGTTTCTCCACAGGACTCAAGGAGGAGTAGATCTACCTAATTTGGAAGCATATCGCAATGCGATACTTATAAAACAATCCTCATTCCTCCTGAGCCAAAAACTAGCAAAATTCACATCTGCAAAATTGGTATGGGCAGGAGACTTCAACTTCCCATTCTCTCAAAAGCTGGACAGAACGGCCCCTGGACCAGACAGGTTCACTAAAGCACAGAGACAAAGATGGTCAGACGCCCTAACATCTCTATCACTGGCGGACTGCTGGAGAGAGCTCCAAGGCAACAAGCGAGGATATACATATTATTCCCAAGCGGCCCGACTATACTCCAGATTAGACTACATACTAATTTCAACTTCTCTCCTTCCAAAATTAGCCCAAATTAGACATATACCTTGTGCGTGGTCTGACCACGACATAGTGGTATCTTCTATACTATGGTCCTCTGCACTGTTCCTAAAGACTCAGTGGCATCTAAATGAATCGCTGTTGAGAGACCCAAAGCTATTAACCCAAATCACACAACATCTAACAGAGTATTTTGAAATTAATATTAACCCATAAAGCGTGCATCAGGGGACACTTGATCAAACTAGCGTCCAAGAAAAAATGGGAAAAGGGCCAGGCGATATTAGCTCTGGAGAGGAAGCTCTTCCTACTAGAGACCTTAACCCCTTAGTGACGAAGCCTGTTTGCGCCTTAGTGACGGAGCCAAATTTTGGAAATCTGACATGCGTCGTTCAACGTAGCATAACTCCGTAAAGGCTTTACATATCCCAGTGATTCTGACATTGTTTTTTCGCCACATGTTGTACTTCATTTAGGTTGTAAAAAGAGACCGATATAATTTGTGTATATTTATTAAAAGTACCAATATTGGAAAAATGTTGAAAAAATTGTCATTTTTTCACATTTTCAACCGTAATATCTCACATATGTCCAAACATACTGTACACATTTTTTATAAGATATGTATTTCCATCTGTTTACTTTATTCTGAATGCACACTTGAAAAACTTTTGTGTTTTTTTTAACTATTTAGAGGACGTACAAATTTAACATTACTTTTCAGCATTTTGAGGAGCACTTTGTTTTCCTGCACCAAGCCAAGTTTGCAAAGGCTCATAAGTGTCAGAATAATAGATACCCCCACAAATGACCCCATTTTAAAAACTAGACCCCTTAACTAATTCATCTAGGGGTGTACTGCATATTTTGACCCCACAGTATTTGAATAAATTTAAGCAAAGCAGAAGGAAAAAAATTACGATTTTCATTTTTTTGGCAATTTTGTCAATTTAAAAACTTTTTTTTTTGTACAGTGTACATAGGAATGAAGACGTTCACCCCAAAATGGATACCCCCGTTTGTCCCGTGTTCAAAAACATACCCATTGTGGCCCTAATCTACTTACAGGAAACATGGCAAGGCCTGTAATGGAGGGAACACCCGTTGGATTGCAGGGCACAACTGAATAAATCCCAGGCCCCATTGTTCATTTGTATGGAATAAAAATTGACTCCCTAAAAATCCCCCCCCCCCCTCCACGCCCTTTTCGGCGTTCCCCAAATCTTAGATAAAAGTAATAATGTGAACTGTGTAGTATTTCCAAAGACGGATAATTATGGAGGCTGGTTGGGATGGGCACATAGGGCAATAAAACCGTGTATCCCCCCTCCTCTCATGCTTTTTGGGGGTCATTTTTTGACCTCAGTGGCGGGTATGGGGTGTAAAAAGGGGCGTTCCGTGAGTCTTCGTAAGCTTGATGAGGTGCGGCGGTCTCACACAGAAGGCGCTCAACAAGCTGCTCCTGGAACTGCAGGAAGGCGAACGTTCCCGGGGCTTCTTGTAAATTACGTATTACAGGTAGCGGTCTGAATAACGCCGGGGTTACGCAGCCGTAGGTGGAATCCTCTTGCGGAGGCCCACAGCGGATCCCAGCTGTGAGCCCGGCTGTGACCCTGCGTACGGCCGCGTAATGTACTGCGCATAACTGCGTACTCACACAGGCAGTCATTCACAGTACACATTTTTTTGTTGTTGTTTGTATTTCCCGCACCGTCGCTTAGCGATGATGCGGGTACCCGCAGCACGTATACAAGGTAGTTGGGTATGGGCTGCGGGTATATTCATGACCATGAAGCACAATGGGCTCTATGTTGCCGATATCCGCGGTAAAATAGAACCTGCTGCGTTCTCTTTTCTGCGAGTGGATTACGCAATTCCAACCCGCTAATGTGAGCGGAATTGTGTAATCCAATGCAATTGATCTGCGTATTACCGCGGATCAGACGCATGCGGAATCCGTAATTCCTATCCGGTCATGTGAGACCGGCCAAAGGTAGATCGCTACCTTTTTTTCATGTGACCGGGGACCGCTCAATGAGGCCATCCGCTACTGCTCCAGGCTCTCGGCGACCGTTGGTCACTGGGAGCAAGGAGATTTTAAGTTTCCTAGGCTCCCCGATTCCTGCGCATGTGTCCGGTGTTTTGCCGGCGGTCGCATGCGCAGAATTCGGGAAAGTTCACGGAAGAAGATTGCGTCGGGGTGCAAATACGGAGGCCTCCGGTAAAAAGTTTCATATCCTCTCACCGATCGCATCGGTGAGGGGAGATGAACCTTCCCCTTTTTTTAACTTTTACGTGATCGCCATTATTCTTTGGATAACAGCGAACACGTGACGAGGAACCGCTCACCGCGGCCCCCCGTGAAATCTCCAGGCTCTCGGCTAAGTTTTGTAGCCAGGGAGATTTTAAATTAGCACGGCTTTTGCGCATGCGCCTGCCATATTGGCGACGGGCGCGTGCGCAGAAGCTGGGGTGAGGTCCGCGGATAAATCCGCGGTCCTTAGGTACGTCATTTCATCCTCCCTCACGGATATGATCCATGGGGGGAGATGAAACGCAAGCTTTTTTTTAACTTTTTAAAACTTTTCTTTTACTTTTTGCACTTTTTTTTTTAACTTTTTACCCCTTTTTTTATTTTTATTTTTTTACTTTTTTTTACTTTACATGATCACTGTCATCCATTGGATGACAGTGATCATGTCCCCAGTGACATCCCTCTGCTCTTGGCTACACATGGCAGCCAGGAGCAGAGCAATTTTGAATTTCCCGGGGCTCGAGCCCCTCTGTGCACGCGCCCGATGTCAATCATCGGGCGCGCATGCGCAGACGGGGATTTCGGGTCCCGGGACATCGCAGAGGACTGGGGGTGAGTATTTTCACCTCCCCTCATGGATCGGATCCATGAGGGGAGGTGAAACTTTACTTTTCTTTTACATTTTCAACTTTTTCGCGATCACCGCTATCCAATGGATAGCGGTGATCGCGGGCCCGGGGACCGCTCACAGTGGTCCCCGGTAACATCTCCTGGTTCCCGGCTACCTTCAGGAGCCGGGAGCCAGGAGATTTAAAATTTGCCGGGGACACCCGGGCTTCTGCGCATGCGCGCGACGTCATCATCTGGCGCGCATGCGCAGAAGGCCGCCGGCGGGTCCGGGAGGACCAGATCTCCGGGGGACACCGCCGGAGTATTTTTTAGCTGCCGTGATGGATCCGATCCATCATAGCAGCTGAATTACTACTTTTTTACACTGTTTTCTTTACTTTTTTGCGATCGGCGCTATCCATTGCATAGCGCCGATCGCAATACCGGGGGGGACTGCCCGCATCCTGGGATGACAGCTCCATGCTGTCGGCTACCTGCGGGCATCGACAGCATGGAGCTGTCACGTCCTCAGGCAAGTGGGCATTAATCCAAAGAGGATGCATAAAACTACGTCCTCTAGGATTAAAGCCCACTTACTGAGGACGTAGTTTCCCGATGGGGCGGTCGTTAAGGGGTTAAATCAACATAACCCAACTATAGCTACGACCAAAGATATCAAAGATACCAAATTACAAATAAATGCCCTACAATCGCAACAGGATAAAAAAGCCCTCTAATGGACAGGAGCAACCTATTATAAATATGCAAACAAGCCGGATCGCCTGCTGGCAGCAAGTTTATGAAACAAGACAAAAATTAATAAAAATTAAGATTAACACCCCCCAAGGAGCCACTACATCCAATCCTGACAGGATTCATGACATTTTCCATGAATACTATACTACTCTATATAAAGCCCAAGACAGCAACCCCGCGCCCCCGAGAGCCATCTTCTTAGACACCATAAAACTCCCTTTCCTCTCTGACTCTCAAAGAGAAGTTCTGAATGCCGACATTTCAGATGAAGAAATTTTAGACACCATTAAAAATCTTAAAATGGGAAAAGCCCCAGGCCCCGACGGCTTCACCGCGCTATATTACAAAAAATTCAAAGACATTAACTAGTCCAACCTCTAAAGACAATGTTCCAGAAACTCTTGAATGGGGAAATACCCCCAAAGGAATTTCTGGACTCGCAAATTACAGTGATTCCCAAGGAAGGCAAAGATAATATGTCACCAAAAAACTATAGACCTATCTCATTACTGAACCAGGACTACAAGATTTTTACCTCCATACTAGCAACCAGACTGAACTACCTTCTCCCCTCCCTGATCCACAGGGACCAAGTGGGTTTCATACCAGCGAGACAAGCTCCAGACAACATAAGAAAGGTCCTAAATATTATAGATTTCGTTAACACTTCAAAATCCCAAATGACCCTCCTAGCATTAGACTTAGGGAAGGCTTTTGATACACTATCCTGGAACTACTTATTTTCAGTCCTACGTCTCGTTGGGATTAGAGGACCCTATCTGTCAGCCCTCCTAGCCCTCTACTCAACACCTTCTGCAAACCTTAAACTACCATCCACCAAAGCAACCTCTATACCAATTGGTAGAGGTACCAGACAAGGTTGCCCCCTTTCCCCAGCATTATTTGCTTTAGCAATTGAACCTCTGGCAGAAGCAATCCGTTCTAACACCAACATAAAAGGAATTTGGATAGTGAATTATGAATACAAAACGAGCCTTTTTGCGGATGATCTGCTAATGACCCTCTCCCAACCCCTAACATCACTGCGGAACCTAATGCACACACTAGACATATGGTCTCAACTCTCGGGCCTTCGAGTGAATGTGGATAAATCCGAAATATCCTTTATCAACACCCCAGAACCCTTAAAAAAATTGATAAACATAAACTTCCAGTTTCAGCATAAAATACATTACATCTCATACTTAGGCATTAAACTGACTACCTCAATACAATCTCTCTATAAGTGGAACTACCCAGAATTAATAAAGAGATTAACATCTGACCTGTGGAAATGGGATAAACCTCAACTCTCCTGGATAGGTAGAATTAATGCAATAAAAATGACTACTCTGGCAAGGATATTATATCTCTTTCTATGTCTACCGATACTCATTCCCTTAACCACCTTACGCAACTTTCAACACGCTATATTTAGATTCATATGGGCCAATAAAAGAGCGAGAATTAAACAAACAACGATGCATTATCACAAAAGGCTGGGAGGTCTATCAGTGCCCAATATAATTAAATATTACAAGGCGGCCCAAATAGCCCAATGGATAACGGGGTCAAACGACCCCAAAGGAAATTTATGGACGAAGATAGAGAAAAACCGTATCTATCCACACAATATAGCATATTTGACTTGGTCCACGGGACCACTCCCCCAAGGCCTGCAAAAAATGAGCCTGCTGTCACACTACTCCCTCTTGTTGTGGAGAAGCGTCCGGTTCAAGCACAATCTTTCCTCTAAGATTTCCCCCATGCTACCAATACTCCATAACCCACAGTTCCCACCAGGACAAGACTTAGCTCAATTTCAGTGGTGGCTAAATAATCAAAAGACCACCCTACGACATTTTTACACACAATCTAAACTTTATACTATGCAGCAATTTGTTGCCACATTTAAACCGCCCCCTAAGGAATACATGAGAGTATATCAAATATTCCACTTTATCCATACTATAAAACCCACCCCCATGAAACTTTCGCCCACACCAATCGAAGCCACATGCACCAAAAACCCTTCTCAGAAGGGAATGCTCTCACATATATATAATATGCTAAACCAACCCCTGACAGGGGAGAAACTTTTGTTTATGAGGAGATGGGAAGCGGACCTTCAGATTGAGAGGACTCTGGATAGATGGCAGCATTGCTGTACCACGATCACCAAGGGCAGCCACCAAGTCTCCCTTATGAAGACTTCAATCAAAATTTTACACAGGACCTACTTAGTCCCACAAAGACTACACCATTTCTATCCAACCTCTTCCCCACTACGTTTTAGGGGATGTCAGGAAAGAGGAGATATGCTTCATACATGGTGGACATGCCCAGAAGTTGACAGACTGTGGTCGAAAGTCCACAGACTTCTCAACCAAATGTTTGTGGGTCCGATTCCCAAATCCCCTACAGTCTTCCTATTGGGAGATCGCCCTGCACGATCTAGATATCAAGCCCATAAATTGATACAATATGTATGTATGGCTACAAGAATCCACATCGCCTCCGCATGGAAGTCACCTACTCTCTCTTTCCCAGCGGTGCTCGAAAGAATATCTTCAATTATGCTATATGAAAGAATTCATGGTATCAGAACAGATGCGATGATAAAATTCCAGAAAATCTGGCAACCTTGGATCGAATGCATAGAGATCCCAGGATTACACCATATTATATCATCTACTTAACCTCCATTCTAGTGACCGAATGGATTGATGCACGCAATTCAGACACGTATATCTGTTGATATGGATTCTTGACGACCGACTGATTTATGTTTTAAAATTCTAGTTGACCCCTTTGTTCTGTTCTACCCCTATATCTTTGTATTGCATTAGCCGCAATAGGCAAATGTTATTTTTTTATGGCAATATTTGGCCCCCTGCGAGGGGACGTTAGAATGTCAAAAGCCTATTACATGTATGACTATAAAATTTAATAAAACCCTTTGAAACTAAAACAATCCTCATCCTGGATGTCCCATGTCTCGGGGATCAGCTGGCCCAGTTTAGAATCAGAAACAGTAGGGGTGCGCTCCTTATCTTCTTTGATTTATGCAAAACTAATAAGAACCAAACTTTCCACGAATGCAGGAACGTTAACTAGTTCTCCTTCATCCTTACCGATAATAGCAACCTTAGAGGCCTGGGGTGATCTCTTAAAAACAGCAGATAATGAAATATCTTGCCTTCTAAAACAAATCCCCTTAGAAACCTTAGAGATTTTCATCCAGGGCATACGAACCAACACATGGTCCAACACAGGACCAAACTTTCCACGAATGCAGGAACGTTAACTAGATCTCCTTCATCCTTACCGATAATAGCAACCTTAGAGGCCTGGGGTGATCTCTTAAAAACAGCAGATAATAAAATATCTTGCCTTCTAAAACAAGTCCCCTTAGAAACCTTAGAGATTTTCATCCAGGGCATACGAACCAACACATGGTCCAACGCAGGAATTAAATTCATTTCATATTTATTCGATAATGATACCCTTAGACCTTTTGAAACCCTAGTTCAGAAATATAACCTAACAAACTCGGAATTTAAATACTTGCAGATACGCTCCTTTCTCCAGAAAAATCCCATTAACTTAATCAAATTTCCTAAAACAATAGCCGCAAGTTTAAACAACATCACTCATAATAAAAAACTTGAAACAAAGACAACATACAATTTGTTAGTAGGGGACATGAAAGTGTTTACTCTACTAAGCAATTTACTATAAGATATACAATTCCAAAAAACCCGGCAGTAGCTCTTCTGTTGCTAAATCTAGAAAGAGTAAAAGCAAGCCCCAGAAAACGGATTGCCCACATCCTGATGAGTGCCAAGGTGTTGGTTACCAGAAGGTGGAGATCTAACGTCCTTCCTGAAATACGAGACATTATCCACATGATTTCAGAACACAGCATTTATGAGGAAATCTTCGCTATAAGAAATAATTTCTTAAGTAAATACGAGCTAGTGTGGAGCAGTTGGAACAAATTGTTCCCATCGTGATGCCATTTCTATGTTATAGTTTTCTCTTTTCATTTACTGATTCCTATTTATGTACTTTACTACCTTTACGCATATAGTGCTCAAAATGGAAAAAAAATTCTGTTTATCTCTCATAGTATATCCATATACAACATGCCTTGCATTGTCATTATTTGATATAAAAAGTGGATGTACTTGTATTTCTACCAAGTTTCAATAAAAACTTATTGGAAAAAAAAAATGCCATGACCCAGGGTTGTTGCGACCACAACGCAGAGTACTAACCACTTTACAATCATGGCGATATTCACAAGCCAGGTAAGAGTCGAACCTACAATCTTCTGATCCGTAGTCAGACCCGTTATCCATTGCGCCACTGGCCCTGTGTGAGCAGTCACCACTAATCACGCTCCCCGTTTTGGACTTTTGCTACGCTCGCAACCATATTCAAAGGCCTCAACACGGTTCCTTTTAGCCCCTAGCCAAAACCCCTCTACCTTGTTTGCTACATTGGCTCCCTTTCCATATTTTCCATAGAAAGTATGGGTGTGAGCTAGATAGTGAAGTACAATCTTTGCGGATGGTGATGAGGTACGTGCAAGATGGAGTAGGCAGAAGCATAGACAATAGAACATGGGTGCTGTCTTTGCAGATGGTGAGGCAGTTGAAGGATGAAGCAGTCTATGCAGGTTAGAAGTGAGGCATCCAATTTGGGAACAGAGGTGAGTGGGTTGTGATGGAGCAGGGGGCAGCCTGTGATGACTCTTACCTTGGTGTCCGTGGGAGTTGCAATAGCAAAGGCACTCACCCGGCATGGCGGTAGTGGAAGCAGAGCAGAAAAGCAGGCAGGCGGCAGCTTTGCAGTTGTGGGCGGCACCTGCATCAGGTCACGTTTCTGTCGGCAGAGCGAAAGGGCCCTAGCTGTACACTTCTGTTCGCTGGCATCTGGTAATCAAGCCCTGGATGGTCAGGGCTGGTAGGCCGTTGCAAATCTTTGTGGTGGAGGAGACCTTGGAGAGTCTTTGGAGGGTTGCCGGAGATTGGGAGGCGATGCAGGCTTCGGCTATTCTTGTCGCTGTCTGTGGAGTGGGCCGTGAAGCAAGCTGTGGAGCTGGAGGAGGCGAGATTGGCTTCTTTCAACACACGGTGATCAAGTTCGGGAATGGTTTGGACAGCTAGGCTGCGGCAGGTCACCATCACAGGGAGACCTTTAAAAGTCTCAGGAATGTTTCCCAGGGTATGGGGATCCAGTGCTGGGCCGTGGTAAGCTGTGCTAGGCTCAGTCTGGGGAGGACGTTGCTTTGTCATGCCTTGCTGGAGTAGGGCTCACATGAGCATGTGGGCGCCTGGTCCTAGCGATGGTACACGGGATTGGAGATGTTGCTGGCTGTCAGGGCACATCCTGAACACATGGCACCTATTCCTAGTGGCGTTGTGCAGGAGTGAATATAGTGCTGGCTGTCGGGGCACCTGTACTGGTGAACGGCTGTGTCCAGAGGTCTCTGGGTCTCGGCATGTTGGAACAAATTAGGGGTGGTGAGAAATGGGGGCAGCAGTGAGTGATGGGTGGAGATTCCCGCTGGCTGACAGAGGTTCCCTGGGTGCCGGGGAGATGTTGGGGAGGGGGGTCCCCATGAATGCTGGGGGATTCTCTTTGATCGCCAGAGCTGTGGAGCTCCAGGCCATGCGACCAATCAGGTCAGTGGCCGGAAGTATGGAAGGCGCAATAAATGATGATAACTTGTGACCATGTGTCAGACAGAGCAGGGGTAGTATGTCCATTGATAGTGACTTTAACAAGAGATTTAGAATGAACAACAGTGTCCCTGGACTTTAGCTGACTTTTTTCTTAAATTTCTGGTTTCTTACAGGAAATGTAACACAATACACTGTTCCTTCACCATCTGCTGACACTGTGTGGTTGAGTGGCCTGTCTCTCCATATCTGTAACATGTTCTGAGTCTTTCTTCCACCGTGACACAGGAGGGCTGTTTAGAATCTGAAGGCCCATTGCGTTTTTAGTGGCCTAGTGGGTTCTACAGAACACCCACAGCAACACCTGTCCTGTCACACATGTCTATGTGCCATCCTTGGATATAGAAGGTCCGTAGGAGAGACCCTTTTTCTCACCTTTTCTCTCCTATGCCTACAGCTTAGCTTATTTATTGGTGCAGAGTCCAAGGGCAGGTAAACAGCAACACAAGTCCCTATGCAGAGTGGGAGGAGTAGTAAAAGTGCATGAATGAGAAGAGGAGATAAAAGCAGCAGTGAGTGAGCTGTAAGAGGCTTTTCGGCTTTTTGCTTCTGGCTTCTCGCCAGTCAGAGTGTCGGAAAGTGCAGTCAGTCATGTCGGCAGAGGAGGAGAACCAGACAGGAGAGAGAAAGGAGTTCACCCTCATCATCCTGGTGCTTCCATAATAGTGAGTAGAAGACATCCCGAAGGTTGATCATCCATGGTAACAGTGAGTTTCAATATACCCAGTGAAACCCCAATATACAGTGCTCTAGAGATCACCTTAAATCTCCCTTCATCCACCCCTGCTCACAGTCAGTTAAATCAAGCTAGTGGGGAATTGTTTCAAGTCAGTGAAAGTAAGAAAAGAGAGATAGCGTTGAAGTCTCTCCATCACAATTTCCGTAGTACTGTTATCCCCATTTATTGAAATCTCTGCATCACTGCCATTGTCAAGTGTACATTGTAATTGTACTTGTTAAACAGTTTAGTAAACCAGAGTGCTCCCAGTTTTACTATTACAATCTACCAGACTCATCTCATTTCTTTCTTCACCATTCCATCCCAAGAGACTTGGAAAGGAGTACTGGCGTCACTCGTGACAACAAAAGATTTGTCTGTTACACGTACCACAGAACGTTCTTTAGGCCACTGCACAACCCCCGAGCAGAGCACCCTTATCGCCATTGTTGGGAAGTATTACAGAACCACTCATGACAACCCTTCTGCAAACCCCGCGGTCTCCCTTACTTTGGCGCGCTCAGCTCGGCCGTTGCACATTCACTTTTGCCTGAGCTAGAAGGAGAGTCCTCCCTGCAAATGCTTTTCACTTATTTGAGTGCTCAAAACTGAACATCAGCCTCGTGTTTCTTCACTAACTTAATTTGTTCATGAAGGGGAAGGACATTGTCAGCCAGGAGAATTTTCAAAATTGGAGCCAGAGGGTGTTGATGCAGTAATCTTCTCACTAATTGACTGGTCCTCATAGTATCCACAGATGAAGAGGATATAGCTGAATGATACACAAGGCATGATAGAAGCTGTAATCGGTTAATGAAAAGAGAGACAGTTGTAGTGGCCCAGAGTTGGGCACTAAAATATGTGGTCACTTAATTTAATGTGTATGTATGTCTTTAAAAGGGTTAATTCATGTTGGTAACTGACTGTATAGACTGCCTGACAACGACCCCTGGATCTAATTGGCTATAGGGAAATAGAGGTGCCAGCAGCACAAACCTTTAAGCTGAATACAGCTGGGCCGATAACATGCAAAGCCACAGAAAATGAGATTGATCTACAACAAAGCTCAAAATAGTAACCAAAAAGAGTAGGCATGACAGCTTAAGTGGTGGAGTAGAAAATCTTCCTTATTCCTCCCAGACAACAAAAATTATATACAACGTTTCAACCACTGGTGTACGGTGGGGGGAAGCAGGGTTCGCAACAGCGACCCGGCCCTTGAGCTGAGGGGGCCCAAGGGACTGGCGCTATCAGCCGCATGATGGCTGAGAGGGGAGGAGGGAGAGGAGAGAGATGGGAGGCAGCGCCGCAGGTCGGCAAGAGCAGAGGGGAGGGCTGTTACAACTGGAGTTGGCAGCCAATTACAGGCTGCACACTACTACTGATAGGCTATCAGTCTCTGCCGACCAGCGATTACCAGGGGGAGGGGCTACTGCGGCTCTACTCACCTCCGGAGCGCTGGATGCACAGGACCTGAAGTAGGACCTGTGGCTGCAGATCACATGACCAGGCTCTGGTCATGTGATCAGCCTGGTCATGTGATCAAAAGACAGGGGACTTTCCATTACAGGCTGGCCAGAGACTGCTGCAGAGGTGAGTAGAGAAGGAATTGTAATTATATATGTATGGCTGGTATAAGTTATACCAGCTGTATATATATAATTATATACAGGGAATACCCAGGTTACACCATCATGGGACATACCACTATATACAGGGGGATATACATCCTGTATATAGTTATATGTACCATGCTGGTGTAACCTGGGTATCTCCTGTATATAATTATATATGTGCAGCTAGTATAAGTTATACCTCTCCTGTATATATATAATTATATACAGGGAATACACAGGTTACACCAGCATGGGACATACCACTATATACAGGGGGATATACATCCTGTATATAGTGATATGTACCATGCTGGTGTAACCTGTGTATCTCCTGTATATAATTATATATGTGCAGCTGGTATAAGTTATACCTCTCCTGTATATATATAATTATATACAGGAGATACACAGGTTATACCAGCATGGGACATACCACTATATACAGGGATACAGGGGGATATACATCCTGTATATAGTGATATGGAGCATGCTGGTGTAACCTGTGTATCTCCTGTATATAATTATATATGTGCAGCTGGTATACAGTACAGTTTTTTTTCTTTTAATCACTGACTTTCCAGCGCCGTCGCTAGGAGATGACATGGGTGCCTGTGACTTTTCTGCAATGTCAGGGCAGCGGGTCGCACGGCTTGCATTGAGTTCAATGGAGGCCGTCTGGGCAGAATCTGCAGTAAAATAGAGCATGCCGTGATTTTTCCTTCGTGGGCGGAGAACCGCAATTGCTTTCCGCTCGTGTAGAGGAAAAAACACTTTTCCATAGCATGCTATGAGCGGTACATGCTGCGGAATCCGTAGGCGGATGCCCGCTCCATATTCCGGAATGCAGATCCAGCCGTATACAGCCGGCCTTAGGCTAATTTCACACGGGTGAGTCTGATATTGGGTCGTGAAACTATGCCCCATATCACACTCCCCAACGTGTGCTGTCCCCACGGATGTGAGGGGTTGTTGTGTTACAACCAGCTCACATCACATCACCATATTCTCGTGCGATGCAGAGAAAAACCAAAACATCGCTCCTGTGTATGATCGCATTCAAAAGAATGGGGGTCATATTCATGTGCGATTTGTACGTCTTGTAATGCACAAATCTCGCGCACTTTTTGCGGCCGTGTGAAAGCAGCCTAAGACATTACCAACAGGTTTTTACATAGTAAAGGAAAGGAGTCATAACAAGAAGGCTTACGCCAAGGGGCTACATCATGTTTGTAAATTAGCACGGTTTAGGTATAGGTACGGGTACAGAGGGAGGAGGGGGGGCCCAGCTGAACTTTTGCACCCGGGCCCCTTAGCCTTTAGGTACGCCCCTGGTTTCAACTATAGATAGTCTTTGTCAAGACTATCTATAGTCAAAAAATTGTATGTAATTTTTGTTGTCTAGGAAGAATAAATACGTTTTTCTCTACTTCACCACTTATGCTGTCTAGTATAGTCTTTTTGGATCTAATTGGCTGTCAGGTCCCACATGAGGAGGGTATAACGGAGTTGTCTTTGCTGCAGCCGTTCCTCTTCAAACAACCCCACCCCAGCTTAACTAGAGTAGCCACTGATACCATTTTCTTTGGATTAATTTGGCCACAGCAGCCATATTTATTAACAAACAAGACATTAAGATATTACAACATTTTATAACCCTCTATAAAACCTAGGGAGAGATCCTTGGAGCCCTGTAACAAACTCTGTGGCCTCACCAACCCGGGAAATAGATGTAACTGCCACTTGTCACATAATAACTGACTCGGGTGACCCTATTTCCCAAAACACGCCTCCCGCCGCAAGCCAAATGACCCAGGAGGCCCACCACTCACCAACTCACTTCTAGTCGCCGACCTCCCAACACAGAGGCTGGTTAACCATACCCTGGCTAGCCACTCCCATCAACTTTGCAAGGCACCGCCCTGCCAAAGCAAAGAGGCGACAGAGCCACCAATTAATCAATCAAAAAAGGTAAGGTAGCTATCCAGCCCCTGCCTCCCCCCCCCCCCCCACCATACTTTTATGCTGACTCCAAGGACCCCTCAAGCCAGCAAGGCTTGACCCCCTCAAGGCTGCACCACCCTCCACAACACTAGAGCTCATCTAATGCCGTCCTGAACCCCTTCAGACCACAAATCTATCTCTATTTCGTAGAATCATAGAATAGCAGAGTTGGAAGGGACCTCCAGGGTCATCGGGTCTAACCCCCTACTCAGTGCAGGATTTACTAAATCCTCCCAGACAGATATTTGTCCAGCTTTTGTTTGAACACTTCCATTGAACTCCCCACCTCCAATGGTAACCTGTTCCACTCATTCATCACTCTCACTGTCATGTGCACCTCGTCCGATTTCCAATAATTACCTGTGCCTGCCACCAAATCTACATGCCTGACTGCCACTGTGACCTAAAAATCGAGAAACCTCCCTGTTCAGCTTTATCCTGGCCTTATTCATACTCTTCACTGATCATACTCCCCTCCAACTCTTCCGAGGGAGTATCTCAGACCATACCATCACCAGGCCCTGGTGTGACGCTAACAGCCACAGCATGTCATACCTGATATCTCTCAAGAGGTCCCTAAACGGTCTCCTGCCTAAATCGTTCCCTCCACATGCAAAACTAGTATATCCGTTACTCTATCCAGACTCACCATAGTCTCAACTTCTTGCAATATCCTACACCATGACATGCCTCTCAAACCCATCCACCTAATGACCGCCTTGCTCTTCCCAAAACTCAACTACCTGCCATCTAGTCTGAGTACTGCTCTTTCTGCCCCCCAAAAACATAAGAGAGTCCCGAATTCCACACTAACGCTGGACAATCACCTGTCAGTTTTTAGCTTAGTGTCGTAGGAGGCAAACGTTCTTATCTTTTTTACTTTTTCTTTTTACTTTTTTTTCATGGAATGACCAGGGAATAACGGGGAGGCAGGACTCTCCCCGTTAACCCACTGAGGATGGCAAACAGAGGTGAGCTACAACCCTCTGTTGTCTGCCGGGTCCCTCTGAAGGCAAGGAGGCACACTCGGCCCCCAAACCGAGTGTGACCCGCCAGCTATAGAGCCCCCAGATCTCCATGGTCCAACATCCCCTCCCTACAAAGGGAAGGCGATGGCAGGGAGGATGCTCTGCTGGATTCAGGCTACCACCCCTCGCACATCGGGAGGTAAGTATGTGCATTTATTGTGTTTTTGCTGTCACCTGGCTATCCAGCTCCGCGGACGCTAGGGCACATGCGCTGCTCCCCTGGGTACCCCCTCTCACAGCCTCTTGGCGAAGGCCGTGCATCCTCCGCAATCCCCCTTTCACCTGGCCTTATTATGTGGGTTGTGGCCTCTCCTTCTCTGCAGGTGGCTCCCGGGCCACAGTCCGGCACCCACGGGCCGCGGCCTTGCGTTCCACTGGGCCACGGCCTTGTGGCTCCCGCAGCCAGCAGGATTTGGGTCTGACCAGGCTGTGGTTCTCCCTCCCACGAACCCGTCCCTGCGCGGGCCGCGGCTCCGCTCGGTGGCCCGCAGCTCTGTGGTGGTGCCTTATCCGATACCTGGGTCTCTCGGTCCCGGCCTGCTCCCAGAATTCTCCCATGGGGAGTAAGTGAGGCTCAGAGCGGGCTTTTCATGGCCTATCATCAGCCAGCGCACCAAGGGGACAACAGCGTTTCTGATCAGCGGTGGCTCCACCCCAGGCAGCTGGGGGGACCTTCCCAGAGCAGCCATCTTCTCTTCTCCTGGGACTTGTGGTGCCACAGCAGCGAGGGTGGACACAGCCTGGACAGCCAGAACCCCTGTTGGACCGGGTAGGCTTTGCCCTGGTGGAAGCTCTTTTGCACTATCTCCCCTGCAGTTTTCATCAGCAGAGGCAGGTTGCAGCGTAACACGCGCTGCACTATGTCTGACTCCAGAACCCAAGAGTCCGGACAGGGAGCAGCTAGAGCGACGCATTATGCTTGCTCTCGCTGTAACGCTAAATTTCCATGCGGACAGGTAGAGCCGTGCTGTGCTGACTGTATCGCTCCGAGGCAGGCGCCCGTACAACCTAATACAGGCCCCCTACCCATGCAGCCCTCACCTTCAGCAGAACCGGAGTGGGCCTGCTCCCTGGCGAAGGTGGTCTCTAACCTTACCCTCGCATCTACCACGATCTTGGACAGGCTGGACTGCGCCGCTCCCCCACTCTAGACGTATTAGGCGAAGATGACACGGTCAGGAGAGATTCCTCTCGCGCTAGACAGCCGCATTAGACGACTAAACTCACGGGAATCCTCTAGGTCGCCGGCATCATGAGCCGACTCCCCCGGGGCTACATCCCTTCCGTCCTCCGGAGAGAACAGCGGCGCTGAGGCCGAGTTCTCAGAGTTCCTCTGTGACCCCATCGAAGATGAGCAGTTGCCCAATCTCTCCGAGATGGTAGTCAGCCTAATCGTGGCTGTGAGGGACACTTTCCAGCTTCAGGAGCAGACTCCCTCTGTGCCTGCTTCGTCCCTTTCCTACAGGCGCCCTCGGCGGTTACCGAAGACATTTCCACCACATGAGGAGTTTAAGGCGGTTCTGGACAAAGAGTGGAAGTTTCCGGACAGACGCTTCATTAAGCTGAAGCGTCTGGATGTCCTATACCCCTTCCCGGAGAACCTGACTCGTAGGTGGGCGACGCCACTGACGGTTGACCCACCGGTGTGGGTCACTACCTTTCCCATGGCGGATGCCTCATCCCTACGAGGTACACGAGACAGGAAGATCATCCTATGAGGTGGTGGGGTCCGCACTTAGACCTACTTTCGCCTCTACCTGGGTTAGCAGGGCTACCGCTGAATTGGCTGAACAGCTGCGCAGAGGCATACTAGTGGGGTCTGCTCAAGTAGTACTGGCGGACATTGCTCGCCAGATAGAACAAGCGAGAAGATTCATCTGCGAGGCCTCCTTGGATGCAGCAAGGTTCATGGCTCGAGCATCTGCAACGTTGGTAGCCACATGTCGAATCCTGTGGTTGAAGTCATGGGACGCGGACGCATCCTCCAAGGCATCCCTGACTAACATTCCCTTCGTTGGATTGCGACTCTTTGGAGCCAGGCTGGACGAGATCATCTCGGAAGCCACAGGGGGGTAAGAGCACCCACCTACCACAGAACCATCGGAGACAACCGGCGGCCCCACGACACTCCAGTTTTCAATTTTGTTGCTTTCGCTGGAGTAGCCCACGCGCGCCGGAGAATAAAAGGAATACCCAGGACCAGGTCCAGAAGAGAGGACCATCGTTCTAGCCCAGGCCGTCATGGCGTACCAAGGCTCAGCCCCCAAAGGCCAGGAGGGACGGCTCCCATACAAAGGCGTACAAAGGAACTGGGTGGCCCAGGGAACCTGAACCCAGCAGGAAGCCCTGTTATCGATCAAAATCCTGGATCTTCGGGCCATATTCCGCTCACTGCAACACTTCTCGCCACAGCTGAAGGGTCACCCAGTCCGGATCCAGATGGACAACGCGACAGTGGTCGCGTACGTAAATCATCAGGGCGGAACCCGCAGCAGAAGCGTCATGCAAGAAGTTGCGGAAATCTTGGCGTGGGCCGAAACGCACGTTACCGCATTGTCGGCAGTCCACATTCCGGGGGTGGACAATTGGATTGCCGATTATCTCAGCAGGGAGACGATCGACCCAGGCGAGTGGGAACTACACCCCGAGGTCTTTCAGGAGGTTTGCAAGCGGTGGGGGCGACCGGATGTCGATCTCATGGCCTCCAGGTTCAACCACAAACCTCCGAACTTCGTGGCAAGATCACGGGATCCCAGGGCACTAGCCGTGGATGCACTGGTAGCTCCGTGGACAGGATTCCAGTTTCCATATGTGTTTCCACCCTTCCCGCTTATCCCCAAGCTCCTCAGGCGAATAAGGAGGGAAGGGCTTCGGTAGTTCTCCTCGCCCCGGACTGGCCACATCGGACGTGGTACGCGGAACTCGTCGACCTACTGGCAGATGCCCCGTGGCCTCTTCCTCTGTGAGAGGACCGACTCTTACAGGGACCCCTCTTCCACCACAGTTTATCCACACTACGTTTGACGGCGTGGCTATTGAGACCGAGGTCCTGAGGGCTCTTGGATTTTCGGAGCCGGTAATCAGGACCATGATTAAGGCCAGAAAACCATCTTCGGCCAAGGTATACTACCGAGTGTGGAAAAACTTCCTCCTACTGTGCGAACAATGGGGATTCCATCCGATGCACTTTTCCCTGGCTCGGCTCTTGTCCTTTCTTTGGGACGGCCTGGAAATGGGACTCAGTTTGAGTTCCCTCAAGGGTCAGATATCTGCGTTGTCCATCCTCTTTCAAAGACCATTGGCAGCTAGGTCGGCAGTACGCACCTTCCTTCAGGGGGTTGCGCACGCCGCTCCGTCTTACCGATCTCTGATTCCGCCCTGGGACTTGAACCTGGTGCTCGATGCACTGCAGTCCCAACCGTTCGAGCCGATGAGGGAAGTTTCAGCAAGGATACTCTCCTGGAAGGTGGCTCTGCTTGTTGCGATTACCTCCATTCGCCGAGTGTCGGAGATTGCTGCCTTATCAGCAAAACCACCATTTACAGTCTTCCATCAAGATAAGGTGGTATTGCGCCCGATCCATTCGTTTCTGCCCAAGGTGGTCACGGACTTCCATTTAAACAAGGATATTGTGCTTCCGTCGTTCTGCCCAGCCGCGGTCCACCTGAGAGAAAGGATTCTACACAGGTGGACTTGGTAAGAGCCTTACGAACCTATCTGGAGTGGACAGCGTCGTTCCGATTTCTCGTTCGTCATTCCTGATGGCCCGAGCCGTTGTGTGGCGGCCTCTGAGGTGGTCATATCTCGCTGGATACGTCTGACAGTGGTGGAAGCCTACCATTCCAAGCACAAGACACCACCGTTCCGGGAGACGACTCACTCTGCAAGGGCGGTGGGGGCTTAATGGGCATTTCACAATGGGGCATCAGCTTTACAAGTATGCAAGGCAGCTACATGAATGTCTTTGCATATGTTTTCAACATTTTATCGAGTGCATACCTTTGCCTCGTCAGATGCCTCTCTCAGACGGCGAGTCTTACAGATGGCTATTAACTGACCACATGGCTCATGTTCTCCCACCCCAAGAGGGACTGCTCTAGAACGTCCCACGGTCTTGGCTGTGTCCCCCAATGACACGAGCGAGAAAAGAGGATTTTTGGTACTTACCGTAAAATCTCTTTCTCGTCTTGTACATTGGGGGACACAGCACCCACCCAGATATTTACAGGTTGCATCCGGTTCAGATTTTTGGTTCTGGTAAGTTGCACATGGTGCAGTCGTGGTTTACAGTTGTAACCGTTATGCCTGTTGTGCTCTTGTTGTTCAGATCCTGCGTGGCTGCTCCTACTGCTGGCAGACAAACTGATTAGCCTCATGTCGGCAGGAGGGGATATAACCTGCAGCAGGAGTTAACACTTTTTTGTGCTTAGTGTCACCTCCTAGTGACAGTAGCTATACCTACGGTCTTGGCTATGTCCCCCAATGAACAAGACGAGAAAGAGATTTTATGGTAAGTACCAAAAATCCTCTTATTTTCACACACCATAACCTATTTTGCTGTGTACTACGCAACCCAATAGGCCATTGAAGTGAATGAGCCGCGCAAATATGTGGTGAATGGGCAGAAAACTTGTGTATTCACTGCATATTGTGCACCATTTCAGTGGGCCCATCTGCGTTCTTTTTTGCGTGCCGAAATATCCAGACATAAGCGATTTTCGATTGCGCAAATACGCAGCGTATTTGTGCAACTAAAATACGATTATGCCTATGTGAAAGAGCCCTAATAGTGCCCCCCACAGTGCCCCCAGTGGTAACACTAACCCCCCTTCAGCTATACCTACGGTCTTGGCTATGTCCCCCAATGAACAAGACGAGAAAGAGATTTTATGGTAAGTACCAAAAATCCTCTTATTTTCACACACCATAACCTATTTTGCTGCGTACTACGCAACCCAATAGGCCATTGAAGTGAATGAGCCGCGCAAATATGTGGTGAATGGGCAGAAAACTTGTGTATTCACTGCATATTTGTGCACCATTTCAGTGGGCCCATCTGCTTTCTTTTTTGTGTGCCCAAATATGCAGACATAAGCGATTTTCAATTGCGCAAATACGCAGCGTATTTGTGCAACCAAAATACGATTATGCCCATGTGAAAAAGCCCTAATAGTGCCCCCCACAGTGCCCCCAGTGGTAACACTAACCCCCCTTCAACAACTACCATTAACCCTCCCCTTAGCAGCAACCATTAACACCCCCGTCAGCAGCAACCATTACCTCCCCCGTCAGCAGCAACTACTAACCCCCCCCCCCTCAGCAGCAACTATTAACCCCCCCAATCAGCAGCAACCATTAACCCCCCAGCAACAACCATTACCCCCCCTCAGCAGCAACCATTAACCCCCCCAGCAGCAACCATTAACCCCCCTCTCAGCAGCAACCATTAACCCCTATCAGCAGCAACCATTAACCACCCCTCTCAGCAGCAACCATTAACCTCCCCCCTCAGTAATAATAGTTCTCCCCCAACCCATATACTTACCTCCTCCTTGCTGTCAGCGCCGCTCCCCCTCTGCTCGCGCTGAGCCTGGCTGCACACTGACGTCAGAGTGTGCGCTGGGATCAGCGCTGCCAGCGTGATCACCAGTGGGGAGCTGTGGCACCCCAGCTGGTAAACGCTACATTGGTGAGCGGCCGTCGGCACGCCGCGGGCCACATGAAATGAGGTAACGGGCCTGATTTGGCCCACGGGCCTTGTGTTTGACACATGTGCACTAGGCCATCGCCACCTCCTCCTGTAAATCCTGCAACTTTGCTTCAGCCAATTGTGAAATCATTGATAATGCCCAAAAAACTTAGACACGTCGCGGGCCCCTCTGTCTTATCCGGGGCCAACGGCTCCCCAATACGCTGATCAATCTATTGCAACACACCTAGCAAAGTCGCAGAAACCGGCGACCCATTCGGGCCCAAACACAAAAAATCGTCAAGGTACTGGATAACTGGCTGAACATCAGCGGTGTTTCTCACTACTCACTCTAAAAAGGAACTGAACGCTTCAAAGTACTCACAGGAGATGGAGCATCCCATGGGCAATCAACGATCAAAAAAATAATTTCCTTCCCAGAAACACCCCAATAACCTTGTGCCACTGATAGCAAGCGAAAGGCCGATTCAATATCTACTTTAAGGGCTCCCTCCCAGTTGCGTTAGCGATTTGCGTTTTTTAAGCGCTGCGATAGAGCGCTAAAAATTTCTAGTTTGAAACAAATGAGTTGTAATGTGGCTATGCGCATTTGCAATTTTTTTTCGCAGCGTGGGTGCAATTTTTTATCGATTGCCCTATATTAGTGCGATGTCCAATTTTTCCCTCGTCCATGCAAGTAAATGGGTGCCGTAAAAACGCATTGCACATCGCAGAATCGCATGCGCGAATGTGTTGCGATTCTTTGCTCTATAATTGAGTTTAAAGTGTCAAAAACACTGCGATAAAAAAATCGCAGGCCAGTCACAATACATAGAGCTTTGCGATGCGAGTTTAGTGGGGGAAAAAATCGCAGCGCAATTGCCCAAAAATTGCAAATTTATAAACGCACTATCGCCCTCGCAAGTGGGTGGGAGCCCTAACTAGCAACACCACCTGTCAATATATAGCTCAAGAGTCCCCTGGTCCCCCGGATGCCCTGCAAAAACAGACACAACCAACAACCGCAGAGAATTCGTTACAAATAACTTCCCTGCCCGAACCCCCTCCGGGGCGTCTTGTTGATATTCCTGAAGCTGAACTGGAAGGTTCCATGTCAGGGGTGCCACCACGTCACCGGGCAGGAGGATGCCTTATGGAGAAGAGTCCTTAACCTCCGGAGTCCAAAACTGTGGGAGAGAGCATCAGCTTTCACATTTTTATCTCCCGGCAGGTACATGACTGTAAAATTGAATCTCGAGAAGAAAAGAGCTCACCTAGCTTGCTGCGCGTTAAGACACTTAGCATTCTCAAGATACACTAAGTATACCCTGAACGGCCCCCCAATTCCTGGGAGAGGACTGCCCTCACCCCAAACTCCGAAGCGTCTGCCTCCACGAAAAATGGCTTCTGAGGGTCCAGCTGAGCAAGCACCGGACCGGTGAAAAAAGCCCTCTTAAGTTGCTCTTAGGTTGCTCAAATGCCTCTGAAGCTTCCGGAGACCACGACGTCCCCTGAAGGTCAACCTTAGAAAACCAGTGTGCTCCCACCACCTGATTCACCATCTGATTCAACAGATCAGGGATCAGAGGGAGCAAGCACTGACCACAAAGATCCATCTTTCTTTTCAACAAAAAATAGGCTTCTCCAGCTGGTGACTTTGATGGTCTGATATGTTCCTTGGCTAAAGCCTCTGAAATATAGGATTTAAGAGCCCCATGCTCCCGACCCAACAGATTAAATATGGCCCCATTAGGGATGGGACTATCCATGACCAGATCAATCCTACAATCCCATTCGCGGTGTGGGGGTAATACCTCAGGAAGCTTCTTAGACAACACATCTTGAAAATCCCGTAAATAGTCCAGAATACTAATAGTTTCGGTGGAGCACAATGTAACAGACACTAGATGATCCTGACAGAACCCTCCCCACTGAATTAGCTCCAGAGTAGTCCAATCGAACTGAGGATTGTGCGTCCTTAGCCACGGCAGAACGATATCCACAGACATCTTCTTCATGACCAGAAATGAAATAACCTCCGAATGTAATGCGCCCACCATGAACCAAAGTTCTGGTGTCCTCCAACGCTCTACCCCTGAGGACAGAGGGGTTGCGTCGATACTGGTAAAGTGGATCGGCAAACCTAACGCGGTAAAACTTGATAACAGTGGTCTTACGAACTGCAAATGGATAAGGTTTGTGGCCAACCCAGTATCAATAAATGCCTGTCCCACCCCGTGAAAAGCCTTGTAAGACACTACAAGGCACCAGTAATTTAGGAAGTACCTGACCACCTAGATGACCCTCCCGACAGTCACCTAGGAGCTGAAGTTTTCCTGCCGCTTCCGCATCTGCCTTTCCTGGCAGGACGCGATGCGATGATCAGCCTTGCCGCAGTAGAAACAGAGTTGGTTTGAAACCTGAAACCGCCTCCATTCTTCGGAACTCAACTGGTCCACTTCCATATCATCAGCTCCGGGGGTTGACAATGGGGTACAGGCTGTAGAAGTCGCCAGAGACTTAGCACCACGTTCTTAACGGTACTCTAGGTTAGCTTCCCTTCTAGACCTAAGTCTACGATCAGCTCTGACTGCCAATGCCATAGCCTGATTCAAAGTAGAGGGTGACGGATGGGACAGCAATAGATCTTTTACTGCGTCAGACAGGCCTACCAAAAACAAATCTTTGAGCGCACAGTCGTTCCATGCATATTCACCTGAATACTGCCTGAAACTAGAGCAATATTCTTCTGCCGACTGGCGCCCCTGGCGTAGGGCCAACAACTTACTGACTGCGTAACCTGCACAATCGGGTTCATCAAAAATATTCCCGAGCTCAATGAAAAAAAGAGTCTACCGACTGCAGACAAGCGGAATCAGTCAGTAAAGAATAGGCCCTTCTCTGAGCAGAGACATAACAATCCCCACCTGTTGGGGCTCGGACCCAGAAGAACGAGGCCACAAGTGAAAAAACAACTTACAAGCCTCCCGGAAGGCAAAGATTTTTTTCCAGTCCCCCAAGAACACATTGGGTAATGGGCATTTAGGTTCAGGTACTGGATCAGTTGGCACAACCAATGCTGCTCATGATGGCTGAGACGCCCCGACAGGTTCTGAACCATCCCGGCCAGGTCACGAATCTGACCGGTAATCGTATTGTAGGACTCCATTTACACCGTGAATTCCACCTAAAAAAAAACGCAGGAAAAATTTTTTGGGCCAGTTATTATGTTATAGTACTAGTAGGGTGCACGGGTACGTACGGCACAGGACTCCCTGACCCTCCCCACGGCAATATCCCTTCCTAGAGGTAGCCCCAAAGGTGGATACTGACCCTACGCTGCCTAGTGGCAGGACAGGAAGGAACTGCCGTACCTATGCAGATGACAGCTTACTAGTACCGACAGGCTAGGCCAATAGAATAAACCAAAATGACAGGAAAACCATAGAACACAGGCACAGCTGGATCGAGACAAGATAACGTCTACTGGGGCAGGAAAGAAGTCAGACACACAGGGAGCGGAACCAATAACTGGCAACTGCTATGAGCAGCTGCCAGACTATATTCAGGAGTCTCCGCCCCTTGGGCAGAGACCAATCAAGCCGGCTGACTGGAGCTCCCAGCCAGCCACTATGACTCACAGAGTCGCGCATACGCCTCTCATAGCAGGCACGCACGCGCCACATGCCTCGCCTGCACACCGTGGGCGCAACAACATCCCAAAACACTGTGGCGAACCGCGCCCCTACCACCCTTGGTCCCTGACTGGCCTCATGATAACACTCCAAGCCATGTTCTTCAGCCACCGCCCAGATCCTCGCCTACACAGCCTCCATCTTCAGGTCAGTAACCGCCGTCCTCTTCAGGCTTTTCCCTCTTCTTGGCTTTTCCCTCTTCTTGGCTTTCCTGCACCTCTTCAACTGCACTGCAGACCCCGGTCTTCAATCTTGGGACTTCTACTACTGCTGGGCCCTCCTTTTAGCAAGCGAAAAGTCAGTGATGACTCTTATCAGCACCACACGCTGAGTTCTCAGCGGGATATGACTAAGTTATCAGCGGGATACATCTGATAGCATTCTTTCAGCTGGATACCAGCTGAAAGCTCTGAAAACAAAGCAGCTGTTTGCATATAAAAGTAGCTGCTGTTCTTGGAGCTTTCAGTGATGTCCCACTCTGCCTTCATTTAACTCTTAAGTAGCTAATTAGCTATTTAAAAGTTTATGCAAAGATGATCGCTCAAAACTGTCTCTCAAACTGTCGTTTGAGCGATTTTTGAGCGATCATATTTCAGCATAAATGGGGTTTAGACTAAGAAAGGTCTCTTCCTGAGAATTACTTATGCATTTATACAAATAGGCATAAATCTGTGAATCCAACTTATTCAATGTAAAAGAGTATACAGAGATAACCGTAAAGGATATCATCTATATATATAAAATTGAATGTATGTCTGTCTGTGTGTCTATCTGTGTGTCTGTCTGTTAGTCCTTTATGCGCAATTACACCATTCATCCGATCGCCATGAAACTTTGGAAAGTTGTTGGGTACACTCCTGGGAAGATTATAGGCATAGTACATTTATGCTATGATGAATGGCGCGCATGCGAGCGTCATCGACAGTTACGCCCCCCCCCCACGTAGATCGTTCGATTTCCATCATTGCCACTAATTCTCTCACTTCCCGATAGCGTAGAAACATGAAATTTGGCACGAGCATTGATTATGTCATAAATAGGAAAAGCTAATGGGTCCCAACTCGATTATTCAATTCTAGCGCAAAAGAACTAGCGTCCAAATTTTACGTACGGAATCTAATTCTCTCACTTTCCAATGTCATAGAAACTTGAAATTTGGCACGAGCATTGATTATGTCATAAATAGGAAAAGTTAATGGGTCCCAACTCAATTATTTATTTCTAAGCGCCAAAGAATTATCGTCCAAATTTTACTTACGGAATCTAATTCACTTCCCGATGTCATAAAAACTTGAAATTTGGCACGAGCATTGATTATGTCATAAATAGGAAAAGTTAATGGGTCCCAACTCGATTATTTAATTCTAAGCGAGAAAGAATTAGCGTCCAAATTTTACGTACGGAATCTAATTTTCTCACTTCCCAATGTCATAGAAACTTGAAATTTGGCACGAGCATTAATTATGTCATAAATAGGAAAAGTTAATGGGTCCCAACTCGATTATTCAATTTTAAGCGCCAAAGAATTAGCGGCCAAATTTTACGTACGGAATCTAATTCTCTCACTTTCCAATGTCATAAAAACTTGAAATTTGGCACGAGCATTGATTATGTCATAAATAGGAAAAGTTCAAGGGTCCCAACTCGATTATTTAATTCTAAGCACCAAAGAATTAGCGTCCAAATTTTACGTACGGAATCTAATTTTCTCACTTCCCAATGTCATAGAAACTTGAAATTTGGCACGAGCATTGATTATGTCATAAATAGGAAAAGTTAATGGGTCCCAACTCGATTATTCAATTCTAAGTGCCAAAGAATTAGCGGCCAAATTTTACGAACGGAATCTAATTCTCTCACTTTACAATGTCATAGAAACTTGAAATTTGGCACGAGCATTGATTCTGTCATAAATAGGAAACGTTAATGGGTCCCAACTCAATTATTTAATTCTAAGCGCCAAAGAATTAGCGGCCAAATTTTACATACGGAATCTAATTCTCTCACTTTCCAATGTCATAGAACCTTGAAATTTGGCACGAGCATTGATTATGCCATAAATAGGAAAAGCTAATGGGTCCCAACTCAATTATTCAATTCTAGCGCAAAAGAACTAGCGTCCAAATTTTACGTACGGAATCTAATTCTCTCACTTTCCAATGTCATAGAAACTTGAAATTTGGCACGAGCATTGATTATGTCATAAATAGGAAAAGTTAATGGGTCCCAACTCGATTATTTAATTCTAAGTGCCAAGGAATTAGCGTCCAAATTTTACGTACGGAATCTAATTTTCTCACTTCCCAATGTCATAGAAACTTAAAATTTGGCACTAGCATTGTTTATGTCATAAATAGGAAAAGTGAATTTGTCCCAACTCGATTATTCAATTCTAAGCGCCAAAGAATTAGCGGCCAAATTTTACATACGGAATCTAATTCTCTCACTTTCCAATGTCATAGAAACTTGAAATTTGGCACGAGCATTGATTATGTCATAAATAGGAAAAACTAATGGGTCCCAACTCGATTATTCAATTCTAAGCGCCAAAGAATTAGCGTCCAAATTTTATGTACGGAATCTAATTTTCTCACTTCCCAATGTCATAGAAACTTGAAATTTGGCACGAGCATTGATTATATCATAAATAGGAAAAGTTAATGGGTCCCAACTCGATTATTCAATTCTAAGCGCCAAAGAATTAGCGGCCAAATTTTACATACGGAATCTAATTTTCTCACTTTCCAATGTCATAGAAACTTGAAATTTGGCATGAGCATTGATTATGTCAGAAATAGGAAAAGTTAATGGGTCCCAACTCGATTATTCAATTCTAAGCGCCAAAGAATTAGCGGCCAAATTTTACATACGGAATCTAATTCTCTCACTTTCCAATGTCATAGAAACTTGAAATTTGGCACGAGCATTGATTATGCCATAAATAGGAAAATCTAATGGGTCCCAACTCAATTATTCAATTCTAGCGCAAAAGAACTAGCGTCCAAATTTTACATACGGAATCTAATTCTCTCACTTTCCAATGTCATAGCAACTTGAAATTTGGCACGAGCATTGATTATGTCATAAATAGGAAAAGTTAATGGGTCCCAACTCGATTATTTAATTCTAAGTGCCAAGGAATTAGCGTCCAAATTTTACGTACGGAATCTAATTTTCTCACTTCCCAATGTCATAGAAACTTAAAATTTGGCACTAGCATTGTTTATGTCATAAATAGGAAAAGTTAATTTGTCCCAACTCGATTATTCAATTCTAAGCGCCAAAGAATTAGCGGCCAAATTTTACATACGGAATCTAATTCTCTCACTTTCCAATGTCATAGAAACTTGAAATTTGGCACGAGCATTGATTATGTCATAAATAGGAAAAACTAATGGGTCCCAACTCGATTATTCAATTCTAAGCGCCAAAGAATTAGCGTCCAAATTTTACGTACGGAATCTAATTTTCTCACTTCCCAATGTCATAGAAACTTGAAATTTGGCAAGAGCATTGATTATGTCATAAATAGGAAAAGTTAATGGGTCCCAACTCGATTATTCAATTCTAAGCGCCAAAGAATTAGCAGCCAAATTTTACATACGGAATCTAATTCTCTCACTTTCCAATGTCATAGAAACTTGAAATTTGGCACGAGCATTGATTATGCCATAAATAGGAAAAGCTAATGGGTCCCAACTCAATTATTCAATTCTAGCGCAAAAGAACTAGCGTCCAAAGTTTACGTACGGAATCTAATTCTCTCACTTTCCAATGTCATAGAAACTTGAAATATGGCACGAGCATTGATTATGTCATAAATAGGAAAAGTTAATGGGTCCCAACTCGATTATTTAATTCTAAGTGCCAAGGAATTAGCGTCCAAATTTTACGTACGGAATCTAATTTTCTCACTTCCCAATGTCATAGAAACTTGAAATTTGGCACGAGCATTGATTATGTCATAAATAGGAAAAGTTAATGGGTCCCAACTCGATTATTCAATTCTAAGCGCCAAAGAATTAGCGTCCAAATTTTACGTACGGAATCTAATTCTCTCACTTTCCAATGTCATAAAAACTTGAAATTTGGCACGAGCATTGATTATGTCATAAATAGGAAAAGTTCAAGGGTCCCAACTCGATTATTTAATTCTAAGCACCAAAGAATTAGCGTCCAAATTTTACGTACGGAATCTAATTTTCTCACTTCCCAATGTCATAGAAACTTGAAATTTGGCACGAGCATTGATTATGTCATAAATAGGAAAAGTTAATGGGTCCCAACTCGATTATTCAATTCTAAGTGCCAAAGAATTAGCGGCCAAATTTTACGAATAGAATCTAATTCTCTCACTTTCCAATGTCATAGAAACTTGAAATTTGGCACGAGCATTGATTCTGTCATAAATAGGAAACGTTAATGGGTCCCAACTCAATTATTTAATTCTAAGCGCCAAAGAATTAGCGGCCAAATTTTACATACGGAATCTAATTCTCTCACTTTCCAATGTCATAGAAACTTGAAATTTGGCACGAGCATTGATTATGCCATAAATAGGAAAAGCTAATGGGTCCCAACTCAATTATTCAATTCTAGCGCAAAAGAACTAGCGTCCAAATTTTACGTACGGAATCTAATTCTCTCA
The DNA here is from genome assembly GCF_035609145.1 of Eleutherodactylus coqui. Lineage (NCBI taxonomy): Eukaryota > Metazoa > Chordata > Amphibia > Anura > Eleutherodactylidae > Eleutherodactylus > Eleutherodactylus coqui. The sequence goes on along the minus strand of NC_089838.1, from coordinate 306,970,577 downwards.
CTTTCCAATGTCATAGCAACTTGAAATTTGGCACGAGCATTGATTATGTCATAAATAGGAAAAGTTAATGGGTCCCAACTCGATTATTTAATTCTAAGTGCCAAGGAATTAGCGTCCAAATTTTACGTACGGAATCTAATTTTCTCACTTCCCAATGTCATAGAAACTTAAAATTTGGCACTAGCATTGTTTATGTCATAAATAGGAAAAGTTAATTTGTCCCAACTCGATTATTCAATTCTAAGCGCCAAAGAATTAGCGGACAAATTTTACATACGGAATCTAATTCTCTCACTTTCCAATGTCATAGAAACTTGAAATTTGGCACGAGCATTGATTATGTCATAAATAGGAAAAACTAATGGGTCCCAAGTCGATTATTCAATTCTAAGCGCCAAAGAATTAGCGTCCAAATTTTACTTACGGAATCTAATTTTCTCACTTCCCAATGTCATAGAAACTTGAAATTTGGCACGAGCATTGATTATATCATAAATAGGAAAAGTTAATGGGTCCCAACTCGATTATTCAATTCTAAGCGCCAAAGAATTAGCGTCCAAATTTTACGTACGGAATCTAATTTTCTCACTTCCCAATGTCATAGAAACTTGAAATTTGGCACGAGCATTGATTATGTCATAAATAGGAAAAGTTAATGGGTCCCAACTCGATTATTCAATTCTAAGCGCCAAAGAATTAGCGTCCAAATTTTACGTACGGAATCTAATTCTCTCACTTTCCAATGTCATAAAAACTTGAAATTTGGCACGAGCATTGATTATGTCATAAATAGAAAAAGTTCAAGGGTCCCAACTCCATTAAGCAATTCTAAGCGCCAAAGAATTAGCGTCCAAATTTTACGTACGGAATCTAATTTTCTCACTTCCCAATGTCATAGAAACTTGAAATTTGGCACGAGCATTGATTATGTCATAAATAGGAAAAGTTAATGGGTCCCAACTCGATTATTCAATTCTAAGTGCCAAAGAATTAGCGGCCAAATTTTACGAACGGAATCTAATTCTCTCACTTTCCAATGTCATAGAAACTTGAAATTTGGCACGAGCATTGATTCTGTCATAAATAGGAAACGTTAATGGGTCCCAACTCAATTATTTAATTCTAAGCGCCAAAGAATTAGCGTCCAAATTTTACATACGGAATCTAATTCTCTCACTTTCCAATGTCATAGAAACTTGAAATTTGGCACGAGCATTGATTATGTCATAAATAGGAAAAGTTCAAGGGTCCCAACTCCAATATTCAATTCTAAGCGCCAAAGAATTAGCGTCCAAATTTTACATACGGAATCTAATTCTCTCACTTTCCAATGTCAATGAAACTTGAAATTTGGCACGAGCATTGATTATGTCATAAATAGGAAAAGTTAATGGGTCCCAACTCGATTATTCAATTCTAAGAACCAAAGAATTAGCGTCCAAATTTTACGTACGGAATCTAATTTTCTCACTTCCCGATGTCATAGAAACTTAAAATTTGGCACGAGCATTGATTATGTCATAAATAGGAAAAGTTCAAGGGTCCCAACTCCATTATGCAATTCTAAGCGCCAAAGAATTAGCATCCAAATTTTATGTACGGAATCTAATTCTCTCACTTTCCAATGTCATAGAAACTTGAAATTTGGCATGAGCATTGATGATGTCATAAATAGGAAAAGTTAATGGGTCCCAACTCCATTATTCAATTCTAAGCGCCAAAGAATTAGCGGCCAAATTTTATGTACGGAATCTAATTCTCTCACTTTCCAATGTCATAGAAACTTGAAATTTGGCACGAGCATTGATTATGCGATAAATAGGAAAAGCTAATGGGTCCCAACTCAATTATTTAATTCTAGCGCAAAAGAGCTAGTGTCCAAATTTTACGTACGGAATCTAATTTTCTCACTTCCCAATGTCATAGAAACTTGAAATTTGGCACGAGCATTGATTATATCATAAATAGGAAAAGTTAATGGGTCCCAACTCGATTATTCAATTCTAAGCGCCAAAGAATTAGCGTCCAAATTTTACGTACGGAATCTAATTTTCTCACTTCCCAATGTCATAGAAACTTGAAATTTGGCACGAGCATTGATTATGTCATAAATAGGAAAAGTTAATGGGTCCCAACTCGATTATTCAATTCTAAGCGCCAAAGAATTAGCGTCCAAATTTTACGTACGGAATCTAATTCTCTCACTTTCCAATGTCATAAAAACTTGAAATTTGGCACGAGCATTGATTATGTCATAAATAGAAAAAGTTCAAGGGTCCCAACTCCATTAAGCAATTCTAAGCGCCAAAGAATTAGCGTCCAAATTTTACGTACGGAATCTAATTTTCTCACTTCCCAATGTCATAGAAACTTGAAATTTGGCACGAGCATTGATTATGTCATAAATAGGAAAAGTTAATGGGTCCCAACTCGATTATTCAATTCTAAGTGCCAAAGAATTAGCGGCCAAATTTTACGAACGGAATCTAATTCTCTCACTTTCCAATGTCATAGAAACTTGAAATTTGGCACGAGCATTGATTCTGTCATAAATAGGAAACGTTAATGGGTCCCAACTCAATTATTTAATTCTAAGCGCCAAAGAATTAGCGTCCAAATTTTACATACGGAATCTAATTCTCTCACTTTCCAATGTCATAGAAACTTGAAATTTGGCACGAGCATTGATTATGTCATAAATAGGAAAAGTTCAAGGGTCCCAACTCCAATATTCAATTCTAAGCGCCAAAGAATTAGCGTCCAAATTTTACGTACGGAATTTCTCACTTCCCAATGTCAATGAAACTTGAAATTTGGCACGAGCATTGATTATGTCATAAATAGGAAAAGTTAATGGGTCCCAACTCGATTATTCAATTCTAAGAACCAAAGAATTAGCGTCCAAATTTTACGTACGGAATCTAATTTTCTCACTTCCCGATGTCATAGAAACTTAAAATTTGGCACGAGCATTGATTATGTCATAAATAGGAAAAGTTCAAGGGTCCCAACTCCATTATGCAATTCTAAGCGCCAAAGAATTAGCATCCAAATTTTATGTACGGAATCTAATTCTCTCACTTTCCAATGTCATAGAAACTTGAAATTTGGCATGAGCATTGATGATGTCATAAATAGGAAAAGTTAATGGGTCCCAACTCCATTATTCAATTCTAAGCGCCAAAGAATTAGCGGCCAAATTTTATGTACGGAATCTAATTCTCTCACTTTCCAATGTCATAGAAACTTGAAATTTGGCACGAGCATTGATTATGCGATAAATAGGAAAAGCTAATGGGTCCCAACTCAATTATTTAATTCTAGCGCAAAAGAACTAGCGTCCAAATTTTACGTACGGAATCTAATTCTCTCACTTTCCAATGTCATGGAAACTTGAAATTTGGCACGAGCATTGATTATGTCATAAATAGGAAAAGTTAATGGGTCCCAACTCGATTATTTAATTCTAAGTGCCAAAGAATTAGCGTCCAAATTTTACGTACGGAATCTAATTTCCTCACTTTCCAATGTCATAGAAACTTGAAATTTGGCACGAGCATTGATGATGTCATAAATAGGAAAAACTAATGGGTCCCAACTCGATTATTTAATTCTAAGTGCCAAAGAATTAGCGTCCAAATTTTACGTACGGAATCTAATTCTCTCACTTTCCAATGTCATAAAAACTTGAAATTTGGCACGAGCATTGATTATGTCATAAATAGGAAAAGTTCAAGGGTCCCAACTCGATTATTTAATTCTAAGCACCAAAGAATTAGCGTCCAAATTTTACGTACGGAATCTAATTTTCTCACTTCCCAATGTCATAGAAACTTGAAATTTGGCACGAGCATTGATTATGTCATAAATAGGAAAAGTTAATGGGTCCCAACTCGATTATTCAATTCTAAGTGCCAAAGAATTAGCGGCCAAATTTTACGAATGGAATCTAATTCTCTCACTTTCCAATGTCATAGAAACTTGAAATTTGGCACGAGCATTGATTCTGTCATAAATAGGAAACGTTAATGGGTCCCAACTCAATTATTTAATTCTAAGCGCCAAAGAATTAGCGGCCAAATTTTACATACGGAATCTAATTCTCTCACTTTCCAATGTCATAGAAACTTGAAATTTGGCACGAGCATTGATTATGCCATAAATAGGAAAAGCTAATGGGTCCCAACTCAATTATTCAATTCTAGCGCAAAAGAACTAGCGTCCAAATTTTACGTACGGAATCTAATTCTCTCACTTTCCAATGTCATAGCAACTTGAAATTTGGCACGAGCATTGATTATGTCATAAATAGGAAAAGTTAATGGGTCCCAACTCGATTATTTAATTCTAAGTGCCAAGGAATTAGCGTCCAAATTTTACGTACGGAATCTAATTTTCTCACTTCCCAATGTCATAGAAACTTAAAATTTGGCACTAGCATTGTTTATGTCATAAATAGGAAAAGTTAATTTGTCCCAACTCGATTATTCAATTCTAAGCGCCAAAGAATTAGCGGACAAATTTTACATACGGAATCTAATTCTCTCACTTTCCAATGTCATAGAAACTTGAAATTTGGCACGAGCATTGATTATGTCATAAATAGGAAAAACTAATGGGTCCCAACTCGATTGTTCAATTCTAAGCGCCAAAGAATTAGCGTCCAAATTTTATGTACGGAATCTAATTTTCTCACTTCCCAATGTCATAGAAACTTGAAATTTGGCACGAGCATTGATTATATCATAAATAGGAAAAGTTAATGGGTCCCAACTCGATTATTCAATTCTAAGCGCCAAAGAATTAGCGTCCAAATTTTACGTACGGAATCTAATTTTCTCACTTCCCAATGTCATAGAAACTTGAAATTTGGCACGAGCATTGATTATGTCATAAATAGGAAAAGTTAATGGGTCCCAACTCGATTATTCAATTCTAAGCGCCAAAGAATTAGCGTCCAAATTTTACGTACGGAATCTAATTCTCTCACTTTCCAATGTCATAAAAACTTGAAATTTGGCACGAGCATTGATTATGTCATAAATAGAAAAAGTTCAAGGGTCCCAACTCCATTAAGCAATTCTAAGCGCCAAAGAATTAGCGTCCAAATTTTACGTACGGAATCTAATTTTCTCACTTCCCAATGTCATAGAAACTTGAAATTTGGCACGAGCATTGATTATGTCATAAATAGGAAAAGTTAATGGGTCCCAACTCGATTATTCAATTCTAAGTGCCAAAGAATTAGCGGCCAAATTTTACGAACGGAATCTAATTCTCTCACTTTCCAATGTCATAGAAACTTGAAATTTGGCACGAGCATTGATTCTGTCATAAATAGGAAACGTTAATGGGTCCCAACTCAATTATTTAATTCTAAGCGCCAAAGAATTAGCGTCCAAATTTTACATACGGAATCTAATTCTCTCACTTTCCAATGTCATAGAAACTTGAAATTTGGCACGAGCATTGATTATGTCATAAATAGGAAAAGTTCAAGGGTCCCAACTCCAATATTCAATTCTAAGCGCCAAAGAATTAGCGTCCAAATTTTACGTACGGAATTTCTCACTTCCCAATGTCAATGAAACTTGAAATTTGGCACGAGCATTGATTATGTCATAAATAGGAAAAGTTAATGGGTCCCAACTCGATTATTCAATTCTAAGAACCAAAGAATTAGCGTCCAAATTTTACGTACGGAATCTAATTTTCTCACTTCCCGATGTCATAGAAACTTAAAATTTGGCACGAGCATTGATTATGTCATAAATAGGAAAAGTTCAAGGGTCCCAACTCCATTATGCAATTCTAAGCGCCAAAGAATTAGCATCCAAATTTTATGTACGGAATCTAATTCTCTCACTTTCCAATGTCATAGAAACTTGAAATTTGGCATGAGCATTGATGATGTCATAAATAGGAAAAGTTAATGGGTCCCAACTCCATTATTCAATTCTAAGCGCCAAAGAATTAGCGGCCAAATTTTATGTACGGAATCTAATTCTCTCACTTTCCAATGTCATAGAAACTTGAAATTTGGCACGAGCATTGATTATGCGATAAATAGGAAAAGCTAATGGGTCCCAACTCAATTATTTAATTCTAGCGCAAAAGAACTAGCGTCCAAATTTTACGTACGGAATCTAATTCTCTCACTTTCCAATGTCATGGAAACTTGAAATTTGGCACGAGCATTGATTATGTCATAAATAGGAAAAGTTAATGGGTCCCAACTCGATTATTTAATTCTAAGTGCCAAAGAATTAGCGTCCAAATTTTACGTACGGAATCTAATTTCCTCACTTTCCAATGTCATAGAAACTTGAAATTTGGCACGAGCATTGATTCTGTCATAAATAGGAAAAACTAATGGGTCCCAACTCGATTATTCAATTCTAAGCGCCAAAGAATTAGCGTCCAAATTTTACGTACGGAATCTAATTTTCTCACTTCCCAATGTCATAGAAACTTGAAATTTGGCACGAGCATTGATTCTGTCATAAATAGGAAAAACTAATGGGTCCCAACTCGATTTTTCAATTCTAAGCACCAAAGAATTAGCGTCCAAATTTAACATACGGAATCTAATTCTCTCACTTTCCAATGTCATAGAAACTTGAAATTTGGCACTAGCATTGTTTATGTCATAAATAGGAAAAGTTAATGGGTCCCAACTCGATTATTCAATTCTTAGCGCCAAAGAATTAGCGGCCAAATTTTACATATGGAATCTAATTCTCTCACTTTCCAATGTCATAGAAACTTGAAATTTGGCACGAGCATTGATTATGTCATAAATAGGAAAAACTAATGGGTCCCAACTCGATTATTCAATTCTAAGCGCCAAAGAATTAGCGTCCAAATTTTATGTACGGAATCTAATTTTCTCACTTCCCGATGTCATAAAAACTTGAAATTTGGCACGAGCATTGATTATGTCATAAATAGGAAAAGTTCAAGGGTCCCAACTCAATTATTTAATTCTAAGCGCCAAAGAATTAGCGTCCAAATTTTACATACGGAATCTAATTCTCTCACTTTCCAATGTCATAGAAACTTGAAATTTGGCACGAGCATTGATTATGTCATAAATAGGAAAAGTTCAAGGGTCCCAACTCCAATATTCAATTCTAAGCGCCAAAGAATTAGCGTCCAAATTTTACATACGGAATCTAATTCTCTCACTTTCCAATGTCAATGAAACTTGAAATTTGGCACGAGCATTGATTATGTCATAAATAGGAAAAGTTAATGGGTCCCAACTCGATTATTCAATTCTAAGAACCAAAGAATTAGCGTCCAAATTTTACGTACGGAATCTAATTTTCTCACTTCCCGATGTCATAGAAACTTAAAATTTGGCACGAGCATTGATTATGTCATAAATAGGAAAAGTTCAAGGGTCCCAACTCCATTATGCAATTCTAAGCGCCAAAGAATTAGCATCCAAATTTTATGTACGGAATCTAATTCTCTCACTTTCCAATGTCATAGAAACTTGAAATTTGGCATGAGCATTGATGATGTCATAAATAGGAAAAGTTAATGGGTCCCAACTCCATTATTCAATTCTAAGCGCCAAAGAATTAGCGGCCAAATTTTATGTACGGAATCTAATTCTCTCACTTTCCAATGTCATAGAAACTTGAAATTTGGCACGAGCATTGATTATGCGATAAATAGGAAAAGCTAATGGGTCCCAACTCAATTATTTAATTCTAGCGCAAAAGAGCTAGTGTCCAAATTTTACGTACGGAATCTAATTTTCTCACTTCCCAATGTCATAGAAACTTGAAATTTGGCACGAGCATTGATTATATCATAAATAGGAAAAGTTAATGGGTCCCAACTCGATTATTCAATTCTAAGCGCCAAAGAATTAGCGTCCAAATTTTACGTACGGAATCTAATTTTCTCACTTCCCAATGTCATAGAAACTTGAAATTTGGCACGAGCATTGATTATGTCATAAATAGGAAAAGTTAATGGGTCCCAACTCGATTATTCAATTCTAAGCGCCAAAGAATTAGCGTCCAAATTTTACGTACGGAATCTAATTCTCTCACTTTCCAATGTCATAAAAACTTGAAATTTGGCACGAGCATTGATTATGTCATAAATAGAAAAAGTTCAAGGGTCCCAACTCCATTAAGCAATTCTAAGCGCCAAAGAATTAGCGTCCAAATTTTACGTACGGAATCTAATTTTCTCACTTCCCAATGTCATAGAAACTTGAAATTTGGCACGAGCATTGATTATGTCATAAATAGGAAAAGTTAATGGGTCCCAACTCGATTATTCAATTCTAAGTGCCAAAGAATTAGCGGCCAAATTTTACGAACGGAATCTAATTCTCTCACTTTCCAATGTCATAGAAACTTGAAATTTGGCACGAGCATTGATTCTGTCATAAATAGGAAACGTTAATGGGTCCCAACTCAATTATTTAATTCTAAGCGCCAAAGAATTAGCGTCCAAATTTTACATACGGAATCTAATTCTCTCACTTTCCAATGTCATAGAAACTTGAAATTTGGCACGAGCATTGATTATGTCATAAATAGGAAAAGTTCAAGGGTCCCAACTCCAATATTCAATTCTAAGCGCCAAAGAATTAGCGTCCAAATTTTACGTACGGAATTTCTCACTTCCCAATGTCAATGAAACTTGAAATTTGGCACGAGCATTGATTATGTCATAAATAGGAAAAGTTAATGGGTCCCAACTCGATTATTCAATTCTAAGAACCAAAGAATTAGCGTCCAAATTTTACGTACGGAATCTAATTTTCTCACTTCCCGATGTCATAGAAACTTAAAATTTGGCACGAGCATTGATTATGTCATAAATAGGAAAAGTTCAAGGGTCCCAACTCCATTATGCAATTCTAAGCGCCAAAGAATTAGCATCCAAATTTTATGTACGGAATCTAATTCTCTCACTTTCCAATGTCATAGAAACTTGAAATTTGGCATGAGCATTGATGATGTCATAAATAGGAAAAGTTAATGGGTCCCAACTCCATTATTCAATTCTAAGCGCCAAAGAATTAGCGGCCAAATTTTATGTACGGAATCTAATTCTCTCACTTTCCAATGTCATAGAAACTTGAAATTTGGCACGAGCATTGATTATGCGATAAATAGGAAAAGCTAATGGGTCCCAACTCAATTATTTAATTCTAGCGCAAAAGAACTAGCGTCCAAATTTTACGTACGGAATCTAATTCTCTCACTTTCCAATGTCATGGAAACTTGAAATTTGGCACGAGCATTGATTATGTCATAAATAGGAAAAGTTAATGGGTCCCAACTCGATTATTTAATTCTAAGTGCCAAAGAATTAGCGTCCAAATTTTACGTACGGAATCTAATTTCCTCACTTTCCAATGTCATAGAAACTTGAAATTTGGCACGAGCATTGATGATGTCATAAATAGGAAAAACTAATGGGTCCCAACTCGATTATTTAATTCTAAGTGCCAAAGAATTAGCGTCCAAATTTTACGTACGGAATCTAATTCTCTCACTTTCCAATGTCATAAAAACTTGAAATTTGGCACGAGCATTGATTATGTCATAAATAGGAAAAGTTCAAGGGTCCCAACTCGATTATTTAATTCTAAGCACCAAAGAATTAGCGTCCAAATTTTACGTACGGAATCTAATTTTCTCACTTCCCAATGTCATAGAAACTTGAAATTTGGCACGAGCATTGATTATGTCATAAATAGGAAAAGTTAATGGGTCCCAACTCGATTATTCAATTCTAAGTGCCAAAGAATTAGCGGCCAAATTTTACGAATGGAATCTAATTCTCTCACTTTCCAATGTCATAGAAACTTGAAATTTGGCACGAGCATTGATTCTGTCATAAATAGGAAACGTTAATGGGTCCCAACTCAATTATTTAATTCTAAGCGCCAAAGAATTAGCGGCCAAATTTTACATACGGAATCTAATTCTCTCACTTTCCAATGTCATAGAAACTTGAAATTTGGCACGAGCATTGATTATGCCATAAATAGGAAAAGCTAATGGGTCCCAACTCAATTATTCAATTCTAGCGCAAAAGAACTAGCGTCCAAATTTTACGTACGGAATCTAATTCTCTCACTTTCCAATGTCATAGCAACTTGAAATTTGGCACGAGCATTGATTATGTCATAAATAGGAAAAGTTAATGGGTCCCAACTCGATTATTTAATTCTAAGTGCCAAGGAATTAGCGTCCAAATTTTACGTACGGAATCTAATTTTCTCACTTCCCAATGTCATAGAAACTTAAAATTTGGCACTAGCATTGTTTATGTCATAAATAGGAAAAGTTAATTTGTCCCAACTCGATTATTCAATTCTAAGCGCCAAAGAATTAGCGGACAAATTTTACATACGGAATCTAATTCTCTCACTTTCCAATGTCATAGAAACTTGAAATTTGGCACGAGCATTGATTATGTCATAAATAGGAAAAACTAATGGGTCCCAACTCGATTGTTCAATTCTAAGCGCCAAAGAATTAGCGTCCAAATTTTATGTACGGAATCTAATTTTCTCACTTCCCAATGTCATAGAAACTTGAAATTTGGCACGAGCATTGATTATATCATAAATAGGAAAAGTTAATGGGTCCCAACTCGATTATTCAATTCTAAGCGCCAAAGAATTAGCGTCCAAATTTTACGTACGGAATCTAATTTTCTCACTTCCCAATGTCATAGAAACTTGAAATTTGGCACGAGCATTGATTATGTCATAAATAGGAAAAGTTAATGGGTCCCAACTCGATTATTCAATTCTAAGCGCCAAAGAATTAGCGTCCAAATTTTACGTACGGAATCTAATTCTCTCACTTTCCAATGTCATAAAAACTTGAAATTTGGCACGAGCATTGATTATGTCATAAATAGAAAAAGTTCAAGGGTCCCAACTCCATTAAGCAATTCTAAGCGCCAAAGAATTAGCGTCCAAATTTTACGTACGGAATCTAATTTTCTCACTTCCCAATGTCATAGAAACTTGAAATTTGGCACGAGCATTGATTATGTCATAAATAGGAAAAGTTAATGGGTCCCAACTCGATTATTCAATTCTAAGTGCCAAAGAATTAGCGGCCAAATTTTACGAACGGAATCTAATTCTCTCACTTTCCAATGTCATAGAAACTTGAAATTTGGCACGAGCATTGATTCTGTCATAAATAGGAAACGTTAATGGGTCCCAACTCAATTATTTAATTCTAAGCGCCAAAGAATTAGCGTCCAAATTTTACATACGGAATCTAATTCTCTCACTTTCCAATGTCATAGAAACTTGAAATTTGGCACGAGCATTGATTATGTCATAAATAGGAAAAGTTCAAGGGTCCCAACTCCAATATTCAATTCTAAGCGCCAAAGAATTAGCGTCCAAATTTTACGTACGGAATTTCTCACTTCCCAATGTCAATGAAACTTGAAATTTGGCACGAGCATTGATTATGTCATAAATAGGAAAAGTTAATGGGTCCCAACTCGATTATTCAATTCTAAGAACCAAAGAATTAGCGTCCAAATTTTACGTACGGAATCTAATTTTCTCACTTCCCGATGTCATAGAAACTTAAAATTTGGCACGAGCATTGATTATGTCATAAATAGGAAAAGTTCAAGGGTCCCAACTCCATTATGCAATTCTAAGCGCCAAAGAATTAGCATCCAAATTTTATGTACGGAATCTAATTCTCTCACTTTCCAATGTCATAGAAACTTGAAATTTGGCATGAGCATTGATGATGTCATAAATAGGAAAAGTTAATGGGTCCCAACTCCATTATTCAATTCTAAGCGCCAAAGAATTAGCGGCCAAATTTTATGTACGGAATCTAATTCTCTCACTTTCCAATGTCATAGAAACTTGAAATTTGGCACGAGCATTGATTATGCGATAAATAGGAAAAGCTAATGGGTCCCAACTCAATTATTTAATTCTAGCGCAAAAGAACTAGCGTCCAAATTTTACGTACGGAATCTAATTCTCTCACTTTCCAATGTCATGGAAACTTGAAATTTGGCACGAGCATTGATTATGTCATAAATAGGAAAAGTTAATGGGTCCCAACTCGATTATTTAATTCTAAGTGCCAAAGAATTAGTGTCCAAATTTTACGTACGGAATCTAATTTCCTCACTTTCCAATGTCATAGAAACTTGAAATTTGGCACGAGCATTGATTCTGTCATAAATAGGAAAAACTAATGGGTCCCAACTCGATTATTCAATTCTAAGCGCCAAAGAATTAGCGTCCAAATTTTACGTACGGAATCTAATTTTCTCACTTCCCAATGTCATAGAAACTTGAAATTTGGCACGAGCATTGATTCTGTCATAAATAGGAAAAACTAATGGGTCCCAACTCGATTTTTCAATTCTAAGCACCAAAGAATTAGCGTCCAAATTTAACATACGGAATCTAATTCTCTCACTTTCCAATGTCATAGAAACTTGAAATTTGGCACTAGCATTGTTTATGTCATAAATAGGAAAAGTTAATGGGTCCCAACTCGATTATTCAATTCTTAGCGCCAAAGAATTAGCGGCCAAATTTTACATATGGAATCTAATTCTCTCACTTTCCAATGTCATAGAAACTTGAAATTTGGCACGAGCATTGATTATGTCATAAATAGGAAAAACTAATGGGTCCCAACTCGATTATTCAATTCTAAGCGCCAAAGAATTAGCGTCCAAATTTTATGTACGGAATCTAATTTTCTCACTTCCCGATGTCATAAAAACTTGAAATTTGGCACGAGCATTGATTATGTCATAAATAGGAAAAGTTCAAGGGTCCCAACTCCATTATGCAATTCTAAGCGCCAAAGAATTAGCGTCCAAATTTTACGTACGGAATCTAATTTTCTCACTTCCCAATGTCATAGAAACTTGAAATTTGGCACGAGCATTGATTATGTCATAAATAGAAAAAGTTAATGGGTCCCAACTCGATTATTCAATTCTAAGCGCCAAAGAATTAGCGGCCAAATTTTACATACGGAATCTAATTCTCTCACTTTCCAATGTCATAAAAACTTGAAATTTGGCACGAGCATTGATTATGTCATAAATAGGAAAAGTTCAAGCGTCCCAACTCGATTATTTAATTCTAAGCACCAAAGAATTAGCGTCCAAATTTTACGTACGGAATCTAATTTTCTCCCTTCCCAATGTCATAGAAACTTGAAATTTGGCACGAGCATTGATTATGTCATAAATAGGAAAAGTTAATGGGTCCCAACTCGATTATTCAATTCTAAGTGCCAAAGAATTAGCGGCCAAATTTTACGAACAGAATCTAATTCTCTCACTTTCCAATGTCATAGAAACTTGAAATTTGGCACGAGCATTGATTCTGTCATAAATAGGAAACGTTAATGGGTCCCAACTCAATTATTTAATTCTAAGCGCCAAAGAATTAGCGTCCAAATTTTACGTACGGAATCTAATTTTCTCACTTCCCAATGTCATAGAAACTTAAAATTTGGCATGAGCATTGATTATGTCATAAATAGGAAAAGTTAATGGGTCCCAACTCGATTATTCAATTCTAAGCGCCAAAGAATTAGCGGCCAAATCTTACATACGGAATCTAATTCTCTCACTTTCCAATGTCATAGAAACTTGAAATTTGGCACGAGCATTGATTATGCCATAAATAGGAAAAGCTAATGGGTCCCAACTCAATTATTCAATTCTAGCGCAAAAGAACTAGCGTCCAAATTTTACGTACGGAATCTAATTCTCTCACTTTCCAATGTCATAGCAACTTGAAATTTGGCACGAGCATTGATTATGTCATAAATAGGAAAAGTTAATGGGTCCCAACTCGATTATTTAATTCTAAGTGCCAAGGAATTAGCGTCCAAATTTTACGTACGGAATCTAATTTTCTCACTTCCCAATGTCATAGAAACTTAAAATTTGGCACTAGCATTGTTTATGTCATAAATAGGAAAAGTTAATTTGTCCCAACTCGATTATTCAATTCTAAGCGCCAAAGAATTAGCGGACAAATTTTACATACGGAATCTAATTCTCTCACTTTCCAATGTCATAGAAACTTGAAATTTGGCACGAGCATTGATTATGTCATAAATAGGAAAAACTAATGGGTCCCAACTCGATTGTTCAATTCTAAGCGCCAAAGAATTAGCGTCCAAATTTTATGTACGGAATCTAATTTTCTCACTTCCCAATGTCATAGAAACTTGAAATTTGGCACGAGCATTGATTATATCATAAATAGGAAAAGTTAATGGGTCCCAACTCGATTATTCAATTCTAAGCGCCAAAGAATTAGCGTCCAAATTTTACGTACGGAATCTAATTTTCTCACTTCCCAATGTCATAGAAACTTGAAATTTGGCACGAGCATTGATTATGTCATAAATAGGAAAAGTTAATGGGTCCCAACTCGATTATTCAATTCTAAGCGCCAAAGAATTAGCGTCCAAATTTTACGTACGGAATCTAATTCTCTCACTTTCCAATGTCATAAAAACTTGAAATTTGGCACGAGCATTGATTATGTCATAAATAGAAAAAGTTCAAGGGTCCCAACTCCATTAAGCAATTCTAAGCGCCAAAGAATTAGCGTCCAAATTTTACGTACGGAATCTAATTTTCTCACTTCCCAATGTCATAGAAACTTGAAATTTGGCACGAGCATTGATTATGTCATAAATAGGAAAAGTTAATGGGTCCCAACTCGATTATTCAATTCTAAGTGCCAAAGAATTAGCGGCCAAATTTTACGAACGGAATCTAATTCTCTCACTTTCCAATGTCATAGAAACTTGAAATTTGGCACGAGCATTGATTCTGTCATAAATAGGAAACGTTAATGGGTCCCAACTCAATTATTTAATTCTAAGCGCCAAAGAATTAGCGTCCAAATTTTACATACGGAATCTAATTCTCTCACTTTCCAATGTCATAGAAACTTGAAATTTGGCACGAGCATTGATTATGTCATAAATAGGAAAAGTTCAAGGGTCCCAACTCCAATATTCAATTCTAAGCGCCAAAGAATTAGCGTCCAAATTTTACGTACGGAATTTCTCACTTCCCAATGTCAATGAAACTTGAAATTTGGCACGAGCATTGATTATGTCATAAATAGGAAAAGTTAATGGGTCCCAACTCGATTATTCAATTCTAAGAACCAAAGAATTAGCGTCCAAATTTTACGTACGGAATCTAATTTTCTCACTTCCCGATGTCATAGAAACTTAAAATTTGGCACGAGCATTGATTATGTCATAAATAGGAAAAGTTCAAGGGTCCCAACTCCATTATGCAATTCTAAGCGCCAAAGAATTAGCATCCAAATTTTATGTACGGAATCTAATTCTCTCACTTTCCAATGTCATAGAAACTTGAAATTTGGCATGAGCATTGATGATGTCATAAATAGGAAAAGTTAATGGGTCCCAACTCCATTATTCAATTCTAAGCGCCAAAGAATTAGCGGCCAAATTTTATGTACGGAATCTAATTCTCTCACTTTCCAATGTCATAGAAACTTGAAATTTGGCACGAGCATTGATTATGCGATAAATAGGAAAAGCTAATGGGTCCCAACTCAATTATTTAATTCTAGCGCAAAAGAACTAGCGTCCAAATTTTACGTACGGAATCTAATTCTCTCACTTTCCAATGTCATGGAAACTTGAAATTTGGCACGAGCATTGATTATGTCATAAATAGGAAAAGTTAATGGGTCCCAACTCGATTATTTAATTCTAAGTGCCAAAGAATTAGCGTCCAAATTTTACGTACGGAATCTAATTTCCTCACTTTCCAATGTCATAGAAACTTGAAATTTGGCACGAGCATTGATTCTGTCATAAATAGGAAAAACTAATGGGTCCCAACTCGATTATTCAATTCTAAGCGCCAAAGAATTAGCGTCCAAATTTTACGTACGGAATCTAATTTTCTCACTTCCCAATGTCATAGAAACTTGAAATTTGGCACGAGCATTGATTCTGTCATAAATAGGAAAAACTAATGGGTCCCAACTCGATTTTTCAATTCTAAGCACCAAAGAATTAGCGTCCAAATTTAACATACGGAATCTAATTCTCTCACTTTCCAATGTCATAGAAACTTGAAATTTGGCACTAGCATTGTTTATGTCATAAATAGGAAAAGTTAATGGGTCCCAACTCGATTATTCAATTCTTAGCGCCAAAGAATTAGCGGCCAAATTTTACATATGGAATCTAATTCTCTCACTTTCCAATGTCATAGAAACTTGAAATTTGGCACGAGCATTGATTATGTCATAAATAGGAAAAACTAATGGGTCCCAACTCGATTATTCAATTCTAAGCGCCAAAGAATTAGCGTCCAAATTTTATGTACGGAATCTAATTTTCTCACTTCCCGATGTCATAAAAACTTGAAATTTGGCACAAGCATTGATTATGTCATAAATAGGAAAAGTTCAAGGGTCCCAACTCCATTATGCAATTCTAAGCGCCAAAGAATTAGCGTCCAAATTTAACGTACGGAATCTAATTTTCTCACTTCCCAATGTCATAGAAACTTGAAATTTGGCACGAGCATTGATTATATCATAAATAGGAAAAGTTAATGGGTCCCAACTCGATTATTCAATTCTAAGCGCCAAAGAATTAGCGTCCAAATTTTACGTACGGAATCTAAATTTCTCACTTCCCAATGTCATAGAAACTTGAAATTTGGCACGAGCATTGATTATGTCATAAATAGAAAAAGTTAATGGGTCCCAACTCGATTATTCAATTCTAAGCGCCAAAGAATTAGCGGCCAAATTTTACATACGGAATCTAATTCTCTCACTTTCCAATGTCATAAAAACTTGAAATTTGGCACGAGCATTGATTATGTCATAAATAGGAAAAGTTCAAGCGTCCCAACTCGATTATTTAATTCTAAGCACCAAAGAATTAGCGTCCAAATTTTACGTACGGAATCTAATTTTCTCCCTTCCCAATGTCATAGAAACTTGAAATTTGGCACGAGCATTGATTATGTCATAAATAGGAAAAGTTAATGGGTCCCAACTCGATTATTCAATTCTAAGTGCCAAAGAATTAGCGGCCAAATTTTACGAACAGAATCTAATTCTCTCACTTTCCAATGTCATAGAAACTTGAAATTTGGCACGAGCATTGATTCTGTCATAAATAGGAAACGTTAATGGGTCCCAACTCAATTATTTAATTCTAAGCGCCAAAGAATTAGCGTCCAAATTTTACGTACGGAATCTAATTTTCTCACTTCCCAATGTCATAGAAACTTAAAATTTGGCATGAGCATTGATTATGTCATAAATAGGAAAAGTTAATGGGTCCCAACTCGATTATTCAATTCTAAGCGCCAAAGAATTAGCGGCCAAATCTTACATACGGAATCTAATTCTCTCACTTTCCAATGTCATAGAAACTTGAAATTTGGCACGAGCATTGATTATGCCATAAATAGGAAAAGCTAATGGGTCCCAACTCAATTATTCAATTCTAGCGCAAAAGAACTAGCGTCCAAATTTTACGTACGGAATCTAATTCTCTCACTTTCCAATGTCATAGAAACTTGAAATTTTGCATGAGCATTGATTATGTCATAAATAGGAAAAGTTAATGGGTCCCAACTCGATTATTTAATTCTAAGTGCCAAGGAATTAGCGTCCAAATTTTACGTACGGAATCTAATTTTCTCACTTCCCAATGTCATAGAAACTTAAAATTTGGCACTAGCATTGTTTATGTCATAAATAGGAAAAGTTAATTTGTCCCAACTCGATTATTCAATTCTAAGCGCCAAAGAATTAGCGGCCAAATTTTACATATGGAATCTAATTCTCTCACTTTCCAATGTCATAGAAACTTGAAATTTGGCACGAGCATTGATTATATCATAAATAGGAAAAACTAATGGGTCCCAACTCGATTATTCAATTCTAAGCGCCAAAGAATTAGCGTCCAAATTTTACGTACGGAATTTCTCACTTCCCAATGTCATAGAAACTTGAAATTTGGCACGAGCATTGATTATGTCATAAATAGGAAAAGTTAATGGGTCCCAACTCGATTATTCAATTCTAAGAACCAAAGAATTAGCGTCCAAATTTTACGTACGGAATCTAATTTTCTCACTTCCCGATGTCATAGAAACTTGAAATTTGGCACGAGCATTGATTATGTCATAAATAGGAAAAGTTCAAGGGTCCCAACTCCATTATGCAATTCTAAGCGCCAAAGAATTAGCATCCAAATTTTATGTACGGAATCTAATTCTCTCACTTTCCAATGTCATAGAAACTTGAAATTTGGCATGAGCATTGATGATGTCATAAATAGGAAAAGTTAATGGGTCCCAACTCCATTATTCAATTCTAAGCGCCAAAGAATTAGCGGCCAAATTTTATGTACGGAATCTAATTCTCTCACTTTCCAATGTCATAGAAACTTGAAATTTGGCACGAGCATTGATTATGCGATAAACAGGAAAAGCTAATGGGTCCCAACTCAATTATTTAATTCTAGCGCAAAAGAACTAGCGTCCAAATTTTACGTACGGAATCTAATTCTCTCACTTTCCAATGTCATAGAAACTTGAAATTTGGCACGAGCATTGATTATGTCATAAATAGGAAAAGTTAATGGGTCCCAACTCGATTATTCAATTTTAAGCGCCAAAGAATTAGCGGCCAAATTTTACGTACGGAATCTAATTCTCTCACTTTCCAATGTTATAGAAACTTGAAATTTGGCATGAGCATTGATTATGTCATAACTAGGAAAAGCTAATGGGTCCCAACTCGATTATTCAATTCTAAGCGCCAAAGAATTAGCGGCCAAATTTTACATACGGAATCTAATTCTCTCACTTTCCAATGTCATAAAAACTTGAAATTTGGCACGAGCATTGATTATGTCATAAATAGGAAAAGTTCAAGGGTCCCAACTCGATTATTTAATTCTAAGCACCAAAGAATTAGCGTCCAAATTTTACGTACGGAATCTAATTTTCTCACTTCCCAATGTCATAGAAACTTGAAATTTGGCACGAGCATTGATTATGTCATAAATAGGAAAAGTTAATGGGTCCCAACTCGATTATTCAATTCTAAGTGCCAAAGAATTAGCGGCCAAATTTTACGAACGAAATCTAATTCTCTCACTTTCCAATGTCATAGAAACTTGAAATTTGGCACGAGCATTGATTCTGTCATAAATAGGAAACGTTAATGGGTCCCAACTCAATTATTTAATTCTAAGCGCCAAAGAATTAGCGGCCAAATTTTACATACGGAATCTAATTCTCTCACTTTCCAATGTCATAGAAACTTGAAATTTGGCACGAGCATTGATTATGCCATAAATAGGAAAAGCTAATGGGTCCCAACTCAATTATTCAATTCTAGCGCAAAAGAACTAGCGTCCAAATTTTACGTACGGAATCTAATTCTCTCACTTTCCAATGTCATAGAAACTTGAAATTTGGCACGAGCATTGATTATGTCATAAATAGGAAAAGTTAATGGGTCCCAACTCGATTATTTAATTCTAAGTGCCAAGGAATTAGCGTCCAAATTTTACGTACGGAATCTAATTTTCTCACTTCCCAATGTCATAGAAACTTAAAATTTGGCACTAGCATTGTTTATGTCATAAATGGGAAAAGTGAATTTGTCCCAACTCGATTATTCAATTCTAAGCGCCAAAGAATTAGCGGCCAAATTTTACATACGGAATCTAATTCTCTCACTTTCCAATGTCATAGAAACTTGAAATTTGGCACGAGCATTGATTATGTCATAAATAGGAAAAACTAATGGGTCCCAACTCGATTATTCAATTCTAAGCGCCAAAGAATTAGCGTCCAAATTTTATGTACGGAATCTAATTTTCTCACTTCCCAATGTCATAGAAACTTGAAATTTGGCACGAGCATTGATTATATCATAAATAGGAAAAGTTAATGGGTCCCAACTCGATTATTCAATTCTAAGCGCCAAAGAATTAGCGGCCAAATTTTACATACGGAATCTAATTCTCTCACTTTCCAATGTCATAGAAACTTTAAATTTGGCATGAGCATTGATTATGTCAGAAATAGGAAAAGTTAATGGGTCCCAACTCGATTATTCAATTCTAAGCGCCAAAGAATTAGCGGCCAAATTTTACATACAGAATCTAATTCTCTCACTTTCCAATGTCATAGAAACTTGAAATTTGGCACGAGCATTGATTATGCCATAAATAGGAAAATCTAATGGGTCCCAACTCAATTATTCAATTCTAGCGCAAAAGAACTAGCGTCCAAATTTTACATACGGAATCTAATTCTCTCACTTTCCAATGTCATAGCAACTTGAAATTTGGCACGAGCATTGATTATGTCATAAATAGGAAAAGTTAATGGGTCCCAACTCGATTATTTAATTCTAAGTGCCAAGGAATTAGCGTCCAAATTTTACGTACGGAATCTAATTTTCTCACTTCCCAATGTCATAGAAACTTAAAATTTGGCACTAGCATTGTTTATGTCATAAATAGGAAAAGTTAATTTGTCCCAACTCGATTATTCAATTCTAAGCGCCAAAGAATTAGCGGCCAAATTTTACATACGGAATCTAATTCTCTCACTTTCCAATGTCATAGAAACTTGAAATTTGGCACGAGCATTGATTATGTCATAAATAGGAAAAACTAATGGGTCCCAACTCGATTATTCAATTCTAAGCGCCAAAGAATTAGCGTCCAAATTTTACGTACGGAATCTAATTTTCTCACTTCCCAATGTCATAGAAACTTGAAATTTGGCAAGAGCATTGATTATGTCATAAATAGGAAAAGTTAATGGGTCCCAACTCGATTATTCAATTCTAAGCGCCAAAGAATTAGCAGCCAAATTTTACATACGGAATCTAATTCTCTCACTTTCCAATGTCATAGAAACTTGAAATTTGGCACGAGCATTGATTATGCCATAAATAGGAAAAGCTAATGGGTCCCAACTCAATTATTCAATTCTAGCGCAAAAGAACTAGCGTCCAAAGTTTACGTACGGAATCTAATTCTCTCACTTTCCAATGTCATAGAAACTTGAAATTTGGCACGAGCATTGATTATGTCATAAATAGGAAAAGTTAATGGGTCCCAACTCGATTATTTAATTCTAAGTGCCAAGGAATTAGCGTCCAAATTTTACGTACGGAATCTAATTTTCTCACTTCCCAATGTCATAGAAACTTAAAATTTGGCACTAGCATTGTTTATGTCATAAATGGGAAAAGTGAATTTGTCCCAACTCGATTATTCAATTCTAAGCGCCAAAGAATTAGCGGCCAAATTTTACATACGGAATCTAATTCTCTCACTTTCCAATGTCATAGAAACTTGAAATTTGGCACGAGCATTGATTATGTCATAAATAGGAAAAACTAATGGGTCCCAACTCGATTATTCAATTCTAAGCGCCAAAGAATTAGCGTCCAAATTTTATGTACGGAATCTAATTTTCTCACTTCCCAATGTCATAGAAACTTGAAATTTGGCACGAGCATTGATTATATCATAAATAGGAAAAGTTAATGGGTCCCAACTCGATTATTCAATTCTAAGCGCCAAAGAATTAGCGGCCAAATTTTACATACGGAATCTAATTCTCTCACTTTCCAATGTCATAGAAACTTGAAATTTGGCATGAGCATTGATTATGTCAGAAATAGGAAAAGTTAATGGGTCCCAACTCGATTATTCAATTCTAAGCGCCAAAGAATTAGCGGCCAAATTTTACATACGGAATCTAATTCTCTCACTTTCCAATGTCATAGAAACTTGAAATTTGGCACGAGCATTGATTATGCCATAAATAGGAAAATCTAATGGGTCCCAACTCAATTATTCAATTCTAGCGCAAAAGAACTAGCGTCCAAATTTTACATACGGAATCTAATTCTCTCACTTTCCAATGTCATAGCAACTTGAAATTTGGCACGAGCATTGATTATGTCATAAATAGGAAAAGTTAATGGGTCCCAACTCGATTATTTAATTCTAAGTGCCAAGGAATTAGCGTCCAAATTTTACGTACGGAATCTAATTTTCTCACTTCCCAATGTCATAGAAACTTAAAATTTGGCACTAGCATTGTTTATGTCATAAATAGGAATAGTTAATTTGTCCCAACTCGATTATTCAATTCTAAGCGCCAAAGAATTAGCGGCCAAATTTTACATACGGAATCTAATTCTCTCACTTTCCAATGTCATAGAAACTTGAAATTTGGCACGAGCATTGATTATGTCATAAATAGGAAAAACTAATGGGTCCCAACTCGATTATTCAATTCTAAGCGCCAAAGAATTAGCGTCCAAATTTTACGTACGGAATCTAATTTTCTCACTTCCCAATGTCATAGAAACTTGAAATTTGGCAAGAGCATTGATTATGTCATAAATAGGAAAAGTTAATGGGTCCCAACTCGATTATTCAATTCTAAGCGCCAAAGAATTAGCGGCCAAATTTTACATACGGAATCTAATTCTCTCACTTTCCAATGTCATAGAAACTTGAAATTTGGCACGAGCATTGATTATGCCATAAATAGGAAAAGCTAATGGGTCCCAACTCAATTATTCAATTCTAGCGCAAAAGAACTAGCGTCCAAATTTTACGTACGGAATCTAATTCTCTCACTTTCCAATGTCATAGCAACTTGAAATTTTGCATGAGCATTGATTATGTCATAAATAGGAAAAGTTAATGGGTCCCAACTCGATTATTTAATTCTAAGTGCCAAGGAATTAGCGTCCAAATTTTACGTACGGAATCTAATTTTCTCACTTCCCAATGTCATAGAAACTTAAAATTTGGCACTAGCATTGTTTATGTCATAAATAGGAAAAGTTAATTTGTCCCAACTCGATTATTCAATTCTAAGCGCCAAAGAATTAGCGGCCAAATTTTACATATGGAATCTAATTCTCTCACTTTCCAATGTCATAGAAACTTGAAATTTGGCACGAGCATTGATTATGTCATAAATAGGAAAAGTTAATGGGTCCCAACTCGATTATTTAATTCTAAGTGCCAAGGAATTAGCGTCCAAATTTTACGTACGGAATCTAATTTTCTCACTTCCCAATGTCATAGAAACTTGAAATTTGGCACGAGCATTGATTATGTCATAAATAGGAAAAGTTAATGGGTCCCAACTCGATTATTCAATTCTAAGCACCAAAGAATTAGCGGCCAAATTTTACATACGGAATCTAATTCTCTCACTTTCCAATGTCATAGAAACTTGAAATTTGGCACGAGCATTGATTATGCCATAAATAGGAAAAGCTAATGGGTCCCAACTCAATTATTCAATTCTAGCGCAAAAGAACTAGCGTCCAAATTTTACGTACGGAATCTAATTCTCTCACTTTCCAATGTCATAGCAACTTGAAATTTTGCATGAGCATTGATTATGTCATAAATAGGAAAAGTTAATGGGTCCCAACTCGATTATTTAATTCTAAGTGCCAAGGAATTAGCGTCCAAATTTTACGTACGGAATCTAATTTTCTCACTTCCCAATGTCATAGAAACTTAAAATTTGGCACTAGCATTGTTTATGTCATAAATAGGAAAAGTTAATTTGTCCCAACTCAATTATTTAATTCTAAGCGCCAAAGAATTAGCGGCCAAATTTTACATATGGAATCTAATTCTCTCACTTTCCAATGTCATAGAAACTTGAAATTTGGCACGAGCATTGATTATGTCATAAATAGGAAAAGTTCAAGGGTCCCAACTCCAATATTCAATTCTAAGCGCCAAAGAATTAGCGTCCAAATTTTACGTACGGAATTTCTCACTTCCCAATGTCATAGAAACTTGAAATTTGGCACGAGCATTGATTATGTCATAAATAGGAAAAGTTAATGGGTCCCAACTCGATTATTCAATTCTAAGAACCAAAGAATTAGCGTCCAAATTTTACGTACGGAATCTAATTTTCTCACTTCCCGATGTCATAGAAACTTAAAATTTGGCACGAGCATTGATTATGTCATAAATAGGAAAAGTTCAAGGGTCCCAACTCCATTATGCAATTCTAAGCGCCAAAGAATTAACATCCAAATTTTACGTACGGAATCTAATTTTCTCACTTCCCAATGTCATAGAAACTTGAAATTTGGCACGAGCATTGATTATGTCATAAATAGGATAAGTTAATGGGTCCCAACTCGATTATTCAATTCTAAGAACCAAAGAATTAGCGTCCAAATTTTACGTACGGAATCTAATTTTCTCACTTCCCGATGTCATAGAAACTTAAAATTTGGCACGAGCATTGATTATGTCATAAATAGGAAAAGTTCAAGGGTCCCAACTCGATTATTTAATTCTAAGCACCAAAGAATTAGCGTCCAAATTTTACGTACGGAATCTAATTTTCTCACTTCCCAATGTCATAGAAACTTGAAATTTGGCACGAGCATTGATTATGTCATAAATAGGAAAAGTTAATGGGTCCCAACTCGATTATTCAATTCTAAGTGCCAAAGAATTAGCGGCCAAATTTTACGAACAGAATCTAATTCTCTCACTTTCCAATGTCATAGAAACTTGAAATTTGGCACGAGCATTGATTCTGTCATAAATAGGAAACGTTAATGGGTCCCAACTCAATTATTTAATTCTAAGCGCCAAAGAATTAGCGGCCAAATTTTACATACGGAATCTAATTCTCTCACTTTCCAATGTCATAGAAACTTGAAATTTGGCACGAGCATTGATTATGCCATAAATAGCAATAGCTAATGGGTCCCAACTCAATTATTCAATTCTAGCGCAAAAGAACTAGCGTCCAAATTTTACGTACGGAATCTAATTCTCTCACTTTCCAATGTCATAGCAACTTGAAATTTGGCACGAGCATTGATTATGTCATAAATAGGAAAAGTTAATGGGTCCCAACTCGATTATTTAATTCTAAGTGCCAAGGAATTAGCGTCCAAATTTTACGTACGGAATCTAATTTTCTCACTTCCCAATGTCATAGAAACTTAAAATTTGGCACTAGCATTGTTTATGTCATAAATAGGAAAAGTTAATTTGTCCCAACTCGATTATTCAATTCTAAGCGCCAAAGAATTAGCGGCCAAATTTTACATACGGAATCTAATTCTCTCACTTTCCAATGTCATAGAAACTTGAAATTTGGCACGAGCATTGATTATGTCATAAATAGGAAAAACTAATGGGTCCCAACTCGATTATTCAATTCTAAGCGCCAAAGAATTAGCGTCCAAATTTTATGTACGGAATCTAATTCTCTCACTTTCCAATGTCATAGAAACTTGAAATTTGGCACGAGCATTGATTATGTCATAAATAGGAAAAGTTAATGGGTCCCAACTCGATTATTCAATTCTAAGCGCCAAAGAATTAGCGGCCAAATTTTACGAACGGAATCTAATTCTCTCACTTTCCAATGTCATAGAAACTTGAAATTTGGCACGAGCATTGATTATGTCATAAATAGGAAAAGTTAATGGATCCCAACTCGATTATTCAATTCTAAGCTCCAAAGAATTAGCGGCCAAATTTTACGAACGGAATCTAATTCTCTCACTTTCCAATGTCATAGAAACTTGAAATTTGGCACGAGCATTGATTATGTCATCAATAGGAAAAACGAATGGGTCCCAACTCGATTATTCAATTCTAAGCGCCAAAGAATTAGCGTCCAAATTTTACATACGGAATCTAATTCTCTCACTTTCCAATGTCATAGAAACTTGAAATTTGGCACGAGCATTGATTATGTCATAAATAGGAAAAGTTAATGGGTCCCAACTCGATTATTCAATTCTAAGCGCCAAAGAATTAGCGGCCAAATTTTACGAACGGAATCTAATTCTCTCACTTTCCAATGTCATAGAAACTTGAAATTTGGCACGAGCATTGATTATGTCATAAATAGGAAAAGTTAATGGATCCCAACTCGATTATTCAATTCTAAGCTCCAAAGAATTAGCGGCCAAATTTTACGAACGGAATCTAATTCTCTCACTTTCCAATGTCATAGAAACTTGAAATTTGGCACGAGCATTGATTATGTCATCGATAGGAAAAACGAATGGGTCCCAACTCGATTATTCAATTCTAAGCGCCAAAGAATTAGCGTCCAAATTTTACATACGGAATCTAATTCTCTCACTTTCCAATGTCATAGAAACTTGAAATTTGGCACTAGCATTGTTTATGTCATAAATAGGAAAAGTTAATGGGTCCCAACTCGATTATTCAATTCTAAGCTCCAAAGAATTAGCGGCCAAATTTTGCGAACGGAATCTAATTCTCTCACTTTCCAATGTCATAGAAACTTGAAATTTGGCACGAGCATTGATTATGTCATAAATAGGAAAAACTAATGGGTCCCAACTCGATTATTCAATTCTAAGCGCCAAAGAATTAGCGTCCAAATTTTACATACGGAATCTAATTCTCTCACTTTCCAATGTCATAGAAACTTGAAATTTGGCACTAGCATTGTTTATGTCATAAATAGGAAAAGTTAATGGGTCCCAACTCGATTATTCAATTCTAAGCGCCAAAGAATTAGCGGCCAAATTTTACATACGGAATCTAATTCTCTCACTTTCCAATGTCATAGAAACTTGAAATTTGGCACGAGCATTGATTATGTCATAAATAGGAAAAACTAATGGGTCCCAAGTCGATTATTCAATTCTAAGCACCAAAGAATTAGCGTCCAAATTTTACGTACGGAATCTAATTTTCTCACTTCCCGATGTCATTTAAACTTGAAATTTGGCACGAGCATTGATTATGTCATAAATAGGAAAAGTTCAAGGGTCCCAACTGCATTATGCAATTCTAAGCGCCAAAGAATTAGCGTCCAAATTTTACATACGGAATCTAATTTTCTCACTTCCCAATGTCATAGAAACTTGAAATTTGGCACGAGCATTGATTATGTCATAAATAGGAAAAGTTAATGGGTCCCAACTCGATTATTCAATTCTAAGCGCCAAAGAATTAGCGGCCAAATTTTACGAACGGAATCTAATTCTCTCACTTTCCAATGTCATAGAAACTTGAAATTTGGCACGAGCATTGATTATGTCATAAATAGGAAAAGTTAATGGATCCCAACTCGATTATTCAATTCTAAGCTCCAAAGAATTAGCGGCCAAATTTTACGAACGGAATCTAATTCTCTCACTTTCCAATGTCATAGAAACTTGAAATTTGGCACGAGCATTGATTATGTCATAAATAGGAAAAACTAATGGGTCCCAACTCGATTATTCAATTCTAAGCGCCAAAGAATTAGCGTCCAAATTTTACATACGGAATCTAATTCTCTCACTTTCCAATGTCATAGAAACTTGAAATTTGGCACTAGCATTGTTTATGTCATAAATAGGAAAAGTTAATGGGTCCCAACTCGATTATTCAATTCTAAGCGCCAAAGAATTAGCGGCCAAATTTTACATACGGAATCTAATTCTCTCACTTTCCAATGTCATAGAAACTTGAAATTTGGCACGAGCATTGATTATGTCATAAATAGGAAAAACTAATGGGTCCCAAGTCGATTATTCAATTCTAAGCGCCAAAGAATTAGCGTCCAAATTTTACGTACGGAATCTAATTTTCTCACTTCCCGATGTCATAAAAACTTGAAATTTGGCACGAGCATTGATTATGTCATAAATAGGAAAAGTTCAAGGGTCCCAACTGCATTATGCAATTCTAAGCGCCAAAGAACTAGCGTCCAAATTTTACATACGGAATCTAATTTTCTCACTTCCCAATGTCATAGAAACTTGAAATTTGGCACGAGCATTGATTATGCCATAAATAGGAAAAGTTAATGGGTCCCAACTCGATTATTCAATTCTAAGCGCCAAAGAATTAGCGGCCAAATTTTACGAACGGAATCTAATTCTCTCACTTTCCAATGTCATAGAAACTTGAAATTTGGCACGAGCATTGATTCTGTCATAAATAGGAAACGTTAATGGGTCCCAACTCGATTATTTAATTCTAAGCGCCAAAGAATTAGCGTCCAAATTTTACATACGGAATCTAATTCTCTCACTTTCCATTGTCATAGAAACTTGAAATTTGGCACGAGCATTGATTATGTCATAAGTATGAAAAGTTCAAGGGTCCCAACTCCAATATTCAATTCTAAGCGCCAAAGAATTAGCGTCCAAATTTTACGTACGGAATTTCTCACTTCCCAATGTCATAGAAACTTGAAATTTGGCACGAGCATTGATTATGTCATAAATAGGAAAAGTTAATGGGTCCCAACTCGATTATTCAATTCTGAGCGCCAAAGAATTAGCGTCCAAATTTTACGTATGGAATCTAATTTTCTCACTTCCCAATGTCCTAGAAACTTGAAATTTGGCACGAGCATTGATTATGTCATAAATAGGAAAAGTTAATGGATCCCAACTCCAATATTCAATTCTAAGCGCCAAAGAATTAGCGGCCAAATTTTACGAACGGAATCTAATTCTCTCACTTTCCAATGTCATAGAAACTTGAAATTTGTCACGAGCATTGATTATGTCATAAATAGGAAAAACTAATGGGTCCCAACTCGATTATTCAATTCTAAGCGCCAAAGAATTAGCGTCCAAATTTTACATACGGAATCTAATTCTCTCACTTTCCAATGTCATAGAAACTTGAAATTTGGCACGAGCATTGATTATGCCATAAATAGGAAAAGCTAATGGGTCCCAACTCAATTATTCAATTCTAGCGCAAAAGAACTAGCGTCCAAATTTTACGTACGGAATCTAATTCTCTCACTTTCCAATGTCATAGCAACTTGAAATTTTGCATGAGCATTGATTATGTCATAAATAGGAAAAGTTAATGGGTCCCAACTCGATTATTTAATTCTAAGTGCCAAGGAATTAGCGTCCAAATTTTACGTACGGAATCTAATTTTCTCACTTCCCAATGTCATAGAAACTTAAAATTTGGCACTAGCATTGTTTATGTCATAAATAGGAAAAGTTAATTTGTCCCAACTCGATTATTCAATTCTAAGCGCCAAAGAATTAGCGGCCAAATTTTACATATGGAATCTAATTCTCTCACTTTCCAATGTCATAGAAACTTGAAATTTGGCACGAGCATTGATTATGTCATAAATAGGAAAAACTAATGGGTCCCAACTCGATTATTCAATTCTAAGCGCCAAAGAATTAGCGTCCAAATTTTACGTACGGAATCTAATTTTCTCACTTCCCAATGTCATAGAAACTTGAAATTTGGCACGAGCATTGATTATGTCATAAATAGGAAAAGTTAATGGGTCCCAACTCGATTATTCAATTCTAAGCGCCAAAGAATTAGCGGCCAAATTTTACATACGGAATCTAATTCTCTCACTTTCCAATGTCATAGAAACTTGAAATTTGGCACGAGCATTGATTATGCCATAAATAGGAAAAGCTAATGGGTCCCAACTCAATTATTCAATTCTAGCGCAAAAGAACTAGCGTCCAAATTTTACGTACGGAATCTAATTCTCTCACTTTCCAATGTCATAGAAACTTGAAATTTGGCACGAGCATTGATTATGTCATAAATAGGAAAAGTTAATGGGTCCCAACTCGATTATTTAATTCTAAGTGCCAAGGAATTAGCGTCCAAATTTTACGTACGGAATCTAATTTTCTCACTTCCCAATGTCATAGAAACTTGAAATTTGGCACGAGCATTGATTATGTCATAAATAGGAAAAGTTAATGGGTCCCAACTCGATTATTCAATTCTAAGCACCAAAGAATTAGCGGCCAAATTTTACATACGGAATCTAATTCTCTCACTTTCCAATGTCATAGAAACTTGAAATTTGGCACGAGCATTGATTATGCCATAAATAGGAAAAGCTAATGGGTCCCAACTCAATTATTCAATTCTAGCGCAAAAGAACTAGCGTCCAAATTTTACGTACGGAATCTAATTCTCTCACTTTCCAATGTCATAGCAACTTGAAATTTTGCATGAGCATTGATTATGTCATAAATAGGAAAAGTTAATGGGTCCCAACTCGATTATTTAATTCTAAGTGCCAAGGAATTAGCGTCCAAATTTTACGTACGGAATCTAATTTTCTCACTTCCCAATGTCATAGAAACTTAAAATTTGGCACTAGCATTGTTTATGTCATAAATAGGAAAAGTTAATTTGTCCCAACTCGATTATTCAATTCTAAGCGCCAAAGAATTAGCGGCCAAATTTTACATATGGAATCTAATTCTCTCACTTTCCAATGTCATAGAAACTTGAAATTTGGCACGAGCATTGATTATGTCATAAATAGGAAAAACTAATGGGTCCCAACTCGATTATTCAATTCTAAGCGCCAAAGAATTAGCGTCCAAATTTTACGTACGGAATCTAATTTTCTCACTTCCCAATGTCATAGAAACTTGAAATTTGGCACGAGCATTGATTATGTCATAAATAGGAAAAGCTAATGGGTCCCAACTCAATTATTCAATTCTAGCGCAAAAGAACTAGCGTCCAAATTTTACGTACGGAATC
This sequence comes from Eleutherodactylus coqui, assembly GCF_035609145.1. Lineage (NCBI taxonomy): Eukaryota > Metazoa > Chordata > Amphibia > Anura > Eleutherodactylidae > Eleutherodactylus > Eleutherodactylus coqui. Next base: position 306,939,936 of record NC_089838.1, on the reverse strand, counting down.
TAATTCTCTCACTTTCCAATGTCATAGAAACTTGAAATTTGGCACGAGCATTGATTATGTCATAAATAGGAAAAGTTAATGGGTCCCAACTCGATTATTTAATTCTAAGTGCCAAGGAATTAGCGTCCAAATTTTACGTACGGAATCTAATTTTCTCACTTCCCAATGTCATAGAAACTTGAAATTTGGCACGAGCATTGATTATGTCATAAATAGGAAAAGTTAATGGGTCCCAACTCGATTATTCAATTCTAAGCGCCAAAGAATTAGCGTCCAAATTTTACGTACGGAATCTAATTCTCTCACTTTCCAATGTCATAAAAACTTGAAATTTGGCACGAGCATTGATTATGTCATAAATAGAAAAAGTTCAAGGGTCCCAACTCCATTAAGCAATTCTAAGCGCCAAAGAATTAGCGTCCAAATTTTACGTACGGAATCTAATTTTCTCACTTCCCAATGTCATAGAAACTTGAAATTTGGCACGAGCATTGATTATGTCATAAATAGGAAAAGTTAATGGGTCCCAACTCGATTATTCAATTCTAAGTGCCAAAGAATTAGCGGCCAAATTTTACGAACGGAATCTAATTCTCTCACTTTCCAATGTCATAGAAACTTGAAATTTGGCACGAGCATTGATTCTGTCATAAATAGGAAACGTTAATGGGTCCCAACTCAATTATTTAATTCTAAGCGCCAAAGAATTAGCGTCCAAATTTTTATACGGAATCTAATTCTCTCACTTTCCAATGTCATAGAAACTTGAAATTTGGCACGAGCATTGATTATGTCATAAATAGGAAAAGTTCAAGGGTCCCAACTCCAATATTCAATTCTAAGCGCCAAAGAATTAGCGTCCAAATTTTACGTACGGAATTTCTCACTTCCCAATGTCATAGAAACTTGAAATTTGGCACGAGCATTGATTATGTCATAAATAGGAAAAGTTAATGGGTCCCAACTCGATTATTCAATTCTAAGAACCAAAGAATTAGCGTCCAAATTTTACGTACGGAATCTAATTTTCTCACTTCCCGATGTCATAGAAACTTAAAATTTGGCACGAGCATTGATTATGTCATAAATAGGAAAAGTTCAAGGGTCCCAACTCCATTATGCAATTCTAAGCGCCAAAGAATTAACATCCAAATTTTACGTACGGAATCTAATTTTCTCACTTCCCAATGTCATAGAAACTTGAAATTTGGCACGAGCATTGATTATGTCATAAATAGGAAAAGTTAATGGGTCCCAACTCGATTATTCAATTCTAAGAACCAAAGAATTAGCGTCCAAATTTTACGTACGGAATCTAATTTTCTCACTTCCCGATGTCATAGAAACTTAAAATTTGGCACGAGCATTGATTATGTCATAAATAGGAAAAGTTCAAGGGTCCCAACTCGATTATTTAATTCTAAGCACCAAAGAATTAGCGTCCAAATTTTACGTACGGAATCTAATTTTCTCACTTCCCAATGTCATAGAAACTTGAAATTTGGCACGAGCATTGATTATGTCATAAATAGGAAAAGTTAATGGGTCCCAACTCGATTATTCAATTCTAAGTGCCAAAGAATTAGCGGCCAAATTTTACGAACAGAATCTAATTCTCTCACTTTCCAATGTCATAGAAACTTGAAATTTGGCACGAGCATTGATTCTGTCATAAATAGGAAACGTTAATGGGTCCCAACTCAATTATTTAATTCTAAGCGCCAAAGAATTAGCGGCCAAATTTTACATACGGAATCTAATTCTCTCACTTTCCAATGTCATAGAAACTTGAAATTTGGCACGAGCATTGATTATGCCATAAATAGCAATAGCTAATGGGTCCCAACTCAATTATTCAATTCTAGCGCAAAAGAACTAGCGTCCAAATTTTACGTACGGAATCTAATTCTCTCACTTTCCAATGTCATAGCAACTTGAAATTTGGCACGAGCATTGATTATGTCATAAATAGGAAAAGTTAATGGGTCCCAACTCGATTATTTAATTCTAAGTGCCAAGGAATTAGCGTCCAAATTTTACGTACGGAATCTAATTTTCTCACTTCCCAATGTCATAGAAACTTAAAATTTGGCACTAGCATTGTTTATGTCATAAATAGGAAAAGTTAATTTGTCCCAACTCGATTATTCAATTCTAAGCGCCAAAGAATTAGCGGCCAAATTTTACATACGGAATCTAATTCTCTCACTTTCCAATGTCATAGAAACTTGAAATTTGGCACGAGCATTGATTATGTCATAAATAGGAAAAACTAATGGGTCCCAACTCGATTATTCAATTCTAAGCGCCAAAGAATTAGCGTCCAAATTTTATGTACGGAATCTAATTCTCTCACTTTCCAATGTCATAGAAACTTGAAATTTGGCACGAGCATTGATTATGTCATAAATAGGAAAAGTTAATGGGTCCCAACTCGATTATTCAATTCTAAGCGCCAAAGAATTAGCGGCCAAATTTTACGAACGGAATCTAATTCTCTCACTTTCCAATGTCATAGAAACTTGAAATTTGGCACGAGCATTGATTATGTCATAAATAGGAAAAGTTAATGGATCCCAACTCGATTATTCAATTCTAAGCTCCAAAGAATTAGCGGCCAAATTTTACGAACGGAATCTAATTCTCTCACTTTCCAATGTCATAGAAACTTGAAATTTGGCACGAGCATTGATTATGTCATCAATAGGAAAAACGAATGGGTCCCAACTCGATTATTCAATTCTAAGCGCCAAAGAATTAGCGTCCAAATTTTACATACGGAATCTAATTCTCTCACTTTCCAATGTCATAGAAACTTGAAATTTGGCACGAGCATTGATTATGTCATAAATAGGAAAAGTTAATGGGTCCCAACTCGATTATTCAATTCTAAGCGCCAAAGAATTAGCGGCCAAATTTTACGAACGGAATCTAATTCTCTCACTTTCCAATGTCATAGAAACTTGAAATTTGGCACGAGCATTGATTATGTCATAAATAGGAAAAGTTAATGGATCCCAACTCGATTATTCAATTCTAAGCTCCAAAGAATTAGCGGCCAAATTTTACGAACGGAATCTAATTCTCTCACTTTCCAATGTCATAGAAACTTGAAATTTGGCACGAGCATTGATTATGTCATCAATAGGAAAAACGAATGGGTCCCAACTCGATTATTCAATTCTAAGCGCCAAAGAATTAGCGTCCAAATTTTACATACGGAATCTAATTCTCTCACTTTCCAATGTCATAGAAACTTGAAATTTGGCACTAGCATTGTTTATGTCATAAATAGGAAAAGTTAATGGGTCCCAACTCGATTATTCAATTCTAAGCTCCAAAGAATTAGCGGCCAAATTTTGCGAACGGAATCTAATTCTCTCACTTTCCAATGTCATAGAAACTTGAAATTTGGCACGAGCATTGATTATGTCATAAATAGGAAAAACTAATGGGTCCCAACTCGATTATTCAATTCTAAGCGCCAAAGAATTAGCGTCCAAATTTTACATACGGAATCTAATTCTCTCACTTTCCAATGTCATAGAAACTTGAAATTTGGCACTAGCATTGTTTATGTCATAAATAGGAAAAGTTAATGGGTCCCAACTCGATTATTCAATTCTAAGCGCCAAAGAATTAGCGGCCAAATTTTACATACGGAATCTAATTCTCTCACTTTCCAATGTCATAGAAACTTGAAATTTGGCACGAGCATTGATTATGTCATAAATAGGAAAAACTAATGGGTCCCAAGTCGATTATTCAATTCTAAGCACCAAAGAATTAGCGTCCAAATTTTACGTACGGAATCTAATTTTCTCACTTCCCGATGTCATTTAAACTTGAAATTTGGCACGAGCATTGATTATGTCATAAATAGGAAAAGTTCAAGGGTCCCAACTGCATTATGCAATTCTAAGCGCCAAAGAATTAGCGTCCAAATTTTACATACGGAATCTAATTTTCTCACTTCCCAATGTCATAGAAACTTGAAATTTGGCACGAGCATTGATTATGTCATAAATAGGAAAAGTTAATGGGTCCCAACTCGATTATTCAATTCTAAGCGCCAAAGAATTAGCGGCCAAATTTTACGAACGGAATCTAATTCTCTCACTTTCCAATGTCATAGAAACTTGAAATTTGGCACGAGCATTGATTATGTCATAAATAGGAAAAGTTAATGGATCCCAACTCGATTATTCAATTCTAAGCTCCAAAGAATTAGCGGCCAAATTTTACGAACGGAATCTAATTCTCTCACTTTCCAATGTCATAGAAACTTGAAATTTGGCACGAGCATTGATTATGTCATAAATAGGAAAAACTAATGGGTCCCAACTCGATTTTTCAATTCTAAGCGCCAAAGAATTAGCGTCCAAATTTTACATACGGAATCTAATTCTCTCACTTTCCAATGTCATAGAAACTTGAAATTTGGCACTAGCATTGTTTATGTCATAAATAGGAAAAGTTAATGGGTCCCAACTCAATTATTCAATTCTAAGCGCCAAAGAATTAGCGGCCAAATTTTACATACGGAATCTAATTCTCTCACTTTCCAATGTCATAGAAACTTGAAATTTGGCACGAGCATTGATTATGTCATAAATAGGAAAAACTAATGGGTCCCAAGTCGATTATTCAATTCTAAGCACCAAAGAATTAGCGTCCAAATTTTACGTACGGAATCTAATTTTCTCACTTCCCGATGTCATAAAAACTTGAAATTTGGCACGAGCATTGATTATGTCATAAATAGGAAAAGTTCAAGGGTCCCAACTGCATTATGCAATTCTAAGCGCCAAAGAACTAGCGTCCAAATTTTACATACGGAATCTAATTTTCTCACTTCCCAATGTCATAGAAACTTGAAATTTGGCACGAGCATTGATTATGCCATAAATAGGAAAAGTTAATGGGTCCCAACTCGATTATTCAATTCTAAGCGCCAAAGAATTAGCGGCCAAATTTTACGAACGGAATCTAATTCTCTCACTTTCCAATGTCATAGAAACTTGAAATTTGGCACGAGCATTGATTCTGTCATAAATAGGAAACGTTAATGGGTCCCAACTCGATTATTTAATTCTAAGCGCCAAAGAATTAGCGTCCAAATTTTACATACGGAATCTAATTCTCTCACTTTCCATTGTCATAGAAACTTGAAATTTGGCACGAGCATTGATTATGTCATAAATATGAAAAGTTCAAGGGTCCCAACTCCAATATTCAATTCTAAGCGCCAAAGAATTAGCGTCCAAATTTTACGTACGGAATTTCTCACTTCCCAATGTCATAGAAACTTGAAATTTGGCACGAGCATTGATTATGTCATAAATAGGAAAAGTTAATGGGTCCCAACTCGATTATTCAATTCTGAGCGCCAAAGAATTAGCGTCCAAATTTTACGTATGGAATCTAATTTTCTCACTTCCCAATGTCCTAGAAACTTGAAATTTGGCACGAGCATTGATTATGTCATAAATAGGAAAAGTTAATGGATCCCAACTCCAATATTCAATTCTAAGCGCCAAAGAATTAGCGGCCAAATTTTACGAACGGAATCTAATTCTCTCACTTTCCAATGTCATAGAAACTTGAAATTTGTCACGAGCATTGATTATGTCATAAATAGGAAAAACTAATGGGTCCCAACTCGATTATTCAATTCTAAGCGCCAAAGAATTAGCGTCCAAATTTTACATACGGAATCTAATTCTCTCACTTTCCAATGTCATAGAAACTTGAAATTTGGCACTAGCATTGTTTATGTCATAAATAGGAAAAGTTAATGGGTCCCAACTCGATTATTCAATTCTAAGCGCCAAAGAATTAGCGGCCAAATTTTACATACGGAATCTAATTCTCTCACTTTCCAATGTCATAGAAACTTGAAATTTGGCACGAACATTGATTATGTCATAAATAGGAAAAACTAATGGGTCCCAAGTCGATTATTCAATTCTAAGCGCCAAAGAATTAGCGTCCAAATTTACGTACGGAATCTAATTTTCTCACTTCCCGATGTCATAAAAACTTGAAATTTGGCACGAGCATTAATTATGTCATAAATAGGAAAAGTTCAAGGGTCCCAACTGCATTATGCAATTCTAAGCGCCAAAGAATTAGCGTCCAAATTTTACATACGGAATCTAATTTTCTCACTTTCCAATGTCATAAAAACTTGAAATTTGGCACGAGCATTGATTATGTCATAAATAGGAAAAGTTCAAGGGTCCCAACTCGATTATTTAATTCTAAGCACCAAAGAATTAGCGTCCAAATTTTACGTACGGAATCTAATTTTCTCACTTCCCAATGTCATAGAAACTTGAAATTTGGCACGAGCATTGATTCTGTCATAAATAGGAAACGTTAATGGGTCCCAACTCAATTATTTAATTCTAAGCGTCAAAGAATTAGCGGCCAAATTTTACATACGGAATCTAATTCTCTCACTTTCCAATGTCATAGAAACTTGAAATTTGGCACGAGCATTGATTATGCCATAAATAGGAAAAGCTAATGGGTCCCAACTCAAATATTCAATTCTAGCGCAAAAGAACTAGCGTCCAAATTTTACGTACGGAATCTAATTCTCTCACTTTCCAATGTCATAGCAACTTGAAATTTGGCACGAGCATTGATTATGTCATAAATAGGAAAAGTTAATGGGTCCCAACTCGATTATTTAATTCTAAGTGCCAAGGAATTAGCGTCCAAATTTTACGTACGGAATCTAATTTTCTCACTTCCCAATGTCATAGAAACTTGAAATTTGGCACGAGCATTGATTATATCATAAATAGGAAAAGTTAATGGGTCCCAACTCGATTATTCAATTCTAAGCGCCAAAGAATTAGCGTCCAAATTTTACGTACGGAATCTAATTTTCTCACTTCCCAATGTCATAGAAACTTGAAATTTGGCACGAGCATTGATTATGTCATAAATAGGAAAAGTTAATGGATCCCAACTCGATTATTCAATTCTAAGCGCCAAAGAATTAGCGGCCAAATTTTACGAACGGAATCTAATTCTCTCACTTTCCAATGTCATAGAAACTTGAAATTTGGCACGAGCATTGATTATGTCATAAATAGGAAAAACTAATGGGTCCCAACTCGATTATTCAATTCTAAGCGCCAAAGAATTAGCGTCCAAATTTTACAAACGGAATCTAATTCTCTCACTTTCCAATGTCATAGAAACTTGAAATTTGGCACTAGCATTGTTTATGTCATAAATAGGAAAAGTTAATGGGTCCCAACTCGATTATTCAATTCTAAGCACCAAAGAATTAGCGTCCAAATTTTACATACGGAATCTAATTCTCTCACTTTCCAATGTCATAGAAACTTGAAATTTGGCACGAACATTGATTATGTCATAAATAGGAAAAACTAATGGGTCCCAACTCGATTATTCAATTCTAAGCGCCAAAGAATTAGCGTCCAAATTTTACGTACGGAATCTAATTTTCTCACTTCCCGATGTCATAAAAACTTGAAATTTGGCACGAGCATTGATTATGTCATAAATAGGAAAAGTTCAAGGGTCCCAACTCCATTATGCAATTCTAAGCGCCAAAGAATTAGCGTCCAAATTTTACGTACGGAATCTAATTTTCTCACTTCCCAATGTCATAGAAACTTGAAATTTGGCACGAGCATTGATTATGTCATAAATAGGAAAAGTTAATGGATCCCAACTCGATTATTCAATTCTAAGCGCCAAAGAATTAGCGGCCAAATTTTACGAACGGAATCTAATTCTCTCACTTTCCAATGTCATAGAAACTTGAAATTTGGCACGAGCATTGATTATGTCATAAATAGGAAAAACTAATGGGTCCCAAGTCGATTATTCAATTCTAAGCGCCAAAGAATTAGCGTCCAAATTTTACGTACGGAATCTAATTTTCTCACTTCCCGATGTCATAAAAACTTGAAATTTGGCACGAGCATTGATTATGTCATAAATAGGAAAAGTTCAAGGGTCCCAACTGCATTATGCAATTCTAAGCGCCAAAGAATTAGCGTCCAAATTTTACATACGGAATCTAATTTTCTCACTTCCCAATGTCATAGAAACTTGAAATTTGGCACGAGCATTGATTATGTCATAAATAGGAAAAGTTAATGGGTCCCAACTCGATTATTCAATTCTAAGCGCCAAAGAATTAGCGGCCAAATTTTACGAACGGAATCTAATTCTCTCACTTTCCAATGTCATAAAAACTTGAAATTTGGCACGAGCATTGATTATGTCATAAAAAGAAAAAGTTCAAGGGTCCCAACTCCATTAAGCAATTCTAAGCGCCAAAGAATTAGCGTCCAAATTTTACGTACGGAATCTAATTTTCTCACTTCCCAATGTCATAGAAACTTGAAATTTGGCACGAGCATTGATTATGTCATAAATAGGAAAAGTTAATGGGTCCCAACTCGATTATTCAATTCTAAGTGCCAAAGAATTAGCGGCCAAATTTTACGAACGGAATCTAATTCTCTCACTTTCCAATGTCATAGAAACTTGAAATTTGGCACGAGCATTGATTCTGTCATCAATAGGAAACGTTAATGGGTCCCAACTCAATTATTTAATTCTAAGTGCCAAAGAATTAGCGTCCAAATTTTACATACGGAATCTAATTCTCTCACTTTCCAATGTCATAGAAACTTGAAATTTGGCACGAGCATTGATTATGTCATAAATAGGAAAAGTTCAAGGGTCCCAACTCCAATATTCAATTCTAAGCGCCAAAGAATTAGCGTCCAAATTTTACGTACGGAATTTCTCACTTTCCAATGTCATAGAAACTTGAAATTTGGCACGAACATTGATTATGTCATAAATAGGAAAAACTAATGGGTCCCAAGTCGATTATTCAATTCTAAGCGCCAAAGAATTAGCGTCCAAATTTTACGTACGGAATCTAATTTTCTCACTTCCCGATGTCATAAAAACTTGAAATTTGGCACGAGCATTAATTATGTCATAAATAGGAAAAGTTCAAGGGTCCCAACTGCATTATGGAATTCTAAGCGCCAAAGAATTAGCGTCAAATTTTACATACGGAATCTAATTTTCTCACTTTCCAATGTCATAAAAACTTGAAATTTGGCACGAGCATTGATTATGTCATAAATAGGAAAAGTTCAAGGGTCCCAACTCGATTATTTAATTCTAAGCACCAAAGAATTAGCGTCCAAATTTTACGTACGGAATCTAATTTTCTCACTTCCCAATGTCATAGAAACTTGAAATTTGGCACGAGCATTGATTATGTCATAAATAGGAAAAGTTAATGGGTCCCAACTCGATTATTCAATTCTAAGTGCCAAAGAATTAGCGGCCAAATTTTACGAACAGAATCTAATTCTCTCACTTTCCAATGTCATAGAAACTTGAAATTTGGCACGAGCATTGATTCTGTCATAAATAGGAAACGTTAATGGGTCCCAACTCAATTATTTAATTCTAAGCGCCAAAGAATTAGCGGCCAAATTTTACATACGGAATCTAATTCTCTCACTTTCCAATGTCATAGAAACTTGAAATTTGGCACGAGCATTGATTATGCCATAAATAGGAAAAGCTAATGGGTCCCAACTCAAATATTCAATTCTAGCGCAAAAGAACTAGCGTCCAAATTTTACGTACGGAATCTAATTCTCTCACTTTCCAATGTCATAGCAACTTGAAATTTGGCACGAGCATTGATTATGTCATAAATAGGAAAAGTTAATGGGTCCCAACTCGATTATTCAATTCTAAGCGCCAAAGAATTAGCGTCCAAATTTTACGTACGGAATCTAATTTTCTCACTTCCCGATGTCATAAAAACTTGAAATTTGGCACGAGCATTGATTATGTCATAAATAGGAAAAGTTCAAGGGTCCCAACTGCATTATGCAATTCTAAGCGCCAAAGAATTAGCGTCCAAATTTTACATACGGAATCTAATTTTCTCACTTCCCAATGTCATAGAAACTTGAAATTTGGCACGAGCATTGATTATGTCATAAATAGGAAAAGTTAATGGGTCCCAACTCGATTATTCAATTCTAAGCGCCAAAGAATTAGCGGCCAAATTTTACGAACGGAATCTAATTCTCTCACTTTCCAATGTCATAAAAACTTGAAATTTGGCACGAGCATTGATTATGTCATAAAAAGAAAAAGTTCAAGGGTCCCAACTCCATTAAGCAATTCTAAGCGCCAAAGAATTAGCGTCCAAATTTTACGTACGGAATCTAATTTTCTCACTTTCCAATGTCATAGAAACTTGAAATTTGGCACGAGCATTGATTCTGTCATAAATAGGAAACGTTAATGGGTCCCAACTCAATTATTTAATTCTAAGCGCCAAAGAATTAGCGTCCAAATTTTACATACGGAATCTAATTCTCTCACTTTCCAATGTCATAGCAACTTGAAATTTGGCACGAGCATTGATTATGTCATAAATAGGAAAAGTTAATGGGTCCCAACTCGATTATTTAATTCTAAGTGCCAAGGAATTAGCGTCCAAATTTTACGTACGGAATCTAATTTTCTCACTTCCCAATGTCATAGAAACTTGAAATTTGGCACGAGCATTGATTATATCATAAATAGGAAAAGTTAATGGGTCCCAACTCGATTATTCAATTCTAAGCGCCAAAGAATTAGCGTCCAAATTTTACAAACGGAATCTAATTCTCTCACTTTCCAATGTCATAGAAACTTGAAATTTGGCACTAGCATTGTTTATGTCATAAATAGGAAAAGTTAATGGGTCCCAACTCGATTATACAATTCTAAGCGCCAAACAATTAGCGTCCAAATTTTACATACGGAATCTAATTCTCTCACTTTCCAATGTCATAGAAACTTGAAATTTGGCACGAACATTGATTATGTCATAAATAGGAAAAACTAATGGGTCCCAACTCGATTATTCAATTCTAAGCGCCAAAGAATTAGCGTCCAAATTTTACGTACGGAATCTAATTTTCTCACTTCCCGATGTCATAAAAACTTGAAATTTGGCACGAGCATTGATTATGTCATAAATAGGAAAAGTTCAAGGGTCCCAACTCCATTATGCAATTCTAAGCGCCAAAGAATTAGCGTCCAAATTTTACGTACGGAATCTAATTTTCTCACTTCCCAATGTCATAGAAACTTGAAATTTGGCACGAGCATTGATTATGTCATAAATAGGAAAAGTTAATGGATCCCAACTCGATTATTCAATTCTAAGCGCCAAAGAATTAGCGGCCAAATTTTACGAACGGAATCTAATTCTCTCACTTTCCAATGTCATAGAAACTTGAAATTTGGCACGAGCATTGATTATGTCATAAATAGGAAAAACTAATGGGTCCCAAGTCGATTATTCAATTCTAAGCGCCAAAGAATTAGCGTCCAAATTTTACGTACGGAATCTAATTTTCTCACTTCCCGATGTCATAAAAACTTGAAATTTGGCACGAGCATTGATTATGTCATAAATAGGAAAAGTTCAAGGGTCCCAACTGCATTATGCAATTCTAAGCGCCAAAGAATTAGCGTCCAAATTTTACATACGGAATCTAATTTTCTCACTTCCCAATGTCATAGAAACTTGAAATTTGGCACGAGCATTGATTATGTCATAAATAGGAAAAGTTAATGGGTCCCAACTCGATTATTCAATTCTAAGCGCCAAAGAATTAGCGGCCAAATTTTACGAACGGAATCTAATTCTCTCACTTTCCAATGTCATAAAAACTTGAAATTTGGCACGAGCATTGATTATGTCATAAAAAGAAAAAGTTCAAGGGTCCCAACTCCATTAAGCAATTCTAAGCGCCAAAGAATTAGCGTCCAAATTTTACGTACGGAATCTAATTTTCTCACTTCCCAATGTCATAGAAACTTGAAATTTGGCACGAGCATTGATTATGTCATAAATAGGAAAAGTTAATGGGTCCCAACTCGATTATTCAATTCTAAGTGCCAAAGAATTAGCGGCCAAATTTTACGAACGGAATCTAATTCTCTCACTTTCCAATGTCATAGAAACTTGAAATTTGGCACGAGCATTGATTCTGTCATAAATAGGAAACGTTAATGGGTCCCAACTCAATTATTTAATTCTAAGTGCCAAAGAATTAGCGTCCAAATTTTACATACGGAATCTAATTCTCTCACTTTCCAATGTCATAGAAACTTGAAATTTGGCACGAGCATTGATTATGTCATAAATAGGAAAAGTTCAAGGGTCCCAACTCCAATATTCAATTCTAAGCGCCAAAGAATTAGCGTCCAAATTTTACGTACGGAATTTCTCACTTTCCAATGTCATAGAAACTTGAAATTTGGCACGAGCATTGATTATGTCATAAATAGGAAAAGTTAATGGATCCCAACTCGATTATTCAATTCTAAGCGCCAAAGAATTAGCGGCCAAATTTTACGAACGGAATCTAATTCTCTCACTTTCCAATGTCATAGAAACTTGAAATTTGGCACGAGCATTGATTATGTCATAAATAGGAAAAACTAATGGGTCCCAAGTCGATTATTCAATTCTAAGCGCCAAAGAATTAGCGTCCAAATTTTACGTACGGAATCTAATTTTCTCACTTCCCGATGTCATAAAAACTTGAAATTTGGCACGAGCATTGATTATGTCATAAATAGGAAAAGTTCAAGGGTCCCAACTGCATTATGCAATTCTAAGCGCCAAAGAATTAGCGTCCAAATTTTACATACGGAATCTAATTTTCTCACTTCCCAATGTCATAGAAACTTGAAATTTGGCACGAGCATTGATTATGTCATAAATAGGAAAAGTTAATGGGTCCCAACTCGATTATTCAATTCTAAGCGCCAAAGAATTAGCGGCCAAATTTTACGAACGGAATCTAATTCTCTCACTTTCCAATGTCATAAAAACTTGAAATTTGGCACGAGCATTGATTATGTCATAAAAAGAAAAAGTTCAAGGGTCCCAACTCCATTAAGCAATTCTAAGCGCCAAAGAATTAGCGTCCAAATTTTACGTACGGAATCTAATTTTCTCACTTCCCAATGTCATAGAAACTTGAAATTTGGCACGAGCATTGATTATGTCATAAATAGGAAAAGTTAATGGGTCCCAACTCGATTATTCAATTCTAAGTGCCAAAGAATTAGCGGCCAAATTTTACGAACGGAATCTAATTCTCTCACTTTCCAATGTCATAGAAACTTGAAATTTGGCACGAGCATTGATTCTGTCATAAATAGGAAACGTTAATGGGTCCCAACTCAATTATTTAATTCTAAGTGCCAAAGAATTAGCGTCCAAATTTTACATACGGAATCTAATTCTCTCACTTTCCAATGTCATAGAAACTTGAAATTTGGCACGAGCATTGATTATGTCATAAATAGGAAAAGTTCAAGGGTCCCAACTCCAATATTCAATTCTAAGCGCCAAAGAATTAGCGTCCAAATTTTACGTACGGAATTTCTCACTTTCCAATGTCATAGAAACTTGAAATTTGGCACGAACATTGATTATGTCATAAATAGGAAAAACTAATGGGTCCCAAGTCGATTATTCAATTCTAAGCGCCAAAGAATTAGCGTCCAAATTTTACGTACGGAATCTAATTTTCTCACTTCCCGATGTCATAAAAACTTGAAATTTGGCACGAGCATTAATTATGTCATAAATAGGAAAAGTTCAAGGGTCCCAACTGCATTATGGAATTCTAAGCGCCAAAGAATTAGCGTCCAAATTTTACATACGGAATCTAATTTTCTCACTTTCCAATGTCATAAAAACTTGAAATTTGGCACGAGCATTGATTATGTCATAAATAGGAAAAGTTCAAGGGTCCCAACTCGATTATTTAATTCTAAGCACCAAAGAATTAGCGTCCAAATTTTACGTACGGAATCTAATTTTCTCACTTCCCAATGTCATAGAAACTTGAAATTTGGCACGAGCATTGATTATGTCATAAATAGGAAAAGTTAATGGGTCCCAACTCGATTATTCAATTCTAAGTGCCAAAGAATTAGCGGCCAAATTTTACGAACAGAATCTAATTCTCTCACTTTCCAATGTCATAGAAACTTGAAATTTGGCACGAGCATTGATTCTGTCATAAATAGGAAACGTTAATGGGTCCCAACTCAATTATTTAATTCTAAGCGCCAAAGAATTAGCGGCCAAATTTTACATACGGAATCTAATTCTCTCACTTTCCAATGTCATAGAAACTTGAAATTTGGCACGAGCATTGATTATGCCATAAATAGGAAAAGCTAATGGGTCCCAACTCAAATATTCAATTCTAGCGCAAAAGAACTAGCGTCCAAATTTTACGTACGGAATCTAATTCTCTCACTTTCCAATGTCATAGCAACTTGAAATTTGGCACGAGCATTGATTATGTCATAAATAGGAAAAGTTAATGGGTCCCAACTCGATTATTCAATTCTAAGCGCCAAAGAATTAGCGTCCAAATTTTACGTACGGAATCTAATTTTCTCACTTCCCGATGTCATAAAAACTTGAAATTTGGCACGAGCATTGATTATGTCATAAATAGGAAAAGTTCAAGGGTCCCAACTGCATTATGCAATTCTAAGCGCCAAAGAATTAGCGTCCAAATTTTACATACGGAATCTAATTTTCTCACTTCCCAATGTCATAGAAACTTGAAATTTGGCACGAGCATTGATTATGTCATAAATAGGAAAAGTTAATGGGTCCCAACTCGATTATTCAATTCTAAGCGCCAAAGAATTAGCGGCCAAATTTTACGAACGGAATCTAATTCTCTCACTTTCCAATGTCATAAAAACTTGAAATTTGGCACGAGCATTGATTATGTCATAAAAAGAAAAAGTTCAAGGGTCCCAACTCCATTAAGCAATTCTAAGCGCCAAAGAATTAGCGTCCAAATTTTACGTACGGAATCTAATTTTCTCACTTTCCAATGTCATAGAAACTTGAAATTTGGCACGAGCATTGATTCTGTCATAAATAGGAAACGTTAATGGGTCCCAACTCAATTATTTAATTCTAAGCGCCAAAGAATTAGCGTCCAAATTTTACATACGGAATCTAATTCTCTCACTTTCCAATGTCATAGCAACTTGAAATTTGGCACGAGCATTGATTATGTCATAAATAGGAAAAGTTAATGGGTCCCAACTCGATTATTTAATTCTAAGTGCCAAGGAATTAGCGTCCAAATTTTACGTACGGAATCTAATTTTCTCACTTCCCAATGTCATAGAAACTTGAAATTTGGCACGAGCATTGATTATATCATAAATAGGAAAAGTTAATGGGTCCCAACTCGATTATTCAATTCTAAGCGCCAAAGAATTAGCGTCCAAATTTTACAAACGGAATCTAATTCTCTCACTTTCCAATGTCATAGAAACTTGAAATTTGGCACTAGCATTGTTTATGTCATAAATAGGAAAAGTTAATGGGTCCCAACTCGATTATACAATTCTAAGCGCCAAACAATTAGCGTCCAAATTTTACATACGGAATCTAATTCTCTCACTTTCCAATGTCATAGAAACTTGAAATTTGGCACGAACATTGATTATGTCATAAATAGGAAAAACTAATGGGTCCCAACTCGATTATTCAATTCTAAGCGCCAAAGAATTAGCGTCCAAATTTTACGTACGGAATCTAATTTTCTCACTTCCCGATGTCATAAAAACTTGAAATTTGGCACGAGCATTGATTATGTCATAAATAGGAAAAGTTCAAGGGTCCCAACTCCATTATGCAATTCTAAGCGCCAAAGAATTAGCGTCCAAATTTTACGTACGGAATCTAATTTTCTCACTTCCCAATGTCATAGAAACTTGAAATTTGGCACGAGCATTGATTATGTCATAAATAGGAAAAGTTAATGGATCCCAACTCGATTATTCAATTCTAAGCGCCAAAGAATTAGCGGCCAAATTTTACGAACGGAATCTAATTCTCTCACTTTCCAATGTCATAGAAACTTGAAATTTGGCACGAGCATTGATTATGTCATAAATAGGAAAAACTAATGGGTCCCAAGTCGATTATTCAATTCTAAGCGCCAAAGAATTAGCGTCCAAATTTTACATACGGAATCTAATTTTCTCACTTCCCGATGTCATAAAAACTTGAAATTTGGCACGAGCATTGATTATGTCATAAATAGGAAAAGTTCAAGGGTCCCAACTGCATTATGCAATTCTAAGCGCCAAAGAATTAGCGTCCAAATTTTACATACGGAATCTAATTTTCTCACTTCCCAATGTCATAGAAACTTGAAATTTGGCACGAGCATTGATTATGTCATAAATAGGAAAAGTTAATGGGTCCCAACTCGATTATTCAATTCTAAGCGCCAAAGAATTAGCGGCCAAATTTTACGAACGGAATCTAATTCTCTCACTTTCCAATGTCATAAAAACTTGAAATTTGGCACGAGCATTGATTATGTCATAAAAAGAAAAAGTTCAAGGGTCCCAACTCCATTAAGCAATTCTAAGCGCCAAAGAATTAGCGTCCAAATTTTACATACGGAATCTAATTTTCTCACTTCCCAATGTCATAGAAACTTGAAATTTGGCACGAGCATTGATTATGTCATAAATAGGAAAAGTTCAAGGGTCCCAACTCCATTATGCAATTCTAAGCGCCAAAGAATTAGCGTCCAAATTTTACGTACGGAATCTAATTTTCTCACTTCCCAATGTCATAGAAACTTGAAATTTGGCACGAGCATTGATTATGTCATAAATAGGAAAAGTTAATGGATCCCAACTCGATTATTCAATTCTAAGCGCCAAAGAATTAGCGGCCAAATTTTACGAACGGAATCTAATTCTCTCACTTTCCAATGTCATAGAAACTTGAAATTTGGCACGAGCATTGATTATGTCATAAATAGGAAAAACTAATGGGTCCCAAGTCGATTATTCAATTCTAAGCGCCAAAGAATTAGCGTCCAAATTTTACGTACGGAATCTAATTTTCTCACTTCCCGATGTCATAAAAACTTGAAATTTGGCACGAGCATTGATTATGTCATAAATAGGAAAAGTTCAAGGGTCCCAACTGCATTATGCAATTCTAAGCGCCAAAGAATTAGCGTCCAAATTTTACATACGGAATCTAATTTTCTCACTTCCCAATGTCATAGAAACTTGAAATTTGGCACGAGCATTGATTATGTCATAAATAGGAAAAGTTAATGGGTCCCAACTCGATTATTCAATTCTAAGCGCCAAAGAATTAGCGGCCAAATTTTACGAACGGAATCTAATTCTCTCACTTTCCAATGTCATAAAAACTTGAAATTTGGCACGAGCATTGATTATGTCATAAAAAGAAAAAGTTCAAGGGTCCCAACTCCATTAAGCAATTCTAAGCGCCAAAGAATTAGCGTCCAAATTTTACGTACGGAATCTAATTTTCTCACTTCCCAATGTCATAGAAACTTGAAATTTGGCACGAGCATTGATTATGTCATAAATAGGAAAAGTTAATGGGTCCCAACTCGATTATTCAATTCTAAGTGCCAAAGAATTAGCGGCCAAATTTTACGAACGGAATCTAATTCTCTCACTTTCCAATGTCATAGAAACTTGAAATTTGGCACGAGCATTGATTCTGTCATAAATAGGAAACGTTAATGGGTCCCAACTCAATTATTTAATTCTAAGTGCCAAAGAATTAGCGTCCAAATTTTACATACGGAATCTAATTCTCTCACTTTCCAATGTCATAGAAACTTGAAATTTGGCACGAGCATTGATTATGTCATAAATAGGAAAAGTTCAAGGGTCCCAACTCCAATATTCAATTCTAAGCGCCAAAGAATTAGCGTCCAAATTTTACGTACGGAATTTCTCACTTTCCAATGTCATAGAAACTTGAAATTTGGCACGAACATTGATTATGTCATAAATAGGAAAAACTAATGGGTCCCAAGTCGATTAT
This sequence comes from Eleutherodactylus coqui, assembly GCF_035609145.1. Lineage (NCBI taxonomy): Eukaryota > Metazoa > Chordata > Amphibia > Anura > Eleutherodactylidae > Eleutherodactylus > Eleutherodactylus coqui. The sequence goes on along the minus strand of NC_089838.1, from coordinate 306,921,947 downwards.
TCAATTCTAAGCGCCAAAGAATTAGCGTCCAAGTTTTACGTACGGAATCTAATTTTCTCACTTCCCGATGTCATAAAAACTTGAAATTTGGCACGAGCATTAATTATGTCATAAATAGGAAAAGTTCAAGGGTCCCAACTGCATTATGGAATTCTAAGCGCCAAAGAATTAGCGTCCAAATTTTACATACGGAATCTAATTCTCTCACTTTCCAATGTCATAGCAACTTGAAATTTGGCACGAGCATTGATTATGTCATAAATAGGAAAAGTTAATGGGTCCCAACTCGATTATTTAATTCTAAGTGCCAAGGAATTAGCGTCCAAATTTTACGTACGGAATCTAATTTTCTCACTTCCCAATGTCATAGAAACTTGAAATTTGGCACGAGCATTGATTATATCATAAATAGGAAAAGTTAATGGGTCCCAACTCGATTATTCAATTCTAAGCGCCAAAGAATTAGCGTCCAAATTTTACGTACGGAATCTAATTTTCTCACTTCCCAATGTCATAGAAACTTGAAATTTGGCACGAGCATTGATTATGTCATAAATAGGAAAAGTTAATGGATCCCAACTCGATTATTCAATTCTAAGCGCCAAAGAATTAGCGGCCAAATTTTACGAACGGAATCTAATTCTCTCACTTTCCAATGTCATAGAAACTTGAAATTTGGCACGAGCATTGATTATGTCATAAATAGGAAAAACTAATGGGTCCCAACTCGATTATTCAATTCTAAGCGCCAAAGAATTAGCGTCCAAATTTTACAAACGGAATCTAATTCTCTCACTTTCCAATGTCATAGAAACTTGAAATTTGGCACTAGCATTGTTTATGTCATAAATAGGAAAAGTTAATGGGTCCCAACTCGATTATTCAATTCTAAGCGCCAAAGAATTAGCGTCCAAATTTTACATACGGAATCTAATTCTCTCACTTTCCAATGTCATAGAAACTTGAAATTTGGCACGAACATTGATTATGTCATAAATAGGAAAAACTAATGGGTCCCAACTCGATTATTCAATTCTAAGCGCCAAAGAATTAGCGTCCAAATTTTACGTACGGAATCTAATTTTCTCACTTCCCGATGTCATAAAAACTTGAAATTTGGCACGAGCATTGATTATGTCATAAATAGGAAAAGTTCAAGGGTCCCAACTCCATTATGCAATTCTAAGCGCCAAAGAATTAGCGTCCAAATTTTACGTACGGAATCTAATTTTCTCACTTCCCAATGTCATAGAAACTTGAAATTTGGCACGAGCATTGATTATGTCATAAATAGGAAAAGTTAATGGATCCCAACTCGATTATTCAATTCTAAGCGCCAAAGAATTAGCGGCCAAATTTTACGAACGGAATCTAATTCTCTCACTTTCCAATGTCATAGAAACTTGAAATTTGGCACGAGCATTGATTATGTCATAAATAGGAAAAACTAATGGGTCCCAAGTCGATTATTCAATTCTAAGCGCCAAAGAATTAGCGTCCAAATTTTACGTACGGAATCTAATTTTCTCACTTCCCGATGTCATAAAAACTTGAAATTTGGCACGAGCATTGATTATGTCATAAATAGGAAAAGTTCAAGGGTCCCAACTGCATTATGCAATTCTAAGCGCCAAAGAATTAGCGTCCAAATTTTACATACGGAATCTAATTTTCTCACTTCCCAATGTCATAGAAACTTGAAATTTGGCACGAGCATTGATTATGTCATAAATAGGAAAAGTTAATGGGTCCCAACTCGATTATTCAATTCTAAGCGCCAAAGAATTAGCGGCCAAATTTTACGAACGGAATCTAATTCTCTCACTTTCCAATGTCATAAAAACTTGAAATTTGGCACGAGCATTGATTATGTCATAAAAAGAAAAAGTTCAAGGGTCCCAACTCCATTAAGCAATTCTAAGCGCCAAAGAATTAGCGTCCAAATTTTACGTACGGAATCTAATTTTCTCACTTCCCAATGTCATAGAAACTTGAAATTTGGCACGAGCATTGATTATGTCATAAATAGGAAAAGTTAATGGGTCCCAACTCGATTATTCAATTCTAAGTGCCAAAGAATTAGCGGCCAAATTTTACGAACGGAATCTAATTCTCTCACTTTCCAATGTCATAGAAACTTGAAATTTGGCACGAGCATTGATTCTGTCATAAATAGAAAACGTTAATGGGTCCCAACTCAATTATTTAATTCTAAGTGCCAAAGAATTAGCGTCCAAATTTTACATACGGAATCTAATTCTCTCACTTTCCAATGTCATAGAAACTTGAAATTTGGCACGAGCATTGATTATGTCATAAATAGGAAAAGTTCAAGGGTCCCAACTCGATTATTCAATTCTAAGCGCCAAAGAATTAGCGTCCAAATTTTACGTACGGAATTTCTCACTTTCCAATGTCATAGAAACTTGAAATTTGGCACGAACATTGATTATGTCATAAATAGGAAAAACTAATGGGTCCCAAGTCGATTATTCAATTCTAAGCGCCAAAGAATTAGCGTCCAAATTTTACGTACGGAATCTAATTTTCTCACTTCCCGATGTCATAAAAACTTGAAATTTGGCACGAGCATTGATTATGTCATAAATAGGAAAAGTTCAAGGGTCCCAACTCGATTATTTAATTCTAAGCGCCAAAGAATTAGCGTCCAAATTTTACGTACGGAATCTAATTTTCTCACTTCCCAATGTCATAGAAACTTGAAATTTGGCACGAGCATTGATTATGTCATAAATAGGAAAAGTTAATGGGTCCCAACTCGATTATTCAATTCTAAGCGCCAAAGAATTAGCGTCCAAATTTTACGTACGGAATCTAATTTTCTCACTTCCCAATGTCATAGAAACTTGAAATTTGGCACGAGCATTGATTATGTCATAAATAGGAAAAGTTAATGGATCCCAACTCGATTATTCAATTCTAAGCGCCAAAGAATTAGCGGCCAAATTTTACGAACGGAATCTAATTCTCTCACTTTCCAATGTCATAGAAACTTGAAATTTGGCACGAGCATTGATTATGTCATAAATAGGAAAAACTAATGGGTCCCAACTCGATTATTCAATTCTAAGCGCCAAAGAATTAGCGTCCAAATTTTACAAACGGAATCTAATTCTCTCACTTTCCAATGTCATAGAAACTTGAAATTTGGCACTAGCATTGTTTATGTCATAAATAGGAAAAGTTAATGGGTCCCAACTCGATTATTCAATTCTAAGCGCCAAAGAATTAGCGTCCAAATTTTACATACGGAATCTAATTCTCTCACTTTCCAATGTCATAGAAACTTGAAATTTGGCACGAACATTGATTATGTCATAAATAGGAAAAACTAATGGGTCCCAACTCGATTATTCAATTCTAAGCGCCAAAGAATTAGCGTCCAAATTTTACGTACGGAATCTAATTTTCTCACTTCCCGATGTCATAAAAACTTGAAATTTGGCACGAGCATTGATTATGTCATAAATAGGAAAAGTTCAAGGGTCCCAACTCCATTATGCAATTCTAAGCGCCAAAGAATTAGCGTCCAAATTTTACGTACGGAATCTAATTTTCTCACTTCCCAATGTCATAGAAACTTGAAATTTGGCACGAGCATTGATTATGTCATAAATAGGAAAAGTTAATGGATCCCAACTCGATTATTCAATTCTAAGCGCCAAAGAATTAGCGGCCAAATTTTACGAACGGAATCTAATTCTCTCACTTTCCAATGTCATAGAAACTTGAAATTTGGCACGAGCATTGATTATGTCATAAATAGGAAAAACTAATGGGTCCCAAGTCGATTATTCAATTCTAAGCGCCAAAGAATTAGCGTCCAAATTTTACGTACGGAATCTAATTTTCTCACTTCCCGATGTCATAAAAACTTGAAATTTGGCACGAGCATTGATTATGTCATAAATAGGAAAAGTTCAAGGGTCCCAACTGCATTATGCAATTCTAAGCGCCAAAGAATTAGCGTCCAAATTTTACATACGGAATCTAATTTTCTCACTTCCCAATGTCATAGAAACTTGAAATTTGGCACGAGCATTGATTATGTCATAAATAGGAAAAGTTAATGGGTCCCAACTCGATTATTCAATTCTAAGCGCCAAAGAATTAGCGGCCAAATTTTACGAACGGAATCTAATTCTCTCACTTTCCAATGTCATAAAAACTTGAAATTTGGCACGAGCATTGATTATGTCATAAAAAGAAAAAGTTCAAGGGTCCCAACTCCATTAAGCAATTCTAAGCGCCAAAGAATTAGCGTCCAAATTTTACGTACGGAATCTAATTTTCTCACTTCCCAATGTCATAGAAACTTGAAATTTGGCACGAGCATTGATTATGTCATAAATAGGAAAAGTTAATGGGTCCCAACTCGATTATTCAATTCTAAGTGCCAAAGAATTAGCGGCCAAATTTTACGAACGGAATCTAATTCTCTCACTTTCCAATGTCATAGAAACTTGAAATTTGGCACGAGCATTGATTCTGTCATAAATAGAAAACGTTAATGGGTCCCAACTCAATTATTTAATTCTAAGTGCCAAAGAATTAGCGTCCAAATTTTACATACGGAATCTAATTCTCTCACTTTCCAATGTCATAGAAACTTGAAATTTGGCACGAGCATTGATTATGTCATAAATAGGAAAAGTTCAAGGGTCCCAACTCGATTATTCAATTCTAAGCGCCAAAGAATTAGCGTCCAAATTTTACGTACGGAATTTCTCACTTTCCAATGTCATAGAAACTTGAAATTTGGCACGAACATTGATTATGTCATAAATAGGAAAAACTAATGGGTCCCAAGTCGATTATTCAATTCTAAGCGCCAAAGAATTAGCGTCCAAATTTTACGTACGGAATCTAATTTTCTCACTTCCCGATGTCATAAAAACTTGAAATTTGGCACGAGCATTGATTATGTCATAAATAGGAAAAGTTCAAGGGTCCCAACTCGATTATTTAATTCTAAGCGCCAAAGAATTAGCGTCCAAATTTTACGTACGGAATCTAATTTTCTCACTTCCCAATGTCATAGAAACTTGAAATTTGGCACGAGCATTGATTATGTCATAAATAGGAAAAGTTAATGGGTCCCAACTCGATTATTCAATTCTAAGTGCCAAAGAATTAGCGGCCAAATTTTACGAACAGAATCTAATTCTCTCACTTTCCAATGTCATAGAAACTTGAAATTTGGCACGAGCATTGATTCTGTCATAAATAGGAAACGTTAATGGGTCCCAACTCAATTATTTAATTCTAAGCGCCAAAGAATTAGCGGCCAAATTTTACATACGGAATCTAATTCTCTCACTTTCCAATGTCATAGAAACTTGAAATTTGGCACGAGCATTGATTATGCCATAAATAGGAAAAGCTAATGGGTCCCAACTCAAATATTCAATTCTAGCGCAAAAGAACTAGCGTCCAAATTTTACGTACGGAATCTAATTCTCTCACTTTCCAATGTCATAGCAACTTGAAATTTGGCACGAGCATTGATTATGTCATAAATAGGAAAAGTTAATGGGTCCCAACTAGATTATTCAATTCTAAGCGCCAAAGAATTAGCGGCCAAATTTTACGTACGGAGTCTAATTTTCTCACTTCCCGATGTCATAAAAACTTGAAATTTGGCACGAGCATTGATTATGTCATAAATAGGAAAAGTTCAAGGGTCCCAACTGCATTATGCAATTCTAAGCGCCAAAGAATTAGCGTCCAAATTTTACATACGGAATCTAATTTTCTCACTTCCCAATGTCATAGAAACTTGAAATTTGGCACGAGCATTGATTATGTCATAAATAGGAAAAGTTAATGGGTCCCAACTCGATTATTCAATTCTAAGCGCCAAAGAATTAGCGGCCAAATTTTACGAACGGAATCTAATTCTCTCACTTTCCAATGTCATAAAAACTTGAAATTTGGCACGAGCATTGATTATGTCATAAAAAGAAAAAGTTCAAGGGTCCCAACTCCATTAAGCAATTCTAAGCGCCAAAGAATTAGCGTCCAAATTTTACGTACGGAATCTAATTTTCTCACTTTCCAATGTCATAGAAACTTGAAATTTGGCACGAGCATTGATTCTGTCATAAATAGGAAACGTTAATGGGTCCCAACTCAATTATTTAATTCTAAGCGCCAAAGAATTAGCGTCCAAATTTTACATACGGAATCTAATTCTCTCACTTTCCAATGTCATAGCAACTTGAAATTTGGCACGAGCATTGATTATGTCATAAATAGGAAAAGTTAATGGGTCCCAACTCGATTATTTAATTCTAAGTGCCAAGGAATTAGCGTCCAAATTTTACGTACGGAATCTAATTTTCTCACTTCCCAATGTCATAGAAACTTGAAATTTGGCACGAGCATTGATTATATCATAAATAGGAAAAGTTAATGGGTCCCAACTCGATTATTCAATTCTAAGCGCCAAAGAATTAGCGTCCAAATTTTACAAACGGAATCTAATTCTCTCACTTTCCAATGTCATAGAAACTTGAAATTTGGCACTAGCATTGTTTATGTCATAAATAGGAAAAGTTAATGGGTCCCAACTCGATTATACAATTCTAAGCGCCAAACAATTAGCGTCCAAATTTTACATACGGAATCTAATTCTCTCACTTTCCAATGTCATAGAAACTTGAAATTTGGCACGAACATTGATTATGTCATAAATAGGAAAAACTAATGGGTCCCAACTCGATTATTCAATACTAAGCGCCAAAGAATTAGCGTCCAAATTTTACGTACGGAATCTAATTTTCTCACTTCCCGATGTCATAAAAACTTGAAATTTGGCACGAGCATTGATTATGTCATAAATAGGAAAAGTTCAAGGGTCCCAACTCCATTATGCAATTCTAAGCGCCAAAGAATTAGCGTCCAAATTTTACGTACGGAATCTAATTTTCTCACTTCCCAATGTCATAGAAACTTGAAATTTGGCACGAGCATTGATTATGTCATAAATAGGAAAAGTTAATGGATCCCAACTCGATTATTCAATTCTAAGCGCCAAAGAATTAGCGGCCAAATTTTACGAACGGAATCTAATTCTCTCACTTTCCAATGTCATAGAAACTTGAAATTTGGCACGAGCATTGATTATGTCATAAATAGGAAAAACTAATGGGTCCCAAGTCGATTATTCAATTCTAAGCGCCAAAGAATTAGCGTCCAAATTTTACATACGGAATCTAATTTTCTCACTTCCCGATGTCATAAAAACTTGAAATTTGGCACGAGCATTGATTATGTCATAAATAGGAAAAGTTCAAGGGTCCCAACTGCATTATGCAATTCTAAGCGCCAAAGAATTAGCGTCCAAATTTTACATACGGAATCTAATTTTCTCACTTCCCAATGTCATAGAAACTTGAAATTTGGCACGAGCATTGATTATGTCATAAATAGGAAAAGTTAATGGGTCTCAACTCGATTATTCAATTCTAAGCGCCAAAGAATTAGCGGCCAAATTTTACGAACGGAATCTAATTCTCTCACTTTCCAATGTCATAAAAACTTGAAATTTGGCACGAGCATTGATTATGTCATAAAAAGAAAAAGTTCAAGGGTCCCAACTCCATTAAGCAATTCTAAGCGCCAAAGAATTAGCGTCCAAATTTTACATACGGAATCTAATTTTCTCACTTCCCAATGTCATAGAAACTTGAAATTTGGCACGAGCATTGAATATGTCATAAATAGGAAACGTTAATGGGTCCCAACTCGATTATTCAATTCTAAGTGCCAAAGAATTAGCGGCCAAATTTTACGAACGGAATCTAATTCTCTCACTTTCCAATGTCATAGAAACTTGAAATTTGGCACGAGCATTGATTCTGTCATAAATAGGAAACGTTAATGGGTCCCAACTCAATTATTTAATTCTAAGTGCCAAAGAATTAGCGTCCAAATTTTACATACGGAATCTAATTCTCTCACTTTCCAATGTCATAGAAACTTGAAATTTGGCACGAGCATTGATTATGTCATAAATAGGAAAAGTTCAAGGGTCCCAACTCCAATATTCAATTCTAAGCGCCAAAGAATTAGCGTCCAAATTTTACGTACGGAATTTCTCACTTTCCAATGTCATAGAAACTTGAAATTTGGCACGAACATTGATTATGTCATAAATAGGAAAAACTAATGGGTCCCAAGTCGATTATTCAATTCTAAGCGCCAAAGAATTAGCGTCCAAGTTTTACGTACGGAATCTAATTTTCTCACTTCCCGATGTCATAAAAACTTGAAATTTGGCACGAGCATTAATTATGTCATAAATAGGAAAAGTTCAAGGGTCCCAACTGCATTATGGAATTCTAAGCGCCAAAGAATTAGCGTCCAAATTTTACATACGGAATCTAATTCTCTCACTTTCCAATGTCATAGCAACTTGAAATTTGGCACGAGCATTGATTATGTCATAAATAGGAAAAGTTAATGGGTCCCAACTCGATTATTTAATTCTAAGTGCCAAGGAATTAGCGTCCAAATTTTACGTACGGAATCTAATTTTCTCACTTCCCAATGTCATAGAAACTTGAAATTTGGCACGAGCATTGATTATATCATAAATAGGAAAAGTTAATGGGTCCCAACTCGATTATTCAATTCTAAGCGCCAAAGAATTAGCGTCCAAATTTTACGTACGGAATCTAATTTTCTCACTTCCCAATGTCATAGAAACTTGAAATTTGGCACGAGCATTGATTATGTCATAAATAGGAAAAGTTAATGGATCCCAACTCGATTATTCAATTCTAAGCGCCAAAGAATTAGCGGCCAAATTTTACGAACGGAATCTAATTCTCTCACTTTCCAATGTCATAGAAACTTGAAATTTGGCACGAGCATTGATTATGTCATAAATAGGAAAAACTAATGGGTCCCAACTCGATTATTCAATTCTAAGCGCCAAAGAATTAGCGTCCAAATTTTACAAACGGAATCTAATTCTCTCACTTTCCAATGTCATAGAAACTTGAAATTTGGCACTAGCATTGTTTATGTCATAAATAGGAAAAGTTAATGGGTCCCAACTCGATTATTCAATTCTAAGCGCCAAAGAATTAGCGTCCAAATTTTACATACGGAATCTAATTCTCTCACTTTCCAATGTCATAGAAACTTGAAATTTGGCACGAACATTGATTATGTCATAAATAGGAAAAACTAATGGGTCCCAACTCGATTATTCAATTCTAAGCGCCAAAGAATTAGCGTCCAAATTTTACGTACGGAATCTAATTTTCTCACTTCCCAATGTCATAAAAACTTGAAATTTGGCACGAGCATTGATTATGTCATAAATAGGAAAAGTTCAAGGGTCCCAACTCCATTATGCAATTCTAAGCGCCAAAGAATTAGCGTCCAAATTTTACGTACGGAATCTAATTTTCTCACTTCCCAATGTCATAGAAACTTGAAATTTGGCACGAGCATTGATTATGTCATAAATAGGAAAAGTTAATGGATCCCAACTCGATTATTCAATTCTAAGCGCCAAAGAATTAGCGGCCAAATTTTACGAACGGAATCTAATTCTCTCACTTTCCAATGTCATAGAAACTTGAAATTTGGCACGAGCATTGATTATGTCATAAATAGGAAAAACTAATGGGTCCCAAGTCGATTATTCAATTCTAAGCGCCAAAGAATTAGCGTCCAAATTTTACGTACGGAATCTAATTTTCTCACTTCCCGATGTCATAAAAACTTGAAATTTGGCACGAGCATTGATTATGTCATAAATAGGAAAAGTTCAAGGGTCCCAACTGCATTATGCAATTCTAAGCGCCAAAGAATTAGCGTCCAAATTTTACATACGGAATCTAATTTTCTCACTTCCCAATGTCATAGAAACTTGAAATTTGGCACGAGCATTGATTATGTCATAAATAGGAAAAGTTAATGGGTCCCAACTCGATTATTCAATTCTAAGCGCCAAAGAATTAGCGGCCAAATTTTACGAACGGAATCTAATTCTCTCACTTTCCAATGTCATAAAAACTTGAAATTTGGCACGAGCATTGATTATGTCATAAAAAGAAAAAGTTCAAGGGTCCCAACTCCATTAAGCAATTCTAAGCGCCAAAGAATTAGCGTCCAAATTTTACGTACGGAATCTAATTTTCTCACTTCCCAATGTCATAGAAACTTGAAATTTGGCACGAGCATTGATTATGTCATAAATAGGAAAAGTTAATGGGTCCCAACTCGATTATTCAATTCTAAGTGCCAAAGAATTAGCGGCCAAATTTTACGAACGGAATCTAATTCTCTCACTTTCCAATGTCATAGAAACTTGAAATTTGGCACGAGCATTGATTCTGTCATAAATAGAAAACGTTAATGGGTCCCAACTCAATTATTTAATTCTAAGTGCCAAAGAATTAGCGTCCAAATTTTACATACGGAATCTAATTCTCTCACTTTCCAATGTCATAGAAACTTGAAATTTGGCACGAGCATTGATTATGTCATAAATAGGAAAAGTTCAAGGGTCCCAACTCGATTATTCAATTCTAAGCGCCAAAGAATTAGCGTCCAAATTTTACGTACGGAATTTCTCACTTTCCAATGTCATAGAAACTTGAAATTTGGCACGAACATTGATTATGTCATAAATAGGAAAAACTAATGGGTCCCAAGTCGATTATTCAATTCTAAGCGCCAAAGAATTAGCGTCCAAATTTTACGTACGGAATCTAATTTTCTCACTTCCCGATGTCATAAAAACTTGAAATTTGGCACGAGCATTGATTATGTCATAAATAGGAAAAGTTCAAGGGTCCCAACTCGATTATTTAATTCTAAGCGCCAAAGAATTAGCGTCCAAATTTTACGTACGGAATCTAATTTTCTCACTTCCCAATGTCATAGAAACTTGAAATTTGGCACGAGCATTGATCATGTCATAAATAGGAAAAGTTAATGGGTCCCAACTCGATTATTCAATTCTAAGTGCCAAAGAATTAGCGGCCAAATTTTACGAACAGAATCTAATTCTCTCACTTTCCAATGTCATAGAAACTTGAAATTTGGCACGAGCATTGATTCTGTCATAAATAGGAAACGTTAATGGGTCCCAACTCAATTATTTAATTCTAAGCGCCAAAGAATTAGCGGCCAAATTTTACATACGGAATCTAATTCTCTCACTTTCCAATGTCATAGAAACTTGAAATTTGGCACGAGCATTGATTATGCCATAAATAGGAAAAGCTAATGGGTCCCAACTCAAATATTCAATTCTAGCGCAAAAGAACTAGCGTCCAAATTTTACGTACGGAATCTAATTCTCTCACTTTCCAATGTCATAGCAACTTGAAATTTGGCACGAGCATTGATTATGTCATAAATAGGAAAAGTTAATGGGTCCCAACTCGATTATTCAATTCTAAGCGCCAAAGAATTAGCGGCCAAATTTTACGTACGGAGTCTAATTTTCTCACTTCCCGATGTCATAAAAACTTGAAATTTGGCACGAGCATTGATTATGTCATAAATAGGAAAAGTTCAAGGGTCCCAACTGCATTATGCAATTCTAAGCGCCAAAGAATTAGCGTCCAAATTTTACATACGGAATCTAATTTTCTCACTTCCCAATGTCATAGAAACTTGAAATTTGGCACGAGCATTGATTATGTCATAAATAGGAAAAGTTAATGGGTCCCAACTCGATTATTGAATTCTAAGCGCCAAAGAATTAGCGGCCAAATTTTACATACGGAATCTAATTCTCTCACTTTCCAATGTCATAAAAACTTGAAATTTGGCACGAGCATTGATTATGTCATAAAAAGAAAAAGTTCAAGGGTCCCAACTCCATTAAGCAATTCTAAGCGCCAAAGAATTAGCGTCCAAATTTTACGTACGGAATCTAATTTTCTCACTTTCCAATGTCATAGAAACTTGAAATTTGGCACGAGCATTGATTCTGTCATAAATAGGAAACGTTAATGGGTCCCAACTCAATTATTTAATTCTAAGCGCCAAAGAATTAGCGTCCAAATTTTACATACGGAATCTAATTCTCTCACTTTCCAATGTCATAGAAACTTGAAATTTGGCACGAGCATTGATTATGTCATAAATAGGAAAAGTTCAAGGGTCCCAACTCCAATATTCAATTCTAAGCGCCAAAGAATTAGCGTCCAAATTTTACGTACGGAATCTCTCACTTCCCAATGTCATAGAAACTTGAAATTTGGCACGAGCATTAATTATGTCATAAATAGGAAAAGTTCAAGGGTCCCAACTGCATTATGGAATTCTAAGCGCCAAAGAATTAGCGTCCAATTTTTACATAGGAATCTAATTTTCTCACTTTCCAATGTCATAAAAACTTGAAATTTGGCACGAGCATTGATTATGTCATAAATAGGAAAAGTTAATGGGTCCCAACTCGATTATTCAATTCTAAGTGCCAAAGAATTAGCGGCCAAATTTTACGAACAGAATCTAATTCTCTCACTTTCCAATGTCATAGAAACTTGAAATTTGGCACGAGCATTGATTCTGTCATAAATAGGAAACGTTAATGGGTCCCAACTCAATTATTTAATTCTAAGCGCCAAAGAATTAGCGGCCAAATTTTACATACGGAATCTAATTCTCTCACTTTCCAATGTCATAGAAACTTGAAATTTGGCACGAGCATTGATTATGCCATAAATAGGAAAAGCTAATGGGTCCCAACTCAAATATTCAATTCTAGCGCAAAAGAACTAGCGTCCAAATTTTACGTATGGAATCTAATTCTCTCACTTACCAATGTCATAGCAACTTGAAATTTGGCACGAGCATTGATTATGTCATAAATAGGAAAAGTTAATGGGTCCCAACTCGATTATTTAATTCTAAGTGCCAAGGAATTAGCATCCAAATTTTACGTACGGAATCTAATTTTCTCACTTCCCAATGTCATAGAAACTTGAAATTTGGCACGAGCATTGATTATATCATAAATAGGAAAAGTTAATGGGTCCCAACTCGATTATTCAATTCTAAGCGCCAAAGAATTAGCGTCCAAATTTTACGTACGGAATCTAATTTTCTCACTTCCCAATGTCATAGAAACTTGAAATTTGGCACGAGCATTGATTATGTCATAAATAGGAAAAGTTAATGGATCCCAACTCGATTATTCAATTCTAAGCGCCAAAGAATTAGCGGCCAAATTTTACGAACGGAATCTAATTCTCTCACTTTCCAATGTCATAGAAACTTGAAATTTGGCACGAGCATTGATTATGTCATAAATAGGAAAAACTAATGGGTCCCAACTCGATTATTCAATTCTAAGCGCCAAAGAATTAGCGTCCAAATTTTACATACGGAATCTAATTCTCTCACTTTCCAATGTCATAGAAACTTGAAATTTGGGCACTAGCATTGTTTATGTCATAAATAGGAAAAGTTAATGGGTCCCAACTCGATTATTCAATTCTAAGCGCCAAAGAATTAGCATCCAAATTTTACATACGGAATCTAATTCTCACTTTCCAATGTCATAGAAACTTGAAATTTGGCACGAACATTGATTATGTCATAAATAGGAAAAGTAATGGGTCCCAACTCGATTATTCAATTCTAAGCGCCAAAGAATTAGCGTCCAAATTTTACGTACGGAATCTAATTTTCTCACTTCCCAATGTCATAGAAACTTGAAATTTGGCACGAGCATTGATTATGTCATAAATAGGAAAAGTTAATGGGTCCCAACTCGATTATTCAATTCTAAGCGCCAAAGAATTAGCGGCCAAATTTTACATACGGAATCTAATTCTCTCACTTTCCAATGTCATAGAAACTTGAAATTTGGCACGAGCATTGATTATGCCATAAATAGGAAAAGCTAATGGGTCCCAACTCAATTATTCAATTCTAGCGCAAAAGAACTAGCGTCCAAATTTTACGTACGGAATCTAATTCTCTCACTTTCCAATGTCATAGAAACTTGAAATTTGGCACGAGCATTGATTATGTCATAAATAGGAAAAGTTAATGGGTCCCAACTCGATTATTCAATTCTAAGCGCCAAAGAATTAGCGTCCAAATTTTACGTACGGAATCTAATTCTCTCACTTTCCAATGTCATAAAAACTTGAAATTTGGCACGAGCATTGATTATGTCATAAATAGGAAACGTTAATGGGTCCCAACTCAATTATTTAATTCTAAGCGCCAAAGAATTAGCGTCCAAATTTTACATACGGAATCTAATTCTCTCACTTTCCAATGTCATAGAAACTTGAAATTTGGCACGAGCATTGATTATGTCATAAATAGGAAACGTTCAAGGGTCCCAACTCCAATATTCAATTCTAAGCGCCAAAGAATTAGCGTCCAAATTTTACGTACGGAATTTCTCACTTCCCAATGTCCTAGAAACTTGAAATTTGGCACGAGCATTGATTATGTCATAAATAGGAAAAGTTAATGGGTCCCAACTCGATTATTCAATTCTAAGAACCAAAGAATTAGCATCCAAATTTTACGTACGGAATCTAATTTTCTCACTTCCCGATGTCATAGAAACTTAAAATTTGGCACGAGCATTGATTATGTCATAAATAGGAAAAGTTCAAGGGTCCCAACTCCATTATGCAATTCTAAGCGCCAAAGAATTAGCATCCAAATTTTATGTACGGAATCTAATTCTCTCACTTTCCAATGTCATAGAAACTTGAAATTTGGCATGAGCATTGATGATGTCATAAATAGGAAAAGTTAATGGGTCCCAACTCCATTATTCAATTCTAAGCGCCAAAGAATTAGCGGCCAAATTTTATGTACGGAATCTAATTCTCTCACTTTCCAATGTCATAGAAACTTGAAATTTGGCACGAGCATTGATTATGCCATAAATAGGAAAAGCTAATGGGTCCCAACTCAATTATTTAATTCTAGCGCAAAAGAACTAGCGTCCAAAATTTACGTACGGAATCTAATTCTCTCACTTTCCAATGTCATAGAAACTTGAAATTTGGCACGAGCATTGATTATGTCATAAATAGGAAAAGTTAATGGGTCCCAACTCGATTATTTAATTCTAAGTGCCAAAGAATTAGCGTCCAAATTTTACGTACGGAATCTAATTTCCTCACTTTCCAATGTCATAGAAACTTGAAATTTGGCACGAGCATTGATTCTGTCATAAATAGGAAAAACTAATGGGTCCCAACTCGATTATTCAATTCTAAGCGCCAAAGAATTAGCATCCAAATTTTACGTACGGAATCTAATTTTCTCACTTCCCAATGTCATAGAAACTTGAAATTTGGCACGAGCATTGATTATGTCATAAATAGGAAAAACTAATGGGTCCCATCTCGATTATTCAATTCTAAGCACCAAAGAATTAGCGTCCAAATTTTACATACAGAATCTAATTCTATCACTTTCCAATGTCATAGAAACTTGAAATTTGGCACTAGCATTGTTTATGTCATAAATAGGAAAAGTTAATGGGTCCCAACTCGATTATTCAATTCTTAGCGCCAAAAAATTAGCGGCCAAATTTTACGTACGGAATTTCTCACTTCCCAATGTCATAGAAACTTGAAATTTGGCACGAGCATTGATTATATCATAAATAGGAAAAGTTAATGGGTCCCAACTCAATTATTTAATTCTAAGCGCCAAAGAATTAGCGGCCAAATTTTACATACGGAATCTAATTCTCTCACTTTCCAATGTCATAGAAACTTGAAATTTGGCACGAGCATTGATTATGCCATAAATAGGAAAAGCTAATGGGTACCAACTCAAATATTCAATTCTAGCGCAAAAGAACTAGCGTCCAAATTTTACGTACGGAATCTAATTCTCTCACTTTCCAATGTCATAGCAACTTGAAATTTGGCACGAGCATTGATTATGTCATAAATAGGAAAAGTTAATGGGTCCCAACTCGATTATTCAATTCTAAGCGCCAAAGAATTAGCGGCCAAATTTTACATACGGAATCTAATTCTCTCACTTTCCAATGTCATAAAAACTTGAAATTTGGCACGAGCATTGATTATGTCATAAATAGGAAAAGTTCAAGGGTCCCAACTCGATTATTTAATTCTAAGTGCCAAAGAATTAGCGGCCAAATTTTACGAACAGAATCTAATTCTCTCACTTTCCAATGTCATAGAAACTTGAAATTTGGCACGAGCATTGATTCTGTCATAATTAGGAAACGTTAATGGGTCCCAACTCAATTATTTAATTCTAAGCGCCAAAGAATTAGCGGCCAAATTTTACATACGGAATCTAATTCTCTCACTTTCCAATGTCATAGAAACTTGAAATTTGGCACGAGCATTGATTATGCCATAAATAGGAAAAGCTAATGGGTCCCAACTCAAATATTCAATTCTAGCGCAAAAGAACTAGCGTCCAAATTTTACGTACGGAATCTAATTCTCTCACTTTCCAATGTCATAGCAACTTGAAATTTGGCACGAGCATTGATTATGTCATAAATAGGAAAAGTTAATGGGTCCCAACTAGAGATGAGCGAACACCAAAATGTTCGGGTGTTCGTTATTCGTAACGAACTTCCCGTGATGCTCGAGGGTTCGTTTCGAACAACGAACCCCATTGAAGTCAATGGGCGACCGGAACATTTTTGTATTTCGCCGATGCTCGCTAAGGTTTTCATGTGTGAAAATCTGGGCAATTCAGGAAAGTGATGGGAATGACACAGTGACGGATAGGGCAGGCGAGGGGCTACATGGTGGGCTGCATCTCAAGTTCACAGGTCCCACTATTAAGCCACAATAGCGGCAAGAGTGCCCCCCCCCCCCACTGTCAGCATAAAGATCGTCCTCCTCTGGCACAGCTGTAACAGCTGTAGCAGAGAAGAACGATGTTTGCCCATTGAATTCAATGGAGCGGCAATACAGCCGACTCCACTGAATGCAATGGGCTGCCGGCGATCGCAGGATGAATGGTCGGAAAGGGGTTAAATATATAACCCCTTTCCTGCAATTCATCCAGAAATGTGTTACACTAAAAATATATACCGGCGTATAAGGCGACCGGGCGTATAAGACGACCCCCCAACTGTCACCTTATACGCCGGTAATACAGTGGAGCAAAGAATAAAAAGCATTACTTACGTTTTTAGATGATCTGCGGCGCTCCTGCAGGCTGTCACTCCCTCCTGGTCCACGGCAGACAAGCTTTCTCCACGAAAGACTTTAAATCCCTGCCTCCAGAAGCACATGTGCCTTCAGCCAATCACAGCCAATGACAATGATGTCATTGAATGGCTGTGATAGGCTGTGTTTCTGGAGGCGGGGATTTCAAGCCTTGAAATCCCCGCCTCCAGAAACACAGCCAATCACAGCCATTCAATGACATCATTGTCATTGGCTGTGATTGGCTGAAGGCACATGTGCTTCTGGAGGCAGGGATTTAAAGTCTTTCGTGGAGAAAGCTTGTCTGCCGTGGACCAGGAGGGAGTGACAGCCTGCAGGAGCGCCGCAGATCATCTAAAAACGTAAGTAATGCTTTTTATTCTTTGCTCCACTGTATTGCCGGCGTATAAGGTGACAGTTGGGGGGTCGTCTTATACGCCCGGTCGCCTTATACGCCGGTATATATTTTTAGTGTAACACATTTCTGGATGAATTGCAGGAAAGGGGTTATATATTTAACCCCTTTCCGACCATTCATCCTGCGATCGCCGGCAGCCCATTGCATTCAGTGGAGTCGGCTGTATTGCCGGTTCTATTGAATTCAATGGGCAAACATCGTTCTTCTCTGCTACAGCTGTTACAGCTGTGCCAGAGAAGAAGGATTTGTCTTCTATATGTTCTCAATGGGGTCAGCGCTGCTGCCGCTGGCCCCATTGAGCGCATATAGAATGCATCCATAGCGAGCAGCGGGAGGGGCAGATTTCAATACTCGGGTGACACCTTATCTCCCCAGCCACTCACAGCAGGGGGGTGGTATAGGGCTTAAACGTTGCAGGGGGAAGTTGTAATGCCTTCCCTGTCTTTATATAGGCCAAAAAAAAGCGCTAACGTCTCAGGGAAGAAAGTTTAATTTACCAGAACACCGCATGGTGTTCGTTACGAATAACGAACATCCCGAACACCCTAATATTCGCACGAATAGCAAGCTCGGACGAACGCGTTCGCTCATCTCTAGTCCCAACTCAAATATTCAATTCTAGCGCAAAAGAACTAGCGTCCAAATTTTACGTATGGAATCTAATTCTCTCACTTACCAATGTCATAGCAACTTGAAATTTGGCACGAGCATTGATTATGTCATAAATAGGAAAAGTTAATGGGTCCCAACTCGATTATTTAATTCTAAGTGCCAAGGAATTAGCATCCAAATTTTACGTACGGAATCTAATTTTCTCACTTCCCAATGTCATAGAAACTTGAAATTTGGCACGAGCATTGATTATATCATAAATAGGAAAAGTTAATGGGTCCCAACTCGATTATTCAATTCTAAGCGCCAAAGAATTAGCGTCCAAATTTTACGTACGGAATCTAATTTTCTCACTTCCCAATGTCATAGAAACTTGAAATTTGGCACGAGCATTGATTATGTCATAAATAGGAAAAGTTAATGGATCCCAACTCGATTATTCAATTCTAAGCGCCAAAGAATTAGCGGCCAAATTTTACGAACGGAATCTAATTCTCTCACTTTCCAATGTCATAGAAACTTGAAATTTGGCACGAGCATTGATTATGTCATAAATAGGAAAAACTAATGGGTCCCAACTCGATTATTCAATTCTAAGCGCCAAAGAATTAGCGTCCAAATTTTACATACGGAATCTAATTCTCTCACTTTCCAATGTCATAGAAACTTGAAATTTGGGCACTAGCATTGTTTATGTCATAAATAGGAAACGTTAATGGGTCCCAACTCGATTATTCAATTCTAAGCGCCAAAGAATTAGCATCCAAATTTTACATACGGAATCTAATTCTCACTTTCCAATGTCATAGAAACTTGAAATTTGGCACGAACATTGATTATGTCATAAATAGGAAAAGTAATGGGTCCCAACTCGATTATTCAATTCTAAGCGCCAAAGAATTAGCATCCAAATTTTACATACGGAATCTAATTCTCACTTTCCAATGTCATAGAAACTTGAAATTTGGCACGAGCATTGATTATATCATAAATAGGAAAAGTTAATGGGTCCCAACTCGATTATTCAATTCTAAGCGCCAAAGAATTAGCGTCCAAATTTTACGTACGGAATCTAATTTTCTCACTTCCCAATGTCATAGAAACTTGAAATTTGGCACGAGCATTGATTATGTCATAAATAGGAAAAGTTAATGGATCCCAACTCGATTATTCAATTCTAAGCGCCAAAGAATTAGCGGCCAAATTTTACGAACGGAATCTAATTCTCTCACTTTCCAATGTCATAGAAACTTGAAATTTGGCACGAGCATTGATTATGTCATAAATAGGAAAAACTAATGGGTCCCAACTCGATTATTCAATTCTAAGCGCCAAAGAATTAGCGTCCAAATTTTACATACGGAATCTAATTCTCTCACTTTCCAATGTCATAGAAACTTGAAATTTGGGCACTAGCATTGTTTATGTCATAAATAGGAAAAGTTAATGGGTCCCAACTCGATTATTCAATTCTAAGCGCCAAAGAATTAGCATCCAAATTTTACATACGGAATCTAATTCTCACTTTCCAATGTCATAGAAACTTGAAATTTGGCACGAACATTGATTATGTCATAAATAGGAAAAGTAATGGGTCCCAACTCGATTATTCAATTCTAAGCGCCAAAGAATTAGCGTCCAAATTTTACGTACGGAATCTAATTTTCTCACTTCCCAATGTCATAGAAACTTGAAATTTGGCACGAGCATTGATTATGTCATAAATAGGAAAAGTTAATGGGTCCCAACTCGATTATTCAATTCTAAGCGCCAAAGAATTAGCGGCCAAATTTTACATACGGAATCTAATTCTCTCACTTTCCAATGTCATAGAAACTTGAAATTTGGCACGAGCATTGATTATGCCATAAATAGGAAAAGCTAATGGGTCCCAACTCAATTATTCAATTCTAGCGCAAAAGAACTAGCGTCCAAATTTTACGTACGGAATCTAATTCTCTCACTTTCCAATGTCATAGAAACTTGAAATTTGGCACGAGCATTGATTATGTCATAAATAGGAAAAGTTAATGGGTCCCAACTCGATTATTCAATTCTAAGCGCCAAAGAATTAGCGTCCAAATTTTACGTACGGAATCTAATTCTCTCACTTTCCAATGTCATAAAAACTTGAAATTTGGCACGAGCATTGATTATGTCATAAATAGGAAACGTTAATGGGTCCCAACTCAATTATTTAATTCTAAGCGCCAAAGAATTAGCGTCCAAATTTTACATACGGAATCTAATTCTCTCACTTTCCAATGTCATAGAAACTTGAAATTTGGCACGAGCATTGATTATGTCATAAATAGGAAACGTTCAAGGGTCCCAACTCCAATATTCAATTCTAAGCGCCAAAGAATTAGCGTCCAAATTTTACGTACGGAATTTCTCACTTCCCAATGTCCTAGAAACTTGAAATTTGGCACGAGCATTGATTATGTCATAAATAGGAAAAGTTAATGGGTCCCAACTCGATTATTCAATTCTAAGAACCAAAGAATTAGCATCCAAATTTTACGTACGGAATCTAATTTTCTCACTTCCCGATGTCATAGAAACTTAAAATTTGGCACGAGCATTGATTATGTCATAAATAGGAAAAGTTCAAGGGTCCCAACTCCATTATGCAATTCTAAGCGCCAAAGAATTAGCATCCAAATTTTATGTACGGAATCTAATTCTCTCACTTTCCAATGTCATAGAAACTTGAAATTTGGCATGAGCATTGATGATGTCATAAATAGGAAAAGTTAATGGGTCCCAACTCCATTATTCAATTCTAAGCGCCAAAGAATTAGCGGCCAAATTTTATGTACGGAATCTAATTCTCTCACTTTCCAATGTCATAGAAACTTGAAATTTGGCACGAGCATTGATTATGCCATAAATAGGAAAAGCTAATGGGTCCCAACTCAATTATTTAATTCTAGCGCAAAAGAACTAGCGTCCAAAATTTACGTACGGAATCTAATTCTCTCACTTTCCAATGTCATAGAAACTTGAAATTTGGCACGAGCATTGATTATGTCATAAATAGGAAAAGTTAATGGGTCCCAACTCGATTATTTAATTCTAAGTGCCAAAGAATTAGCGTCCAAATTTTACGTACGGAATCTAATTTCCTCACTTTCCAATGTCATAGAAACTTGAAATTTGGCACGAGCATTGATTCTGTCATAAATAGGAAAAACTAATGGGTCCCAACTCGATTATTCAATTCTAAGCGCCAAAGAATTAGCATCCAAATTTTACGTACGGAATCTAATTTTCTCACTTCCCAATGTCATAGAAACTTGAAATTTGGCACGAGCATTGATTATGTCATAAATAGGAAAAACTAATGGGTCCCATCTCGATTATTCAATTCTAAGCACCAAAGAATTAGCGTCCAAATTTTACATACAGAATCTAATTCTATCACTTTCCAATGTCATAGAAACTTGAAATTTGGCACTAGCATTGTTTATGTCATAAATAGGAAAAGTTAATGGGTCCCAACTCGATTATTCAATTCTTAGCGCCAAAAAATTAGCGGCCAAATTTTACGTACGGAATTTCTCACTTCCCAATGTCATAGAAACTTGAAATTTGGCACGAGCATTGATTATATCATAAATAGGAAAAGTTAATGGGTCCCAACTCAATTATTTAATTCTAAGCGCCAAAGAATTAGCGGCCAAATTTTACATACGGAATCTAATTCTCTCACTTTCCAATGTCATAGAAACTTGAAATTTGGCACGAGCATTGATTATGCCATAAATAGGAAAAGCTAATGGGTCCCAACTCAAATATTCAATTCTAGCGCAAAAGAACTAGCGTCCAAATTTTACGTACGGAATCTAATTCTCTCACTTTCCAATGTCATAGCAACTTGAAATTTGGCACGAGCATTGATTATGTCATAAATAGGAAAAGTTAATGGGTCCCAACTCGATTATTCAATTCTAAGCGCCAAAGAATTAGCGGCCAAATTTTACATACGGAATCTAATTCTCTCACTTTCCAATGTCATAAAAACTTGAAATTTGGCACGAGCATTGATTATGTCATAAATAGGAAAAGTTCAAGGGTCCCAACTCGATTATTTAATTCTAAGTGCCAAAGAATTAGCGGCCAAATTTTACGAACAGAATCTAATTCTCTCACTTTCCAATGTCATAGAAACTTGAAATTTGGCACGAGCATTGATTCTGTCATAATTAGGAAACGTTAATGGGTCCCAACTCAATTATTTAATTCTAAGCGCCAAAGAATTAGCGGCCAAATTTTACATACGGAATCTAATTCTCTCACTTTCCAATGTCATAGAAACTTGAAATTTGGCACGAGCATTGATTATGCCATAAATAGGAAAAGCTAATGGGTCCCAACTCAAATATTCAATTCTAGCGCAAAAGAACTAGCGTCCAAATTTTACGTACGGAATCTAATTCTCTCACTTTCCAATGTCATAGCAACTTGAAATTTGGCACGAGCATTGATTATGTCATAAATAGGAAAAGTTAATGGGTCCCAACTAGAGATGAGCGAACACCAAAATGTTCGGGTGTTCGTTATTCGTAACGAACTTCCCGTGATGCTCGAGGGTTCGTTTCGAACAACGAACCCCATTGAAGTCAATGGGCGACCGGAACATTTTTGTATTTCGCCGATGCTCGCTAAGGTTTTCATGTGTGAAAATCTGGGCAATTCAGGAAAGTGATGGGAATGACACAGTGACGGATAGGGCAGGCGAGGGGCTACATGGTGGGCTGCATCTCAAGTTCACAGGTCCCACTATTAAGCCACAATAGCGGCAAGAGTGCCCCCCCCCCCACTGTCAGCATAAAGATCGTCCTCCTCTGGCACAGCTGTAACAGCTGTAGCAGAGAAGAACGATGTTTGCCCATTGAATTCAATGGAGCGGCAATACATCCGACTCCACTGAATGCAATGGGCTGCCGGCGATCGCAGGATGAATGGTCGGAAAGGGGTTAAATATATAACCCCTTTCCTGCAATTCATCCAGAAATGTGTTACACTAAAAATATATACCGGCGTATAAGGCGACCGGGCGTATAAGACGACCCCCCAACTGTCACCTTATACGCCGGTAATACAGTGGAGCAAAGAATAAAAAGCATTACTTACGTTTTTAGATGATCTGCGGCGCTCCTGCAGGCTGTCACTCCCTCCTGGTCCACGGCAGACAAGCTTTCTCCACGAAAGACTTTAAATCCCTGCCTCCAGAAGCACATGTGCCTTCAGCCAATCACAGCCAATGACAATGATGTCATTGAATGGCTGTGATAGGCTGTGTTTCTGGAGGCGGGGATTTCAAGCCTTGAAATCCCCGCCTCCAGAAACACAGCCAATCACAGCCATTCAATGACATCATTGTCATTGGCTGTGATTGGCTGAAGGCACATGTGCTTCTGGAGGCAGGGATTTAAAGTCTTTCGTGGAGAAAGCTTGTCTGCCGTGGACCAGGAGGGAGTGACAGCCTGCAGGAGCGCCGCAGATCATCTAAAAACGTAAGTAATGCTTTTTATTCTTTGCTCCACTGTATTGCCGGCGTATAAGGTGACAGTTGGGGGGTCGTCTTATACGCCCGGTCGCCTTATACGCCGGTATATATTTTTAGTGTAACACATTTCTGGATGAATTGCAGGAAAGGGGTTATATATTTAACCCCTTTCCGACCATTCATCCTGCGATCGCCGGCAGCCCATTGCATTCAGTGGAGTCGGCTGTATTGCCGGTTCTATTGAATTCAATGGGCAAACATCGTTCTTCTCTGCTACAGCTGTTACAGCTGTGCCAGAGAAGAAGGATTTGTCTTCTATATGTTCTCAATGGGGTCAGCGCTGCTGCCGCTGGCCCCATTGAGCGCATATAGAATGCATCCATAGCGAGCAGCGGGAGGGGCAGATTTCAATACTCGGGTGACACCTTATCTCCCCAGCCACTCACAGCAGGGGGGTGGTATAGGGCTTAAACGTTGCAGGGGGAAGTTGTAATGCCTTCCCTGTCTTTATATAGGCCAAAAAAAAGCGCTAACGTCTCAGGGAAGAAAGTTTAATTTACCAGAACACCGCATGGTGTTCGTTACGAATAACGAACATCCCGAACACCCTAATATTCGCACGAATAGCAAGCTCGGACGAACGCGTTCGCTCATCTCTAGTCCCAACTCAAATATTCAATTCTAGCGCAAAAGAACTAGCGTCCAAATTTTACGTATGGAATCTAATTCTCTCACTTACCAATGTCATAGCAACTTGAAATTTGGCACGAGCATTGATTATGTCATAAATAGGAAAAGTTAATGGGTCCCAACTCGATTATTTAATTCTAAGTGCCAAGGAATTAGCATCCAAATTTTACGTACGGAATCTAATTTTCTCACTTCCCAATGTCATAGAAACTTGAAATTTGGCACGAGCATTGATTATATCATAAATAGGAAAAGTTAATGGGTCCCAACTCGATTATTCAATTCTAAGCGCCAAAGAATTAGCGTCCAAATTTTACGTACGGAATCTAATTTTCTCACTTCCCAATGTCATAGAAACTTGAAATTTGGCACGAGCATTGATTATGTCATAAATAGGAAAAGTTAATGGATCCCAACTCGATTATTCAATTCTAAGCGCCAAAGAATTAGCGGCCAAATTTTACGAACGGAATCTAATTCTCTCACTTTCCAATGTCATAGAAACTTGAAATTTGGCACGAGCATTGATTATGTCATAAATAGGAAAAACTAATGGGTCCCAACTCGATTATTCAATTCTAAGCGCCAAAGAATTAGCGTCCAAATTTTACATACGGAATCTAATTCTCTCACTTTCCAATGTCATAGAAACTTGAAATTTGGGCACTAGCATTGTTTATGTCATAAATAGGAAACGTTAATGGGTCCCAACTCGATTATTCAATTCTAAGCGCCAAAGAATTAGCATCCAAATTTTACATACGGAATCTAATTCTCACTTTCCAATGTCATAGAAACTTGAAATTTGGCACGAACATTGATTATGTCATAAATAGGAAAAGTAATGGGTCCCAACTCGATTATTCAATTCTAAGCGCCAAAGAATTAGCGTCCAAATTTTACGTACGGAATCTAATTTTCTCACTTCCCAATGTCATAGAAACTTGAAATTTTGCACGAGCATTGATTATGTCATAAATAGGAAAAGTTAATAGGTCCCAACTCGATTATTCAATTCTAAGCGCCAAAGAATTAGCGGCCAAATTTTACATACGGAATCTAATTCTCTCACTTTCCAATGTCATAGAAACTTGAAATTTGGCACGAGCATTGATTATGCCATAAATAGGAAAAGCTAATGGGTCCCAACTCAATTATTCAATTCTAGCGCAAAAGAACTAGCGTCCAAATTTTACGTACGGAATCTAATTCTCTCACTTTCCAATGTCATAGAAACTTGAAATTTGGCACGAGCATTGATTATGTCATAAATAGGAAAAGTTAATGGGTCCCAACTCGATTATTTAATTCTAAGTGCCAAGGAATTAGCGTCCAAATTTTACGTACGGAATCTAATTTTCTCACTTCCCAATGTCATAGAAACTTAAAATTTGGCACGAGCATTGATTATGTCATAAATAGGAAAAGTTAATGGGTCCCAACTCGATTATTCAATTCTAAGCGCCAAAGAATTAGCGTCCAAATTTTACGTACGGAATCTAATTCTCTCACTTTCCAATGTCATAAAAACTTGAAATTTGGCACGAGCATTGATTATGTCATAAATAGAAAAAGTTCAAGGGTCCCAACTCCATTAAGCAATTCTAAGCGCCAAAGAATTAGCGTCCAAATTTTACGTACGGAATCTAATTTTCTCACTTCCCAATGTCATAGAAACTTGAAATTTGGCACGAGCATTGATTATGTCATAAATAGGAAAAGTTAATGGGTCCCAACTCGATTATTCAATTCTAAGTGCCAAAGAATTATCGGCCAAATTTAACAACGGAATCTAATTCTCTCACTTTCCAATGTCATAGAAACTTGAAATTTGGCACGAGCATTGATTCTGTCATAAATAGGAAACGTTAATGGGTCCCAACTCAATTATTTAATTCTAAGCGCCAAAGAATTAGCGTCCAAATTTTACATACGGAATCTAATTCTCTCACTTTCCAATGTCATAGAAACTTGAAATTTGGCACGAGCATTGATTATGTCATAAATAGGAAACGTTCAAGGGTCCCAACTCCAATATTCAATTCTAAGCGCCAAAGAATTAGCGTCCAAATTTTACGTACGGAATTTCTCACTTCCCAATGTCATAGAAACTTGAAATTTGGCACGAGCATTGATTATATCATAAATAGGAAAAGTTAATGGGTCCCAACTCGATTATTCAATTCTAAGAACCAAAGAATTAGCATCCAAATTTTACGTACGGAATCTAATTTTCTCACTTCCCGATGTCATAGAAACTTAAAATTTGGCACGAGCATTGATTATGTCATAAATAGGAAAAGTTCAAGGGTCCCAACTCCATTATGCAATTCTAAGCGCCAAAGAATTAGCATCCAAATTTTATGTACGGAATCTAATTCTCTCACTTTCCAATGTCATAGAAACTTGAAATTTGGCATGAGCATTGATGATGTCATAAATAGGAAAAGTTAATGGGTCCCAACTCCATTATTCAATTCTAAGCGCCAAAGAATTAGCGGCCAAATTTTATGTACGGAATCTAATTCTCTCACTTTCCAATGTCATAGAAACTTGAAATTTGGCACGAGCATTGATTATGCCATAAATAGGAAAAGCTAATGGGTCCCAACTCAATTATTTAATTCTAGCGCAAAAGAACTAGCGTCCAAATTTTACGTACGGAATCTAATTCTCTCACTTTCCAATGTCATAGAAACTTGAAATTTGGCACGAGCATTGATTCTGTCATAAATAGGAAAAGTTAATGGGTCCCAACTCGATTATTTAATTCTAAGTGCCAAAGAATTAGCGTCCAAATTTTACGTACGGAATCTAATTTCCTCACTTTCCAATGTCATAGAAACTTGAAATTTGGCACGAGCATTGATTCTGTCATAAATAGGAAAAACTAATGGGTCCCAACTCGATTATTCAATTCTAAGCGCCAAAGAATTAGCATCCAAATTTTACGTACGGAATCTAATTTTCTCACTTCCCAATGTCATAGAAACTTGAAATTTGGCACGAGCATTGATTATGTCATAAATAGGAAAAACTAATGGGTCCCAACTCGATTATTCAATTCTAAGCACCAAAGAATTAGCGTCCAAATTTTACATACAGAATCTAATTCTATCACTTTCCAATGTCATAGAAACTTGAAATTTGGCACTAGCATTGTTTATGTCATAAATAGGAAAAGTTAATGGGTCCCAACTCGATTATTCAATTCTTAGCGCCAAAGAATTAGCGGCCAAATTTTACGTACGGAATTTCTCACTTCCCAATGTCATAGAAACTTGAAATTTGGCACGAGCATTGATTATATCATAAATAGGAAAAGTTAATGGGTCCCAACTCGATTATTCAATTCTAAGCGCCAAAGAATTAGCGTCCAAATTTTACGTACGGAATCTAATTTTCTCACTTCCCAATGTCATAGAAACTTGAAATTTGGCACGAGCATTGATTATGTCATAAATAGGAAAAGTTAATGGGTCCCAACTCGATTATTCAATTCTAAGCGCCAAAGAATTAGCGGCCAAATTTTACATACGGAATTTAATTCTCTCACTTTCCAATGTCATAAAAACTTGAAATTTGGCACGAGCATTGATTATGTCATAAATAGGAAAAGTTCAAGGGTCCCAACTCGATTATTTAATTCTAAGTGCCAAAGAATTAGCGGCCAAATTTTACGAACAGAATCTAATTCTCTCACTTTCCAATGTCATAGAAACTTGAAATTTGGCACGAGCATTGATTCTGTCATAATTAGGAAACGTTAATGGGTCCCAACTCAATTATTTAATTCTAAGCGCCAAAGAATTAGCGGCCAAATTTTACATACGGAATCTAATTCTCTCACTTTCCAATGTCATAGAAACTTGAAATTTGGCACGAGCATTGATTATGCCATAAATAGGAAAAGCTAATGGGTCCCAACTCAAATATTCAATTCTAGCGCAAAAGAACTAGCGTCCAAATTTTACGTACGGAATCTAATTCTCTCACTTTCCAATGTCATAGCAACTTGAAATTTGGCACGAGCATTGATTATGTCATAAATAGGAAAAGTTAATGGGTCCCAACTCGATTATTCAATTCTAAGCGCCAAAGAATTAGCGGCCAAATTTTACATACGGAATCTAATTCTCTCACTTTCCAATGTCATAAAAACTTGAAATTTGGCACGAGCATTGATTATGTCATAAATAGGAAAAGTTCAAGGGTCCCAACTCGATTATTTAATTCTAAGTGCCAAAGAATTAGCGGCCAAATTTTACGAACAGAATCTAATTCTCTCACTTTCCAATGTCATAGAAACTTGAAATTTGGCACGAGCATTGATTCTGTCATAATTAGGAAACGTTAATGGGTCCCAACTCAATTATTTAATTCTAAGCGCCAAAGAATTAGCGGCCAAATTTTACATACGGAATCTAATTCTCTCACTTTCCAATGTCATAGAAACTTGAAATTTGGCACGAGCATTGATTATGCCATAAATAGGAAAAGCTAATGGGTCCCAACTCAAATATTCAATTCTAGCGCAAAAGAACTAGCGTCCAAATTTTACGTACGGAATCTAATTCTCTCACTTTCCAATGTCATAGCAACTTGAAATTTGGCACGAGCATTGATTATGTCATAAATAGGAAAAGTTAATGGGTCCCAACTAGAGATGAGCGAACACCAAAATGTTCGGGTGTTCGTTATTCGTAACGAACTTCCCGTGATGCTCGAGGGTTCGTTTCGAACAACGAACCCCATTGAAGTCAATGGGCGACCGGAACATTTTTGTATTTCGCCGATGCTCGCTAAGGTTTTCATGTGTGAAAATCTGGGCAATTCAGGAAAGTGATGGGAATGACACAGTGACGGATAGGGCAGGCGAGGGGCTACATGGTGGGCTGCATCTCAAGTTCACAGGTCCCACTATTAAGCCACAATAGCGGCAAGAGTGCCCCCCCCCCCCCACTGTCAGCATAAAGATCGTCCTCCTCTGGCACAGCTGTAACAGCTGTAGCAGAGAAGAACGATGTTTGCCCATTGAATTCAATGGAGCGGCAATACAGCCGACTCCACTGAATGCAATGGGCTGCCGGCGATCGCAGGATGAATGGTCGGAAAGGGGTTAAATATATAACCCCTTTCCTGCAATTCATCCAGAAATGTGTTACACTAAAAATATATACCGGCGTATAAGGCGACCGGGCGTATAAGACGACCCCCCAACTGTCACCTTATACGCCGGTAATACAGTGGAGCAAAGAATAAAAAGCATTACTTACGTTTTTAGATGATCTGCGGCGCTCCTGCAGGCTGTCACTCCCTCCTGGTCCACGGCAGACAAGCTTTCTCCACGAAAGACTTTAAATCCCTGCCTCCAGAAGCACATGTGCCTTCAGCCAATCACAGCCAATGACAATGATGTCATTGAATGGCTGTGATAGGCTGTGTTTCTGGAGGCGGGGATTTCAAGCCTTGAAATCCCCGCCTCCAGAAACACAGCCAATCACAGCCATTCAATGACATCATTGTCATTGGCTGTGATTGGCTGAAGGCACATGTGCTTCTGGAGGCAGGGATTTAAAGTCTTTCGTGGAGAAAGCTTGTCTGCCGTGGACCAGGAGGGAGTGACAGCCTGCAGGAGCGCCGCAGATCATCTAAAAACGTAAGTAATGCTTTTTATTCTTTGCTCCACTGTATTGCCGGCGTATAAGGTGACAGTTGGGGGGTCGTCTTATACGCCCGGTCGCCTTATACGCCGGTATATATTTTTAGTGTAACACATTTCTGGATGAATTGCAGGAAAGGGGTTATATATTTAACCCCTTTCCGACCATTCATCCTGCGATCGCCGGCAGCCCATTGCATTCAGTGGAGTCGGCTGTATTGCCGGTTCTATTGAATTCAATGGGCAAACATCGTTCTTCTCTGCTACAGCTGTTACAGCTGTGCCAGAGAAGAAGGATTTGTCTTCTATATGTTCTCAATGGGGTCAGCGCTGCTGCCGCTGGCCCCATTGAGCGCATATAGAATGCATCCATAGCGAGCAGCGGGAGGGGCAGATTTCAATACTCGGGTGACACCTTATCTCCCCAGCCACTCACAGCAGGGGGGTGGTATAGGGCTTAAACGTTGCAGGGGGAAGTTGTAATGCCTTCCCTGTCTTTATATAGGCCAAAAAAAAGCGCTAACGTCTCAGGGAAGAAAGTTTAATTTACCAGAACACCGCATGGTGTTCGTTACGAATAACGAACATCCCGAACACCCTAATATTCGCACGAATAGCAAGCTCGGACGAACGCGTTCGCTCATCTCTAGTCCCAACTCAAATATTCAATTCTAGCGCAAAAGAACTAGCGTCCAAATTTTACGTATGGAATCTAATTCTCTCACTTACCAATGTCATAGCAACTTGAAATTTGGCACGAGCATTGATTATGTCATAAATAGGAAAAGTTAATGGGTCCCAACTCGATTATTTAATTCTAAGTGCCAAGGAATTAGCATCCAAATTTTACGTACGGAATCTAATTTTCTCACTTCCCAATGTCATAGAAACTTGAAATTTGGCACGAGCATTGATTATATCATAAATAGGAAAAGTTAATGGGTCCCAACTCGATTATTCAATTCTAAGCGCCAAAGAATTAGCGTCCAAATTTTACGTACGGAATCTAATTTTCTCACTTCCCAATGTCATAGAAACTTGAAATTTGGCACGAGCATTGATTATGTCATAAATAGGAAAAGTTAATGGATCCCAACTCGATTATTCAATTCTAAGCGCCAAAGAATTAGCGGCCAAATTTTACGAACGGAATCTAATTCTCTCACTTTCCAATGTCATAGAAACTTGAAATTTGGCACGAGCATTGATTATGTCATAAATAGGAAAAACTAATGGGTCCCAACTCGATTATTCAATTCTAAGCGCCAAAGAATTAGCGTCCAAATTTTACATACGGAATCTAATTCTCTCACTTTCCAATGTCATAGAAACTTGAAATTTGGGCACTAGCATTGTTTATGTCATAAATAGGAAAAGTTAATGGGTCCCAACTCGATTATTCAATTCTAAGCGCCAAAGAATTAGCATCCAAATTTTACATACGGAATCTAATTCTCACTTTCCAATGTCATAGAAACTTGAAATTTGGCACGAACATTGATTATGTCATAAATAGGAAAAGTAATGGGTCCCAACTCGATTATTCAATTCTAAGCGCCAAAGAATTAGCGTCCAAATTTTACGTACGGAATCTAATTTTCTCACTTCCCAATGTCATAGAAACTTGAAATTTTGCACGAGCATTGATTATGTCATAAATAGGAAAAGTTAATGGGTCCCAACTCGATTATTCAATTCTAAGCGCCAAAGAATTAGCGGCCAAATTTTACATACGGAATCTAATTCTCTCACTTTCCAATGTCATAGAAACTTGAAATTTGGCACGAGCATTGATTATGCCATAAATAGGAAAAGCTAATGGGTCCCAACTCAATTATTCAATTCTAGCGCAAAAGAACTAGCGTCCAAATTTTACGTACGGAATCTAATTCTCTCACTTTCCAATGTCATAGAAACTTGAAATTTGGCACGAGCATTGATTATGTCATAAATAGGAAAAGTTAATGGGTCCCAACTCGATTATTTAATTCTAAGTGCCAAGGAATTAGCGTCCAAATTTTACGTACGGAATCTAATTTTCTCACTTCCCAATGTCATAGAAACTTAAAATTTGGCACGAGCATTGATTATGTCATAAATAGGAAAAGTTAATGGGTCCCAACTCGATTATTCAATTCTAAGCGCCAAAGAATTAGCGTCCAAATTTTACGTACGGAATCTAATTCTCTCACTTTCCAATGTCATAAAAACTTGAAATTTGGCACGAGCATTGATTATGTCATAAATAGAAAAAGTTCAAGGGTCCCAACTCCATTAAGCAATTCTAAGCGCCAAAGAATTAGCGTCCAAATTTTACGTACGGAATCTAATTTTCTCACTTCCCAATGTCATAGAAACTTGAAATTTGGCACGAGCATTGATTATGTCATAAATAGGAAAAGTTAATGGGTCCCAACTCGATTATTCAATTCTAAGTGCCAAAGAATTAGCGGCCAAATTTTACGAACGGAATCTAATTCTCTCACTTTCCAATGTCATAGAAACTTGAAATTTGGCACGAGCATTGATTCTGTCATAAATAGGAAACGTTAATGGGTCCCAACTCAATTATTTAATTCTAAGCGCCAAAGAATTAGCGTCCAAATTTTACATACGGAATCTAATTCTCTCACTTTCCAATGTCATAGAAACTTGAAATTTGGCACGAGCATTGATTATGTCATAAATAGGAAACGTTCAAGGGTCCCAACTCCAATATTCAATTCTAAGCGCCAAAGAATTAGCGTCCAAATTTTACGTACGGAATTTCTCACTTCCCAATGTCATAGAAACTTGAAATTTGGCACGAGCATTGATTATGTCATAAATAGGAAAAGTTAATGGGTCCCAACTCGATTATTCAATTCTAAGAACCAAAGAATTAGCATCCAAATTTTACGTACGGAATCTAATTTTCTCACTTCCCGATGTCATAGAAACTTAAAATTTGGCACGAGCATTGATTATGTCATAAATAGGAAAAGTTCAAGGGTCCCAACTCCATTATGCAATTCTAAGCGCCAAAGAATTAGCATCCAAATTTTATGTACGGAATCTAATTCTCTCACTTTCCAATGTCATAGAAACTTGAAATTTGGCATGAGCATTGATGATGTCATAAATAGGAAAAGTTAATGGGTCCCAACTCCATTATTCAATTCTAAGCGCCAAAGAATTAGCGGCCAAATTTTATGTACGGAATCTAATTCTCTCACTTTCCAATGTCATAGAAACTTGAAATTTGGCACGAGCATTGATTATGCCATAAATAGGAAAAGCTAATGGGTCCCAACTCAATTATTTAATTCTAGCGCAAAAGAACTAGCGTCCAAATTTTACGTACGGAATCTAATTCTCTCACTTTCCAATGTCATAGAAACTTGAAATTTGGCACGAGCATTGATTATGTCATAAATAGGAAAAGTTAATGGGTCCCAACTCGATTATTTAATTCTAAGTGCCAAAGAATTAGCGTCCAAATTTTACGTACGGAATCTAATTTCCTCACTTTCCAATGTCATAGAACTTAAAATTTGGCACGAGCATTGATTCTGTCATAAATAGGAAAAACTAATGGGTCCCAACTCGATTATTCAATTCTAAGCGCCAAAGAATTAGCATCCAAATTTTACGTACGGAATCTAATTTTCTCACTTCCCAATGTCATAGAAACTTGAAATTTGGCACGAGCATTGATTATGTCATAAATAGGAAAAACTAATGGGTCCCAACTCGATTATTCAATTCTAAGCACCAAAGAATTAGCGTCCAAATTTTACGTACGGAATCTAATTCTCTCACTTTCCAATGTCATAGAAACTTGAAATTTGGCACGAGCATTGATTATGTCATAAATAGGAAAAGTTAATGGGTCCCAACTCGATTATTTAATTCTAAGTGCCAAGGAATTAGCGTCCAAATTTTACGTACGGAATCTAATTTTCTCACTTCCCAATGTCATAGAAACTTAAAATTTGGCACGAGCATTGATTATGTCATAAATAGGAAAAGTTAATGGGTCCCAACTCGATTATTCAATTCTAAGCGCCAAAGAATTAGCGTCCAAATTTTACGTACGGAATCTAATTCTCTCACTTTCCAATGTCATAAAAACTTGAAATTTGGCACGAGCATTGATTATGTCATAAATAGAAAAAGTTCAAGGGTCCCAACTCCATTAAGCAATTCTAAGCGCCAAAGAATTAGCGTCCAAATTTTACGTACGGAATCTAATTTTCTCACTTCCCAATGTCATAGAAACTTGAAATTTGGCACGAGCATTGATTATGTCATAAATAGGAAAAGTTAATGGGTCCCAACTCGATTATTCAATTCTAAGTGCCAAAGAATTAGCGGCCAAATTTTACGAACGGAATCTAATTCTCTCACTTTCCAATGTCATAGAAACTTGAAATTTGGCACGAGCATTGATTCTGTCATAAATAGGAAACGTTAATGGGTCCCAACTCAATTATTTAATTCTAAGCGCCAAAGAATTAGCGTCCAAATTTTACATACGGAATCTAATTCTCTCACTTTCCAATGTCATAGAAACTTGAAATTTGGCACGAGCATTGATTATGTCATAAATAGGAAACGTTCAAGGGTCCCAACTCCAATATTCAATTCTAAGCGCCAAAGAATTAGCGTCCAAATTTTACGTACGGAATTTCTCACTTCCCAATGTCATAGAAACTTGAAATTTGGCACGAGCATTGATTATATCATAAATAGGAAAAGTTAATGGGTCCCAACTCGATTATTCAATTCTAAGAACCAAAGAATTAGCATCCAAATTTTACGTACGGAATCTAATTTTCTCACTTCCCGATGTCATAGAAACTTAAAATTTGGCACGAGCATTGATTATGTCATAAATAGGAAAAGTTCAAGGGTCCCAACTCCATTATGCAATTCTAAGCGCCAAAGAATTAGCATCCAAATTTTATGTACGGAATCTAATTCTCTCACTTTCCAATGTCATAGAAACTTGAAATTTGGCATGAGCATTGATGATGTCATAAATAGGAAAAGTTAATGGGTCCCAACTCCATTATTCAATTCTAAGCGCCAAAGAATTAGCGGCCAAATTTTATGTACGGAATCTAATTCTCTCACTT
This sequence comes from Eleutherodactylus coqui, assembly GCF_035609145.1. Lineage (NCBI taxonomy): Eukaryota > Metazoa > Chordata > Amphibia > Anura > Eleutherodactylidae > Eleutherodactylus > Eleutherodactylus coqui. The sequence continues at coordinate 306,886,744 of NC_089838.1, read as the reverse complement.
TCCAATGTCATAGAAACTTGAAATTTGGCACGAGCATTGATTATGCCATAAATAGGAAAAGCTAATGGGTCCCAACTCAATTATTTAATTCTAGCGCAAAAGAACTAGCGTCCAAATTTTACGTACGGAATCTAATTCTCTCACTTTCCAATGTCATAGAAACTTGAAATTTGGCACGAGCATTGATTATGTCATAAATAGGAAAAGTTAATGGGTCCCAACTCGATTATTTAATTCTAAGTGCCAAAGAATTAGCGTCCAAATTTTACGTACGGAATCTAATTTCCTCACTTTCCAATGTCATAGAAACTTGAAATTTGGCACGAGCATTGATTCTGTCATAAATAGGAAAAACTAATGGGTCCCAACTCGATTATTCAATTCTAAGCGCCAAAGAATTAGCATCCAAATTTTACGTACGGAATCTAATTTTCTCACTTCCCAATGTCATAGAAACTTGAAATTTGGCACGAGCATTGATTATGTCATAAATAGGAAAAACTAATGGGTCCCAACTCGATTATTCAATTCTAAGCACCAAAGAATTAGCGTCCAAATTTTACATACAGAATCTAATTCTATCACTTTCCAATGTCATAGAAACTTGAAATTTGGCACTAGCATTGTTTATGTCATAAATAGGAAAAGTTAATGGGTCCCAACTCGATTATTCAATTCTTAGCGCCAAAGAATTAGCGGCCAAATTTTACGTACGGAATTTCTCACTTCCCAATGTCATAGAAACTTGAAATTTGGCACGAGCATTGATTATATCATAAATAGGAAAAGTTAATGGGTCCCAACTCGATTATTCAATTCTAAGCGCCAAAGAATTAGCGTCCAAATTTTACGTACGGAATCTAATTTTCTCACTTCCCAATGTCATAGAAACTTGAAATTTGGCACGAGCATTGATTATGTCATAAATAGGAAAAGTTAATGGGTCCCAACTCGATTATTCAATTCTAAGCGCCAAAGAATTAGCGGCCAAATTTTACATACGGAATTTAATTCTCTCACTTTCCAATGTCATAAAAACTTGAAATTTGGCACGAGCATTGATTATGTCATAAATAGGAAAAGTTCAAGGGTCCCAACTCGATTATTTAATTCTAAGTGCCAAAGAATTAGCGGCCAAATTTTACGAACAGAATCTAATTCTCTCACTTTCCAATGTCATAGAAACTTGAAATTTGGCACGAGCATTGATTCTGTCATAATTAGGAAACGTTAATGGGTCCCAACTCAATTATTTAATTCTAAGCGCCAAAGAATTAGCGGCCAAATTTTACATACGGAATCTAATTCTCTCACTTTCCAATGTCATAGAAACTTGAAATTTGGCACGAGCATTGATTATGCCATAAATAGGAAAAGCTAATGGGTCCCAACTCAAATATTCAATTCTAGCGCAAAAGAACTAGCGTCCAAATTTTACGTACGGAATCTAATTCTCTCACTTTCCAATGTCATAGCAACTTGAAATTTGGCACGAGCATTGATTATGTCATAATTAGGAAAAGTTAATGGGTCCCAACTCGATTATTCAATTCTAAGCGCCAAAGAATTAGCGGCCAAATTTTACATACGGAATCTAATTCTCTCACTTTCCAATGTCATAAAAACTTGAAATTTGGCACGAGCATTGATTATGTCATAAATAGGAAAAGTTCAAGGGTCCCAACTCGATTATTTAATTCTAAGTGCCAAGGCATTAGAGTCCAAATTTTACGTACGGAATCTAATTTTCTCACTTCCCAATGTCATAGAAACTTAAAATTTGGCACTAGCATTGTTTATGTCATAAATAGGAAAAGTTAATTTGTCCCAACTCGATTATTCAATTCTAAGCGCCAAAGAATTAGCGGCCAAATTTTACATACGGAATCTAATTCTCTCACTTTCCAATGTCATAGAAACTTGAAATTTGGCATGAGCATTGATTATGTCATAAATAGGAAAAACTAATGGGTCCCAACTCGATTATTCAATTCTAAGCGCCAAAGAATTAGCGTCCAAATTTTATGTACGGAATCTAATTTTCTCACTTCCCAATGTCATAGAAACTTGAAATTTGGCACGAGCATTGATTATATCATAAATAGGAAAAGTTAATGGGTCCCAACTCGATTATTCAATTCTAAGCGCCAAAGAATTAGCGGCCAAATTTTACATACGGAATCTAATTCTCTCACTTTCCAATGTCATAGAAACTTGAAATTTGGCATGAGCATTGATTATGTCATAAATAGGAAAAGTTAATGGGTCCCAACTCGATTATTCAATTCTAAGCGCCAAAGAATTAGCGGCCAAATTTTACATACGGAATCTATTTCTCTCACTTTCCAATGTCATAGAAACTTGAAATTTGGCACGAGCATTGATTATGCCATAAATAGGAAAAGCTAATGGGTCCCAACTCAATTATTCAATTCTAGCGCAAAAGAACTAGCGTCCAAATTTTACGTACGGAATCTAATTCTCTCACTTTCCAATGTCATAGCAACTTGAAATTTGGCATGAGCATTGATTATGTCATAAATAGGAAAAACTAATGGGTCCCAACTCGATTATTCAATTCTAAGCGCCAAAGAATTAGCGTCCAAATTTTACGTACGGAATCTAATTCTCTCACTTTCCAATGTCATAGAAACTTGAAATTTGGCATGAGCATTGATTATGTCATAAATAGGAAAAGTTAATGGGTCCCAACTCGATTATTCAATTCTAAGCGCCAAAGAATTAGCGGCCAAATTTTACATACGGAATCTAATTCTCTCACTTTCCAATGTCATAGAAACTTGAAATTTGGCACGAGCATTGATTATGCCATAAATAGGAAAAGCTAATGGGTCCCAACTCAATTATTCAATTCTAGCGCAAAAGAACTAGCGTCCAAATTTTACGTACGGAATCTAATTCTCTCACTTTCCAATGTCATAGCAACTTGAAATTTGGCATGAGCATTGATTATGTCATAAATAGGAAAAGTTAATGGGTACCGACTCGATTATTTAATTCTAAGTGCCAAGGAATTAGCGTCCAAATTTTATGTACGGATTCTAATTTTCTCACTTCCCAATGTCATAGAAACTTAAAATTTGGCACTAGCATTGTTTATGTCATAAATAGGAAAAGTTAATTTGTCCCAACTCGATTATTCAATTCTAAGCGCCAAAGAATTAGCGGCCAAATTTTACATACGGAATCTAATTCTCTCACTTTCCAATGTCATAGAAACTTGAAATTTGGCACGAGCATTGATTATGTCATAAATAGGAAAAGTAATGGGTCCCAACTCGATTATTCAATTCTAAGCGCCAAAGAATTAGCGTCCAAATTTTACGTACGGAATCTAATTTTCTCACTTCCCAATGTCATAGAAACTTGAAATTTGGCACGAGCATTGATTATGTCATAAATAGGAAAAGTTAATGGGTCCCAACTCGATTATTCAATTCTAAGCGCCAAAGAATTAGCGGCCAAATTTTACATACGGAATCTAATTCTCTCACTTTCCAATGTCATAGAAACTTGAAATTTGGCACGAGCATTGATTATGCCATAAATAGGAAAAGCTAATGGGTCCCAACTCAATTATTCAATTCTAGCGCAAAAGAACTAGCGTCCAAATTTTACGTACGGAATCTAATTCTCTCACTTTCCAATGTCATAAAAACTTGAAATTTGGCACGAGCATTGATTATGTCATAAATAGAAAAAGTTCAAGGGTCCCAACTCCATTAAGCAATTCTAAGCGCCAAAGAATTAGCGTCCAAATTTTATGTACGGAATCTAATTTTCTCACTTCCCAATGTCATAGAAACTTGAAATTTGGCACGAGCATTGATTATGTCATAAATAGGAAAAGTTAATGGGTCCCAACTCGATTATTCAATTCTAAGTGCCAAAGAATTAGCGGCCAAATTTTACGAACGGAATCTAATTCTCTCACTTTTCAATGTCATAGAAACTTGAAATTTGGCACGAGCATTGATTCTGTCATAAATAGGAAACGTTAATGGGTCCCAACTCAATTATTTAATTCTAAGCGCCAAAGAATTAGCGTCCAAATTTTACATACGGAATCTAATTCTCTCACTTTCCAATGTCATAGAAACTTGAAATTTGGCACGAGCATTGATTATGTCATAAATAGGAAAAGTTCAAGGGTCCCAACTCCAATATTCAATTCTAAGCGCCAAAGAATTAGCGTCCAAATTTTACGTACGGAATTTCTCACTTCCCAATGTCATAGAAACTTGAAATTTGGCACGAGCATTGATTATGTCATAAATAGGAAAAGTTAATGGGTCCCAACTCGAATATTCAATTCTAAGAACCAAAGAATTAGCGTCCAAATTTTACGTACGGAATCTAATTTTCTCACTTCCCGATGTCATAGAAACTTAAAATTTGGCACGAGCATTGATTATGTCATAAATAGGAAAAGTTCAAGGGTCCCAACTCCATTATGCAATTCTAAGCGCCAAAGAATTAACATCCAAATTTTATGTACGGAATCTAATTCTCTCACTTTCCAATGTCATAGAAACTTGAAATTTGGCACGAGCATTGATTATGCCATAAATAGGAAAAGCTAATGGGTCCCAACTCAATTATTTAATTCTAGCGCAAAAGAACTAGCGTCCAAATTTTACGTACGGAATCTAATTCTCTCACTTTCCAATGTCATAAAAACTTGAAATTTGGCACGAGCATTGATTATGTCATAAATAGAAAAAGTTCAAGGGTCCCAACTCCATTAAGCAATTCTAAGCGCCAAAGAATTAGCGTCCAAATTTTATGTACGGAATCTAATTTTCTCACTTCCCAATGTCATAGAAACTTGAAATTTGGCACGAGCATTGATTATGTCATAAATAGGAAAAGTTAATGGGTCCCAACTCGATTATTCAATTCTAAGTGCCAAAGAATTAGCGGCCAAATTTTACGTACGGAATCTAATTCTCTCACTTTTCAATGTCATAGAAACTTGAAATTTGGCACGAGCATTGATTCTGTCATAAATAGGAAACGTTAATGGGTCCCAACTCAATTATTTAATTCTAAGCGCCAAAGAATTAGCGTCCAAATTTTACATACGGAATCTAATTCTCTCACTTTCCAATGTCATAGAAACTTGAAATTTGGCACGAGCATTGATTATGTCATAAATAGGAAAAGTTCAAGGGTCCCAACTCCAATATTCAATTCTAAGCGCCAAAGAATTAGCGTCCAAATTTTACGTACGGAATTTCTCACTTCCCAATGTCATAGAAACTTGAAATTTGGCACGAGCATTGATTATGTCATAAATAGGAAAAGTTAATGGGTCCCAACTCGAATAATCAATTCTAAGAACCAAAGAATTAGCGTCCAAATTTTACGTACGGAATCTAATTTTCTCACTTCCCGATGTCATAGAAACTTAAAATTTGGCACGAGCATTGATTATGTCATAAATAGGAAAAGTTCAAGGGTCCCAACTCCATTATGCAATTCTAAGCGCCAAAGAATTAACATCCAAATTTTATGTACGGAATCTAATTCTCTCACTTTCCAATGTCATAGAAACTTGAAATTTGGCACGAGCATTGATTATGCCATAAATAGGAAAAGCTAATGGGTCCCAACTCAATTATTTAATTCTAGCGCAAAAGAACTAGCGTCCAAATTTTACGTACGGAATCTAATTCTCTCACTTTCCAATGTCATAGAAACTTGAAATTTGGCACGAGCATTGATTATGTCATAAATAGGAAAAGTTAATGGGTCCCAACTCGATTATTTAATTCTATGTGCCAAAGAATTAGCGTCCAAATTTTACGTACGGAATCTAATTTCCTCACTTTCCAATGTCATAGAAACTTGAAATTTGGCACGAGCATTGATTCTGTCATAAATAGGAAAAACTAATGGGTCCCAACTCGATTATTCAATTCTAAGCGCCAAAGAATTAGCGTCCAAATTTTACGTACGGAATCTAATTTTCTCACTTCCCAATGTCATAGAAACTTGAAATTTGGCACGAGCATTGATTATGTCATAAATAGGAAAAACTAATGGGTCCCAACTCGATTATTCAATTCTAAGCACCAAAGAATTAGCGTCCAAATTTTACATACAGAATCTAATTCTATCACTTTCCAATGTCATAGAAACTTGAAATTTGGCACTAGCATTGTTTATGTCATAAATAGGAAAAGTTAATGGGTCCCAACTCGATTATTCAATTCTTAGCGCCAAAGAATTAGCGGCCAAATTTTACGTACGGAATTTCTCACTTCCCAATGTCATAGAAACTTGAAATTTGGCACGAGCATTGATTATATCATAAATAGGAAAAGTTAATGGGTCCCAACTCGATTATTCAATTCTAAGCGCCAAAGAATTAGCGTCCAAATTTTACGTACGGAATCTAATATTCTCACTTCCCAATGTCATAGAAACTTGAAATTTGGCACGAGCATTGATTATGTCATAAATAGGAAAAGTTAATGGGTCCCAACTCGATTATTCAATTCTAAGCGCCAAAGAATTAGCGGCCAAATTTTACATACGGAATCTAATTCTCTCACTTTCCAATGTCATAAAAACTTGAAATTTGGCACGAGCATTGATTCTGTCATAAATAGGAAACGTTAATGGGTCCCAACTCAATTATTTAATTCTAAGCGCCAAAGAATTAGCGGCCAAATTTTACATACGGAATCTAATTCTCTCACTTTCCAATGTCATAGAAACTTGAAATTTGGCACGAGCATTGATTATGCCATAAATAGGAAAAGCTAATGGGTCCCAACTCAAATATTCAATTCTAGCGCAAAAGAACTAGCGTCCAAATTTTACGTACGGAATCTAATTCTCTCACTTTCCAATGTCATAGCAACTTGAAATTTGGCACGAGCATTGATTATGTCATAAATAGGAAAAGTTAATGGGTCCCAACTCGATTATTTAATTCTAAGTGCCAAGAAATTAGCGTCCAAATTTTACGTACGGAATCTAATTTTCTCACTTCCCAATGTCATAGAAACTTAAAATTTGGCACTAGCATTGTTTATGTCATAAATAGGAAAAGTTAATTTGTCCCAACTCGATTATTCAATTCTAAGCGCCAAAGAATTAGCGGCCAAATTTTACATACGGAATCTAATTCTCTCACTTTCCAATGTCATAGAAACTTGAAATTTGGCACGAGCATTGATTATGTCATAAATAGGAAAAACTAATGGGTCCCAACTCGATTATTCAATTCTAAGCGCCAAAGAATTAGCGTCCAAATTTTATGTACGGAATCTAATTTTCTCACTTCCCAATGTCATAGAAACTTGAAATTTGGCACGAGCATTGATTATATCATAAATAGGAAAAGTTAATGGGTCCCAACTCGATTATTCAATTCTAAGCGCCAAAGAATTAGCGGCCAAATTTTACATACGGAATTTATTTCTCTCACTTTCCAATGTCATAGAAACTTGAAATTTGGCATGAGCATTGATTATGTCATAAATAGGAAAAGTTAATGGGTCCCAACTCGATTATTCAATTCTAAGCGCCAAAGAATTAGCGGCCAAATTTTACATACGGAATCTATTTCTCTCACTTTCCAATGTCATAGAAACTTGAAATTTGGCACGAGCATTGATTATGCCATAAATAGGAAAAGCTAATGGGTCCCAACTCAATTATTCAATTCTAGCGCAAAAGAACTAGCGTCCAAATTTTACATACGGAATCTAATTCTCTCACTTTCCAATGTCATAGCAACTTGAAATTTGGCATGAGCATTGATTATGTCATAAATAGGAAAAGTTAATGGGTCCCAACTCGATTATTTAATTCTAAGTGCCAAGGAATTAGCGTCCAAATTTTACGTACGGAATCAAATTTTCTCACTTCCCAATGTCATAGAAACTTAAAATCTGGCACTAGCATTGATTATGTCATAAATAGGAAAAACTAATGGGTCCCAACTCGATTATTCAATTCTAAGCGCCAAAGAATTAACGTCCAAATTTTACGTACGGAATCTAATTCTCTCACTTTCCAATGTCATAGAAACTTGAAATTTGGCATGAGCACTGATTATGTCATAAATAGGAAAAGTTAATGGGTCCCAACTCCATTATTCAATTCTAAGCGCCAAAGAATTAGCGGCCAAATTTTACATACGGAATCTAATTCTCTCACTTTCCAATGTCATAGAAACTTGAAATTTGGCACGAGCATTGATTATGCCATAAATAGGAAAAGCTAATGGGTCCCAACTCAATTATTCAATTCTAGCGCAAAAGAACTAGCGTCCAAATTTTACATACGGAATCTAATTCTCTCACTTTCCAATGTCATAGCAACTTGAAATTTGGCATGAGCATTGATTATGTCATAAATAGGAAAAGTTAATGGGTCCCAACTCGATTATTCAATTCTAAGTGCCAAGGAATTAGCGTCCAAATTTTACGTACGGAATCTAATTTTCTCACTTCCCAATGTCATAGAAACTTAAAATTTGGCACTAGCATTGTTTATGTCATAAATAGGAAAAGTTTATTTGTCCCAACTCGATTATTCAATTCTAAGCGCCAAAGAATTAGCGGCCAAATTTTACATACGGAATCTAATTCTCTCACTTTCCAATGTCATAGAAACTTGAAATTTGGCACGAGCATTGATTATGTCATAAATAGGAAAAGTAATGGGTCCCAACTCGATTATTCAATTCTAAACGCCAAAGAATTAGCGTCCAAATTTTACGTACGGTTTCTAATTTTCTCACTTCCCAATGTCATAGAAACTTGAAATTTGGCACGAGCATTGATTATGTCATAAATAGGAAAAGTTAATGGGTCCCAACTCGATTATTTAATTCTAAGTGCCAAGGAATTAGCGTCCAAATTTTACGTACGGAATCTAATTTTCTCACTTCCCAATGTCATAGAAACTTGAAATTTGGCACGAGCATTGATTATGTCATAAATAGGAAAAGTTCAAGGGTCCCAACTCGATTATTCAATTCTAAGCGCCAAAGAATTAGCGTCCAAATTTTACGTACGGAATCTAATTCTCTCACTTCCCAATGTCATAGAAACTTAAAATCTGGCACTAGCATTGATTATGTCATAAATAGGAAAAACTAATGGGTCCCAACTCGATTATTCAATTCTAAGCGCCAAAGAATTAACGTCCAAATTTTACGTACGGAATCTAATTCTCTCACTTTCCAATGTCATAGAAACTTGAAATTTGGCATGAGCACTGATTATGTCATAAATAGGAAAAGTTAATGGGTCCCAACTCGATTATTCAATTCTAAGCGCCAAAGAATTAGCGGCCAAATTTTACATACGGAATCTAATTCTCTCACTTTCCAATGTCATAGAAACTTGAAATTTGGCACGAGCATTGATTATGCCATAAATAGGAAAAGCTAATGGGTCCCAACTCAATTATTCAATTCTAGCGCAAAAGAACTAGCGTCCAAATTTTACGTACGGAATCTAATTCTCTCACTTTCCAATGTCATAGCAACTTGAAATTTGGCATGAGCATTGATTATGTCATAAATAGGAAAAGTTAATGGGTCCCAACTCGATTATTTAATTCTAAGTGCCAAGGAATTAGCGTCCAAATTTTACGTACGGAATCTAATTTTCTCACTTCCCAATGTCATAGAAACTTAAAATTTGGCACTAGCATTGTTTATGTCATAAATAGGAAAAGTTTATTTGTCCCAACTCGATTATTCAATTCTAAGCGCCAAAGAATTAGCGGCCAAATTTTACATACGGAATCTAATTCTCTCACTTTCCAATGTCATAGAAACTTGAAATTTGGCACGAGCATTGATTATGTCATAAATAGGAAAAGTAATGGGTCCCAACTCGATTATTCAATTCTAAACGCCAAAGAATTAGCGTCCAAATTTTACGTACGGTATCTAATTTTCTCACTTCCCAATGTCATAGAAACTTGAAATTTGGCACGAGCATTGATTATGTCATAAATAGGAAAAGTTAATGGGTCCCAACTCGATTATTCAATTCTAAGCGCCAAAGAATTAGCGGCCAAATTTTACATACGGAATCTAATTCTCTCACTTTCCAATGTCATAGAAACTTGAAATTTGGCACGAGCATTGATTATGCCATAAATAGGAAAAGCTAATGGGTCCCAACTCAATTATTCAATTCTAGCGCAAAAGAACTAGCGTCCAAATTTTACGTACGGAATCTAATTCTCTCACTTTCCAATGTCATAAAAACTTGAAATTTGGCACGAGCATTGATTATGTCATAAATAGAAAAAGTTCAAGGGTCCCAACTCCATTAAGCAATTCTAAGCGCCAAAGAATTAGCGTCCAAATTTTACGTACGGAATCTAATTTTCTCACTTCCCAATGTCATAGAAACTTGAAATTTGGCACGAGCATTGATTATGTCATAAATAGGAAAAGTTAAGGGGTCCCAACTCGATTATTCAATTCTAAGTGCCAAAGAATTAGCGGCCAAATTTTACGAACGGAATCTAATTCTCTCACTTTCCAATGTCATAGAAACTTGAAATTTGGCACGAGCATTGATTCTGTCATAAATAGGAAACGTTAATGGGTCCCAACTCAATTATTTAATTCTAAGCGCCAAAGAATTAGCGTCCAAATTTTACATACGGAATCTAATTCTCTCACTTTCCAATGTCATAGAAACTTGAAATTTGGCACGAGCATTGATTATGTCATAAATAGGAAAAGTTCAAAGGTCCCAACTCCAATATTCAATTCTATGCGCCAAAGAATTAGCGGCCAAATTTTACGTACGGAATTTCTCACTTCCCAATGTCATAGAAACTTGAAATTTGGCACGAGCATTGATTATGTCATAAATAGGAAAAGTTAATGGGTCCCAACTCGATTATTCAATTCTAAGAACCAAAGAATTAGCGTCCAAATTTTACGTACGGAATCTAATTTTCTCACTTCCCGATGTCATAGAAACTTAAAATTTGGCACGAGCATTGATTATGTCATAAATAGGAAAAGTTCAAGGGTCCCAACTCCATTATGCAATTCTAAGCGCCAAAGAATTAGCATCCAAATTTTATGTACGGAATCTAATTCTCTCACTTTCCAATGTCATAGAAACTTGAAATTTGGCATGAGCATTGATGATGTCATAAATAGGAAAAGTTAATGGGTCCCAACTCCATTATTCAATTCTAAGCGCCAAAGAATTAGCGGCCAAATTTTATGTACGGAATCTAATTCTCTCACTTTCCAATGTCATAGAAACTTGAAATTTGGCACGAGCATTGATTATGCCATAAATAGGAAAAGCTAATGGGTCCCAACTCAATTATTTAATTCTAGCGCAAAAGAACTAGCGTCCAAATTTTACGTACAGAATCTAATTCTCTCACTTTCCAATGTCATAGAAACTTGAAATTTGGCACGAGCATTGATTATGTCATAAATAGGAAAAGTTACTGGGTCCCAACTCGATTATTTAATTCTAAGTGCCAAAGAATTAGCGTCCAAATTTTACGTACGGAATCTAATTTCCTCACTTTCCAATGTCATAGAAACTTGAAATTTGGCACGAGCATTGATTCTGTCATAAATAGGAAAAACTAATGGGTCCCAACTCGATTATTCAATTCTAAGCGCCAAAGAATTAGCGTCCAAATTTTACGTACGGAATCTAATTTTCTCACTTCCCAATGTCATAGAAACTTGAAATTTGGCACGAGCATTGATTATGTCATAAATAGGAAAAACTAATGGGTCCCAACTCGATTATTCAATTCTAAGCACCAAAGAATTAGCGTCCAAATTTTACATACAGAATCTAATTCTATCACTTTCCAATGTCATAGAAACTTGAAATTTGGCACTAGCATTGTTTATGTCATAAATAGGAAAAGTTAATGGGTCCCAACTCGATTATTCAATTCTTAGCGCCAAAGAATTAGCGGCCAAATTTTACATACGGAATCTAATTCTCTCACTTTCCAATGTCATAGAAACTTGAAATTTGGCACGAGCATTAATTATGTCATAAATAGGAAAAACTAATGGGTCCCAACTCGATTGTTCAATTCTAAGCGCCAAAGAATTAGCGTCCAAATTTTATGTACGGAATCTAATTTTCTCACTTCCCGATGTCATAAAAACTTGAAATTTGGCACGAGCATTGATTATGTCATAAATAGGAAAAGTTCAAGGGTCCCAACTCCATTATGCAATTCTAAGCGCCAAAGAATTAGCGTCCAAATTTTACGTACGGAATCTAATTTTCTCACTTCCCAATGTCATAGAAACTTGAAATTTGGCACGAGCATTGATTATGTCATAAATAGGAAAAACTAATGGGTCCCAACTCGATTATTCAATTCTAAGCGCCAAAGAATTAGCGTCCTAATTTTACATACGGAATCTAATTCTCTCACTTTCCAATGTCATAGAAACTTGAAATTTGGCACTAGCATTGTTTATGTCATAAATAGGAAAAACTAATGGGTCCCAAGTCGATTATTCAATTCTAAGCGCCAAAGAATTAGCGTCCAAATTTTACATACGGAATCTAATTCTCTCACTTTCCAATGTCATAGAAACTTGAAATTTGGCACTAGCATTGTTTATGTCATAAATAGGAAAAGTTAATGGGTCCCAACTCGATTATTCAATTCTTAGCGCCAAAGAATTAGCGGCCAAATTTTACGTACGGAATTTCTCACTTCCCAATGTCATAAAAACTTGAAATTTGGCACGAGCATTGATTATGTCATAAATAGGAAAAGTTCAAGGGTCCCAACTCGATTATTTAATTCTAAGCACCAAAGAATTAGCGTCCAAATTTTACGTACGGAATCTAATTTTCTCACTTCCCAATGTCATAGAAACTTGAAATTTGGCACGAGCATTGATTATGTCATAAATAGGAAAAGTTAATGGGTCCCAACTCGATTATTCAATTCTAAGTGCCAAAGAATTAGCGGCCAAATTTTACATACGGAATCTAATTCTCTCACTTTCCAATGTCATAGAAACTTGAAATTTGGCACGAGCATTGATTCTGTCATAAATAGGAAAAGTTAATGGGTCCCAACTCGATTATTCAATTCTAAGCGCCAAAGAATTAGCGGCCAAATTTTACATACGGAATCTAATTTTCTCACTTTCCAATGTCATAGAAACTTGAAATTTGGCATGAGCATTGATTATGTCATAAATAGGAAAAGTTAATGAGTCCCAACTCGATTATTCAATTTTAAGCGCCAAAGAATTAGCGGCCAAATTTTACATACGGAATCTATTTCTCTCACTTTCCAATGTCATAGAAACTTGAAATTTGGCACGAGCATTGATTATGTCATAAATAGGAAAAGTTCAAGGGTCCCAACTCGATTATTTAATTCTAAGCACCAAAGAATTAGCGTCCAAATTTTACGTACGGAATCTAATTTTCTCACTTCCCAATGTCATAGAAACTTGAAATTTGGCACGAGCATTGATTATGTCATAAATAGGAAAAGTTAATGGGTCCCAACTCCATTATTCAATTCTATGCGCCAAAGAATTAGCGGCCAAATTTTACGTACGGAATTTCTCACTTCCCAATGTCATAGAAACTTGAAATTTGGCACGAGCATTGATTATGTCATAAATAGGAAAAGTTAATGGGTCCCAACTCGATTATTCAATTCTAAGAACCAAAGAATTAGCGTCCAAATTTTACGTACGGAATCTAATTTTCTCACTTCCCGATGTCATAGAAACTTAAAATTTGGCACGAGCATTGATTATGTCATAAATAGGAAAAGTTCAAGGGTCCCAACTCCATTATGCAATTCTAAGCGCCAAAGAATTAGCATCCAAATTTTATGTACGGAATCTAATTCTCTCACTTTCCAATGTCATAGAAACTTGAAATTTGGCATGAGCATTGATGATGTCATAAATAGGAAAAGTTAATGGGTCCCAACTCCATTATTCAATTCTAAGCGCCAAAGAATTAGCGGCCAAATTTTATGTACGGAATCTAATTCTCTCACTTTCCAATGTCATAGAAACTTGAAATTTGGCACGAGCATTGATTATGCCATAAATAGGAAAAGCTAATGGGTCCCAACTCAATTATTTAATTCTAGCGCAAAAGAACTAGCGTCCAAATTTTACGTACAGAATCTAATTCTCTCACTTTCCAATGTCATAGAAACTTGAAATTTGGCACGAGCATTGATTATGTCATAAATAGGAAAAGTTACTGGGTCCCAACTCGATTATTTAATTCTAAGTGCCAAAGAATTAGCGTCCAAATTTTACGTACGGAATCTAATTTCCTCACTTTCCAATGTCATAGAAACTTGAAATTTGGCACGAGCATTGATTCTGTCATAAATAGGAAAAACTAATGGGTCCCAACTCGATTATTCAATTCTAAGCGCCAAAGAATTAGCGTCCAAATTTTACGTACGGAATCTAATTTTCTCACTTCCCAATGTCATAGAAACTTGAAATTTGGCACGAGCATTGATTATGTCATAAATAGGAAAAACTAATGGGTCCCAACTCGATTATTCAATTCTAAGCACCAAAGAATTAGCGTCCAAATTTTACATACAGAATCTAATTCTATCACTTTCCAATGTCATAGAAACTTGAAATTTGGCACTAGCATTGTTTATGTCATAAATAGGAAAAGTTAATGGGTCCCAACTCGATTATTCAATTCTTAGCGCCAAAGAATTAGCGGCCAAATTTTACATACGGAATCTAATTCTCTCACTTTCCAATGTCATAGAAACTTGAAATTTGGCACGAGCATTAATTATGTCATAAATAGGAAAAACTAATGGGTCCCAACTCGATTGTTCAATTCTAAGCGCCAAAGAATTAGCGTCCAAATTTTATGTACGGAATCTAATTTTCTCACTTCCCGATGTCATAAAAACTTGAAATTTGGCACGAGCATTGATTATGTCATAAATAGGAAAAGTTCAAGGGTCCCAACTCCATTATGCAATTCTAAGCGCCAAAGAATTAGCGTCCAAATTTTACGTACGGAATCTAATTTTCTCACTTCCCAATGTCATAGAAACTTGAAATTTGGCACGAGCATTGATTATGTCATAAATAGGAAAAACTAATGGGTCCCAACTCGATTATTCAATTCTAAGCGCCAAAGAATTAGCGTCCTAATTTTACATACGGAATCTAATTCTCTCACTTTCCAATGTCATAGAAACTTGAAATTTGGCACTAGCATTGTTTATGTCATAAATAGGAAAAACTAATGGGTCCCAAGTCGATTATTCAATTCTAAGCGCCAAAGAATTAGCGTCCAAATTTTACATACGGAATCTAATTCTCTCACTTTCCAATGTCATAGAAACTTGAAATTTGGCACTAGCATTGTTTATGTCATAAATAGGAAAAGTTAATGGGTCCCAACTCGATTATTCAATTCTTAGCGCCAAAGAATTAGCGGCCAAATTTTACGTACGGAATTTCTCACTTCCCAATGTCATAAAAACTTGAAATTTGGCACGAGCATTGATTATGTCATAAATAGGAAAAGTTCAAGGGTCCCAACTCGATTATTTAATTCTAAGCACCAAAGAATTAGCGTCCAAATTTTACGTACGGAATCTAATTTTCTCACTTCCCAATGTCATAGAAACTTGAAATTTGGCACGAGCATTGATTATGTCATAAATAGGAAAAGTTAATGGGTCCCAACTCGATTATTCAATTCTAAGTGCCAAAGAATTAGCGGCCAAATTTTACATACGGAATCTAATTCTCTCACTTTCCAATGTCATAGAAACTTGAAATTTGGCACGAGCATTGATTCTGTCATAAATAGGAAAAGTTAATGGGTCCCAACTCGATTATTCAATTCTAAGCGCCAAAGAATTAGCGGCCAAATTTTACATACGGAATCTAATTTTCTCACTTTCCAATGTCATAGAAACTTGAAATTTGGCATGAGCATTGATTATGTCATAAATAGGAAAAGTTAATGAGTCCCAACTCGATTATTCAATTTTAAGCGCCAAAGAATTAGCGGCCAAATTTTACATACGGAATCTATTTCTCTCACTTTCCAATGTCATAGAAACTTGAAATTTGGCACGAGCATTGATTATGTCATAAATAGGAAAAGTTCAAGGGTCCCAACTCGATTATTTAATTCTAAGCACCAAAGAATTAGCGTCCAAATTTTACGTACGGAATCTAATTTTCTCACTTCCCAATGTCATAGAAACTTGAAATTTGGCACGAGCATTGATTATGTCATAAATAGGAAAAGTTAATGGGTCCCAACTCGATTATTCAATTCTAAGTGCCAAAGAATTAGCGGCCAAATTTTACATACGGAATCTAATTCTCTCACTTTCCAATGTCATAGAAACTTGAAATTTGGCACGAGCATTGATTCTGTCATAAATAGGAAAAGTTAATGGGTCCCAACTCGATTATTCAATTCTAAGCGCCAAAGAATTAGCGGCCAAATTTTACATACGGAATCTAATTTTCTCACTTTCCAATGTCATAGAAACTTGAAATTTGGCATGAGCATTGATTATGTCATAAATAGGAAAAGTTAATGAGTCCCAACTCGATTATTCAATTTTAAGCGCCAAAGAATTAGCGGCCAAATTTTACATACGGAATCTATTTCTCTCACTTTCCAATGTCATAGAAACTTGAAATTTGGCACGAGCATTGATTATGCCATAAATAGGAAAAGCTAATGGGTCCCAACTCAATTATTCAATTCTAGCGCAAAAGAACTAGCGTCCAAATTTTACGTACGGAATCTAATTCTCTCACTTTCCAATGTCATAGCAACTTGAAATTTGGCATGAGCATTGATTATGTCATAAATAGGAAAAGTTAATTTGTCCCAACTCGATTATTCAATTCTAAGCGCCAAAGAATTAGCGGCCAAATTTTACATACGGAATCTAATTCTCTCACTTTCCAATGTCATAGAAACTTGAAATTTGGCACGAGCATTGATTATGTCATAAATAGGAAAAACAAATGGGTCCCAACTCGATTATTCAATTCTAAGCGCCAAAGAATTAGCGTCCAAATTTTACGTACGGAATCTAATTCTCTCACTTTCCAATGTCATAGAAACTTGAAATTTGGCATGAGCATTGATTATGTCATAAATAGGAAAAGTTAATGGGTCCCAACTCGATTATTCAATTCTAAGCGCCAAAGAATTAGCGGCCAAATTTTACATACGGAATCTAATTCTCTCACTTTCCAATGTCATAGAAACTTGAAATTTGGCACGAGCATTGATTATGCCATAAATAGGAAAAGCTAATGGGTCCCAACTCAATTATTCAATTCTAGCGCAAAAGAACTAGCGTCCAAATTATACGTACGGAATCTAATTCTCTCACTTTCCAATGTCATAGAAACTTGAAATTTGGCACGAGCATTGATTATGTCATAAATAGGAAAAGTTAATGGGTCCCAACTCGATTATTCAATTCTAAGTGCCAAAGAATTAGCGGCCAAATTTTACATACGGAATCTAATTCTCTCACTTTCCAATGTCATAGAAACTTGAAATTTGGCACGAGCATTGATTCTGTCATAAATAGGAAACGTTAATGGGTCCCAACTCAATTATTTAATTCTAAGCGCCAAAGAATTAGCGGCCAAATTTTACATACGGAATCTAATTCTCTCACTTTCCAATGTCATAGAAACTTGAAATTTGGCACGAGCATTGATTATGCCATAAATAGGAAAAGCTAATGGGTCCCAACTCAAATATTCAATTCTAGCGCAAAAGAACTAGCGTCCAAATTTTACGTACGGAATCTAATTCTCTCACTTTCCAATGTCATAGCAACTTGAAATTTGGCACGAGCATTGATTATGTCGTAAATAGGAAAAGTTAATGGGTCCCAACTCGATTATTTAATTCTAAGTGCCAAGGAATTAGCGTCCAAATTTTACGTACGGAATCTAATTTTCTCACTTCCCAATGTCATAGAAACTTGAAATTTGGCACGAGCATTGATTATATCATAAATAGGAAAAGTTAATGGGTCCCAACTCGATTATTCAATTCTAAGCGCCAAAGAATTAGCGGCCAAATTTTACATACGGAATCTAATTCTCTCACTTTCCAATGTCATAGAAACTTGAAATTTGGCACGAGCATTGATTATGTCATAAATAGGAAAAACAAATGGGTCCCAACTCGATTATTCAATTCTAAGCGCCAAAGAATTAGCGTCCAAATTTTACGTACGGAATCTAATTCTCTCACTTTCCAATGTCATAGAAACTTGAAATTTGGCATGAGCATTGATTATGTCATAAATAGGAAAAGTTAATGGGTCCCAACTCGATTATTCAATTCTAAGCGCCAAAGAATTAGCGGCCAAATTTTACATACGGAATCTAATTCTCTCACTTTCCAATGTCATAGAAACTTGAAATTTGGCACGAGCATTGATTATGCCATAAATAGGAAAAGCTAATGGGTCCCAACTCAATTATTCAATTCTAGCGCAAAAGAACTAGCGTCCAAATTATACGTACGGAATCTAATTCTCTCACTTTCCAATGTCATAATAACTTGAAATTTGGCACGAGCATTGATTATGTCATAAATAGGAAAAGTTAATGGGTCCCAACTCGATTATTCAATTCTAAGTGCCAAAGAATTAGCGGCCAAATTTTACATACGGAATCTAATTCTCTCACTTTCCAATGTCATAGAAACTTGAAATTTGGCACGAGCATTGATTCTGTCATAAATAGGAAACGTTAATGGGTCCCAACTCAATTATTTAATTCTAAGCGCCAAAGAATTAGCGGCCAAATTTTACATACGGAATCTAATTCTCTCACTTTCCAATGTCATAGAAACTTGAAATTTGGCACGAGCATTGATTATGCCATAAATAGGAAAAGCTAATGGGTCCCAACTCAAATATTCAATTCTAGCGCAAAAGAACTAGCGTCCAAATTTTACGTACGGAATCTAATTCTCTCACTTTCCAATGTCATAGCAACTTGAAATTTGGCACGAGCATTGATTATGTCATAAATAGGAAAAGTTAATGGGTCCCAACTCGATTATTTAATTCTAAGTGCCAAGGAATTAGCGTCCAAATTTTACGTACGGAATCTAATTTTCTCACTTCCCAATGTCATAGAAACTTGAAATTTGGCACGAGCATTGATTATATCATAAATAGGAAAAGTTAATGGGTCCCAACTCGATTATTCAATTCTAAGCGCCAAAGAATTAGCGGCCAAATTTTACATACGGAATCTAATTCTCTCACTTTCCAATGTCATAGAAACTTGAAATTTGGCATGAGCATTGATTATGTCATAAATAGGAAAAGTTAATGAGTCCCAACTCGATTATTCAATTTTAAGCACCAAAGAATTAGCGGCCAAATTTTACATACGGAATCTATTTCTCTCACTTTCCAATGTCATAGAAACTTGAAATTTGGCACGAGCATTGATTATGCCATAAATAGGAAAAGCTAATGGGTCCCAACTCAATTATTCAATTCTAGCGCAAAAGAACTAGCGTCCAAATTTTACGTACGGAATCTAATTCTCTCACTTTCCAATGTCATAGCAACTTGAAATTTGGCATGAGCATTGATTATGTCATAAATAGGAAAAGTTAATGGGTCCCAACTCGATTATTTAATTCTAAGTGCCAAGGAATTAGCGTCCAAATTTTACGTACGGAATCTAATTTTCTCACTTCCCAATGTCATAGAAACTTAAAATTTGGCACTAGCATTGTTTATGTCATAAATAGGAAAAGTTAATTTGTCCCAACTCGATTATTCAATTCTAAGCGCCAAAGAATTAGCGGCCAAATTTTACATACGGAATCTAATTCTCTCACTTTCCAATGTCATAGAAACTTGAAATTTGGCACGAGCATTGATTATGTCATAAATAGGAAAAACAAATGGGTCCCAACTCGATTATTCAATTCTAAGCGCCAAAGAATTAGCGTCCAAATTTTACGTACGGAATCTAATTCTCTCACTTTCCAATGTCATAGAAACTTGAAATTTGGCATGAGCATTGATTATGTCATAAATAGGAAAAGTTAATGGGTCCCAACTCGATTATTCAATTCTAAGCGCCAAAGAATTAGCGGCCAAATTTTACATACGGAATCTAATTCTCTCACTTTCCAATGTCATAGAAACTTGAAATTTGGCACGAGCATTGATTATGCCATAAATAGGAAAAGCTAATGGGTCCCAACTCAATTATTCAATTCTAGCGCAAAAGAACTAGCGTCCAAATTATACGTACGGAATCTAATTCTCTCACTTTCCAATGTCATAGAAACTTGAAATTTGGCACGAGCATTGATTATGTCATAAATAGGAAAAGTTAATGGGTCCCAACTCGATTATTTAATTCTAAGTGCCAAGGAATTAGCGTCCAAATTTTACGTACGGAATCTAATTTTCTCACTTCCCAATGTCATAGAAACTTGAAATTTGGCACGAGCATTGATTATGTCATAAATAGCAAAAGTTCAAGGGTCCCAACTCGATTATTCAATTCTAAGCGCCAAAGAATTAGCGTCCAAATTTTACGTACGGAATCTAATTCTCTCACTTTCCAATGTCATAAAAACTTGAAATTTGGCACGAGCTTTGATTATGTCATAAATAGAAAAAGTTCAAGGGTCCCAACTCCATTAAGCAATTCTAGCGCCAAAGAATTAGCGTCCAAATTTTACGTACGGAATCTAATTTTCTCACTTCCCAATGTCATAGAAACTTGAAATTTGGCACGAGCATTGATTATGTCATAAATAGGAAACGTTAATGGGTCCCAACTCAATTATTTAATTCTAAGCGCCAAAGAATTAGCGTCCAAATTTTACATACGGAATCTAATTCTCTCACTTTCCAATGTCATAGAAACTTGAAATTTGGCACGAGCATTGATTATGTCATAAATAGGAAAAGTTCAAGGGTCCCAATTCCAATATTCAATTCTAAGCGCCAAAGAATTAGCGTCCAAATTTTTCGTACGGAATTTCTCACTTCCCAATGTCATAGAAACTTGAAATTTGGCACGAGCATTGATTATGTCATAAATAGGAAAAGTTCAAGGGTCCCAACTCGATTATTCAATTCTAAGCGCCAAAGAATTAGCGTCCAAATTTTACGTACGGAATCTAATTCTCTCACTTTCCAATGTCATAAAAACTTGAAATTTGGCACGAGCTTTGATTATGTCATAAATAGAAAAAGTTCAAGGGTCCCAACTCCATTAAGCAATTCTAAGCGCCAAAGAATTAGCGTCCAAATTTTACGTACGGAATCTAATTTTCTCACTTCCCAATGTCATAGAAACTTGAAATTTGGCACGAGCATTGATTATGTCATAAATAGGAAACGTTAATGGGTCCCAACTCAATTATTTAATTCTAAGCGCCAAAGAATTAGCGTCCAAATTTTACATACGGAATCTAATTCTCTCACTTTCCAATGTCATAGAAACTTGAAATTTGGCACGAGCATTGATTATGTCATAAATAGGAAAAGTTCAAGGGTCCCAACTCCAATATTCAATTCTAAGCGCCAAAGAATTAGCGTCCAAATTTTTCGTACGGAATTTCTCACTTCCCAATGTCATAGAAACTTGAAATTTGGCACGAGCATTGATTATGTCATAAATAGGAAAAGTAATGGGTCCCAACTCGATTATTCAATTCTAAGAACCAAAGAATTAGCGTCCAAATTTTACGTACGGAATCTAATTTTCTCACTTCCCGATGTCATAGAAACTTAAAATTTGGCACGAGCATTGATTATGTCATAAATAGGAAAAGTTCAAGGGTCCCAACTCCATTATGCAATTCTAAGCGCCAAAGAATTAGCATCCAAATTTTATGTACGGAATCTAATTCTCTCACTTTCCAATGTCATAGAAACTTGAAATTTGGCATGAGCATTGATGATGTCATAAATAGGAAAAGTTAATGGGTCCCAACTCGATTATTCAATTCTAAGTGCCAAAGAATTAGCGGCCAAATTTTACGAACAGAATCTAATTCTCTCACTTTCCAATGTCATAGAAACTTGAAATTTGGCACGAGCATTGATTCTGTCATAAATAGGAAACGTTAATGGGTCCCAACTCAATTATTTAATTCTAAGCGCCAAAGAATTAGCGGCCAAATTTTATGTACGGAATCTAATTCTCTCACTTTCCAATGTCATAGAAACTTGAAATTTGGCACGAGCATTGATTATGCCATAAATAGGAAAAGCTAATGGGTCCCAACTCAAATATTCAATTCTAGCGCAAAAGAACTAGCGTCCAAATTTTACGTACGGAATCTAATTCTCTCACTTTCCAATGTCATAGCAACTTGAAATTTGGCACGAGCATTGATTATGTCATAAATAGGAAAAGTTAATGGGTCCCAACTCGATTATTTAATTCTAAGTGCCAAGGAATTAGCATCCAAATTTTACGTACGGAATCTAATTTTCTCACTTCCCAATGTCATAGAAACTTGAAATTTGGCACGAGCATTGATTATATCATAAATAGGAAAAGTTAATGGGTCCCAACTCGATTATTCAATTCTAAGCGCCAAAGAATTAGCGGCCAAATTTTACATACGGAATCTAATTCTCTCACTTTCCAATGTCATAGAAACTTGAAATTTGGCATGAGCATTGATTATGTCATAAATAGGAAAAGTTAATGGGTCCCAACTCGATTATTCAATTTTAAGCGCCAAAGAATTAGCGGCCAAATTTTACATACGGAATCTATTTCTCTCACTTTCCAATGTCATAGAAACTTGAAATTTGGCACGAGCATTGATTATGCCATAAATAGGAAAAGCTAATGGGTCCCAACTCAATTATTCAATTCTAGCGCAAAAGAACTAGCGTCCAAATTTTACGTACGGAATCTAATTCTCTCACTTTCCAATGTCATAGCAACTTGAAATTTGGCATGAGCATTGATTATGTCATAAATAGGAAAAGTTAATGGGTCCCAACTCGATTATTTAATTCTAAGTGCCAAGGAATTAGCGTCCAAATTTTACGTACGGAATCTAATTTTCTCACTTCCCAATGTCATAGAAACTTAAAATTTGGCAGTAGCATTGTTTATGTCATAAATAGGAAAAGTTAATTTGTCCCAACTCGATTATTCAATTCTAAGCGCCAAAGAATTAGCGGCCAAATTTTACATACGGAATCTAATTCTCTCACTTTCCAATGTCATAGAAACTTGAAATTTGGCACGAGCATTGATTATGTCATAAATAGGAAAAACTAATGGGTCCCAACTCGATTATTCAATTCTAAGCGCCAAAGAATTAGCGTCCAAATTTTACGTACGGAATCTAATTCTCTCACTTTCCAATGTCATAGAAACTTGAAATTTGGCATGAGCATTGATTATGTCATAAATAGGAAAAGTTAATGGGTCCCAACTCGATTATTCAATTCTAAGCGCCAAAGAATTAGCGGCCAAATTTTACATACGGAATCTAATTCTCTCACTTTCCAATGTCATAGCAACTTGAAATTTGGCACGAGCATTGATTATGCCATAAATAGGAAAAGCTAATGGGTCCCAACTCAATTATTCAATTCTAGCGCAAAAGAACTAGCGTCCAAATTTTACGTACGGAATCTAATTCTCTCACTTTCCAATGTCATAGAAACTTGAAATTTGGCACGAGCATTGATTATGTCATAAATAGGAAAAGTTAATGGGTCCCAACTCGATTATTTAATTCTAAGTGCCAAGGAATTAGCGTCCAAATTTTACGTACGGAATCTAATTTTCTCACTTCCCAATGTCATAGAAACTTGAAATTTGGCACGAGCATTGATTATGTCATAAATAGGAAAAGTTAATGGGTTCCAACTCGATTATTCAATTCTAAGCGCCAAAGAATTAGCGTCCAAATTTTACGTACGGAATCTAATTCTCTCACTTTCCAATGTCATAAAAACTTGAAATTTGGCACGAGCTTTGATTATGTAATAAATAGAAAAAGTTCAAGGGTCCCAACTCCATTAAGCAATTCTAAGTGCCAAAGAATTAGCGTCCAAATTTTACGTACGGAATCTAATTTTCTCACTTCCCAATGTCATAGAAACTTGAAATTTGGCACGAGCATTGATTATGTCATAAATAGGAAAAGTTAATGGGTCCCAACTCGATTATTCAATTCTAAGTGCCAAAGAATTAGCGGCCAAATTTTACGAACGGAATCTAATTCTCTCACTTTCCAATGTCATAGAAACTTGAAATTTGGCACGAGCATTGATTCTGTCATAAATAGGAAACGTTAATGGGTCCCAACTCAATTATTTAATTCTAAGCGCCAAAGAATTAGCGTCCAAATTTTACATACGGAATCTAATTCTCTCACTTTCCAATGTCATAGAAACTTGAAATTTGGCACGAGCATTGATTATGTCATAAATAGGAAAAGTTCAAGGGTCCCAACTCCAATATTCAATTCTAAGCGCCAAAGAATTAGCGTCCAAATTTTACGTACGGAATCTAATTCTCTCACTTTCCAATGTCATAGAAACTTGAAATTTGGCATGAGCATTGATTATGTCATAAATAGGAAAAGTTAATGGGTCCCAACTCGATTATTCAATTCTAAGCGCCAAAGAATTAGCGGCCAAATTTTACATACGGAATCTAATTCTCTCACTTTCCAATGTCATAGAAACTTGAAATTTGGCACGAGCATTGATTATGCCATAAATAGGAAAAGCTAATGGGTCCCAACTCAATTATTCAATTCTAGCGCAAAAGAACTAGCGTCCAAATTTTACGTACGGAATCTAATTCTCTCACTTTCCAATGTCATAGAAACTTGAAATTTGGCACGAGCATTGATTATGTCATAAATAGGAAAAGTTAATGGGTCCCAACTCGATTATTTAATTCTAAGTGCCAAGGAATTAGCGTCCAAATTTTACGTACGGAATCTAATTTTCTCACTTCCCAATGTCATAGAAACTTGAAATTTGGCACGAGCATTGATTATGTCATAAATAGGAAAAGTTAATGGGTCCCAACTCGATTATTCAATTCTAAGCGCCAAAGAATTAGCGTCCAAATTTTACGTACGGAATCTAATTCTCTCACTTTCCAATGTCATAAAAACTTGAAATTTGGCACGAGCTTTGATTATGTCATAAATAGAAAAAGTTCAAGGGTCCCAACTCCATTAAGCAATTCTAAGTGCCAAAGAATTAGCGTCCAAATTTTACGTACGGAATCTAATTTTCTCACTTCCCAATGTCATAGAAACTTGAAATTTGGCACGAGCATTGATTATGTCATAAATAGGAAAAGTTAATGGGTCCCAACTCGATTATTCAATTCTAAGTGCCAAAGAATTAGCGGCCAAATTTTACGAACGGAATCTAATTCTCTCACTTTCCAATGTCATAGAAACTTGAAATTTGGCACGAGCATTGATTCTGTCATAAATAGGAAACGTTAATGGGTCCCAACTCAATTATTTAATTCTAAGCGCCAAAGAATTAGCGTCCAAATTTTACATACGGAATCTAATTCTCTCACTTTCCAATGTCATAGAAACTTGAAATTTGGCACGAGCATTGATTATGTCATAAATAGGAAAAGTTCAAGGGTCCCAACTCCAATATTCAATTCTAAGCGCCAAAGAATTAGCGTCCAAATTTTACGTACGGAATTTCTCACTTCCCAATGTCATAGAAACTTGAAATTTGGCACGAGCATTGATTATGTCATAAATATGAAAAGTTAATGGGTCCCAACTCGATTATTCAATTCTAAGAACCAAAGAATTAGCGTCCAAATTTTACGTACGGAATCTAATTTTCTCACTTCCCGATGTCATAGAAACTTAAAATTTGGCACGAGCATTGATTATGTCATAAATAGGAAAAGTTCAAGGGTCCCAACTCCATTATGCAATTCTAAGCGCCAAAGAATTAGCATCCAAATTTTATGTACGGAATCTAATTCTCTCACTTTCCAATGTCATAGAAACTTGAAATTTGGCATGAGCATTGATGATGTCATAAATAGGAAAAGTTAATGGGTCCCAACTCCATTATTCAATTCTAAGCGCCAAAGAATTAGCGGCCAAATTTTACATACGGAATCTATTTCTCTCACTTTCCAATGTCATAGAAACTTGAAATTTGGCACGAGCATTGATTATGCCATAAATAGGAAAAGCTAATGGGTCCCAACTCAATTATTCAATTCTAGCGCAAAAGAACTAGCGTCCAAATTTTACGTACGGAATCTAATTCTCTCACTTTCCAATGTCATAGCAACTTGAAATTTGGCATGAGCATTGATTATGTCATAAATAGGAAAAGCTAATGGGTCCCAACTCGATTATTTAATTCTAAGTGCCAAGGAATTAGCGTCCAAATTTTACGTACGGAATCTAATTTTCTCACTTCCCAATGTCATAGAAACTTAAAATTTGGCACTAGCATTGTTTATGTCATAAATAGGAAAAGTTAATTTGTCCCAACTCGATTATTCAATTCTAAGCGCCAAAGAATTAGCGTCCAAATTTTACGTACGGAATCTAATTCTCTCACTTTCCAATGTCATAGCAACTTGAAATTTGGCATGAGCATTGATTATGTCATAAATAGGAAAAGTTAATTTGTCCCAACTCGATTATTCAATTCTAAGCGCCAAAGAATTAGCGGCCAAATTTTACATACGGAATCTAATTCTCTCACTTTCCAATGTCATAGAAACTTGAAATTTGGCACGAGCATTGATTATGTCATAAATAGGAAAAACAAATGGGTCCCAACTCGATTATTCAATTCTAAGCGCCAAAGAATTAGCGTCCAAATTTTACGTACGGAATCTAATTCTCTCACTTTCCAATGTCATAGAAACTTGAAATTTGGCATGAGCATTGATTATGTCATAAATAGGAAAAGTTAATGGGTCCCAACTCGATTATTCAATTCTAAGCGCCAAAGAATTAGCGGCCAAATTTTACATACGGAATCTAATTCTCTCACTTTCCAATGTCATAGAAACTTGAAATTTGGCACGAGCATTGATTATGCCATAAATAGGAAAAGCTAATGGGTCCCAACTCAATTATTCAATTCTAGCGCAAAAGAACTAGCGTCCAAATTATACGTACGGAATCTAATTCTCTCACTTTCCAATGTCATAGAAACTTGAAATTTGGCACGAGCATTGATTATGTCATAAATAGGAAAAGTTAATGGGTCCCAACTCGATTATTCAATTCTAAGTGCCAAAGAATTAGCGGCCAAATTTTACATACGGAATCTAATTCTCTCACTTTCCAATGTCATAGAAACTTGAAATTTGGCACGAGCATTGATTATGCCATAAATAGGAAAAGCTAATGGGTCCCAACTCAATTATTCAATTCTAGCGCAAAAGAACTAGCGTCCAAATTTTACGTACGGAATCTAATTCTCTCACTTTCCAATGTCATAGCAACTTGAAATTTGGCATGAGCATTGATTATGTCATAAATAGGAAAAGTTAATTTGTCCCAACTCGATTATTCAATTCTAAGCGCCAAAGAATTAGCGGCCAAATTTTACATACGGAATCTAATTCTCTCACTTTCCAATGTCATAGAAACTTGAAATTTGGCACGAGCATTGATTATGTCATAAATAGGAAAAACAAATGGGTCCCAACTCGATTATTCAATTCTAAGCGCCAAAGAATTAGCGTCCAAATTTTACGTACGGAATCTAATTCTCTCACTTTCCAATGTCATAGAAACTTGAAATTTGGCATGAGCATTGATTATGTCATAAATAGGAAAAGTTAATGGGTCCCAACTCGATTATTCAATTCTAAGCGCCAAAGAATTAGCGTCCAAATTTTTCGTACGGAATTTCTCACTTCCCAATGTCATAGAAACTTGAAATTTGGCACGAGCATTGATTATGTCATAAATAGGAAAAGTTCAAGGGTCCCAACTCGATTATTCAATTCTAAGCGCCAAAGAATTAGCGTCCAAATTTTACGTACGGAATCTAATTCTCTCACTTTCCAATGTCATAAAAACTTGAAATTTGGCACGAGCTTTGATTATGTCATAAATAGAAAAAGTTCAAGGGTCCCAACTCCATTAAGCAATTCTAAGCGCCAAAGAATTAGCGTCCAAATTTTACGTACGGAATCTAATTTTCTCACTTCCCAATGTCATAGAAACTTGAAATTTGGCACGAGCATTGATTATGTCATAAATAGGAAACGTTAATGGGTCCCAACTCAATTATTTAATTCTAAGCGCCAAAGAATTAGCGTCCAAATTTTACATACGGAATCTAATTCTCTCACTTTCCAATGTCATAGAAACTTGAAATTTGGCACGAGCATTGATTATGTCATAAATAGGAAAAGTTCAAGGGTCCCAACTCCAATATTCAATTCTAAGCGCCAAAGAATTAGCGTCCAAATTTTTCGTACGGAATTTCTCACTTCCCAATGTCATAGAAACTTGAAATTTGGCACGAGCATTGATTATGTCATAAATAGGAAAAGTAATGGGTCCCAACTCGATTATTCAATTCTAAGAACCAAAGAATTAGCGTCCAAATTTTACGTACGGAATCTAATTTTCTCACTTCCCGATGTCATAGAAACTTAAAATTTGGCACGAGCATTGATTATGTCATAAATAGGAAAAGTTCAAGGGTCCCAACTCCATTATGCAATTCTAAGCGCCAAAGAATTAGCATCCAAATTTTATGTACGGAATCTAATTCTCTCACTTTCCAATGTCATAGAAACTTGAAATTTGGCATGAGCATTGATGATGTCATAAATAGGAAAAGTTAATGGGTCCCAACTCGATTATTCAATTCTAAGTGCCAAAGAATTAGCGGCCAAATTTTACGAACAGAATCTAATTCTCTCACTTTCCAATGTCATAGAAACTTGAAATTTGGCACGAGCATTGATTCTGTCATAAATAGGAAACGTTAATGGGTCCCAACTCAATTATTTAATTCTAAGCGCCAAAGAATTAGCGGCCAAATTTTATGTACGGAATCTAATTCTCTCACTTTCCAATGTCATAGAAACTTGAAATTTGGCACGAGCATTGATTATGCCATAAATAGGAAAAGCTAATGGGTCCCAACTCAAATATTCAATTCTAGCGCAAAAGAACTAGCGTCCAAATTTTACGTACGGAATCTAATTCTCTCACTTTCCAATGTCATAGCAACTTGAAATTTGGCACGAGCATTGATTATGTCATAAATAGGAAAAGTTAATGGGTCCCAACTCGATTATTTAATTCTAAGTGCCAAGGAATTAGCATCCAAATTTTACGTACGGAATCTAATTTTCTCACTTCCCAATGTCATAGAAACTTGAAATTTGGCACGAGCATTGATTATATCATAAATAGGAAAAGTTAATGGGTCCCAACTCGATTATTCAATTCTAAGCGCCAAAGAATTAGCGGCCAAATTTTGCATACGGAATCTAATTCTCTCACTTTCCAATGTCATAGAAACTTGAAATTTGGCATGAGCATTGATTATGTCATAAATAGGAAAAGTTAATGAGTCCCAACTCGATTATTCAATTTTAAGCGCCAAAGAATTAGCGGCCAAATTTTACATACGGAATCTATTTCTCTCACTTTCCAATGTCATAGAAACTTGAAATTTGGCACGAGCATTGATTATGCCATAAATAGGAAAAGCTAATGGGTCCCAACTCAATTATTCAATTCTAGCGCAAAAGAACTAGCGTCCAAATTTTACGTACGGAATCTAATTCTCTCACTTTCCAATGTCATAGCAACTTGAAATTTGGCATGAGCATTGATTATGTCATAAATAGGAAAAGTTAATGGGTCCCAACTCGATTATTTAATTCTAAGTGCCAAGGAATTAGCGTCCAAATTTTACGTACGGAATCTAATTTTCTCACTTCCCAATGTCATAGAAACTTAAAATTTGGCAGTAGCATTGTTTATGTCATAAATAGGAAAAGTTAATTTGTCCCAACTCGATTATTCAATTCTAAGCGCCAAAGAATTAGCGGCCAAATTTTACATACGGAATCTAATTCTCTCACTTTCCAATGTCATAGAAACTTGAAATTTGGCACGAGCATTGATTATGTCATAAATAGGAAAAACTAATGGGTCCCAACTCGATTATTCAATTCTAAGCGCCAAAGAATTAGCGTCCAAATTTTACGTACGGAATCTAATTCTCTCACTTTCCAATGTCATAGAAACTTGAAATTTGGCATGAGCATTGATTATGTCATAAATAGGAAAAGTTAATGGGTCCCAACTCGATTATTCAATTCTAAGCGCCAAAGAATTAGCGGCCAAATTTTACATACGGAATCTAATTCTCTCACTTTCCAATGTCATAGAAACTTGAAATTTGGCACGAGCATTGATTATGCCATAAATAGGAAAAGCTAATGGGTCCCAACTCAATTATTCAATTCTAGCGCAAAAGAACTAGCGTCCAAATTTTACGTACGGAATCTAATTCTCTCACTTTCCAATATCATAGAAACTTGAAATTTGGCACGAGCATTGATTATGTCATAAATAGGAAAAGTTAATGGGTCCCAACTCGATTATTTAATTCTAAGTGCCAAGGAATTAGCGTCCAAATTTTACGTACGGAATCTAATTTTCTCACTTCCCAATGTCATAGAAACTTGAAATTTGGCACGAGCATTGATTATGTCATAAATAGGAAAAGTTAATGGGTCCCAACTCGATTATTCAATTCTAAGCGCCAAAGAATTAGCGTCCAAATTTTACGTACGGAATCTAATTCTCTCACTTTCCAATGTCATAAAAACTTGAAATTTGGCACGAGCTTTGATTATGTAATAAATAGAAAAAGTTCAAGGGTCCCAACTCCATTAAGCAATTCTAAGTGCCAAAGAATTAGCGTCCAAATTTTACGTACGGAATCTAATTTTCTCACTTCCCAATGTCATAGAAACTTGAAATTTGGCACGAGCATTGATTATGTCATAAATAGGAAAAGTTAATGGGTCCCAACTCGATTATTCAATTCTAAGTGCCAAAGAATTAGCGGCCAAATTTTACGAACGGAATCTAATTCTCTCACTTTCCAATGTCATAGAAACTTGAAATTTGGCACGAGCATTGATTCTGTCATAAATAGGAAACGTTAATGGGTCCCAACTCAATTATTTAATTCTAAGCGCCAAAGAATTAGCGTCCAAATTTTACATACGGAATCTAATTCTCTCACTTTCCAATGTCATAGAAACTTGAAATTTGGCACGAGCATTGATTATGTCATAAATAGGAAAAGTTCAAGGGTCCCAACTCCAATATTCAATTCTAAGCGCCAAAGAATTAGCGTCCAAATTTTACGTACGGAATCTAATTCTCTCACTTTCCAATGTCATAGAAACTTGAAATTTGGCATGAGCATTGATTATGTCATAAATAGGAAAAGTTAATGGGTCCCAACTCGATTATTCAATTCTAAGCGCCAAAGAATTAGCGGCCAAATTTTACATACGGAATCTAATTCTCTCACTTTCCAATGTCATAGAAACTTGAAATTTGGCACGAGCATTGATTATGCCATAAATAGGAAAAGCTAATGGGTCCCAACTCAATTATTCAATTCTAGCGCAAAAGAACTAGCGTCCAAATTTTACGTACGGAATCTAATTCTCTCACTTTCCAATGTCATAGAAACTTGAAATTTGGCACGAGCATTGATTATGTCATAAATAGGAAAAGTTAATGGGTCCCAACTCGATTATTTAATTCTAAGTGCCAAGGAATTAGCGTCCAAATTTTACGTACGGAATCTAATTTTCTCACTTCCCAATGTCATAGAAACTTGAAATTTGGCACGAGCATTGATTATGTCATAAATAGGAAAAGTTAATGGGTCCCAACTCGATTATTCAATTCTAAGCGCCAAAGAATTAGCGTCCAAATTTTACGTACGGAATCTAATTCTCTCACTTTCCAATGTCATAAAAACTTGAAATTTGGCACGAGCTTTGATTATGTCATAAATAGAAAAAGTTCAAGGGTCCCAACTCCATTAAGCAATTCTAAGTGCCAAAGAATTAGCGTCCAAATTTTACGTACGGAATCTAATTTTCTCACTTCCCAATGTCATAGAAACTTGAAATTTGGCACGAGCATTGATTATGTCATAAATAGGAAAAGTTAATGGGTCCCAACTCGATTATTCAATTCTAAGTGCCAAAGAATTAGCGGCCAAATTTTACGAACGGAATCTAATTCTCTCACTTTCCAATGTCATAGAAACTTGAAATTTGGCACGAGCATTGATTCTGTCATAAATAGGAAACGTTAATGGGTCCCAACTCAATTATTTAATTCTAAGCGCCAAAGAATTAGCGTCCAAATTTTACATACGGAATCTAATTCTCTCACTTTCCAATGTCATAGAAACTTGAAATTTGGCACGAGCATTGATTATGTCATAAATAGGAAAAGTTCAAGGGTCCCAACTCCAATATTCAATTCTAAGCGCCAAAGAATTAGCGTCCAAATTTTACGTACGGAATTTCTCACTTCCCAATGTCATAGAAACTTGAAATTTGGCACGAGCATTGATTATGTCATAAATATGAAAAGTTAATGGGTCCCAACTCGATTATTCAATTCTAAGAACCAAAGAATTAGCGTCCAAATTTTACGTACGGAATCTAATTTTCTCACTTCCCGATGTCATAGAAACTTAAAATTTGGCACGAGCATTGATTATGTCATAAATAGGAAAAGTTCAAGGGTCCCAACTCCATTATGCAATTCTAAGCGCCAAAGAATTAGCATCCAAATTTTATGTACGGAATCTAATTCTCTCACTTTCCAATGTCATAGAAACTTGAAATTTGGCATGAGCATTGATGATGTCATAAATAGGAAAAGTTAATGGGTCCCAACTCCATTATTCAATTCTAAGCGCCAAAGAATTAGCGGCCAAATTTTACATACGGAATCTATTTCTCTCACTTTCCAATGTCATAGAAACTTGAAATTTGGCACGAGCATTGATTATGCCATAAATAGGAAAAGCTAATGGGTCCCAACTCAATTATTCAATTCTAGCGCAAAAGAACTAGCGTCCAAATTTTACGTACGGAATCTAATTCTCTCACTTTCCAATGTCATAGCAACTTGAAATTTGGCATGAGCATTGATTATGTCATAAATAGGAAAAGTTAATGGGTCCCAACTCGATTATTTAATTCTAAGTGCCAAGGAATTAGCGTCCAAATTTTACGTACGGAATCTAATTTTCTCACTTCCCAATGTCATAGAAACTTAAAATTTGGCACTAGCATTGTTTATGTCATAAATAGGAAAAGTTAATTTGTCCCAACTCGATTATTCAATTCTAAGCGCCAAAGAATTAGCGGCCAAATTTTACATACGGAATCTAATTCTCTCACTTTCCAATGTCATAGAAACTTGAAATTTGGCACGAGCATTGATTATGTCATAAATAGGAAAAACTAATGGGTCCCAACTCGATTATTCAATTCTAAGCGCCAAAGAATTAGCGTCCAAATTTTACGTACGGAATCTAATTCTCTCACTTTCCAATGTCATAGAAACTTGAAATTTGGCATGAGCATTGATTATGTCATAAATAGGAAAAGTTAATGGGTCCCAACTCGATTATTCAATTCTAAGCGCCAAAGAATTAGCGGCCAAATTTTACATACGGAATCTAATTCTCTCACTTTCCAATGTCATAGAAACTTGAAATTTGGCACGAGCATTGATTATGCCATAAATAGGAAAAGCTAATGGGTCCCAACTCAATTATTCAATTCTAGCGCAAAAGAACTAGCGTCCAAATTTTACGTACGGAATCTAATTCTCTCACTTTCCAATGTCATAGAAACTTGAAATTTGGCACGAGCATTGATTATGTCATAAATAGGAAAAGTTAATGGGTCCCAACTCGATTATTTAATTCTAAGTGCCAAGGAATTAGCGTCCAAATTTTACGTACGGAATCTAATTTTCTCACTTCCAATGTCATAGAAACTTGAAATTTGGCACGAGCATTGATTATGTCATAAATAGGAAAAGTTAATGGGTCCCAACTCGATTATTCAATTCTAAGCGCCAAAGAATTAGCGTCCAAATTTTACGTACGGAATCTAATTCTCTCACTTTCCAATGTCATAAAAACTTGAAATTTGGCACGAGCATTGATTATGTCATAAATAGAAAAAGTTCAAGGGTCCCAAGTCCATTAAGCAATTCTAAGCGCCAAAGAATTAGCGTCCAAATTTTACGTACGGAATCTAATTTTCTCACTTCCCAATGTCATAGAAACTTGAAATTTGGCACGAGCATTGATTATGTCATAAATAGGAAAAGTTAATGGGTCCCAACTCGATTATTCAATTCTAAGTGCCAAAGAATTAGCGGCCAAATTTTACGAACGGAATCTAATTCTCTCACTTTCCAATGTCATAGAAACTTGAAATTTGGCACGAGCATTGATTCTGTCATAAATAGGAAACGTTAATGGGTCCCAACTCAATTATTTAATTCTAAGCGCCAAAGAATTAGCGTCCAAATTTTACGTACGGAATCTAATTCTCTCACTTTCCAATGTCATAGAAACTTGAAATTTGGCACGAGCATTGATTATGTCATAAATAGGAAAAGTTCAAGGGTCCCAACTCCAATATTCAATTCTAAGCGCCAAAGAATTAGCGTCCAAATTTTACGTACGGAATTTCTCACTTCCCAATGTCATAGAAACTTGAAATTTGGCACGAGCATTGATTATGTCATAAATAGGAAAAGTTAATGGGTCCCAACTCGATTATTCAATTCTAAGAACCAAAGAATTAGCGTCCAAATTTTACGAACGGAATCTAATTTTCTCACTTCCCGATGTCATAGAAACTTAAAATTTGGCACGAGCATTGATTATGTCATAAATAGGAAAAGTTCAAGGGTCCCAACTCCATTATGCAATTCTAAGCGCCAAAGAATTAGCATCCAAATTTTATGTACGGAATCTAATTCTCTCACTTTCCAATGTCATAGAAACTTGAAATTTGGCATGAGCATTGATGATGTCATAAATAGGAAAAGTTAATGGGTCCCAACTCCATTATTCAATTCTAAGCGCCAAAGAATTAGCGGCCAAATTTTATGTACGGAATCTAATTCTCTCACTTTCCAATGTCATAGAAACTTGAAATTTGGCACGAGCATTGATTATGCCATAAATAGGAAAAGCTAATGGGTCCCAACTCAATTATTTAATTCTAGCGCAAAAGAACTAGCGTCCAAATTTTACGTACGGAATCTAATTCTCTCACTTTCCAATGTCATAGAAACTTGAAATTTGGCACGAGCATTGATTATGTCATAAATAGGAAAAGTTAATGGGTCCCAACTCGATTATTTAATTCTAAGTGCCAAAGAATTAGCGTCCAAATTTTACGTACGGAATCTAATTTCCTCACTTTCCAATGTCATAGAAACTTGAAATTTGGCACGAGCATTGATTCTGTCATAAATAGGAAGAACTAATGGGTCCCAACTCGATTATTCAATTCTAAGCGCCAAAGAATTAGCGTCCAAATTTTATGTACGGAATCTAATTTTCTCACTTCCCAATGTCATAGAAACTTGAAATTTGGCACGAGCATTGATTATGTCATAAATAGGAAAAACTATTGGGTCCCAACTCGATTATTCAATTCTAAGCACCAAAGAATTAGCGTCCAAATTTTACATACAGAATCTAATTCTATCACTTTCCAATGTCATAGAAACTTGAAATTTGGCACTAGCATTGTTTATGTCATAAATAGGAAAAGTTAATGGGTCCCAACTCGATTATTCAATTCTTAGCGCCAAATAATTAGCGGCCAAATTTTACGTACGGAATTTCTCACTTCCCAATGTCATAGAAACTTTAAATTTGGCACGAGCATTGATTATATCATAAATAGGAAAAGTTAATGGGTCCCAACTCGATTATTCAATTCTAAGCGCCAAAGAATTAGCGTCCAAATTTTACGTACGGAATCTAATTTTCTCACTTCCCAATGTCATAGAAACTTGAAATTTGGCACGAGCATTGATTATGTCATAAATAGGAAAAGTTAATGGGTCCCAACTCGATTATTCAATTCTTAGCGCCAAATAATTAGCGGCCAAATTTTACGTACGGAATTTCTCACTTCCCAATGTCATAGAAACTTTAAATTTGGCACGAGCATTGATTATGTCATAAATAGGAAAAGTTCAAGGGTCCCAACTCGATTATTTAATTCTAAGCACCAAAGAATTAGCGTCCAAATTTTACGTACGGAATCTAATTTTCTCACTTCCCAATGTCATAGAAACTTGAAATTTGGCACGAGCATTGATTATGTCATAAATAGGAAAAGTTAATGGGTTCCAACTCGATTATTCAATTCTAAGTGCCAAAGAATTAGCGGCCAAATTTTACGAACAGAATCTAATTCTCTCACTTTCCAATGTCATAGAAACTTGAAATTTGGCACGAGCATTGATTCTGTCATAATTAGGAAACGTTAATGGGTCCCAACTCAATTATTTAATTCTAAGCGCCAAAGAATTAGCGGCCAAATTTTACATACGGAATCTAATTCTCTCACTTTCCAATGTCATAGAAACTTGAAATTTGGCACGAGCATTGATTATGCCATAAATAGGAAAAGCTAATGGCTCCCAACTCAATTATTCAATTCTAGCGCAAAAGAACTAGCGTCCAAATTTTACGTACGGAATCTCATTCTCTCACTTTCCAATGTCATAGAAACTTGAAATTTGGCACTAGCATTGTTTATGTCATAAATAGGAAAAGTTAATGGGTCCCAACTCGATTATTCAATTCTTAGCGCCAAATAATTAGCGGTCAAATTTTACGTACGGAATTTCTCACTTCCCAATGTCATAGAAACTTTAAATTTGGCACGAGCATTGATTATATCATAAATAGGAAAAGTTAATGGGTCCCAACTCGATTATTCAATTCTAAGCGCCAAAGAATTAGCGTCCAAATTTTACGTACGGAATCTAATTTTCTCACTTCCCAATGTCATAGAAACTTGAAATTTGGCACGAGCATTGATTATGTCATAAATAGGAAAAGTTAATGGGTCCCAACTCGATTATTCCATTCTAAGCGCCAAAGAATTAGCGGCCAAATTTTACATACGGAATCTAATTCTCTCACTTTCCAATGTCATAAAAACTTGAAATTTGGCACGAGCATTGATTATGTCATAAATAGGAAAAGTTCAAGGGTCCCAACTCGATTATTTAATTCTAAGCACCAAAGAATTAGCGTCCAAATTTTACGTACGGAATCTAATTTTCTCACTTCCCAATGTCATAGAAACTTGAAATTTGGCACGAGCATTGATTATGTCATAAATAGGAAAAGTTAATGGGCTCCAACTCGATTATTCAATTCTAAGTGCCAAAGAATTAGCGGCCAAATTTTACGAACAGAATCTAATTCTCTCACTTTCCAATGTCATAGAAACTTGAAATTTGGCACGAGCATTGATTCTGTCATAATTAGGAAACGTTAATGGGTCCCAACTAGAGATGAGCGAACGTGTCCGTTACGGACACATCCGCACCCGGACACCCGCTTTAGCGAACACTGCAGTGTTCGCGCGTAAGTGTCCGGGTGCCGCCGGAGGGCGGGGAGATGCGCGGCGGCGCGGGCGGCAGTAGCGGGGAACAGGGGGGAGCCCTCTCTCTCTCCCTCTCCCCCCCACTCCCCGCCGCACCCCCCCGCGCTGCCACGGCGGCCCCCGAACTTTTTCGCCCGAACACCGAGGTGTTCGCAAAGTTCGGTGTTCGGGCGAAAAAGGGGCGGGGCCGAACGTGTTCGCTCATCTCTAGTCCCAACTCAATTATTTAATTCTAAGCGCCAAAGAATTAGCGGCCAAATTTTACATACGGAATCTAATTCTCTCACTTTCCAATGTCATAGAAACTTGAAATTTGGCACGAGCATTGATTATGCCATAAATAGGAAAAGCTAATGGGTCCCAACTCAATTATTCAATTCTAGCGCAAAAGAACTAGCGTCCAAATTTTACGTACGGAATCTAATTCTCTCACTTTCCAATGTCATAGCAACTTGAAATTTGGCACGAGCATTGATTATGTCATAAATAGGAAAAGTTAATGGGTCCCAACTCGATTATTTAATTCTAAGTGCCAAGGAATTAGCGTCCAAATTTTACGTACGGAATCTAATTTTCTCACTTCCCAATGTCATAGAAACTTAAAATTTGGCACTAGCATTGTTTATGTCATAAATAGGAAAAGTTAATTTGTCCCAACTCGATTATTCAATTCTAAGCGCCAAAGAATTAGCGGCCAAATTTTACATACGGAATCTAATTCTCTCACTTTCCAATGTCATAGAAACTTGAAATTTGGCACGAGCATTGATTATGTCATAAATAGGAAAAACTAATGGGTCCCAACTCGATTATTCAATTCTAAGCGCCAAAGAATTAGCGTCCAAATTTTATGTACGGAATCTAATTTTCTCACTTCCCAATGTCATAGAAACTTGAAATTTGGCACGAGCATTGATTATATCATAAATAGGAAAAGTTAATGGGTCCCAACTCGATTATTCAATTCTAAGCGCCAAAGAATTAGCGGCCAAATTTTACATACGGAATCTAATTCTCTCACTTTCCAATGTCATAGAAACTTGAAATTTGGCATGAGCATTGATTATGTCATAAATAGGAAAAGTTAATGGGTCCCAACTCCATTATTCAATTCTAAGCGCCAAAGAATTAGCGGCCAAATTTTACATACGGAATCTATTTCTCTCACTTTCCAATGTCATAGAAACTTGAAATTTGGCACGAGCATTGATTATGCCATTAATAGGAAAAGCTAATGGGTCCCAACTCAATTATTCAATTCTAGCGCAAAAGAACTAGCGTCCAAATTTTACGTACGGAATCTAATTCTCTCACTTTCCAATGTCATAGCAACTTGAAATTTGGCATGAGCATTGATTATGTCATAAATAGGAAAAGTTAATGGGTCCCAACTCGATTATTTAATTCTAAGTGCCAAGGAATTAGCGTCCAAATTTTACGTACGGAATCTTATTTTCTCACTTCCCAATGTCATAGAAACTTAAAATTTGGCACTAGCATTGTTTATGTCATAAATAGGAAAAGTTAATTTGTCCCAACTCGATTATTCAATTCTAAGCGCCAAAGAATTAGCGGCCAAATTTTACATACGGAATCTAATTCTCTCACTTTCCAATGTCATAGAAACTTGAAATTTGGCACGAGCATTGATTCTGTCATAAATAGGAAAAGTAATGGGTCCCAACTCGATTATTCAATTCTAAGCGCCAAAGAATTAGCGTCCAAATTTTACGTACGGAATCTAATTTTCTCACTTCCCAATGTCATAGAAACTTGAAATTTGGCACGAGCATTGATTATGTCATAAATAGGAAAAGTTAATGGGTCCCAACTCGATTATTCAATTCTAAGCGCCAAGGAATTAGCGGCCAAATTTTACATACGGAATCTAATTCTCTCACTTTCCAATGTCATAGAAACTTGAAATTTGGCACGAGCATTGATTATGCCATAAATAGGAAAAGCTAATGAGTCCCAACTCAAATATTCAATTCTAGCGCAAAAGAACTAGCGTCCAAATTTTACGTACGGAATCTAATTCTCTCACTTTCCAATGTCATAAAAACTTGAAATTTGGCACGAGCATTGATTATGTCATAAATAGAAAAAGTTCAAGGGTCCCAACTCCATTAAGCAATTCTAAGCGCCAAAGAATTAGCGTCCAAATTTTACGTACGGAATCTAATTTTCTCACTTCCCAATGTCATAGAAACTTGAAATTTGGCACGAGCATTGATTATGTCATAAATAGGAAAAGTTAATGGGTCCCAACTCGATTATTTAATTCTAAGCGCCAAAGAATTAGCGTCCAAATTTTACATACGGAATCTAATTCTCTCACTTTCCAATGTCATAGAAACTTGAAATTTGGCACGAGCATTGATTATGTCATAAATAGGAAAAGTTCAAGGGTCCCAACTCCAATATTCAATTCTAAGCGCCAAAGAATTAGCGTCCAAATTTTACGTACGGAATTTCTCACTTCCCAATGTCATAGAAACTTGAAATTTGGCACGAGCATTGATTATGTCATAAATAGGAAAAGTTAATGGGTCCCAACTCGATTATTCAATTCTAAGAACCAAAGAATTAGCGTCCAAATTTTACGTACGGAATCTAATTTTCTCACTTCCCGATGTCATAGAAACTTAAAATTTGGCACGAGCATTGATTATGTCATAAATAGGAAAAGTTCAAGGGTCCCAACTCCATTATGCAATTCTAAGCGCCAAAAATTAGCATCCAAATTTTATGTACGGAATCTAATTCTCTCACTTTCCAATGTCATAGAAACTTGAAATTTGGCATGAGCATTGATGATGTCATAAATAGGAAAAGTTAATGGGTCCCAACTCCATTATTCAATTCTAAGCGCCAAAGAATTAGCGGCCAAATTTTATGTACGGAATCTAATTCTCTCACTTTCCAATGTCATAGAAACTTGAAATTTGGCACAAGCATTGATTATGCCATAAATAGGAAAAGCTAATGGGTCCCAACTCAATTATTTAATTCTAGCGCAAAAGAACTAGCGTCCAAATTTTACGTACGGAATCTAATTCTCTCACTTTCCAATGTCATAGAAACTTGAAATTTGGCACGAGCATTGATTATGTCATAAATAGGAAAAGTTAATGGGTCCCAACTCGATTATTCAATTCTAAGTGCCAAAGAATTAGCGTCCAAATTTTACGTACGGAATCTAATTTCCTCACTTTCCAATGTCATAGAAACTTGAAATTTGGCACGAGCATTGATTCTGTCATAAATAGGAAAAACTAATGGGTCCCAACTCGATAATTCAATTCTAAGCGCCAAAGAATTAGCGTCCAAATTTTACGTACGGAATCTAATTTTCTCACTTCCCAATGTCATAGAAACTTGAAATTTGGCACGAGCATTGATTATGTCATAAATAGGAAAAACTAATGGGTCCCAACTCGATTATTCAATTCTAAGCACCAAAGAATTAGCGTCCAAATTTTACATACAGAATCTAATTCTATCACTTTCCAATGTCATAGAAACTTGAAATTTGGCACTAGCATTGTTTATGTCATAAATAGGAAAAGTTAATGGGTCCCAACTCGATTATTCAATTCTTAGCGCCAAAGAATTAGCGGCCAAATTTTACGTACGGAATTTCTCACTTCCCAATGTCATAGAAACTTGAAATTTGGCACGAGCATTGATTATATCATAAATAGGAAAAGTTAATGGGTCCCAACTCGATTATTCAATTCTAACCGCCAAAGAATTAGCGTCCAAATTTTACGTACGGAATCTAATTTTCTCACTTCCCAATGTCATAGAAACTTGAAATTTGGCACGAGCATTGATTATGTCATAAATAGGAAAAGTTAATGGGTCCCAACTCGATTATTCAATTCTAAGCGCCAAAGAATTAGCGGCCAAATTTTACATACGGAATCTAA
Source organism: Eleutherodactylus coqui (assembly GCF_035609145.1). NCBI lineage: Eukaryota > Metazoa > Chordata > Amphibia > Anura > Eleutherodactylidae > Eleutherodactylus > Eleutherodactylus coqui. The sequence continues at coordinate 306,845,008 of NC_089838.1, read as the reverse complement.
TTCTCTCACTTTCCAATGTCATAAAAACTTGAAATTTGGCACGAGCATTGATTATGTCATAAATAGGAAAAGTTCAAGGGTCCCAACTCGATTATTTAATTCTAAGCACCAAAGAATTAGCGTCCAAATTTTACGTACGGAATCTAATTTTCTCACTTCCCAATGTCATAGAAACTTGAAATTTGGCACGAGCATTGATTATGTCATAAATAGGAAAGTTGATGGGTCCCAACTCGATTATTCAATTCTAAGTGCCAAAGAATTAGCGGCCAAATTTTACGAACAGAATCTAATTCTCTCACTTTCCAATGTCATAGAAACTTGAAATTTGGCACGAGCATTGATTCTGTCATAAATAGGAAACGTTAATGGGTCCCAACTCAATTATTTAATTCTAAGCGCCAAAGAATTAGCGGCCAAATTTTACATACAGAATCTAATTCTCTCACTTTCCAATGTCATAGAAACTTGAAATTTGGCACGAGCATTGATTATGCCATAAATAGGAAAAGCTAATGGGTCCCAACTCAAATATTGAATTCTAGCGCAAAAGAACTAGCGTCCAAATTTTACGTACGGAATCTAATTCTCTCACTTTCCAATGTAATAGAAACTTGAAATTTGGCACGAGCGTTGATTATGTCATAAATAGGAAAAGTTAATGGGTCCCAACTCGATTATTTAATTCTAAGTGCCAAGGAATTAGCGTCCAAATTTTACGTACGGAATCTAATTTTCTCACTTCCCAATGTCATAGAAACTTAAAATTTGGCACTAGCATTGTTTATGTCATAAATAGGAAAAGTTAATTTGTCCCAACTCGATTATTCAATTCTAAGCGCCAAAGAATTAGCGGCCAAATTTTACATACGGAATCTAATTCTCTCACTTTCCAATGTCATAGAAACTTGAAATTTGGCACGAGCATTGATTATGTCATAAATAGGAAAAACTAATGGGTCCCAACTCGATTATTCAATTCTAAGCGCCAAAGAATTAGTGTCCAAATTTTATGTACGGAATCTAATTTTCTCACTTCCCAATGTCATAGAAACTTGAAATTTGGCACGAGCATTGATTATGTCATAAATAGGAAAAGTTAATGGGTCCCAACTCGATTATTCAATTCTAAGCGCCAAAGAATTAGCGGCCAAATTTTACATACGGAATCTAATTCTCTCACTTTCCAATGTCATAGAAACTTGAAATTTGGCATGAGCATTGATTATGTCATAAATAGGAAAAGTTAATGGGTCCCAACTCGATTATTCAATTCTAAGCGCCAAAGAATTAGCGGCCAAATTTTACATACGGAATCTATTTCTCTCACTTTCCAATGTCATAGAAACTTGAAATTTGGCACGAGCATTGATTATGCCATAAATAGGAAAAGCAAATGGGTCCCAACTCAATTATTCAATTCTAGCGCAAAAGAACTAGCGTCCAAATTTTACGTACGGAATCTAATTCTCTCACTTTCCAATGTCATAGCAACTTGAAATTTGGCATGAGCATTGATTATGTCATAAATAGGAAAAGTTAATGGGTCCCAACTCGATTATTTAATTCTAAGTGCCAAGGAATTAGCGTCCAAATTTTACGTACGGAATCTAATTCTCTCACTTTCCAATGTCATAAAAACTTGAAATTTGGCACGAGCATTGATTATGTCATAAATAGAAAAAGTTCAAGGGTCCCAACTCCATTAAGCAATTCTAAGCGCCAAAGAATTAGCGTCCAAATTTTACGTACGGAATCTAATTTTCTCACTTCCCAATGTCATAGAAACTTGAAATTTGGCACGAGCATTGATTATGTCATAAATAGGAAAAGTTAATGGGTCCCAACTCGATTATTCAATTCTAAGTGCCAAAGAATTAGCGGCCAAATTTTACGAACGGAATCTAATTCTCTCACTTTCCAATGTCATAGAAACTTGAAATTTGGCACGAGCATTGATTCTGTCATAAATAGGAAACGTTAATGGGTCCCAACTCAATTATTTAATTCTAAGCGCCAAAGAATTAGCGTCCAAATTTTACATACGGAATCTAATTCTCTCACTTTCCAATGTCATAGAAACTTGAAATTTGGCACGAGCATTGATTATGTCATAAATAGGAAAAGTTCAAGGGTCCCAACTCCAATATTCAATTCTAAGCGCCAAAGAATTAGCGTCCAAATTTTACGTACGGAATTTCTCACTTCCCAATGTCATAGAAACTTGAAATTTGGCACGAGCATTGATTATGTCATAAATAGGAAAAGTTAGTGGGTCCCAACTCGATTATTCAATTCTAAGAACCAAAGAATTAGCGTCCAAATTTTACGTACGGAATCTAATTTTCTCACTTCCCGATGTCATAGAAACTTAAAATTTGGCACGAGCATTGATTATGTCATAAATAGGAAAAGTTCAAGGGTCCCAACTCCATTATGCAATTCTAAGCGCCAAAAATTAGCATCCAAATTTTATGTACGGAATCTAATTCTCTCACTTTCCAATGTCATAGAAACTTGAAATTTGGCATGAGCATTGATGATGTCATAAATAGGAAAAGTTAATGGGTCCCAACTCCATTATTCAATTCTAAGCGCCAAAGAATTAGCGGCCAAATTTTATGTACGGAATCTAATTCTCTCACTTTCCAATGTCATAGAAACTTGAAATTTGGCACGAGCATTGATTATGCCATAAATAGGAAAAGCTAATGGGTCCCAACTCAATTATTTAATTCTAGCGCAAAAGAACTAGCGTCCAAATTTTACGTACGGAATCTAATTCTCTCACTTTCCAATGTCATAGAAACTTGAAATTTGGCACGAGCATTGATTATGTCATAAATAGGAAAAGTTAATGGGTCCCAACTCGATTATTCAATTCTAAGTGCCAAAGAATTAGCGTCCAAATTTTACGTACGGAATCTAATTTCCTCACTTTCCAATGTCATAGAAACTTGAAATTTGGCACGAGCATTGATTCTGTCATAAATAGGAAAAACTAATGGGTCCCAACTCGATTATTCAATTCTAAGCGCCAAAGAATTAGCGTCCAAATTTTACGTACGGAATCTAATTTTCTCACTTCCCAATGTCATAGAAACTTGAAATTTGGCACGAGCATTGATTATGTCATAAATAGGAAAAACTAATGGGTCCCAACTCGATTATTCAATTCTAAGCACCAAAGAATTAGCGTCCAAATTTTACATACAGAATCTAATTCTATCACTTTCCAATGTCATAGAAACTTGAAATTTGGCACTAGCATTGTTTATGTCATAAATAGGAAAAGTTAATGGGTCCCAACTCGATTATTCAATTCTAAGAACCAAAGAATTAGCGTCCAAGTTTTACGTACGGAATCTAATTTTCTCACTTCCCGATGTCATAGAAACTTAAAATTTGGCACGAGCATTGATTATGTCATAAATAGGAAAAGTTCAAGGGTCCCAACTCCATTATGCAATTCTAAGCGCCAAAAATTAGCATCCAAATTTTATGTACGGAATCTAATTCTCTCACTTTCCAATGTCATAGAAACTTGAAATTTGGCATGAGCATTGATGATGTCATAAATAGGAAAAGTTAATGGGTCCCAACTCCATTATTCAATTCTAAGCGCCAAAGAATTAGCGGCCAAATTTTATGTACGGAATCTAATTCTCTCACTTTCCAATGTCATAGAAACTTGAAATTTGGCACGAGCATTGATTATGCCATAAATAGGAAAAGCTAATGGGTCCCAACTCAATTATTTAATTCTAGCGCAAAAGAACTAGCGTCCAAATTTTACGTACGGAATCTAATTCTCTCACTTTCCAATGTCATAGAAACTTGAAATTTGGCACGAGCATTGATTATGTCATAAATAGGAAAAGTTAATGGGTCCCAACTCGATTATTCAATTCTAAGTGCCAAAGAATTAGCGTCCAAATTTTACGTACGGAATCTAATTTCCTCACTTTCCAATGTCATAGAAACTTGAAATTTGGCACGAGCATTGATTCTGTCATAAATAGGAAAAACTAATGGGTCCCAACTCGATTATTCAATTCTAAGCGCCAAAGAATTAGCGTCCAAATTTTACGTACGGAATCTAATTTTCTCACTTCCCAATGTCCTAGAAACTTGAAATTTGGCACGAGCATTGATTATGTCATAAATAGGAAAAACTAATGGGTCCCAACTCGATTATTCAATTCTAAGCACCAAAGAATTAGCGTCCAAATTTTACATACAGAATCTAATTCTATCACTTTCCAATGTCATAGAAACTTGAAATTTGGCACTAGCATTGTTTATGTCATAAATAGGAAAAGTTAATGGGTCCCAACTCGATTATTCAATTCTTAGCGCCAAAGAATTAGCGGCCAAATTTTACGTACGGAATTTCTCACTTCCCAATGTCATAGAAACTTGAAATTTGGCACGAGCATTGATTATATCATAAATAGGAAAAGTTAATGGGTCCCAACTCGATTATTCAATTCTAACCGCCAAAGAATTAGCGTCCAAATTTTACGTACGGAATCTAATTTTCTCACTTCCCAATGTCATAGAAACTTGAAATTTGGCACGAGCATTGATTATGTCATAAATAGGAAAAGTTAATGGGTCCCAACTCGATTATTCAATTCTAAGCGCCAAAGAATTAGCGGCCAAATTTTACATACGGAATCTAATTCTCTCACTTTCCAATGTCATAAAAACTTGAAATTTGGCACGAGCATTGATTATGTCATAAATAGGAAAAGTTCAAGGGTCCCAACTCGATTATTTAATTCTAAGCACCAAAGAATTAGCGTCCAAATTTTACGTACGGAATCTAATTTTCTCACTTCCCAATGTCATAGAAACTTGAAATTTGGCACGAGCATTGATTATGTCATAAATAGGAAAGTTGATGGGTCCCAACTCGATTATTCAATTCTAAGTGCCAAAGAATTAGCGGCCAAATTTTACGAACAGAATCTAATTCTCTCACTTTCCAATGTCATAGAAACTTGAAATTTGGCACGAGCATTGATTCTGTCATAAATAGGAAACGTTAATGGGTCCCAACTCAATTATTTAATTCTAAGCGCCAAAGAATTAGCGGCCAAATTTTACGTACGGAATTTCTCACTTCCCAATGTCATAGAAACTTGAAATTTGGCACGAGCATTGATTATATCATAAATAGGAAAAGTTAATGGGTCCCAACTCGATTATTCAATTCTAACCGCCAAAGAATTAGCGTCCAAATTTTACGTACGGAATCTAATTTTCTCACTTCCCAATGTCATAGAAACTTGAAATTTGGCACGAGCATTGATTATGTCATAAATAGGAAAAGTTAATGGGTCCCAACTCGATTATTCAATTCTAAGCGCCAAAGAATTAGCGGCCAAATTTTACATACGGAATCTAATTCTCTCACTTTCCAATGTCATAAAAACTTGAAATTTGGCACGAGCATTGATTATGTCATAAATAGGAAAAGTTCAAGGGTCCCAACTCGATTATTTAATTCTAAGCACCAAAGAATTAGCGTCCAAATTTTACGTACGGAATCTAATTTTCTCACTTCCCAATGTCATAGAAACTTGAAATTTGGCACGAGCATTGATTATGTCATAAATAGGAAAGTTGATGGGTCCCAACTCGATTATTCAATTCTAAGTGCCAAAGAATTAGCGGCCAAATTTTACGAACAGAATCTAATTCTCTCACTTTCCAATGTCATAGAAACTTGAAATTTGGCACGAGCATTGATTCTGTCATAAATAGGAAACGTTAATGGGTCCCAACTCAATTATTTAATTCTAAGCGCCAAAAATTAGCATCCAAATTTTATGTACGGAATCTAATTCTCTCACTTTCCAATGTCATAGAAACTTGAAATTTGGCATGAGCATTGATGATGTCATAAATAGGAAAAGTTAATGGGTCCCAACTCCATTATTCAATTCTAAGCGCCAAAGAATTAGCGGCCAAATTTTATGTACGGAATCTAATTCTCTCACTTTCCAATGTCATAGAAACTTGAAATTTGGCACGAGCATTGATTATGCCATAAATAGGAAAAGCTAATGGGTCCCAACTCAATTATTTAATTCTAGCGCAAAAGAACTAGCGTCCAAATTTTACGTACGGAATCTAATTCTCTCACTTTCCAATGTCATAGAAACTTGAAATTTGGCACGAGCATTGATTATGTCATAAATAGGAAAAGTTAATGGGTCCCAACTCGATTATTCAATTCTAAGTGCCAAAGAATTAGCGTCCAAATTTTACGTACGGAATCTAATTTCCTCACTTTCCAATGTCATAGAAACTTGAAATTTGGCACGAGCATTGATTCTGTCATAAATAGGAAAAACTAATGGGTCCCAACTCGATTATTCAATTCTAAGCGCCAAAGAATTAGCGTCCAAATTTTACGTACGGAATCTAATTTTCTCACTTCCCAATGTCCTAGAAACTTGAAATTTGGCACGAGCATTGATTATGTCATAAATAGGAAAAACTAATGGGTCCCAACTCGATTATTCAATTCTAAGCACCAAAGAATTAGCGTCCAAATTTTACATACAGAATCTAATTCTATCACTTTCCAATGTCATAGAAACTTGAAATTTGGCACTAGCATTGTTTATGTCATAAATAGGAAAAGTTAATGGGTCCCAACTCGATTATTCAATTCTTAGCGCCAAAGAATTAGCGGCCAAATTTTACGTACGGAATTTCTCACTTCCCAATGTCATAGAAACTTGAAATTTGGCACGAGCATTGATTATATCATAAATAGGAAAAGTTAATGGGTCCCAACTCGATTATTCAATTCTAACCGCCAAAGAATTAGCGTCCAAATTTTACGTACGGAATCTAATTTTCTCACTTCCCAATGTCATAGAAACTTGAAATTTGGCACGAGCATTGATTATGTCATAAATAGGAAAAGTTAATGGGTCCCAACTCGATTATTCAATTCTAAGCGCCAAAGAATTAGCGGCCAAATTTTACATACGGAATCTAATTCTCTCACTTTCCAATGTCATAAAAACTTGAAATTTGGCACGAGCATTGATTATGTCATAAATAGGAAAAGTTCAAGGGTCCCAACTCGATTATTTAATTCTAAGCACCAAAGAATTAGCGTCCAAATTTTACGTACGGAATCTAATTTTCTCACTTCCCAATGTCATAGAAACTTGAAATTTGGCACGAGCATTGATTATGTCATAAATAGGAAAGTTGATGGGTCCCAACTCGATTATTCAATTCTAAGTGCCAAAGAATTAGCGGCCAAATTTTACGAACAGAATCTAATTCTCTCACTTTCCAATGTCATAGAAACTTGAAATTTGGCACGAGCATTGATTCTGTCATAAATAGGAAACGTTAATGGGTCCCAACTCAATTATTTAATTCTAAGCGCCAAAGAATTAGCGGCCAAATTTTACGTATGGAATTTCTCACTTCCCAATGTCATAGAAACTTGAAATTTGGCACGAGCATTGATTATATCATAAATAGGAAAAGTTAATGGGTCCCAACTCGATTATTCAATTCTAACCGCCAAAGAATTAGCGTCCAAATTTTACGTACGGAATCTAATTTTCTCACTTCCCAATGTCATAGAAACTTGAAATTTGGCACGAGCATTGATTATGTCATAAATAGGAAAAGTTAATGGGTCCCAACTCGATTATTCAATTCTAAGCGCCAAAGAATTAGCGGCCAAATTTTACATACGGAATCTAATTCTCTCACTTTCCAATGTCATAAAAACTTGAAATTTGGCACGAGCATTGATTATGTCATAAATAGGAAAAGTTCAAGGGTCCCAACTCGATTATTTAATTCTAAGCACCAAAGAATTAGCGTCCAAATTTTACGTACGGAATCTAATTTTCTCACTTCCCAATGTCATAGAAACTTGAAATTTGGCACGAGCATTGATTATGTCATAAATAGGAAAGTTGATGGGTCCCAACTCGATTATTCAATTCTAAGTGCCAAAGAATTAGCGGCCAAATTTTACGAACAGAATCTAATTCTCTCACTTTCCAATGTCATAGAAACTTGAAATTTGGCACGAGCATTGATTCTGTCATAAATAGGAAACGTTAATGGGTCCCAACTCAATTATTTAATTCTAAGCGCCAAAGAATTAGCGGCCAAATTTTACATACAGAATCTAATTCTCTCACTTTCCAATGTCATAGAAACTTGAAATTTGGCACGAGCATTGATTATGCCATAAATAGGAAAAGCTAATGGGTCCCAACTCAAATATTGAATTCTAGCGCAAAAGAACTAGCGTCCAAATTTTACGTACGGAATCTAATTCTCTCACTTTCCAATGTCATAGAAACTTGAAATTTGGCACGAGCGTTGATTATGTCATAAATAGGAAAAGTTAACGGGTCCCAACTCGATTATTTAATTCTAAGTGCCAAGGAATTAGCGTCCAAATTTTACGTACGGAATCTAATTTTCTCACTTCCCAATGTCATAAAAACTTAAAATTTGGCACTAGCATTGTTTATGTCATAAATAGGAAAAGTTAATTTGTCCCAACTCGATTATTCAATTCTAAGCGCCAAAGAATTAGCGGCCAAATTTTACATACGGAATCTAATTCTCTCACTTTCCAATGTCATAGAAACTTGAAATTTGGCACGAGCATTGATTATTTCATAAATAGGAAAAACTAATGGGTCCCAACTCGATTATTCAATTCTAAGCGCCAAAGAATTAGCGTCCAAATTTTATGTACGGAATCTAATTTTCTCACTACCCAATGTCATAGAAACTTGAAATTTGGCACGAGCATTGATTATGTCATAAATAGGAAAAGTTAATGGGTCCCAACTCGATTATTCAATTCTAAGCGCCAAAGAATTAGCGGCCAAATTTTACATACGGAATCTAATTCTCTCACTTTCCAATGTCATAGAAACTTGAAATTTGGCATGAGCATTGATTATGTCATAAATAGGAAAAGTTAATGGGTCCCAACTCGATTATTCAATTCTAAGCGCCAAAGAATTAGCGGCCAAATTTTACATACGGAATCTATTTCTCTCACTTTCCAATGTCATAGAAACTTGAAATTTGGCACGAGCATTGATTATGCCATAAATAGGAAAAGCTAATGGGTCCCAACTCAATTATTCAATTCTAGCGCAAAAGAACTAGCGTCCAAATTTTACGTACGGAATCTAATTCTCTCACTTTCCAATGTCATAGCAACTTGAAATTTGGCATGAGCATTGATTATGTCATAAATAGGAAAAGTTAATGGGTCCCAACTCGATTATTTAATTCTAAGTGCCAAGGAATTAGCGTCCAAATTTTACGTACGGAATCTAATTCTCTCACTTTCCAATGTCATAAAAACTTGAAATTTGGCACGAGCATTGATTATGTCATAAATAGAAAAAGTTCAAGGGTCCCAACTCCATTAAGCAATTCTAAGCGCCAAAGAATTAGCGTCCAAATTTTACGTACGGAATCTAATTTTCTCACTTCCCAATGTCATAGAAACTTGAAATTTGGCACGAGCATTGATTATGTCATAAATAGGAAAAGTTAATGGGTCCCAACTCGATTATTCAATTCTAAGTGCCAAAGAATTAGCGGCCAAATTTTACGAACGGAATCTAATTCTCTCACTTTCCAATGTCATAGAAACTTGAAATTTGGCACGAGCATTGATTCTGTCATAAATAGGAAACGTTAATGGGTCCCAACTCAATTATTTAATTCTAAGCGCCAAAGAATTAGCGTCCAAATTTTACATACGGAATCTAATTCTCTCACTTTCCAATGTCATAGAAACTTGAAATTTGGCACGAGCATTGATTATGTCATAAATAGGAAAAGTTCAAGGGTCCCAACTCCAATATTCAATTCTAAGCGCCAAAGAATTAGCGTCCAAATTTTACGTACGGAATTTCTCACTTCCCAATGTCATAGAAACTTGAAATTTGGCACGAGCATTGATTATGTCATAAATAGGAAAAGTTAATGGGTCCCAACTCGATTATTCAATTCTAAGAACCAAAGAATTAGCGTCCAAATTTTACGTACGGAATCTAATTTTCTCACTTCCCGATGTCATTGAAACTTAAAATTTGGCACGAGCATTGATTATGTCATAAATAGGAAAAGTTCAAGGGTCCCAACTCCATTATGCAATTCTAAGCGCCAAAAATTAGCATCCAAATTTTATGTACGGAATCTAATTCTCTCACTTTCCAATGTCATAGAAACTTGAAATTTGGCATGAGCATTGATGATGTCATAAATAGGAAAAGTTAATGGGTCCCAACTCCATTATTCAATTCTAAGCGCCAAAGAATTAGCGGCCAAATTTTATGTACGGAATCTAATTCTCTCACTTTCCAATGTCATAGAAACTTGAAATTTGGCACGAGCATTGATTATGCCATAAATAGGAAAAGCTAATGGGTCCCAACTCAATTATTTAATTCTAGCGCAAAAGAACTAGCGTCCAAATTTTACGTACGGAATCTAATTTTCTCACTTTCCAATGTCATAGAAACTTGAAATTTGGCACGAGCATTGATTATGTCATAAATAGGAAAAGTTAATGGGTCCCAACTCGATTATTTAATTCTAAGTGCCAAAGAATTAGCGTCCAAATTTTACGTACGGAATCTAATTTCCTCACTTTCCAATGTCATAGAAACTTGAAATTTGGCACGAGCATTGATTCTGTCATAAATAGGAAAAACTAATGGGTCCCAACTCGATTATTCAATTCTAAGCGCCAAAGAATTAGCGTCCAAATTTTACGTACGGAATCTAATTTTCTCACTTCCCAATGTCATAGAAACTTGAAATTTGGCACGAGCATTGATTATGTCATAAATAGGAAAAACTAATGGGTCCCAACTCGATTATTCAATTCTAAGCACCAAAGAATTAGCATCCAAATTTTACATACAGAATCTAATTCTATCACTTTCCAATGTCATAGAAACTTGAAATTTGGCACTAGCATTGTTTATGTCATAAATAGGAAAAGTTAATGGGTCCCAACTCGATTATTCAATTCTAAGAACCAAAGAATTAGCGTCCAAATTTTACGTACGGAATCTAATTTTCTCACTTCCCGATGTCATAGAAACTTAAAATTTGGCACGAGCATTGATTATGTCATAAATAGGAAAAGTTCAAGGGTCCCAACTCCATTATGCAATTCTAAGCGCCAAAAATTAGCATCCAAATTTTATGTACGGAATCTAATTCTCTCACTTTCCAATGTCATAGAAACTTGAAATTTGGCATGAGCATTGATGATGTCATAAATAGGAAAAGTTAATGGGTCCCAACTCCATTATTCAATTCTAAGCGCCAAAGAATTAGCGGCCAAATTTTATGTACGGAATCTAATTCTCTCACTTTCCAATGTCATAGAAACTTGAAATTTGGCACGAGCATTGATTATGCCATAAATAGGAAAAGCTAATGGGTCCCAGCTCAATTATTTAATTCTAGCGCAAAAGAACTAGCGTCCAAATTTTACGTACGGAATCTAATTCTCTCACTTTCCAATGTCATAGAAACTTGAAATTTGGCACGAGCATTGATTATGTCATAAATAGGAAAAGTTAATGGGTCCCAACTCGATTATTCAATTCTAAGTGCCAAAGAATTAGCGTCCAAATTTTACGTACGGAATCTAATTTCCTCACTTTCCAATGTCATAGAAACTTGAAATTTGGCACGAGCATTGATTCTGTCATAAATAGGAAAAACTAATGGGTCCCAACTCGATTATTCAATTCTAAGCGCCAAAGAATTAGCGTCCAAATTTTACGTACGGAATCTAATTTTCTCACTTCCCAATGTCATAGAAACTTGAAATTTGGCACTAGCATTGTTTATGTCATAAATAGGAAAAGTTAATGGGTCCCAACTTGATTATTCAATTCTTAGCGCCAAAGAATTAGCGGCCAAATTTTACGTACGGAATTTCTCACTTCCCAATGTCATAGAAACTTGAAATTTGGCACGAGCATTGATTATATCATAAATAGGAAAAGTTAATGGGTCCCAACTCGATTATTCAATTCTAACCGCCAAAGAATTAGCGTCCAAATTTTACGTACGGAATCTAATTTTCTCACTTCCCAATGTCATAGAAACTTGAAATTTGGCACGAGCATTGATTATGTCATAAATAGGAAAAGTTAATGGGTCCCAACTCGATTATTCAATTCTAAGCGCCAAAGAATTAGCGGCCAAATTTTACATACGGAATCTAATTCTCTCACTTTCCAATGTCATAGAAACTTGAAATTTGGCACGAGCATTGATTATGTCATAAATAGGAAAAGTTCAAGGGTCCCAACTCGATTATTTAATTCTAAGCACCAAAGAATTAGCGTCCAAATTTTACGTACGGAATCTAATTTTCTCACTTCCCAATGTCATAGAAACTTGAAATTTGGCACGAGCATTGATTATGTCATAAATAGGAAAGTTAATGGGTCCCAACTCGATTATTCAATTCTAAGTGCCAAAGAATTAGCGGCCAAATTTTACGAACAGAATCTAATTCTCTCACTTTCCAATGTCATAGAAACTTGAAATTTGGCACGAGCATTGATTCTGTCATAAATAGGAAACGTTAATGGGTCCCAACTCAATTATTTAATTCTAAGCGCCAAAGAATTAGCGGCCAAATTTTACATACAGAATCTAATTCTCTCACTTTCCAATGTCATAGAAACTTGAAATTTGGCACGAGCATTGATTATGCCATAAATAGGAAAAGCTAATGGGTCCCAACTCAAATATTGAATTCTAGCGCAAAAGAACTAGCGTCCAAATTTTACGTACGGAATCTAATTCTCTCACTTTCCAATGTCATAGAAACTTGAAATTTGGCACGAGCGTTGATTATGTCATAAATAGGAAAAGTTAAGGGGTCCCAACTCGATTATTTAATTCTAAGTGCCAAGGAATTAGCGTCCAAATTTTACGTACGGAATCTAATTTTCTCACTTCCCAATGTCATAGAAACTTAAAATGTGGCACTAGCATTGTTTATGTCATAAATAGGAAAAGTTAATTTGTCCCAACTCGATTATTCAATTCTAAGCGCCAAAGAATTAGCGGCCAAATTTTACATACGGAATCTAATTCTCTCACTTTCCAATGTCATAGAAACTTGAAATTTGGCACGAGCATTGATTATGTCATAAATAGGAAAAACTAATGGGTCCCAACTCGATTATTCAATTCTAAGCGCCAAAGAATTAGCGTCCAAATTTTATGTACGGAATCTAATTTTCTCACTTCCCAATGTCATAGAAACTTGAAATTTGGCACGAGCATTGATTATATCATAAATAGGAAAAGTTAATGGGTCCCAACTCGATTATTCAATTCTAAGCGCCAAAGAATTAGCGGCCAAATTTTACATACGGAATCTAATTCTCTCACTTTCCAATGTCATAGAAACTTGAAATTTGGCATGAGCATTGATTATGTCATAAATAGGAAAAGTTAATGGGTCCCAACTCGATTATTCAATTCTAAGCGCCAAAGAATTAGCGGCCAAATTTTACATACGGAATCTATTTCTCTCACTTTCCAATGTCATAGAAACTTGAAATTTGGCACGAGCATTGATTATGCCATAAATAGGAAAAGCTAATGGGTCCCAACTCAATTATTCAATTCTAGCGCAAAAGAACTAGCGTCCAAATTTTACGTACGGAATCTAATTCTCTCACTTTCCAATGTCATAGCAACTTGAAATTTGGCATGAGCATTGATTATGTCATAAATAGGAAAAGTTAATGGGTCCCAACTCGATTATTTAATTCTAAGTGCCAAGGAATTAGCGTCCAAATTTTACGTACGGAATCTAATTCTCTCACTTTCCAATGTCATAAAAACTTGAAATTTGGCATGAGCATTGATTATGTCATAAATAGGAAAAGTTAATGGGTCCCAACTCGATTATTCAATTCTAAGTGCCAAAGAATTAGCGGCCAAATTTTACGAACGGAATCTAATTCTCTCACTTTCCAATGTCATAGAAACTTGAAATTTGGCACGAGCATTGATTCTGTCATAAATAGGAAACGTTAATGGGTCCCAACTCAATTATTTAATTCTAAGCGCCATAGAATTAGCGTCCAAATTTTACATACGGAATCTAATTCTCTCACTTTCCAATGTCATAGAAACTTGAAATTTGGCACGAGCATTGATTATGTCATAAATAGGAAAAGTTCAAGGGTCCCAACTCCAATATTCAATTCTAAGCGCCAAAGAATTAGCGGCCAAATTTTACGTACGGAATTTCTCACTTCCCAATGTCATAGAAACTTGAAATTTGGCACGAGCATTGATTATGTCATAAATAGGAAAAGTTAATGGGTCCCAACTCGATTATTCAATTCTAAGAACCAAAGAATTAGCGTCCAAATTTTACGTACGGAATCTAATTTTCTCACTTCCCGATGTCATAGAAACTTAAAATTTGGCACGAGCATTGATTATGTCATAAATAGGAAAAGTTCAAGGGTCCCAACTCCATTATGCAATTCTAAGCGCCAAAAATTAGCATCCAAATTTTATGTACGGAATCTAATTCTCTCACTTTCCAATGTCATAGAAACTTGAAATTTGGCACGAGCATTGATTATGTCATAAATAGGAAAAGTTAATGGGTCCCAACTCGATTATTTAATTCTAAGTGCCAAAGAATTAGCGTCCAAATTTTACGTACGGAATCTAATTTCCTCACTTTCCAATGTCATAGAAACTTGAAATTTGGCACGAGCATTGATTCTGTCATAAATAGGAAAAACTAATGAGTCCCAACTCGATTATTCAATTCTAAGCGCCAAAGAATTAGCGTCCAAATTTTACGTACGGAATCTAATTTTCTCACTTCCCAATGTCATAGAAACTTGAAATTTGGCACGAGCATTGATTATGTCATAAATAGGAAAAACTAATGGGTCCCAACTCGATTATTCAATTCTAAGCACCAAAGAATTAGCGTCCAAATTTTACATACAGAATCTAATTCTATCACTTTCCAATGTCATAGAAACTTGAAATTTGGCACTAGCATTGTTTATGTCATAAATAGGAAAAGTTAATGGGTCCCAACTCGATTATTAAATTCTTAGCGCCAAAGAATTAGCGGCCAAATTTTACGTACGGAATTTCTCACTTCCCAATGTCATAGAAACTTGAAATTTGGCACGAGCATTGATTATATCATAAATAGGAAAAGTTAATGGGTCCCAACTCGATTATTCAATTCTAAGCGCCAAAGAATTAGCGTCCAAATTTTACGTACGGAATCTAATTTTCTCACTTCCCAATGTCATAGAAACTTGAAATTTGGCACGAGCATTGATTATGTCATAAATAGGAAAAGTTAATGGGTCCCAACTCGATTATTCAATTCTAAGCGCCAAAGAATTAGCGGCCAAATTTTACATACGGAATCTAATTCTCTCACTTTCCAATGTCATAAAAACTTGAAATTTGGCACGAGCATTGATTATGTCATAAATAGGAAAAGTTCAAGGGTCCCAACTCGATTATTTAATTCTAAGCACCAAAGAATTAGCGTCCAAATTTTACGTACGGAATCTAATTTTCTCACTTCCCAATGTCATAGAAACTTGAAATTTGGCATGAGCATTGATTATGTCATAAATAGGAAAAGTTAATGGGTCCCAACTCGATTATTTAATTCTAAGTGCCAAGGAATTAGCGTCCAAATTTTACGTACGGAATCAAATTTTCTCACTTCCCAATGTCATAGAAACTTAAAATCTGGCACCAGCATTGATTATGTCATAAATAGGAAAAACTAATGGGTCCCAACTCGATTATTCAATTCTAAGCGCCAAAGAATTAGCGTCCAAATTTTACGTACGGAATCTAATTCTCTCACTTTCCAATGTCATAGAAACTTGAAATTTGGCATGAGCATTGATTATGTCATAAATAGGAAAAGTTAATGGGTCCCAACTCGATTATTCAATTCTAAGCGCCAAAGAATTAGCGGCCAAATTTTACATACGGAATCTAATTCTCTCACTTTCCAATGTCATAGAAACTTGAAATTTGGCACGAGCATTGATTATGCCATAAATAGGAAAAGCTAATGGGTCCCAACTCAATTATTCAATTCTAGCGCAAAAGAACTAGCGTCCAAATTTTACGTACGGAATCTAATTCTCTCACTTTCCAATGTCATAGCAACTTGAAATTTGGCATGAGCATTGATTATGTCATAAATAGGAAAAGTTAATGGGTCCCAACTCGATTATTTAATTCTAAGTGCCCAGGAATTAGCGTCCAAATTTTACGTACGGAATCTAATTTTCTCACTTCCCAATGTCATAGAAACTTAAAATTTGGCACTAGCATTGTTTATGTCATAAATAGGAAAAGTTAATTTGTCCCAACTCGATTATTCAATTCTAAGCGCCAAAGAATTAGCGGCCAAATTTTACATACGGAATCTAATTCTCTCACTTTCCAATGTCATAGAAACTTGAAATTTGGCACGAGCATTGATTATGTCATAAATAGGAAAAGTAATGGGTCCCAACTCGATTATTCAATTCTAAGTGCCAAAGAATTAGCGTCCAAATTTTACGTACGGTATCTTATTTTCTCACTTCCCAATGTCATAGAAACTTGAAATTTGGCACGAGCATTGATTATGTCATAAATAGGAAAAGCTAATGGGTCCCAACTCGATTATTCAATTCTAAGCGCCAAAGAATTAGCGTCCAAATTTTACGTACGGAATCTAATTCTCTCACTTTCCAATGTCATAGAAACTTGAAATTTGGCATGAGCATTGATTATGTCATAAATAGGAAAAGTTCATGGGTCCCAACTCGATTATTCAATTCTAAGCGCCAAAGAATTAGCGGCCAAATTTTACATACGGAATCTAATTCTCTCACTTTCCAATGTCATAGAAACTTGAAATTTGGCACGAGCATTGATTATGCCATAAATAGGAAAAGCTAATGGGTCCCAACTCAATTATTCAATTCTAGCGCAAAAGAACTAGCGTCCAAATTTTACGTACGGAATCTAATTCTCTCACTTTCCAATGTCATAGCAACTTGAAATTTGGCATGAGCATTGATTATGTCATAAATAGGAAAAGTTAATGGGTCCCAACTCGATTATTTAATTCTAAGTGCCAAGGAATTAGCGTCCAAATTTTACGTACGGAATCTAATTTTCTCACTTCCCAATGTCATAGAAACTTAAAATTTGGCACTAGCATTGTTTATGTCATAAATAGGAAAAGTTAATTTGTCCCAACTCGATTATTCAATTCTAAGCGCCAAAGAATTAGCGGCCAAATTTTACATACGGAATCTAATTCTCTCACTTTCCAATGTCATAGAAACTTGAAATTTGGCACGAGCATTGATTATGTCATAAATAGGAAAAGTTAATGGGTCCCAACTCGATTATTCAATTCTAAGCGCCAAAGAATTAGCGGCCAAATTTTACATACAGAATCTAATTCTCTCACTTTCCAATGTCATAGAAACTTGAAATTTGGCACGAGCATTGATTATGCCATAAATAGGAAAAGCTAATGGGTCCCAACTCAAATATTGAATTCTAGCGCAAAAGAACTAGCGTCCAAATTTTACGTACGGAATCTAATTCTCTCACTTTCCAATGTCATAGAAACTTGAAATTTGGCACGAGCGTTGATTATGTCATAAATAGGAAAAGTTAAGGGGTCCCAACTCGATTATTTAATTCTAAGTGCCAAGGAATTAGCGTCCAAATTTTACGTACGGAATCTAATTTTCTCACTTCCCAATGTCATAGAAACTTAAAATGTGGCACTAGCATTGTTTATGTCATAAATAGGAAAAGTTAATTTGTCCCAACTCGATTATTCAATTCTAAGCGCCAAAGAATTAGCGGCCAAATTTTACATACGGAATCTAATTCTCTCACTTTCCAATGTCATAGAAACTTGAAATTTGGCACGAGCATTGATTATGTCATAAATAGGAAAAACTAATGGGTCCCAACTCGATTATTCAATTCTAAGCGCCAAAGAATTAGCGTCCAAATTTTATGTACGGAATCTAATTTTCTCACTTCCCAATGTCATAGAAACTTGAAATTTGGCACGAGCATTGATTATATCATAAATAGGAAAAGTTAATGGGTCCCAACTCGATTATTCAATTCTAAGCGCCAAAGAATTAGCGGCCAAATTTTACATACGGAATCTAATTCTCTCACTTTCCAATGTCATAGAAACTTGAAATTTGGCATGAGCATTGATTATGTCATAAATAGGAAAAGTTAATGGGTCCCAACTCGATTATTCAATTCTAAGCGCCAAAGAATTAGCGGCCAAATTTTACATACGGAATCTATTTCTCTCACTTTCCAATGTCATAGAAACTTGAAATTTGGCACGAGCATTGATTATGCCATAAATAGGAAAAGCTAATGGGTCCCAACTCAATTATTCAATTCTAGCGCAAAAGAACTAGCGTCCAAATTTTACGTACGGAATCTAATTCTCTCACTTTCCAATGTCATAGCAACTTGAAATTTGGCATGAGCATTGATTATGTCATAAATAGGAAAAGTTAATGGGTCCCAACTCGATTATTTAATTCTAAGTGCCAAGGAATTAGCGTCCAAATTTTACGTACGGAATCTAATTCTCTCACTTTCCAATGTCATAAAAACTTGAAATTTGGCACGAGCATTGATTATGTCATAAATAGAAAAAGTTCAAGGGTCCCAACTCCATTAAGCAATTCTAAGCGCCAAAGAATTAGCGTCCAAATTTTACGTACGGAATCTAATTTTCTCACTTCCCAATGTCATAGAAACTTGAAATTTGGCACGAGCATTGATTATGTCATAAATAGGAAAAGTTAATGGGTCCCAACTCGATTATTCAATTCTAAGTGCCAAAGAATTAGCGGCCAAATTTTACGAACGGAATCTAATTCTCTCACTTTCCAATGTCATAGAAACTTGAAATTTGGCACGAGCATTGATTCTGTCATAAATAGGAAACGTTAATGGGTCCCAACTCAATTATTTAATTCTAAGCGCCATAGAATTAGCGTCCAAATTTTACATACGGAATCTAATTCTCTCACTTTCCAATGTCATAGAAACTTGAAATTTGGCACGAGCATTGATTATGTCATAAATAGGAAAAGTTCAAGGGTCCCAACTCCAATATTCAATTCTAAGCGCCAAAGAATTAGCGGCCAAATTTTACGTACGGAATTTCTCACTTCCCAATGTCATAGAAACTTGAAATTTGGCACGAGCATTGATTATGTCATAAATAGGAAAAGTTAATGGGTCCCAACTCGATTATTCAATTCTAAGAACCAAAGAATTAGCGTCCAAATTTTACGTACGGAATCTAATTTTCTCACTTCCCGATGTCATAGAAACTTAAAATTTGGCACGAGCATTGATTATGTCATAAATAGGAAAAGTTCAAGGGTCCCAACTCCATTATGCAATTCTAAGCGCCAAAAATTAGCATCCAAATTTTATGTACGGAATCTAATTCTCTCACTTTCCAATGTCATAGAAACTTGAAATTTGGCACGAGCATTGATTATGTCATAAATAGGAAAAGTTAATGGGTCCCAACTCGATTATTTAATTCTAAGTGCCAAAGAATTAGCGTCCAAATTTTACGTACGGAATCTAATTTCCTCACTTTCCAATGTCATAGAAACTTGAAATTTGGCACGAGCATTGATTCTGTCATAAATAGGAAAAACTAATGAGTCCCAACTCGATTATTCAATTCTAAGCGCCAAAGAATTAGCGTCCAAATTTTACGTACGGAATCTAATTTTCTCACTTCCCAATGTCATAGAAACTTGAAATTTGGCACGAGCATTGATTATGTCATAAATAGGAAAAACTAATGGGTCCCAACTCGATTATTCAATTCTAAGCACCAAAGAATTAGCGTCCAAATTTTACATACAGAATCTAATTCTATCACTTTCCAATGTCATAGAAACTTGAAATTTGGCACTAGCATTGTTTATGTCATAAATAGGAAAAGTTAATGGGTCCCAACTCGATTATTAAATTCTTAGCGCCAAAGAATTAGCGGCCAAATTTTACGTACGGAATTTCTCACTTCCCAATGTCATAGAAACTTGAAATTTGGCACGAGCATTGATTATATCATAAATAGGAAAAGTTAATGGGTCCCAACTCGATTATTCAATTCTAAGCGCCAAAGAATTAGCGTCCAAATTTTACGTACGGAATCTAATTTTCTCACTTCCCAATGTCATAGAAACTTGAAATTTGGCACGAGCATTGATTATGTCATAAATAGGAAAAGTTAATGGGTCCCAACTCGATTATTCAATTCTAAGCGCCAAAGAATTAGCGGCCAAATTTTACATACGGAATCTAATTCTCTCACTTTCCAATGTCATAAAAACTTGAAATTTGGCACGAGCATTGATTATGTCATAAATAGGAAAAGTTCAAGGGTCCCAACTCGATTATTTAATTCTAAGCACCAAAGAATTAGCGTCCAAATTTTACGTACGGAATCTAATTTTCTCACTTCCCAATGTCATAGAAACTTGAAATTTGGCATGAGCATTGATTATGTCATAAATAGGAAAAGTTAATGGGTCCCAACTCGATTATTTAATTCTAAGTGCCAAGGAATTAGCGTCCAAATTTTACGTACGGAATCAAATTTTCTCACTTCCCAATGTCATAGAAACTTAAAATCTGGCACCAGCATTGATTATGTCATAAATAGGAAAAACTAATGGGTCCCAACTCGATTATTCAATTCTAAGCGCCAAAGAATTAGCGTCCAAATTTTACGTACGGAATCTAATTCTCTCACTTTCCAATGTCATAGAAACTTGAAATTTGGCATGAGCATTGATTATGTCATAAATAGGAAAAGTTAATGGGTCCCAACTCGATTATTCAATTCTAAGCGCCAAAGAATTAGCGGCCAAATTTTACATACGGAATCTAATTCTCTCACTTTCCAATGTCATAGAAACTTGAAATTTGGCACGAGCATTGATTATGCCATAAATAGGAAAAGCTAATGGGTCCCAACTCAATTATTCAATTCTAGCGCAAAAGAACTAGCGTCCAAATTTTACGTACGGAATCTAATTCTCTCACTTTCCAATGTCATAGCAACTTGAAATTTGGCATGAGCATTGATTATGTCATAAATAGGAAAAGTTAATGGGTCCCAACTCGATTATTTAATTCTAAGTGCCCAGGAATTAGCGTCCAAATTTTACGTACGGAATCTAATTTTCTCACTTCCCAATGTCATAGAAACTTAAAATTTGGCACTAGCATTGTTTATGTCATAAATAGGAAAAGTTAATTTGTCCCAACTCGATTATTCAATTCTAAGCGCCAAAGAATTAGCGGCCAAATTTTACATACGGAATCTAATTCTCTCACTTTCCAATGTCATAGAAACTTGAAATTTGGCACGAGCATTGATTATGTCATAAATAGGAAAAGTAATGGGTCCCAACTCGATTATTCAATTCTAAGTGCCAAAGAATTAGCGTCCAAATTTTACGTACGGTATCTTATTTTCTCACTTCCCAATGTCATAGAAACTTGAAATTTGGCACGAGCATTGATTATGTCATAAATAGGAAAAGCTAATGGGTCCCAACTCGATTATTCAATTCTAAGCGCCAAAGAATTAGCGTCCAAATTTTACGTACGGAATCTAATTCTCTCACTTTCCAATGTCATAGAAACTTGAAATTTGGCATGAGCATTGATTATGTCATAAATAGGAAAAGTTCATGGGTCCCAACTCGATTATTCAATTCTAAGCGCCAAAGAATTAGCGGCCAAATTTTACATACGGAATCTAATTCTCTCACTTTCCAATGTCATAGAAACTTGAAATTTGGCACGAGCATTGATTATGCCATAAATAGGAAAAGCTAATGGGTCCCAACTCAATTATTCAATTCTAGCGCAAAAGAACTAGCGTCCAAATTTTACGTACGGAATCTAATTCTCTCACTTTCCAATGTCATAGCAACTTGAAATTTGGCATGAGCATTGATTATGTCATAAATAGGAAAAGTTAATGGGTCCCAACTCGATTATTTAATTCTAAGTGCCAAGGAATTAGCGTCCAAATTTTACGTACGGAATCTAATTTTCTCACTTCCCAATGTCATAGAAACTTAAAATTTGGCACTAGCATTGTTTATGTCATAAATAGGAAAAGTTAATTTGTCCCAACTCGATTATTCAATTCTAAGCGCCAAAGAATTAGCGGCCAAATTTTACATACGGAATCTAATTCTCTCACTTTCCAATGTCATAGAAACTTGAAATTTGGCACGAGCATTGATTATGTCATAAATAGGAAAAGTTAATGGGTCCCAACTCGATTATTCAATTCTAAGCGCCAAAGAATTAGCGTCCAAATTTTACGTACGGAATCTAATTCTCTCACTTTCCAATGTCATAGAAACTTGAAATTTGGCATGAGCATTGATTATGTCATAAATAGGAAAAGTTAATGGGTCCCAACTCGATTATTCAATTCTAAGCGCCAAAGAATTAGCGGCCAAATTTTACATACGGAATCTATTTCTCTCACTTTCCAATGTCATAGAAACTTGAAATTTGGCACGAGCATTGATTATGCCATAAATAGGAAAAGCTAATGGGTCCCAACTCAATTATTCAATTCTAGCGCAAAAGAACTAGCGTCCAAATTTTACGTACGGAATCTAATTCTCTCACTTTCCAATGTCATAGCAACTTGAAATTTGGCATGAGCATTGATTATGTCATAAATAGGAAAAGTTAATGGGTCCCAACTCGATTATTTAATTCTAAGTGCCCAGGAATTAGCGTCCAAATTTTACGTACGGAATCTAATTTTCTCACTTCCCAATGTCATAGAAACTTAAAATTTGGCACTAGCATTGTTTATGTCATAAATAGGAAAAGTTAATTTGTCCCAACTCGATTATTCAATTCTAAGCGCCAAAGAATTAGCGGCCAAATTTTACATACGGAATCTAATTCTCTCACTTTCCAATGTCATAGAAACTTGAAATTTGGCACGAGCATTGATTATGTCATAAATAGGAAAAGTAATGGGTCCCAACTCGATTATTCAATTCTAAGTGCCAAAGAATTAGCGTCCAAATTTTACGTACGGTATCTTATTTTCTCACTTCCCAATGTCATAGAAACTTGAAATTTGGCACGAGCATTGATTATGTCATAAATAGGAAAAGTTAATGGGTCCCAACTCGATTATTCAATTCTAAGCGCCAAAGAATTAGCGTCCAAATTTTACGTACGGAATCTAATTCTCTCACTTTCCAATGTCATAGAAACTTGAAATTTGGCATGAGCATTGATTATGTCATAAATAGGAAAAGTTCATGGGTCCCAACTCGATTATTCAATTCTAAGCGCCAAAGAATTAGCGGCCAAATTTTACATACGGAATCTAATTCTCTCACTTTCCAATGTCATAGAAACTTGAAATTTGGCACGAGCATTGATTATGCCATAAATAGGAAAAGCTAATGGGTCCCAACTCAATTATTCAATTCTAGCGCAAAAGAACTAGCGTCCAAATTTTACGTACGGAATCTAATTCTCTCACTTTCCAATGTCATAGCAACTTGAAATTTGGCATGAGCATTGATTATGTCATAAATAGGAAAAGTTAATGGGTCCCAACTCGATTATTTAATTCTAAGTGCCAAGGAATTAGCGTCCAAATTTTACGTACGGAATCTAATTTTCTCACTTCCCAATGTCATAGAAACTTAAAATTTGGCACTAGCATTGTTTATGTCATAAATAGGAAAAGTTAATTTGTCCCAACTCGATTATTCAATTCTAAGCGCCAAAGAATTAGCGGCCAAATTTTACATACGGAATCTAATTCTCTCACTTTCCAATGTCATAGAAACTTGAAATTTGGCACGAGCATTGATTATGTCATAAATAGGAAAAGTTAATGGGTCCCAACTCGATTATTCAATTCTAAGCGCCAAAGAATTAGCGTCCAAATTTTACGTACGGAATCTAATTCTCTCACTTTCCAATGTCATAGAAACTTGAAATTTGGCATGAGCATTGATTATGTCATAAATAGGAAAAGTTAATGGGTCCCAACTCGATTATTCAATTCTAAGCGCCAAAGAATTAGCGGCCAAATTTTACATACGGAATCTATTTCTCTCACTTTCCAATGTCATAGAAACTTGAAATTTGGCACGAGCATTGATTATGCCATAAATAGGAAAAGCTAATGGGTCCCAACTCAATTATTCAATTCTAGCGCAAAAGAACTAGCGTCCAAATTTTACGTACGGAATCTAATTCTCTCACTTTCCAATGTCATAGCAACTTGAAATTTGGCATGAGCATTGATTATGTCATAAATAGGAAAAGTTAATGGGTCCCAACTCGATTATTTAATTCTAAGTGCCAAGGAATTAGCGTCCAAATTTTACGTACGGAATCAAATTTTCTCACTTCCCAATGTCATAGAAACTTAAAATCTGGCACTAGCATTGATTATGTCATAAATAGTAAAAACTAATGGGTCCCAACTCAATTATTCAATTCTAGCGCAAAAGAACTAGCGTCCAAATTTTACGTACGGAATCTAATTCTCTCACTTTCCAATGTCATAAAAACTTGAAATTTGGCACGAGCATTGATTATGTCATAAATAGAAAAAGTTCAAGGGTCCCAACTCCATTAAGCAATTCTAAGCGCCAAAGAATTAGCGTCCAAATTTTACGTACGGAATCTAATTTTCTCACTTCCCAATGTCATAGAAACTTGAATTTTGGCACGAGCATTGATTATGTCATAAATAGGAAAAGTTAATGGGTCCCAACTCGATTATTCAATTCTAAGTGCCAAAGAATTAGCGGCCAAATTTTACATACGGAATCTAATTCTCTCACTTTCCAATGTCATAGAAACTTGAAATTTGGCACGAGCATTGATTATGTCATAAATAGGAAAAGTTCAAGGGTCCCAACTCCAATATTCAATTCTAAGCGCCAAAGAATTAGCGTCCAAATTTTACGTACGGAATTTCTCACTTCCCAATGTCATAGAAACTTGAAATTTGGCACGAGCATTGATTATGTCATAAATAGGAAAAGTTAATGGGTCCCAACTCGATTATTCAATTCTAAGAACCAAAGAATTAGCGTCCAAATTTTACGTACGGAATCTAATTTTCTCACTTCCCGATGTCATAGAAACTTAAAATTTGGCACGAGCATTGATTATGTCATAAATAGGAAAAGTTCAAGGGTCCCAACTCCATTATGCAATTCTAAGCGCCAAAAATTAGCATCCAAATTTTATGTACGGAATCTAATTCTCTCACTTTCCAATGTCATAGAAACTTGAAATTTGGCATGAGCATTGATGATGTCATAAATAGGAAAAGTTAATGGGTCCCAACTCCATTATTCAATTCTAAGCGCCAAAGAATTAGCGGCCAAATTTTATGTACGGAATCTAATTCTCTCACTTTCCAATGTCATAGAAACTTGAAATTTGGCACGAGCATTGATTATGCCATAAATAGGAAAAGCTAATGGGTCCCAACTCAATTATTTAATTCTAGCGCAAAAGAACTAGCGTCCAAATTTTACGTACGGAATCTAATTCTCTCACTTTCCAATGTCATAGAAACTTGAAATTTGGCACGAGCATTGATTATGTCATAAATAGGAAAAGTTAATGGGTCCCAACTCGATTATTTAATTCTAAGTGCCAAAGAATTAGCGTCCAAATTTTACATACGGAATCTAATTTCCTCACTTTCCAATGTCATAGAAACTTGAAATTTGGCACGAGCATTGATTCTGTCATAAATAGGAAAAACTAATGGGTCCCAACTCGATTATTCAATTCTAAGCGCCAAAGAATTAGCGTCCAAATTTTACGTACGGAATCTAATTTTCTCACTTCCCAATGTCATAGAAACTTGAAATTTGGCACGAGCATTGATTATGTCATAAATAGGAAAAACTAATGGGTCCCAACTCGATTATTCAATTCTAAGCACCAAAGAATTAGCGTCCAAATTTTACATACAGAATCTAATTCTATCACTTTCCAATGTCATAGAAACTTGAAATTTGGCACTAGCATTGTTTATGTCATAAATAGGAAAAGTTAATGGGTCCCAACTCGATTATTCAATTCTTAGCGCCAAAGAATTAGCGGCCAAATTTTACGTACGGAATTTCTCACTTCCCAATGTCATAGAAACTTGAAATTTGGCACGAGCATTGATTATATCATAAATAGGAAAAGTTAATGGGTCCCAACTCGATTATTCAATTCTAACCGCCAAAGAATTAGCGTCCAAATTTTACGTACGGAATCTAATTTTCTCACTTCCCAATGTCATAGAAACTTGAAATTTGGCACGAGCATTGATTATGTCATAAATAGGAAAAGTTAATGGGTCCCAACTCGATTATTCAATTCTAAGCGCCAAAGAATTAGCGGCCAAATTTTACATACGGAATCTAATTCTCTCACTTTCCAATGTCATAAAAACTTGAAATTTGGCACGAGCAATGATTATGTCATAAATAGGAAAAGTTCAAGGGTCCCAACTCGATTATTTAATTCTAAGCACCAAAGAATTAGCGTCCAAATTTTACGTACGGAATCTTATTTTCTCACTTCCCAATGTCATAGAAACTTGAAATTTGGCACGAGCATTGATTATGTCATAAATAGGAAAGTTAATGGGTCCCAACTCGATTATTCAATTCTAAGTGCCAAAGAATTAGCGGCCAAATTTTACGAACAGAATCTAATTCTCTCACTTTCCAATGTCATAGAAACTTGAAATTTGGCACGAGCATTGATTCTGTCATAAATAGGAAACGTTAATGGGTCCCAACTCAATTATTTAATTCTAAGCGCCAAAGAATTAGCGGCCAAATTTTACATACGGAATCTAATTCTCTCACTTTCCAATGTCATAGAAACTTGAAATTTGGCACGAGCATTGATTATGCCATAAATAGGAAAAGCTAATGGGTCCCAACTCAAATATTCAATTCTAGCGCAAAAGAACTAGCGTCCAAATTTTACGTACGGAATCTAATTCTCTCACTTTCCAATGTCATAGCAACTTGAAATTTGGCACGAGCATTGATTCTGTCATAAATAGGAAAAGTTAATGGGTCCCAACTCGATTATTTAATTCTAAGTGCCAAGGAATTAGCGTCCAAATTTTACGTACGGAATCTAATTTTCTCACTTCCCAATGTCATAGAAACTTAAAATTTGGCACTAGCATTGTTTATGTCATAAATAGGAAAAGTTAATTTGTCCCAACTCGATTATTCAATTCTAAGCGCCAAAGAATTAGCGGCCAAATTTTACATACGTAATCTAATTCTCTCACTTTCCAATGTCATAGAAACTTGAAATTTGGCACGAGCATTGATTATGTCATAAATAGGAAAAACTAATGGGTCCCAACTCGATTATTCAATTCTAAGCGCCAAAGAATTAGCGTCCAAATTTTATGTACGGAATCTAATTTTCTCACTTCCCAATGTCATAGAAACTTGAAATTTGGCACGAGCATTGATTATATCATAAATAGGAAAAGTTAATGGGTCCCAACTCGATTATTCAATTCTAAGCGCCAAAGAATTAGCGGCCAAATTTTACATACGGAATCTAATTCTCTCACTTTCCAATGTCATAGAAACTTGAAATTTGGCATGAGCATTGATTATGTCATAAATAGGAAAAGTTAATGGGTCCCAACTCGATTATTCAATTCTAAGCGCCAAAGAATTAGCGGCCAAATTTTACATACGGAATCTATTTCTCTCACTTTCCAATGTCATAGAAACTTGAAATTTGGCACGAGCATTGATTATGCCATAAATAGGAAAAGCTAATGGGTCCCAACTCAATTATTCAATTCTAGCGCAAAAGAACTAGCGTCCAAATTTTACGTACGGAATCTAATTCTCTCACTTTCCAATGTCATAGCAACTTGAAATTTGGCATGAGCATTGATTATGTCATAAATAGGAAAAGTTAATGGGTCCCAACTCGATTATTTAATTCTAAGTGCCAAGGAATTAGCGTCCAAATTTTACGTACGGAATCAAATTTTCTCACTTCCCAATGTCATAGAAACTTAAAATCTGGCACTAGCATTGATTATGTCATAAATAGGAAAAACTAATGGGTCCCAACTCGATTATTCAATTCTAAGCGCCAAAGAATTAGCGTCCAAATTTTACGTACGGAATCTAATTCTCTCACTTTCCAATGTCATAGAAACTTGAAATTTGGCATGAGCATTGATTATGTCATAAATAGGAAAAGTTAATGGGTCCCAACTCGATTATTCAATTCTAAGCGCCAAAGAATTAGCGGCCAAATTTTACATACGGAATCTAATTCTCTCACTTTCCAATGTCATAGAAACTTGAAATTTGGCACGAGCATTGATTATGCCATAAATAGGAAAAGTTATTGGGTCCCAACTCGATTATTTAATTCTAAGTGCCCAGGAATTAGCGTCCAAATTTTACGTACGGAATCTAATTTTCTCACTTCCCAATGTCATAGAAACTTAAAATTTGGCACTAGCATTGTTTATGTCATAAATAGGAAAAGTTAATTTGTCCCAACTCGATTATTCAATTCTAAGCGCCAAAGAATTAGCGGCCAAATTTTACATACGGAATCTAATTCTCTCACTTTCCAATGTCATAGAAACTTGAAATTTGGCACGAGCATTGAATATGTCATAAATAGGAAAAGTAATGGGTCCCAACTCGATTATTCAATTCTAAGCGCCAAAGAATTAGCGTCCAAATTTTACGTACGGTATCTAATTTTCTCACTTCCCAATGTCATAGAAACTTGAAATTTGGCACGAGCATTGATTATGTCATAAATAGGAAAAGTTAATGGGTCCCAACTCGATTATTCAATTCTAAGCGCCAAAGAATTAGCGTCCAAATTTTACGTACGGAATCTAATTCTCTCACTTTCCAATGTCATAGAAACTTGAAATTTGGCATGAGCATTGATTATGTCATAAATAGGAAAAGTTAATGGGTCCCAACTCGATTATTCAATTCTAAGCGCCAAAGAATTAGCGGCCAAATTTTACATACGGAATCTAATTCTCTCACTTTCCAATGTCATAGAAACTTGAAATTTGGCACGAGCATTGATTATGCCATAAATAGGAAAAGCTAATGGGTCCCAACTCAATTATTCAATTCTAGCGCAAAAGAACTAGCGTCCAAATTTTACGTACGGAATCTAATTCTCTCACTTTCCAATGTCATAGCAACTTGAAATTTGGCACGAGCATTGATTCTGTCATAAATAGGAAAAGTTAATGGGTCCCAACTCGATTATTTAATTCTAAGTGCCAAGGAATTAGCGTCCAAATTTTACGTACGGAATCTAATTTTCTCACTTCCCAATGTCATAGAAACTTAAAATTTGGCACTAGCATTGTTTATGTCATAAATAGGAAAAGTTAATTTGTCCCAACTCGATTATTCAATTCTAAGCGCCAAAGAATTAGCGGCCAAATTTTACATACGTAATCTAATTCTCTCACTTTCCAATGTCATAGAAACTTGAAATTTGGCACGAGCATTGATTATGTCATAAATAGGAAAAACTAATGGGTCCCAACTCGATTATTCAATTCTAAGCGCCAAAGAATTAGCGTCCAAATTTTATGTACGGAATCTAATTTTCTCACTTCCCAATGTCATAGAAACTTGAAATTTGGCACGAGCATTGATTATATCATAAATAGGAAAAGTTAATGGGTCCCAACTCGATTATTCAATTCTAAGCGCCAAAGAATTAGCGGCCAAATTTTACATACGGAATCTAATTCTCTCACTTTCCAATGTCATAGAAACTTGAAATTTGGCATGAGCATTGATTATGTCATAAATAGGAAAAGTTAATGGGTCCCAACTCGATTATTCAATTCTAAGCGCCAAAGAATTAGCGGCCAAATTTTACATACGGAATCTATTTCTCTCACTTTCCAATGTCATAGAAACTTGAAATTTGGCACGAGCATTGATTATGCCATAAATAGGAAAAGCTAATGGGTCCCAACTCAATTATTCAATTCTAGCGCAAAAGAACTAGCGTCCAAATTTTACGTACGGAATCTAATTCTCTCACTTTCCAATGTCATAGCAACTTGAAATTTGGCATGAGCATTGATTATGTCATAAATAGGAAAAGTTAATAGGTCCCAACTCGATTATTTAATTCTAAGTGCCAAGGAATTAGCGTCCAAATTTTACGTACGGAATCAAATTTTCTCACTTCCCAATGTCATAGAAACTTAAAATCTGGCACTAGCATTGATTATGTCATAAATAGGAAAAACTAATGGGTCCCAACTCGATTATTCAATTCTAAGCGCCAAAGAATTAGCGTCCAAATTTTACGTACGGAATCTAATTCTCTCACTTTCCAATGTCATAGAAACTTGAAATTTGGCATGAGCATTGATTATGTCATAAATAGGAAAAGTTAATGGGTCCCAACTCGATTATTCAATTCTAAGCGCCAAAGAATTAGCGGCCAAATTTTACATACGGAATCTAATTCTCTCACTTTCCAATGTCATAGAAACTTGAAATTTGGCACGAGCATTGATTATGCCATAAATAGGAAAAGCTAATGGGTCCCAACTCAAATATTGAATTCTAGCGCAAAAGAACTAGCGTCCAAATTTTACGTACGGAATCTAATTCTCTCACTTTCCAATGTAATAGAAACTTGAAATTTGGCACGAGCGTTGATTATGTCATAAATAGGAAAAGTTAATGGGTCCCAACTCGATTATTTAATTCTAAGTGCCAAGGAATTAGCGTCCAAATTTTACGTACGGAATCTAATTTTCTCACTTCCCAATGTCATAGAAACTTAAAATTTGGCACTAGCATTGTTTATGTCATAAATAGGAAAAGTTAATTTGTCCCAACTCGATTATTCAATTCTAAGCGCCAAAGAATTAGCGGCCAAATTTTACATACGGAATCTAATTCTCTCACTTTCCAATGTCATAGAAACTTGAAATTTGGCACGAGCATTGATTATGTCATAAATAGGAAAAGTTAATGGGTCCCAACTCGATTATTCAATTCTAAGCGCCAAAGAATTAGCGTCCAAATTTTACGTACGGAATCTAATTCTCTCACTTTCCAATGTCATAGAAACTTGAAATTTGGCATGAGCATTGATTATGTCATAAATAGGAAAAGTTAATGGGTCCCAACTCGATTATTCAATTCTAAGCGCCAAAGAATTAGCGGCCAAATTTTACATACGGAATCTATTTCTCTCACTTTCCAATGTCATAGAAACTTGAAATTTGGCACGAGCATTGATTATGCCATAAATAGGAAAAGCTAATGGGTCCCAACTCAATTATTCAATTCTAGCGCAAAAGAACTAGCGTCCAAATTTTACGTACGGAATCTAATTCTCTCACTTTCCAATGTCATAGCAACTTGAAATTTGGCATGAGCATTGATTATGTCATAAATAGGAAAAGTTAATGGGTCCCAACTCGATTATTTAATTCTAAGTGCCCAGGAATTAGCGTCCAAATTTTACGTACGGAATCTAATTTTCTCACTTCCCAATGTCATAGAAACTTAAAATTTGGCACTAGCATTGTTTATGTCATAAATAGGAAAAGTTAATTTGTCCCAACTCGATTATTCAATTCTAAGCGCCAAAGAATTAGCGGCCAAATTTTACATACGGAATCTAATTCTCTCACTTTCCAATGTCATAGAAACTTGAAATTTGGCACGAGCATTGATTATGTCATAAATAGGAAAAGTAATGGGTCCCAACTCGATTATTCAATTCTAAGTGCCAAAGAATTAGCGTCCAAATTTTACGTACGGTATCTTATTTTCTCACTTCCCAATGTCATAGAAACTTGAAATTTGGCACGAGCATTGATTATGTCATAAATAGGAAAAGTTAATGGGTCCCAACTCGATTATTCAATTCTAAGCGCCAAAGAATTAGCGTCCAAATTTTACGTACGGAATCTAATTCTCTCACTTTCCAATGTCATAGAAACTTGAAATTTGGCATGAGCATTGATTATGTCATAAATAGGAAAAGTTCATGGGTCCCAACTCGATTATTCAATTCTAAGCGCCAAAGAATTAGCGGCCAAATTTTACATACGGAATCTAATTCTCTCACTTTCCAATGTCATAGAAACTTGAAATTTGGCACGAGCATTGATTATGCCATAAATAGGAAAAGCTAATGGGTCCCAACTCAATTATTCAATTCTAGCGCAAAAGAACTAGCGTCCAAATTTTACGTACGGAATCTAATTCTCTCACTTTCCAATGTCATAGCAACTTGAAATTTGGCATGAGCATTGATTATGTCATAAATAGGAAAAGTTAATGGGTCCCAACTCGATTATTTAATTCTAAGTGCCAAGGAATTAGCGTCCAAATTTTACGTACGGAATCTAATTTTCTCACTTCCCAATGTCATAGAAACTTAAAATTTGGCACTAGCATTGTTTATGTCATAAATAGGAAAAGTTAATTTGTCCCAACTCGATTATTCAATTCTAAGCGCCAAAGAATTAGCGGCCAAATTTTACATACGGAATCTAATTCTCTCACTTTCCAATGTCATAGAAACTTGAAATTTGGCACGAGCATTGATTATGTCATAAATAGGAAAAGTTAATGGGTCCCAACTCGATTATTCAATTCTAAGCGCCAAAGAATTAGCGTCCAAATTTTACGTACGGAATCTAATTCTCTCACTTTCCAATGTCATAGAAACTTGAAATTTGGCATGAGCATTGATTATGTCATAAATAGGAAAAGTTAATGGGTCCCAACTCGATTATTCAATTCTAAGCGCCAAAGAATTAGCGGCCAAATTTTACATACGGAATCTATTTCTCTCACTTTCCAATGTCATAGAAACTTGAAATTTGGCACGAGCATTGATTATGCCATAAATAGGAAAAGCTAATGGGTCCCAACTCAATTATTCAATTCTAGCGCAAAAGAACTAGCGTCCAAATTTTACGTACGGAATCTAATTCTCTCACTTTCCAATGTCATAGCAACTTGAAATTTGGCATGAGCATTGATTATGTCATAAATAGGAAAAGTTAATGGGTCCCAACTCGATTATTTAATTCTAAGTGCCAAGGAATTAGCGTCCAAATTTTACGTACGGAATCAAATTTTCTCACTTCCCAATGTCATAGAAACTTAAAATCTGGCACTAGCATTGATTATGTCATAAATAGTAAAAACTAATGGGTCCCAACTCAATTATTCAATTCTAGCGCAAAAGAACTAGCGTCCAAATTTTACGTACGGAATCTAATTCTCTCACTTTCCAATGTCATAAAAACTTGAAATTTGGCACGAGCATTGATTATGTCATAAATAGAAAAAGTTCAAGGGTCCCAACTCCATTAAGCAATTCTAAGCGCCAAAGAATTAGCGTCCAAATTTTACGTACGGAATCTAATTTTCTCACTTCCCAATGTCATAGAAACTTGAATTTTGGCACGAGCATTGATTATGTCATAAATAGGAAAAGTTAATGGGTCCCAACTCGATTATTCAATTCTAAGTGCCAAAGAATTAGCGGCCAAATTTTACATACGGAATCTAATTCTCTCACTTTCCAATGTCATAGAAACTTGAAATTTGGCACGAGCATTGATTATGTCATAAATAGGAAAAGTTCAAGGGTCCCAACTCCAATATTCAATTCTAAGCGCCAAAGAATTAGCGTCCAAATTTTACGTACGGAATTTCTCACTTCCCAATGTCATAGAAACTTGAAATTTGGCACGAGCATTGATTATGTCATAAATAGGAAAAGTTAATGGGTCCCAACTCGATTATTCAATTCTAAGAACCAAAGAATTAGCGTCCAAATTTTACGTACGGAATCTAATTTTCTCACTTCCCGATGTCATAGAAACTTAAAATTTGGCACGAGCATTGATTATGTCATAAATAGGAAAAGTTCAAGGGTCCCAACTCCATTATGCAATTCTAAGCGCCAAAAATTAGCATCCAAATTTTATGTACGGAATCTAATTCTCTCACTTTCCAATGTCATAGAAACTTGAAATTTGGCATGAGCATTGATGATGTCATAAATAGGAAAAGTTAATGGGTCCCAACTCCATTATTCAATTCTAAGCGCCAAAGAATTAGCGGCCAAATTTTATGTACGGAATCTAATTCTCTCACTTTCCAATGTCATAGAAACTTGAAATTTGGCACGAGCATTGATTATGCCATAAATAGGAAAAGCTAATGGGTCCCAACTCAATTATTTAATTCTAGCGCAAAAGAACTAGCGTCCAAATTTTACGTACGGAATCTAATTCTCTCACTTTCCAATGTCATAGAAACTTGAAATTTGGCACGAGCATTGATTATGTCATAAATAGGAAAAGTTAATGGGTCCCAACTCGATTATTTAATTCTAAGTGCCAAAGAATTAGCGTCCAAATTTTACATACGGAATCTAATTTCCTCACTTTCCAATGTCATAGAAACTTGAAATTTGGCACGAGCATTGATTCTGTCATAAATAGGAAAAACTAATGGGTCCCAACTCGATTATTCAATTCTAAGCGCCAAAGAATTAGCGTCCAAATTTTACGTACGGAATCTAATTTTCTCACTTCCCAATGTCATAGAAACTTGAAATTTGGCACGAGCATTGATTATGTCATAAATAGGAAAAACTAATGGGTCCCAACTCGATTATTCAATTCTAAGCACCAAAGAATTAGCGTCCAAATTTTACATACAGAATCTAATTCTATCACTTTCCAATGTCATAGAAACTTGAAATTTGGCACTAGCATTGTTTATGTCATAAATAGGAAAAGTTAATGGGTCCCAACTCGATTATTCAATTCTTAGCGCCAAAGAATTAGCGGCCAAATTTTACGTACGGAATTTCTCACTTCCCAATGTCATAGAAACTTGAAATTTGGCACGAGCATTGATTATATCATAAATAGGAAAAGTTAATGGGTCCCAACTCGATTATTCAATTCTAACCGCCAAAGAATTAGCGTCCAAATTTTACGTACGGAATCTAATTTTCTCACTTCCCAATGTCATAGAAACTTGAAATTTGGCACGAGCATTGATTATGTCATAAATAGGAAAAGTTAATGGGTCCCAACTCGATTATTCAATTCTAAGCGCCAAAGAATTAGCGGCCAAATTTTACATACGGAATCTAATTCTCTCACTTTCCAATGTCATAAAAACTTGAAATTTGGCACGAGCAATGATTATGTCATAAATAGGAAAAGTTCAAGGGTCCCAACTCGATTATTTAATTCTAAGCACCAAAGAATTAGCGTCCAAATTTTACGTACGGAATCTTATTTTCTCACTTCCCAATGTCATAGAAACTTGAAATTTGGCACGAGCATTGATTATGTCATAAATAGGAAAGTTAATGGGTCCCAACTCGATTATTCAATTCTAAGTGCCAAAGAATTAGCGGCCAAATTTTACGAACAGAATCTAATTCTCTCACTTTCCAATGTCATAGAAACTTGAAATTTGGCACGAGCATTGATTCTGTCATAAATAGGAAACGTTAATGGGTCCCAACTCAATTATTTAATTCTAAGCGCCAAAGAATTAGCGGCCAAATTTTACATACGGAATCTAATTCTCTCACTTTCCAATGTCATAGAAACTTGAAATTTGGCACGAGCATTGATTATGCCATAAATAGGAAAAGCTAATGGGTCCCAACTCAAATATTCAATTCTAGCGCAAAAGAACTAGCGTCCAAATTTTACGTACGGAATCTAATTCTCTCACTTTCCAATGTCATAGCAACTTGAAATTTGGCACGAGCATTGATTCTGTCATAAATAGGAAAAGTTAATGGGTCCCAACTCGATTATTTAATTCTAAGTGCCAAGGAATTAGCGTCCAAATTTTACGTACGGAATCTAATTTTCTCACTTCCCAATGTCATAGAAACTTAAAATTTGGCACTAGCATTGTTTATGTCATAAATAGGAAAAGTTAATTTGTCCCAACTCGATTATTCAATTCTAAGCGCCAAAGAATTAGCGGCCAAATTTTACATACGTAATCTAATTCTCTCACTTTCCAATGTCATAGAAACTTGAAATTTGGCACGAGCATTGATTATGTCATAAATAGGAAAAACTAATGGGTCCCAACTCGATTATTCAATTCTAAGCGCCAAAGAATTAGCGTCCAAATTTTATGTACGGAATCTAATTTTCTCACTTCCCAATGTCATAGAAACTTGAAATTTGGCACGAGCATTGATTATATCATAAATAGGAAAAGTTAATGGGTCCCAACTCGATTATTCAATTCTAAGCGCCAAAGAATTAGCGGCCAAATTTTACATACGGAATCTAATTCTCTCACTTTCCAATGTCATAGAAACTTGAAATTTGGCATGAGCATTGATTATGTCATAAATAGGAAAAGTTAATGGGTCCCAACTCGATTATTCAATTCTAAGCGCCAAAGAATTAGCGGCCAAATTTTACATACGGAATCTATTTCTCTCACTTTCCAATGTCATAGAAACTTGAAATTTGGCACGAGCATTGATTATGCCATAAATAGGAAAAGCTAATGGGTCCCAACTCAATTATTCAATTCTAGCGCAAAAGAACTAGCGTCCAAATTTTACGTACGGAATCTAATTCTCTCACTTTCCAATGTCATAGCAACTTGAAATTTGGCATGAGCATTGATTATGTCATAAATAGGAAAAGTTAATGGGTCCCAACTCGATTATTTAATTCTAAGTGCCAAGGAATTAGCGTCCAAATTTTACGTACGGAATCAAATTTTCTCACTTCCCAATGTCATAGAAACTTAAAATCTGGCACTAGCATTGATTATGTCATAAATAGGAAAAACTAATGGGTCCCAACTCGATTATTCAATTCTAAGCGCCAAAGAATTAGCGTCCAAATTTTACGTACGGAATCTAATTCTCTCACTTTCCAATGTCATAGAAACTTGAAATTTGGCATGAGCATTGATTATGTCATAAATAGGAAAAGTTAATGGGTCCCAACTCGATTATTCAATTCTAAGCGCCAAAGAATTAGCGGCCAAATTTTACATACGGAATCTAATTCTCTCACTTTCCAATGTCATAGAAACTTGAAATTTGGCACGAGCATTGATTATGCCATAAATAGGAAAAGTTATTGGGTCCCAACTCGATTATTTAATTCTAAGTGCCCAGGAATTAGCGTCCAAATTTTACGTACGGAATCTAATTTTCTCACTTCCCAATGTCATAGAAACTTAAAATTTGGCACTAGCATTGTTTATGTCATAAATAGGAAAAGTTAATTTGTCCCAACTCGATTATTCAATTCTAAGCGCCAAAGAATTAGCGGCCAAATTTTACATACGGAATCTAATTCTCTCACTTTCCAATGTCATAGAAACTTGAAATTTGGCACGAGCATTGAATATGTCATAAATAGGAAAAGTAATGGGTCCCAACTCGATTATTCAATTCTAAGCGCCAAAGAATTAGCGTCCAAATTTTACGTACGGTATCTAATTTTCTCACTTCCCAATGTCATAGAAACTTGAAATTTGGCACGAGCATTGATTATGTCATAAATAGGAAAAGTTAATGGGTCCCAACTCGATTATTCAATTCTAAGCGCCAAAGAATTAGCGTCCAAATTTTACGTACGGAATCTAATTCTCTCACTTTCCAATGTCATAGAAACTTGAAATTTGGCATGAGCATTGATTATGTCATAAATAGGAAAAGTTAATGGGTCCCAACTCGATTATTCAATTCTAAGCGCCAAAGAATTAGCGGCCAAATTTTACATACGGAATCTAATTCTCTCACTTTCCAATGTCATAGAAACTTGAAATTTGGCACGAGCATTGATTATGCCATAAATAGGAAAAGCTAATGGGTCCCAACTCAATTATTCAATTCTAGCGCAAAAGAACTAGCGTCCAAATTTTACGTACGGAATCTAATTCTCTCACTTTCCAATGTCATAGCAACTTGAAATTTGGCACGAGCATTGATTCTGTCATAAATAGGAAAAGTTAATGGGTCCCAACTCGATTATTTAATTCTAAGTGCCAAGGAATTAGCGTCCAAATTTTACGTACGGAATCTAATTTTCTCACTTCCCAATGTCATAGAAACTTAAAATTTGGCACTAGCATTGTTTATGTCATAAATAGGAAAAGTTAATTTGTCCCAACTCGATTATTCAATTCTAAGCGCCAAAGAATTAGCGGCCAAATTTTACATACGTAATCTAATTCTCTCACTTTCCAATGTCATAGAAACTTGAAATTTGGCACGAGCATTGATTATGTCATAAATAGGAAAAACTAATGGGTCCCAACTCGATTATTCAATTCTAAGCGCCAAAGAATTAGCGTCCAAATTTTATGTACGGAATCTAATTTTCTCACTTCCCAATGTCATAGAAACTTGAAATTTGGCACGAGCATTGATTATATCATAAATAGGAAAAGTTAATGGGTCCCAACTCGATTATTCAATTCTAAGCGCCAAAGAATTAGCGGCCAAATTTTACATACGGAATCTAATTCTCTCACTTTCCAATGTCATAGAAACTTGAAATTTGGCATGAGCATTGATTATGTCATAAATAGGAAAAGTTAATGGGTCCCAACTCGATTATTCAATTCTAAGCGCCAAAGAATTAGCGGCCAAATTTTACATACGGAATCTATTTCTCTCACTTTCCAATGTCATAGAAACTTGAAATTTGGCACGAGCATTGATTATGCCATAAATAGGAAAAGCTAATGGGTCCCAACTCAATTATTCAATTCTAGCGCAAAAGAACTAGCGTCCAAATTTTACGTACGGAATCTAATTCTCTCACTTTCCAATGTCATAGCAACTTGAAATTTGGCATGAGCATTGATTATGTCATAAATAGGAAAAGTTAATAGGTCCCAACTCGATTATTTAATTCTAAGTGCCAAGGAATTAGCGTCCAAATTTTACGTACGGAATCAAATTTTCTCACTTCCCAATGTCATAGAAACTTAAAATCTGGCACTAGCATTGATTATGTCATAAATAGGAAAAACTAATGGGTCCCAACTCGATTATTCAATTCTAAGCGCCAAAGAATTAGCGTCCAAATTTTACGTACGGAATCTAATTCTCTCACTTTCCAATGTCATAGAAACTTGAAATTTGGCATGAGCATTGATTATGTCATAAATAGGAAAAGTTAATGGGTCCCAACTCGATTATTCAATTCTAAGCGCCAAAGAATTAGCGGCCAAATTTTACATACGGAATCTAATTCTCTCACTTTCCAATGTCATAGAAACTTGAAATTTGGCACGAGCATTGATTATGCCATAAATAGGAAAAGTTATTGGGTCCCAACTCGATTATTTAATTCTAAGTGCCCAGGAATTAGCGTCCAAATTTTACGTACGGAATCTAATTTTCTCACTTCCCAATGTCATAGAAACTTAAAATTTGGCACTAGCATTGTTTATGTCATAAATAGGAAAAGTTAATTTGTCCCAACTCGATTATTCAATTCTAAGCGCCAAAGAATTAGCGGCCAAATTTTACATACGGAATCTAATTCTCTCACTTTCCAATGTCATAGAAACTTGAAATTTGGCACGAGCATTGATTATGTCATAAATAGGAAAAGTAATGGGTCCCAACTCGATTATTCAATTCTAAGCGCCAAAGAATTAGCGTCCAAATTTTACGTACGGTATCTAATTTTCTCACTTCCCAATGTCATAGAAACTTGAAATTTGGCACGAGCATTGATTATGTCATAAATAGGAAAAGTTAATGGGTCCCAACTCGATTATTCAATTCTAAGCGCCAAAGAATTAGCGTCCAAATTTTACGTACGGAATCTAATTCTCTCACTTTCCAATGTCATAGAAACTTGAAATTTGGCATGAGCATTGATTATGTCATAAATAGGAAAAGTTAATGGGTCCCAACTCGATTATTCAATTCTAAGCGCCAAAGAATTAGCGGCCAAATTTTACATACGGAATCTAATTCTCTCACTTTCCAATGTCATAGAAACTTGAAATTTGGCACGAGCATTGATTATGCCATAAATAGGAAAAGCTAATGGGTCCCAACTCAATTATTCAATTCTAGCGCAAAAGAACTAGCGTCCAAATTTTACGTACGGAATCTAATTCTCTCACTTTCCAATGTCATAGCAACTTGAAATTTGGCATGAGCATTGATTTTGTCATAAATAGGAAAAGTTAATGGGTCCCAACTCGATTATTTAATTCTAAGTGCCAAGGAATTAGCGTCCAAATTTTACGTACGGAATCTAATTTTCTCACTTCCCAATGTCATAGAAACTTAAAATTTGGCACTAGCATTGTTTATGTCATAAATAGGAAAAGTTAATTTGTCCCAACTCGATTATTCAATTCTAAGCGCCAAAGAATTAGAGGCCAAATTTTACATACGGAATCTAATTCTCTCACTTTCCAATGTCATAGAAACTTGAAATTTGGCACGAGCATTGATTATGTCATAAATAGGAAAAGTAATGGGTCCCAACTCGATTATTCAATTCTAAGCGCCAAAGAATTAGCGGCCAAATTTTACATACGGAATCTAATTCTCTCACTTTCCAATGTCATAGAAACTTGAAATTTGGCACGAGCATTGATTATGCCATAAATAGGAAAAGCTAATGGGTCCCAACTCAATTATTCAATTCTAGCGCAAAAGAACTAGCGTCCAAATTTTACGTACGGAATCTAATTCTCTCACTTTCCAATGTCATAAAAACTTGAATTTTGGCACGAGCATTGATTATGTCATAAATAGAAAAAGTTCAAGGGTCCCAACTCCATTAAGCAATTCTAAGCGCCAAAGAATTAGCGTCCAAATTTTACGTACGGAATCTAATTTTCTCACTTCCCAATGTCATAGAAACTTGAAATTTGGCACGAGCATTGATTATGTCATAAATAGGAAAAGTTAATGGATCCCAACTCGATTATTCAATTCTAAGCGCCAAAAAATTAGCGGCCAAATTTTACGAACGGAATCTAATTCTCTCACTTTCCAATGTCACAGAAACTTGAAATTTGGCACGAGCATTGATTATGTCATAAATAGGAAAAACTAATGGGTCCCAACTCGATTATTCAATTCTAAGCGCCAAAGAATTAGCGTCCAAATTTTACATACGGAATCTAATTCTCTCACTTTCCAATGTCATAGAAACTTGAAATTTGGCACTAGCATTGTTTATGTCATAAATAGGAAAAGTTAATGGGTCCCAACTCGATTATTCAATTCTAGCGCAAAAGAACTAGCGTCCAAATTTTACGTACGGAATCTAATTCTCTCACTTTCCAATGTCATAGAAACTTGAAATTTGGCACGAGCATTGATTATGTCATAAATAGGAAAAGTTAATGGGTCCCAACTCGATTTTTTAATTCTACTTGCCAAGGAATTAGCGTCCAAATTTTACGTACGGAATCTAATTTTCTCACTTCCCAATGTCATAGAAACTTGAAATTTGGCACGAGCATTGATTATGTCATAAATAGGAAAAGTTAATGGGTCACAACTCGATTATTCAATTCTAAGCGCCAAAGAATTAGCGTCCAAATTTTACGTACGGAATCTAATTCTCTCACTTTCCAATGTCATAAAAACTTGAAATTTGGCACGAGCATTGATTATGTCATAAATAGAAAAAGTTCAAGGGTCCCAACTCCATTAAGCAATTCTAAGCGCCAAAGAATTAGCGTCCAAATTTTACGTACGGAATCTAATTTTCTCACTTCCCAATGTCATAGAAACTTGAAATTTGGCACGAGCATTGATTATGTCCTAAATAGGAAAAGTTAATGGGTCCCAACTCGATTATTCAATTCTAAGTGCCAAAGAATTAGCGGCCAAATTTTACGAACGGAATCTAATTCTCTCACTTTCCAATGTCATAGAAACTTGAAATTTGGCACGAGTATTGATTCTGTCATAAATAGGAAACGTTAATGGGTCCCAACTCAATTATTTAATTCTAAGCGCCAAAGCATTAGCGTCCAAATTTTACATACGGAATCTAATTCTCTCACTTTCCAATGTCATAGAAACTTGAAATTTGGCACGAGCATTGATTATGTCATAAATAGGAAAAGTTCAAGGGTCCCAACTCCAATATTCAATTCTAAGCGCCAAAGAATTAGCGTCCAAATTTTACGTACGGAATTTCTCACTTCCCAATGTCATAGAAACTTGAAATTTGGCACGAGCATTGATTATGTCATAAATAGGAAAAGTTAATGGGTCCCAACTCGATTATTCAATTCTAAGAACCAAAGAATTAGCGTCCAAATTTTACGTACGGAATCTAATTTTCTCACTTCCCGATGTCATAGAAACTTAAAATTTGGCACGAGCATTGATTATGTCATAAATAGGAAAAGTTCAAGGGTCCCAACTCCATTATGCAATTCTAAGCGCCAAAGAATTAGCATCCAAATTTTATGTACGGAATCTAATTCTCTCACTTTCCAATGTCATAGAAACTTGAAATTTGGCATGAGCATTGATGATGTCATAAATAGGAAAAGTTAATGGGTCCCAACTCCATTATTCAATTCTAAGCGCCAAAGAATTAGCGGCCAAATTTTATGTACGGAATCTAATTCTCTCACTTTCCAATGTCATAGAAACTTGAAATTTGGCACGAGCATTGATTATGCCATAAATAGGAAAAGCTAATGGGTCCCAACTCAATTATTTAATTCTAGCGCAAAAGAACTAGCGTCCAAATTTTACGTACGGAATCTAATTCTCTCACTTTCCAATGTCATAGAAACTTGAAATTTGGCACGAGCATTGATTATGTCATAAATAGGAAAAGTTAATGGGTCCCAACTCGATTATTTAATTCTAAGTGCCAAAGAATTAGCGTCCAAATTTTACGTACGGAATCTAATTTCCTCACTTTCCAATGTCATAGAAACTTGAAATTTGGCACGAGCATTGATTCTGTCATAAATAGGAAAAACTAATGGGTCCCAACTCGATTATTCAATTCTAAGCGCCAAAGAATTAGCGTCCAAATTTTACGTACGGAATCTAATTTTCTCACTTCCCAATGTCATAGAAACTTGAAATTTGGCACGAGCATTGATTATGTCATAAATAGGAAAAACTAATGGGTCCCAACTCGATTATTCAATTCGAAGCACCAAAGAATTAGCGTCCAAATTTTACATACAGAATCTAATTCTATCACTTTCCAATGTCATAGAAACTTGAAATTTGGCACTAGCATTGTTTATGTCATAAATAGGAAAAGTTAATGGGTCCCAACTCGATTATTCAATTCTTAGCGCCAAAGAATTAGCGGCCAAATTTTACATACGGAATCTAATTCTCTCACTTTCCAATGTCATAGAAACTTGAAATTTGGCACGAGCATTGATTATGTCATAAATAGGTAAAACTAATGGGTCCCAACTCGATTGTTCAATTCTAAGCGCCAAAGAATTAGCATCCAAATTTTATGTACGGAATCTAATTTTCTCACTTCCCGATGTCATAAAAACTTGAAATTTGGCACGAGCATTGATTATGTCATAAATAGGAAAAGTTCAAGGGTCCCAACTGCATTATGCAATTCTAAGCGCCAAAGAATTAGCGTCCAAATTTTACATATGGAATCTAATTTTCTCACTTCCCAATGTCATAGAAACTTGAAATTTGGCACGAGCATTGATTATGTCATAAATAGGAAAAGTTAATGGGTCCCAACTCGATTATTCAATTCTAAGCGCCAAAGAATTAGCGGCCAAATTTTACGAACGGAATCTAATTCTCTCACTTTCCAATGTCATAGAAACTTGAAATTTGGCACGAGCATTGATTCTGTCATAAATAGGAAACGTTAATGGGTCCCAACTCGATTATTTAATTCTAAGCGCCAAAGAATTAGCGTCCAAATTTTACATACGGAATCTAATTCTCTCACTTTCCAATGTCATAGAAACTTGAAATTTGGCACGAGCATTGATTATGTCATAAATAGGAAAAACTAATGGGTCCCAACTCGATTATTCAATTCTAAGCGCCAAAGAATTAGCGTCCAAATTTTATGTACGGAATCTAATTTTCTCACTTCCCGATGTCATAAAAACTTGAAATTTGGCACGAGCATTGATTATGTCATAAATAGGAAAAGTTCAAGGGTCCCAACTCCATTATGCAATTCTAAGCGCCAAAGAATTAGCGTCCAAATTTTACGTACGGAATCTAATTTTCTCACTTCCCAATGTCATAGAAACTTGAAATTTGGCACGAGCATTGATTATGTCATAAATAGGAAAAGTTAATGGATCCCAACTCGATTATTCAATTCTAAGCGCCAAAGAATTAGCGGCCAAATTTTACGAACGGAATCTAATTCTCTCACTTTCCAATGTCATAGAAACTTGAAATTTGGCACGAGCATTGATTATGTCATAAATAGGAAAAACTAATGGGTCCCAACTCGATTATTCAATTCTAAGCGCCAAAGAATTAGCGTCCAAATTTTACATACGGAATCTAATTCTCTCACTTTCCAATGTCATAGAAACTTGAAATTTGGCACTAGCATTGTTTATGTCATAAATAGGAAAAGTTAATGGGTCCCAACTCGATTATTTAATTCTAAGCGCCAAAGAATTAGCG
This sequence comes from Eleutherodactylus coqui, assembly GCF_035609145.1. Taxonomy (NCBI): domain Eukaryota; kingdom Metazoa; phylum Chordata; class Amphibia; order Anura; family Eleutherodactylidae; genus Eleutherodactylus; species Eleutherodactylus coqui. The sequence goes on along the minus strand of NC_089838.1, from coordinate 306,800,065 downwards.
GCCAAATTTTACATACGGAATCTAATTCTCTCACTTTCCAATGTCATAGAAACTTGAAATTTGGCACGAGCATTGATTATGTCATAAATAGGAAAAACTAATGGATCCCAAGTCGATTATTCAATTCTTAGCGCCAAAGAATTGGCGTCCAAATTTTACGTACGGAATCTAATTTTCTCACTTCCCGATGTCATAAAAACTTGAAATTTGGCACGAGCATTGATTATGTCATAAATAGGAAAAGTTCAAGGGTCCCAACTGCATTATGCAATTCTAAGCACCAAAGAATTAGCGGCCAAATTTTACATACGGAATCTAATTTTCTCACTTCCCAATGTCATAGAAACTTGAAATTTGGCACGAGCATTGATTATGTCATAAATAGGAAAAGTTAATGGGTCCCAACTCGATTATTCAATTCTAAGCGCCAAAGAATTAGCGGCCAAATTTTACGAACGGAATCTAATTCTCTCACTTTCCAATGTCATAGAAACTTGAAATTTGGCACGAGCATTGATTATGTCATAAATAGGAAAAGTTAATGGATCCCAACTCGATTATTCAATTCTAAGCTCCAAAGAATTAGCGTCCAAATTTTACGAACGGAATCTAATTCTCTCACTTTCCAATGTCATAGAAACTTGAAATTTGGCACGAGCATTGATTATGTCATAAATAGGAAAAACTAATGGGTCCCAACTCGATTATTCAATTCTAAGCACCAAAGAATTAGCGTCCAAATTTTACATACGGAATCTAATTCTCTCACTTTCCAATGTCATAGAAACTTGAAATTTGGCACTAGCATTGTTTATGTCATAAATAGGAAAAGTTAATGGGTCCCAACTCGATTATTCAATTCTAAGCGCCAAAGAATTAGCGTCCAAATTTTACATACGGAATCTAATTCTCTCACTTTCCAATGTCATAGAAACTTGAAATTTGGCACGAGCATTGATTATGTCATAAATAGGAAAAGTTAATGGGTCCCAACTCGATTATTCAATTCTAATCGCCAAAGAATTAGCGGCCAAATTTTACATACGGAATCTAATTCTCTCACTTTCCAATGTCATAGAAACTTGAAATTTGGCACGAGCATTGATTCTGTCATAAATAGGAAACGTTAATGGGTCCCAACTCGATTATTTAATTCTAAGCGCCAAAGAATTAGCGTCCAAATTTTACATACGGAATCTAATTCTCTCACTTTCCAATGTCATAGAAACTTGAAATTTGGCACGAGCATTGATTATGTCATAAATATGAAAAGTTCAAGGGTCCCAACTCCAATATTCAATTCTAAGCGCCAAAGAATTAGCGTCCAAATTTTACGTACGGAATTTCTCACTTCCCAATGTCATAGAAACTTGAAATTTGGCACGAGCATTGATTATGTCATAAATAGGAAAAGTTAATGGATCCCAACTCGATTATTCAATTCTAAGCGCCAAAAAATTAGCGGCCAAATTTTACAAACGGAATCTAATTCTCTCACTTTCCAATGTCACAGAAACTTGAAATTTGGCACGAGCATTGATTATGTCATAAATAGGAAAAACTAATGGGTCCCAACTCGATTATTCAATTCTAAGCGCCAAAGAATTAGCGTCCAAATTTTACATACGGAATCTAATTCTCTCACTTTCCAATGTCATAGAAACTTGAAATTTGGCACTAGCATTGTTTATGTCATAAATAGGAAAAGTTAATGTGTCCCAACTCGATTATTCAATTCTAGCGCAAAAGAACTAGCGTCCAAATTTTACGTACGGAATCTAATTCTCTCACTTTCCAATGTCATAGAAACTTGAAATTTGGCACGAGCATTGATTATGTCATAAATAGGAAAAGTTAATGGGTCCCAACTCGATTTTTTAATTCTACTTGCCAAGGAATTAGCGTCCAAATTTTACGTACGGAATCTAATTTTCTCACTTCCCGATGTCATAAAAACTTGAGATTTGGCACGAGCATTGATTATGTCATAAATAGGAAAAGTTCAAGGGTCCCAACTCCATTATGCAATTCTAAGCGCCAAAGAATTAGCGTCCAAATTTTACGTACGGAATCTAATTTTCTCACTTCCCAATGTCATAGAAACTTGAAATTTGGCACGAGCATTGATTATATCATAAATAGGAAAAGTTAATGGGTCCCAACTCGATTATTCAATTCTAAGCGCCAAAGAATTAGCGTCCAAATTTTACGTACGGAATCTAATTTTCTCACTTCCCAATGTCATAGAAACTTGAAATTTGGCACGAGCATTGATTATGTCATAAATAGGAAAAGTTAATGGATCCCAACTCGATTATTCAATTCTAAGCGCCAAAGAATTAGCGGCCAAATTTTACGAACGGAATCTAATTCTCTCACTTTCCAATGTCATAGAAACTTGAAATTTGGCACGAGCATTGATTATGTCATAAATAGGAAAAACTAATGGGTCCCAACTCGATTATTCAATTCTAAGCGCCAAAGAATTAGCGTCCAAATTTTACATACGGAATCTAATTCTCTCACTTTCCAATGTCATAGAAACTTGAAATTTGGCACTAGCATTGTTTATGTCATAAATAGGAAAAGTTAATGGGTCCCAACTCGATTATTCAATTCTAAGCGCCAAAGAATTAGCGGCCAAATTTTACATACGGAATCTAATTCTCTCACTTTCCAATGTCATAGAAACTTGAAATTTGGCACGAACATTGATTATGTCATAAATAGGAAAAACTAATGGGTCCCAAGTCGATTATTCAATTCTAAGCGCCAAAGAATTAGCGTCCAAATTTTACGTACGGAATCTAATTTTCTCACTTCCCGATGTCATAAAAACTTGAAATTTGGCACGAGCATTGATTATGTCATAAATAGGAAAAGTTCAAGGGTCCCAACTCCATTATGCAATTCTAAGCGCCAAAGAATTAGCGTCCAAATTTTACGTACGGAATCTAATTTTCTCACTTCCCAATGTCATAGAAACTTGAAATTTGGCACGAGCATTGATTATGTCATAAATAGGAAAAGTTAATGGGTCCCAACTCGATTATTCAATTCTAAGCGCCAAAGAATTAGCGTCCAAATTTTACGTACGGAATCTAATTTTCTCACTTCCCAATGTCATAGAAACTTGAAATTTGGCACGAGCATTGATTATGTCATAAATAGGAAAAGTTAATGGATCCCAACTCGATTATTCAATTCTAAGCGCCAAAGAATTAGCGGCCAAATTTTACGAATGGAATCTAATTCTCTCACTTTCCAATGTCATAGAAACTTGAAATTTGGCACTAGCATTGATTATGTCATAAATAGGAAAAACTAATGGGTCCCATCTCGATTATTCAATTCTAAGCGCCAAAGAATTAGCGGCCAAATTTTACATACGGAATCTAATTCTCTCACTTTCCAATGTCATAGAAACTTGAAATTTGGCACGAGCATTGATTATGTCATAAATAGGAAAAACTAATGGGTCCCAAGTCGATTATTCAATTCTAAGCGCCAAAGAATTAGCGTCCAAATTTTACTAACGGAATCTAATTTTCTCACTTCCTGATGTCATAAAAACTTGAAATTTGGCACGAGCATTGATTATGTCATAAACAGGAAAAGTTCAAGGGTCCCAACTGCATTATGCAATTCTAAGCGCCAAAGAATTAGCGTCCAAATTTTACATACGGAATCTAATTTTCTCACTTCCCAATGTCATAGAAACTTGAAATTTGGCACGAGCATTGATTATGTCATAAATAGGAAAAGTTAATGGGTCCCAACTCGATTATTCAATTCTAAGCGCCAAAGAATTAGCGGCCAAATTTTACGAACGGAATCTAATTCTCTCACTTTCCAATGTCATAGAAACTTGAAATTTGGCACGAGCATTGATTCTGTCATAAATAGGAAACGTTAATGGGTCCCAACTCGATTATTTAATTCTAAGCGCCAAAGAATTAGCGTCCAAATTTTACATACGGAATCTAATTCTCTCACTTTCCAATGTCATAGAAACTTGAAATTTGGCACGAGCATTGATTATGTCATAAATAGGAAAAACTAATGGGTCCCAACTCGATTATTCAATTCTAAGCGCCAAAGAATTAGCGTCCAAATTTTATGTACGGAATCTAATTTTCTCACTTCCCGATGTCATAAAAACTTGAAATTTGGCACGAGCATTGATTATGTCATAAATAGGAAAAGTTCAAGGGTCCCAACTCCATTATGCAATTCTAAGCGCCAAAGAATTAGCGGCCAAATTTTACGAACGGAATCTAATTCTCTCACTTTCCAATGTCATAGAAACTTGAAATTTGGCACGAGCATTGATTATGTCATAAATAGGAAAAACTAATGGGTCCCAACTCGATTATTCAATTCTAAGCGCCAAAGAATTAGCGTCCAAATTTTACATACGGAATCTAATTCTCTCACTTTCCAATGTCATAGAAACTTGAAATTTGGCACTAGCATTGTTTATGTCATAAATAGGAAAAGTTAATGGGTCCCAACTCGATTATTCAATTCTAAGCGCCAAAGAATTAGCGGCCAAATTTTACATACGGAATCTAATTCTCTCACTTTCCAATGTCATAGAAACTTGAAATTTGGCACGAGCATTGATTATGTCATAAATAGGAAAAACTAATGGGTCCCAAGTCGATTATTCAATTCTAAGCGCCAAAGAATTAGCGTCCAAATTTTACTTACGGAATCTCATTTTCTCACTTCCTGATGTCATAAAAACTTGAAATTTGGCACGAGCATTGATTATGTCATAAATAGGAAAAGTTCAAGGGTCCCAACTGCATTATGCAATTCTAAGCGCCAAAGAATTAGCGTCCAAATTTTACATACGGAATCTAATTTTCTCACTTCCCAATGTCATAGAAACTTGAAATTTGGCACGAGCATTGATTCTGTCATAAATAGGAAACGTTAATGGGTCCCAACTCGATTATTTAATTCTAAGCGACAAAGAATTAGCGTCCAAATTTTACATACGGAATCTAATTCTCTCACTTTCCAATGTCATAGAAACTTGAAATTTGGCACGAGCATTGATTATGTCATAAATAGGAAAAACTAATGGGTCCCAACTCGATTATTCAATTCTAAGCGCCAAAGAATTAGCGTCCAAATTTTATGTACGGAATCTAATTTTCTCAAGTCCCGATGTCATAAAAACTTGAAATTTGGCACGAGCATTGATTATGTCATAAATAGGAAAAGTTCAAGGGTCCCAACTCCATTATGCAATTCTAAGCGCCAAAGAATTAGCGTCCAAATTTTACGTACGGAATCTAATTTTCTCACTTCCCAATGTCATAGAAACTTGAAATTTGGCACGAGCATTGATTATGTCATAAATAGGAAAAGTTAATGGATCCCAACTCGATTATTCAATTCTAAGCGCCAAAGAATTAGCGGCCAAATTTTACGAACGGAATCTAATTCTCTCACTTTCCAATGTCATAGAAACTTGAAATTTGGCACGAGCATTGATTATGTCATAAATAGGAAAAACTAATGGGTCCCAACTCGATTATTCAATTCTAAGCGCCAAAGAATTAGCGTCCAAATTTTACATACGGAATCTAATTCTCTCACTTTCCAATGTCATAGAAACTTGAAATTTGGCACTAGCATTGTTTATGTCATAAATAGGAAAAGTTAATGGGTCCCAACTCGATTATTCAATTCTAAGCGCCAAAGAATTAGCGGCCAAATTTTACATACGGAATCTAATTCTCTCACTTTCCAATGTCATAGAAACTTGAAATTTGGCACGAGCATTGATTATGTCATAAATAGGAAAAACTAATGGGTCCCAAGTCGATTATTCAATTCTAAGCGCCAAAGAATTAGCGTCCAAATTTTACTTACGGAATCTCATTTTCTCACTTCCTGATGTCATAAAAACTTGAAATTTGGCACGAGCATTGATTATGTCATAAATAGGAAAAGTTCAAGGGTCCCAACTGCATTATGCAATTCTAAGCGCCAAAGAATTAGCGTCCAAATTTTACATACGGAATCTAATTTTCTCACTTCCCAATGTCATAGAAACTTGAAATTTGGCACGAGCATTGATTATGTCATAAATAGGAAAAGTTAATGGGTCCCAACTCGATTATTCAATTCTAAGCGCCAAAGAATTAGCGGCCAAATTTTACGAACGGAATCTAATTCTCTCACTTTCCAATGTCATAGAAACTTGAAATTTGGCACGAGCATTGATTCTGTCATAAATAGGAAACGTTAATGGGTCCCAACTCGATTATTTAATTCTAAGCGACAAAGAATTAGCGTCCAAATTTTACATACGGAATCTAATTCTCTCACTTTCCAATGTCATAGAAACTTGAAATTTGGCACGAGCATTGATTATGTCATAAATAGGAAAAACTAATGGGTCCCAACTCGATTATTCAATTCTAAGCGCCAAAGAATTAGCGTCCAAATTTTATGTACGGAATCTAATTTTCTCAAGTCCCGATGTCATAAAAACTTGAAATTTGGCACGAGCATTGATTATGTCATAAATAGGAAAAGTTCAAGGGTCCCAACTCCATTATGCAATTCTAAGCGCCAAAGAATTAGCGTCCAAATTTTACGTACGGAATCTAATTTTCTCACTTCCCAATGTCATAGAAACTTGAAATTTGGCACGAGCATTGATTATGTCATAAATAGGAAAAGTTAATGGATCCCAACTCGATTATTCAATTCTAAGCGCCAAAGAATTAGCGGCCAAATTTTACGAACGGAATCTAATTCTCTCACTTTCCAATGTCATAGAAACTTGAAATTTGGCACGAGCATTGATTATGTCATAAATAGGAAAAACTAATGGGTCCCAACTCGATTATTCAATTCTAAGCGCCAAAGAATTAGCGTCCAAATTTTACATACGGAATCTAATTCTCTCACTTTCCAATGTCATAGAAACTTGAAATTTGGCACTAGCATTGTTTATGTCATAAATAGGAAAAGTTAATGGGTCCCAACTCGATTATTCAATTCTAAGCGCCAAAGAATTAGCGTCCAAATTTTACATACGGAATCTAATTCTCTCACTTTCCAATGTCATAGAAACTTGAAATTTGGCACGAGCATTGATTATGTCATAAATAGGAAAAACTAATGGGTCCCAAGTCGATTATTCAATTCTAAGCGCCAAAGAATTAGCGTCCAAATTTTACTTACGGAATCTAATTTTCTCACTTCCTGATGTCATAAAAACTTGAAATTTGGCACGAGCATTGATTATGTCATAAATAGGAAAAGTTCAAGGGTCCCAACTGCATTATGCAATTCTAAGCGCTAAAGAATTAGCGTCCAAATTTTACATACGGAATCTAATTTTCTCACTTCCCAATGTCATAGAAACTTGAAATTTGGCACGAGCATTGATTATGTCATAAATAGGAAAAGTTAATGGGTCCCAACTCGATTATTCAATTCTAAGCGCCAAAGAATTAGCGGCCAAATTTTACGAACGGAATCTAATTCTCTCACTTTCCAATGTCATAGAAACTTGAAATTTGGCACGAGCATTGATTCTGTCATAAATAGGAAACGTAATGGGTCCCAACTCGATTATTTAATTCTAAGCGCCAAAGAATTAGCGTCCAAATTTTACATACGGAATCTAATTCTCTCACTTTCCAATGTCATAGAAACTTGAAATTTGGCACGAGCATTGATTATGTCATAAATAGGAAAAACTAATGGGTCCCAACTCGATTATTCAATTCTAAGCGCCAAAGAATTAGCGGCCAAATTTTACGAACGGAATCTAATTCTCTCACTTTCCAATGTCATAGAAACTTGAAATTTGGCACGAGCATTGATTCTGTCATAAATAGGAAACGTTAATGGGTCCCAACTCGATTATTTAATTCTAAGCGACAAAGAATTAGCGTCCAAATTTTACATACGGAATCTAATTCTCTCACTTTCCAATGTCATAGAAACTTGAAATTTGGCACGAGCATTGATTATGTCATAAATAGGAAAAACTAATGGGTCCCAACTCGATTATTCAATTCTAAGCGCCAAAGAATTAGCGTCCAAATTTTATGTACGGAATCTAATTTTCTCACTTCCCGATGTCATAAAAACTTGAAATTTGGCACGAGCATTGATTATGTCATAAATAGGAAAAGTTCAAGGGTCCCAACTCCATTATGCAATTCTAAGCGCCAAAGAATTAGCGTCCAAATTTTACGTACGGAATCTAATTTTCTCACTTCCCAATGTCATAGAAACTTGAAATTTGGCACGAGCATTGATTATGTCATAAATAGGAAAAGTTAATGGATCCCAACTCGATTATTCAATTCTAAGCGCCAAAGAATTAGCGGCCAAATTTTACGAACGGAATCTAATTCTCTCACTTTCCAATGTCATAGAAACTTGAAATTTGGCACTAGCAATGTTTATGTCATAAATAGGAAAAGTTAATGGGTCCCAACTCGATTATTCAATTCTAAGCGCCAAAGAATTAGCGGCCAAATTTTACATACGGAATCTAATTCTCTCACTTTCCAATGTCATAGAAACTTGAAATTTGGCACGAGCATTGATTATGTCATAAATAGGAAAAACTAATGGGTCCCAAGTCGATTATTCAATTCTAAGCGCCAAAGAATTAGCGTCCAAATTTTACTTACGGAATCTAATTTTCTCACTTCCTGATGTCATAAAAACTTGAAATTTGGCACGAGCATTGATTATGTCATAAATAGGAAAAGTTCAAGGGTCCCAACTGCATTATGCAATTCTAAGCGCCAAAGAATTAGCGTCCAAATTTTACATACGGAATCTAATTTTCTCACTTCCCAATGTCATAGAAACTTGAAATTTGGCACGAGCATTGATTATGTCATAAATAGGAAAAGTTAATGGGTCCCAACTCGATTATTCAATTCTAAGCGCCAAAGAATTAGCGGCCAAATTTTACGAACGGAATCTAATTCTCTCACTTTCCAATGTCATAGAAACTTGAAATTTGGCACGAGCATTGATTCTGTCATAAATAGGAAACGTAATGGGTCCCAACTCGATTATTTAATTCTAAGCGCCAAAGAATTAGCGTCCAAATTTTACATACGGAATCTAATTCTCTCACTTTCCAATGTCATAGAAACTTGAAATTTGGCACGAGCATTGATTATGTCATAAATAGGAAAAACTAATGGGTCCCAACTCGATTATTCAATTCTAAGCGCCAAAGAATTAGCGGCCAAATTTTACGAACGGAATCTAATTCTCTCACTTTCCAATGTCATAGAAACTTGAAATTTGGCACGAGCATTGATTCTGTCATAAATAGGAAACGTTAATGGGTCCCAACTCGATTATTTAATTCTAAGCGACAAAGAATTAGCGTCCAAATTTTACATACGGAATCTAATTCTCTCACTTTCCAATGTCATAGAAACTTGAAATTTGGCACGAGCATTGATTATGTCATAAATAGGAAAAACTAATGGGTCCCAACTCGATTATTCAATTCTAAGCGCCAAAGAATTAGCGTCCAAATTTTATGTACGGAATCTAATTTTCTCACTTCCCGATGTCATAAAAACTTGAAATTTGGCACGAGCATTGATTATGTCATAAATAGGAAAAGTTCAAGGGTCCCAACTCCATTATGCAATTCTAAGCGCCAAAGAATTAGCGTCCAAATTTTACGTACGGAATCTAATTTTCTCACTTCCCGATGTCATAAAAACTTGAAATTTGGCACGAGCATTGATTATGTCATAAATAGGAAAAGTTCAAGGGTCCCAACTCCATTATGCAATTCTAAGCGCCAAAGAATTAGCGTCCAAATTTTACGTACGGAATCTAATTTTCTCACTTCCCAATGTCATAGAAACTTGAAATTTGGCACGAGCATTGATTATATCATAAATAGGAAAAGTTAATGGGTCCCAACTCGATTATTCAATTCTAAGCGCCAAAGAATTAGCGTCCAAATTTTACGTACGGAATCTAATTTTCTCACTTCCCAATGTCATAGAAACTTGAAATTTGGCACGAGCATTGATTATGTCATAAATAGGAAAAGTTAATGGATCCCAACTCGATTATTCAATTCTAAGCGCCAAAGAATTAGCGGCCAAATTTTACGAATGGAATCTAATTCTCTCACTTTCCAATGTCATAGAAACTTGAAATTTGGCACTAGCATTGATTATGTCATAAATAGGAAAAACTAATGGGTCCCATCTCGATTATTCAATTCTAAGCGCCAAAGAATTAGCGGCCAAATTTTACATACGGAATCTAATTCTCTCACTTTCCAATGTCATAGAAACTTGAAATTTGGCACGAGCATTGATTATGTCATAAATAGGAAAAACTAATGGGTCCCAAGTCGATTATTCAATTCTAAGCGCCAAAGAATTAGCGTCCAAATTTTACTAACGGAATCTAATTTTCTCACTTCCTGATGTCATAAAAACTTGAAATTTGGCACGAGCATTGATTATGTCATAAATAGGAAAAGTTCAAGGGTCCCAACTGCATTATGCAATTCTAAGCGCCAAAGAATTAGCGTCCAAATTTTACATACGGAATCTAATTTTCTCACTTCCCAATGTCATAGAAACTTGAAATTTGGCACGAGCATTGATTATGTCATAAATAGGAAAAGTTAATGGGTCCCAACTCGATTATTCAATTCTAAGCGCCAAAGAATTAGCGGCCAAATTTTACGAACGGAATCTAATTCTCTCACTTTCCAATGTCATAGAAACTTGAAATTTGGCACGAGCATTGATTCTGTCATAAATAGGAAACGTTAATGGGTCCCAACTCGATTATTTAATTCTAAGCGCCAAAGAATTAGCGGCCAAATTTTACATACGGAATCTAATTCTCTCACTTTCCAATGTCATAGAAACTTGAAATTTGGCACGAGCATTGATTATGTCATAAATAGGAAAAACTAATGGGTCCCAACTCGATTATTCAATTCTAAGCGCCAAAGAATTAGCGTCCAAATTTTATGTACGGAATCTAATTTTCTCACTTCCCGATGTCATAAAAACTTGAAATTTGGCACGAGCATTGATTATGTCATAAATAGGAAAAGTTCAAGGGTCCCAACTCCATTATGCAATTCTAAGCGCCAAAGAATTAGCGGCCAAATTTTACGAACGGAATCTAATTCTCTCACTTTCCAATGTCATAGAAACTTGAAATTTGGCACGAGCATTGATTATGTCATAAATAGGAAAAACTAATGGGTCCCAACTCGATTATTCAATTCTAAGCGCCAAAGAATTAGCGTCCAAATTTTACATACGGAATCTAATTCTCTCACTTTCCAATGTCATAGAAACTTGAAATTTGGCACTAGCATTGTTTATGTCATAAATAGGAAAAGTTAATGGGTCCCAACTCGATTATTCAATTCTAAGCGCCAAAGAATTAGCGGCCAAATTTTACATACGGAATCTAATTCTCTCACTTTCCAATGTCATAGAAACTTGAAATTTGGCACGAGCATTGATTATGTCATAAATAGGAAAAACTAATGGGTCCCAAGTCGATTATTCAATTCTAAGCGCCAAAGAATTAGCGTCCAAATTTTATGTACGGAATCTAATTTTCTCAAGTCCCGATGTCATAAAAACTTGAAATTTGGCACGAGCATTGATTATGTCATAAATAGGAAAAGTTCAAGGGTCCCAACTCCATTATGCAATTCTAAGCGCCAAAGAATTAGCGTCCAAATTTTACGTACGGAATCTAATTTTCTCACTTCCCAATGTCATAGAAACTTGAAATTTGGCACGAGCATTGATTATGTCATAAATAGGAAAAGTTAATGGATCCCAACTCGATTATTCAATTCTAAGCGCCAAAGAATTAGCGGCCAAATTTTACGAACGGAATCTAATTCTCTCACTTTCCAATGTCATAGAAACTTGAAATTTGGCACGAGCATTGATTATGTCATAAATAGGAAAAGTTCAAGGGTCCCAACTCGATTATTCAATTCTAAGCGCCAAAGAATTAGCGTCCAAATTTTACATACGGAATCTAATTCTCTCACTTTCCAATGTCATAGAAACTTGAAATTTGGCACTAGCATTGTTTATGTCATAAATAGGAAAAGTTAATGGGTCCCAACTCGATTATTCAATTCTAAGCGCCAAAGAATTAGCGGCCAAATTTTACATACGGAATCTAATTCTCTCACTTTCCAATGTCATAGAAACTTGAAATTTGGCACGAGCATTGATTATGTCATAAATAGGAAAAACTAATGGGTCCCAAGTCGATTATTCAATTCTAAGCGCCAAAGAATTAGCGGCCAAATTTTACTTACGGAATCTAATTTTCTCACTTCCTGATGTCATAAAAACTTGAAATTTGGCACGAGCATTGATTATGTCATAAATAGGAAAAGTTCAAGGGTCCCAACTGCATTATGCAATTCTAAGCGCTAAAGAATTAGCGTCCAAATTTTACATACGGAATCTAATTTTCTCACTTCCCAATGTCATAGAAACTTGAAATTTGGCACGAGCATTGATTATGTCATAAATAGGAAAAGTTAATGGGTCCCAACTCGATTATTCAATTCTAAGCGCCAAAGAATTAGCGGCCAAATTTTACGAACGGAATCTAATTCTCTCACTTTCCAATGTCATAGAAACTTGAAATTTGGCACGAGCATTGATTCTGTCATAAATAGGAAACGTTATGGGTCCCAACTCGATTATTTAATTCTAAGCGCCAAAGAATTAGCGTCCAAATTTTACATACGGAATCTAATTCTCTCACTTTCCAATGTCATAGAAACTTGAAATTTGGCACGAGCATTGATTATGTCATAAATAGGAAAAACTAATGGGTCCCAACTCGATTATTCAATTCTAAGCGCCAAAGAATTAGCGGCCAAATTTTACGAACGGAATCTAATTCTCTCACTTTCCAATGTCATAGAAACTTGAAATTTGGCACGAGCATTGATTCTGTCATAAATAGGAAACGTTAATGGGTCCCAACTCGATTATTTAATTCTAAGCGACAAAGAATTAGCGTCCAAATTTTACATACGGAATCTAATTCTCTCACTTTCCAATGTCATAGAAACTTGAAATTTGGCACGAGCATTGATTATGTCATAAATAGGAAAAACTAATGGGTCCCAACTCGATTATTCAATTCTAAGCGCCAAAGAATTAGCGTCCAAATTTTATGTACGGAATCTAATTTTCTCACTTCCCGATGTCATAAAAACTTGAAATTTGGCACGAGCATTGATTATGTCATAAATAGGAAAAGTTCAAGGGTCCCAACTCCATTATGCAATTCTAAGCGCCAAAGAATTAGCGTCCAAATTTTACGTACGGAATCTAATTTTCTCACTTCCCAATGTCATAGAAACTTGAAATTTGGCACGAGCATTGATTATGTCATAAATAGGAAAAGTTAATGGATCCCAACTCGATTATTCAATTCTAAGCGCCAAAGAATTAGCGGCCAAATTTTACGAACGGAATCTAATTCTCTCACTTTCCAATGTCATAGAAACTTGAAATTTGGCACTAGCAATGTTTATGTCATAAATAGGAAAAGTTAATGGGTCCCAACTCGATTATTCAATTCTAAGCGCCAAAGAATTAGCGGCCAAATTTTACATACGGAATCTAATTCTCTCACTTTCCAATGTCATAGAAACTTGAAATTTGGCACGAGCATTGATTATGTCATAAATAGGAAAAACTAATGGGTCCCAAGTCGATTATTCAATTCTAAGCGCCAAAGAATTAGCGTCCAAATTTTACTTACGGAATCTAATTTTCTCACTTCCTGATGTCATAAAAACTTGAAATTTGGCACGAGCATTGATTATGTCATAAATAGGAAAAGTTCAAGGGTCCCAACTGCATTATGCAATTCTAAGCGCCAAAGAATTAGCGTCCAAATTTTACATACGGAATCTAATTTTCTCACTTCCCAATGTCATAGAAACTTGAAATTTGGCACGAGCATTGATTATGTCATAAATAGGAAAAGTTAATGGGTCCCAACTCGATTATTCAATTCTAAGCGCCAAAGAATTAGCGGCCAAATTTTACGAACGGAATCTAATTCTCTCACTTTCCAATGTCATAGAAACTTGAAATTTGGCACGAGCATTGATTCTGTCATAAATAGGAAACGTAATGGGTCCCAACTCGATTATTTAATTCTAAGCGCCAAAGAATTAGCGTCCAAATTTTACATACGGAATCTAATTCTCTCACTTTCCAATGTCATAGAAACTTGAAATTTGGCACGAGCATTGATTATGTCATAAATAGGAAAAACTAATGGGTCCCAACTCGATTATTCAATTCTAAGCGCCAAAGAATTAGCGGCCAAATTTTACGAACGGAATCTAATTCTCTCACTTTCCAATGTCATAGAAACTTGAAATTTGGCACGAGCATTGATTCTGTCATAAATAGGAAACGTTAATGGGTCCCAACTCGATTATTTAATTCTAAGCGACAAAGAATTAGCGTCCAAATTTTACATACGGAATCTAATTCTCTCACTTTCCAATGTCATAGAAACTTGAAATTTGGCACGAGCATTGATTATGTCATAAATAGGAAAAACTAATGGGTCCCAACTCGATTATTCAATTCTAAGCGCCAAAGAATTAGCGTCCAAATTTTATGTACGGAATCTAATTTTCTCACTTCCCGATGTCATAAAAACTTGAAATTTGGCACGAGCATTGATTATGTCATAAATAGGAAAAGTTCAAGGGTCCCAACTCCATTATGCAATTCTAAGCGCCAAAGAATTAGCGTCCAAATTTTACGTACGGAATCTAATTTTCTCACTTCCCAATGTCATAGAAACTTGAAATTTGGCACGAGCATTGATTATGTCATAAATAGGAAAAGTTAATGGATCCCAACTCGATTATTCAATTCTAAGCGCCAAAGAATTAGCGGCCAAATTTTACGAACGGAATCTAATTCTCTCACTTTCCAATGTCATAGAAACTTGAAATTTGGCACGAGCATTGATTATGTCATAAATAGGAAAAACTAATGGGTCCCAACTCGATTATTCAATTCTAAGCGCCAAAGAATTAGCGTCCAAATTTTACATACGGAATCTAATTCTCTCACTTTCCAATGTCATAGAAACTTGAAATTTGGCACTAGCATTGTTTATGTCATAAATAGGAAAAGTTAATGGGTCCCAACTCGATTATTCAATTCTAAGCGCCAAAGAATTAGCGGCCAAATTTTACATACGGAATCTAATTCTCTCACTTTCCAATGTCATAGAAACTTGAAATTTGGCACGAGCATTGATTATGTCATAAATAGGAAAAACTAATGGGTCCCAAGTCGATTATTCAATTCTAAGCGCCAAAGAATTAGCGTCCAAATTTTACTTACGGAATCTAATTTTCTCACTTCCTGATGTCATAAAAACTTGAAATTTGGCACGAGCATTGATTATGTCATAAATAGGAAAAGTTCAAGGGTCCCAACTGCATTATGCAATTCTAAGCGCCAAAGAATTAGCGTCCAAATTTTACATACGGAATCTAATTTTCTCACTTCCCAATGTCATAGAAACTTGAAATTTGGCACGAGCATTGATTATGTCATAAATAGGAAAAGTTAATGGGTCCCAACTCGATTATTCAATTCTAAGCGCCAAAGAATTAGCGGCCAAATTTTACGAACGGAATCTAATTCTCTCACTTTCCAATGTCATAGAAACTTGAAATTTGGCACGAGCATTGATTCTGTCATAAATAGGAAACGTAATGGGTCCCAACTCGATTATTTAATTCTAAGCGCCAAAGAATTAGCGTCCAAATTTTACATACGGAATCTAATTCTCTCACTTTCCAATGTCATAGAAACTTGAAATTTGGCACGAGCATTGATTATGTCATAAATAGGAAAAACTAATGGGTCCCAACTCGATTATTCAATTCTAAGCGCCAAAGAATTAGCGTCCAAATTTTATGTACGGAATCTAATTTTCTCACTTCCCGATGTCATAAAAACTTGAAATTTGGCACGAGCATTGATTATGTCATAAATAGGAAAAGTTCAAGGGTCCCAACTCCATTATGCAATTCTAAGCGCCAAAGAATTAGCGTCCAAATTTTACGTACGGAATCTCATTTTCTCACTTCCCAATGTCATAGAAACTTGAAATTTGGCACGAGCATTGATTATGTCATAAATTGGAAAAGTTAATGGATCCCAACTCGATTATTCAATTCTAAGCGCCAAAGAATTAGCGGCCAAATTTTACGAACGGAATCTAATTCTCTCACTTTCCAATGTCATAGAAACTTGAAATTTGGCACGAGCATTGATTATGTCATAAATAGGAAAAACTAATGGGTCCCAACTCGATTATTCAATTCGAAGCGCCAAAGAATTAGCGTCCAAATTTTACATACGGAATCTAATTCTCTCACTTTCCAATGTCATAGAAACTTGAAATTTGGCACTAGCATTGTTTATGTCATAAATAGGAAAAGTTAATGGGTCCCAACTCGATTATTCAATTCTAAGCGCCAAAGAATTAGCGGCCAAATTTTACATGCGGAATCTAATTCTCTCACTTTCCAATGTCATAGAAACTTGAAATTTGGCACGAGCATTGATTATGTCATAAATAGGAAAAACTAATGGGTCCCAAGTCGATTATTCAATTCGTAGCGCCAAAGAATTAGCGTCCAAATTTTACGTACGGAATCTAATTTTCTCACTTCCCGATGTCATAAAAACTTGAAATTTGGCACGAGCATTGATTATGTCATAAATAGGAAAAGTTCAAGGGTCCCAACTGCATTATGCAATTCTAAGCGCCAAACAATTAGCGGCCAAATTTTACATACGGAATCTAATTTTCTCACTTCCCAATGTCATAGAAACTTGAAATTTGGCACGAGCATTGATTATGTCATAAATAGGAAAAGTTAATGGGTCCCAACTCGATTATTCAATTCTAAGCGCCAAAGAATTAGCGGCCAAATTTTACGAACGGAATCTAATTCTCTCACTTTCCAATGTCATAGAAACTTGAAATTTGGCACGAGCATTGATTATGTCATAAATAGGAAAAACTAATGGGTCCCAACTCGATTATGCAATTCTAAGCGCCAAAGAATTAGCGTCCAAATTTTACATACGGAATCTAATTCTCTCACTTTCCAATGTCATAGAAACTTGAAATTTGGCACGAGCATTGTTTATGTCATAAATAGGAAAAGTTAATGGGTCCCAACTCGATTATTCAATTCTAAGCGCCAAAGAATTAGCGGCCAAATTTTACGAACGGAATCTAATTCTCTCACTTTCCAATGTCATAGAAACTTGAAATTTGGCACGAGCATTGATTCTGTCATAAATAGGAAACGTTAATGGGTCCCAACTCGATTATTTAATTCTAAGCGCCAAAGAATTAGCGTCCAAATTTTACATACGGAATCTAATTCTCTCACTTTCCAATGTCATAGAAACTTGAAATTTGGCACGAGCATTGATTATGTCATAAATAGGAAAAACTAATGGGTCCCAACTCGATTATTCAATTCTAAGCGCCAAAGAATTAGCGTCCAAATTTTATGTACGGAATCTAATTTTCTCACTTCCCGATGTCATAAAAACTTGAAATTTGGCACGAGCATTGATTATGTCATAAATAGGAAAAGTTCAAGGGTCCCAACTCCATTATGCAATTCTAAGCGCCAAAGAATTAGCGTCCAAATTTTACGTACGGAATCTAATTTTCTCACTTCCCAATGTCATAGAAACTTGAAATTTGGCACGAGCATTGATTATGTCATAAATAGGAAAAGTTAATGGATCCCAACTCGATTATTCAATTCTAAGCGCCAAAGAATTAGCGGCCAAATTTTACGAACGGAATCTAATTCTCTCACTTTCCAATGTCATAGAAACTTGAAATTTGGCACGAGCATTGATTATGTCATAAATAGGAAAAACTAATGGGTCCCAACTCGATTATTCAATTCTAAGCGCCAAAGAATTAGCGTCCAAATTTTACATACGGAATCTAATTCTCTCACTTTCCAATGTCATAGAAACTTGAAATTTGGCACTAGCAATGTTTATGTCATAAATAGGAAAAGTTAATGGGTCCCAACTCGATTATTCAATTCTAAGCGCCAAAGAATTAGCGGCCAAATTTTACATACGGAATCTAATTCTCTCACTTTCCAATGTCATAGAAACTTGAAATTTGGCACGAGCATTGATTATGTCATAAATAGGAAAAACTAATGGGTCCCAAGTCGATTATTCAATTCTTAGCGCCAAAGAATTAGCGTCCAAATTTTACGTACGGAATCTAATTTTCTCACTTCCCGATGTCATAAAAACTTGAAATTTGGCACGAGCATTGATTATGTCATAAATAGGAAAAGTTCAAGGGTCCCAACTGCATTATGCAATTCTAAGCGCCAAAGAATTAGCGTCCAAATTTTACGTACGGAATCAAATTTTCTCACTTCCCAATGTCATAGAAACTTAAAATCTGGCACTAGCATTGAATATGTCATAAATAGTAAAAACTAATGGGTCCCAACTCGATTATTCAATTCTAAGCGCCAAAGAATTAGCGTCCAAATTTTACGTACGGAATCTAATTCTCTCACTTTCCAATGTCATAGAAACTTGAAATTTGGCACGAGCATTGATTATGTCATAAATAGGAAAAGTTAATGGGTCCCAACTCGATTATTCAATTCTAAGCGCCAAAGAATTAGCGGCCAAATTTTACGAACGGAATCTAATTCTCTCACTTTCCAATGTCATAGAAACTTGAAATTTGGCACGAGCATTGATTATGTCATAAATAGGAAAAGTTAATGGATCCCAACTCGATTATTCAATTCTAAGCTCCAAAGAATTAGCGGCCAAATTTTACGAACGGAATCTAATTCTCTCACTTTCCAATGTCATAGAAACTTGAAATTTGGCACGAGCATTGATTATGTCATAAATAGGAAAAACTAATGGGTCCCAACTCGATTATTCAATTTTAAGCGCCAAAGAATTAGCGTCCAAATTTTACATACGGAATCTAATTCTCTCACTTTCCAATGTCATAGAAACTTGAAATTTGGCACTAGCATTGTTTATGTCATAAATAGGAAAAGTTAATGGGTCCCAACTCGATTATTCAATTCTAAGCGCCAAAGAATTAGCGTCCAAATTTTACATACGGAATCTAATTCTCTCACTTTCCAATGTCATAGAAACTTTAAATTTGGCACGAGCATTGATTATGTCATAAATAGGAAAAACTAATGGGTCCCAACTCGATTATTCAATTCTAAGCGCCAAAGAATTAGCGTCCAAATTTTACGTACGGAATCTAATTTTCTCACTTCCCGATGTCATAAAAACTTGAAATTTGGCACGAGCATTGATTATGTCATAAATAGGAAAAGTTCAAGGGTCCCAACTGCATTATGAAATTCTAAGCGCCAAAGAATTAGCGTCCAAATTTTACATACGGAATCAAATTTTCTCACTTCCCAATGTCATAGAAACTTGAAATTTGGCACGAGCATTGATTATGTCATAAATAGGAAAAGTTAATGGGTCCCAACTTGATTATTCAATTCTAAGCGCCAAACAATTAGCGGCCAAATTTTACGAACGGAATCTAATTCTCTCACTTTCCAATGTCATAGAAACTTGAAATTTGGCACGAGCATTGATTCTGTCATAAATAGGAAACGTTAATGGGTCCCATCTCGATTATTTAATTCTAAGCGCCAAAGAATTAGCGTCCAAATTTTACATACGGAATCTAATTCTCTCACTTTCCAATGTCATAGAAACTTGAAATTTGGCACGAGCATTGATTATGTCATAATTAGGAAAAACTAATGGGTCCCAACTCGATTATTCAATTCTAAGCGCCAAAGAATTAGCGTCCAAATTTTATGTACGGAATCTAATTTTCTCACTTCCCGATGTCATAAAAACTTGAAATTTGGCACGAGCATTGATTATGTCATAAATAGGAAAAGTTCAAGGGTCCCAACTCCATTATGCAATTCTAAGCGCCAAAGAATTAGCGTCCAAATTTTACGTACGGAATCTAATTTTCTCACTTCCCAATGTCATAGAAACTTGAAATTTGGCACGAGCATTGATTATGTCATAAATAGGAAAAGTTAATGGATCCCAACTCGATTATTCAATTCTAAGCGCCAAAGAATTAGCGGCCAAATTTTACGAACGGAATCTAATTCTCTCACTTTCCAATGTCATAGAAACTTGAAATTTGGCACGAGCATTGATTATGTCATAAATAGGAAAAACTAATGGGTCCCAACTCGATTATTCAATTCTAAGCGCCAAGGAATTAGCGTCCAAATTTTACATACGGAATCTAATTCTCTCACTTTCCAATGTCATAGAAACTTGAAATTTGGCACTAGCATTGTTTATGTCATAAATAGGAAAAGTTAATGGGTCCCAACTCGATTATTCAATTCTAAGCGCCAAAGAATTAGCGGCCAAATTTTACATACGGAATCAAATTCTCTCACTTTCCAATGTCATAGAAACTTGAAATTTGGCACGAGCATTGATTATGTCATAAATAGGAAAAACTAATGGGTCCCAACTCGATTATTCAATTCTAAGCGCCAAAGAATTAGCGTCCAAATTTTACGTACGGAATCTAATTTTCTCACTTCCCGATGTCATAAAAACTTGAAATTTGGCACGAGCATTGATTATGTCATAAATAGGAAAAGTTCAAGGTTCCCAACTGCATTATGCAATTCTAAGCGCCAAAGAATTAGCGGCCAAATTTTACGAACGGAATCTAATTCTCTCACTTTCCAATGTCATAGAAACTTGAAATTTGGCACGAGCATTGATTCTGTCATAAATAGGAAACGTTAATGGGTCCCAACTCGATTATTTAATTCTAAGCGCCAAAGAATTAGCGTCCAAATTTTACATACGGAATCTAATTCTCTCACTTTCCAATGTCATAGAAACTTGAAATTTGGCACGAGCATTGATTATGTCATAAATAGGAAAAGTTCAAGGGTCCCAACTCCAATATTCAATTCTAAGCGCCAAAGAATTAGCGTCCAAATTTTACGTACGGAATTTCTCACTTCCCAATGTCATAGAAACTTGAAATTTGGCACGAGCATTGATTTTGTCATACATAGGAAAAGTTAATGGGTCCCAACTCGATTATTCAATTCTAAGAAACAAAGAATTAGCGTCCAAATTTTACGTACGGAATCTAATTTTCTCACTTCCCGATGTCATCGAAACTTGAAATTTGGCACGAGCATTAATTATGTCATAAATAGGAAAAGTTCAAGGGTCCCAACCCGATTATTCAATTCTAAGAGTCAAAGAATTAGCGTCCAAATTTTACGTACGGAATCTAATTCTCTTACTTCCCAATGTCATAGAAACTTGAAATTTAGCACGAGCATTGATTATGTCATAAATAGGAAAAGTTCATGGGTCCCAACTCGATTATTCAATTCTAAGCGCCAAAGAATTAGCGTCCACATTTTATGTACGGAATCTAATTTTCTCACTTCCCAATGTCATAGAAATGTGAAATTTGGTACGAGCATTGATTATGTCATAAATAGGAAAAGATAATGGGTCCCAACTCAATTATTCAATTGTAAGCGCCAAAGAATTAGCGTCCAAATTGTACATACGGAATCTAATTTTCTCACTTCCCAATGTCATAGAAACTTGAAATTTGGCACAAACATTGATTATGTCATAACTAGGAAAAGCTAAGTGGTCACAACTAGATTATTAAATTCTAAGTGCAAAAGAATTAGCGTCCAAATTTTATGTAAGGAATCTAATTCTCTCACTTCCTGATGTCATCTATATATATAAAATTGAATGTATGTCTGTGTGCGTGCGTGCGTGTCTGTCTGTTTGTCCTTTATGCGCTACTACACCATTCATCCGATCGCCATGAAACTTTGGGAAGTTGTTGAGTACTCTCCTGGGAAGATTATAGGCATAGTACAACTATCCTACGATAAATGGCGCGCGCGCGAGCGTCGTCGGAAGTTACGACCCCCCCACGTAGATCGAATAAGTAAGCCACCTGCTATTGTGATGTCATCACTGATGTCATCAACATCGGACGCCCTTGAACATGCCCCAACATGTTCTGTAAAGCTGCATTGTGATGTCATTAAGGCTCTATTATGACACGTACAGCTTGGAACCACTAGAGCACGCCAGCCAATTACCATTGGAGTTGGAAGTGGGTAAACAAGTACTAGGATATCTTCCTAAGAAGCCACAGCAGCCGGATAAATTGTATGTTCCACCCAACGGCTATTTTATTCAGCCCGCAAGGGGGAAGCAGCGGCCTACAAAATCTCATTCAGGTAGGTAGGTTCAGTTCTTGGAGGTTGGGGAATGCTTATGGGCAAGGCCTTATGTCTCATCCCAACTCGATTATTCAATTCTAAGCGCAAAAGAATTAGCGTCCAAATTTTATGTACGGAATTTAATTCTCTCACTTCCCAATGTCATAGAAACTTGAAATTTGGCATGAGCATTGATTATGTCATAAATGGGAAAAGCTAATGGGTCCCAACTTGATTATTCAATTCAAAGCGCCAAAGAATTAGCGTTCAAATTTTACGTACGGAATCTAATTCTCTCATTTCCTGATGTCATAGATAGATAGATAGATAGATAGATAGATAGATAGACTGTATGCAATAACCCTGATAGATAGATAGATAGATAGATAGATAGATAGATAGATAGATAGATAGATAGATAGATAGATAGATAGATAGATAGATAGACTGTATGCAATGACACGTACAGCTTGAAACCATAAATACTAGAGCACGCCAGCCATTTACAGTCAGTCTCCATTGGAGTTGGATGTGGGCAAATATGTACTAGGCTATCTTCCCAAGAAGCCACAGCAGCCGGATAAATTGGATGTTCCACACAACGGCTATTTTATTCAGCCTGCAAGGGGGAAGCAGCAGCCTACAAAATCTCAGTGGTCGCTGCTGCCGTCATCTAGATATATAAAAACGAATGTATGTATGTATGTCTGTCTTCGCAGCAACGCGCGACGGGTACGCTAGTCTATATATATAAAATTGAATGTATGTCTGTGTGCGTGCGTGCGTGTCTGTCTGTTTGTCCTTTATGCGCTACTACACCATTCATCCGATCGCCATGAAACTTTGGGAAGTTGTTGAGTACACTCCTGGGAAGATTATAGGCATAGTACAACTATCCTACGATAAATGGCGCGCGCGCGAGCGTCGTCGAAAGTTACGACCCCCCACGTAGATCGAATAAGTAAGCCACCTGCTATTGTGATGCCATCACTGATGTCATCAACATCGGGCGCCCTTCAACATGCCCCAACATGTTCTATAAAGCTGCATTGTGATGTCATTAAGGCTCTATTATGACACGTACAGCTTGGAACCACTAGAGCACGCCACTAAATTTTCATTGGAGTTGGAAGTGGGTAAACAAGTACTAGGATATCTTCCTAAGAAGCCACAGCAGCCGGATAAATTGTATGTTCCACCCAACGGCTATTTTATTCAGCCCGCAAGGGGGAAGCAGCGGCCTACAAAATCTCATTCAGGTAGGTAGGTTCAGTTCTTGGAGGTTGGGGAATGCTTATGGGCAAGGCCTTATGTCTCATCCCAACTCGATTATTCAATTCTAAGCGCAAAAGAATTAGCGTCCAAATTTTATGTACGGAATTTAATTCTCTCACTTCCCAATGTCATAGAAACTTGAAATTTGGCATGAGCATTGACTATGTCATAAATGGGAAAAGCTAATGGGTCCCAACTTGATTATTCAATTCAAAGCGCCAAAGAATTAGCGTTCAAATTTTACGTACGGAATCTAATTCTCTCATTTCCTGATGTCATAGATAGATAGATAGATAGATAGATAGATAGACTGTATGCAATAACCCTGATAGATAGATAGATAGATAGATAGATAGATAGATAGATAGATAGATAGATAGATAGACTGTATGCAATGACACGTACAGCTTGAAACCATAAATACTAGAGCACGCCAGCCATTTACAGTCAGTCTCCATTGGAGTTGGAAGTGGGCAAACATGTACTAGGCTATCTTCCCAAGAAGCCACAGCAGCCGGATAAATTGGATGTTCCACACAACGGCTATTTTATTCAGCCTGCAAGGGGGAAGCAGCGGCCTACAAAACCTCAGTGGTCGCTGCTGCCGTCATCTAGATATATAAAAACGAAGTATGTATGTCTGTCTGTCTTCCCAGCAACGCGCGACGGGTACGCTAGTATACTAATATATTACACAGACGACCGCCTCCTCATATCTATATATATAAAATTGAATGTATGTCTGTCTGCGTGCGTGCGTGCGTGCGTGCGTGTTTGTCCTTTATGCGCTACTACACCATTCATCCGATCGCCATGAAACTTTGGGAAGTTGTTGAGTACACTCCTGGGAAGATTATAGGCATAGTACAAATATCCTACGATAAATGGCGCGCGAGCGTCGTCGAAAGTTACGCCCCCCCCCCCACGTAGATCGAATAAGTAAGCCACCTGCTATTGTGATGTCATCACTGATGTCATCAACATCGGACGCCCTTGAACATGCCCCAACATGTTCTATAAAGCTGCATTGTGATGTCATTAAGGCTGTATTATGACACGTACAGCTTGGAACCACTAGAGCACGCCAGCCAATTACCATTGGAGTTGGAAGTGGGTAAACAAGTACTAGGATATCTTCCTAAGAAGCCACAGCAGCCGGATAAATTGTATGTTCCACCCAACGGCTATTTTATTCAGCCCGCAAGGGGGAAGCAGCGGCCTACAAAATCTAATTCTCTCATTTCCTGATGTCATAGATAGATAGATAGATAGATAGATAGATAGATAGATAGATAGACTGTATGCAATAACCCAGATAGATAGATAGA
Organism: Eleutherodactylus coqui; assembly: GCF_035609145.1. Lineage (NCBI taxonomy): Eukaryota > Metazoa > Chordata > Amphibia > Anura > Eleutherodactylidae > Eleutherodactylus > Eleutherodactylus coqui. The sequence goes on along the minus strand of NC_089838.1, from coordinate 306,775,030 downwards.
TAGATAGATAGACTGTATGCAATAACCCTGATAGATAGATAGATAGATAGATAGATAGACTGTATGCAATAACCCAGATAGATAGATAGATAGATAGATAGATAGATAGATAGATAGATAGATAGACTGTATGCAATAACCCTGATAGATAGATAGATAGATAGATAGATAGATAGATAGATAGATAGATAGATAGATAGATAGATAGATAGACTGTATGCAATGACACGTACAGCTTGGAACCATAAATACTAGAGCACGCCAGCCATTTACAGTCAGTCTCCATTGAAGTTGGAAGTGGGCAAACATGTACTAGGCCAGTGATGGCGAACCTTTTAGGGACCGAGTGCCCAAACTACAACCCAAAACCCACTTATGTATCGCAAAGTGCCAACACGTCAGGGGGCGGGGCTTATCACAACGTATGATTTTACCCCCGTCGTTCTAAAAAGGACAAGGCTGTTTCAGAATAGACCGGGTGTAGATTCTGACTGCTTTTTGGACGCGGAAATACTGCAGAATGTGCTCAGCGGAGATTTCTGTGGAAAATTCTGCAGCATTTCCGCATCTAAAAAGCAGTCAAAATCTGCACCCGGTCTATTCTGAAAGAGCCCTGCCCATTTCTGCCACATGTACACATACCCCAGCGGTAATAGTGACACCTTCACCCCAGCGATAATAGTGACATCCCACAGCAGTAATAATAGTGACACTCCCCCCATTAGTAATAAGAGTGACATACCCCAGCGGTAAACCTCAGTGGTCGCTGCTGCCGTCATCTAGATATATAAAAACGTAGTATGTATGTATGTCTGTCTTCGCAGCAACGCGCGAACATGCCCCAACATGTTCTCATAAGCTGCATTGTGAAAATTGAATGTATGTCTGTCTGCGTGCGTGCGTGCGTGCGTGCGTGTTTGTCCTTTATGCGCTACTACACCATTCATCCGATCGCCATGAAACTTTGGGAAGTTGTTGAGTACACTCCTGGGAAGATTATAGGCATAGTACAAATATCCTACGATAAATGGCGCGCGAGCGTCGTCGAAAGTTACGCCCCCCCCCACGTAGATCGAATAAGTAAGCCACCTGCTATTGTGATGTCATCACTGATGTCATCAACATCGGACGCCCTTGAACATGCCCCAACATGTTCTATAAAGCTGCATTGTGATGTCATTAAGGCTGTATTATGACACGTACAGCTTGGAACCACTAGAGCACGCCAGCCAATTACCATTGGAGTTGGAAGTGGGTAAACAAGTACTAGGATATCTTCCTAAGAAGCCACAGCAGCCGGATAAATTGTATGTTCCACCCAACGGCTATTTTATTCAGCCCGCAAGGGGGAAGCAGCGGCCTACAAAATCTAATTCTCTCATTTCCTGATGTCATAGATAGATAGATAGATAGATAGATAGATAGATAGATAGATAGATAGACTGTATGCAATAACCCAGATAGATAGATAGATAGATAGATAGATAGACTGTATGCAATAACCCTGATAGATAGATAGATAGATAGATAGATAGATAGATAGATAGATAGATAGATAGATAGATAGATAGACTGTATGCAATAACCCAGATAGATAGATAGATAGATAGATAGATAGATAGATAGATAGATAGATAGATAGATAGATAGATAGATAGATAGACTGTATGCAATAACCCTGAAAAACGAATGTATGTATGTCTGTCTGTCTTCGCAGCCGGATAAATTGTATGTTCCACCCAACGGCTATTTTATTCAGCCCGCAAGGGGGAAGCAGCGGCCTACAAAATCTAATTCTCTCATTTCCTGATGTCATAGATAGATAGATAGATAGATAGATAGATAGATAGATAGACTGTATGCAATAACCCAGATAGATAGATAGATAGATAGATAGATAGATAGATAGATAGATAGACTGTATGCAATAACCCTGATAGATAGATAGATAGATAGACTGTATGCAATGACACGTACAGCTTGAAACCATAAATACTAGAGCACGCCAGCCATTTACAGTCAGTCTCCATTGAAGTTGGAAGTGGGCAAACATGTACTAGGCCAGTGATGGCGAACCTTTTAGGGACCGAGTGCCCAAACTACAACCCAAAACCCACTTATGTATCGCAAAGTGCCAACACGTCAGGGGGCGGGGCTTATCACAACGTATGATTTTACCCCCGTCGTTCTAAAAAGGACAAGGCTGTTTCAGAATAGACCGGGTGCAGATTCTGACTGCTTTTTGGACGCGGAAATACTGCAGAATGTCCTCAGCGGAGATTTCTGTGGAAAATTCTGCAGCATTTCCGCATCTAAAAAGCAGTCAAAATCTGCACCCGGTCTATTCTGAAAGAGCCCTGCCCATTTCTGCCACATGTACACATACCCCAGCGGTAATAGTGACACCTTCACCCCAGCGATAATAGTGACATCCCACAGCAGTAATAATAGTGACACTCCCCCCATTAGTAATAAGAGTGACATACCCCAGCGGTAAACCTCAGTGGTCGCTGCTGCCGTCATCTAGATATATAAAAACGTAGTATGTATGTATGTCTGTCTTCGCAGCAACGCGCGAACATGCCCCAACATGTTCTCATAAGCTGCATTGTGATGTCATTAAGGCTCTATTATGACACGTACAGCTTGGAACCACTAGAGCACGCCAGCCAATTACCATTGGAGTTGGAAGTGGGTAAACAAGTACTAGGATATCTTCCTAAGAAGCCACAGCAGCCGGATAAATTGTATGTTCCACCCAACGGCTATTTTATTCAGCCCGCAAGGGGGAAGCAGCGGCTTACAAAATCTCATTCAGGTAGGTAGGTTCAGTTCTTGGAGGTTGGGGAATGCTTATGGGCAAGGCCTTATGTCTCATCCCAACTCGATTATTCAATTCTAAGCGCAAAAGAATTAGCGTCCAAATTTTATGTACGGAATTTAATTCTCCCATTTCCCAATGTCATAGAAACTTGAAATTTGGCTCGAGCATTGATTATGTCATAAATAGGAAAAGCTAATGGGTCCCAACTCGATTATTCAATTCAAAGCGCCAAAGAATTAGCGTTCAAATTTTACGTACGGAATCTAATTCGCGGCTCGCCATTTCCTGATGTCATAGATAGATAGATAGATAGACAGACTGTATGCAATGACCCGTACAGCTTGGAACCATAAATACTAGAGCACGCCAGCCATTTACAGTCAGTCTCCATTGGAGTTGGAAGTGGGCAAACATGTACTAGGCTATCTTCCCAAGAAGCCACAGCAGCCGGATAAATTGGATGTTCCACACAATGGCTATTTTATTCAGCCTGCAAGGGGGAAGCAGCGGCCTACAAAACCTCAGTGGTCGCTGCTGCCGTCATCTAGATATATAAAAACGAATGTATGTATGTCTGTCTGTCTTCGCAGCAACGCGCGACGGGTACGCTAGTACTAATATATTACACAGACGACCTCCTCCTCATATACTAATTCTATGCGCAAAAGAATTAGCGTCCAAATTTTACGTACGGAATCGAATTCTCTCGCTTCGCGATGTAATAGAAACTTGAAATTTGGCACGAGCATTGAATGTGTCATAAATAGGAAAAGCTAATCGGTCCCAACTCGATTATTCAATTCTAGGCGCAAAAGAATTGGCGTCCAAATTTTACGTACGGAATGTAATTTTCTCACATAGAAACTTGAAATTTGGCACGAGTATTGAATATGTCATAAATAGGAAACGCTAATGGGTCCCAACTCGATTATTCGAGATTCTATGCGCAAAACAATTAGCCTCCAAATTTTACGTACGGAATGTAATTTTCTCACATAGAAACTTGAAATTTGGCACGGGCATTGAATATGTCATAAATAGGAAACGCTAATGGGTCCCAACTCGATTATTCAATTCTATGCGCAAAAGAATTAGCGTCCAACATGTTCTATAAAGCTGCATTGTGATGTCATTAAGGCTCTATTATGACACGTACAGCTTGGAACCACTAGAGCACGCCAGCCAATTACCATTGGAGTTGGAAGTGGGTAAACAAGTACTAGGATATCTTCCTAAGAAGCCACAGCAGCCGGATAAATTGTATGTTCCACCCAACGGCTATTTTATTCAGCCCGCAAGGGGGCAGCAGCGGCCTACAAAATCTCATTCAGGTAGGTAGGTTCAGTTCTTGGAGGTTGGGGAATGCTTATGGGCAAGGCCTTATGTCTCATCCCAACTCGATTATTCAATTCTAAGCGCAAAAGAATTAGCGTCCAAATTTTATGTACGGAATTTAATTCTCTCACTTCCCAATGTCATAGAAACTTGAAATTTGGCACGAGCATTGATTATGTAATAAATAGGAAAAGTTAATGGGTCCCAACTCGATTATTCAATTCAAAGCGCCAAAGAATTAGCGTTCAAATTTTACGTACGGAATCTAATTCTCTCATTTCCTGATGTCATAGATAGATAGATAGATAGATAGATAGATAGATAGATAGATAGACTGTATGCAATAACCCAGATAGATAGATAGATAGATAGATAGATAGATAGATAGATAGATAGATAGATAGATTGTATGCAATGACACGTACAGCTTGAAACCATAAATACTAGAGCACGCCAGCCATTTACAGTCAGTCTCCATTGGAGTTGGAAGTGGGCAAACATGTACTAGGCTATCTTCCCAAGAAGCCACAGCAGCCGGATAAATTGGATGTTCCACACAACGGCTATAATATTCAGCCTGCAAGGGGGAAGCAGCGGCCTACAAAGCCTCAGTGGTCGCTGCTGCCATCATCTAGATATATAAAAACGAATGTATGTATGTATGTCTGTCTTCGCAGCAACGCGCGACGGGTACGCTTGTATATTATACTGCTGAGGTAACATGAAAGCTGCTGTGCTGTGATTGGTTGTTATATATTATACCGCTGAGGTAACTTAAAAGCTGCGCTGTGATTGGTTGTTATCTAGATATATAAAAACGAATGTATGTATGTATGTCTGTTTTCGCAACAACGCGCGACGGGTACGCTAGTCTATATTAATAAAAAGGAATGTATGTCTGTCTGTTTGTCCTTTTTGCGCTACTACACCATTCATCTAATCGCCATGAAACTTTGGGAAGTAGTTGAGTACACTCCTGGAAAGATTACTGGCATAGTACATCTATCCTACAATAGGTGGCGCGCGTGCGAGTATCGTCGACAGTTATGCCCCCCCAGACAAAGATCGTTTGATTTCCATCTTAAGCACAAAAGCAAAAGGCATTACGAGCAACGGGATGAGTGTTCAACCACAAAATGATGCATCCGCCGAACGTTTTGCAAGACAATTGCTGGATATTGAGAATGCTGAGGTAAAATGAAAGCTGTGCTGTGATTGGTTGCAATTTCTTATACTGCTGAGGTAAAATGAAAGCTGTGCTGTGATTGGTTGCTATATATTATACTGCTGAGGCAACATGAAACCTGTGCTGTGATTGGATGCTATATATTATACCGCTGAGGTAACATGAAAGCTGTGCTGTGATTGGTTGTTATCTAGATATATAAAAACAAATGTATATATGTATGTCTGTCTTCGCAGCAACACACGACGGGCATTGATTGGGTCATAAATATGAAAAGTTAATGGGTCCCGACTCGATTATTCAATTCTAAGCGCAAAAGAATGTGTCCAAATTTTATGTACGTAATCTAATTCTCTCACTTCCTGATGTCATTTTATATGAAGGAAACGTCGCATGGTTACCTCCACGTGGTGTTTCCTGGGTAACGCAGAGAACTATGCAAAATGGTGAACATATGTTTTTCCTCAGTATCTCTAAAGTAACCACTACTTCATAAGATTTTCCGTGTGGGGGGCGTGGCCAGCGACCGACATGAGCAGTCGCACGTAAGGAGGGCTCCCGAGGAGAAAATCTAAAATCCTGCAAAAATCCTGGCCAGATCCAAATCCTGAGATCCCAGACATCGCCTAGGAACTCCTAATTCCTGAGGGGACGCTGGGACCGCGCCCGGAAGCAATTAAGAGCCCCCTGAACCCATAACGGAGCCGCGGACCGAGGGGGAGCGGCGCCAGTGCCCCGCTATTTTCCCGCGCTCGGCCCGACGTGGATCTCCCCGGCTCCCCTGCCTGAGGGGCCAAGTGGGGACCTAAGAGCCGCCCTTGCCCACTGAGAGCTGCCCGACGAGCCTCCCCCGGGACCCGGTCACCGCCCGAGCCGACCCTTCTCCCTGACTACCGCCGGCCGGACGCGACCCGGGTGGAGGAAGACCCCCGCCGGCGGGACCCCGGCCTTTGAGACGGGACGACCTGCCCTCCCGACGAGGGAGGAATCAGCTGCGCTGGGACTGGGGGACGAGCCATGACTCGCAAGCCGCTCCGGCCGCCCCGCCGTCCCGAGACCTCCGCTGCCGCCCACCCGCGCCGACGCACGGTCCGCACGAGACCCATCCCTCGGGTTGGGAGGACTCAATCCACGATCCTGAAAGAAGTACCTGCTGCGGGGGCCCCGACCGGAGCTGCGGCTTGATCCGACGTCCGGCCCCGAGCGGCTGAAGATCCTCTGTAGTTGGCGGGGAGCTGGCCCCTCCCGAACGGAGGGGGCTGCCTGGCTCACAGCCTCCGACCCTCTCTCTCCCGTGCAGAGGCTGCACGGACACCGCGGCCGCACAGACCGTCCTGCTATACCTCACCACGGCCCTCTGGTGACGCAGGGCACCACAAAGAGCCCCAACTCCAGTCCTGACAGCTGCCTCACCTGCGGACCGGCGAGCTGGGAACCTCCTTGGCTGGTTGACTTCTATCAACAGCTACCAGACAGACAGCTGCCGACCCGACCACATTACCGGTCAGTTATCCGCGACCCAGTTCGCGACACCCGGCGACCCCGGGAGTTCCGTGCCGCGGTGCTCTCCTCCCCGGACCCGGCCCTGCGGAGCCGGCAGCTAAACTGTAAGTAAACAGCAGAGGGACAACGCACTCATAAAGGGACATTGACCCCTCCGGGACTATACACCGGGCAAATTGCCCACAACAATAGGCCCCTACTACCCCCCTGAGGGGAAAAAAACATTTGTAGCCGCCTATACTACCACATAACAATATCTGGGGGAGTGCGTGAGGAGCGGACTGCTTGGGCCTACAGCCCCATCTACTCGACCCACTCCCCGCGGCGAATAGTGTCGTGACATAGAACCGGCACCAACTCCTATCTCTTTATTGCAATCGAACATAAACTCAACCAAACTCTATATAATTGCGACCCGGACCGCGGGACCTCCGCCCTCTAACAATCACTGCAACCACATAATTACAAGGACTGAATAACTAACCAAATCTAAATCCCACAAAGTCGCATCAAACGGTTGGCTCTACCATTGGTTGCCTGCCACAAGTAACGTCATTGATACCCTCTATATTATACTACACTGAACGGGAAAAGACAGAAATCTTCACTTGTTAACAGCCAGTATAAGCGCAAAACCACAAGAACTGTATAACCATCAACATCTAAGCGTTGCAAAGTCACGCCGAGCTATTGGAGTTGCCCTCCGGCCCTCATCACATCAATAACCCTTGATACTTCATATATCGCAGTACGCCAAGCGGAAAAAGTCCCTTATCCTTTAATAACCACCGCAACTGTACAACCATAGCGACTCTAACCGACAACATCCAAATTCTGTAAGAGGCGTATTAATCCACCGAAACTTAAAACCTTAAAACGAAAAAGAAGAAAAGCATCCACTCCCATAAACCACCACACCAATTTACGCCCTCCACCATGAGCACGCGGGCCAAGGGTGGCTCGGCAGCGGAGAAGCTAAAAGAGTTTGCCCACTCTAAGACCCCAGACCATACGCCGCGGCCAATACGACCTACCCAGATGAGGGAGCCTGAAGACGAGAGCGGGCAGTCTCCGGAACCGACTATGCGACAGCTCCTTGAAGCAATTAATACCTGCAAGTCTTCTCTCACCAATAAAATAGAAGAGATAAAGTCCGATGTCTCGTTACTGAGACAGGACTTGCAGAACATGAGAGGTAGAATGCGAGAAATGGAAGATCGCATCTCCAAAGCAGAAGACTCCTTACGCCCGCTCTCTGTAGCAGTTAAAAAAGCCACACGGGTAGCAGAATAGTGCCAGTCCAAGACGGACGACCTAGAAAACAGGTCGCGCCGTAATAACCTACGGATAATTGTTCTGCCCCAGAAGTCAGAAGGCTCCCACCCAGAAACATTTGCCGAAACCTGGCTGAAGTCCCTACTAAGCGACGAAACCTTCTCTACGCATTTTGCAGTGGAAAGAGCTCACCGGGTCCCAACAAAACCACCGCAGCCGGGAGCCCCCCCGCGCCCCTTCCTAGTGAGGATTCTCAACTGCAGAGACTGCGATGCGGCGCTCCGTCAGGCTAGATTAAAGGGCCCATTAAAGCACAACAATGCAACAATCTCCATATTTCCAGACTTTTCCGCGGAGCTACAAAAGCAAAGGGCCACATTCATAGAAGCCAAAAGAAAGTTCAAAGAAAGAAACATCCCGTATTCAATGGCATACCCAGCACGCTTGCGCATTGTGGCCCAAGGAAAAGTGGTTTTTCTTCAATCCCCCACCGAGGCCTCGGAGTGGCTGGATATGCACCCGCAAGCACCGAAGGACGATTGATCCCGCAACATCTACGGCAGGACTTTATATCCAGTCATAGTTTGTGCGACTGATACCCCTTTGACCTATAGACGGTGAAGCGTGGGGCGACAACACCTTAGAATCGCCAATAGATCTGGCAAATACCCACGATCCTCTGTAGGCCACCGGGATATTCCCCCCCCCCCCCATATTAGAGAAACATCTGCTACTTCTGAATAGATTGTAGCTAAACTGTTTATTTCTGTTTGATGTTTTTGACATTTATGCCGAAATTAAGCAAAATGTCAAAGGTTAAAGGTTTAAACTGTTGTAATCTGCTCTTTAACAATATTCTTAGCAGGTCTGCACCGACACAACTCCCCTCCCTACACCTACCGATCTCCCCCTTCTCTCCCTACCCCAGGGACACAGAGGCAACACTTCAAGTACATGCTCACATAATCAGAAATGGCTTTAAAATGCCTTAGTTGGAACGTCCGGGGTCTCGGCACCGCCCTCAAGCGAAGAGCGGTTTTTACCTATATTCGGCAAACTAACCCACACATAATAAGTTTGCAAGAGACCCACCTAACTAAAGAAAAGGCCGACGCCCTTGCAAAACTGTGGGTGCAATGGGCTGCCCACTCCTTTCACACCTCTTCCTCTAGAGGAGTCTCTGTGCTCATCCATAGGTCATTGCGTTGGAACCCTATCAATACTCGCAGGGACCCAGAAGGCAGGTTCATATTCATATTTGGCGAAATCGACTCCAAACCCTATATTATCCTATCCATCTATAACCCACCACATAATAACCTCCACCTTCTACAATCCGCTATAACATACGCACATCAATACCCCTCGGCGGGGGTGATTTGCCTAGGTGACTTTAACATGGTAATGGACTCAGCTGTAGACAGATTCCACATATCCCCTAATACGACCTCCACCCAAAACTCTTCCCTTAAACAATTAATCGAAAGTGTCGGCTGGATCGATCTCTGGCGATTTAAACACCCTGACGTGCGAGAGTTCACCTGTCATTCCCCGGGACACAGCGCGCTGGCAAGGATTGACTATATATTTAGCTCAGCGGAATTAGCATTATACCTCTCCAACATCACGCACTGCCCACGTGGCATATCCGATCACAGCCCCATACTGCTAACGCTGAAATTCCCTCAACAAATTATAGTACCCACTTGGAGGCTCCATCCCTTTTGGTTGAAGTTAATCGGACCAGACGACCAAATGCCTTTTCACATATCCCTGTTCCTAGAGGCTCACAGCGAGAATACCCACCCCGCCCTGAAATGGGATACCCTGAAGGCTTACGTAAGGGGATTCCTTAAGTCCACCATCTCATACATTAAAAAATCGACAGCCCAGGCTGACAGAGAGCTTGAAACCCAGACAATAGAGGCCGAAAAGATGTACACATCCAACCCCATAGATGCCAATAAAACAGCCTGGCTCAGCCTACTTCGACTTCATAAACATCAAATATATGCTAAAGCTAAACGCAAATTATTCTTTACTAAGCAACATTATTTTGAACTGGGAAATCAATCCAGTCACCTACTGGCCACCCTCATTAGGCGGGGAAACAAAACAAATACGGTCCTTAGGATCAGAAGCCAAAGCGGGGTAGAGCTGACTGACGGCCCATCCATTACAAACTGTTTCAAAGATTTCTATAGTAATCTATATAACTCTTCCTCTCAGAGCACAGTGGCGGATAACCTGAGCTACTTGGAGGATTTAAACTTCCCAACTTTATCCGCAGATCAGGTCGAACTTCTGGAAGCCCCTATCACGCTGGAGGAGATCCAGCAGGTAATTAAGGATATGGCCCCTAATAAATCACCCGGTCCAGATGGTCTCCCAATAGAGACGTGCCGGAAATACAGTGAACAATTAACCCCGCTACTATTAGAGACATTAAATCAAGCCCAAATAGACAACACCCTCCCATCCTCATTCTACAAAGCCTCCATAGTAGTGATACAGAAACCTGGAAAAGACCCGACAGACTGTAGCTCCTACCGCCCAATCTCACTGGTAAATGCCGATTACAAAATCCTAACCAAAATCCTAGCAACTAGATTAAATCAAGTGATTCTATCCATTGTCCATCCGGACCAGACGGGTTTCATGCCTGGGAAATCTACGACAATAAATATCCGTAGAGTTCAGACAGCTATGCAACTGGGAAAGCAATATAATATGCCCTGGGCTTTAGTCTCACTGGACATGGCAAAGGCCTTTGACTCACTGGAGTGGGCTTTTCTTGAGGCCTGTCTGGCCCGCTTTGGATTTGGACCCAAATTTCAACAATGGATCAAAATCATATATAAATCCCCGAGCGCGAACGTAGTGGTAAATGGCATCCCATCATCCGAATTCCAACTGGCAAGAGGCACCCGGCAGGGATGCCCTTTGTCCCCGGCCCTATTTGCCATAGCCATTGAGGCGTTGGCGATACGTCTGAGAGATACCCCTAATGTAAAAGGTATTAGATGGATGGACATTGAGAGTAAGGTGGGACTATACGCGGACGATACAATTCTTTTCCTATCAGACCCAACGAACTCATTCTCCCAGGCCATGACCCACATAGACAGGTTTTCCAGTTTTTCAGGTCTATGTGTCAACTGGTCTAAATCGACAATCCTATACACAAACTCCAACCCCGGAAACGACCCCTACGTAACTAAATACGGGCTAAGACCAGTCCAGACATTCAAATACCTGGGAATACTAATGCCGTACGACCACAACAACGCTATAGCAGAAAATATAGACCCGTTGCTGGACGATATGAGACACAAACTAAAGGGATGGACCAAACTACCACTCTCTGTGGCGGGGCGCATAAATCTTATTAAAATGGCCATTCAGCCTAAATGTTTATATATACTACAGCACATGCCAGTAACAGTCCCCAAACGCCTCTTTCGGACACTAAACTCCCTGATCATCTCCTTTGTATGGAACTCCACTCGTTCCAAACTAAGCTTGTCGACATTACAAAGACCCAAAGAGCAAGCCGGAATGGCCCTCCCGGACCTCCGACTCTACTACTTGGCAGGACAGCTGAGGAACATACGGACCTGGGTCTTGAACCGGGAGCTGCCCATAGCAGACAAACAACTGGCGAAGCAAGTAAAAGGCAATAATCTTTTAAATTACCTAGAATTCCCACAATATACTAACCCCTCCGACGTGGTCCCACTTCACAGACTAGCTCTTGGGGTGTGGAGGGAGGTGAAAGCGCTACAACGATACCGAGACATAATACCCGAGCTCTGTCTCTGGAATAACCCTGGTTTCGCCGCCCTACAATCAATCCCAGATCCACAATATTGGACTGCCCAAGGGGTACACACACTAAACGACATATACACAGATGAAATACTCCCTACATTCACAGAACTACGCGATAAGCTGCAGTCCCCACATCTCCAACTATTCAGATTCTTCCAGCTGAGACATGCCCTAAATACCCAATTCCCACCCGCTTCAACACATATATCTAAATTCCCTACAATCGGCATCCTCAAGTCTCAGGGACCTAGGGGGCTAATCTCGGCCCTATACACACATCTCCTCTCGGCCAAAATAGCCCCTAACCCACCTGTAGCATATGATAAATGGAAGCAAGTTATTCCATCTCTCACACCCGAGGAATGGCAGGACCTCTCCGAATCCCACCTGGTAGTTTCCCCTGCTGTAAATAATAAATTAATCCAACTATACATAACGTACCAAGCTTATCTCACCCCTAGCCGCTTATACAGAATGGGCGCCGCATCCTCAAATGCTTGCCACAGGTGCCGTCAACCAGAGGCGAACTTCTGGCACTTGATATGGGAATGTCCCCCAATTAATGAATACTGGTCGGAAATTACCAACCTCATAAACACACTATTGCCTCCCCCACTGACTATTGAATTAGACCCCAAGGTGGCGCTGTTTAGCCTATTAGAGGAGGAGGTATGGCCACACCATACCCGCACTTTTCTTGAAAAGGTCCTGTTCATGGCCCGGAAGACAATAGCTATGAAGTGGATGGCGGTGGAGGCTCCCTCCATCCTACACTGGACCCAAATGGTAAACACCATAATCTCCTACGAGAAAATCATCTACCAAAACAGAGGATGCCCCGCCAAATTCGGGAAAGTATGGGGGATATGGATTGACTCCCACTCTACCCTACAAATGGAATAGCCCCGAATCCCGACTTACACCCCCCCCCCTCAGATAAGTGTCAGTAGACCTGTACCACAGTTCCTCTATTAAGACCGAAACAAACCAGAGCAGAACCGTTTGAAAAAGTTATAAAGTTTATTGTTGTCAAGTTATTCTAGGAATACAGCAATAAGTTATATGGATTTAAATACAATGGAAATATATGTATGAACGACGATACAACTAACAAAATTCTTTGTATTCTGTATTCTACAATGCTTCAGTTTTCTTAAAATAAAACGAATTTTAAAAAAAAAAAGATTTTCCGTGTGAACACCAGATAAACACCAGTACCAAATTAACTCGGGCGAAGCCGGGTATATCAGCTAGTCTTCTATATATATAAAATTGAATGTATGTCTGTGTGCGTGTGTGCGTGCGTGTCTGTCTGTTTGTCCTTTATGCGCTACTACACCATTCATCCGATCGCCATGAAACTTTGGGAAGTTGTTGAGTACACTCCTGGGAAGATTATAGGCATAGTACAACTATCCTACGATAAATGGCGCGCGCGCGAGCGTCGTCGAAAGTTACCACCCCCCCACGTAGATCGAATAAGTAAGCCACCTGCTATTGTGATGTCATCACTGATGTCATCAACATCGGACGCCCTTGAACATGCCCCAACATGTTCTATAAAGCTGCATTGTGATGTCATTAAGGCTGTATTATGACACGTACAGCTTGGAACCACTAGAGCACGCCAGCCAATTACCATTGGAGTTGGAAGTGGGTAAACAAGTACTAGGATATCTTCCTAAGAAGCCACAGCAGCCGGATAAATTGTATGTTCCACCCAACGGCTATTTTATTCAGCCCGCAAGGGGGAAGCAGCGGCCTACAAAATCTAATTCTCTCATTTCCTGATGTCATAGATAGATAGATAGATAGACTGTATGCAATAACCCAGATAGATAGATAGATAGATAGATAGATAGATAGATAGACTGTATGCAATGACACGTACAGCTTGAAACCATAAATACTAGAGCACGCCAGCCATTTACAGTCAGTCTCCATTGGAGTTGGAAGTGGGCAAACATGTACTAGGCTATCTTCCCAAGAAGCCACAGCAGCCGGATAAATTGGATGTTCCACACAACGGCTATTTTATTCAGCCTGCAAGGGGGAAGCAGCGGCCTACAAAACCTCAGTGGTCGCTGCTGCCGTCATCTAGATACAGCTTGGAACCACTAGAGCACGCCAGCCAATTACCATTGGAGTTGGAAGTGGGTAAACAAGTACTAGGATATCTTCCTAAGAAGCCACACCAGCCGGATAAATTGTATGTTCCACCCAACGGCTATTTTATTCAGCCCGCAAGGGGGAAGCAGCGGCCTACAAAATCTAATTCTCTTATTTCCTGATGTCATAGATAGATAGATAGATAGATAGATAGATAGATAGATAGACTGTATGCAATAACCCAGATAGATAGATAGATAGATAGATAGATAGATAGATAGACTGTATGCAATGACACGTACAGCTTGAAACCATAAATACTAGAGCACGCCAGCCATTTACAGTCAGTCTCCATTGGAGTTGGAAGTGGGCAAACATGTACTAGGCTATCTTCCCAAGAAGCCACAGCAGCCGGATAAATTGGATGTTCCACACAACGGCTATTTTATTCAGCCTGCAAGGGGGAAGCAGCGGCCTACAAAACCTCAGTGGTCGCTGCTGCCGTCAACTAGATATATAAAAACGAAGTATGTATGTATGTCTGTCTTCGCAGCAACGCGCGACGGGTACGCTAGTCTATATATAAAATTGAATGTATGTCTGTCTGCGTGCGTGTCTGTGTGTCTGTTTGTCTGTTTGTCCTTTATGCGCTACTACACCATTCATCCCATCGCCATGAAACTTTGGGAAGTTGTTAAGTACACTCCTGGGAAGATTATAGGCATAGTACAAACATCCTACGATAAATGGCGCGCGCGCGAGCGTCGTCGAAAGTTACACCCCCCCCCCCCACATAGATCGAATAAGTAAGCCACCTGCTATTGTGATGTCATCACTGATGTCATCAACATCGGACGCCCTTGAACATGCCCCAACATGTTCTATAAAGCTGCATTGTGATGTCATTAAGGCTCTATTATGACACGTACAGCTTGGAACCACTAGAGCACGCCAGCCAATTACCATTGGAGTTGGAAGTGGGTAAACAAGTACTAGGATATCTTCCTAAGAAGCCACAGCAGCCGGATAAATTGTATGTTCCACCCAACGGCTATTTTATTCAGCCCGCAAGGGGGAAGCAGCGGCCTACTAAATCTCATTCAGGTAGGTAGGTTCAGTTCTTGGAGGTTGGGGAATGCTTATGGGCAAGGCCTTATGTCTCATCCCAACTTAATTCTCTCACTTCCCAATGTCATAGAAACTTGAAATTTGGCACGAGCATTGATTATGTCATAAATAGGAAAAGGTAATGGGTCCCAACTCGATTATTCAATTCAAAGCGCCAAAGAATTAGCGTTCAAATTTTACGTACGGAATCTAATTCTCTCATTTCCTGATGTCATAGATAGATAGATAGACTGTATGCAATAACCCTGATAGATAGATAGATAGATAGATAGATAGATAGATAGATAGATAGATAGATAGATAGACTGTATGCAATGACACGTACAGCTTGAAACCATACATACTAGAGCACGCCAGCCATTTACAGTCAGTCTCCATTGGAGTTGGAAGTGGGCAAACATGTACTAGGCTATCTTCCCAAGAAGCCACAGCAGCCGGATAAATTGGATGTTCCACACAACGGCTATTTTATTCAGCCTGCAAGGGGGAAGCAGCGGCCTACAAAACCTCAGTGGTCGCTGCTGCCGTCATCTAGATATATAAAAACGAATGTATGTATGTATGTCTGTCTTCGCAGCAACGCGCGACGGGTACGCTAGTCTATATATATAAAATTGAATGTATGTCTGTCTGCGTGCGTGTCTGCGTGTCTGCGTGTCTGCGTGTCTGCGTGTCTGCGTGTCTGCGTGTCTGCGTGTCTGCGTGTCTGCGTGTCTGCGTGTCTGTTTGTCCTTTATGCGCTACTACACCATTCATCCGATCGCCATGAAACTTTGGGAAGTTGTTAAGTACACTCCTGGGAAGATTATAGGCATAGTACAAATATCCTACGATAAATGGCGCGCGCGCGAGTGTCGTCGAAAGTTACACCCCCCCACGTAGATCGAATAAGTAAGCCACCTGCTATTGTGATGTCATCACTGATGTCATCAACATCGGACGCCCTTGAACATGCCCCAACATGTTCTATAAAGCTGCATTGTGTTGTCATTAAGGCTGTATTATGACACGTACAGCTTGGAACCACTAGAGCACGCCAGCCAATTACCATTGGAGTTTGAAGTGGGTAAACAAGTACTAGGATATCTTCCTAAGAATCCACAGCAGCCGGATAAATTGTATGTTCCACCCAACGGCTATTTTTTTCAGCCCGCAAGGGGGAAGCAGCGGCCTACTAAATCTCATTCAGGTAGGTAGGTTCAGTTCTTGGAGGTTGGGGAATGCTTATGGGCAAGGCCTTATGTCTCATCCCAACTTAATTCTCTCACTTCCCAATGTCATAGAAACTTGAAATTTGGCACGAGCATTGATTATGTCATAAATAGGAAAAGGTAATGGGTCCCAACTCGATTATTCAATTCAAAGCGCCAAAGAATTAGCGTTCAAATTTTACGTACGGAATCTAATTCTCTCATTTCCTGATGTCATAGATAGATAGATAGATAGATAGATAGACTGTATGCAATAACCCTGATAGATAGATAGATAGATAGATAGATAGATAGATAGATAGATAGATAGATAGATAAATAGATAGATAGATAGATAGATAGACTGTATGCAATGACACGTACAGCTTGAAACCATAAATACTAGAGCACGCCAGCCATTTACAGTCAGTCTCCATTGGAGTTGGAAGTGGGCAAACATGTACTAGGCTGTCTTCCCAAGAAGCCACAGCAGCCGGATAAATTGGATGTTCCACACAACGGCTATTTTATTCAGCCTGCAAGGGGGAAGCAGCGGCCTACAAAACCTCAGTGGTCGCTGCTGCCGTCATCTAGATATATAAAAACGAAGTATGTATGTATGTCTGTCTTCGCAGCAACGCGCGACGGGTACGCTAGTATACTAATATATTAAACAGACGACCTCCTCCTCATATACTAATATATTACACAGACGACCGCCTCCTCATATACTAATATATTACAGAGACGACCGCCTCCTCATATACTAATTCTATGCGCAAAAGATAGACTGTATGCAATGACACGTACAGCTTGAAACCATAAATACTAGAGCACGCCAGCCATTTACAGTCAGTCTCCATTGGAGTTGGAAGTGGGCAAACATGTACTAGGCTATCTTCCCAAGAAGCCACAGCAGCCGGATAAATTGGATGTTCCACACAACGGCTATTTTATTCAGCCTGCAAGGGGGAAGCAGTGGCCTACAAAATCTCAGTGGTCGCTGCTGCCATCATCTAGATATATAAAAACGAATGTATGTATGTATGTCTGTCTTCGCAGCAACGCGCGACGGGTACGCTAGTATACTAATATATTACACAGACGACCGCCTCCTCATCTATATATATAAAATTGAATGTATGTCTGTGCGTGTCTGTCTGCGTGTCTGTCTGTTTGTCCTTTATGCGCTACTACACCATTCATCCGATCGCCATGAAACTTTGGGAAGTTGTTGAGTACACTCCTTGGAAGATTATAGGCATAGTACAACTATCCTACGATGAATGGCGCGCGCGCGAGCGTCGTCGAAAGTTACCACCCCCCCACGTAGATCGAATAAGTAAGCCACCTGCTATTGTGATGTCATCACTGATGTCATCAACTTCGGACGCCCTTGAACATGCCCCGACATGTTCTATAAAGCTGCATTGTGATGTCATTAAGGCTCTATTATGACACGAACAGCTTGGAACCACTAGAGCACGCCAGCCAATTACCATTGGATTTGGAAGTGGGTAAACAAGTACTAGGATATCTTCCTAAGAAGCCACAGCAGCCGGATAAATTGTATGTTCCACCCAACGGCTATTTTATTCAGCCCGCAAGGGGGAAGCAGCGGCCTACAAAATCTAATTCTCTCATTTCCTGATGTCATAGATAGATAGATAGATAGATAGATAGATAGATAGATAGACTGTATGCAATAACCCAGATAGATAGATAGATAGATAGATAGATAGACTGTATGCAATGACACGTACAGCTTGAAACCATAAATACTAGAGCACGCCAGCCATTTACAGTCAGTCTCCATTGGAGTTGGAAGTGGGTAAACAAGTACTAGGATATCTTCCCAAGAAGCCACAGCAGCCGGATTAATTGGATGTTCCACACAACGGCTATTTTATTCAGCCTGCAAGGGGGAAGCAGCGGCCTACAAAACCTCAGTGGTCGCTGCTGCCGTCATCTAGATACAGCTTGGAACCACTAGAGCACGCCAGCCAATTACCATTGGAGTTGGAAGTGGGTAAACAAGTACTAGGATATCTTCCTAAGAAGCCACAGCAGCCGGATAAATTGTATGTTCCACCCAACGGCTATTTTATTCAGCCTGCAAGGGGGAAGCAGCGGCCTACAAAATCTCAGTGGTCGCTGCTGCCGTCATCTAGATATATAAAAACGAATGTATGTATGTATGTCTGTCTTCGCAGCAACGCGCGACGGGTACGCTAGTCTATATATATAAAATTGAATGTATGTCTGTCTGCGTGCGTGTCTGCGTACCTGCCAATAATGTATACTCCCATATGTTTTACCTATATCTCATTTGAATATGCCTCCCCTCTCTATATGTTAACCACACCTTCTTTTAATACTCAATAAAAGTTGGGTGCCTGGCTCACCAGGCATTCTTACTGACTTTGACTACATTCGGATGTCGTGTCTGAGTTCTGGTTAAGGTCGCTGTCACTAGTGACTCTTATATCCAATTTTACCTGATCTAGGTGTACTTCTTTAGAATTTCTTTAACAGTTTTGGAGGCCCCAGCGAGATGCTATACCTTTACACTCTTTTTACTGAACGGGAAGCAGCGGCCTTCTTCTCTTGGATGAAGCAGTTCCCCGGGGCAAGAGATTTCTCTTGACTTCTCCACAGAGAGGGGGTCGTCTGCGGTGTCAGTGTCAGGTGTACAGCTTCAGCATTTCTAAACTTGCTCCCTATCAGGTAAAATTATCTTTCTGTTTGTTTGTCTTTCTTTGTCTTACTATAAGCAGCACAGCAATAGCTCTGCAACATATCATTTCCTGCCTTGTATTCATGCTTTAACTTTTCCTATCCCTACTGCTTCCTCGCCTTCCTGTGTCGTTATTCAGCTCTGCTACATCGTGTATTGTTTTATATTAATGTTGTGCAGTATTACAGTATGATTATTGATATGCAACATCCATGTGAGACAGCTCTTATTCCCCAGAAGACTGCTTTATTCTTTTCTGCACAATTACAGAAGATGAGCTTGAATGTAAAAATAATATTAACGCTTCAGAGAGAGATTCTGGTATTGATGCATAGATTTTCACTTGTGGTTGTGTTTTTACGCTTTGCACGCTTCCCTTACTCATGGTTTCAATACGACTCTACAGTTTTTGGCTACCGATAGAGTGTAGGTATATGTAACTGGGCTCTGGGATAGCCGCTTACTGACAGTTGCGAGACACAAGGTTTTGCACATAGCTAGATATCTGAAGACGGGACTGGCTCTCCCTGTTGGATTGCTATGGGTGTGATGGGCGGAAGGCCAAATTGCCAAAAGCTGGCAGTCCTGACCTTAATGCCAGGCGCTAATTTTCAGCGATTGCAGAATAATTTCATCCAGTTTCCTAAAAGTGGGACCTATGAATATGTCCTAGTGTGTGTCAGTATGGAATACCAGAGGTGATTGAGAATGACAGAGGTATACACTTTACTTCTGGAGTATGTCAAGAGGTGACAAAGGCCTTGGGAATAGAGCAGGCATTCCATACTCCATGCCACTCACAGAGTAGTGGTAAGGTGGAGCGGTTAAATGGATGTATGTAGTGATGTTTATGAGGGGGGAGAGAATGCTATGTGACATGCCGCTAAGAGTTTTGTTGTTAACACTAGTGAAATATTACTATGTTACACTACGGAAAGTTAAAGTAAAACTAGATGTTTTAATAATGTACAATGAAGTATGCTATGCAATAAGAGAATGTACGTCTGTCTGATGGATCTGTTACCTTTAGGTATAGGAGTATGAAATATGATGGAATATGACTGGATTTAGTTTTCTGCTGTGAATGGTTTGTTATTTGTGTGTCTGTACTGCGATTGTAGGTACATAGCTGATAGTCTGTTGGCTCTGTGCCAAGTACGTAGCAAATATTTCATCATGCAATCTCCTCTTTAACTGTCTTTATTATGTTTGGTAATGTTTTAATTTGATAATATACGGTGGTTATTCACTGTATAAGTTTTTATGTTCATAACTGTATGTTTGTATTCTCCTACTACTCTAAAAGGAATTTTACTTGTGTGCTGGTTGATGTTTGGATGTTACTTTCGCCTGTATAAGTGTGAGTACAGTTTTGCAATGTGAGCTTTGGGTGAATGCTTTGTGGTTCGTGTCTATATAAATCAGTAACGTAATGTTTTTTTTTACTGGTTATGTAATTTTAAAGTTTTCATGAGGACGGTTCGTTACGGACTGATGTGTCTACACTGTAACCTTAATTGAATAGAAAACTGAAGCTCCTTTAATTGCTTGGCATACGTGCAAGCATTATATCATGACTATGTTCTTGTGTTTTCAGTGGGTGTACAGTATTGCTAGAAATACTACACAATCACTTACGTGAGTATATGTTTAAGGGTTACAAGTGCAAGTTCCTCTCCAAAATCTGCTGGTCTATATTTGGTTGCCTGGATTAAACTGGCTACTGTAATGTGTGGGACACTAGCCAGGGGTAATGACAGAGTGCCAAAGGATCGCAACCCGCGGCCAGGTGTCATTTTGGTAAACAGATTTTACATAGCAAATACTGAAGACAAAGTTCGCTACTTTTGACAGTTGCTATGGGACCCATGACCGATCAGAGAATATCCACGATGTGATGGGATCAGGGAAAAACTGATCAGGGAAAGTTCATGATGGGATCTGGTATGGGTGGTATATCAGGCAAAAATACATGAGAGCAGGTATGGAGATGAAGGGAATTTGCACCTGGACAGGAATGTTAAGTAGAAATTCATGACTATATGATGTGTACTTAAGTGAGTGAGTATGCAGCGGTTTAACATTTTGGAATACTCAGAAAATTAACCTCTGTTCCTCCATAGAATGCAAATGCAGACATTGTGGAAGGGGTGAAGGGGGGCATTCTATTTAACGGAAAAACTAGTAATATAAAAGATACATATATAATGTATATATGCAATTTAAGATACGTGAAAATCCTACTGAGCTGAATCACAAGGGCTGCGATACATTCACATCCCGTCCACAGCCAAAGAAGGGCGTTACAGCTGTGGAGCGATGGGTTGCATGAAGGGCAATTGCCCACCATGTAGAAGCCAGACATAGGAGCGATGTTTGGCTATAGTACTCCCTCCCTAGCCGGCTGATCGATAATATGTAAACAGGACATACGTTCTAGTTTAATTGAATCTAATAAGAAGTGGGAGTTAATAGATTTTGCTTGCTATAACATACAAAACCTTTAAAAAAAAAAAAATCATTTAGTGGAGGTTCTGCTGATGATACTTGTATCCAGCTGTTGGTTTCTAAGAACTGTCCTGTAAATCTAATGAGTACGAATGTGTGAAGTCCTATCAATGCAAGTATAATGAGGTATTGAGGTGTGCTCTGATCATCCATATTTTTGCATTTGAGGTTTAACGATCTAAAACAACTGGCTGGACTCAAAGGGGTGGAGCTGGATGATGTGGAGAGAGGGAGTGTACAGTGGGTCCCTCCCCCGAAAAGGAGGGTATGAGGGAAGAACTCTGAAAAGGCTAGACTGACAAAGTATGAAAGTTGCTAATTATAAATGTACAGATGATAATGATAAATCTTAAGATTGTGTTTTAAACTTGATTATCTTAATTTGTGATGTTTGAATAATTTTAAGGAATTATTACTGTTTGTTCAAAAGACTGATTCATGAGTTGTATGTATAAAGTATATAGACGTTGTTCATGCTGTCATAGAAATAGATATTTATTAAAAATATTTGTTTGCTGCAGTAGAAAGCTAATCGGGTCACTCTGGGCAGAGATTGATAAAGCTGACATATAGAAACTGGTTTCATCCATTTTTATGGACGGATGAAGAAGAGTACCACAAGACCCAGGACTGCGATTTTGTTTTTTTGTTTTAATTTATCATGGACTGAACTATTTGCGATCAAGGTTATTTTGGACTGAATGAATTCATGAACTGAGTTATATCTGGCAGGAGATTGGAACTTTGCAAGTGTGATTTTAATTTTTATCTTCTCTAAGTGCCAGCTGTATCTCTCCATAGCTGTGACTATTCAACTGAGCCTGAAGAACTGACAAGTGTTTAAAACAGTGCCTAACTGCCAGTTGGCGACTAGTCAAAGGAGGGCTAAGCATTATAGCTCCTCCCTGGAGACCTGAGATGACCAATGGTGTGCAAAGGGCATGTGGAAGAGTGGAATCTACAAGGAACAAGGGGCTCTATAGTCACCTGTGAATACCTTACATCCATGGGTATGATGAATGGAGGAGATTGACTGACACCAGACTAACCAGGGAAAGTGGTAAGGACGCAATAATTGCTCTGCTTCCCTGCATTAGAGACCCTGTATATTTGGGATGTAATTAAAAACAACGGAAGGAAGACCTCAAGATAAAGAGACATTTGTATTCCATATATGACTGTTTTGTTGTTTTATTTTTATATATTTATTTTTCATTTTTGCTTTTGTTTTTGTTTTTTTTCTCGAGCCCAGATTTGACAGGATTGGTTTTGTGTTGCTAGCAAATGAAATTCTAGGGTGTAATAAATTTGATATTAGATTATCTGATTGTTTATGCAATGTATCATTGTTATGAAAAACATGCAGCATTTGAGAGAAACATTTAGAAGTTACCAATCATTTAATAACAGAGTTATAAAATGTCAAAAAGGTATGTTCAAACTTTTAGTTGGAAGGTGATTTTATGTATTATAATCACATTCTTGATCCCATTATGTAATCCTGTTTTAGTTATAGAAGGGTTGGGTTCAGACACCCTGTTACCTGTGCCATCTCACACGGACCTACACATCAGTTCGAAGAGGCAATGGTGAGTCTGGTAAACAGCGCTGAGTAACATCAGGATGTCAGCACGCTATTGCTAGGTTTGCGCAAGGATTGTGCCATTTGCACCTGCCAGAACGTTGGAAAAACTGTTAAGGTTGCACTTAAATTTTTCTCTAAAATATTTCTCTTATACCTGTTTCAGTGACCAATAGATGCTGTTTTGACATTTTATGTAGAAAATATTGCAGCAGATTCATAAACATGTTTTCAGTTCTATTCCAGATCTATTATCATTACAAAATACTCATAACCTGCAACCAGGAGATGGAAGGCCTTTACCAACTTTAATTACTTCTGTAAAGGAACAAAAGAAAATATTTTACTTCCCTTCCTGTATTATTGGCAAGATTTCAATTGTGTCTAATGAGCATGCATTAGATAAAGAATGCGCTAACAGGCTTTGGGAGATGCTTTTGATAACATCACTGATACACTATTTGACATACTCGGTGTTCAAAATGAATATACTAAACAATTAATCCTAGTCACTAACCAACACACAGTGGTCCTAGACTATCTCACCGCCTCACAAGGAGGGTTATGCCAGGTGGTGGGTCCATCTTGTTGTCACTACATAGATCCAGCAGGAACATTACGGATCACTCATGATTTGGAACAAGCGAGAAGGATAAAAGAGTCGTACCGTAAGGCTATCTCTGACGATGAGACCAAATGGCCCGAATGGTTATCTTACTTAAACCCTGTGAACTGGTTTAAGGGGTTGGGTGGCATGATTTCTGGAGTAGTGGGCCTATTCTTACAAGGAGTGTTGTGTGTTATAGTACTCGTAATTGTCATCAAGCTTGTAATGGTAATCATCAAAAAAATTCTGGGAACTAATTGTAAATGTTTTTCAGGAAAATCCACTAAGAAATCCCCCGGTGTGCTAAAAACTGAAACTCATCTCATGACAGTGTTGACAACTGATAAGACACCTTGTACCTTGTGTGGAAAACCTACTCTGCAAAAATTTGATAATTGCATGTACTGTGGATATGACAGCGTGATCTAAAGGATCCTAACCTTCAAAGGACAATGACCTTTTAAAGGACTCATGCATTATATGGACTTTTAATCATACCATGAACATTTCCTTATATGGACTTCCATCGGACTCATTTATTCTCATTTACTCTTATCTAATCAACGTTTTTGGATGTTGTGCAATGGGATGTGATAACCCCTTCTACTGTGTGCCTTGAGGAGACTAGCAGGGAAAGAAGAGGCCTGACCCAGTGGGGGTGGGGTAGAGGAGTGGGAGGAAGATCTCCACACATCCTCGGGGCGGGTCTCTCTAGGAAGGGCTAGTGAGTGTAGCAAAGATAGCAGGTCTGCTTTGTTTTACATCTTCTAGCCTAGGGTGCATCCTATCATTCCACTATAAAGATATTTTAGGAGGGAAATTGTAAAAGAAATAGTTTGGTTCATGACATTGGTTCACTCTGAAAATCCCTTTAAGGCCTTCAGATGAGAACACACTGGCCTAGTCATGACCTGTGTGCTGATTTAGCATGTCACGTACACATGGTGATTAGTACAAGGATGTTTTTGCATTATGAAATTATCTTCTATCGTGGAATCAGGATGCGTGGAGCATGAGAGTGCGGAGGGGTTATCCTATTATTGTGTAATTTTGCAACATCTGTGAATTCCAATGTCTCTATGTCAAATGTGATATTTAGAGCCTGAGAAAGTCATTTACCTGCCAATAATGTATACTCCCATATGTTTTACCTATATCTCATTTGAATATGCCTCCCCTCTCTATATGTTAACCACACCTTCTTTTAATACTCAATAAAAGTTGGGTGCCTGGCTCACCAGGCATTCTTACTGACTTTGACTACATTCGGATGTCGTGTCTGAGTTCTGGTTAAGGTCGCTGTCACTAGTGACTCTTATATCCAATTTTACCTGATCTAGGTGTACTTCTTTAGAATTTCTTTAACAAGTTGGAAGTGGGTAAACAAGTACTAGGATATCTTCCCAAGAAGCCACAGCAGCCGGATTAATTGGATGTTCCACACAACGGCTATTTTATTCAGCCTGCAAGGGGGAAGCAGCGGCCTACAAAACCTCAGTGGTCGCTGCTGCCGTCATCTAGATACAGCTTGGAACCACTAGAGCACGCCAGCCAATTACCATTGGAGTTGGAAGTGGGTAAACAAGTACTAGGATATCTTCCTAAGAAGCCACAGCAGCCGGATAAATTGTATGTTCCACCCAACGGCTATTTTATTCAGCCTGCAAGGGGGAAGCAGCGGCCTACAAAATCTCAGTGGTCGCTGCTGCCGTCATCTAGATATATAAAAACGAATGTATGTATGTATGTCTGTCTTCGCAGCAACGCGCGACGGGTACGCTAGTCTATATATATAAAATTGAATGTATGTCTGTCTGCGTGCGTGTCTGCGTGTCTGCGTGTCTGCGTGTCTGTTTGTCCTTTATGCGCTACTACACCATTCATCCGATCGCCATGAAACTTTGGGAAGTTGTTAAGTACACTCCTGGGAAGATTATAGGCATAGTACAAATATCCTACGATAAATGGCGCGCGCGCGAGTGTCGTCGAAAGTTACACCCCCCCACGTAGATCGAATAAGTAAGCCACCTGCTATTGTGATGTCATCACTGATGTCATCAACATCGGACGCCCTTGAACATGCCCCAACATGTTCTATAAAGCTGCATTGTGTTGTCATTAAGGCTGTATTATGACACGTACAGCTTGGAACCACTAGAGCACGCCAGCCAATTACCATTGGAGTTGGAAGTGGGTAAACAAGTACTAGGATATCTTCCTAAGAAGCCACAGCAGCCGGATAAATTGTATGTTCCACCCAACGGCTATTTTTTTCAGCCCGCAAGGGGGAAGCAGCGGCCTACTAAATCTCATTCAGGTAGGTAGGTTCAGTTCTTGGAGGTTGGGGAATGCTTATGGGCAAGGCCTTATGTCTCATCCCAACTTAATTCTCTCACTTCCCAATGTCATAGAAACTTGAAATTTGGCACGAGCATTGATTATGTCATAAATAGGAAAAGGTAATGGGTCCCAACTCGATTATTCAATTCAAAGCGCCAAAGAATTAGCGTTCAAATTTTACGTACGGAATCTAATTCTCTCATTTCCTGATGTCATAGATAGATAGATAGATAGATAGATAGATAGATAGATAGATAGATAGATAGATAGACTGTATGCAATAACCCTGATAGATAGATAGATAGATAGATAGATAGATAGATAGATAAATAGATAGATAGATAGATAGATAGATAGATAGATAGATAGACTGTATGCAATGACACGTACAGCTTGAAACCATAAATACTAGAGCACGCCAGCCATTTACAGTCAGTCTCCATTGGAGTTGGAAGTGGGCAAACATGTACTAGGCTGTCTTCCCAAGAAGCCACAGCAGCCGGATAAATTGGATGTTCCACACAACGGCTATTTTATTCAGCCTGCAAGGGGGAAGCAGCGGCCTACAAAACCTCAGTGGTCGCTGCTGCCGTCATCTAGATATATAAAAACGAAGTATGTATGTATGTCTGTCTTCGCAGCAACGCGCGACGGGTACGCTAGTATACTAATATATTAAACAGACGACCTCCTCCTCATATACTAATATATTACACAGACGACCGCCTCCTCATATACTAATATATTACACAGACGACCTCCTCCTCATATACTAATTCTATGCGCAAAAGATAGACTGTATGCAATGACACGTACAGCTTAAAACCATAAATACTAGAGCACGCCAGCCATTTACAGTCAGTCTCCATTGGAGTTGGAAGTGGGCAAACATGTACTAGGCTATCTTCCCAAGAAGCCACAGCAGCCGGATAAATTGTATGTTCCACCCAACGGCTATTTTATTCAGCCCGCAAGGGGGAAGCAGCGGCCTACAAAATCTAATTCTCTCATTTCCTGATGTCATAGATAGATAGATAGATAGATAGATAGATAGATAGATAGATAGATAGATAGACTGTATGCAATAACCCAGATAGATAGATAGATAGATAGATAGATAGATAGATAGATAGACTGTATGCAATAACCCAGATAGATAGATAGATAGATAGATAGATAGATAGATAGATAGATAGATAGATAGACTGTATGCAATGACACGTACAGCTTGAAACCATAAATACTAGAGCACGCCAGCCATTTACAGTCAGTCTCCATTGGAGTTGGAAGTGGGCAAACATGTACTAGGCTATCTTCCCAAGAAGCCACAGCAGCCGGATAAATTGGATGTTCCACACAACGGCTATTTTATTCAGCCTGCAAGGGGGAAGCAGCGGCCTACAAAACCTCAGTGGTCGCTGCTGCCGTCATCTAGATATATAAAAATGAAGTATGTATGTATGTCTGTCTTCGCAGCAACGCGCGACGGGTACGCTAGTATACTAATATATTAAACAGACGACCTCCTCCTCATATACTAATATATTACACAGACGACCGCCTCCTCATATACTAATATATTACACAGACGACCTCCTCCTCATATACTAATTCTATGCGCAAAAGAATTAGCGTCCAAATTTTACGTACGGAATCGAATTCTCTCGCTTCACGATGTAATAGAAACTTGAAATTTGGCACGAGCATTGATTATGTCATAAATAGGAAAAGCTAATGGGTCCCAACTCGATTATTTGAGATTCTATGCGCAAAACAATTAGCCTCCAAATTTTACGTACGGAATGTAATTTTCTCACATAGAAACTTGAAATTTGGCACGGGCATTGAATATGTCATAAATAGGAAACGCTAATGGGTCCCAACTCGATTATTCAATTCTATGCGCAAAAGAATTAGCGTCCAACATGTTCTATAAAGCTGCATTGTGATGTCATTAAGGCTCTATTATGACACGTACAGCTTGGAACCACTAGAGCACGCCAGCCAATTACCATTGGAGTTGGAAGTGGGTAAACAAGTACTAGGATATCTTCCTAAGAAGCCACAGCAGCCGGATAAATTGTATGTTCCACCCAACGGCTATTTTATTCAGCCCGCAAGGGGGCAGCAGCGGCCTACAAAATCTCATTCAGGTAGGTAGGTTCAGTTCTTGGAGGTTGGGGAATGCTTATGGGCAAGGCCTTATGTCTCATCCCAACTCGATTATTCAATTCTAAGCGCAAAAGAATTAGCGTCCAAATTTTATGTACGGAATTTAATTCTCTCACTTCCCAATGTCATAGAAACTTGAAATTTGGCACGAGCATTGATTATGTCATAAATAGGAAAAGTTAATGGGTCCCAACTCGATTATTCAATTCAAAGCGCCAAAGAATTACCGTTCAAATTTTACATACGGAATCTAATTCTCTCATTTCCTGATGTCATAGATAGATAGATAGATAGATAGATAGATAGATAGATAGATAGATAGATAGATAGATAGATAGATAGACTGTATGCAATAACCCTGATAGATAGATAGATAGATAGATAGATAGATAGATAGATAGATAGATAGATAGATAGATAGATAGATAGATAGATAGATAGATAGATAGATAGACAGACTGTATGCAATGACACGTACAGCTTGAAACCATACATACTAGAGCACGCCAGCCATTTACAGTCAGTCTCCATTGGAGTTGGAAGTGGGCAAACATGTACTAGGCTATCTTCCCAAGAAGCCACAGCAGCCGGATAAATTGGATGTTCCACACAACGGCTATTTTATTCAGCCTGCAAGGGGGAAGCAGCGGCCTACAAAACCTCAGTGGTCGCTGCTGCCATCATCTAGATATATAAAAACGAATGTATGTATGTATGTCTGTCTTCGCAACAACGCGCGACGGGTACGCTAGTGTTCTATAAAGCTGCATTCTGATGTCATTAAGGCTCTATTATGACACGTACAGCTTGGTACCATAAATACTGGAGCACGCCAGCCAATTACCATTGGAGTTGGAAGTGGGTAAACAAGTACTAGGATATCTTCCTAAGAAGCCACAGCAGCCGGATAAATTGTATGTTCCACCCAACGGCTATTTTATTCAGCCCGCAAGGGGGAAGCAGCGGCCTACAAAATCTCATTCAGGTAGGTAGGTTCAGTTCTTGGAGGTTGAGGAGTGCTTATGGGCAAGGCCTTATGTCTCATCCCAACTTAATTCTCTCACTTCCCAATGTCATAGAAACTTGAAATTTGGCACGAGCATTGAATATGTCATAAATAGGAAAAGCTAATCGGTCCCAACTCGATTATTCAATTCTAGGCGCAAAAGAATTGGCGTCCAAATTTTACGTACGGAATGTAATTTTCTCACATAGAAACTTGAAATTTGGCACGAGCATTGAATATGTCATAAATAGGAAACGCTAATGGGTCCCAACTCCATTATTCGAGATTCTATGCGCAAAACAATTAGCCTCCAAATTTTACGTACGGAATGTAATTTTCTCACATAGAAACTTGAAATTTGGCACGGGCATTGAATATGTCATAAATAGGAAACGCTAATGGGTCCCAACTCGATTATTCAATTCTATGCGCAAAAGAATTAGCGTCCAACATGTTCTATAAAGCTGCATTGTGATGTCATTAAGGCTCTATTATGACACGTACAGCTTGGAACCACTAGAGCACGCCAGCCAATTACCATTGGAGTTGGAAGTGGGTAAACAAGTACTAGGATATCTTCCTAAGAAGCCACAGCAGCCGGATAAATTGTATGTTCCACCCAACGTCATAGAAACTTGAAATTTGGCATGAGCATTGATTATGTCATAAATGGGAAAAGCTAATGGGTCCCAACTTGATTATTCAATTCAAAGAGCCAAAGAATTAGCGTTCAAATTTTACGTACGGAATCTAATTCTCTCATTTCCTGATGTCATAGATAGATAGATAGATAGATAGACTGTATGCAATAACCCTGATAGATAGATAGATAGATAGATAGATAGATAGATAGATAGATAGATAGATAGATAGATAGATAGATAGATAGATAGACTGTATGCAATGACACGTACAGCTTGGAACCATAAATACCAGAGCACGCCAGCCATTTACAGTCAGTCTCCATTGGAGTTGGAAGTGGGCAAACATGTACTAGGCTATCTTCCCAAGAAGCCACAGCAGCCGGATAAATTGGTGAAACACAACGGCTATTTTATTCAGCCTGCAAGGGGGAAGCAGCGGCCTACAAAATCTCATTGGTCGCTGCTGCCGTCATTTTTAAAAAAGGTACGCTCAGTTCTTTCATGGAGAACAATGTTTAGTGGAGAACTCGCTTATTGGATACAATGTTGCGAGCTGGGGAAAACCCCTAGAATAATCCACGGCACGCAGGCAGACAAGCAAAGTGTAAATAACTGGATTGGATAGCTATGTCTGTCTGTCTTCGCAGCAACGAATGTATGTATGTCTGTCTTCGCAGCAACGCGCGACGGGTACGCTAGTATACTAATATATTACACAGACGACCGCCTCCTCATCTATATATATAAAATTGAATGTATGTCTGTCTGCGTGCGTGTCTGCGTGTCTGTTTGTCCTTTATGCGCTACTACACCATTCATCCGATCGCCATGAAACTTTGAGAAGTTGTTAAGTACACTCCTAGGAAGATTATAGGCATAGTACAAATTTCCTACGATAAATGGCGCGCGTGCGAGCGTCGTCGAAAGTTACACCCCCCCCACGTAGATCGTTCGATTTCCATCACTGCCACTAATTCTCTCACTTCCCAATGTCGTAGAAACATGAAATTTGGCACGAGTATTGATTATGTCATAAATACGAAAAGCTAATGGGTCCCAACTCGATTATTCAATTCTAAGCGCCAAAGAATTAGCGTCCAAATTTTACGTACGGAAACTAATTTTCTCGCTTCGAATGTCATAGAAACGTGAAATTTGGCACGGGCATTGAATATGTCATAAATAGGAAAAGCTAATTGGTCCCAACTCGATTATTCAATTCTATGCGCCATAGAATTAGCGTCCAAATTTTACGGACGGAATCGAATTTTCTCACTTTCCGGTGTCATAGAAACGTGAAATTTGGCACGAGCATTGATTATGTCATAAATAGGAAAAGCTAATGGGTCCCAATTCGATTATTCAATTCTATGCGCAAAAGAGTTAGCGTCCAAATTTTGCGTACGGAATGTAATTTTCTCACATAGAAAATTGAAATTTGGCACGGGCATTGAATATGTCACAAATAGGAAAAGCTAATCGGTCCCAACTCGATTCTTCAATTCTATGCGCAAAAGAATTAGCGTCCAAATTTTACGTACGGAATCGAATTCTCTCGCTTCCGAATGTAATAGAAACTCGAAATTTGACACGAGCATTGATTATGTCATACATAGGAAACGTTAATGGGTCCCAACTCGATTATTCAATTTTAAGCGCAAAACAATTGGCGTCCAAATTTTACGTACGGAATCGAATTTTCTCGCTTCCCGATGTAATAGAAACTTGAAATTTGGCACGAGCATTGATTATGTCATAAATAGGAAAAGCTGTGCTGCGATTCGTTGTTATATATTATACCACTGAGGTAACATGAAAGCTGCGCTGTGATTGGTTGCTATATATAATACCGCAGAGGTAACATGAAAGCTGCGCTGTGATTGGTTGCTATTTTTTATATTGCTGAGGCAGAAAAAAAGTTGCGCTGTGATTGGCTGTTATTTCTCTTACTGCTAAGGTAACATGAAAGCTGCGCTGTGATTGGTTGTTATATATTATACTACTGAGGTAACATGAAAGCTGCGCTGTGATTGGTTGTTATCTAGATATATAAAAACGAATGTATGTCTGTCTGTCTTCGCGTCCAAATTATACGTATCGGACGCCCTTGAACATGCCCCAACATGTTCTATAAAGCTGCATTGTGATGTCATTAAGGCTGTCAGTTCTATGGCGACATGTAAAGAAATTGACTTTGAAAACCAATATGCGTGTTCAACTACAAAATGATGCATCCGCCGAACGCTTCGCAAAACAATTGCTGGATATTGGAAATGGGAAAATGCCTATCGACAGATCTACACAATGTATCACATTGCCAACAAACTTTGGAAAGATGACATCAACCAAAGACGAATTGATCCAAAAGGTGTTCCCAAATATTGCGCGGAATTACCAAAATCATCAGTGGCTCAGCGCACGGGCTATATTAGCAGCTACCAACAACGATGTCAATGCCATCAATTTCAGCATTCAAAACGGAATACCAGGCGAAGCGACAACGTATAAGTCCATCGATACTGTGATGAATCAAGATGAAGCTGTCAATTACCCAACGGAATTCTTGAATTCACTCGATTTTCCAGGTATGCCACCGCATATTTTAACATTGAAAATAGGCGTACCTATCATTCTTCTCCGAAACATCCATCCACCACGACTTTGCAACGGTACAAGACTTTCAGTGAAAAAGATGATGAACAATGTCTTCGTAGCTACAATTTTGAATGGGAAATTCAAGGGGAAGATGTCCTGTTGCCACGGATTCCAATTATCCCAACAGATATGCCATTGGAACTCAAACGTTTACCGTTTCCGGTGCGACTCGCTTTTGCAATGACCATCAACAGAGCACAAGGACAATCGCTGCAAGTGTGTGGGCTAGATTTGGAGAGTCTTCGCAGCAACGCGCGACGGGTACGCTAGTCTATATATATAAAATTGAATGTATGTCTGTGTGCGTGTCTGTCTGCGTGTCTGTCTGTTTGTCCTTTATGCGCTACTACACCATTCATCCGATCGCCATGAAACTTTGGGAAGTTGTTGAGTACACTCCTGGGAAGATTATAGGCATAGTACAACTATCCTACGATAAATGGCGCGCGCGAGCGTCGTCGAAAGTTACCACCCCCCCACGTAGATCGAATAAGTAAGCCACCTGCTATTGTGATGTCATCACTGATGTCATCAACATCGGACGCCCTTGAACATGCCCCAACATGTTCTGTAAAGCTGCATTGTGATGTCATTAAGGCTCTATTATGACACGTACAGCTTGGAACCACTAGAGCACGCCAGCCAATTACCATTGGAGTTGGAAGTGGGTAAACAAGTACTAGGATATCTTCCTAAGAAGCCACAGCAGCCGGATAAATTGTATGTTCCACCCAACGGCTATTTTATTCAGCCCGCAAGGGGGCAGCAGCGGCCTACAAAATCTCATTCAGGTAGGTAGGTTCAGTTCTTGGAGGTTGGGGAATGCTTATGGGCAAGGCCTTATGTCTCATCCCAACTCGATTATTCAATTCTAAGCGCAAAAGAATTAGCGTCCAAATTTTATGTACGGAATTTAATTCTCTCACTTCCCAATGTCATAGAAACTTGAAATTTGGCACGAGCATTGATTATGTCATAAATAGGAAAAGGTAATGGGTCCCAACTCGATTATTCAATTCAAAGCGCCAAAGAATTAGCGTTCAAATTTTACGTACGGAATCTAATTCTCTCATTTCCCGATGTCATAGATAGATAGATAGATAGATAGATAGATAGATAGATAGATAGATAGATAGACTGTATGCAATAACCCTGATAGATAGATAGATAGATAGATAGATAGATAGATAGATAGATAGATAGATAGATAGATAGATAGATAGATAGATAGATAGATAGATAGATAGACTGTATGCAATGACACGTACAGCTTGAAACCATAAATACTAGAGCACGCCAGCCATTTACAGTCAGTCTCCATTGGAGTTGGAAGTGGGCAAACATGTACTAGGCTATCTTCCCAAGAAGCCACAGCAGCCAGATAAATTGGTGAAACACAACGGCTATTTTATTCAGCCTGCAAGGGGGAAGCAGCGGCCTACAAAATCTCATTGGTCGCTGCTGCCGTCATTTTTAAAAAAGGTACGCTCAGTTCTTTTATGGAGAACAATGTTTAGTGGAGAACTCGCTTATTGGATACAATGTTGCGAGCTGGGGAAAACCCCTAGAATAATCCACGGCACGCAGGCAGACAAGCAAAGTGTAAATAACTGGATTGGATAGCTATGTCTGTCTGTCTTCGCAGCAACGAATGTATGTATGTCTGTCTTCGCAGCAACGCGCGACGGGTACGCTAGTATACTAATATATTACACAGACGACCGCCTCCTCATCTATATATATAAAATTGAATGTATGTCTGTCTGCGTGCGTGTCTGCGTGTCTGTTTGTCCTTTATGCGCTACTACACCATTCATCCGATCGCCATGAAACTTTGAGAAGTTGTTAAGTACACTCCTAGGAAGATTATAGGCATAGTACAAATTTCCTACGATAAATGGCGCGCGTGCGAGCGTCGTCGAAAGTTACGCCCCCCCCCCACGTAGATCGTTCGATTTCCATCACTGCCACTAATTCTCTCACTTCCCAATGTCGTAGAAACATGAAATTTGGCACGAGTATTGATTATGTCATAAATACGAAAAGCTAATGGGTCCCAACTCGATTATTCAATTCTAAGCGCCAAAGAATTAGCGTCCAAATTTTACGTACGGAAACTAATTTTCTCGCTTCCCAATGTCATAGAAACGTGAAATTTGGCACGGGCATTGAATATGTCATAAATAGGAAAAGCTAATTGGTCCCAACTCGATTATTCAATTCTATGCGCCATAGAATTAGCGTCCAAATTTTACGTACGGAATCGAATTTTCTCACTTTCCGGTGTCATAGAAACGTGAAATTTGGCACGAGCATTGATTATGTCATAAATAGGAAAAGCTAATGGGTCCCAACTCGATTATTCAATTCTATGCGCAAAAGAGTTAGCGTCCAAATTTTGCGTACGGAATGTAATTTTCTCACATAGAAAATTGAAATTTGGCACGGGCATTGAATATGTCACAAATAGGAAAAGCTAATCGGTCCCAACTCGATTCTTCAATTCTATGCGCAAAAGAATTAGCGTCCAAATTTTACGTACGGAATCGAATTCTCTCGCTTCCGAATGTAATAGAAACTCGAAATTTGACACGAGCATTGATTATGTCATACATAGGAAACGTTAATGGGTCCCAACTCGATTATTCAATTTTAAGCGCAAAACAATTGGCGTCCAAATTTTACGTACGGAATCGAATTTTCTCGCTTCCCGATGTAATAGAAACTTGAAATTTGGCACGAGCATTGATTATGTCATAAATAGGAAAAGCTGTGCTGCGATTCGTTGTTATATATTATACCACTGAGGTAACATGAAAGCTGCGCTGTGATTGGTTGCTATATATAATACCGCAGAGGTAACATGAAAGCTGCGCTGTGATTGGTTGCTATTTTTTATATTGCTGAGGCAGAAAAAAAGTTGCGCTGTGATTGGTTGTTATTTTTCTTACTGCTAAGGTAACATGAAAGCTGCGCTGTGATTGGTTGTTATATATTATACTACTGAGGTAACATGAAAGCTGCGCTGTGATTGGTTGTTATCTAGATATATAAAAACGAATGTATGTCTGTCTGTCTTCGCGTCCAAATTATACGTATCGGACGCCCTTGAACATGCCCCAACATGTTCTATAAAGCTGCATTGTGATGTCATTAAGGCTGTCAGTTCTATGGCGACATGTAAAGAAATTGACTTTGAAAACCAATATGCGTGTTCAACTACAAAATGATGCATCCGCCGAACGCTTCGCAAAACAATTGCTGGATATTGGAAATGGGAAAATGCCTATCGACAGATCTACACAATGTATCACATTGCCAACAAACTTTGGAAAGATGACATCAACCAAAGACGAATTGATCCAAAAGGTGTTCCCAAATATTGCGCGGAATTACCAAAATCATCAGTGGCTCAGCGCACGGGCTATATTAGCAGCTACCAACAACGATGTCAATGCCATCAATTTCAGCATTCAAAACGGAATACCAGGCGAAGCGACAACGTATAAGTCCATCGATACTGTGATGAATCAAGATGAAGCTGTCAATTACCCAACGGAATTCTTGAATTCACTCGATTTTCCAGGTATGCCACCGCATATTTTAACATTGAAAATAGGCGTACCTATCATTCTTCTCCGAAACATCCATCCACCACGACTTTGCAACGGTACAAGACTTTCAGTGAAAAAGATGATGAACAATGTCATCGTAGCTACAATTTTGAATGGGAAATTCAAGGGGAATATGTCCTGTTGCCACGGATTCCAATTATCCCAACAGATATGCCATTGGAACTCAAACGTTTACCGTTTCCGGTGCGACTCGCTTTTGCAATGACCATCAACAGAGCACAAGGACAATCGCTGCAAGTGTGTGGGCTAGATTTGGAGAGTCTTCGCAGCAACGCGCGACGGGTACGCTAGTCTATATATATAAAATTGAATGTATGTCTGTGTGCGTGTCTGTCTGCGTGTCTGTCTGCGTGTCTGTCTGTTTGTCCTTTATGCGCTACTACACCAT
The DNA here is from genome assembly GCF_035609145.1 of Eleutherodactylus coqui. NCBI lineage: Eukaryota > Metazoa > Chordata > Amphibia > Anura > Eleutherodactylidae > Eleutherodactylus > Eleutherodactylus coqui. Next base: position 306,738,375 of record NC_089838.1, on the reverse strand, counting down.
TCATCCGATCGCCATGAAACTTTGGGAAGTTGTTGAGTACACTCCTGGGAAGATTATAGGCATAGTACAACTATCCTACGATAAATGGCGCGCGCGAGCGTCGTCGAAAGTTACCACCCCCCCACGTAGATCGAATAAGTAAGCCACCTGCTATTGTGATGTCATCACTGATGTCATCAACATCGGACGCCCTTGAACATGCCCCAACATGTTCTGTAAAGCTGCATTGTGATGTCATTAAGGCTCTATTATGACACGTACAGCTTGGAACCACTAGAGCACGCCAGCCAATTACCATTGGAGTTGGAAGTGGGTAAACAAGTACTAGGATATCTTCCTAAGAAGCCACAGCAGCCGGATAAATTGTATGTTCCACCCAACGGCTATTTTATTCAGCCCGCAAGGGGGCAGCAGCGGCCTACAAAATCTCATTCAGGTAGGTAGGTTCAGTTCTTGGAGGTTGGGGAATGCTTATGGGCAAGGCCTTATGTCTCATCCCAACTCGATTATTCAATTCTAAGCGCAAAAGAATTAGCGTCCAAATTTTATGTACGGAATTTAATTCTCTCACTTCCCAATGTCATAGAAACTTGAAATTTGGCACGAGCATTGATTATGTCATAAATAGGAAAAGTTAATGGGTCCCAACTCGATTATTCAATTCAAAGCGCCAAAGAATTAGCGTTCAAATTTTACGTACGGAATCTAATTCTCTCATTTCCTGATGTCATAGATAGATAGATAGATAGATAGATAGATAGATAGATAGATAGATAGATAGATAGACTGTATGCAATAACCCTGATAGATAGATAGATAGATAGATAGATAGATAGATAGATAGATAGATAGATAGATAGATAGATAGATAGATAGATAGATAGATAGACTGTATGCAATGACACGTACAGCTTGAAACCATAAATACTAGAGCACGCCAGCCATTTACAGTCAGTCTCCATTGGAGTTGGAAGTGGGCAAACATGTACTAGGCTATCTTCCCAAGAAGCCACAGCAGCCGGATAAATTGGATGTTCCACACAACGGCTATTTTATTCAGCCTGCAAGGGGGAAGCAGCGGCCTACAAAACCTCAGTGGTCGCTGCTGCCATCATCTAGATATATAAAAACGAATGTATGTATGTATGTCTGTCTTCGCAGCAACGCGCGACGGGTACGCTAGTGTTCTATAAAGCTGCATTGTGATGTCATTAAAGCTCTATTATGACACGTACAGCTTGGTACCATAAATACTGGAGCACGCCAGCCAATTACCATTGGAGTTGGAAGTGGGTAAACAAGTACTAGGATATCTTCCTAAGAAGCCACAGCAGCCGGATAAATTGTATGTTCCACCCAACGGCTATTTTATTCAGCCCGCAAGGGGGAAGCAGCTGCCTACAAAATCTCATTCAGGTAGGTGGGTTCAGTTCTTGGAGGTTGGGGAATGCTTATGGGCAAGGCCTTATGTCTCATCCCAACTTAATTCTCTCACTTCCCAATGTCATAGAAACTTGAAATTTGGCACGAGCATTGAATATGTCATAAATAGGAAAAGCTAATCGGTCCCAACTCGATTATTCAATTCTAGGCGCAAAAGAATTGGCGTCCAAATTTTACGTACGGAATGTAATTTTCTCACATAGAAACTTGAAATTTGGCACGAGCATTGAATATGTCATAAATAGGAAACGCTAATGGGTCCCAACTCCATTATTCGAGATTCTATGCGCAAAACAATTAGCCTCCAAATTTTACGTACGGAATGTAATTTTCTCACATAGAAACTTGAAATTTGGCACGGGCATTGAATTTGTCATAAATAGGAAACACTAATGGGTCCCAACTCGATTATTCAATTCTATGCGCAAAAGAATTAGCGTCCAACATGTTCTATAAAGCTGCATTGTGATGTCATTAAGGCTCTATTATGACACGTACAGCTTGGAACCACTAGAGCACGCCAGCCAATTACCATTGGAGTTGGAAGTGGGTAAACAAGTACTAGGATATCTTCCTAAGAAGCCACAGCAGCCGGATAAATTGTATGTTCCACCCAACGGCTATTTTATTCAGCCCGCAAGGGGGCAGCAGCGGCCTACAAAATCTCATTCAGGTAGGTAGGTTCAGTTCTTGGAGGTTGGGGAATGCTTATGGGCAAGGCCTTATGTCTCATCCCAACTCGATTATTCAATTCTAAGCGCAAAAGAATTAGCGTCCAAATTTTATGTACGGAATTTAATTCTCTCACTTCCCAATGTCATAGAAACTTGAAATTTGGCACGAGCATTGATTATGTCATAAATAGGAAAAGTTAATGGGTCCCAACTCGATTATTCAATTCAAAGCGCCAAAGAATTACCGTTCAAATTTTACGTACGGAATCTAATTCTCTCATTTCCTGATGTCATAGATAGATAGATAGATAGATAGATAGATAGATAGATAGATAGATAGATAGACTGTATGCAATGACACGTACAGCTTGAAACCATAAATACTAGAGCACGCCAGCCATTTACAGTCAGTCTCCATTGGAGTTGGAAGTGGGCAAACATGTACTAGGCTATCTTCCCAAGAAGCCACAGCAGCCGGATAAATTGGATGTTCCACGCAACGGCTATTTTATTCAGCCTGCAAGGGGGAAGCAGCGGCCTACAAAACCTCAGTGGTCGCTGCTGCCATCATCTAGATATATAAAAACGAATGTATGTATGTATGTCTGTCTTCGCAGCAACGCGCGACGGGTACGCTAGTGTTCTATAAAGCTGCATTGTGATGTCATTAAGGCTCTATTATGACACGTACAGCTTGGAACCACTAGAGCACGCCAGCCAATTACCATTGGAGTTGGAAGTGGGTAAACAAGTACTAGGATATCTTCCTAAGAAGCCACAGCAGCCAGATAAATTGTATGTTCCACCCAACCTCATAGAAACTTGAAATTTGGCATGAGCATTGATTATGTCATAAATGGGAAAAGCTAATGGGTCCCAACTCGATTATTCAATTCAAAGCGCCAAAGAATTAGCGTTCAAATTTTACGTACGGAATCTAATTCTCTCATTTCCTGATGTCATAGATAGATAGATAGATAGATAGATAGATAGATAGATAGATAGATAGATAGACTGTATGCAATAACCCTGATAGATAGATAGATAGATAGATAGATAGATAGATAGATAGATAGATAGATAGATAGATCAATAGATAGACTGTATGCAATAACCCTGATAGATAGGTAGATAGATAGACTGTATGCAATGACACGTACAGCTTGGAACCATAAATACCAGAGCACGCCAGCCATTTACAGTCAGTCTCCATTGGAGTTGGAAGTGGGCAAACATGTACTAGGCTATCTTCCCAAGAAGCCACAGCAGCCGGATAAATTGGTGAAACACAACGGCTATTTTATTCAGCCTGCAAGGGGGAAGCAGCGGCCTACAAAATCTCATTGGTCGCTGCTGCCGTCATTTTTAAAAAAGGTACGCTCAGTTCTTTCATGGAGAACAATGTTTAGTGGAGAACTCGCTTATTGGATACAATGTTGCGAGCTGGGGAAAACCCCTAGAATAATCCACGGCACGCAGGCAGACAAGCAAAGTGTAAATAACTGGATTGGATAGCTATGTCTGTCTGTCTTCGCCGCAACGAATGTATGTATGTCTGTCTTCGCAGCAACGCGCGACGGGTACGCTAGTATACTAATATATTACACAGACGACCGCCTCCTCATCTATATATATAAAATTGAATGTATGTCTGTGTGCGTGTCTGTCTGCGTGTCTGTCTGCGTGTCTGTCTGTTTGTCCTTTATGCGCTACTACACCATTCATCCGATCGCCATGAAACTTTGGGAAGTTGTTGAGTACACTCCTGGGAAGATTATAGGCATAGTACAACCATCCTACGATAAATGGCGCGCGAGCGTCGTCGAAAGTTATCACCCCCCCACGTAGATCGAATAAGTAAGCCACCTGCTATTGTGATGTCATCACTGATGTCATCAACATCGGACGCCCTTGAACATGCCCCAACATGTTCTGTAAAGCTGCATTGTGATGTCATTAAGGCTCTATTATGACACGTACAGCTTGGAACCACTAGAGCACGCCAGCCAATTACCATTGGAGTTGGAAGTGGGTAAACAAGTACTAGGATATCTTCCTAAGAAGCCACAGCAGCCGGATAAATTGTATGTTCCACCCAACGGCTATTTTATTCAGCCCGCAAGGGGGAAGCAGCTGCCTACAAAATCTCATTCAGGTAGGTGGGTTCAGTTCTTGGAGGTTGGGGAATGCTTATGGGCAAGGCCTTATGTCTCATCCCAACTCGATTATTCAATTCTACTTCCCAATGTCATAGAAACTTGAAATTTGGCACGAGCATTGATTATGTCATAAATAGGAAAAGTTAATGGGTCCCAACTCGATTATTCAATTCAAAGCGCCAAAGAATTAGCGTTCAAATTTTACGTACGGAATCTAATTCTCTCATTTCCTGATGTCATAGATAGATAGATAGATAGACTGTATGCAATAACCCTGATAGATAGATAGATAGATAGATAGATAGATAGATAGATAGATAGATAGATAGATAGATAGACTGACTGTATGCAATAACCCAGATAGATAGATAGATAGATAGATAGATAGATAGATTGATAGACAGATAGATAGATAGATAGATAGATAGATAGATAGATAGATAGATAGATAGATAGACTGTATGCAATGACACGTACAGCTTGAAACCATAAATACTAGAGCACGCCAGCCATTTACAGTCAGTCTCCATTGGAGTTGGAAGTGGGCAAACCTGTACTAGGCTATCTTCCCAAGAAGCCACAGCAGCCGGATAAATTGGATGTTCCACACAACAGCTATTTTATTCAGCCTGCAAGGGGGAAGCAGCGGCCTACAAAATCTCAGTGGTCGCTGCTGCCGTCATCTAGATATATAAAAATGAATGTATGTATGTATGTCTGTCTTCGCAGCAACGCGCGACGGGTACGATCGAATAATTACTCAAAACGAGTATACTCGCTCATCTCTAGTTAAGTGACATTGCGTCCACAATGAAATAACATCGTGTGTATGTCTCCCAACCATCCTAAATTTAGCAGAACAGTACTGCATTTTGGGGTTGTTCTGCTATCCCAAAAGGCAGGAGATATTTCCCAACCCCCATAGAATCATCTGTTACTAACTACGGATAACTAAATCTTAGGATTAATACTTTGACCTTAACATGAAATAATAAAATGTTCATAAAAACAATATAAACAAAGCTGCAAACAGATCAGTTTTATGGAACAGAAGCACAAATCACACAATGTTGTATAATTTATCTCTATAGGACTAACACTTCACTTTCTGCTATCAATACCCCACTCAGTCTCTTAAGAAAGCTGTTTCCCTTTTACTCCTTTAAATAACATAGTCCTTAAACAGAGTTTGCGCACCTGATACCTGCACAAAGTCCCATGTCTGTAATGCTAACCCTACCTCCAATAGGAGGGCCGCTAATTATTAAACTGAGTCCCTTTCTGGTATGCACACCTATCTGTTAGAGGCCGGTCCCACTTACAATTTGTTACGTGGGAATCATCACTACTACTGGCCCAAGCTAATCCAAGGTCAGGAGGATGATACTGCCACAGTTCCATTGCATCCTTGCCGTTCCTGATAGCCCATCAGATTGCAGATGTAGCACAATTTCTCTCCCTCTTTGATGGCAGCAGTCTCTGGTCCCTCAGGACAGCGCTCTTTGCCTCCTCCAAACAGTCCTTCTCACATCCAGGAGTTCAGCTTCAGGCTGCCTTTTCCTCTCTGGGTGCAGCAGTTGCTCTGCAGACTATTGCACCTCTTTCTGATGGTGCTCCCACAAAACCTACTGCTCACTGTCCCTTGCACTGCTGGTAGCACAGCAACAATTCCTATTGTATGGAACGCATAGTGCCGAGAGAGTTCAAGGTTCCTCAAGGGGAGTGGATTTTTTTTTTTGCCACTTTACGTCAGTGCCACTCTGGTAAGCTGCTGTTTCAGCCTGACTAAGCTCCGCCTCCCTATCAGACAAGGCAGGCAAAACTAGAGGGACAGAGCCACAGCCATGCTCAAGAATCAGGCGCAAGGCAAACGATTGTGGCGCATGAAGTGCCAGAAACTGTCAGCACTGTAAGTGCTAGCTGGAAGCTACGCCCCCTGGAGATCCTTGACCTCTCTCAGCACTGAGTTCCATACAAGGCCAGGCTCACACGAGTTTAATTCGCGAGAATCATGCGTGCAGCATGCAGCAAGTACACAATGATACCAGTCACCATGCACTGGTGAATATACATGCCAAGATAGAACATGCAGAGATTTTTCTTGCGCTGTACTTCATGCAACTCATGTAATTGGTAGCCTATGGCAAATTGGTACGCAAAATCTGAGCTCGTAATACGCTGTCACCACAGTTGCATATGACCTAGTTGTCCTATTCTTGCCTTTTGGCTTTATGAAGAAATTAGGAGGTATACCTATAGTCACCCAGCAGGTCCTGCAGAACATTCACACCAACACTTGTCCTGTCTCACATGTCTATGTGCCGTCCATGGACATAGAAGGTGCCGTCTGTAGGAGAGACCCTGTTTCTCCCCCTCTCTCTAATAAGCCTAGAGCTTAGCTCTGATGTCAGCTGGTGTCTTATTGGCTGATAGTCAGCTTCAATCTTACTGGTGCAGAGTCCAAGGGCGGGAAAGGCATAACACAAGTCCCTATGCAAGAGTGGGAGGAGTTCAGAAAGTGCGGGAAAGAAACAAAGGAGATAAAAGAAGGAGTGAGTAAGCAGATAGGCAGACCTAGCCAGGTGTGAGAGGGTAGAGGTTGCAGTCAGTCATGTCAGAGAGGAGAAGGTACGTGTACAGAAGGAAGTCAGCAGTGTAGCACGATTTCTCCCAAGGTCGAGCGTGGTGTGAACCCATTCCCTTGGAATCCTACAGCAGAGGGAAGGAGAGCCTTTCTGAGGGCGGCCTTCTACTAACAGTGAGTCATAGCTACCCGATGAACTCAAAGCCAGGATTAGCCTTACAGCCACTTTGCCCTCTGCCTCATCTACACTCCACTAAACTCAAATCAATCCTTCACCTAGATCAACTAGTGGGGAGATTGTCTGTCAAGTCAGTCAGTTAAGTAAAGGAGAGAGCGTTGAACTCAGGTTCTAATCAAGTTAAAGGTTACTGTATTTCTCATCATGTTCAATTGCCTGCCTACTACTGCATCTGTGGGTACCTGTTCAAAGTACCTTTGTGGAAAATTGTGAATTCAATTATACTGCAAAATACCAAAGTCAGTAAATCTATTACTAATATACTACTGACTACTGACTAGACTCATTTATTTCATCACCATTTCACCCCCGAGAGTCCAGTTGGAGTACTGGCGTCACTGTGACAAAACAGGCCTTCCTGACACTCGTACCAAGGTACGTTCCTTGGGTCCCTGCTCGGTCGTTGCATACCCGTGTGTTGTACGGTGATTTAATGAATAGCAGTCCTGGAATATACAAAGTGAGCCACAAAAGTGAGCCAAGCACCACACTCTTATGGAAGTTGTCCATAAGAAAATCTGTGTTGCACATAGCAACCCATCACATCGCGGCTTTCATTTTACCTCAGCAGTATAAAAAATAACAACCAATTATAGAGCAGTTTTCATTTTACCTCAGCAGTATAAGAAATGAAAGCTGAGCTGTGGTTGGTTGCTATTGGCAACAAAAATTACAGGGGAAGTCGGTAAATTTTCAATTTTAATTCCACCAGTATTAGTCGTCTGGTGTGGAAGAATGTTCATGCAAAATGTCACTCAAATCGAACCAGAACCGTGCATTTATATAAGACACAAAAAAAACTGATTTTGCATTTCATATATGATTGCTGCAGCGTCCCGTAGGGTAACCCTGGACACATGGCATACGTTGAGGAGCTAGGAGGGCAAGATGCTGACTTGTCACAGCGACATTTACCACTCTCCCTTCTAGAGGGATGCACGCAGCCAAGGCCAGGGCAGCGCTGGGCCTCTTCCAGACACCCCCGGCATGGGGATGCCCAATAAATATCAGGACAAGTGAAAGGCTTGCCATGGGTGATGCCACTGTTCCGGCACCCACCGGCATGAACATCAGTGGGGAGATAAATGAGCCACAGATGAGGTTATAGTACCTCAGGTCCATGGGAACGGTCAGGGCCTGGAATAGCTTACTGAATATTAACTTCAAACGGTACAAGGCAGAAATCAGCAGTATTCCAAGTGCAGGCACAATGAAAGAAATCTATATACAGACTTGACAATTAGTACCTCCACACAGCGATCCCGGACTTCAGGACACCTGTGTGTGTAACAACTGTAGATGCGTACCTCCACCCAGCGGTCCCAGACCTCAGGACGCTTGGGTGTGTACAGTTGAAGAAGAAAAAAAGCGTACCTCTGCACTGGGCCTTGAGGAAGTCCTACTCACTGCTTGTTAACTCTCTCTCGGGAGCTCACTCCATCTTCATGACAAATACAAGCACTGCGGGAAAACTCTCCTCCTCTTCCATGCTTCACTACATAAAGGCTGAAGGTGCCCCTATGTCGCTGGACCTCCTGACTCCGACTCCTGAAGACATGGGCCTTTTCCAGCTCTCAACACTCACTTTTAACCAATCTCATACCACGTGACAGGACATAAATTGATACTTTTGCAGACAGTCAGCTCACACCAGACATTAACCCATCACATGCTGCAGCTGTGCAATACACATAACAGTATATCAAGACATTTTCTGCACAGTGCATCGAGACAAGATATTACATGTATGACATTATGGAGGGGGCCAGGAAAACATGTACTGGGCCACTATATTGCCACCAAGGTCACCCACGGGAACCTGCAATGAGGAACAGAAGAGGTTTGGGGTTTTTACAGTGAGGGGATATAATCCTGTGTAGAAGGATTTGTCGGACGTCGAGCAATGCACACAACAAATGCTCCATAGTGTGATACATCTCCTACATTCCTCCCTCCCTGCCATAAAATACTATGGACATCCCTCAAGCATGTATATACCAACCACACAATATAAGAGCTTCTTTATAGGGAGCTGAGCCTGATCTGTTACTCTGCACTGATTACAGACTTCATAGCAGTAAACCATGTGACTCAGTGCTGCAGATTTCCGCAGGCGTTGGTGGTATAGTGGTGAGCATAGCTGCCTTCCAAGCAGTTGACCCGGGTTCGATTCCCGGCCAACGCAGCACACTTTTTACATATGTGAAAGGTTTTACGTTCCTTAACTTTTGCTGTACTTTTTCTTTTTCTACTTTAAGTAACATTGTTTCTAAGCATATCAGCTTCTCCAAATGCATACTAACGATTATAAGCACTATAATAGCACACAGGAAACCAGAAGGGACAGCCCTGATTTCCATTTGTGCAATTATAGGGGGGTAATTATGTCTCAAGTCATTTACTCTAAGGCCGCCTGCACACGAGCGGAAATCCCGCCGCGGGATTTCCAGCGGGATTTCCGCCGCTGAAAGTTTGCATAGGAGTGCATTAAAATACGCACTCCTATGCAGACGGCCGCGGTTTGGCCGCGCGAAATCTCACGCGGCAAACAAACCGCGGCATGTCCTAATTTTCTGCGGGTCACGCACTCACCCGGCCGCCGGCTCCGGTCTGCGCATGCGCTGGCTGCGTGGCAGCCGGCACATGAAAGAGCCGGGGCCGCCAGGCGCGGGTGAGTACGCGCTCGTCCCTGCAGGCGCTCGGGTCGGATCGCGCGGCGAGAATTCTCGCTGCCGGATCCGACCTGCTCGTCTGCAGGCGGCCTCAGAGTTCCTGCTGTGCTGATCTGGAGAGAAGTCCTTTAATCCGGCATTGAGGTGAGCAGGTCTGCTTTAGGTTATAGCCTTAGGCCACTCTCACACATGCTGACGGTAAAGCACCTTGATTACGCTTTCAGGGTTAGGTTCCCATCATTGATGAGGTGCCCTAAACGCGGAAAACAGAGCACATATCTGCAAGGCTCCGTTACCATCAATGGGAGTGTTGTACCGTGATTACCGTGGTGTTCAAAACGCTACGGTAATCGCAGTAAAAAACGGATGTGTGAGAGTGGCCTTACTAATTTATTGCATTCAGTGGTGACTGGTATAGAATCTCTGTTTGTATGAAAGGCAATTACATGTTGAGCAATTCATATACACTCATTGTCAAAAATAATCCATCCTTGTCAAACACAAAGACGCGGGCCGAATCTGGACCGCCACCTCATTTTATGTGGCCCGCCAGCTGTGCAGCAAACCCAAAAAGCGATCTATTCACCCCGCCTACAGCTTCAGTCTGGCGTTGGCAGTGCAGGGTCTGTGATCAGTAACCTCTCCTCCCTCTGCGTCTGCATGCGCCATCCTGTACGCAGACACCGAGGTGAGAGGTCAGCAGCTGCAGAATGGGTGGGTGGAAAGTCTGTAGGGATGCTGCCCTATTGGTGGAGAGGTGGGCACTATTACTACTGGGGCCACTATGGGGGTCATTATTAAAGCACGCTCACACGGTCACAATCACATTTCGGTCATGCAAAGACTGCATATTTGCACAAATGAGAATCGTTTACATCTATGTTTTTAGTCTGCTTTGGTGTGTTTTTATGTGCACAAATAAACTGCATGCAAAAAAGAGCTCAGATGGGACCATTGAAATGATGTGCAAATGCACAGTGGAAATGCAGGTTTGTGATACATGTGGACATGGAGGCTCTAGTACCCTGTTGTACCGCCTCTAGCTTGGATACAAGATGTGATACAGGCAGGCATGGACACTCTAGTACCCTGTTGTACCACCTCTAGCTTGGATACAAGATGTGATACAGGCAGGCATGGAGGCTCTAGTACCCTGTTGCACCGCCTCTAGCTTTGACACAAGATGTGATACGGGCAGACATAGTAACATAGTATGTTAGGCTGAATGAAGACAATGTCCATCTTGCTCAGCCTGTTTCCACCTCCTTGTTGATCCAGAGGAAGGCAAAGACCCCAAGAGGCAGAAGCCAATTAGCCCCTTTGGGTGAAAAATTATTTCCCGACTCCATAATGGCAGTCGGAATAATCCCTGGAACAACCTCTAATAGTTCTGACCTGGATGCAAGACCCAGAACAACAACCTTGCTGGTCACCTAATGTCTATATCCTGTAATATCGTTCTCCTCTAGAAAGGCATCTAGTCCCCTCTTAAACTCCCCTATGGATTTTGCCATCACCACATCCTCAGGCAGAGAGTTCCACAGTCTCACTGCTCTTACAGTAAAGAACCCCCTTCTGTGTTGGTGATAAAATCAGCTTTCCTCTAGACGTAGCGGATGCCGTCTTGTTACTGTCACAGTCCTGGGTATAAACAGATCATGGGAGAGATCCTAGTATTGTCCCCTCATGTATTGATACATAGTTATTTGGTCGCCCCTTAGCCGTCTTTTTTCCAGGTTGAATAGTCCTAATTTTGCTAGCCTCTCTGCGTATTACTGTCCCGTCATTCCATGTATTAGTTTAGTTGCCCTTCTTTGAGCCCCCTCAAGCACAGCAACATCTTTCCTGAGGACAGATGTCCAGAACTGTGCACAGTATTCCATGTGGGGCCTGACTAGTGCCTTATATAGTGGGAGAATAATGTTCTCATCCCTCCCCCCTATACCTCTTTTAATATAACCAAGACTTTGTTTGCTTTTGCAGCAGCTGACTGGCATTGGTTACTCCAGTTTAGTCTACAGTCCACTAGTACCCCCAGATCTTTTTCCAAGTCACTTTTCCCTAGCAGTACCCCATTTAGTGTATATTGGTGACATCTGTTTCTCCTGCCCATGTGCATAACCTTACATTTATCAACATTGAACTTCATTTGCCATTTTTGCCCCCAGCTTATCTAGGTCCGTTTGTAGCCGCACATTGTACTCTATTGCATTAATTATCTTGTATTATTTTGTGTCATCTGCAAATATTGATATTTTACTGTGCAGTCCGTCTATCAGGTCATTGATAAATATATTGAACAGAATGGGGCCTAGTACTGAACCCTGTGGCACCCGGCTAGTGACGATGGCCCAATCAGAGTATGAACCATTTATTGCCACCCTCTGCTTTCTATCTCCGAGCCAGTTCTTTACCCAGATACACACGTTTTCACCCAATCCGAGTTGTCTCATTTTGTATATCAGCCTATTATGCAGCACAGTGTCAAATGCTTTAGAGATCAATAGACTCTCCCAGGTCCAGCCTAGAGCTTACTTCATCGTAGAAGCTGATCAAATTGGTCTGACATGATTGCCCCCTCATGAACCCATGCTGGTGAGGAGTTATTCTGTTGTTCTCCTTGAGGTATTCCAGGATGGCATCTCTCAGAACCCCTCGAATATTTTTTCAGTTATTGAAGTGAGACTTACCGGCCTGTAGTTTCCAGGCTCTCTTTTGAACCCCTTTTTGTATATTGGAACTACATTGGCAATGCGCCAATCCAATGGTACAACCTTGGTCTTGATAGTCTCCAGAAATATTAGATATAGCGGCCCAGCCAGCACATCACTTAGTTCCCTTAGAACCCTTGGGTGTATTCCATCTGGGCCTGGTAATTTGTTGATTTTAACCCTCTTTAACCGATTTCCGCACTTCCTCCTGCGTTAGGTATGAGATATTTTGCGAGGGGTTCGTTTTATTCCCCTGCATCTCGAGTGACATTTCCTTTTTGTTCGGGAATACACCTGAAAAGAAACTATTTAATAGGTTTGCCTTCCCTCCACCGTCTTCTATGATTTCTTCTGCATTATTTGTTAAAGGGCCAGTACTCTCAGTGCAAATCCTTTTACTGTTTATATAATTGAAGAATAGTTTCGGATTGTTTTTTTGCTCTCTTTGGCGATCAGTCTTTCTGCCTTAATAGTAAGATTTCAGTTTCTTCTGTTGCTTTTGGTGGCCTATAGAAAACCCCTATCATAATTTTGTTAATTTTTTCTCCCTGTATTTCTACCCACAGGTATTCGACGTGTTTATCTCCTGACACCTATATGCTCCCATAGCCTTGACATTAAGTAGGATTTAACATATAGACATACCCCTCCCTCTTTCTGGTTTCCATGGTCTCTTCTGAAGAGATTGTAACCTTGTAAATTCACCAACCAATCGCACTTATCATCAAGCCATGTTTCCCTTATTCCAACTATATCGTAGTTTTCATCAGTCATTCTCACTTCAGGCTCACCCACTTTACCGATCAGACTCCTTGCATTCGTTGCCATACAATTTTAGGTATTTTTGTTCTTTAAATTCATTTTGCCACTAATAATACTATTGGCTATTCTGTCAGTTCTAACTGTGCTAACCCTATCCCCTGCTTGACCCCCATTCCTATTACTTGGACCCAGGTCGCTAACTACACTGACTACCCTCTTGTTTCTCTTTTTCCCTCCCCCCAGTCCCTAGTTTAAACACTCCTCCAGCCTTCTAGCCATCTTCTCCTCCAGCACAGCTGCACCCTCCCCATTAAGATGCAGCACGTCCCTACGGTAGAGCCTGTAGCTGACAGCAAAGTCAGCCCAGTTCTCCAGGAACCCAAATCCCTCCTTCTTACACCAACTCCGGGGCCACTTGTTTACCTCCCTAAGATCCTGCTGCCTTTCTAGTGTGGCTTCAGGTGCAGGTAGTATTTCCGAGAAAACAACCCTGGAGGTCCTCGCCGTAAGCTTGGATCCTAGGTCCCTTAAATCATTTTTGAGGGCCCTCTATTGACCTCTAATTTGTTCATTGGTGCCAATGTGCACCATGACTGCTGGATCATCACCAGCCCCTCCCAGTAATCTGTCAATCCGATCTGCAATGTGTCGAACTCGAGCGCCAGGTCAATCCCGGTCTTTATGGCAGATTGCCCTATCTGTCCCCCTTATAATTGAGTCCCCCACCACTAGGACCTGTCTAGCCTGCCCTGCGCTCCCTGTCCACGTCTCACTGGAGCAGTCATCTCCCTGGCATTCAGAGGGCGTGTCGTGCTGCAGCAGTGCTCTATAATGGCATCCCCCTCATCTGCCAACTTTGCAAACTTGTTGGGTTGTGCCAGTTCAGGACTAGCCTCCCTGGTTCTCTTCCCTCTACCCCTCCTTCTATCTGTCACCCAGCTGACTGCCTGCTCTTCCGTACTACTGTCCACCCCTGCCTCTACCCCAGCAAGTGTCTGCTCAGTGAGCACCAAACTCCCGTCCATGTTGTCAATGGATCTCCGTGTTGGCAGTCGATTATTCAGATCCAGGATTTGGGCTGCTAAATGTGTGACATGCGCGCATCTTGCGCCACAGTATGCACCTTCTATCGGCTGATCAAGGACCGCATACTTTGCATACAGGTATGGAGGCTCTAGCACCCTATTGTACCGCCTCTAGCTTGGATACAAGATGTGATACGGGAGGGCATGGAGGCTCTAATACCCTGTTGTACCGCCTCTAGCTTGGATACAAGATGAGACACGGGCAGGCATGGAGGCTCTAGTACCTTGTTGTTACGCCTCTAGCTTGGATACAAGATGTGACACGGGCGGGCATAGAGGTTCTAGCACCCTTTTGTACCACCTCTAGTTTGGATATAGTATATGGTAATCAGCGGCCTGCCATAAGTACGCAATGTCATTGCGAACTTGCTGCAATCTGTGCGACTGTCACATGCAGCCAGCATGCAGCAAATTATGTTCTTGTGCAATAGGCCTTATGGCTGCCATCAAAGGGACAATGATTGGAGCTGCAGGAAGATCATTTGCATATTCCTTGTGCATGCTGGGTAGAGCAAAGAATCACTGTAAGCAGGAAGATTGCGGGGATTAGCCGGATCTAGCTGCTCGGAGGACATCGCCAGACCAGAGATTGGAGCTGCAGGAAGATCATTTGCATGTGCATTCTGGGAAGAGCAAAGAAGTTGTATACTTAGTAGTATCTTATAGATTATGTATCTTCGATACAATTCTTGACTTTTAGAAGTTTGGAAGTGGACATCAACTGACAACATGGAAAAGGAGAGGAGCCATATGGTGAGCTGCAATGTATCCTATATGTTTACAGACCGACCAGAGGAAAAGCCAAACTTCACCTGCCAGAAATGCAAGCTTGTGTCTCTACTGGAGGTAAAGGTGCGTAGTCTTCAGGAGAGAATAGCTACATTGGAACGTGTTAAGGTGAGGATTTCCTTGACAAAGCAGAAGAAAGTCTTCAAAATGTTGAAAGAAAAAAAATGTCAAGTGTACCTGCAGAAGCAGAGGAATGAAAGCATGTGACCCAAAGAACCAGGAGGATCAGGAGTCAGCCAACACCCATACTGCTTGGGAACCGGTACCAGGTTCTTCAGCAGAAGGAGAAAGAGGTACAGCAAAAAATGACTCTACTCACAAAGAAATGTGTAGTAAGCGCACCAAGTCCTCCTGATGGAGAAAAAGAAGTGCTGTTGTGAAGAAGAAAAGGAGAGTGGTGGTTGTGGGGCATTGCCTATTGAGAGAAACAGAGGTCACTGTCTGCAGACCTAACACCTCACGAGAGGTGTGCCGTCTTCCAGGTGCACAAATCAAAGATGTGTCTGATAGGCTGTCAAGACTCTTCAGTCCTACAGAACACCACCCATTACTACTAATACATGTAGAGACAAACTCTGCAAAAAAGAACCTTGCAACTATCAGCCGAGACCTTGAAGACCTTGGAAAGAAGGTGAAGGAACTAGGAGCAGAGGTGGTCTTCTCATCCATCCTCCCAGTAGATGGCCATGGAATAAGAAGATGGAATAGTATTCTAGAGGTGAACTACTGGCTACGTCGATGGCGCGGTCAGCAAAGATTTGGATTTCTAGACCATGGAGTGAATTACCAATATAATGGACTGCTTGCTAGGGACGGGTTGCACCTTACCAAAACAGGTAATCGTATATTTGGTGGCCGCCTTGCTTCACTCATTAGGAGAGTTTTAAACTAGAACAACATGGGAAGAGAAGTGAAAGGCCAGGTAAAAATATACAGCTAATTAATACATTTGAGAACCTGGCTATTAGAAGTGGAAAGAAAGAACAAAAACAAAAAATTCTGAAGGAAAGTAGAAACGCTAATCACAAACTAAAAGTTTTTATACAAATGCGCAGAGTATGTGAAACAAACAAGGAGAATTGGAGCTCCTAACACAGGAAGAGAAATATGATGTCATACGCATCACGGAAACATGGTGGAATGATACACATGATTGGAATACGAGGCTTGAAGGATACAACTTATTTATAAGAAACAGAGCTAATAAAAGGGGAGGAGGTATTGCATTGTATGTTAGGAAAACCTTCATGTCCACAGAGATTCAAGCTTCAGAGCATGGGAGTTCTGTAGAAACTGTTTGGGTAAGAATACAAGGGGAGAACAACAGAAAGGACACCATTGTAGGCATTTACTATAGGCCACCTGGACAACCAGAAGATATGGATGAACTCTTTATACATCAGATGGCCAAGCTCTCAAAAAAGCATGACATAGTGATCATGGGAGATTTTACCCATCCAGACATTTGTTGGGAATCTCTCTCAGGTAAAAGTAATGGATCCAACGAATTCTTCTCTGCTCTTCCTGACAACTTTATCTTCCAAAAGGTCGAAGTGAAAACAAGGGGATCTGCTATCTTGGACCTAATTCTTACCAACAGGGAGGAAATGGTTGAGGAAGTAAGGATGGCTGGGACCTTAGGAGGCAGTGATCATGCTATCCTTAAATTTTGGCTAAAAAGGGGAGGAAGACCTGAGAAAACTCAGACCTCAAGGTTGGATTTCAGAAAGGCAGACTTCAATGAATTCATAAAGAGGGTAGGGAAAACCCAATGGCTGGATGTTCTTAAGGACAGAAATGCCCAAGAAGGTTGGGGAATATTGTGAAATGAGATTCTCAAAGCACAGTCATTAACAATCCCTAAAAGAAGGAAGAATGGGAAGCATTTAAAGAGACCAGGATGGATGAACACAGAACTTGCACACATGTTAAAGACGAAGAAAAATATGTTTATCAAATGGAAGGGGGGGGGGGAATATTTAAAGACTAGAGATGAGCGAACGTACTCGTCCGAGCTTGATGCTCGGGCGAATATTAGGGTGTTCGGGATGCTCGTTACTCGTAACGAGTACCACGCGATGTTCGAGTTACTTTCACTTTCCTCTCTGAGACGTTAGCGCGCTTTTCTGGCCAATTGAAAGACAGGGAAGGCATTACAACTTCCCCCTGCATCGTTCAAGCCCTATACCACCCCCCTGCTGTGAGTGGCTGGGGAGATCAGGTGTCACCCGAGTATAAAAATCGGCCCCTCCCGCGGCTCGCCTCAGATGCGTTGTGACAGAGATCAGGGACAGTGGTATCGTGTTGGAGCTGCTGTAGGGAGAGTGTTAGGAGTTAGTGTAGGCTTCAAGAACCCCAACGGTCCTTCTTAGGGCCACATCTAACCGTGTGCAGTAGTGTGGAGGCTGCTGTTAGCAGTGTTGCACTTTTTTTTTTTTCCAAATCGGCCGTGCAGAGCATTGCGCCCTGCAGTAATACTACAGGGACAGAATTGTGTAGGCAGGGCCAGAAGACATATTTTATAGATTGAATATAGTCAGTGGGCCTTTCCTTTAAAAAAAAAGGGAAAAAATTCTATTTGGCCTGCCTCTGACAGTCCTCAGCGTTCTGGGTACGTGTGTGCTGGGTGGAGAACTTAAAAAAAATCATACGCAGCCGAAGCCCACCTGCATTAACCACGACATTACCTCAGCTGTGATGGGCAATGCAATGGGATTTATTTATGTACCGCCGGTGGCTTCCTGGCACCCACCCATGCTGTGGGTCCACAGGGAGTTGTTACTACATCTGTCCACTGTAAAGAACCCCAGTCTGACTGGGGCATGCAGTGTGGGCCGAAGCCCACCTGCATTAACCACGACATTACCTCAGCTGTGATGGGCAATGCAATGGGATTTATTTATGTACCGCAGGTGGCTTCCTGGCACCCACCCATGCTGTGGGTCCACAGGGAGTTGTTACTACATCTGTCCACTTGTAAAGAACCCCAGTCTGACTGGGGCATGCAGTGTGGGCCGAAGCCCACCTGCATTAACCACGACATTACCTCAGCTGTGTTGGGCAATGCAATGGGATTTATTTATGTACCGCCGGTGGCTTCCTGGCACCCACCCATGCTGTGGGTCCACAGGGAGTTGTTACTACATCTGTCCACTTGTAAAGAACCCCAGTCTGACTGGGGCATGCAGTGTGGGTCGAAGCCCACCTGCATTAAGCACGACATTACTACCTCAGCTGTGTTGGGTAATGCAATGGGATATTTTTATGTACCGACGGTGGGTTCCAGGGAGCCACCCATGCTGTGGGTGCACAGGGAGTTGTAAATGCATCTGTTTCCCCTTCTAAAGAACCCCAGTCTGACTGGGGCATGCAGTGTGGGCCGAAGCCCACCCGCATTAAGCACGACATTACTACCTCAGCTGTGTTGGGCAATGCAATGGGATATTTTTATGTACCGCCGGTGGCTTCCTGGCACCCACCCATGCTGTGGGTGCACAGGGAGTTGTAAATGCATCTGTTTCCCCTTCTAAAGAACCCCAGTCTGACTGGGGCATGCAGTGTGGGCCGAAGCCCACCTGCATTAAGCACGACATTACTACCTCAGCTGTGTTGGGCAATGCAATGGGATATATTTATGTACAGCCAGTGGGTTCCAGGGAGCCACCCATGCTGTGGGTGCACACGGAATTCCCATTGCGGAGTTGTACCTGCCTGTGACTATTTATAAAAAAACGCGGTCTGACTGGGGCATGCAGACACCTTGACAGAATGAATAGTGTGTGGCACATAGGTTCCCCATTGCTATGCCCACGTGTGCAGCTCCTGATGGCGGTGGCACAGGATTGGATTTCTCATTGCTTCTGTACAGCATTGTGGGCTATCGCTCCTCCACTTTTAAAGAGGGTCGCTGCCTAGCCGTGCCAACCCTCTGCAGTGTGTGCCTGCGGTTCCTCTGGCAGACGCACTTATAAATAGACATGAGTGTGGCGTGGCATGAGGGCAGCTGAAGGCTGTGCAGGGACAGTTTGGTGTGCGCTGTGGACACTGCATCGTGCAGGGGGGGGGGGGGTTGGGCAGCATGTAACCCAGGAGAAGTGGCAGCAGAGTGTCATGCAGGCAGTGATTATGCTTTGTTGGAGGTAGTGTGGTGCTTAGCTAAGGTATGCCATGCTAATGATGGCTTTTCAGAAGTAAAAGTTGTTAGGAGGGGGGGGGGGGGCACTCTTGCCGGTATTGTGGCTTAATAGTGGAACCTGTGAACTTCAGATGCAGCCCAACATGTAGCCCCTCGCCTGCCCTATCCGTTGCTGTGTCGTTCCCATCACTTTCTTGAATTGCCCAGATTTTCACACATGAAAACCTTAGCGAGCATCGGCGAAATACAAAAATGCTCGGGTCGCCCATTGACTTCAATGGGGTTCGTTACTCGAAACGAACCCTCGAGCATCGCGATAATTTCGTCCCGAGTAACGAGCACCCGAGCATTTTGGTGCTCGCTCATCTCTACTAAAGACCAATATAATGCTGTCTGCAGAAACTGTAGGACAAGTGTCAGAAAAGCTAAAGCTAATAATGAATTGAGGCTTGCAACAGAGGCCAAAAGCAATAAAAAAGAAATTTTGTGGGTATGTCAAAAGCAAAAGAAAAGTCAAAGATGCTATTGGATGCTCACACGATGAAAATGGTGAATTGGTTAAGAATGATGTTGAGAAGGATGAACGTTTAAATTCCTATTTTGTATTTGTTTTCTCTCAGAAAGTAGATGGAACATCAAATGATCTACACTGTGCTATTGGGGGAATAAAAGAATGCAGGCTATCTGTAAGCAGAGAGATGGTGAGGGAACACGTAGCTAACTTAAATGAATTTAAGTCTCCAGGTCCAGATGAATGACATCCTAGGATACTAAAGGAAGCAGCAGAGGCAATTGCTGAACCATTCGCCATAATCTTTGAAAATTCCTGGAGAACAGGAGAAATCCCAGAAGATTGGAAAAGGTCAAATGTTGACCTTATCTTCAAGAACGGGAAAAATGTGGATCCAGGAAACTACAAGCCTGTGAGCCTGACTTCTATACTGGGAAACATCTTTGAACAAATTATTAAACAGCACGTATGCAAGTACTTGGATAAAAATGGAGTAATTAACCAGAGCCAGCATGGGTTTGTAACAAACAAGCCATGCCAGACTAATCTAATTTCCCTTTTTGACAGAATCACCAACTGGGTTGATCAGGGAAAATCAGTGGATATAGTATATCTTGACTTTAGTAAAGCATTTGACAAAGTATCTCATACCATACTTATTGAAAAAATGACCAAATATGGGATTGACAAGACAATTGTTAGGTGGATTCACAACTGGCTGAGTGATCGTACTCAGAGTGGAGTAACGTGAAACACTACGTAACGGCGAATCCGTCGTGGCAAAGCCGGCAGAAGCCAGCGTTGCAGCGCGGATTCCCTGGCCACAGCATATTCTTTTTTTTTTTACCGTTACGGCCGCGCTCTCCTCTATGGGAGCACCAGCTGCAGCGGAAAGGTGTGCGGTCAGACCGCTTCAAAACCTGCGGCTGTGCCACAGGTTTATGAAGCAGCGCTTTCCCGGTGAAAATCTCGTGGTTTTTCGCTGCGGCCAAACCGCAAGATTTTCGCCGGGATTACAGCGTGTGTGAACCCAGCCTTAGAGCTCATGCACACAGGCGGTTTTCATGTCTGCATGTGCAACCGCCTGCAGAGGGATGGCACGCTGACTTGTTAGGGCACTTTCATACATACTAGAATATTGTGCAGTCAAAATTTGAATCTCTAATGGTGGTCTCAGATGGGCATAAGCGTATATACACTCGCTAGGCGAGATGTACATGTTCCAGGCAGGGCGCACGATTGTGGACTATTGGCCTTGTATCTGCGCATTTTACTGTACTTTATTGTGCTGCAGGGACCGCCAGTTAGAGTACGCAGGGTGGCTGACTTTGTAGGCCCAGGTGTTATCGTTTAAGACCACGAAATCGCGCAATTCATTGCGTAATTTCAGGGAGATGAGGGCCTTTCATGCGCAATTGAGCACCAAAATAGAGCATGTTGGGGTTTTCCCCAACGCTCTAAGGCTGGGTTCACACAGGGCGGATTTGCTGTGGTTTTGCTGCGGTTTGCCGTTGCATATCCGCACTGTGGCAAAAGCGCTGCGTTTGCAGTGCAATGCAGCACAAATGTGTTTGGGCAAAAAGCTGTTCTCACAGGACAGATTTTTTCCGCACAGCCGCAGTGCGGAAATGCAACTGCAGCGCGTTTTTTCAAGACGCAGCAAGTCCATTCTTCAGTCTTTTCCGCAGCGCTTTTTTGTCCATAGACGTCTATGGACGCAGCAAAATCCGCACCAAAATACGCTGCAAAAATTAAAAAAGCGCTGCAGAAAAAAAGCTGGCGGATTTTTCCGCAAGACAAAATTAACCCTTGAAGCGGTTTTGCCGCAGAAGCAGTTCTGCTGCGGCAAAACCGCAACGGAAAAAACACAGCAAAATTGCAACAAATCCGCCCTGTGTGTACCCAGCCTAAATGCACACAGAAAAAAAAGAAATGTGAAGCAACACATTTAATTCAATGGGTTCTATTCGCTGCGCATTCGGTGCACAGATATTGCGGCCACAAATATGACCATGCGAGGCCACTCTAACTGTGGGTTTTGATGCAAAATAAAGCCATTTTCAAATCCGCATCACAATCCACATGTTAGACGTGGATTTTGGTGCAGATTTTTGAAATCCCTTCCACGTGGCTTGTACTGTAACTACTCCATAATTTCCACAACATGTGCGCTAATTGTAGTGATTCTCTGCTCTAACTAAAAGGGGTCCTATTAAAGGGGATGTCTGGTTTAGAAAAATCTACTTTCAAATACCCTATTAGGGCATTCTGAGTCAATCGAGGGGTGTCTAATATTAAAAGGGGATTCTGGGCATTTAGTATTGATGGCCTATCCTCAGAGTTGGTCATCAATAGGGGTTCACTGCTTGGGATCCCTGTCGATCAGTTAATTCTCTGGCCTGCTGTCTTTGTAGCAAGGTTGCACGTCTACATTGGCGGTTAAGGTCGGAAGTGAAATAGATGGCTTCACTTCCATTGAAATCAGTGGCAGCAATGCCATCTATTGCATTTCCGTCTCTGGCTGCAATGAGGAGCTTGAAGTGTAATAGAAGGCACCACTCCCATTGAAGTCAATGTGAACTTGGCCTGCAATACCAAGCTTAGCCACCACAATAAGAACAGAGCTGTCTGCTCCCTGCAGAAATCAGCTCAGTGCATGTGTGCACAAGCCCAGCAAACAGCTGATTGGTGAGCTTATTACACATGCGTAGTACGCCTGTGTGAATACACCCTGAAGCTGCTTTCACATGACCAAAAAAATTGCACAGGTTTGTGCGTAGCCAGACGTAAAAGTCTTGCATTGAATATGAAACCCATTCTTTTGATTGGAGCAATTTTTTTCCTGCACTGCATTGAAAAACAAATTGCGGCATGTCCTATGTTGGTGCGCTCCCTCGCATCACCAATTGTTTTCAACAGGGTTGGCAAAGCATCGCATGGCGTGCGAGATACACGCGAGTGCGATGCGACACAATGCGAGATTAGCATTGCTAATTCCCTGAAGGCTAAGGCTGCATTGTGATTGAAGCGTCTGCTTCCTCTATGCGCATCAAAAAAACCTACAGTGTCTCAGCCCCCCCCCCCCCCTTCCCCTCTCCACATGACATGTCAAAAGTTTTTGGAAAGCCCAGTTACCGTTTTTAAATCTTGTACCGTGCAAAAAAAAAGTAGTTTAGTTTAATGTACCAATAGTAGAAAAGCCACACCACTCCAGCAGCAAAAGTTTGCAAAAAAATGCAAAAAGTTCAATACACAAAGACCTCTGTCTTGCAGTGCTGTGTAATATTCTGAGCCGTGTGCTCATTCACTTCACATGATCTTGCCTATACCCTATAGCAGCAGCTATATTAACCACCATTTATTCCAACCTCTTACAATAAAATCCTTTTTTATTATAACACTAATCACCTATTACAGCGTAAAAATACATTGTAACCCCATTGATGAAACTACTGTCACAAAGTAATACAAAATGCAGTGCAGAGTAAGAAAAACTGTATGTTCCCATACCGGGAGTCGAACCCGGGCCGCCTGGGTGAAAACCAGGAATCCTAACCGCTAGACCATATGGGAGCACCTTTTTGGCAGTGCATCTAGTGCTGCTGGTATAATGTACTGTACGGTAGAGGAGTCATGTGACTTATTCAGTATATTTTGAGGCTCCTTTTCATTCACCGAGGTCTGTTCAGCAGTTGCTATAATCAGGAGTTCGGATCCCTCCCTATACTAAAGAGTTAAATCTAAGTTCCCATAAAACGCCTGTACAGAGGATCTCTGATAAGCTGCCTCGTTAGCGCAGTAGGTAGCGCGTCAGTCTCATAATCTGAAGGTCGTGAGTTCGATCCTCACACGGGGCACTAATTTTTTTTATTCTTTATTGTATGTGGAAATACACTTGTAAATTACTAAAGTGACAACTATGTGACGTTATTAGTGATGGGGCATTCAATAATGTGTTTTGTGTTCAATACATAGAAGATTAGCATGCTCAAAAACGTATTTGGCTTAGATTTAGGCATAATTAACATAATGTTTTCTTGTATATAAAAATATATAAAAATGGCTGCTGTTTGTGTTTATTTATTTAAAAGCACTCATATA
Organism: Eleutherodactylus coqui; assembly: GCF_035609145.1. NCBI lineage: Eukaryota > Metazoa > Chordata > Amphibia > Anura > Eleutherodactylidae > Eleutherodactylus > Eleutherodactylus coqui. Next base: position 306,714,511 of record NC_089838.1, on the reverse strand, counting down.
CATTCACATTAAATAAATGAATGCATTGAGAAAAAAAGTTACATTCCCATACCGGGAGTCGAACCCGGGCCGCCTGGGTGAAAACCAGGAATCCTAACCGCTAGACCATATGGGACTGCTTACAAATGTGCCCGAAATGTTCCCTCTGGTAGACAGTGTACCACAGATCAGTCACATGATATATGCTAGCAAATTAGATGGCTGCAATGAGACAGTGGGGCTGGGAGGGCAGCACTAGTGAGTATTAAAGGACAGCTGGGGCGATTGCTGACCTGCTAGTCTACACAAGTGTGCAAGTATTAGAAATGGATCCACCTCAGTAGTGCAGCTTATTAAAGGGGAAGTGTGCAGAAATTTGGGAACCTGTTTTGCATAATGGTAAATTAGAGGGCGCTATAGTACTACTGCCAATATAGCAACCAGAGGAGGGTAGGCACCACATACAAAACAGCGCTGATCGGGCTGATGTAATCTGCTTCTTCACACTTTCAAATTTAGTGGTGTGCGCCAGAAATCTGCCCTGGGAAATCCCTTACGGCCGGCTTCGCACGGACGTATCTGCGTGCGCCAATCGCAGAGAATAGAACCCATTGATTTCTGGAAAAAGAACAATCTGGAACTAATTAGATAAATTAGTCATTTTAATCGGTGTGCGTTTGTGTCCCCTCCGCTAAAAAGTGCCCTGCGGGTAAAAAAAAGTGCGCCAACGCGTGCGGAAAAAAGCCCTGTTTATAGTTTAAAAAAACTTGCGCTAAGGCATGCGCAATTGTGTCCGTGTGAAGCCAACCTTACATGTGGCGCAATTTGGGATCTGCTTGAGGCGCTTTCGAAAATTAAGGAGCTTTTGCACCCGCTGCTCTGGGCCTATTAACCCCTCACAGACCTTTCTCACTGGACGGATTTGGACGCAGCGCGGGTGTGGATTAGGTCAGTTAGTGCAGGTTTGGTTGCGTTTTTAACTGGCGTGTGTTCTACGGAATTTCTGGCATTTTTCTCTACGGCTTTAGTTCCGGAATTCCATCTCCTGTACGTTAGAAATCCACAACAAAGTCCTTAACCCCTTAAGGACGCGGCCCTTTTGTTTCCATTGTTGGTTTTTCCTCCCCCCTTTTAAACAATCGTAACTCCTTTATGTATCCATCCCCGTCGCTGTATGTCGGCTTGTTTTTTGCGGGACGAGTCGTATTTTGCACTGGTGCTATTTAATGTACCATATAATGTACTGAAAAACTAAAAAAATTCTAAGTGGAGAGAAATGGAAAAAAATGATATTCCACCATCTTTCGGTGCGTCTTGTTTCTACGGCGCACAAACTGCCACAAAAGTGACCTGATAACTTTATTCTAGGGGTCGGTCCGATTACTACAATACCAAACATACAGGGGTTTTATTTCCTATACTATTTTTATTTTTTTTCAAAGATATTTAATTTTTTTTTAAATTATTTTCTTCCGCCATCTTCTGCGCAAAATAACTTTTTTATTTTCCGTCAACATAACTGTGAGAGGGCTCATTTTTTGCGGGACGTCCTGTAGTTTCTATTAATACCATTTTGGAGTCCTATGACTTTTCAATTGCTTTTTATTACATTTTTTCTTGGAGACGAGTGACCAAAACGGTGCAATTCTGGCGTTCTTTATTTTTTATTTTTGCGGACGACATTCACCGTGCCCGGTAAATAATGCATAACTTTCAGAAATCTGACTTTTTTGGACGCAGCGATACCAGATATGTTTTTTTTTATTTAGATTCTTTTATTATAAATATGGCAAAAGGGTTTTTTAATAGTAAAACTTTTTTAAACTTAGGGGTTGTCCCGCGCCGAAACGGGTTTTTTTTTTTTTTCAATAGTTCGGCGCGAGACAAACCCGATGCAGGGATAAAAAAAAAAAACGGGTGGTACTTACCCGAATCCCCGCACTCCGGTGACTTCTTACTTACCTTGTGAAGATGGCCGCCAGGATCTTCACCCTCGGTGGACCGCAGGTCTTCTGTGCGGTCCATTGCCGATTCCAGCCTCCTGATTGGCTGGAATCGGCACATGTGACGGGGCGGAGCTACGAGGAGCCGCTCTCTGGCACAAGCGGCCCCATTCAGAAGGGAGAAGACCGGACTGCGCAAGCGCGTCTAATCGGGCGATTAGACGCTGAAAATTAGACGGCACCATGGAGACGGGGACGCTAGCAACGGAGCAGGTAAGTGAATAACTTCTGTATGGCTCATAATTAATGCACAATGTATATTACAAAGTGCATTAATATGGCCATACAGAAGTGCTGAACCCCACTTTGTTTCGCGGGACAACCCCTTTAATTTTTACTTTCTTTTTAGTTCCCAGAGAGGACAAGAACTTACGATGATTTGATCACTCCTGTAGTATGATGTAATGCAATGGCATTGCTTGACAGGTACTCTGCAATGGCAGCCCTGAGGTCTTTCAGAAGGTCCCCAGCCGCACGGCGATTTGCGATCTCATCATGGGGGGGCATATGGGACCACAGAACATCGGTCGGGGCATTTAAACGCGGCATTTAAAGGGTTAACAGCTCCGATAAGCAGTGCGATTTATCGAAGCTGTTGCAAGCAGGTGTCAGCTATAAAAAACAGCCAGCACCCGCGTTGTATGAAGTTGGGTCGACCGGGGATTTCCAATCCATACATACCCTGAACGTGCAGGACATAACTGTACGTCCTGTGTCATTAAGGGGTTAATTTCTGATGCGCCATTTAATCTTGCAGTTTTGAAGTAAAGACATGCAGATTTTAACAGGTGTAGATATACACCACAGATGTGGACCCCGGCCAGATCCGGTATGCAGACCCCACAGCAGTTCCTTCTTGAATATACAGACCCCCAATACATACAGACCCCATAAAATTATAGACCCAAGGTTTTGTTTTTTAATTTTTTTTTCTCCAGCCCGGCATACACCCGGAGGCGGCAGCACATGCCCACCAGGGTACCCGTGCCGCAGGTTGACGAACGATGGTCTACACCAACACTGATTTAACCACTAGATGACGCTATACTGTGAATGCATTTGCTGTTATCTCATTCCAACAAAATTTACCCCTGACCCATTCTCACCCAGTGTAGGTTTGCAGACAATAGAACGAGTCAAAAATATTAGCTGCAGTTATACATTCAATGATTTACATACATTTTAGAGACAAAAATATAGAGAAAACTAAAATATGCCGTGACCCGGATTCGCTGCGGCCACAACGCAGAGTACTAACCACTATATGATCACGGCTGGATAGAAAGCTGGACAGCATTTAGGGTCTTCCCAGTGACCTCACACTATAGACTGCATTGTAAATAGGTCTTTGTATCTTTAGCCACACAATAGCAAACAGGTCTCTATTAAAGCGACTCATCAGGCCTGGACAAACAAAGATGGCCGCACCGCTTCTCTAACTACAACATACTTACGTACGACAGTCGGTCCTCCCAGTAGTTGTACGATGGACAATGACAGCTCAGCGATATGTTCAGGACATCCTGCAGCCACATGTGTTCCTCTCATGGCGGCTTCCAGCAGGATAATGCTCGGCCGCACACAAGGGGGTCACAGGAGCCCCCACAACATTGTCACACTTCGATAGCTGCCCGGGCGCCAGATTTATGACCAACAGAACATGTATGGGACCATCTGGGGGGCCAACTTCATCAGCCTACATATTTACAGGATGTAGAGCCTCAGTTACAGCAAATGTGGACCGATATGCCACAGGATACCATACAGAACCCATATACCCCCATGCCAAGCCGTATCAAATCTTGTATCCAAGCTGAAGGCGGTACAACAGGGTATTGAGCCTCCATGCCCGCCCGTATCAAATCTTGTATCCAAGCTAGAGGCGGCCCAATAGGGTACTAGAGCCTTCATGCCCACCTGTATCACATCTTGTATCCAAGCTAGAGACGGTACAACAGGGTACTAGAGCCTCCCTATAAGGGCTCCTGTCCACGGACGTAGAGATATCCTGCGGCAGATCTCCGCCGCGGGAGCCGCTGTCGGGAAGCAGGGGAGAGCTGATGACTCTCTGCGCTGAGCCTATTTGACAGATAGGCTCACCGCGGAGAAGCGTGACCATTCGCAGCATGCTGCGATATAATTCCCACGAGGGGACAATCACTATGATACTCTGCTCGTGGACAGGGGGGATGTGCTTTTCATAGTAAGTCTATGGAAAGCGTTCACTGCGTTCCCCGCGTCCGGATTATCGCCGTGGGGAACGCAGTGAAAATTCGCCCGTGGACAGGAGGCCGAAGGGGTCGGTTCTCCACAATATCAGAGCAAAAGGAGAATTTATTGTGATCAGTTATATCAGAGTTACAATCACAGAGAAAGTTTCCTTCCATCTGACAACTTCTAGGGGAGGGATGTTACTGACAATGAGTATATATATATATACTCCTTCTAGAGGAGGGGTGTTACTGACAATGAGTGTATATACACTACCGTTCAAAAGTTTGGGGTCACCCAAACAATTTTGTGTTTTCCATGAAAAGTCACACTTATTCACCACCATGCGTTGTGAAATGAATAGAAAATAGAGTCAAGACATTGACAAGGTTAGAAATAATGATTTGTATTTGAAATAACATTGTTTTTACATCAAACTTTGCTTTCGTCAAAGAATCCTCCTTTTGCAGCAATTACAGCATTGCACACCTTTGACATTCTAGCTGTTAATTTGTTGAGGTAAGCTTGTGAAATTGCACCCCACGCTTCTAGAAGCATCTCCCACAAGTTGGATTGGTTGGATGGGCACATCTGGCGTACCATACGGTCAAGCTGCTCCCACAACAGCTCAATGGGGTTCAGATCTGGTGACTGCGCTGGCCACTCCATTACCGATAGAATACCAGCTGCCTGCTTCTGCTGTAAATAGTTCTTGCACCATTTGGAGGTGTGTTTAGGGTCATTGTCCTGTTGTAGGATGAAATTGGTTCCAATCAAGCGCTGTCCACTGGGTATGGCATGGCGTTGCAAAATGGAGTGATAGCCTTCCTTATTCAGAATCCCTTTTACCCTGTACAAATCTCCCACCTTACCAGCACCAAAGCAACCCCAGACCATCACATTACCTCCACCATGCTTAACAGATGGCGTCAGGCATTCTTCCAGCATCTTTTCATTTGTTCTGCGTCTCACAAACGTTCTTCTTTGTGATCCAAACACCTCAAACTTGGATTCATCCGTCCACAACACTTTTTTCCAGTCTTCCTCTGTCCAATGTCTGTGTTCTTTTGCCCATCTTAATCTTTTTCTTTTATTGGCCAGTCTCAGATATGGCTTTTTCTTTGCCACTCTGCCCTGAAGCCCAAAATCCTGCAGCCGCCTCTTCACTGTAGATGTTGACACTGGTGTTTTGCGGGTACTATTTAATGAAGATGCCAGTTGGGTACCTGTGAGGCGTCTGTTTCTCAAACTAGAGACTCTAATGTGCTTATCTTCTTGCTTAGTTGTGCAACGCGGCCTCCCACTTCTTTTTCTACTCTGGTTAGAGCCTGTTTGTGCTGTCCTCTGAAGGGAGTAGTACACACCGTTGTAGGAAATCTTCAATTTCTTAGCAATTTCTCGCATGGAATAGCCTTCATTTCTAAGAACAAGAATAGACTGTCGAGTTTCAGATGAAAGTTCTCTTTTTCTGGCCATTTGGAGCGTTTAATTGACCCCACAAATGTGATGCTCCAGAAACTCAATCTGCTCACAGGAAGGTCAGTTTTGTAGCTTCTGTAACGAGCTAGACTGTTTTCAGATGTGTGAACATGATTGCACAAGGGTTTTCTAATCATCAATTAGCCTTCTGAGCCAATGAGCAAACACATTGTACCATTAGAACACTGGAGTGATAGTTGCTGGAAATGGGCCTCTATACACCTTTGTAGATATTGCACAAAAAACCAGGCATTTGCAGCTAGAATAGTCATTTACCACATTAGCAATGTATAGAGTGCATTTGTTTAAAGTTAGGACTAGTTTAAAGTTATCTTCATTGAAAAGTACAGTGCTTTTCCTTCAAAAATAAGGACATTTCAATGTGACCCCAAACTTTTGAACGGTAGTGTATATATACTCCTTCTAGAGGAGGGGTGTTACTGACAATGAGTGTATATATATACTCCTTCTAGAGGAGGGGTGTTACTGACAATGAGTGTATATATATATACTCCTTTTAGGGGAGGGATGTTACTGACAATGAGTGTATATATATATATATACTCCTTTTAGGGGAGGGATGTTACTGACAATGAGTGTATATATATATACTCCTTCTAGAGGAGGGGTGTTACTGACAATGAGTGTATATATATATATATATATATATATATATATATATATACATATACACACACTCCTTCTAGGGGAGGGATGTAACTGACAATGTGTATATATATATATACTCCTTTTAGGGGAGGGATGTTACTGACAATGAGTGTATATATATATATACTCCTTTTAGGGGAGGGATGTTACTGACAATGAGTGTATATATATACTCCTTCTAGAGGAGGGGTGTTACTGACAATGAGTGTATATATATACTTCTTCTAGAGGAGGGGTGTTACTGACAATGAGTATATACAGCTTACTGTATCCTGCAGTTCCCACCATAGTATTGCAGACCTTCCTTCCCATTCCTCTATTTGTAAATGGGAGCTTCTGGAATACACTTTAAAGGGGCTGTCCCACTTCTTGCTGCAGGAATCAGACAGTTCCATACATTATGAAGTGGTTTGGGTTAGTATTGAAGGCTGGATCCTATTGAAGTGAACGAGACTCAGGCTGTAGTACCAACCCAGGCCACTGTGCAATGTATGGAGCTGTCTGCTTCCTGCAGCAAAACAGCTAGAAGTGGGACAACTCCTTTAGGGACTTATATTTATAAAAGGACATTAATGTGTGATTAGTGGAGGGACACCCAAAGGCCTCACACCGGTTAGCAAAATGTAATAAAGTCCTTATGTAGTTAGAGCCGCATCAAAAATTCCAAAAAGCACAGTACTCACATGGTTAAGTGCCCATCTTTATTAAAAAAAGTGCACAAGCAGACGACGTTTCGACTGACAAGCAGTATTTTTCCAGTCCATACCAACAATGAAACAACAGAATGTAGGGGCAGCGGCACTCCTTCCAGGTTTATCCAGACACAGTACTGGCACTTGAGTCTGTACCTGGTATTGCTGCTGGACCCCATTTAAAGGGCCATGACGGTGATTTTTTAAAAAATGTATTCATTATGTAGCTATCCCACCAAGTTTTACATAAGTGGCCTGGTGTTATCTTACTTATTTCTATCTGAAACTCCTGGCCTCTTATTCCTCAGACTGTCATGTGATCTTAATTCTCACCATCTCAGTTCTACTTGGGGTTATGTATTCACTTTCTAGTCAATTTCTTAATTTGGGTGATGCTATGACATGAATCCTACCACATAAACTGCCACCAGAGGAACACAGGCACCCCTATCCCAGTTATTGATAATGATTAGAGATGAGTGAGCGTACTCGGATAAGCACTACTCGCTCGAGTAATTGGCTTTATCCGAGTATCGCTGTGCTCGGGTCTAAAGATTCGGGTGCCGCTGCGGCTGACAGGTGAGTCGCAGTGGGGAGCAGGGGAGAGCGGGCGGGAGAGAGGGAGAGAAAGATCTTACCTCCGTTCCTCCCCGCTCTCCCCTGCAGCTCCCCCGCTCCGTGCCGGCACCCGAATCTTTAGACCCGAGCACAGCGATACTCGGATAAAGCCAATTACTCGAGCGAGTAGTGCTTATCCGAGTACGCTCGCTCATCTCTAATAATGATCACACAACTCCTGTCACACAGGTATAATAGAGGAGATCGCAGCTCATCCTCCTGACTGTATACTTAAGGTCTGTAGCTTATTTATGTGACTATAAAAGATATTAATTAAGCGGTCCCACCCAGTAGGCAGAAATGGTATAGCCTCAGCTAATGCTGTGCTGATACATCATGGGATAGATGTGAAACAAAGTAAAAAATGTCAGCATCAAGATGGTGCCTGATAAGCATCAGACAGGAGGAGTCTGCACTGCATGGAAGTGCCCCTTACTATACAGAGGAGACTTCCAGAGTGACAGGCAGTCATGTGGGCAGGGCAGGCATGGAGAAAGGTGTTGTTGCCAGAGTGGCCCTCTAAGGTTTTGTCCCTGGTTAGCTTACTCCTACCTTCAGCGTTACATTACATACAGTAGTGACAGGCATGCTGATTCCAGCGGTCTGTCACTTATAGGACAAAGTTTAGTAGATCCAGAGCACTAAAGGGTAGTCTGGCAAGAGGGGGGGGGCAGCATCTCATCAATAATCAGGACACACATATAGACCCAGCGAAAAAGGAGTCCTAATTCTGCATGAGGCATTGCCTGCCCGGCCACCCGCTGTGATTGACACTTTTCTAGCTGTTACACTGCATACTAACAAGTGTGGATCATGGTAGGTGGGCGGAGCGTGTGGCACCTCATGAATAATCGGGGCTCATTTCTTCATACAGCTTCTTTATGCAAATGGTCAACTGTATTCAGCATGTTTGTCACTACTTCATGTTGCCCTCACTGAGAGTATCAAAAGGTGCTCTGGCAGGTTCCCTTTAATAGGTCATCAATGTTACATCAGTGAGAGTCCGACTTCTGATATCTCCGATGAGCAGCTGATTGAAGACCTTCATTGCTAATCAGGCACAGCTCTATACATTTGATAGTGGCAAAGCCTGGTATTGCAGTTCACTCCTATCCAACTGAATAGGTCTGAGCAGCAACCACTTCCACTACAGAGCTATACCCGGTACATAGTGAAGGGGTCTCTTTAAGTACCTGATAAAAGGGTGATGCCGAGAGCTTTGGTCCTTTTACATAGTCCGATAATCTACCCGTGCTAGCCACCGCGGACCGACAATAAACATGTTGGCCAGCACTTGTTACCTACGTGTACCCGGCTTATCATCAGTGCTGTAGGGACGACCGATCGTTGACATGATCATTCGTCCCCTACAGCTGTCAGTTGACCAGGCGCACGTCTTCCGGTTCACACAGGTAGATGTGCAGCCAATCAGCAAGCATTTTTATTCTCACATAAACAAGCCAATAAACTGGCGTGAGCGATTGCTTGTTCGCTGGCCCCTTTACATGCGACGATTCTCGGGCGAACGAAGAGTTCAACAATTGGCTTGTGTAAAAAGGACCATTAGACTTCCATCAATATTAGGGCCCATTCACATGGGCATAAGTTGGTCCGAGAATATGTAGCGCACTTAGTATAGGTATATGCCTCCAGCCTACCTTCAAGGCTGAAGGCTCTGCTAGGTCTCCATTTTATTATTTTGGTTCTCTTACCAGCAAAGCTTTCTGGGTAGCGCTAGATCCAGAATACTTAGTGACTGCGATTGGGCACACACACACCTGTTCTTTGATCTATTTTCTGCTTTGATCATCAGAATAAACTAAACCAAGCGTTTGTATAGACGTGGTCCGTACCGCTTCAATAGTCGACAAGCCGAGATGTTTTTGGAAAGGGAAATGTACCCGTTTTCACTTTCTTTGTCCTACGGTGCGAATGGGCATGCAGGCATCATATTTCTGACTGGCCACCTCCTACTGATGGAATAGTCACCATGGCCCCCAGTGACCTTAGAGTAAAATAACATAAAAGCACGGAAGACCCATATCGATCGGCACTGTGCAATCACTCCTCCACTGCAGCGCCATCTTGTGGGCCAATTCCAATCGGCAGACTGCGGTGCTTATTGTACTAGTGAAGCATCTATTTGTTCTCTCTCTGAGGTTTTTTTTACATTTTTATAAGTTACGATTAAAAGTTCTGTTTTAATTAGAAGTCGAATTAGTGAAGACGTCGTTGTATAGTTGATTTGCAGCGCATTCACGGACCGAACCTCGCCTATTAAAGGCATATGTAGGACCTTCTTGTTATTATTTGTGCATGTGTAAGTGCTGCATAATTACATGTGCAAAAAAAACACAATTGTCTTTATGCACAAATACACAATGAATTTGCGCGGTCCCACTCACCTCTATGGCCTATTTCTCTCCTTAAAACGGACAAAATAGGTCATGCTGCGTTCTTTTCACGCAACCAAAAATAGTGTCCAAAATATGCAATTGTGAATAAATCCGTTGCAATCGATGGATTCTATTCACTGCGTAATACGATGCATGTGTCCGCCCATGGGGATGAGCCCTTAGGCCTCATGTCCACGGGCAAAAGAAGAATTAAAATCCGCAGCAGATTTTAACTCTTCTCCTGCCCACGGATCCGCACCCCATAGGGATGCATTGACCACCCGCGGGTAGATAAATACCCGCGGATGGTCAATAAAAGTGATTTAAAAAAAAATGGAGCATGAAAAAATCTGGACCATGCTCCATTTTCATGCGGGTCTCCCGCAGGGACGGCGCCCGCGGGCTTCTGTTGAAGCCTATGGAAGCCGTCCGGATCCGCGGGAGACAAAAATCGGAATTTACTCACCTGCTCCGGATCTTCCCTTCGCCGCGGCGCCATCTTCTCTCCGTCGCGGCCGGATCTTTTTTTCTTCGGGCCGGCGCATGCGCGGGGCACGTCACCGACGTCATCCTGCGCATCCGCCAGGCCGAAGAAAGGGAAGATCCGGAGCGGGCGAGAGGTAAGTTTATTCTTATTTTCAGCTCTCATGTCCGTGGGGCAGGAGGGACCCGCTACAGATTCTCCATGGAGAATCCGTAGCGGGCCTGATTTTCCCCGTGGACATGAGGCCTAAAAGTGATAGACTATCCTGGAAGGCTAGGCCATCCACATGAGAGTCCTGCACAACCCCTGCGCCACGTTGAGTACAGATAAGGGGCAAGAAGGGCAGGTGTTGCCCAAACTGCTTCCTACTCCATGTATTCCTCTGGTTTTAAAATGTTACTTCACTCATCCGTGTTGTAAGACGACTAAAGCCCCATTTACACACAGAGGAGCGCTCAAAATTCATCAGAAACTGACAAGTTTTAAGTGATCATTTTGCATTAACTACTAATGGGCTAATCAGCCCATTAGTAGCTAACTAGCTTCATTTGCATGTATTTAGAGAACAGCGGGTGGTCTGTTCTCTAAATTCATCGCTATTGTTCTCCAGCAGGACAGCAGCTGAAAGAATCCCATCAGCGCTGCCCACAGAGAACTCAGCGTGTGGTCCCTGTTATCAGGGACAAAGGAGTTTACTGAACACAGCGATGGATGAAAAGTGCACAATGGGCACACATTTACACGCAACAATTAAAATAGCTGTGTGTAAAAGGGCCTTAACAGTAACCCAAGACTCCTCAGTTATGTACAGAACATTATCTTTATTAAAAAAAAAAATTATCCAAAAACAACGTAAGCCAAAATGGCGGCTGCAGTCTTTCTTATGGTCAGCATATGATAGGATGCATTCCTCCACTGATCCAAGCAGTCGAATTCCAGACTGTGTCACACCATAAAACAGAGAACTGGGTGGTGGTGGTGGATGGCGGGGGGGTAGCGAGAAAGTGCCGGGTTACTGGTAATACAGCTCCAGGTTCATCCCATCGTGAACCTCATCTGGAGGGGAAACGGTTAAGGAAATCTTAGTTTGGATGCATACAAGCTATGGACGATGGAGACATTACTCAAGAGCCGCGGCCGACTGATGAGTGCAAATACCCGGATGGCTCCCAGTGATCACATCAACCATTAGGCCCAATGTCCACAGGCGGAGTTTATTTATTGGGTCTCCCGCAGCAATAGCCAGCCATAAAGCAGCATTGGGCGTCCGCACTTCATTTAAGTCGTGCGGATCTGATCTTAAATGATTTGCGGATGCCACGCACGGATAATAAATCGCAGCATGCTCTATTTTACCGCGGATCACGCAGAATCTGGCTCCATTCATCTCTATGGGAGCTTAGGATCCACAGAGCATCTGACGATACATTCAAATGCATTTGTGGATCCGCGGCAGATATGAAGCTTAGAAGCAATTAGGGAGGTGGGGAAAAGGCTGAGAGGTGGGATTGCGGATTTTTTAAGCGCGGATGCACCGCGGATCATCCGCCATCTCCAGCAAGGGAAAAAAAAATCCATTTTTAGATGACCTGCAGTGTATCCGCTGCGGAAATCCGCATGAAATATCCGCGCAGGCCTGATTTTCCCCCATGGACATGAGGCCTTAGGGCTCGGTCACAAAGTGCGGCAAAAAGAGCATCATTGTAGCTATGGCACTCCCCTCCGTAGATCGTACCACGCCGGTTCTGAAAACCACGTACAACGGAGCCGCTGCGTGGCGTTTGCCAGGTTCAATGCATCTACATTCCGTCCTGTTTTGTGCCCGCAGAACAAGGCAGTAGGGCTGCTCCATTTTGGACTTGAAGTTGGAGGAGGACAGCATCGTCCCAATTCATTGCTCACCCGGTAATAGAGTCACAGAGTATTAGGGCACTGAGAATTCTACAAGAAGGATACAGTCAGCAAGTGTAACGTGGTCCTTAAATATCGTGTACCTAGAAATGGAGAACACACACAACATGTAACTTAGATATTGTACATGCTTATTAAGAGGGGTGTGCCAGAAGGTCCAGTCATACTCCCACCCACAGGACAGGCGATAACTTGCTGACCGGTGGGGGTCTCCCCGCTGGTCTCCGGGGTGGGGTCGTGTCCCCATCCCGTATAAGAGAGGAGCCTGGATGGATCGCTGGTTGCACAAGGGCACTAGCGCTCCTATCGCATCCAATGGGACTGCGGAGATAGCCAAGAGCAACCGCTCAGGTATTTCCGTCAGCCACAATGAAATGATCGGAGTGCTGACTGCGAATGCTAAACCAGCGCTCCCCCCATGTGAACGCCGCTGTGAGGAATGAAGCGAGCCGGCAGCCAGAAGAGAGCAGGACACGGGAGTCCCATTCCTGAAATTGGTGTTGGTCTTAGTGGTGAGACCTATACCGATCAGCAAGTTATCTTTTATCCTGTGGAGAGGGTAACCCGAAATTCTGGTACAATCCCTTTAAGGATCAGACTCCTTCTTAGAAGGCGCCTCCACATTTGAACATCGTTTTACAAGTTATATATAATCTACACAAAAAGTTTAGTCATTTTGTAAAAACATTACTTCCGTGCTGATCCTCAGTTACATCCTGTATTATACTCCAGAGCTGCACTCACTATTCTGCTGGTGGAGTCACTGCGTACATAAATTACTTATCCTGTACTGATCCTGAGTTACATCCTGTATTATACTCCAGAGCTGCACTCACTATTCTGCTGCTGGTGGAGTCACTGCGTACATACATTACTTATCCTGTACTGCTCCTGAGTTATATCCTGTATTATACTCCAGAGCTGCACTCACTATTCTGCTGGTGGAGTCACTCTGTACATACATTACTTATCCTGTACTGATCCTGAGTTACATCCTGTATTATACTCCAGAGCTGCACTCACTATTCTGCTGGTGGGGGTCATTGTATACATACATTACTGATCCTGAGTTATAGCCTGTCTTATATTCCAGAGCTGCGCTCACTATTCTGCTGATTGGGTCACTGTGTACATATATTACTTATCCTGAGTCTTTGTCTAGATTGTACTCCAGAGCTGCACTCACTATTCTGATGATTCTCATTGGAAAAAGTCATCAAGCTTGTTAACAGGCATAACCCTAACAGCTTAGCGGAGCTCCTATAGCAGAGGGGTACAGTCCGTACTCCCAACATCAGATGTGTGCACAGAGCTCGCCGGAGAGGGGACATTTCTCAGGGCTCAAATCACAGCAATCTTTGCGCAGGAACAATGCAGGCAGGTAATGCTGGGAGAGTTTTGCTCTGAAGGTTCCAACACTGTGAATGCAGCTGTGGGTAATAATACAGACTGTAACTGAGGATCGGTACAAAATACTTGCTGTGATCCCACAACTGCCCTGCCCAAATAACTGCCCCCATATAGACTAAACAGTGCAGGCTACACCAGCACTAACCAGTAAAATACTGCCCTCTACAGCCGAGACTATGAACTGTAATGTGTAGCAGAACTTCCGGAGTCTAATTAACCCTATATTGTGTGGGTTTCTTTTTCCCCCAAGCGTCACAGGTACTCACCACTTCTTCAGGACTATCTTCTCCCACCGTGTTCCCGTCTGGGCGGCTATCAGCTTCTTCAGGTCTTGGATGGTGTCTTCTGAGCTACACAACACAGAGTTAAGGAAATAACCCAAACACGATCGCCCGCACCAAGATATAACAAGAGGATATCTGGTCAACCCCCCGACCGATCCAGGGGAGCGCAGAGCCTTCTCTGCACCACAGGAGCCGCCTGGGACTACTTCTGCAGGGAGAGATGGACCATACCACTAGGGGAAGGAGGAAGCCCAGTCACCGGGGAGGACTTCCTCGGCCCACGGTCACTGGGTTTCATCCGCCCCCTCCGATACCAGCCGGGGGGTGATCAGCTCCTGTCAGCGCGGATATCTGAAGGATACTTGCACTTTACTCGCACTTTCTTCCCTAAGCGGTCGTTGCAGACAACCTCAATCATGATGAGTCCTGGAGAGAAAACACAGTCAGCCAGATGTAAAGGGACCGCGGCATCAAAAAACAACTTATTGTAGAAATCAAGATTTTAGGTTTAGATATTTTTAATACTTTTTGGTGTTCCTTATTTTTGAATATTTCCATCTCATAATCTATAGTGAAAGAATCCTGAAATCCTGCAGTTCTCACCCCGAGTCTGGTACTTCCTGTTCTGTAGAGGAAACGTCTCAGCAGTCATCTCACCAACATCACTGTGACAGGTGAGGGTCACAGCTCACCTCCTCCCCCTCCTTGATCAGGTCACTAAGATAGTTTCCCGTAGAAGTCAGGGGTCTCCTCCTGTGTATTGTGGACAGATCTGGTTCATCACAGCAGGGGTGGTGTCGCATACTAATGCAGAGTGCGCTTCAGGTAGTCAGAGAAGGGGTTGCGTCCATCTTTGTTTGTCCAGCCCTAGGGTGGGGGTGGGGATGGTTACTTAAAAGGGAAACTGTTATCAAGTTTGAACCCCATAAACTATATTAGGATCGGAGGTGAGAGAACGGGGAGTCTGCAGAGCGGTGCTTCATACTCACTGGGTGCCTTGTTCCAGCGCTGGGCCCCATCTCATTGTCTTCTGCGTGCGAACCCCCCCCCCCCCCCCCCCATAGAGATGAATGGGCGAAGTGTTTGCAGAAAGAGTCAAGCTGCTTGCAAGCGCGAACTCCGCAGACAACCCTAGAATGGGGCGCCCAGTGAAACGCCGCTCCCCGGACCCCCCGTCCTCTCACCTCTGAGCCCCATAATGTAGTTTATGGGGTCAAACATGATGATAAACTTATATCCCCATCAGGAGGCGTCAGCGGCGGGAAATGGACTTTTGGGTTTTTGTATGATGAATTATGTAACATTTTTTTGTACAAGGGGCGGAGAAAAAACAACCAAAAATAAAAGGAATCCCACCATTTGGGAGGAGGTTGTTCTGTGGCATTTACTATGTGGGTTACAGAACAATAACTTTATACTGCAGGTTCATTGGAACTTGCTGCCTTGCAAGTTGTGGGGTCCCAGGTTCAAACCCCCATCAGGGTCAGCTTCAGACCTAGAACAAAACACCTTTCTTGCTCAAAAGCAGAAAGCCAATACTGGGGATATTTGCTAAAAGGAAAGAAAAAAAAAAAAAACCACAGATGGGGATGATCCATACGAACCCTGAATGAATACCATACATTAGTCCGATTTTATTGCCCGGCCGGAGAGCAACACTAATGACTACTACATGAGGGTTGCGTCATCACGTAGACACGTGGCGCTCGGCTGTGATGCGCCGAGAACCCCCACTGACCCGCCCGTGGAGCGCAGAGTTGTTTCTGCGCTCCACCCAATAATCGCCCCATCACTGGGATTGTGTTGAAGCCAGGAAACCTCCACATTATGGTCAGGTGATGGACATGCCGTGTGCCGTCATCATAAGGTGCCCGGCTCCGTTACAGGACCGGACCTACTTTCATGGAAATCATTATAAAAGTAAGTCCTTTATTAGACTGGATTCATACTCCGTGATTCCTCAAAAATAACACCCACCCCAAAAATAAGCCCTACCATAATTTTGAGGAGGCTTGAAATATAAGTCCTACCCTGAAATTAAGTCCTAGCTATACCACAATAAAAAAAAAAAAAAGAACACTTCACCTAGCCGGCGCTGTCCTGGTCCCTCCAGCTGGTCTCCGAAGTTCCGCCACGCACCCTGTACTCTTCAGTTGTTGACAGAACATCACTTCCTGGTTGTGGGGTTCATAAATCCGGCCTACAGGAAGCAATGATTCTGATTGGTTGAGCAAGCGCTGCTCTCAGCCAATCACAGCTGTCGTGTTGGTTCAGCGAGCACTGCAATAATTGGCTTAGAGCAGCACTTGCTGAATCAGAGTCATCGCTTCCTGGAAGCGGGATTTATAAACCCCACAACCAGTAAGTGATGGTCTGTCGGCGCTGGCTAGGTAAGTTAAATACGGCATCCCCCAAAAATTAGACCGAGCGCCTATTTTGGGGCAAAAATTAATATAAGACAGGGTCTTATTTTTTTTTGGGGGGGGGGGGGGACACTGTAGTAGCGCTGAAAACTTTTTCCTCACTCTGTGACCCCTTCTTTGTTCACCCTGTGACTACTCCACTGTCCACGACCGAGGTCCTCCAGCCCCGGGGGCTTCCACGGACGCTCTCCCAGCTACTAACAACTGGCGGGGTGACATGCTTCTGCTACACCCGACCCTCGGTGTGGAGTCCCGTCATCCGGCAGGCGGCCTTCTCATAGTTGGCATCTGGATTTTCCACAATTCCACAACTTTGCTCTTCCTCCTTGGAGTGCAGACATCACTAGAACCTCTCTACTGCCCTCTGGTGTTGGTATATCAGTATGATCTGTGATTCTGATTGATGTCAGTGTAGGGACCCACAATAAGCGAGGACCTGTGATGAGGGTAGTGGGCTCACGCATTTTAGCCAAAATATTAAAGGGGTTTCGCGTGGAAATACTATTGATGACCCATCATCAGGTTAGGTCATCAATAGTTGATCGGCCGGTATCCGACGCTCGGGACCCCAACCAATCAGCTGAGTGGGTGCATGCTGTCAGCGCCGCTTGTAACTGCAGGAACGGCTCTCATTGGAATCAATGGGAGTCATGCCTGCAGTTACAAGCGCTGGCCACTATGAGGAGGTCGGCGCAGAGACTTCCACTATGACCTCTGTGTATTTGGAGCAGAAGCCTCCATGCCTGCAGTTACAAGCGCTGGCCACTATGAGGACGCCAGCCGATCAACTATTGATGACCGATCCTGATGATTGGACATTCATCGTATTTCACGGGAAAACCCCTTTAAATAATACCTCGTATTTACCAGTAACATTAAGTGTGGCTTTGAATGCTGCGGGAGCCCAGGGTGCCAGCGTGGGTCACCTGTGGGGTGCCAGGGTGGGTCACTAGATTCAAATATGGCGTCACCAATAGGCTGTAGGCCTGCATGGTGCACTACAAGTACCATGTGGTACGACACCATGTGGCTCCTCCCATCCGCCTGTCTCAGCATGTACGCGCCCTCCCCTATATCAGCCTATGGCCATTTTCTATCTTGTTACCTCTGTCACGGTCTGCGCTGCCCCCACACGGCGTGGCACGCAGCCCTTACTGTATTATGGCGCCCGCTTGGCGGTTTTCTGTCAGTGATATTTAGAAGATGGTCCCATAATCCAGAATATCGGATTATCAGATCCCCTCACAGCGGATTACTGCCCCCTGTAGACGAGGAGGAGTATTGGCGCACACCGAGCGCTGCGTAATAACATATGCTTGCTTTGTGTGTGTCGCGGCATACTTTACTGCCCATCTCGCGCCCGCGGGCATGTGTGTGTAGCGAAATAAAATACCCAACACTTTAAATGACACATAATGAGGCCCGGATGTCGTCTTCTGTCCGCGCAGACCCTGCGGCCCACGTGGTGTTTTACCGCTGTGGCGCCGGTATTATATTGCGCAGCCTTCCCGTTTTTCTCTTTAGGTCTCCCGCTCTCCCTTGGCGCACACACCTACTACGGGCCGCTAGAGAACAATGGGCGGCTGGCGCCAAACTACAACAAGCTGCGCTTAGTTTTTTTTGCGCACATATTACACAATGCTTACACGCAAATATGAGCGAAACAGCGAGCAGCGCTGTATGTGACGGTCTGCGAATACCGCGCTTCACAGCACATACAGCGCAGCGTAATACGCACCTAACGCCCGTGTGAGCCCCGCCCTTCTGCGCAGTATTTCACGCCTCTCCGCGCACATTTACACGTCCCTGCTGACCGCGAGGAATACTCTGGGTGCGCGAACAGGGAAACAGAGCGCGGCGCGGGCGCAACCAAACCGCAGAGCAAGACGTGGGTGTGAACGACGCCATCGAGGCACACCCTAAAGGGCGTGCAGACGGGAGCCTGTAGTCCCAGCAGCAGTCCCAGCATGCCTTGCACCGTCACTCACTACATACATATGCAGCATGCTGGGACTTGCAGTCCCGCCGAAAACTGTCAGGATATTACAGCCAGTGCTCCGCCCCACAAATGGTTAACCCCTCCGCAGGGTCTATAATAAGCCCCCCTTACCGGTGCAGCAGTAGGAATCGCCGTACGGCAGTCAGTGTTAAGATATGGTCACTAGACTTCCGGCGGAAGCGAGCAGGCCGCGCTCTATGGTTATTAACGGAAGACTCTCCAGCCCGTTTGTGTATGCGGTCCCATCACAAATATGCTTCCCGTTGGGCGCTGATTTCTCCAGTGGGTGCAGTTTATATCTGAGACACCAGAGGGCGCCGGTGTGACAGGCCGAGAAGAGAAGATTAGAGCAGCCTGTCAGGTTCTTGTGGTTCTTGTAGTCCATCAGTCTGTAATGGAGCAGTAATACTAGCTGACATGATGGGAATAAGGGGAATACGAGGTGATGTCCTCAGGAGGCGCCAACTGTCACCTTCATCTGTTAAGTGCAGCATAGCAAATGGGAACAGGCTCTTGTTATGGGGGCTCTGCTGTGTTACTATGGGCTGGGGCACTGGGGCACTGGGGCGCCTGCTATGGCTAAGCTGAGTACTTATAATTGGGAAATCCTAACTGGCATTGCCCGGGTATACATGGCAGCGTTCTGATAACAAAGTCCTGAGGAGTTACCCACAGTGCCCCCAGAACAGCCCCCCCCCCCCCCCATAGTAATAGCAGCAAAGGTGTCCCCATAACTGTGCCAGCCACAAGGTCCCCATAACACTACATGCTACAGTGTCCCCGTAGTAGTGCCAGCCTACTGTCCCCTAGCAGTGCCAGCCTAGTGTCCCCGTAGCAGCACAAGCCTCGTGTCCCCATAGTAGTGCCAGCCTAGTGTCCGTGTAGTAGTGCCCGCCTAGTGTCCGTGTAGTAGTGCCCGCCTAGTGTCCGTGTAGTAGTGCCAGCCAAGTGTCACCGTAGTAGTGCCCGCCTAGTGTCCGTGTAGTAGTGCCAGCCAAGTGTCACCGTAGTAGTGCCCGCCTAGTGTCCGTGTAGTAGTGCCCGCCTAGTGTCCGTGTAGTAGTGCCAGCTTAGTGTCCCCATAGTAGTGCCAGTCACACTGCCGGGGTTGAAAACCATCCGTGAATTCAGTATGTAATATCTGTAGGGTAGCGGGCATTGGGCCGTGGGGTCCTGAATCTACAAGAAACCTGTGAGCTCTGGCAGAGTCGGACACAAGGGTTGTGGAGACGGATACTCTGCCCCTGTGTACCTGATAATAGACACCCGGTGTACCTGACAGGGTCTTAAATTGATTGGGAAAGATGGATAGACAGATAGATAGATAGATAGATAGATAGATAGATAGATAGATAGATAGATAGATAGATAGATAGATAGATAGATATGAGATGGATATGAGATAGATAGATATGGGATAGATAGATATGAGATAGATAGATATGAGATAGATAGATAGATATGACATAGATAGATAGATAGATAGATAGATAGATAGATAGATATGGGATAGATAGATAGATAGATATGGGATAGATAGATATGGGATAGATAGATATGAGATAGAAAGATAGATAGATATGAGATAGAAAGATAGATAGATATGAGATAGATAGATAGATAGATAGATAGATAGATAGATATGAGATAGATAGATGATAGATAGATAGATAGATATGAGATAGATAGATGATAGATAGATAGATAGATAGATCGATATGAGATAGATAGATAGATAGATAGATAGATATGAGATGGATAGATAGATATGAGATAGATAGATAGATAGATAGGAGATAGATAGATAGATAGATATGAGATAGATAGATAGATTTGAGATAGATAGATGATAGATAGATAGATAGATAGATAGATATGAGATAGATAGATAGATATGAGATAGATAGATGATAGATAGATAGATAGATATGAGATAGAAAGATAGATAGATAGATAGATAGATATGAGATAGATAGATAGATAGATAGATAGGAGATAGATAGGAGATAGATAGATGATAGATAGATATGAGATGGATAGATAGATATGAGATAGATAGATAGATAGATAGATAGATAGATAGATAGGAGATAGATAGATAGATAGGAGATAGATAGATAGGAGATAGATAGATAGATAGGAGATAGATAGATAGATAGATATGAGATAGATAGATAGATATTAGATAGATAGATAGATAGATAGGAGATAGATAGATAGATAGATAGGAGATAGATAGATAGATAGATAGATAGATATGAGATAAATAGATAGATATGAGATAGATAGATAGATATTAGATAGATAGATAGATAGATAGGAGATAGACAGATAGATAGATATGAGATGGATAGATAGATAGATATGGGATAGATAGATAGAAGATAGATAGATATGAGATAGATAGATAGATATGAGATGGATAGATAGATATGAGATAGATAGAAAGATAGATAGATAGATAGATAGATATGAGATAGATAGAAAGATAGATAGATATGAGATAGATAGAAAGATAGATAGATAGAAAGATAGATAGGAGATAGATAGATAGATATGGGATAGATATGAGATAGAAATGAGATGGATGGATAGATACATATGAGATGGATAGATAGATAGATAGATAGATCTGATATACAGAAAGTAGATATGAAATAGATAGTAATTATTAGGCAATTATAGTGCCAGTGTTTCTGGTGGCACAATGCATCACCAACTGATATAGTGAAAGTGATTGGAGTTGTAAGCACACAATGGCTGTTTTAGGAGCTGGCAGTGTAGGATCTGTCTCACACACGCAGCTCTGCTACATGCACGTGCCTCACACACTCAATTCGCGACACCCATGGCTCTGCTACATGCACACAATCCACGTGGCACCCACGGCTCTGCTATATGCGCACGCGGCACCAACGGCTCTGCTACATACATTGTTCATCAGCCTTTGCTTGTTTTGGATCTGTGATGATGTCACCCTCATGTGATCAGGGGGCGGAGCTGAGATCCGGTGACTGATCACATGACGGTGACATCATCACAGGGCCTGTTAGCACCTCTGTCCAGCTTTGCAGATTTTTAATAAAACATATCTGTCTATCTCATATCTCTCAAAGTGAAGCACTTGTAATGATGTGACCGTCATGTGATCACAGGCGGAGATCAGAGCCCAAGTGACTGATCACATGACACTGACATCATCACAGGTCGTGTTAGCACACACCTGCTGTCAGGCTCTGCATGTTTTATACTTTAGGACCTGCGATGAGTCACCATCATGTGATCAGGGGCAGAACATGTAACTCACTCACGGACAAGAGGTCGTTAGAACTTTAATAGGTACAAAGACAGATATGGGATAAAGTGATACCAGATAGAGAGTGATACATAAGTGTTGATAACATCTTTATTAACTGATGTGGCTCGTTCATATTGCACATGTAGCTGCAGCGACTCTTCCTCTATACACATTTGCTACTCAGTACAGTCTCCATTAGTATCGATGCATTTGTGCCCCCATTGAACCCAACTCTCCAATCCTCTTTGAGAAAAGTCCGGTGTTCACCGTCGTATCCGCTTCTTTCACTTGAATCCACGATTCGTGCCCGCGGTCGCAGTTGGGGGTCTCCCAGCGTGGTTTGTCTTCCAACCTGCTTTCCCTTCCGTGAACGTCTTCATCCACCTGTGAACATGGCTCTTGTCAATGGGGTCCCCTCCATACACCATCTGTAGCCTCTGTGTGGTCTTTTTCAAGCATGCAGTAAGTAACAACATATATATATATATATATATATATATATATATATATATATATATATATATACATACATATATATATATATATATATATATATATATATAAAGCATACACCAATAGGACAACACAGGACACACATACCTCCACCACCCTGGCTGTCATAGGTCCGGATCGTTGCGGCACAGGCGTCTTCCCTCGGGTTAATAATTAAGCTTATCCCCCACCCTGTGCGCCTATATCATGGACATCTATCATATCGGCGTCACATTGCAGCATCTGCGCACATGCAAGCACACAGCCAATCATATCGCTGCCCATACCAGTAACTGCACATAGATGTGTACTGCGCATGCGCGGGACTATTACCCTCGCATGATCTCTAATATCTGAGACACAACAGTATCAGTCCTGGCCATTGCACAGGCGTCAGCACACAGCCCATTGTGACGCGGCCGGCATCGGGCACCGCATCAGAATGCGCATGCGCAGGACTGGTCCCAGAATGAAAGCCGGGGGGGCTTAACCTCGAATACAATGTCACACCATTTATATAGAAAAGATTTAGATATTCGTTGCTTTTTTTCCTGAAGGGTTATTGTTGGATTGTTGCTGGGATTTGGGGGTCCAGAAATGTATTGGGTATATATATATCTTTTGTATCTCATGTATTTATCATGTTTTTGTTCTTCCCAGATTGGCGTTCATGCGTCTGGATCACGCGGCTGAGTTGTTCCGGCCCATTATGGATCAATGCGTTTGATATGAAGAATATCTTACTCAGAGGGGTTGAATATTTATTGCTCGATTCCTTCTAAATAAACCTTTTGTCCGGATCATTCTATTGTATCTATTAATGCCGTTTAGGATAAATCAAGAGACGTTGTTACTATCCCTATATGAAGAAGATGATTTTGTGAAGCATATGCCTAACATCTGATGTGCCTATACAGCCCATATCGGCGAGAGCTATGCTATGCAAAGGAGTGCTGACATGACAGGCTGTTACCGGCACAGACATTACAAATTATACCCCCAGAGGGTAACACTTATGGGCTGCGCCCCTTGTTTGGCATGGAAATGCTAATGTGACTAGTTCCAGCTGATAGATTATGGTGGGGATCGGCTTTCATTCTGGGACCAGTCCTGCACATGCGCATTCTAATGCAGTGCCTGATGCCGGCCGCGGCACAATGGGCTGTGTGACCTTAAGGATCGGGCACCATTTTCTGTTTCTCCCACATAATGGATTGTGGGTGTGCTGTTCGGTCTGTAGCCTTCTGTGGATGGCGGACAGCCGGCACCCTCCATCAGTGACAGCACCTTGCTTCTGCTTGGCATCTAGTATTCACCTGCAAAGAAGACAAGGACCGCCTGTATAGAGGAAGAGTCGCTCCAACCGCAGGAGCAATCTGAGCCACCTACCTCCCTTATTAAAGAGGTTCTGGCCACTGCTGCATTACGTTCGGTACGACCCTCCTAGATAAATCATGCGGATGGATAGGTTTAGGATCCACAGACAGAAAGTAGGTATGAGACAGATAGATATATATATACTGAGGCGCTCCATACGTCTTCCCTCTCGCACACATATAGCTATCCGCTGCCTCCGGCTCCTCCAGGACCTCTCTAATATGCAGGTTGTTATGTGTCTTTTCCATATAATTACATGTAATTTGCAGTTTCTTGTGTGGTGAGTCAGTACAGCAACCGTCACTGACTGCGTACAACATCCGGCCGCTCCGTGTCCTCGCTGACTGCGTACAACACCCGGCCGCTCCGTGTCCTCGCTGACTGCGTACAACATCCGGCCGCTCCGTGTCCTCGCTGACTGCGTACAACATCCGGCCGCTCCGTGTCCTCGCTGACTGCGTACAACATCCGGCCAATCCGTGTCCCCACTGACTGCGTATAACATCCAGCCGCTCTGTGTCCTCGCTGACTCCGTACAACATCCGGCCCCTCCGTGTCCTCACTGACTGCGTACAACATCCGGCCCCTCCGTGTCCTCACTGACTGCGTACAACATCCGGCCGCTCAGTGTCCTCGCTGACTGCGTACACCATCCGGCCGCTCCGTGTCCTCGCTAACTGCATACAACATCTGGCCGCTCCGTGTCCTCGCTGACTCCGTACACCATCCGGCCGCTCCGTGTCCTCGCTGACTCCGTACACCATCCGGCCGCTCCGTGTCCTCGCTGACTCCGTACACCATCCGGCCGCTCCGTGTCCTCGCTGACTCCGTACACCATCCGGCCGCTCCGTGTCCTCGCTGACTCCGTACACCATCCGGCCGCTCCGTGTCCTCGCTGACTCCGTACACCATCCGGCCGCTCCGTGTCCTCGCTGACTCCGTACACCATCCGGCCGCTCCGTGTCCTCGCTGACTGCGTACAACATCCGGCCGCTCCGTGTCCTCGCTGACTGCGTACAACATCCGGCCAATCCGTGTCCTCACTGACTGCGTACAACATTCGGCCGCTCCCTGTCCTCGCTGACTGCGTACAACATCCGGCCGCTCCGTGTCCTCGCTGACTCCGTATAACATCCATCCGCTCCGTGTCCCCACTGACTGCGTATAACATCCGGCCGCTCTGTGTCCTCGCTGACTCCGTACAACATCCGGCCCCTCCGTGTCCTCGCTGACTGCGTACAACATCCGGCCGCTCCGTGTCCTCGCTGACTGCGTATAACATCCGGCCGCTCTGTGTCCTCGCTGACTGCGTATAACATCCGGCCGCTCCGTGTCCTCGCTGACTGCGTACAACATCCGGCCGCTCCGTGTCCTCACTGACTGCGTATAACATCCAGCCGCTCTGTGTCCTCGCTGACTCCGTACAACATCCGGCCCCTCCGTGTCCTCACTGACTGCGTACAACATCCGGCCGCTCCGTGTCCTCGCTGACTCCGTACACCATCCGGCCGCTCCGTGTCCTCGCTGACTCCGTACACCATCCGGCCGCTCCGTGTCCTCGCTGACTCCGTACACCATCCGGCCGCTCCGTGTCCTCGCTGACTCCGTACACCATCCGGCCGCTCCGTGTCCTCGCTGACTCCGTACACCATCCGGCCGCTCCGTGTCCTCGCTGACTCCGTACACCATCCGGCCGCTCCGTGTCCTCGCTGACTCCGTACACCATCCGGCCGCTCCGTGTCCTCGCTGACTCCGTACACCATCCGGCCGCTCCGTGTCCTCGCTGACTCCGTACACCATCCGGCCGCTCCGTGTCCTCGCTGACTCAGTACAACATCCAGCCGCTCCGTGTCCTCGCTGACTCTGTACAACATCCGTCCGCTCCGTGTCCTCGCTGACTCCGTACAACATCCGTCCGCTCCGTGTCCTCGCTGACTGCGTACAACATCCGTCCGCTCCGTGTCCTCGCTGATGCCATACAACATCCAGTAGCTCCGTGCCATCACTGACTGCGTACAACATCCGGCCTCTCCGTGTCCTCGCTGACTCCGTACACCATCCGGCCGCTCCGTGTCCTCGCTGACTCCATACAACATCCAGCCGCTCCGTGTCCTCGCTGACTCCGTACAACATCCGTCCGCTCCGTGTCCTCGCTGACTGCGTACAACATTCGTCCGCTCCGTGTCCTCACTGACTCCGTACACCATCCGGCCGCTCCGTGTCCTCGCTGACTCCGTTCAACATCTGACCGCTCCGTGTCCTCGCTGACTCCGTACACCATCCGGCCGCTCCATGTCCTCGCTGACGCCGTACAACATCCAGCAGCTCCGTGCCATCACTGACTGCGTACAACATCCAGCAGCTCCGTGTCCTCGCTGACTGCGTACAACATCCAGCAGCTCCGTGTCCTCGCTGACTGCGTACAACATCCAGCAGCTCCGTGTCCTCGCTGACTGCGTACAACATCCAGCAGCTCCGTGTCCTCGCTGACTGCGTACAACATCCGGCCGCTCCGTGTCCTCGCTGCCTGCGTACAACATCCGGCCGCCCCGTGTCCTCGCTGACTGCGTACAACATCCGGCCGCTCCGTGTCCTCACTGACTGCGTACAACATCCGGCCGCTCCGTGTCCTCGCTGCCTGCGTACAACATCCGGCCGCTCCATGTCCTCGCTTACTGCGTACAACATCCAGCAGCTCCGTGTCCTCGCTGACTCTGTGCAATATCCGACCGCTCTGTGTTTTCGCTCACTCCGTACGATATCTGGCCGCTCCACCACTACAGGGAGCTAATGGTATATCATTTCTACATATATCTGAATAATGACAGTATACAGTTTGCTCCCTCTAGCGGTGACTACAGGTAGCTAAAATTTTCTCTTTCAAAGGGAACTTATCACGTCCAATGAGCGCCATAAACTAAGTTATAGGACAGGTGCGGAGGTGTACTTTTTATACTTACCCGGGTCCCTGAAGTCGGCGCTCGGTCCGTGTGCTTAACTCTTTACTTCTGTCAATGCACGCTCCCATCGATCTGTGTGTGCATGATTGCTAACTGAAGAAAAGAGTCACGTAAAATGCGGACATACTGCAACCCGGTGACGCCAGCCTTTTTTGAATGAGCACTAAGGATTTGTGCCACTACAAGCCCTATTTCATTAGTGATCAAGGGTGCGAAGAATCAACCTAAGGATTATGGAAAGGTAGGTGGCAAACAAGTACTAAGTCCTCCTGAAAGGGGTCCTATTTTAAACTTTGTTGTAGGGCCCTCTCACCTCTGAATATGCCCCCGAGCACCACGCATACTCCACATAATAGTTCTGGTTATAGTGTGGATATACACTGATTGATCGCAGCGTTAGGAAACCTACTCAGTAACGGGTTGGTCACCTGTTAGGCTATCACAGCTTTTAGATGTCAGGGAACATCTGTACTGCACTGGCCCCATGTCAGCCACAGCAGCTCCATCACTTGGTGCCCATTTTGGGGATAAGTGGGAGCAGATCTCACACCCCTTTTAAGCATATTCCAAACATGTCCAATGGGGTTACAGTCCGATGAGTTTGGGGGCTACATCAGTGCAGAGTGTTCATTGTAGTGATTCTCCAACCACTCCCAAGTGATCCGAGCTCATTGACACGGAGCGTTGTCCTGTTGTAGATGGCTCTGTGGTCGGGGAAGACTTCCTGAAGATATGGGTGCAGATGGTTAGCTAACAGCTCCTTGTAGCATTCACCATTCATGGATTGTGGTGTGATGGCCAACGGTCTTAGACCATGCCAGGAAAATGTTCCCTAGACCATGATACAACCATCATTAGCCTGTTATACTTCAGCAGTGCACCCATGGGATATGACTGCATGCTATACCAGATGTGGACACGGACAGCCATATCAGCAGGAAACAGGACTCATCACTGCAGAGGATCTTCTACCATGTGTCCAAGGTCCATCAATGTATTTCCTGGGCCCAGGGTAGGCGCTGTTGAGGATGCAAAAGGGTCGTCAGGGGCTATCGAACCTGAGTCACTGCAAGGTACACTGCATAGTCATTGTGGAAATTCTTCTAATGTCCTCATTATTGTACTGCTGGGTCAGTTGGTCCACTGTGGCACACCATTGATGAGATACCAGATGTGCCACCCGATGCTCGACTCTAGGATCAACCACATGAGGCCTTCTGCTGTGTGATCTTCTGTCAGATGTCTGGCCGTGGTTCAACCAGTCTTGGTTCTGTTTGGGAACAGGCAACAAATATGACTGTTTTATAAATACTGGCACCACACCTCCCGCCACCAACAATCTGCCCGCACTTAAAGTCACACTAGTCACCACATTTACCCATGACTGCCAAATGTTACCTTCTAAGAGAGAGGAGAGGTCATGACATGTCCATCACGTGGTACCACATCACTGATCACAAAATGTCTTGCGCCAGTCGTTTCTAATGCAGTGATCACTCAGTGTTATAGTGTATATACTGTGTATCAGCAGTAGGAGCTTCATATCCATCCAGGCACTGTATGGACTGTAGCAAACTATGCGCTCTCTTTTATCTGCAGCGTGAAGCTGGACTGAATATCCTATAGGAATCCAATTATCACTTTAAGGAAGAGCCTTGGTCCATTAGAAAATGTTTCACAAGTGGTTGGTATCTCGTCCAAAGACTCCTCAACCGTTGGAACCCATGCGGACCGGTACGACGACATAGAGGGGTAGTAATGTGTAGTATTCACCATGTCTGTTCTCTCATCTGTCATAGAATCCTAGAGTTGGAAGGGACCTCCAGAGTCATCTGGTCCAACGCCCTGCTCTCCAGATTTTTGCAGACCTCTATTAAGTCTCCTCTCTGCCTTCTTTTTGGCAAGCTAAACATTCCCAGATCCTTTAACCGTTCCTGATTTGCAGACCGCTCACCATCTTGGTGACTCTTCTCTGAACTTGCTCTAGTTTGTCGATGTCTTTTTTAAAGTGGGGTGCCCAGAATTGCACACAGGATTCCAGATGAGGTCTGACTAAGGTAGAGGGGGATAATTACCTCACGTGATCTACACTTTATGCTTCTCTTAATACATCCCAGAATTGTGTTTGCCTTTTTGGCGCTGCATCACACTGTTGACGCATGTTCAGTCTATGATCAATTAGTGTACCCAATTCTTTTCACATATGCTGCTGCTTATCACAATTCCTACCATCCTGTATGTGCTTTTTTTCATCTTTCTAGCCCAGATGTAGGACTTTGTATTTCTCACTGTTAAATACCATATTGTTAGTTGCCTCCCCCTCCATTGTTATTGCGCTGCTAACCTTAAACCTGGTCTGAACCAAGAATATGACAGTCTATACTGTGCATACAAAATTTATAAGCAATTCAGAAGTAGAATTTAGTATAATATATATACAACCCAACATAGGTGCAAAGACATACAAACATGCCCGCTGGGGTAGATGTTTATCATGTCTCCCAACTTTCAGATAGAAGACAAAGGGACAGTAGTCTGTGTCCTGCCATTCTAGCTGCAATTGAACCCCCCCCCCCCCCCCTTATAAGCAACGCCAGTCACAGGGTGCAAGTAAAGTGACCGTTATATCACCTTATATAGCAACAGTGGTGGCCTTAAATACTACGACTCCCACATTCCCCCCACCTCCCCATATATATTGAGGTTGCATGCCACTCATTGGCAGCCGGTAACTTCAGTCACTGATGATCTGGTGTATGATCAGGGTGTAAAAGAAATGCTTTGACCATCCAGATGTATGTACAGATGCTGCCCAACATGGCTGCTATGGGGCCCTTGGAGAGAAGGGGCCCAGCGCTGATTGGTCCCATCCCTCTTTCTAAATGCACTGTTTGCAAACAATCGGGTAGAAGAAATTGGCCCAAGGTCATGAAAAGTCACGTAGGGGGAAGCAAACCAAAGGCGCTTCTGTCCTGGATGGTAAAACCCAGCACCATAATGGGGGGCATTTTAATCTTTGCTATGTACGGTTGTCTTTATTGCAGCAATTCTAATATATTTTGTCTTTCTGACTTACAGTTGTGTATTACTGTGAGAGCAACGAGGACTCTGAGGTGAGGGGCTCGGTGGGATTGGGAATGTTGCTTCTATAAACTACCCACCTGTATGGGACCGGTAGGTGAACTGGGGCAAGGACTGACGGGGACCATGAAAGCAGCAGGGGGGTTGAAAAGGTTTTTGTAGTTTGGCCGAACATGTATGTGTTTAGGGAGGTAAGCTGCAGGCCGACAGCTCTGGCAGCAGCTTATCTCACAGGGAACAAGAGCATCTGGCATTGAAATTCAGCATCCCCGATCCTTCTTTTCCCGACGTCATCTGGCATGGCAAGGTTCAACTGCCCCATACACATTAGAGAGTCATTCGGCCCTGGCGTTATCGGTGGGACGTCGGTAAGTATAACTTTAGGTGTTTGGTGAGCGCAAATAAAGCATTTTCTGGAGGGTCATTTTGAAAGTGGAAAATCCTTACAACTAAAAAAAAAGTAAATCTTGTGTAGTGCCAACTTATTCCCCAGCGCTCCCAGGTAATTTATTTATTACCGGCCGATCCACTACTGATGACCCATCCTCATGATAGGTCACCAATAGTATTTCCCTAGAAAAGCCCTCTAAGTTAACTTTCATGGCAAGGAATGACTTGTAATTTTTTGCAACTCATCTAATTACTCTTCATAACAATCCAGAGTTAGGCTCAGTCCACACAGGCGAGGGCGATATCGGGCCATGAAGCTCGGCCTAATATCATGCCTGCCAGCGTGCGATATCACCGCGGGTGTGAGGCGTTTTTGGTGTCAAAACCGCCTCGCATGACTTCAGGGAAGTGACGAAAGGCTTTGTTGGAGTCTATATGCACTAAGGTCTGCTGTGTACACAATGCTTAGCTATCAGCAGGCTACAAGGAGTCGTGCTCTGAATGGTTCCATCTGCCCATTTTCCATTCCTCCTAAGCTGTATATACCAGACTGACAGGCCATAGCTGTGCAGATAGTCTACTAGGACTTGCGATTTCTTTGTGGAGTTTCTTTTTAAAGAGCTTGTCTCACGTCTAGCTGTTTTGCTGCAGGAAGCAGATAGCACCGGGCATTGCATAGTGGCCCAAGATGGTACTGCAGGCTGAGTCCTATTCACTTCATTAGGGCTCAGCCTGCAGTACCCACCAGGGCCACTGCACAATGTATGGAGCTTTCTGTTTCCTGCAGCAAAGCAGTTAGAAGCTGGACAGCTCCTTTAACCCTGTATTCACTTCTTCTTGATATAGGGACATGACATTTTGCTTTAGGAAGTGAAAAGAATTGTTTGCTGAGTGTCCTCAATACTCCCATCCAAGCTAGAGGTGGTACAACAGGGTACTAGAGCCTCCATGCCCGCCCATATCACATCTTGTATCCAAGCTAGAGGTGGTACAACAGGGTACTAGAGCCTCCATGCCCGCCCAAATCACATCTTGTATCCAAGCTAGAGGTGGTACAACAGGGTAATAAAGCCTCCGTGCTCCCCATGTCACATCTTGTATCCAAGCTAGAGGCAGTACAACATGATCCTAGAGCCTCTATGCTTCTCCGTATCACATCTTGTATCCAAGCTAGAGGTGGTTCAACAGGGTACTAGAGCCTCCATGCTCGCCTGTATCACATCTTGTATCCAAGCTAGAGGAGGTAGAACAGGGTACCAGAACCTTTATGTCCGCCCGTATCAGATCTTGTATCCAAGCTAGAGGCGGTACAACAGAGTACTAGAGCCTCCATGCCCGCCCGTATCACATCTTGTAACCAAGCTAGAGGTGGTACAACAGGGTACTAGAGCCTCCCCACAAGGGGTCAGTTCTCCACTATAAATTCTCCTTTTGCTCTGATATTGCAATCACTTTTATCAGCTTTACAATCAGACAGCTTACCGTATCCTGCAGTTCCCACCATGGTACTGCCACGCAGTCACAGAACTCCAGAGACTCCTTTATTATCGATGATCAGGCAGTGGGATTACTTGCCGTTCCTTCGCTCTGCTCTCTGTTGTGTCATTGTACGGGGCTGTTCAACTCAGACACGAGCCGTCGATAAACTGCAGATTCTGGAGTAATTCAGAGTTGCTGGAGGGAGGGCAGTGTTCACTAGGAGCATCCTGTTCTGTGAACTGACTACTTATGTGGCTGTCAGGCAGCGCCCCCTAGTGGCCAGTCTGTCACACACATAGAAATGAAAATCGCAGCAACCGCAAACTGACTCCCCCCATGCTGGTTCAGTAACAGGGCTATGACCATGTTATCCATTCCTTGCAAGCAATCTGTGGCCCTGTAGTTGCCTTCCTATTCCTCTATTTGTAAATGGGAGCTTCTGGGATACACCTTAAGGCTAGATTTACATGGGGTGGATCTGCCTGCAGACGCTAATCCTGGGATTGGCAAGCGATGTGGCATTTGCAAAATTTTCGTCCACACGGGGTGGCCAATCCATTGCGACAAAGCCAGGCAGAACTGGAGTGAATTTGGAATATGCAGCATGTCACTTTTTTTTTTTGTTTTCCCGCTGCGGTCTCGCTTCTCTCTATGGGAGAGAAAGTCGCAGCGGAATGCCAGCATCCAAATCGCTCCAAAACCCGCAGTAAAATGCTGCGTATTTTGAAGCTGCGCTTTTCCAGCGGAATTCTTGACGTTTTTCGGTGCGGCCAAACCGCTGGAATTACGCCCTGTGTGAACCTAGCCTAAAGGGGCTGTCCCATTTCTTGCTGCAGGAATTAGACAGCTCCATACATTGTGCAGTGGCCTGGGTTAGTACTGAAGGCTGGATTATATTGAAGTCAACGACACTCAGCCTGTTGTACCAACCCAGGCCACTGTGCAATGTATGGAGCTGTCTGCTTCCTGCAGCAAAACAGCTAAAGTGGGACAACTCCTTTAAGGGCCTATATTTATGATAGGACATTAATGTGTGATTAGTGGAGGGACACCCAAAGGCCTCACACTGGTTAACAGAATGTAGGGGCAGCGGCACTCCTTCCAGGTTTATCCAGACAGTACTGGCACTTGAGTCTGTACCTGGTATTGCTGTTGGACCCCATTTAAAGGGCCATGATGGTGATTTTTTAAAATGTATTCATTATGTAGCTATCCCACCAAGTTTTACATAAGTGGCCTGGTGTTATCTTACTTATTTCTGTCTGAAATTCCCAGCCTTATTCCTCAGACCGTCGTGTGATCTCAATTCTGACCAGCTCAGTTCTACTTGGGCTTATGTATCCAATTTCTTGATTTGGGTGATGCTATGACATGAATCCTATCACATAAACTGCCACCAGGGGGACACAGACACCCCTATCCCAGTTATTGATAATGATCACACAACTCTTGTCACACAGGTATAATAGAGGAGATCGCAGCTCATCCTCCTGACTGTATACTTAAGGTCTGTATCTTATTTATGTGAATATAAAAATAATTAAGCTGTCCCACCCAGTAGGCAGAAATGGTATAGCCTCAGCTAATGCTGTGCTGATACATCATGGGATAGATGTGAAACAAAGTAAAAAATGTCAGCATCAAGATGGTGCCTGATAAGCATCAGACAGGAGGAGTCTGCACTGCATGGAAGTGCCTGGAATATACAGAGGAGACTGTTCTCACTGGGGGAAGCATAAAGTAGTGACAGGCATGCTGATTTCAGCAGTCTGTCACTTTTAGGCTGGGTTCACACAGGCCAGATTTGCTGCGGAAATTCCATTCGGAATTTTGCCACGGCAAATCCGCCTGCACCCACTAATCCAGGGATTAGCCAGCCATGTGGACGAGATGGCAAATCCACCGCGGCAAAGCCGGCACTGCAGGGATGGCTTGATAGGCAGTCTGGTACGGCAGCCCTGGGGCCTTTCATTAGGCCCCGGCTGCCATGACACCTGCACGGCTCCCCCGATCTCACCGCGGGGGGGCCGTGCAGGACCCCCAAACATCGTTCGGAGGATTTTAAATGCCGCTGTCAGAATTGACAGCGTCATTTAAATGGTTAATAGCCGTGATCGGCCGAAAGTGGCTATTGCCCGCGGGTGTCAGCTGTTACAAACAGCTGACGCCCGCACTGTATGAAGAGAGGTTGCCACGCAACCTCTCTTCATACATACCCCGCCACTCCAAGACGTACCGGTACGTCGTGGAGCGGGAAGGAGTTAAAACGGACAAAATAGGTCATGCTGCGTTCTTTTCACGCAACCAAACAGTGTGCAAAATACGCAATTGTGAATAAACCCATTGCAATCAATGGATTCTATTCACTGCGTAATACGATGCATGTGTCCGCCCATGGGGATGAGCCCTAAAAGTGATAGACCATCCTGGAAGGCTAGGCCATCCATATGAGAGTCCTGCACAACCCCTGCGCCACGCTGAGTACGGATAAGGGGCAAGAAGGGCAGGCGTTGCCCAAACTGCTTCCTACTCCATGTATTCCTCTGGTTTTAAAATGTTACTTCACCCGTCCGTGTTGTAAGACGACTAAAGCCCCATTTACACACAGAGGAGCGCTCAAAATTCATCAGAAACTGACAAGTTTTGAGTGATCATTTTGCATTAACCCATTAGTAGCTAACTAGCTTCATTTGCATGTATTTAGAGAACAGTGGGTGGTCTGTTCTCTAAATACATCACTCTTGTTCTTTAGTTGGACAGCAGCTGAAAGAATCCCATCAGCGCTGCCCACAGAGAACTCAGCGTGTGGTCCCTCTTATCAGGGACAAAGGAGTTTACTGAACTCAGCGATGGATGAAAAGTGCACAATGGGCACACATTTACACGCAACGATTAAAATAGTTGTGTGTAAAAGGGCCTTAACAGTAACCCAAGACTCCTCAGTTATGTACAGAACATTATCTTTATTATTAAAAAAAAAAATTATCCAAAAACAACGCAAGCCAAAACGGCGGCTGCAGTCTTTCTGATGGTCAGCATATGATAGGATGCATTCCTCCACTGATCCAAGCAGTCGAATTCCAGACTGTGTCACACCATAAAACAGAGAACTGGGTGGTGGTGATGGGGGGGGGGGGGGGAAGAGTGAAAGTTCCGGGTTACTGGTAATAGAGCTCCAGGTTCATCCCATCGTGGATCTCATCTGGAGGGGAAACGGTTAAGGAAATATTAGTTTGGATGCATACAAGCTATGGACGATGGAGACATTACTCAAGAGCCGAGGCCGACTGATGAGTGCAAATACCCGGACGGCTGCCAGTGATCACATCAACCATTAGGCCCAATGTCCACAGGCGGAGTTTATTTATGAAATCCGTGCGGGTCTCTCGCAGCTCTAGCCGGCTGTAAAGCAGCATTGGGCGTCCGCACTTCATTTAAAGGGGTTGTCCCGCGGCAGCAAGTGGGTCTATACACTTCTGTATGGCCATATTAATGCACTTTGTAATGTACATTGTGCATTAATTATGAGCCATACAGAAGTTATAAAAAGTTTTTTACTTACCTGCTCCGTTGCTGGCGTCCTCGTTCCCATGGAGCCGACTAATTTTCGCCCTCCGATGGCCAAATTAGCCGCGCTTGCGCAGTCCGGGTCTTCTGCTCTCTTCAATGGAGCCGCTCGTGCAGAATGCCGGCTCCGTGTAGCTCCACCCCGTCACGTGCCGATTCCAGCCAATCAGGAGGCTGGAATCGGCAATGGACCGCACAGAAGAGCTGCGGTCCACGGAGGAAGCAGACCCCGGCGGCCATCTTCAGCAGGTAAATATGAAGACGCCGGACCGCCGGGATTCAGGTAAGCGCTGAGCGGTTTGTTTTTTTAACCCCTGCATCGGGGTTGTCTCGCGCCGAACGGGGGGGGTTAAAAAAAAAAAAAAAAACGTTTCGGCGCGGGACAACCCCTTTAAGTCCTTAGTGACCCCATAGTGTTTTTACGTCCTGCCCAATTGGGCCGTTGTATAGTGGCAGAAAAAGAGTAAGCCCCCTAGGCAAACCAGGATATAAACTGGACTGGAAATGGTTAATTTTGGGCCCCGTTGTGCATACGGACATAAGATTAGTGGCACAATGGGTATATTTCTGAACACAGGACAAACGGGGGGATCCATTTTGGGGTGAAAGTCTTCATTCTTATGTGTGCTGTACAAAAAAAACAAAACTTTTTTAAATGACACAATTGCCAAAGAAACGTAAATCGTTATTTTTCCCTTCCCCTTTGCTTAGATTCAATCAAAAACTTTGGGGTCAAAATACGCAGTGCACCCCTAGATGATTTGTTAAGGGGTCTAGTTTTCAAAATGGGGTCATTTGTGGGGGTTCTCTGTCGTTGTGGCCGCTCAAGGGCTCTACAAGTGGGCAATGGGGCCTAAATCACCTTTAAGCAAAATGTCTGTTCTGAAAGCCCCACAGGCTGCTTCTTTCGGTTGGGGCCCCGTTGTGCATATGGACAGAAGATTAGGGCCACAATGGGTATGTTTCTGAACACAGGAAAAAAGGGGGTATCCATTTTGGGGTGTAAATCCTCATTTCATGTGCACTGTAGAAAAAATCCTGCCTTTAAAATGACAGTTGCAGAAATGTGAAATTTAATTTTTCTTCTCTAAATTGCATTAACTCCTAAAAAACTAACTGTGGGGTCAAAATACTCCTGACCCCCCTCAGAGAATACATTAAGGGGTGCAGTTTCTAAAATGGGGTCATTTGTGGGGGTATCTATCATTCTGACACCTATGAGCCTTTGCAATCTTGGCTTGGTGCAGGAAAACAAAGTGTTCCTCAAAATGTTGATAATCAATGTTAAATTTGTATGTCTAAATGGTTAAAAAAAACGAAAGCTTTCAAATGTGCGTCCAGAATAATGCAAACAGATGGAAACATCATCTTATCAAAAATGTGTGCAGTATGTCCACACAGATTTAAGATATTGCAATTGAAAATGTGAAAAAAAGCAAATTTTTTAAAAATTTTTCCCAATTTTGTCCCTTTTAATAAATATACACAAATTCTATTGATCTATTTTTACCACCTAAATGAAGTATAACATGTGGGGAAAAAACAATGTCAGAATCACTGGGATATGCAAAACCTTTACGGAGTTATTCTGTTAAAGTGACAGGTGTCAGATTTCCAAAATGTGGTCTGGTCATTAAGGCGCAAACAGGCTTGGTCACTACGGGGTTAAGTCCTGGGTATTTGATTTTAAATGATTTGTGGATAATAAATCGCAGCGTGCTCTATTTTACCGCGGGTTGCGCACGGATCTGGCTCCATTCATCTCTATGGGAGCTTAGGATCCACAGAGCATCTGCCAATGCATTTGTGGATCCGCTGCGGATTTGAAGGTTAGAAGCAATTAGGGAGGTGGGGAAAGGCTGAGAGGTGGGATTGCGGATTTTTTTTTTTTTTTTACACACGGATGCACCGCGGATCATCCGCGATCTCCAGCAAGGGAAAGAAGAAATACATTTTTAAGATGACCCGCAGTGCATTCGCTGAGGAAATCCGCATGAAATATCCGCGTGTGCCACGGACATGAGGCCTTAGGGCTCGGTCACAAGGTGCGGCAAAGAAAGCATCATTGTAGCTATGGAACTCCACTCCGTAGATCGTACCGCGCCGGTTGTGAAAACCACGTACAACGGAGCCGCTGCGTGGCGTTTGCCAGGTTCAATGCATCTACATTACCGAACAAGGCAGTAGGGCTGCTCCGTTTTGGACTCGGGGACGTCTTGCAGTTGGAGGAGGACAGCATCTTCCCAATTCATTGCTCGCCCGGTAATAGAGTCACAGAGTATAAGGCTGGGTTCTCACTGGGTGGATTCCGGTCGGAAATCTTGAAGTTTGACCGCAGTAAAAAACCGCGAGATGTCCGCCAAGAATCCGCTTCCTCAAAACCCACGGCACTTAGCCGTGGGTTCTGGGGAGCGTGGCTGCAGCGGAAGAAAAAAAAAAATGGACATGCTGCGGCCGGCGAATCCGCGCCGCAGCGCCGGCTTCTGACAGCTTTGCTGCGCCGTCCTGTGTGGGCGAGATTTCAGAGAAATCTTATCCACATGGGTGGTTAATCCCAGGATTAGCGGCTGCAGGCGGATTCCAGACGGAATTTCCACAGCAAATCCGCCCAGTGTGAACCGAGCCTCAGAGCGCTGGGAATTTTACAAAAAGGATACAATCACCAATTAGAATGTGGTCCTTAAATATCGTGTACCTAGAAATGGAGAACACACACATGTAACTTAGATATTGTACATGCTTATTAAGAGGGGTGTGCCAGAAGGTCCAGTCATACTCCCACCCACAGGATAGGGGATAACTTGCCGATCGGTGGGGGTCTCCCCGCTGGTCTCCGGGGTGGGGTCGTGTCCCCATCCCGTATAAGAGAGGAGCCTGGATGGATCGCTGGTTGCACAAGGGCACTAGCGCTCCTATCGCATCCAATGGGACTGCGGAGATAGCCAAGAGCAACCGCTTAGGTATTTCCATCAGCCACAATGAAAGGATCGGAGCGCTGACTGCGAATGCTGAACCAGCGCTCCCTCCATGTGAACGCCACTGTGAGGAATGAAGCGAGCCGGCAGCCAGAAGAGAGCAGGACACGGGAGTCCCGTTCCTGAAATCGGTGCTGGTCTTAGGGGTGAGACCTATACCGATCAGCAAGTTATCTTTTATCCTGTGCATAGGGTAACCCGAAATTCTGGTACAATCCCTTTAAGAATCAGACTCCTTCTTAAAAGGCGCCTCCACATTTGAACACCGTTTTCCAAGTTATATATAATCTTCATAAAAAGTTTAGTCATTTTGTAAAAACATTACTTCCGTGCTGATCCTCAGTTACATCCTGTATTATACTCCAGAGCTGCACTCACTATTCTGCTGGTGGAGTCACTGTGTACATACATTACTTATCCTGTACTGATCCTGAGTTACATCCTGTATTATACTCCAGAGCTGCACTCACTATTCTGCTGGTGGAGTCACTGTGTACATACATTACTTATCCTGTACTGATCCTGAGTTACATTCTGTATTATACTCCAGAGCTGCACTCACTATTCTGCTGGTGGAGTCACTGTGTACATACATTACTTATCCTGTACTGATCCTGAGTTACACCCTGTATTATACTCCAGAGCTGCACTCACTATTCTGCTGGTGGAGTCACTGTGTACATACATTACTTATCCTGTACTGATCCTGAGTTACATCCTGTATTATACTTCAGAGCTGCACTCACTATTCTGATGATTCTCATTGGAAACAGTCATCAAGCTTAAGCCCTTAGTGACCGCCCCATAATGTTTTTACGTCCTGCTAATGCAGGACATGTATAGCGGTGCTATCTCCCTCCATACGGCGCGGGCGTCAGCGTTTTATTACAGCTGACACCCGTGGGCAATAGGCTATTAACCCTTTAAATGCCGCTGTCAATCCCCGTGGGGTGGCTTGATAGGCTGCCTGTCAAAAAGCAGTATGACGTAATGCTATAGCAGGAGCGATCAAAGCATCACTTTTTAAAAAGAAAGTGTAAAACTAAGAGCAAAAAAGTTTTACTAATTATTAAAAAAAAAGTAATAAACGTAAAAAAAACCCTGGTCATATTTGCAATTAAAAAAAAAAAATCTAAATAAACCAAAAATACGTGTTTCGTATCGCTGCGTGCATAAAAGTCCGATCTATCAAAGTAATGCATTTTTTACCGCCCACACGGCGAACGTGGGCCGAAAAAAAAGTTTTTCAGTACATTATATGGTACAATAAATAGCACCATGACAAATACAACTCGTCCCGCAAAAAACAACAAGCCCTCATACAGCGACGGCGGTGGATAAATAAAGGAGCTACGGAGGGAGGAGGAAAAAACAGCAGAAAAGCTCCGTCACTAAGGGGTTAACAGGCATAACCCTAACAGCTTAGCGGAGCTCCTATAACAGAGGGGTACAGTCCGTACTCCCAACATCAGATGTGTGCACAGAGCTTGCCGGAGAGGGGACATTTCTCAGGGCTCAAATCCCAGCAATCTCTGCGCAGGAACAATGCAGGCAGGTAATGCTGGGAGAGTTTTGCTCTGAAGGTTCCAACATTGTGAATGCAGCTGTGGGTAATAATACAGACTGTAACTGAGGATCGGTACAAAATACTTGCTGTGATCCCACAACTGCCCTGCCCAAATAACTGCCCCCATATAGACTAAACAGTGCAGGCTACACCAGCACTAACCAGTAAAATACTGCCCTCTACAGCCGAGACTATGAACTGTAACGTGTAGCAGAACTTCCGGAGTCTAATTAACCCTATATTGTGTGGGTTTCTTTTTCCCCAAGTGTCACAGGTACTCACCACTTCTTTAGGACTATCTTCTCCCATCGTGTTCCCGTCTGGGCGGCTATCAGCTTCTTCAGGTCTTGGATGGTGTCTTCTGAGCTACACAACACAGAGTTAAGGAAATAACCCAAATACCACGATCGCCCGCACCAAGATATAACAAGAGGATATCTGGTCAACCCCCCGACCGATCCAGGGGAGCGCAGAGCCTTCTCTGCACCACAGGAGCCGCCTGGGACTACTTCTGCAGGGAGAGATGGACCATACCACTAAGGAAGGAGGAAGCCCAGTCACCGGGGAGAACTTCCTCGGCGCACGGTCACTGGGTTTCATCCGCCCCCTCCGATACCAGCCGGGGGGTGATCAGCTCCAGTCAGCGCGGATATCTGAAGGATACTTGCACTTTACTCGCACTTTCTTCCCTAAGCGGTCGTTGCAGACAACCTCAATCATGATGAGTCCTGGAGAGAAAACACAGTCAGCCAGATGTAAAGGGACGCGGCATCAAAAAACAACTTATTGTAGAAATCAAGGTTTTAGGTTTAGATATTTTTAACAATTTTTGGCGTTCCTTATTTTTGAATATTTCCATCTCATAATCTATAGTGAAAGAATCCTGAAATCCTGCAGTTCTCACCCCGACCACTAAGCCTAACAATAGTCTGGTACTTGCTGCTCTGTAGAGGAAACGTCTCAGCAGTCATCTCACCAACATCACTGTGTAATCTCGCCTGACAGGTGACAACTCTATTTAGATAACACAGGATCCACCATTCACAACAGGTGAGGGTCACAGCTCACCTCCTCCCCCTCATTGCATTGGTCACTAGGATAGTTTCCCATAGAAGTCAAGGGTCTCCTCCTGTGTATTGTAGACAGATCTGGTTCATCACAGCAGGGGTGGTGTCGCATACTAATGCAGAGTGCGCTTCAGGCAGTCAGAGAAGGGGTTGCGGCCATCTTTGTTTGTCCAGGCCTAGGGTGGGGAGGGTCACTTAAAAGGGAAGCTGTTATCAAGTTTGAACCCCATAAACTACATTAGGATCGGAGGTGAGCGAACGGGGAGTCTGCGGAGCGGTGCTTCATACTCACTGGGTGCCTTGTTCCAGCGCTGGGCCCCCATGTGCCGGCATCTCGTTGCCTTCTGCGTGCGAACCCCCCCATAGAGATGAATGGGCGATGCATGTGCAGAAAGGGTCAAGCTGCTTGCAAGTGCGAACTCCACAGACAACGCTATCCTCATCAGGAGGCGTCAGCGGCAGGAAATGGACTTTTGGGTTTCTATGATGAATTATGTAACATTTTTTTGTACAAGGGGCGGAGAAAAACCAACCAAATATAAAAGAACTCCCACCGATTGGGGGGGGGGGGGTTGTTCTGTGGCATTTACTATGTGGGTTACAGAACACAATAACTTTATACTGCAGGTTCCTACTTTTTATATTTATATCCCGCCTCGCGTCTCACAGGGGAACACTTTAAGAAGATGGATTGGTCTTTGAGTCCCCGAATTTCTACTTTGCTATTGAGAGCCTGAGGCCCGATGTCCACGGACAGCAGGATCCGCAAATCAAGCCGCCCATAAGGAAGCACGGGCGGCCGCACTTGGGTCGGATAACAAATTGCAGCATGCTCCATTTCGGTGCGGTTCCCGCATGGACGGCTTTCATCGAAGTCAATAGAAACCGTCCGATCCGCAGGGTTGGGGACGGGCCGCCGATTCCGCGGGAAAGGAGTTTTAAAAGAAAAAAAAACTTCACTTCGCGCACACGCACAGCGCAGAACATAGAAGACCCGGACGGGTAGGCAGTGTTCTCGGTCGCGGGTAGGACCCCATGCGGAATCCGATCTGCTGGCGGACATGAGGCCCGACCTGCAACTATTTGATTTAAAAAAAAACAAAAAAAACCCGCAAAAATAAAATCCCTTTAACGCTGCCGTTGTTTTAGTTATGTTTTTCTACAAAAAAGATGCTTGCGTTATTCTTGCCCGTTTTTACAGACGAAAGTAGGATATGTAAGGTGAAGGTCCGCGCAGATCAGAGCGCGCACGGAGGGGTCTGACGCCGTGTTGTGCCCGAGTTCCTCAGCTCCAACACGTCCCATGCCCGTCCAACACGTCCCATGCCCGTCCAACACGTCCCATGCCCGTCTGAATACAATCTTGTTATTTGTATAGGGCCAACTTATTCCGCAGGTAATTTATTTACGGACGCAGTAATACCAAATATATCTTCATTACCAACATGACGGCTGTGATTGGCTGAGAGCAGCACTCACTGACCCAATCAGAGCCATTGCTTCCTGGAGGCGGGATTTATGAATCCCGCAACCAGGAGGTGGTGATCGGTCAGGACGCACAACGGAGCTATGGAGACCAGGGTCAGGGACCCAGAGAGCGTTGGCTAGGCAAGGTAAATAAGACATTGCTCATTTTCGTCTTTTTTGGGGCAAAAATGAATATGAGACAGGGTGTTATTTGGGGGGGGGGGGGGGGGGGGGGACACTGTAGTAGCGCTGAAAACTTTTTCCTCACTCTGTGACCCCTTCTTTGTTCACCCTGTGACTACTCCACTGTCCACGACCGAGGTCCTCCAGCCCCGGGGGCTTCCACGGACGCTCTCCCAGCTACTGACAACTGGCGGGGTGACATGCTTCTGCTACACCCAACCCTCGGTGTGGAGTCCCGTCACCTGGCAGGCGGCCTTCTCATAGTTAGCATCTGGATTTTCCACAATTCCACAACTTTGCTCTTCCTCCTTGGAGTGCAGACATCATTAGAACCTCTCTACTGCCCTCTGGTGTTGGTATATCAGTAAGTATATGGCCACTATCTGTGATTCTGATTGATGTCAGTGTAGGGACCCACAATAAGTGAGGACCCTTGATGAGGGTAGTGGGCTCACGCATTTTAGCCAAAATATTAAAGGGGTTTCGAGTGGAAATACTATTGATGACCTAGTTGAGCGGCCAGTGTCTGACGCTCGGGACCCCAACCAATCAGCTGAGTGGGTGCATGCTGTCAGTGCCGCTTGTAACTGCAGGAACGGCTCTCATTGGAATCAATGGGAGTCATGCCTGCAGTTACAAGCGCTGGCCACTATGAGGTCGTCGGCGCAGAGACTTCCACTATGACCTCTGTTTATTTGGAGCAGAAGCCTCAATGCCTGCAGTTACAAGCGGTGCTGACAGCATGCAGCCACTCAGCTGATCGGTTGGAGCCCCGATGACCGATCCTGATGATTGGACATCCATCGTATTTCACTGGAAAACCCCTTTAAATAATACCTCGTATTTACCAGTAACATTAAGTGCGGCTTTGAATTCTGCGGGAGCCCAGGGTGCCAGCGTGGTTCACCTGTGGGGTGCCGGGCAGCCCACTAGATTCAAATATGGCGTCACCAATAGGCTGTAGGCCTGCATGGTGCACTACAAGTACCATGTGGTACGACACCCTGCATCTACTCCTGTGTAGGGTTAAGCAGTAAGCAGCCGCCCCCCTCAGTAGAAGGAGGGCGAGTCAGTGGCTGCTCATCAGCACCCTCACATGTGTTACTTGCTCTTCCCTCTGCATGTTGGGGGATAAATGGTGCGTGCACACGCCCCCCTCCTCCCCTCTGCCAGTGCACACCCGCCCCCCTCCTCCCATCTGCCAGTGCACACCCGCCCCCCTCCTCCCCTCTGCCAGTGTACACCCGCCCCCCTCTGCCAGTGCACACCCGCCCCCCTCCTCCCATCTGCCAGTGCACACCCGCCCCCCTCCTCCCATCTGCCAGTGCACACCCGCCCCCCTCCTCCCCTCTGCCAGTGTACACCCGCCCCCCTCCTCCCCTCTGCCAGTGCACACCCGCCCCCCTCCTCCCCTCTGCCAGTGCACACCCGCCCCCCTCCTCCCCTCTGCCAGTGCACACCCGCCCCCCCTCCTCCCCTCTGCCAGTGCTATAGCATTACGTCATACTGCAGGAGCGATCAAAGCAGCGTCGGTTGTAGTCCCCCTTGGGGACTGTAAGAAAGTGTAAAAAAAAACAAAGTTTTAGTTATTAAAAAAAAAGTAATAAAAGTTAAAAAAAAAAAAAAATCTTTTTGCCATATTTGCAATAAAAAAAAAAAAAAAAAAAAAAAAAATAAACCAAAAATACGTGTTTGGTATCGCTGCGTCCGTAAAAAGTCAGATCTATCAAAGTAATGTAGTATTTACCGCGCACGGCGAACGTGGGCCGAAAAAAAATAAAAATAAATAAAGAACGCCCGAAATGCACTTCTTTGGTCCCCCAATCTCTGAGAAAAAAATGTAATAAAAAGGTGATCAAAAAGTCAATTGTATGCGAAAAAGGTACCGATGGAAACGTCAGGACGAAATGAGCGCTCACTCAACTATGTCGCCAAAAAACTAAAAAATATACGGTACATTAAAGAGCACCGCTGAAAAATATAACTCGTCCCGCAAAAAACAACAAGCCCGCCCACAGCGACGGATAAATAGAGGAGCTACGGAGGAAAAAACGAAAATGGGAAAAAAACAAAAACGCTCCGTCACTAAGGGGTTAAATGACGGGTAATGAGGCCCAGATGTCTTCTGTCCGCGCAGACCCTGCGGCCCCCGTGGTGTTGTACCGCTGTGGCGCCGGTATTATATTGCGCAGCCTTCCCGTTTTTCTCTTTAGGTCTCCCGCTCTCCCTTGGCGCACACACCTACTACGGGCCGCTAGACAACAATCGGCGGCTGGCGCCAAACTACAACAAGCTGCGCTTTGGTTTTTTTGGCGCACATATTACACAATGCTTATGCGCAAATATGAGCGAAACAGCGAGCGGCGCTGTATGTGACGGTCTGCGAATACCGCGCTTCACAGGACATACAGCGCAGCGTAATACACATCTAACGCCCCGTGTGAGCCCCGCCCTTCTGCGCAGTATTTCACGCCTCTCCGCGCACATTTACACGTCCCTGCTGACCGCGAGGAATA
This sequence comes from Eleutherodactylus coqui, assembly GCF_035609145.1. NCBI lineage: Eukaryota > Metazoa > Chordata > Amphibia > Anura > Eleutherodactylidae > Eleutherodactylus > Eleutherodactylus coqui. The sequence continues at coordinate 306,669,534 of NC_089838.1, read as the reverse complement.
CTCTGGGTGCGCAAACAGGGAAACAGAGCGCGGCGCGGGCGCAACCAAACCGCAGAGGAAGACGTGGGTGTGAACGACGCCATCGAGGTACACCCTAAAGGGCGTGCAGACGGGGGCCTGTAGTCCCAGCAGCAGTCCCAGCATGCCTTGCGCCGTCACTCACTACATACATATGCAGCATGCTGGGACTTGCAGTGCCGCCGAAAACTGTCTCGGTATTAAGGCCAGTGCTCCGCCCCACAAATGGTTAACCCCTCCGCAGGGTCTATAATAAGCCCCCCTTACCGGTGCAGCAGTAGGAATCGCCGTACAGCAGTCAGTGTCAAGATATGGTCACTAGACTTCCGGCGGAAGCGAGCAGGCCGCGCTCTATGGTTTTTAACGGTAGACTCTCTAGTCCGTTGGTCGTCTGCTCTATGGTTTAGTTGGGCGCTGATTTCTCCAGTGAGTGCAGTTTATATCTGAGACACCAGAGGGCGCCGGTGTGACAGGCCGAGAAGAGGAGAAGATTAGAGCAGCCTGTCAGGTTCTTGTGGTTCTTGTAGTCCATCAGTCTGTAATGGAGCAGTAATACTAGCTGACATGATGGCAATAAGGGGAATACGAGGTGATGTCCTCAGGAGGCGCCAACTGTCACCTTCATCTGTTAAGTGCAGCATGGCAAATGGGAACAGGCTCTTGTTATGGGGGCTCTGCTGTGTTACTATGGGCTGGGGCGCTGGGGCGCCTGCTATGGCTAAGCTGAGTACTTATAGTTGGGGAATCCTAACTGGCATTGCCCGGGTATACATGGCAGCGTTCTGATAACAAAGTCCTGAGGAGTTACCCACAGTGCCCCCAGAACAGAGGCCCCCCCATAGTAATAGCAGCAAAGGTGTCCCCATAACTATGCCAGCCACAAGGTCCCCATATCACTACATGCTAGTGTCCCCGTAGTAGTGCCAGCCTACTGTCCCCTAGTAGTACCAGCCTAGTGTGCGCATGGTACTGCCAGCCTAGTGTCCCCGTAGCAGCGAAAGCCTCGTTCCCCTAAGTGCCAGCCTAGTATCCCCGTAGTACTGCCAGCCTAGTATCCCCCTAGCAGCACAAGGCTCGTGTCCCCATAGTAGTGCCCGCCTAGTGTCCGTGTAGTAGTGCCAGCCTCGTGTCCCCATAGTAGTGCCAGCCCAGTGTCCCCTTAGCATTGCCCGCCTAGTGTCCGTGTAGTAGTGCCCGCCTAGTGTCCGTGTAGTAGTGCCCGCCTAGTGTCCGTGTAGTAGTGCCCGCCTAGTGTCCGTGTAGTAGTGCCAGTCACACTGCCGGGGTTGAAAAACCATCTGTGAATTCAGTATGTAATATCTGTAGGGTAGCGGGCATTGGGCCGTGGGGTCCTGAATCTACAAGAGACCTGTGAGCTCTGGCAAAGTCGGACACAAGGGTTGTGGAGACGGATACTCTGCCCCTGTGTACCTGATAATAGACACCAGGTTTACCTGACAGGGTCTTAAATCAACCCTTTGCAATCCAATTTTGGATTCAGGGTTTCCTATGGGGGCTTTCTCTTTCTGCCATTATACAATGGTGCCATCTGCTGGCTAGAGCCAGTACTGCGGTATAGGACATACTGAGAGGCCTCTGACAACAGAGCGGCCAGTAATATACAGTAAGAATACCCTGCCAGACGTCTTCCGACATCAGAACTGTACAGCCTTCAATCAGAATGTCTTTAGACGTCAGACAGTGGATTGGAAAGGGTCAAGTTTTGCTCCAAAATAGCTGCTGGGACACTATTTACAAATCATGCTAGGGCTTGATATTCTATCTATCTATCTATCTATCTATCTATCTATCTATCTATCTATCTCATATCTATCTATCTATCTATCTCATATCTATCTATCTCATATCTATCTATCTCATATCTATCTATCTATCTCATATCTATCTATCTATCTCATATCTATCTATCTATCTCATATCTATCCATCTATCTATCTATCTCATATCTATCTATCTATCTATCTATCTATCTCATATCTCTCTATCTCATATCTATCTATCTATCTCATATCTCTCTATCTCATATCTATCTATCTATCTATCTCCTATCTATCTATCTATCTCCTATCTATCTATCTATCTATCTATCTATCTATCTATCTATCTATCTATCTATCTATCTATCTATCTATCTATCTCATATCTATCTATCTATCTATCTCATATCTATCTATCTATCTCATATCTATCTTCTATCTATCTATCTCATATCTATCTATCTATCTATCTATCTATCATCTATCTATCTCATATCTATCTATCTATCTCATATCTATCTATCTATCTCATATCTATCTATCTATCTCATATCTATCTATCTATCTATCTATCTATCTATCTATCTATCTATCTATCTCATATCTATCTATCTATCTCATATCTATCTATCTCATATCTATCTATCTATCTATCTATCTATCTATCTATCTATCTATCTATCTATCTATCTCATATCTATCTATCTATCTCATATCTATCTATCTATCTATCTATCTCATATCTATCTATCCATCTATCTCATATCTATCTAACTATCTATCTATCTTCTGTCTATCTATCTATCTATCTATCTATCTATCTCATATCTATCTATCTATCTCATATCTATCTATCCATCTATCTCATATCTATCTAACTATCTATCTATCTTCTGTCTATCTATCTATCTATCTATCTATCTATCTATCTATCTATCTCATATCTATCTATCTATCTATCTCATATCTATCTATCCATCTATCTCATATCTATCTAACTATCTATCTATCTTCTGTCTATCTATCTATCTATCTATCTATCTCATATCTATCTATCTATCTATCTATCTATCTATCTATCTATCTATCTATCTCATATCTATCTATCTATCTCATATCTATCTATCTATCTATCTATCTATCTCATATCTATCTATCCATCTATCTCATATCTATCTAACTATCTATCTATCTTCTGTCTATCTATCTATCTATCTATCTATCTATCTCATATCTATCTATCTATCTATCTATCTATCTATCTCATATCTATCTATCCATCTATCTCATATCTATCTAACTATCTATCTATCTTCTGTCTATCTATCTATCTATCTATTTGTCTACTCTCCCTCTTTCTCTATGAGAGACAGATATGGGATAAAGTGATACCAGATAGAGAGTGATACATAAGTGGTGATAACGTCTTTATTAACTGATGTGGCTCGTTCATATTGCACATGTAGCTGCAGCGACTCTTCCTCTATACACATTTGCTACTCAGTACAGTCTCCATTAGTAGTGATGCATTTGTGCCCCCGTTGAACCCAACTCTCCAATCCTCTTTGAGAAAAGTCTGGTGTTCACCGTCGTATCGGCTTCCTTCACTTGAATCCACGATTCGTGCCCGTGGTCACAGTTGGGGGTCTCCCAGCGTGGTTTGTCTTCCATCCTGCTTCCCCATCCGTAAACGTCTTCATCCACCTGTGAGCATGGCTGTATAGAGGAAGAGTCGCTCCAACCGCAGGAGCAACTTTTACCCACGCTTTAATAATATTATTATTATTATTATTAATAGCTTTAACCAGGCATTAACCTCATTATTCATTATTGCCGGCCTTCATACTCGGCCTCCGCCCCCATAGGCTAATACCCCTCTGCACCTTCAACAGAGCTGTCACTGCTTCATGTTTGTTAAGTATCTGATTGATTATTTCATTTGTGATCATCCACTGTTCTCCCCTTCCCCTTTTTTTTTCTGTAACCCCTCCCCCCCTTTTATCAATCAAAAATAAAGAATGTATATAAAAAATTAAAAAAAAACAGTAGATATGAGACAGATAGATATATATATACTGAGGCGCTCCATACGTCTTCCCTCTCGCACACATATAGCTATCCGCTGCCTCCGGCTCCTCCAGGACCTCTCTAATATGCAGGTTGTTATGTGTCTTTTCCATATAATTACATGTAATTTGCAGTTTCTTGTGTGGTGAGTCAGTACAGCAACCGTCACTGACTGCGTACAACATCCGGCCGCTCCGTGTCCTCACTGACTGCGTACAACATCCGGCCGCTCCGTGTCCTCGCTGACTCCGTACAACATCCGGCCGCTCCGTGTCCTCACTGACTGCGTACAACATCCGGCCGCTCCATGTCCTCGCTGACTGCGTACAACATCCAGCCGCTCCGTGTCCTCGCTGACTGCGTATAACATCCGGCCGCTCCGTGTCCTCGCTGACTGCGTACAACATCCGGCCGCTCCGTGTCCTCGCTGACTGCGTACAACATCCGGCCACTCCATGTCCTCACTGACTGCGTACAACATCCAGCTGCTCCATGTCCTCGCTGCCTCCGTACAACATCCGGCCGCTCCGTGTCCTCGCTGACTGCGTACAACATCCAGCCGCTCCGTGTCCTCGCTGACTGCGTACAACATCCAGCTGCTCCGTGTCCTCGCTGCCTCCGTACAACATCCGGCCGCTCCGTGTCCTCGCTGACTGCGTACAACATCCAGCTGCTCCGTGTCCTCGCTGACTGCGTACAACATCCAGCCGCTCCGTGTCCTCGCTGACTGCGTACAACATCCAGCCGCTCCGTGTCCTCGCTGACTGCGTACAACATCCGGCCGCTCCGTGTCCTCGCTGACTCCGTACAACATCCGGCCGCTCCGTGTCCTCGCTGACTGCGTACAACATCCGGCCACTCCATGTCCTCACTGACTGCGTACAACATCCGGCCACTCCGTATCCTCACTGACTGCGTACAACATCCGGCCACTCCGTGTCCTCGCTGACTGCGTACAACATCCGGCCGCTCCGTGTCCTCGCTGACTGCGTACAACATCCGGCCGCTCCATGTCCTCACTGACTGCGTACAACATCCAGCCGCTCCGTGTCCTCGCTGACTGCGTACAACATCCGGCCGCTCCATGTCCTCACTGACTGTGTACAACATCCGGCCGCTCCGTGTCCTCGCTGACTGCGTACAACATCCGGCCGCTCCGTGTCCTCGCTGACTGCGTACAACATCCGGCCGCTCCGTGTCCTCATTGACTGTGTACAACATCCGGCCGCTCCGTGTCCTCACTGACTGCGTACAACATCCGGCCGCTCCGTGTCCTCACTGACTGTGTACAACATCCGGCCGCTCCGTGTCCTCACTGACTGCATGCAACATCTAGCCGCTCCGTTTCCTCACTGACTGCGTGCAACATCCAGCCGCTCCGTGTCCTCGCTGACTGCGTACAACATCCGGCCGCTCCGTGTCCTCACTGACTGCGTACAACATCCGGCCGCTCCGTGTCCTCACTGACTGCGTACAACATCCAGCCCCTCCGTGTCCTCACTGACTGCGTACAACATCCGGCCCCTCCGTGTCCTCGCTGACTGCGTACAACATCCGGCCGCTCCGTGTCCTCGCTGACTGCGTACAACATCCGTCCGCTCCCTGTCCTCCCTGACTGCGTACAACATCCGGCTGCTCCGTGTCCTCGCTGACTGCGTACAACATCCGGCTGCTCCGTGTCCTCGCTGACTCCGTACAACATCCAGCCGCTCCGTGTCCTCGCTGACTGCGTACAACATCTGGCCGCTCCGTGTCCTCGCTGACTCCGTACAACATCCGGCCGCTCCGTGTCCTCGCTGACTGCGTACAACATCCGGCCACTCCATGTCCTCACTGACTGCGTACAACATCCGGCCACTCCGTATCCTCACTGACTGCGTACAACATCCGGCCGCTCCGTGTCCTCGCTGACTGCGTACAACATCCGGCCGCTCCATGTCCTCACTGACTGCGTACAACATCCAGCCGCTCCGTGTCCTCGCTGACTGCGTACAACATCCGGCCGCTCCATGTCCTCACTGACTGTGTACAACATCCGGCCGCTCCATGTCCTCCCTGACTGCGTACAACATCCGGCTGCTCCGTGTCCTCGCTGACTGCGTACAACATCCGGCTGCTCCGTGTCCTCGCTGACTCCGTACAACATCCGGCCGCTCCGTGTCCTCGCTGACTGCGTACAACATCTGGCCGCTCAGTGTCTGGGCTGACTGTGTACAACATCCAGCCGCTCCGTGTCCTCGCTGACTGCGTACAACATCCGGCCGCTCCGTGTCCTCGCTGACAGCGTACAACATCCGGCCGCTCAGTGTCTTCGCTAACTGCGTACAACATCCGGCTGCTCTGTGTCCTCGCTGACTGCGTACAACATCCGGCCGCCCCGTGTCCTCGCTAACTGCATACAACATCCGGCCGCTTCGTGTCCTCGCTGACTCCGTACAACATCCGGCCGCTCCGTGTCCTCGCTGACTCCGTACAGCATCCAGCCGCTCCGTGTCCTCGCTGACTCCGTACAACATCCGGCCGCTCCGTGTCCTCGCTGACTCCGTACAACATCCAGCCGCTCCGTGTCCTCGCTGACTCCATACAACATCCGGCCGCTCCGTGTCCTCGCTGACTGCGTACAACATCCAGCTGCTCCGTGTCCTCACTGACTGCGTACAACATCCAGCCGCTCCGTGTCCTCGCTGACTGCGTACAACATCCGGCCGCTCCGTGTCCTCGCTGACTGCGTACAACATCCGGCCGCTCCATGTCCTCACTGACTGCGTACAACATCCGGCCACTCCGTGTCCTCGCTGACTGCGTACAACATCCGGCCGCTCCGTGTCCTCGCTGACTGCGTACAACATCCGGCCGCTCCGTGTCCTCATTGACTGTGTACAACATCCGGCCGCTCCGTGTCCTCACTGACTGTGTACAACATCCGGCCGCTCCGTGTCCTCACTGACTGTGTACAACATCCGGCCGCTCCGTGTCCTCACTGACTGCATGCAACATCTAGCCGCTCCGTTTCCTCACTGACTGCGTGCAACATCCAGCCGCTCCGTGTCCTCGCTGACTGCGTACAACATCCGGCCGCTCCGTGTCCTCACTGACTGCGTACAACATCCAGCCCCTCCATGTCCTCACTGACTGCGTACAACATCCAGCCCCTCCGTGTCCTCACTGACTGCGTACAACATCCGGCCCCTCCGTGTCCTCGCTGACTGCGTACAACATCCGGCCGCTCCGTGTCCTCGCTGACTGCGTACAACATCCGTCCGCTCCCTGTCCTCCCTGACTGCGTACAATATCCGGCCGCTCCGTGTCCTCGCTGACTGCGTACAACATCCGGCTGCTCCGTGTCCTCGCTGACTCCGTACAACATCCGGCCGCTCCGTGTCCTCGCTGACTGCGTACAACATCTGGCCGCTCAGTGTCTGGGCTGACTGCGTACAACATCCGGCCGCTCCGTGTCCTCGCTGACAGCGTACAACATCCGGCCGCTCAGTGTCTTCGCTGACTGCGTACAACATCCGGCCGCTCAGTGTCCTCGCTAACTGCGTACAACATCCGGCTGCTCTGTGTCCTCGCTGACTGCGTACAACATCCGGCCGCCCCGTGTCCTCGCTAACTGCATACAACATCCGGCCGCTTCGTGTCCTCGCTGACTCCGTACAACATCCGGCCGCTCCGTGTCCTCGCTGACTCCGTACAGCATCCAGCCGCTCCGTGTCCTCGCTGACTGCGTACAACATCTGGCCCCTCCGTGTCCTCACGGACTACGTAAATATCCGACCGCTCCGTGTCCTCGCTGACTCCGTACAACATCTGGCCACTCCGTGTCCTCGCTCATTCTGTACAATATCCGGCCGCTCCGTGTCCTCACTGACTTCGTACAATATCCGTCCGCTCCGTGTCGTTGGTGACTCAGTACAGTGGCCGGCCGCTCCGTGTCCTCGCTCACTCTGTACAATGGCCGGCCGCTCCGTGTCCTCGCTGACTTCATACAATATCCGTCCGCTCCGTGTCGTTGGTGACTCAGTACAGTGGCCGGCCGCTCCGTGTCCTTGCTCACTCTATACAATGGCCGGCCGCTCCGTGCCCTCTCTCACTCTGTACAATGGCCGGCCGCTCCGTGTCCTTGCTGACTTCATACAATGGCCGGCCGCTCCGTGTCCTCACTGACTGCGTACAACATCCAGCCCCTCCGTGTCCTCACTGACTGCGTACAACATCCAGCCCCTCCGTGTCCTCACTGACTGCGTACAACATCCGGCCCCTCCGTGTCCTCGCTGACTGCGTACAACATCCGGCCGCTCCGTGTCCTCGCTGACTGCGTACAACATCCGTCCGCTCCCTGTCCTCCCTGACTGCGTACAACATCCGGTCGCTCCGTGTCCTCGCTGACTGCGTACAACATCCGGCTGCTCCGTGTCCTCGCTGACTCCGTACAACATCCGGCCGCTCCGTGTCCTCGCTGACTGCGTACAACATCTGGCCGCTCAGTGTCTGGGCTGACTGTGTACAACATCCAGCCGCTCCGTGTCCTCGCTGACTGCGTACAACATCCGGCCGCTCCGTGTCCTCGCTGACAGCGTACAACATCCGGCCGCTCAGTGTCTTCGCTGACTGCGTACAACATCCGGCCGCTCAGTGTCCTCGCTAACTGCGTACAACATCCGGCTGCTCTGTGTCCTCGCTGACTGCGTACAACATCCGGCCGCCCCGTGTCCTCGCTAACTGCATACAACATCCGGCCGCTTCGTGTCCTCGCTGACTCCGTACAACATCCGGCCGCTCCGTGTCCTCGCTGACTCCGTACAGCATCCAGCCGCTCCGTGTCCTCGCTGACTGCGTACAACATCTGGCCCCTCCGTGTCCTCACGGACTACGTAAATATCCGACCGCTCCGTGTCCTCGCTGACTCCGTACAACATCTGGCCACTCCGTGTCCTCGCTCATTCTGTACAATATCCGGCCGCTCCGTGTCCTCACTGACTTTGTACAATATCCGTCCGCTCCGTGTCGTTGGTGACTCAGTACAGTGGCCGGCCGCTCCGTGTCCTCGCTCACTCTGTACAATGGCCGGCCGCTCCGTGTCCTCGCTGACTTCATACAATATCCGTCCGCTCCGTGTCGTTGGTGACTCAGTACAGTGGCCGGCCGCTCCGTGTCCTTGCTCACTCTATACAATGGCCGGCCGCCCCGTGCCCTCTCTCACTCTGTACAATGGCCGGCCGCTCCGTGTCCTTGCTGACTTCATACAATGGCCGGCCGCTCCGTGTCCTCGCTCACTCTGTACAATGGCTGGCCGCTCCGTGTCCTCGGTCACTCTGTACAATGGCCAACCGCTCCGTGCCCTCGCTCGCTCTGTACAATGGCCGGCCGCTCCGTGTCCTCGCTGACTTCATACAATGGCCGGCCGCTCCGTGTCCTCGCTGACTTCATACAATGGCCGGCCGCTCCGTGTCCTCGCTCACTCTGTATAATGGCCAGCCGCTCCGTGTCCTCGCTCATTCTGTACAATGGCCGGCCGCTTCGTGTCCTCGTTGGCTGCCTCTTTTGTATTACTTACAAGAGACGGGATACTTTTCATTTTTTGTAATTTTTTTTTAGTACATAAGTCCAAAAGTTGATTAATCCCTAATATATCCTTCTGCAGGTCAGACATTAGCTTCTGTGATACAGAGCTTTAAATCTTCTGCATATATAACATTCTTGATACCTGCAACCCCTACTAAAGGGAGCTAATGGTATATCATTTCTACATAGATCTGAATTATGACAGTATACAGTTTGCTCACTCTAGTGGTGACTACAGGTAGCTAAAATTTTCTCTTTCAAAGGGAACTTATCACGTCCAATAAGCGCCTTAAACTAAGTTTTATGACAGTTGCTGCAGAGTTCGGAGGTGTACTTTTTATACTTACCTGGCTCCCTGAAGTCGGCGCTTGGTCCGTGTGCTTAACTCTTTTCTTCTGTCAATGCATGCACGCTCCCATCGACCTGTGTGTGCATGGTCGCTTACTGAAGAAAAGAGTCATGTAAAATGGGGATGTACTACAACCCTGTGACGTCAGCCTTTTTAGAATGAGCACTAAGGATTTGTGCCACTACAAGCCCTATTTCATTAGTGATCAAGGGTGCGAAGAATCAACCTAAGGATCCTGGAAAGGTAGGTGGCAAGCCAAGTCCTCCTGAAGGGGTCCTATTTGGAACTTTGTTGTAGGGCCCCCTCACGTCTGAATATGCCCCCGAGCACCAGCCATACTGCACATAATAGTTCTGGTTATAGTGTGGATATACACTGATTAATCGCAGCGTTAGGGAACCTACTCATTAACGGGTTGGTCACCTATTTGGGCTATCACAGCTTTCAGATGTCAGGGAACATCCGTACTGGACTGGCCCCATGCCAGCCGCAGCAGCTCCGTCACTTGGTGCTCATTTTGGGGATAAGTGGGAGCAGATCTCACAGCCCTTTCCAGCATATTCCAGACATGTCCAATGGGGTTACAATCCGATGAGTTTGGGGGCTACGTCAGTGCGGAGAGTTCATTGCGGTGTTCCTCCAACCGCTCCCTAGTGATCTGAGTTCGAAGACACAGAGTCCTGTTGTAGATGGGACTGTGGTAGGGGAAGACTTCCTGAAAGTACGGGAGTAGGTGTTCAGCTAACAGGTCCTTGTAGCATTCACCATTCATGGATTGTGGTTTGATGGCCAACGGTCTTAGACCATGCCAGGAAAATGTTCCCCAGACCATGATACAACCATCACTGGCCTGTTATACTTCAGCAATGCACCCATGGGATATGACTGCATGCTATACCAGATGTGGACACGGACAGCCATATCAGCAGGAAACAGGACTCGTCACTGCAGAGGATCTTCTACCATGTGTCCAAGGTCCATTGATGTATTTCCTGGGCCCATAATAGGCATTGTTTGGAATGCTGAAGGGTCATCAGGGGCACCCTTGTTAGTCTTTGGCTATGGAACCTGAGTCGATGCAAGGTACGCTGCATGGTCATTGTGGAAATTTGTCTAACATCTACACTATTGTACTGCTGGGTCAGTTGGTCCACTGTGGCACAGCGTCGATGAGATACCAGACGTGCCACCTGATGCTCGCCTCTAGGATCAACCACATGTGGCCTTCTGCTGTGTGATCTTCTGTCAGATGTCTGGCCGTGGTTCAACCAGTCTTGGTTCACTCTTGATACCGCTGTTTGGGAACAGCCAACAAATATGACTGTTTTATAAATACTGGCACCACACCTCCGGCCACCAACAATCTGTCCGCAGTTAAAGTCACACTAGTCACCATATTTACCCATGACTGCCAAATGATACCTTCTAAGAGAGAGGATAGGTCGTGACATGTCCATCACGTGGTACCACATCACTGATACAAAATGTCTTGCGCCAGTCGTTTCTAATGCAGTGATCACTCAGTGTAATAGTGTATATACTGTGTATCAGCAGTAGGAGCTTCATATCCATCCAGGCACTGTATGTACTGTAGCAAACTATGTGCTCTCTTTTATCCGCAGCGTGAAGCTGGACTGAATATCCTATAGGAATCCAATTATCACCTTAAGGAAGAGCCTTGGTCCATTAGAAAATGTTTCACAAGTGGTTGGCATCTCCTCAGCCGTTGGAACCCATGCGAACCGGTACGAGGATATAGAGGGGTAGTAATGTGTAGTAATCACCATGTCTATGCTCTCATCTGTCATAGAATCCTAGAGTTGGAAGGGACCTCCAGGGTCATCTGGTCCACCCCCCTGCTCTCCAGATATTTGTAGACCACTATTAAGTCTCCTCTCAAACTTGCAAGCTAAACATTCCCAGATCCTTTAACCGTTCCTCATAGGACATGATTTGCAGACGGCTCATCATCTTGGTGACTCTTCTCTGAACTTGCTCCAGTTTGTCGATGTCTTTTTTTAAAGTGGGGTGCCAGAACTGGACACAGTATTCCAGATGAGGTCAGACTAAGGAAGAGTAGAGGGGGATAATTGCTTCACGTGATCTAGACTCTATGCTTCTCTTAATACATCCCAGAATTTTGTTTGCCTTTTTGGCTGCCTCATCACATTGTTGACTCATGTTCAGTCTGTGATCTATTAGTATACTCAAGTCCTTTTCACATGTACTGCTGCTTAGCCCAATTCCTACCATCCTGTATGTGCTTTTTTTTCCATTTTTCTAGCCCAGATGTAGGACTTTGCATTTCTCACTGTTAAATACCATATTGTTAGTTGCCTCCCCCTCCATTGTTATTGCGCTGCTAACCTTAAACCTGTGCATACAAAATTTACAAGCAATTCAGTGGAAGTAGAATTTAGTATAATATATATACAAGCCCAACATAGGTGCAAAAACATACAAACATGCCCGCTGGGGTAGGTGTTTAGCATATCTCCTAACTTTCAGATAGAAGACAAAGGGACAGTAGTCTGTGTCCTGCCATTCTAGCTGCACTTGAAGCTCCTTATAAGCAATGCCAGTCACAGGGTGCAAGTAAACTTCAGTCACTGATGAACTGGTGTAGAATCGGGTGTAAAATAAATGCTTTGACCATCCAGATGTATGTACAGATGCTGCCCAACATGGCTGCTATGGGGCCCTTGGAGAGAAGGGGCCCAGCTCTGATTGGTCCCATCCCTCTTTCTAAATGCACTGTTTGCAAACAATCAGGTAGAAGAAATTGGCCCCAGGTCATGAAAAGTCACGTAGGGGGAAGCAAACCCAAGGCGCTTCTGTCCCGGATGGTAAAACCCAGCACCATAATGGGGGGCATTTTAATCCTTGCTATGTACGGTTGTCTTTATTGCAGCACTTCTAATATATTTTGTCTTTCTGACTTACAGTTGTGTATTACTGTGAGAGCAACGAGGACTCTGAGGTGAGCGGCTCGGTGGGATTGGGAATGTTGCTTCTATAAACTTCTAAAATCCTTGCAACTAAAAAAATTAAATAAATCTTGTATAGCGCCAAATTATTCCGCAGCGCTTTCACGTAATTTATGAATTACCCACCCACCATGCTGGGTACTCATTTTACCAACCATGGGAGCCTGAGTCGACCTTGAGCGGCTACCTGAACCATTCAGGGATAGAATTTGCAACCTTCAGGTCGTGAACGAGAGCTTAGGACTGCATTTCTGCTGCCTTAGTACTCTGTGCCACATGGGGCTCAATTAAAATTATCCTGGGGTGGAAGAATGTCAGGGGATCCTTCTATGCGATAGTCTATTAATTATTTGTCTTGTTCCACTCAGGACTCCTGTTATGCTTGTTGCGCAGAGGATGAGTCCACAGAAGACATTATCAAATCGGAATACAATTCTAATGGCGCCCCAATCATAGAAGAGGAAGAGCCCAAAACCGTCTTGGGAGCTGAAAAGTGGGAGTGGATATGTTGGGCTGGACAGGTAAAATGTACATGGAACAAATCTATATCGATGTGCACCATCCCATTCACTACTGTGCTATCATGAGTCTGTCACTAGTACCAGTCTGTAAAGGGGTCATAAGTCAGGTTGACCCAAATCCCCATCTTCAACGTTGACCTAAACCAATACTGTCCCGTGCAGTCTACCAGCCCTTCAACATTAGCAAACATGGTTGGCCGCTCCAGGAGTTGCACAGTCCTCCTCTCTTACAACTGATGAAACGGAGGTCAGCTGGTGTTGAGCACTTTAGTTCCCATGTAGATTATGGATTCTAGTAGAGGACTTTCCACTTAGATGGTACTTTGGATGAGAGTGCGGAGATCACTAGTCCTATCAGTCCTCACCTAAGATCAATATTGAGTGTCCCTCTCAGGTTTCCATTTTCAAATGATATTGTTGGTGTCCATATTGCATTCATAGGAGAACCCAGAGCCCAACAAGAAGACGGCTATAAACTGGACTCAAAAGCAAGTTGATTATGAAGACCAGAACAATCCAGCTTACGTCCCTCGGAGAGGAGACTTCTTTCAGCATGACTTACGACGCACCAATGATAGGACACCCAGGTGAGATCATGAGGATAAAACAACATGGTATTTATTAGCAGCTGTCTTTGCACCATGAGTTGGGTCTGAAAATCAACGGCCCGAGTCATATCTAACTTTCTATCTGGTTACAGGCCACAGAAGCGAAACATTCGAAAGCATGAGGGGTACTGGAAACATGATAAATTTAACGAGAATAAGCAAGCCCCCAAGACTCGAGAAGAGCTCATAACTACGTATGGATTTGACATCCGGGCTTGCCAAAATCCAGATGAGATTCGCCTACGTCCATCAACTCAACAAAGGTATCTTCACTAGTTTGAGGAAACCCAGGTCTTTAGTAATGTAGTACCCACCATGATGCTTTTACACCCCTCTGCTTTCCATCATTTAAAACTTAGCAACTGCTATGAAAAGTGGAGATAAAGAGCTGCCAGGTGCCTATTATGCCACTTATCTTCAGGACAAGGAATAGTATCAGAGAGGTAAACTCCAAACTCAGCCGTCTGGGAACTGTTTGATGTTCCCCGTAGACATTGAGTTCTCTTGACAAACGTCTATTGACCTTGTCCTGATGGCACTGCCAGTCGCTAATAGCCTGTACAATCATCTACAATGTCATGACATATAAGTCAAAGAAAACTCCTTCTACATCTGCACCAGTGGCAGAGCACAACCTAAAGTGATTATGGAGCTACCAGTCCCTAACTATTGCCGGATAACCTTAAAGGGGCTCTCCCATTTCTATTTATTGATGATCTATCTTCAGGATAGATCACGCTAAAAACGCTCATTGTTGCCCTCATCCACTCCCTACTCGATTATTGTAACTCGTTGCTGATCGGCCTCCCCTGCACCAGACTCTACCCTCTCCAATCCATCCTGAATGCGGCAGCCAGGCTCATCTTCCTGTCCAGCCGCCACTCGGACGCCTCTGCCCTGTGCCAGTCACTGCACTGGCTGCCCGTCAAATACAAAATACAAGTTCAACTCACTACCCTCATTCTCAAAGCTCTCAACAGCACCGCCCTACATTGCCTCCCTCATCTCAATTCACCACCCAGCCCGGGCTCTCCGCTCTGCTAATTGAAATCAGACCGAGTGCCCCTCTAACTCGAACCTCCCATTCCCGCCTCCAAGACTTCTCCAGAGCAGCACCAGTCCTCTGGAACGCGCTACTAAAAACTATCTGGGCAATCACTAACACACTAAACTTCAGGCGTGCTCTAAAAACGCACCTCTTCAGGGAGGCATACCATATCCCCTAAACCAAACCCCTCGGTACTCCGCCTGATAACATGCTCCCTGTCCCACCAACTGCAGCTTTTGCTAGCCGTAATCAGTCAGCATCTGCAGTCATACCGACTCTGCCACTATACGGCCTGACCATTGTCTGTGTATACCATCCCTCACTCTTCACCTCGCCATACCATCCACATCTCCAGCCACTTTACCTTCTGTATCACCTCACTATTTGTAGTATGTAAGCTCATTGGAGCAGGACCCTCACCCCTACTCTTTCCATCAACTGATTACTATATGTAACTGTGGTCTTGTTTTATTTCTCCTGTATTGTAAGCACTACGGAATATGTTGGCGCTATAAAAATAAACATCATTATTATTATGAATAGCAGATTGGTAGAGGTCTGTCACTTGGGATCCCCACCAATCAGCTGTTTCGCCAGGCCCCTATTCTAGTGTACAGAGCTGCTGCTGTATTGTCAAAAGTAGACAGCACCATACATTGTGCAGTGGCCGAGGCTGGTATTGCAAGCTGAGTCCCATTCACTTAAATGAGAATGAGCCTGCAGTATCACTCCGGGCCACTGCACAAAGTACGGAGCTGTCCGCTTTTAGCAATACAACAGCTCTGCAAACTCTGAAAGATGATTGGTGAGGCCTAGGCAGCAGACCCCCTCATAGGATAGGGAATAACTTGCTGATCAGTGAGGGTCTCACGACTCAGACCTCAATCAATCCGAATAATGGGGGTCCCATGTCCCTCGTTCTCCTCACTACGGGATTACTGCACCCCCACAGTGAAGAGAGGACTAAATAGAATGCTGGTTGCACAAGCTCGCTGACGCTCCATTTACTTTCATTGGGACTCCTGGAGATAGCCAAATGCCAAACACTTGGGTACTTCTGTCAGCCCCACGGACAAGCATGCAGCGCCAACTGTGTATCCTCGGCCGGTGCTCTATGCATTCTCATGTTACTACAGGGGAAGAGAAGCGACTCGGATGGAGGTACGGTAGACGGCAGATGGAGGTATGGGAACTCCTTTCTCAAGATCGGTTGGGTCTCAATGGTGAGACTCCCAGCAATCAGCAAGGTCTCCCCTATCCACAGGGGGATTCTGTAATTCTGGTACAACCCCTTTAAGTCTGACCATTAAATGTGTTGATGAGAAATGCTGTTTTAAGGAAAAGCCTGCAGTTCCCTCTTAAAGATGAAGTTCCTTTCGTTTCAGATACAAAAGTTGTCATAAGATGAAGTTCCGAATTAAACGGCAAAGAAAACAGATAAAGCATTCGAAATATTCTGGTTCGGCCCCTCAGATAAGTGCCTATAAGGAGCTCCAAGATTATCACAACAGGCAATGTCCTTCTAGGGAGACCCCTTCTGATCATGGTGGATGCAAAGACAAACAGCCGGCCGAATTAGCCCAACATGAGAGCCCTGGCCCCAGTTCTAAGCCGGAACTTCGTCAAGAGCCAAATGTAGGGTCCTCACAGCAAGAAAACAGAGCAAACCTGACAGTGAAGAAAGAAGTAGTAGATCAAAGACGGCCGACTCCAAAAGCATCGTTGGCGAGGATATTGTCAGAGCTTCAATCAGTCCGGTTAAAACGGAGAAGTGATAGAATTTGATATCGCTACTTTTTATGAATGAGAACCCCATCCTCCCATACGTCCAGCAGATCAATTAAAACTGGCAAACAGACCGATGTCAACGCGTAGTCATTCATGGTACAAACTAACACGGCCTCTTATAAATAGGGCCCTTTAGGGCGATCATTGGGCGCAGATGCCCCCGACAGTTGTCCCAGCCAATAACTACTCCTATGCTTTCACTCAGGAGCGAGGATGATGAGGCAGAGCGGTGAGTTTCGGGAGTGAGCAGGGGGAAACGGGGGGGGGGGGGGGAGAGGGAGAGAGATATCTCCCCTCCGTTCCACCAACACTCTCCCCCGCTGCTCCCCGCCTGCCGCCGGCACCTGAATCTTTTCTTCGAAGCGGGCAGGTACTCGCTAAGGGCAATGCTCGCTCGAGTAATTGCCCTTAGCGAGTATGCTCGCTCATCTCTAGTTGAGATGGATGCAGTATGTGGTTTAGCATTCTCTTGCGGAAATATGCAAGGCCTTACCTGAAAGAGAGGTTGTCTGGATGGGTGCATATGATGTTCTAAAACCTCTCTATACTGCTCAGCATTGATAGTGCCTTTCAAGATGTGTAAGCTGCCCATGCCATAAGCACTAATGTAACCCCATACAATCACACATGCAGGATTTTGAACTGTTTGCTGATAACAGGCTGGATGGTCCCGCTCCTCTTGAGTCCGTAGGACATGGAGTCTGTGATTTCCAAAAAGAATTTCAAATTTTGATTCATCTGACCACTGAACAATTTTCCATTTTGCTTCTGTTTTAAATGAGCTTTGGCCCAGAAAAGACACCGGCATTTCTGGACTGTGTTGAGATATGGCTTCTTCATTCCACGATACAGCTTTAACTTGCATTCATGGCCCGCATGGTGCAGTGATTACGCCTGAGGACCCGTAGATCCTGAGCATCCAATATTGTCAGCCTTGTCCCTTGCGCACATGAATTTCTCCAGATTTTCCGAACCCTTTGATGATATTATGTACTGTAGATGGTGGGATATTCAAAGTCTTCGTTGAGGAACATTTTTCTAAAATTGTTCCGCAATGTTTAGATGCAGTTTTCCACAGATTGGCGAACCTTTGACAATCTTTGCTTCTGAGAGACTCTGCCTCTCTATCATGCTTTGTTGTATACATGGTGATGTGACGTGGGCTGCATTCCCACGAACGTATATCGGCTCGGTTTTCACGCCGAGCCGATATACGTTCTACTCATCTGCAGGGGGGGGGGGGGGAGGATGGAAGAGCCAGGAGCAGGAACTGAGCTCCCGCCCCCTCTCTGCTTCCTCTCCGCCCCTCTGCACTATTTGCAATGGGGAGAGGCGGGGGCGGATTCTCAGAACGTAGCCCCGCCCTGCCCCGCCTCTCCCCATTGCAAATAGTGCAGAGGGGCGGAGAGGAGGCAGAGAGGGGGCGGGAGCTCAGTTCCTGCTCCTGGGCTCTTCCAGCCTCCCCCCCCTGCACACGAGGACAACGTATATCGGCTCGGCGTGAAAACCGAGTCGATATACGTTCGTCTGAATGCAGCCTTACAAGAGAATTGACCCTCCAGCTGATTTTCATTAGTACCACTTGCTTTTCCAGATTTTTTTTACTGCTGCCCCAACTTTTATGAAATGTGTTGCTGCCATTAATTTCTGAATTAGTACATTTTTTTTTAAATGGGAGAATGTTTCCCTTTCACCTTCTGATCTGTTCTATGTTCTAGTGTGAATAAATTATGGTTGTATGAGATTTCCAAATCATTGCATTTTTTTTTTCTTTACATTTTTCACAGCGACCCAACTTTTTGGATTTTGGGTTGTAAATGGGTACAATATAACTTCCCCTCCACATATGATTAATTTCCTTAAGCAATATCAGTGGGATTAGTTGATTCATCCAATCCCTTTGAAAATAAGATGCCTCCAGCAGGGCTGGTTCACTATTGAAATAAACATCCAATTGTCCATGGTTATGGGGGTATGAGAGAGTTGTTAGTCAAACGAGTGTTGGGCTGAAAACCATCTAGCTTGGCAGAGGAAGACCACTCAGCGATTCTTTTTTTTCTCCTTTCTCTTTAACCCCTTAATGACATGGCCTATTTTGGCGTTGGGGACCAAGCGATTTTTGGTATTTTTCCATCTCCATTTTTCAAAAGCCATAATTTTTTTATTTTTCCTTCGACGCTGCCGTATAAGGGCTTGTTTTTTGCGCGGCGAGCTGTAGTTTTTATCGGTGCCACCTTTGAGTACATAGACTATATCGTAAAACTTTTATTATTTTTTTTTTATGATAGCAGGGGGGAAAAACGCATCAATTCTGCCATAGATTTTTTTTTTTACAGCGTTAATCATGCAGCATAAATGACACACTAAATTTTTTCTGCGGGTCGGTACGGTTACAGCGATACCAAAATTCTTATATTTTTTTTTAGGTTTTTACACTTTTTTGCAATAAAACCCCTTTTTTTTGGAAATCTTTTTTTTTTCTCTATAACTGCATTCAAAGTCCGGTAATTTTTTTATTTTTCTATGTACGGAGCTCTGTGAGGGCTTATTTTTTGCGAGACGAGCTGTAGTTTTTATTGGTACCATTTTGGGGAATGTACGGCTTTTTTGATCACTTTTATTGCATTTTTTGGGAGGCAAAATGCTAAAAATTAGCATTTTGCCTGCTTTTTAGCGTTTTTTTTACGCTTTTTGCCATACAAAATAAAAAGTGTTTTCAACTTTTTGTACACGTTGCTACGGACGCGTCAATACCAAATATGTGGGGTTAAAAAATTTTTTTTACCTTTTTTTATGCTAATATTAAAAAAAAGCACAAAAAAGTGGTTTTTTTACTTTTTTTTTTTTACATTTTTAAAAATTTTTTTTTACACAATTTGTGTCCCTCTGAGGGACTTGCAGCACTGTACCTATGATAGCTGTGATAAGGCATGGCAGAGCTACTGCCCTGCCATGCCTTATCGCTTATACAGCGATCATAGGCATTGGCAACACAGGACGCCAGTGTCTGGCATCCTGTTGCCATGGCGACAGGCCAGGCTCTCGCGATAACATCGCGAGAGCCGGCCGGAGACACAGAGGGAGCGCGCTCCCTCTGTGAACTCTTTCCCTGCCGCCATCTACTTAGATCGTGGCAGGGAAGGGGTTAACAGCGCGGGGGGGGGGGCATCTCCGATGACCCCCCGCTGTTGCAGCGGGACGCCGGCTGTGACTGACAACCGGCTCCTGCTGTGGGATAGCGCAAAAGTCAGTCATGATCTCGCGCTATCCCGATGACGTACCGGTACATCATATTGCGGGAAGTACCAGGCTCCCATGACGTAAAGGGGTAAGGGGTGCCAACCCCATTGAAAACAATGGGAGAACATCGCGATCCCCTGTTGCGGCTGTGATACCTGCGTCGGAAAATCCCTTTGGCCGTGGCGTGGGATGAAGGGATTCCCCACAGTGATGAAGGGAATCCGCGTGGGGATGAAGGGATTCCCCACAGTGATGCGAGGCTGTTTTTAAATGAAAATGCCTTGAATCCTGGGTTTTCACATGGATTGCGAGGGCGATATCGGGCCGTGAATCACAGCCCGATATCGCTCTCGCCAGTTTGGAGTCGGCCTTAAGGTAGCTATACATGGGGCTATGATTGCCCGAATCATTGCAGGAAACAGCATATCTGGGTGATAGTCATCTCATGTACATGTGGCTGCCGAGAAGTCACTGAGGAAGGAGTCGCACACCTTCCAGAGTCACTTGGTTTCTAGCACAGCTACAATATTCTTTTGGATAATCCATGTAAAGCTACTTCTACTAATGATGTCCTTGAAAATGACTACAAAGTACAGTACTATACTACATGCAATAGAACTATAATGGTATAGTAATATAATAGATTCATCATTTTGGGAGTGCCTTCAGTTGTGCCTTGCACCCATAATACACGGCAATAGGAAAGCAGGCACATGAATTGTATTAGGCTCCTCTCTGGTCCGGGCACAGAGGAGGTGAAGGAAGATCCAGTCACTGTGACACAGCCGGTGCGTGCCATGGATGCCGCCGGCGTGCAGACTCCTGACTGCGGCTGACTCATAACAAGGGGGCCACTTGCAAGGCAAATATTTATAGGATTGGAAATTAGCTCAGGCCGACGTTTGTCAGCTACAGCGGCCTGTAATAAGCGGGACGGGGAAGGGGGAGAGGAGTGACCAACGCAGATCATTTCAAGAAGATGCCAGGTCTGTTTCCAATCGCACTGTCTCCTGTCCTGCAGTTACATAATAATGGCACCAAAAGTACATTCGCAGGAAATTAACATTTTGTCTTCTTTTCTTCATTTGCATTGAGATTCATGACCTCCCAAATCCTCTTTATCTTATATTAAACCGTCCCATTTACTTACGCTTATAGTTATGCAGTTTTTACCCTTAGTAAAATAATAGAACTTGGTCAGCGGCGGAAAGCCCCATTAGAAGGGTTTCCGCACTCAAAGGGGTTGTACGGTAATCTAATATTGATGATTTATCCTTAGTATGATGGGTGGTGTCTGTCAATCGGGAGCCCCACGATCAGCTGATTGAAGAAGGAGGATGGAGCCTCTTCATACCAGGCATATATGTCGTAGAGTGGCTGTCCCTGGTATAGTAGCTCAATCCCATTCCCTTCAATGGGACTTAGCTGCTCTCAAGAACTATGACTGGTAATTGTGATGTCACAGTCTGGAGAAGAGGCTGCAACCTCTTCTAACAGCTGATCCGTGGGGGTCCTGAACAGCAATCACCATTGATTAGATATTGATGACCTATCTTTTTAATAGGCCATCAATATTGGAGTCCCAGAAAACCCCTTTAAGATATTGTATACCCTAGCATTTGACTTTCAATCAATGTCTGTTCAGTGGAGGTTAGACCACTGTGACCCCTACAGATCACTTGAACATGGCAGCGAAGGTAACATAGTATGTTAGGCTGAATGAAGACAAGTTCCATCTAGTTCATTCTGTTTCAACTCCCCCTTGTTGATCCAAAGGAAGGCAACCCCCCCCCCCCCCCCCCCCCCAAACAACCAATTTCCCTCATTTGGAGGAAACAGATCCCTTCCTGACTTCATAATGGCAGCCAGAGTAATCCCTGGATCAGCACTTGAGATCAACAATCCGCTGGTAACCTAATATCTATATCCTGTAATACCATAGTGATCTAGAAAGACATCTAGTCCCCTCTTAAACTCCTCTATGGATTTTGCCATCACCACGTCCTCAGGCAGAGAGTTCCACAGTCTCACTGCTCTTACAGTAAAGAACCCCTGCTATGTTGGTGATTGAACCCTCTTTCTTCTAGACATAGAGGATGCCCTCTTGTTACCGTCGCAGTCCTGGGTATAAACAGATCATGGGTAGAGATGAGCGAGCATGCTTGCCCGAGCTTGATGCTCGTTCGAGTAGAAGCATACTCGATGGTGCTCGTTACTCAAGCGACCACCACGCCATGTTTGAGAAAAATTTTTGGCCCCTCTCCGCTTTACCACTTCCTGCTGTGACATGCCAGCGTGTGCACGTCTACCACAGTATGTGGTTGGGGAGAGAGAGAGGGGGGGGATGCTCGAGTCTCCCATTGACTTCAATGGGGTTTATTATTTGAACAGAGCTCTCGAATATTACAAAAAGCTCGGCTCGAATAACGAGCACCCGAGCATCTTGGTGCTCGCTCATCTCTAATCATGGGAGAGATCCTTGTATTGTCCCCACATGTATTTATACATAGCTATTTGATCACCCCTTAATCGTCTCTTTTCCAGGGTAAATAATCCTAATTTTGATAATATCTCTGGGTATTCCAGTCCCCTCATTCTGTTTTTTAGTTTAGTTGCCCTTCTTTGAACCCCCTCCAGTACCGTAACATCTTTCCTGAGTACCGGAACTGTACATAGTATTCCATGTGGGGCCTGACAAGTGCCTTATATAATGGGAGGATAATGTTCTCGTCCCTCGCCCCGATACCTTGACATGTCTTCTTCTAAATATTCCATAAACAGCACCAACCCCATTTAGACATGGTGCAGGTACTGCAAGCTAGCCCCATTCACTAGAGGGGTATTTTTCGGCAAAGTGCCTGGACGTTCTCGTGACCGCGGTGGGTGGGGACACTGCGGTCAGACCCCTATCCATCAGCCAATAATGACAGTATAATATGCTGTCACTTACTACTGCTGGAATACCCCTATAAGACAATGAACTAGGGGATCTATTATTATAGCAGTCAATAAAGGGTCATGTTTTGTGATTGAAGTAAAGTTGTGATGTTTGCAGTCCAGCTGCTTAACAGTAAATATATGTAGGATCCTTTACGCTTACATCAGTTATTCTCCCATTAATGACTCGTTGGAGGACTACAGAACCGGCAGACAGGTGTTAGTTATTAACATGTACATGGGAACATGTGTATTTACATAGCATCCCAATGCAAAGAGATTAATTTGCATCAGGCTGTAATTACAAGAAACAATCTGGCTAAGAATACTGCTTGTGCTTACGACATGCTATAAGCATAAAATATGATGGTCTGTTCCACCACTCGTCTTGACCCGTAGGGTCTGTGAGTCTGAGACAGGGGGCAGCTTTTTAGAAAGCCAGGCCTCACATAGTTTAGGTAATGTTTCTCCTTGTGGAGAGCACCACAAAGCTGTAGGAGCCCTGCACATCATGCAATGCGCCCTGGGAAGAAGCTATGCAAATGAGTGATGGGATAATGCCTCCACATTGCCAAGTGTAATAGGACACAGCGCTCACAGTGATTTCAACAGCAGTGAAGACGGCTATTACAGTTCCTCCCCTGACCACCTAGGGTATGAAAATATAGCAAGGACCCCGAGCGGCGGACCCCTACACATCAATCACTGAAGAATAGAGATGAGCGAACGTACTCGGATAAGCACTACTCGTCCGAGTAATTTGCTTTATCCGAGTATCTCGCCGCTCGTCCTGAAAGATTCGGGGCGCTCCGCTGCTGACAGGTGAGTCGCAGCGGGGAGCGGGGCAGAGCGGGCGGGAGAGAAGGAGAGAAAGATCTCCCCTCCGTTCCTCCCCGCTCTCCCCTAAAGCTCCCCGCTCCGCAGCGCGTCCCGAATCTTTCAGGACAAGCGGGGAGGTACTCGGATAAAGCACATTACTCGGACGAGTAGTGCTTATCCGAGTACGTTCGCTCATCTCTACTGAAGACCTATCCTGAGGATTGGTCATCGGTAGTTAAAGTCCCAGAATATGCTTTTAAATTCAACATTCCCAATTCTAAATTTCTCCATCTGCTGAATGATTATCAATGGGGTCAGACATTTTGATTTACGTAGTAGCCGTGTCTGTAATCGGGGCCCATCAGCTACCCCATTATGGCGGCTGCACACAGGCGTATTTGCATGCATATTTGAACAGAATCCACTGATTTGACTGGGTTCGTTCTCACCTGCTCCTGAGGCCTCCTTCACATGAATGATTTTCTGCAGCAAAGTTACATGCGTCAAAAAAAATCGCATCTAATAGAACCGATAGTTTCCCATGGGAGCCTTCAGATGAATCACACCAAAAAAGATAGGATATTAGGGACTGAAATTCCTGTCTGTGTGAAAAAATAGGTCTTGACCTATCGTAAGGTGACCAGACCTCCCAATTTAGACGGGACAGTAGTGCTTTCCACTGAGACCCCAGCAGGACAGCCCTTTGTCCCGCTTCTGGTGATGTCTGGTCACCAAACTATAACTTTTCGGTGCTGCGACCGCATTCACACACTGATGGCAGTGTGTGCATCCAGGATCTTCCTCTCCTGACCTCTCCTCCTTAGTTCTGCAGGAGAAGAGGTCAGGGGAGGAGGTGCTGCTGTGGGCACACAGACTTCCGCCGGCAGCAGCGGCGCTCTAAAGACAAGGAGAAGGGTAAGTATATAGGTTTCAGGGGGGGTTCTATAACTACTAGGGCTACTGTGGGGATCACTATTACTACTGGGGTCGATATAGGGCACACTATTAGTAATAGTGTTCCCTATATCAGCCCCAGTAGTAATAGTAATACCCCTAGGTCGACTGTGGGGGTTACTGTTACTACTAAGGCAACTGTGGGGGTCACTATTACTACCAAGGGCACTTTGGGGGGGTCACCATTACTACTGAGGGCACTGTGGGGGGTCACCATTACTACTGGGGCCACTGGGGTGGTCACTATTACTACTGGGGCCAATGCGGGGGTCACATTTACTACTGAGGCTATTGTGGGGATCACTATTACTACTGGTGTCAATATAGGGGACACTATTAGTGGGGTCACTACTACTACTGGGGCAACTGTGGCGGTCATTGCGGATGAGTCGCGGGTCGGACGGCTTCCATTGACTTCAATAGAAGCTGTCCGTGCGGGAACCGCATGAAAATGGAGCAAGCTGCGATTTTTCCTCCGTGAGCGGAAATCGCAATTGATTTCCCCTCATGTATAGGAAGCAGCAGATCTCCATAGGAAGAACGGGGGGTATTTAATGTGGATTGTCAGTGCGGATGCCAACCACGGATTCCGCGGCAAATACTGCCCCTGAACTTGCAACAATGGCAAATCCAGGTGCAGCCCAGCAAATGGATAAAAGGGTATAACAAATAATCTAAAAAAGTGTAACTTGTCGCATTGTCTTTCCAAACATAAATTAAAGTAAAAACCAAGTAACTAAGTTTAAAAATAAATACATTTTAAAAAGCGGGGGGTTGTGGGAAGGTAATACAGTGGGGTACCTGGGAGCGGGAAGGATGAAGAGTAGAGAAGCAGAAGAGTCCTGAACAGGGATGGTAAATAGATGTATAGATGGAGTAACCCCTCTTACTGCACAATCCCACCTGCCAGCCTGCTAGACAGAGATGGTGAGATGGTGAGGTAGGCCAACTTCATACGGGCGAGTGTGATATCGGGTTGTGCTCAATATCGCACTCGCCAACATGCAATTTCTTCCTGGATGCATGGCATTTTTAAGACATAACCGCCGCGCATCGCTTCGGGGAAACCTTGCATCACACTGCACCGCGTGCACCGAGCAAATGGTGTGATACTGCCACCGACCTCACTGAAAACTATGGGGGATGAAATGCGAGGGCACGAACAAAGATAGGACGAGCCGCGATTTGTTTTCTGCAACGCATTGCAGTGTCATGCAGGAAAACATCACTCGTGTATGACCCCATTCTTTGAATGGGGTTCATACTTGTGCGCGTTTGTGTGTCTCGCAGCGCAAAAATCTTGTGCGATTTTCTCGCCCCCGTGTGAAGCCTTAAGGCTTCTTCAGACAGACGTATTTGCACCGCACATAGCACACGCGGAATTACTGCATGCAATACACATTGAATAGAATTGGTGTCAATGGGCCATATAGAAGTCTATGGGAGGTGCGCAAATGCAAAAAAACACTGCACAACTACATCTGGACCTCATTAGGCTTAATAGCCTTTTAAATGGGGGGGGGAGGGGTGTCACGCGGGCATATGAACTAGCCCTGCGCACGCAAAAACGTACAGTACAATGCGCAGATACGCGGGCAAATCAACCTCCTTCATTGCACGAATATGTTGAGTCGAGCGTATTTGCAGTCATCTGCAGAAGCTCATAAGGCCCAAAATAGATAGGTCCTTAAGGGGTTAAATGAATGTGACTGTATATGCATGCATATAGGTAAGTGTTTGCATATAATTGTATAGCACAGATTCCGCCTCCATGGTAATTAGTGGAAGTGTCACAGCTTGTGGCATTGTCATTGTAAGGCAGGGACAGGAAGCATCTCACTGCAGGAGACCGGCACAATATGCACTCCTCCAGAAGTCTATGTGTATTCCTCTCTGCATTATAATACCCAGGAATAGAGATCCTTTGGTGACCTTTCTTTAGGGGGTCCCGTAGTTTACAGTGAATACAAGTACCGGGCACTTCTAAATGAGTATATATTGGGGCTATAGGTGCAGCAAGGACCAGACGTGAATCTCGAAACGAGTATCGTTTAAAAAAAAAAAGGTGGATCGTGCAAATGTGAATGATATCAGTGTATAAACAGCCAAGGATTAACGGCGGCCTTACATTAGCGTATTTACGCACATTTTGCACGCACAATACATAGAGAATAGAAGCCATTGATTTCAATGAGTTTGTTCACATTTTCTTTTTTTGCGAGCGCGAAAACAATCAGGCCGCTCTACTTTTGCGCACCCGTAGAAGTCTATAGGGGTTGTGCACTATGCACAGAGATGCATGACTCTGCAGGAAAACAAACTCATCTGGAACTCATTAGGTAAAACAGCCATTTAAACCGAGGCGCCTGTCTGCCGCATACAAATGAAGATGCTCTGCGTGCGCAAAAAGTTCTGTAAAACACATCAATACAAGTGCAAAAAAGACTCATTCTGGGCGCAAATACATCGCACTAAGTGGCGTGCAATCGTTCATACGCCGCTGTGAAGTCCTCCACAATACATTCTCTTTCTGCTCTGATATTGTCATCACTTATAACAATGTTACAATCACAGAGAAAGTGTCATTCCATTCCGACAACTTCTAGGGGAGGGATGAAAAAAAATGGTGGCTAACTCGCGAGAAAAATCGCATGAATGGACGATTACCTGCTATCAAGCCCCAAGCTTAATTAGTGGTGAAATTGCCCATTTATATGATTCGGAGCTGCGTGTTGCTTTAAAAAAGCGTTGCTGCTTCAGGAGGGGAGAGAGATGAATGACAGCTCTAGGGAATCCCTGCATCTCAGCAAGGAGAGGGGGGTTCCCCTGCAAGGGAACCCCTGTCTCCTTGCTACAGGGAAATTCCTCATTCTCCCCTGCAGGGGACTCCCTCTCTTCCCACTGGTAGGGAATCCCTCCAGCCTTGCTGAGATCAAGGGAGTCCCTGGCAATGTGTCAGGGAACTGGGGTCCAGGTATTTGGATGTCCCTGAAACCCACCCGCAACCCCTGTCCCTACCTATTGCCACCCTAGGTTAAGCCCTAGGGCGACAACTGGATAACAGTCCCTAGCCTGAGTAGGGACACAGGGCTGGAGTCAGACTTACAGACAAACGACACAAAGGCAGGTATGGCTATTTGGGTCGGCAATGAGAATGAACGCGGTACAGAAGGGTCAGGCAAATCGTAGTCAAGTCCAAGCAGTGGGTCAAAGTAGGTAATCAATAAGGAAGTATGCGGGTGCAGCTGGGGACAAGGCAAACACTGGCAATCTTCCCAGGAACTGAGCAGCTTTAAATGCTGTCAGAACTCCCGCCTCAGCAGCTGACAGCGGCAGGAGCTAATCAGAGGACACCGGGAGAACCAGCCCCCCGGCGCCACTACAGACTGGCAAGGATGGAGAGCGCGGCCGGGTGTCATAGTAACGGTGAAGCGGTGCGGAACGGCACCCGCTGCGTCCCCAATAACCCGGCTACCTCGGCGCCTGTCTCCTGGCGGTCAAGGAAGATCACCAGGACCGGGCTTCCCTGCGCCTCGCTCTCACAGCCTGAGTGACAGGACCGGCGGTGCGGGCACAGAGAGCCTGCGATCGTCAGTCCTGACACGATGAGAGGGGATTCCCCATGGCTTCCTTCCATCGCTCTTTGTCTTTCCCGGCTTCAGGGAAATCCCTTCATCTCCCTTTGCTAGCCGGCTGACATAGCCTCCAATAGGAGTCTATGGAGACTTCTGCGTTTTTCCGCCACTAGCTAGGTGAAGACCTATTTTTTTATGCAGCCGGGAATTACAGCCGCTGAATTCTGCCGCTGATCTCCTATCTTTTTTGGTGTGATTTTTTTGACACAGCTACAAATCATCTGAAGGTTTCCATAGAAGCCATTGGTTCTATTAGACACGATTTTTTGATGCATGTAACTTTGCTGCAGAAAATCGTTCATGTGAAGGAGGCCTGAGTGTGTATATATATACTTCTTCTAGGGGAGGGATGTTACTGACAGTGAGTGTGTGTGTATATATATATATATATATATATATATATATATATATGTTACTGACAGTGAGTATATATGCCTTACATCTAGGTATATTTACTGTATTAAGGGTGGTCTCACACAAACTGATTCTAATTGTGGAATCCGTGATTGTCGTCTGCACCAAGGATCCGCAGCCAAACGCAGGCATTGAAAGGCATAAACTGTCGCTTTTTCCTTCACACTCGCAGATATGAATTGCGTATTCCACGAACAGAATAAAAATCGCAGCATGCTTCGTTTTCCTGCGGACTCTGCACAGATGGCCTCCATTGAGGTCAATGGAGGCGTCCGAACCCCAGCCCATACGCCATTAAGATTGTGTACGGGCTGCAGGTACCTGCAAAAAAAACGTATTGCACATGACTGACGGCGAACCACAGCGGTCATCCGCAATACAGAGAAATCAAGTATGCAGGGTGACCGGCCGCCTTAAGTACATGGCGGTATGCAGGTAGGAAGAACAGACTTGTTTGAGATTCCTGGAGCCTGGTAATTGCTGTGTAAATGATAGGTCCTCACTGTATACTGTTCATCTGTAATACGGATACGCCGCGCAGAGATATGTGGATGTAGACGCATCGCTGAGACCGCCAACTGGGGAGTCTGTTTACAGAGTGTGACTTCAGCTGGGATTCCTATTATCTGTTTTATGTACATCTGACTGTCAGGAGAACTCTAGGAGACTATGTGCAGGTCTCTAACCTCATATATCTAGTCATATGCACAGCTGGAATTCCGTGCTGTCCTCAGGATAGGTCATCAGTATCGGAGTGGTGACGACCCGCTGGCCACGACCCCTGCAGATCAGCTGTTTGATGAGGCCGCAGTGGGTGCCGCGACCTCTTCACTTCCTTTCAGCGACAGTGCCATACAGTTTGTAGTGGATGTGCCTGGTATGACAGCTCAGTCCTTTTCACGTGAATAGCCATGTGTCACTGGCTTATTTAGGCAGCTGATTGGCAAGCGTCCTAGGTGGCGGACCCCAACTGATCAGCTATTGATCACCTATCCTAAGAATGGGTTATCAATATCCTAGTCCCAGTGTTAGGTTGTACTGCTTGAACCTGTAGTTCTATGCATTTCCAGGAGCATACTTCCACAGGTGTGATATAATTGAGCTGGCTTGGTGTGGTGTTCTCCAGCCAGCCAATCTCCACTGGTCTGCTGCACATATATACCAGCCCTTCTGGCTACAGGATGCTGGTTTACCACTACCTTGGTGTTTGCATTAAAGGAGGTTGTTGTGTAGATGTATACAGCGACATGTTCTGAGTTTCTGTGCAGGTGGCCGGACATGGGAGGTAACAGTCCTGTTCAGTGTAAATGGTGTTCTGTGTGGTATGCAATCCCTAGTGTGTTGGTGTGGTGTAAACTGTGTCCTGTACTGCTTGGAACGTTTACCATCTAGGGTGAGGTAGGTCCCTAGGTTGCAGCGTGGGACCGTCCCTATCAGGACAATCGCCCAGCTTGCAGGCACGTTTTTCTGGGTTAGTTTTCTCGTTAGATTAGGGACCCTGAAACAAGGACCCTTGTTGCGGACTCAGAGGCTTAAAGGGGTTGTCTCGTGAAATCAAGTGGGGTTCAGCACTTCTGTATGGCCATATTAATGCACTTTGTAATGTACATCGTGCATTAATTATGAGCCATACAGAAGTTATTCACTTACCTGCTCCGTTGCTAGCGTCCCCGTCGCCATGGATCCGGCTAAATTCGCTGTCTTCTGGCGTTTTTAGACGCGCTTGCGCAGTCCGGTCTTCTCCCTGGTGAATGGGGCCGCTCGTGCCGGAGAGCTGGTCCTCGTAGCTCCGCCCCGTCACGTGTGCCGATTCCAGCCAATCAGGAAGCTGGAATCGGCAATGGACCGCACAGAGCCCACGGTGCACCATGGGGGAAGACCCGCGGTGCATCGTGGGTGAAGATCCCGGCGGCCATCTTGGTAAAGGAAGAAAGAAGTCGCCGCAGCACGGGGATTCGGGTAAGTAATAAACTTTTTTTTTTTTTTTTTTTAACCCATCCCTTGGGTTTGTCTCGCGCCGAACGGGGGGCCTATTGAATAAAAAAAAACAACGTTTCGGCGTGAGACAACCCCTTTAAGTGTTCTGACCAAAATACAAACCAGTTGTCGGAACATTGGATGTGGAACCACTGTGTCAACCTACCGGGTAGGTGAAGATCAGATCCAGCACGACTGACAGCCAACGCCAGTGTGGGAGGTAAGATACCAGATGGACAGCCCCATATATAGATGGAAACTAAGGAAGGTATCTTGCCCTGAACTGATAAGCAGGAGAGGGAGACCCCTGCCTACAAGCGGAGCACTCGTCCCAATAAGGACGACCCCACGGTCTTCCTCTAGGCGCTGACTAACCCTGGCGGGCCAGAACAACTATAGAACAAAGATAGAACAACATCGGGGAGTAAGGAAACAAAGGAGGAACAAACAGACAAGGATAAACAGAGAAGCGGATAACGGGAACAACAGACTACAGAGTACACGATCGAAGAACACAGAACATAAGCAGACCACAAGGTAGCAAGGTAACTGCCGAAGCAGCTGGACATGAAGTAAAGGGCACAAACTCTCATCAGCACTGCAGCAAGGTCTGAAAGGCCCAGGGCAGCTTTATAGTATGGTGATTAGAAAAGGTGCATCAGCTGAACAGGAGGCCTGAAGCTATTAACCCTAGGAGTGCTGGAAGACAGTGAATATAAGCTCAGGGAACAGAGAGAATGGGATGAAGCCCATATTTGCAAGACGCAGAAGCAGAAGATTGTGTCTGAACAGTGTACCTAACAGCAATACCTCGCACCTAATCTATTCCATCTGTGTATATTTGCAGGTATGCTAGGTGAGTGTTTTGGGCATTTGTCAGTCGTTATGTTATATCTGCCCGTGAGTCCAGTTTGTATCCCACATGCCTTTGGCGTTCCGTGTGTGCAGTTCTCTAGTTTACGGAGGAACTAGATGTAACACCCAGAAAACTCTTTTCCATTTCTATTTAGTCTTATCAAGGCTGCATATATTTTCTGCATTTATATGTTCACTAACATTTGCTAAACTTGTGCTTAAGTGATAGCCAATGTGATAACTAACAAAAGTGCAGATCACTTTATTTACTGAAAATGACATTTTTGTGCTGAAAAATGACTCTGAAGTGCTGGCCACTAGGTGTCTCCCTTCCTACTAATTTGCTGTCCACTGCCTGTTGTCAAGTGAAGTACCTCTCTAGTAACAGAACAGACAAAAAGTCTATAGAGTGGGAGGGAAGAGGGAGGAGATAGAAGACAAAACTCAAAGACATGCTGCTGCAGCTAATGGGGAGAGTTTTACTATGCAACTGCCATTGAAATCACATCTACACTGCTTAATACTGCTGTATACTGTCTTGCATGTTGCTGTAATTTTTATGTGTGCGCTACAGAGCGTTAAGGTCATGGTACGACTGTCAAGCACATTAGCAAACAACAGCTGTTTCAGTGACTAAGGCCGCCTGCACGTGGGCGGAAATCCCGCGGCGGGATTTCCGCCGCTCAAAGCCTGCATAGGAGTGCATTACAATACGCACTCCTATGCAGACGGCCGCGGTTTGGCCGCGCGAAATGTCGCGCACCAAACAAACCGCGGCATGTCCTATTTTTGTGCGGGGCTCGCAGAACCTCACACAGATACGTCACTCACCCGGCCGCCGGCTCCGGTCTGTGCATGCGTCGGCTGCCGGGCAGCCGGCACATGAAAGAGCCGGGGCCGCCGGGCGCGGGTGAGTACGCGCTCGTCTCTGCAGGTGCTGGGGTCGGATCCCGCGGCGAGAATTCTCGCCGCCGGATCCGACCCGCTAGTCTGCAGGCGACCTATCCCTCCTCTGCTGTGGGCTACATTCACACGAACATATATCGGCTCGGTTTTCACGCCGAGCCGATATACGTCGTCCTCATCTGCAGGGGGGGGGGATGATGGAAGAGCCAGGAGCAGGAACTGAGCTCCCGCCCCCTCTCTGCCTCCTCTGTGCCCCTCTGCATTATTTGCAATGAGGAGAGGCGGGATGGGGGCTGGGCTAATTCGTGAGACTTAGCCCCACCCCCGTCCCGCCTCCTTTCATTGCAAATAGTTCAGAGGGGCAGAGAGGAGGTAGAGAGGGGGCGGGAGCTCAGTTCCTGCTCCTGGCTCTTCCATCCTCCCCCCCTGCAGATGAGGACAACGTATATCGGCTTGGCGTGAAAACCGAGCTGATATACGTTCGTGTGAATGCAGCCTTACACAGTCATTCAAGTGAACACAGGCAGAGCAGTCAGGGATTGTTCCGGCTGGCCGCATTCATTCACAGTAAGGGTGGATTCGGACGACCATATATCAGCTCGGTTTTCACGCCGAGCCGATATACGGTGTCCTTGTGTGCAGGGGGGGGGGGTGGGGGTGGAAGAGCCAGCAGCAGGAACTGAGCTCCCGCCCTTTCCCCGCCACTTGCCACTATTTGCAATGGGAGGGGCGGGACAGAGCGGAGCTGAGCGCCAGGACTTAGCTCTGCCCCCGTCTCGCCCCCTCCTATTGCAAATAGTGGCAAGGGGCGGGGAAGGGGCGGGAGCTCAGATCCTGCTGCTGGCTCTTCCATCCTCCCCCCCCCCCCCCTGCACACAAGGACACCGTATATCAGCTTGGTGTGAAAACGGAGCCGATATACGGTCGTCTGATTCCACCCTAAACATGTGTAGTGTATGAAAACATCATAGCAGCTGGTCTCTACCCACCAGCTCAGAGAAGACTGAAAATTAGCGATAAAGACTACAGAGGGGGAAAGTGGTTATAAATGCAGGACACAAGTCATGTAATCTTATTCCTCATGTACACACATGGCAGCTTACTCAGAAACGTCACCTGAAAAGTCAGGTTCACTTCAGGGAAGTAAATTTAAGGACCTGTTTGACCTGATTTGATCATACTTTAGCCCCCGGGTGGCACATGATCTGCTTCAGCTTCTGCAGAGAGTTACCCAGGGTAGGAGAATTTTGGATATGACATCAAAGATGTTGTCACCAAGTGCCCTTGAGTTCTCGCTAGAGGACCTAGCTGGTGTTTCAAAATATGAGCAATGATATGAGATTTGATATTACTGTATTTATTAACCACCAACATATTCCGCAGAGCTGCACAGAGACGGTCATTATATTCACATCAGTTCCTGCCCACAGTGGGGCTCACAATGTAAGTTGTCTATCTCAGGGAAATGCAGAAAAGGCCAATCGCCTGAAACCCCACTGCATTTACTGCAGTCATGTGACCGCGTCACCCGTGTCCTCAGGCTATGTCAGTAGGTGCTAGAATCTCACTTGGTAAGAGGACATGTGATGTACCCACAGGGGGCGGTATATCTGCAGACTGGAATGAGCCTGCAAGATGTTGTACTATTTAGGTGCCTCAAATACAATCATTAAGAAGCTGATTATTAACGAGGGTCCTTTTATCTGGACAAATTGCTTGCCCAAACGAGCGCCGCTCATCAATATAACGAGGTGATTGACATCTGCATTTACGCACAACAGATCCCCATAGAGATCTATGGTGGGGCGGGGTAGGTGTGCGCAAAAGACATCTGGGGCTCATTGGGTTAAACTGCTGCACGTAAATGAAGAGGCCCTGCGTACGCAAAAAGTACAAAACAAACCGCCAGCACGCACACAAAAAGCCTTGTCTGTAGCGCAAACATGTTACGCTGAGGCGTGCACAAAAATGCCTACGCCCGCGTGGAATCACCCGAAGGGCTTCTTCAGACGGGCGGTTTTGCACGCAGAGAATAGAACCCATTGATTTCAATGGTTCCCTCACATTCTGTGCTTTTGCGCAAAATATCCGTGACATGCTCTGTTTTTGTGTGCATTTGTGCACCCAAAGCACCATGGGAGTCTATGGAGGCGCGCAAATGCTCACCCTGTCTGCGCAATTTGACGTTGTCAATCGAAAACATGGGGGACTAGTTAGGCTGCACAGCCTGTTCAATCGTGGCGCGGGTGTGTCCTGCGCCAATGTGAACGCCTGGCAGCGCAAAAAAGTACAGTAAAATGCGGCTCACGGTCGGTCGTGCGCAGTAGGTTTTTTTCCCACTGTTTGTATTTCTCGCTCTGTTGGCGCGGCCCATACGCGATGTTAATTGCGTATAGGCTGCAGGTCAGACGGCCTCCATTGATTTCAATGCGGATTCCGCAATTGCAATCAGCATTCCGCAATCGGAATCCGCGTGTGTGAAGCCGGCTAAAAACGTTTTTGGTTTTCATAGTTCAAATTTCGAGCTATTGCGCGGATAAAAAAAAAAAGCAGGAAGATCGGGAAGTCGTAGCGTGCGTCGGCGGATCGCTGCCATGTTTGTACAGATCAATAATGGAGGCGAAGGTTCTTACGGATATTCGTTTAGCCCATGATTGGGCAGGTAAAACGCCTTTACATGGAACCAGTCGCAACGCAAAATAATTCAAGGACATGGCGGTCCGATCCAGGTCTGGCCAGAATCGGACGCGCTGCGATTGTTTTCACATGGGCTGTCAGTGATAACAGCGCCCGTAAGGCGAGTATTTCGGTGTGGTTTCACGTGAGCGTTTGTGTATTTGTGCGCATATCAGCACCGCTTTTTCGTGGAATGAGCGTTGCTTATCGCGTAAAAACACACGCGATGGCGTGACATTTTTGCACAGTGAATCGTGCTATCGTACGTGTATCTGCGCATTTTACTGTACGCTCGGTGCTGCCAGGGACCGGTCACATCCGCGCCACTATTGAAAAGGCTGCGTGGCCATAATTAGTCCCCAGTGTGTTGCTCTCCCAGCAAAATTGCGCAGTTCACACGCAAAAGCTAAATTGAGAAAGAACCCATTGAATGACTTTTCGCAGGGTTTCACGCATCACCTGGCACATCGCACGCACATTTGCGCGGCCCCATTGGCTTCTATGGGGTCTTGTATGCTGCAGGCTTTTTTAAGCGCTACCAAAATGCGCAGGAAAATACGCACATGTCAACAAATGCATCGGGTGAAGAGGATGAACCCGCAACTAGGCCAATTTGCCATTCAGGAACTGAGGAAAGCTGGATGAGAGCTGTAATGGCGGCCATGATTGTCACCCAGCTTTCCTAGAAACAGACAAAATAGAATCTAAAATAATGAGGCGTTTGCTTCAGTGACAATTGTGACTCTAATTCTCACAGGCTAGAGGGACGGCTAGAGCAACCAATCAGAACGCAGCTTTCAGTTTCCCAGCGCAGTGTAGCAGATTAAAGCCGCGCTCTGATTGGTTGCTATGGGCAACGACCAGGTTTGAGCGTGAGTGACAGGCAGAGTGCGCCGCGTGGAGGAGGAATGTGAGCCTCTATGGAGGACAGGTCGGGGGGAGGGCGGCCGAGAACACTACCTGCCCCCCACAGAGTGCGCCCCCTCCTGGGACCCCGCCTCCTCTGCGAGCACCAGATCCTCAGTGTGGAGGCGGCGGCCGGCGCAGCTGCACGGAGTACGAGAAAGAGCGGGAGCGCCACAGCCTGCACGGCGCTACACCCGGGACACAGCGCACGATGTTCGGTCAGTAGCGGCGCTGTACATCAGCTTGCATTACCTACCTCTCATCTCGCATCACCTACCGCTCATCTCCCATCACCTACCTCTCATCTCCCATCACCTACCTCTCATCTCCCATCACCTACCTCTCATCTCCCATCACCTACCTCTCATCTCCCATCACCTACCTCTCATCTCCCATCACCTACCTCTCATCTCCCATCACCTACCTCTCATCTCCCATCACCTACCTCTCATCTCCCATCACCTACCTCTCATCTGGCATCACCTACCTCTCATCTGGCATCACCTACCTCTCATCTGGCATCACCTACCTCTCATCTGGCATCACCTACCTCTCATCTGGCATCACCTACCTCTCATCTGGCATCACCTACCTCTCATCTGGCATCACCTACCTCTCATCTGGCATCACCTACCTCTCATCTGGCATCACCTACCTCTCATCTCGCATCACCTACCTCTCATCTCGCATCACCTACCTCTCATCTCCCATCACCTACCTCTCATCTGGCATCACCTACCTCTCATCTGGCATCACCTACCGCTCATCTCCCATCACCTACCGCTCATCTCCCATCACCTACCTCTCATCTGGCATCACCTACCGCTCATCTCCCATCACCTACCGCTCATCTCCCATCACCTACCTCTCATCTGGCATCACCTACCTCTCATATCCATCTATTTAAATATCTACGTATTTCATATCATATCTCTCTCATCTATCTAATATTTAATATCTATCTATTTATCTCATCTATCTCCTATCTACCTATCTCATATCTATCCATCTATCCCTCTATCCCTCTATCCCTCTATCCCTCTATCCATCCCTCTATCCCTCTATCCCTCTATCTATCCCTCTATCTATCCCTCTATCTATCCCTCTATCCCTCTATCCATCCATCTATAATAATAATAATAATAATCTTTATTTGTATAGCGCCAACATATTCCGCAGCGCTTATCTATCCCTCTATCCCTCTATCTATCCCTCTATCCCTCTATCTATCCCTCTATCTATCCCTCTATCTATCCCTCTATCTATCCCTCTATCCCTCTATCTATCCCTCTATCTATCCCTCTATCTATCCCTCTATCTATCCATCTGTCCATCTATCCATCTATCCCTCTATCCATCTATCCCTCTATCTATCTATCTATCCATCCATCCCTCTATCCCTCTATCCATCCATCCATCCATCTATCCATCCATCCATCCATCCATCCATCCATCCATCCATCCATCCATCCATCCATCCATCTATCCATCTATCCATCTCTCTCATATCTATCTCTCTCATATCTATCTCTCTCATATCTATCTCTCTCATATCTCTCTCATATCTCTCTCATATCTCTCTCATATCTCTCTCATATCTATCATATCTATCATATCTATCATATCTATCATATCTATCATATCTATCATATCTATCATATCTATCATATCTATCATATCTATCTATCTATCTATCTATCTATCTATCTATCTATCTATCTATCTCCACCAACATTACAGTGTTGTACTATTACATCTGCTGAATCCTCTGATAGAACGGGTCGATCGGAGGTGATTATTGCGTCCCGCCGTCGCAGTGATTCGCTCGGCTCTCATACTCGCGCCTCACCTTTGGACATATTTAACCCCTTGGTACTGGAGTCACGGTGAGGTTCGCTGGTGACCTCCTGGCCGCTGGAGCAGGAAGCAGCGCTCCCCGAATGTCTTAACAATATCCAAGAGCAACATCTTGTGTTTTCTTTCACTCGGAGCCCAAGGTGTCTCGCTAGGATTTGTGCTGCGCTCTGGATTTCTTGTTTTCCTCCTTGGAAGAGAACTTTGTGGTCTTTGGCTTTGGCTGATTTTCTTTCCTCGGAACCACCCACATCTTAAGAATGAGCAGATCCCTATTAGCACGCAGGGGGTCAGGCCATGTGGATGGTGATCCTGTGCCTATATGTGGGGACAAGGGGCGCACTGAGAGGGACGTGACTGCGGGCAGAGGCGGGGCAGGCGCCATTGGTACCCGAGACACTGGTTTCAGAATACATGTATATGATGATGCTCACATATCTGCCATGTACATCTGTGAGCAGCACCTAATAGGGCCGGTTGTGTTTTTCCATTCACTGACAGCAAGCATGGATCTTGACAAGGGTGGAGAATTGAATATAAAATATATTGAACCATTGCAGATCTTTTCATTATGCTGTAAATAAGGCCGCCTGCACACGGCCGGGTCGGATCCTGCAGCGCAATCAGACCCTGTGCCCGACCGGCGACCCGCCTACCTGGCCGGATTATTTTTATTCTGTACTGCGGATGTGCCGGCCAGCTCACATGCGCAGTACAGATAACGCCGCACCGTCGCTAGGCGATGACGCAGATCCCGCAACCTTTTCGCACTGACGATTGCGTAAGGGCCGCGGATCAGATAGCTTCCATTGACTTCAATGGAAACCGTCTGCACCCTTGAGCAGAAAACCGCAATTGATTTCCGCTCGTGGGCAGGAAAAAAACGCTTTTCCATAGCATGCTATGGGAGGTACGGTATTTGCTGCGGAACCCGGAGGCGGATGCCCAGTCTGGATTCCGCAATACACATCCGGCCGTATGCAGGCAGCTGAAATTGTATTTATACTGGAAACCCCTGAAGACGGCCCATCCTGTATACGGATATGGATGTGTGTTTGTTTTGTATACATGTGTATTTGTACACTGAATGGCCACTTTATTAGAGACCCCAATGTGTGTTACATTAGTTCCAGATGTATTGGTAACATCTTAAAGGGAAACACAAAACCCTACCTAAAGGTGGAGCACCCGCTCTGATGATGGCTACATCGTGGCAGGAACCTGGGGTGACCCTGACTTTCCCTAGATGGTGACAGGGAATAGTGGCAAAAAGTTAGATGACGCTCCAAGAGTAATGACCCACAAGATTACAGAGAGAAAGATGGTAAAACGCCCCAGATAAATTAGTAGATCACTACCCCGTTTCCCTGAAAATAAGACATACCCTGAAAATAAGACATAGTATGATTTTTCCAGAATTTTTGAGGATGCAAAATGATTTTTCAGGCTTTTTGAGGATGCTTGAAATATAAGCCCAACTACAAAATTAAGCCCTGCTAACAGTTAATTTAAAAAGTCAATTTAAATAGTGTCCAGGCAGCTATATATGTAAAAAAGTTAAACCTTTTTGAGCAAAAATTAATATAAGACACTGTCTTATTTTCGGGGAAACACGGTAGCAGACCTATCCTCGATGAGATACAAGTCAGGAGCTGCTGACAAGGCCAGACACACCTATAGACTAAGAGTATAACCGACGTCCTGTGTGGGGAGGAGCCGTAATATACAAAAGTAAGGCTGATTGGCTGGCTGGGGTGCCCACCTACTACTGCGTTTCCCCGAAAATAAGACACTGTCTTATATAAATTTTTGCTCCCAAAAGGCACAGTGTCTTATTTTCAGGGGGTGTTGGTCAGTGGGGCTTATACTTACCTGGTCCGTGGCGTCCCGGTGCCTCGCGCTGCTGTGTCCTCCGCTCTGAGCAATCTTCTTCTTTCTGGTGATGGGGCTTTGAATACCCCGCCTCCAGCAAAGCGAGCGCTGTGATTGGCTAGTGCTCGATCCAATCACAGGGCTCGCTTTGCTTAAGGCGGGGTAAACAAAGCCCCATCGCCAGAAAGAAGAGGATTTCTAAGCGCAGAGGACACGGCAGCCTGCCGCAGCGCCGGTAACCATCGTGAGATACTCAGATGCCGTGGGCCAGGGTGAGTATTGATGTTTTTTTTTTTAGCTAGGGCTTATTTTCGCTGGAAGGTCTTAATTTCAGGGAAACGCGGTAGCTAACCAACCAGTCCATAAGCCAACAGAGAAGTATCAGCAGCCAGTGAGCATGAGACGGAGCTGACACCATGACGTCACTATGATCCCGATCCACATTCGCAGCTGGCACAGCGTGACAGTCTAGTAGCGCGTTGGACCTCCTTTGACCTTCAGTATGCAGTAATTCGTCATGGTGTAGGTTTTTTTGGGGGTAATGAAATTGTTCTGTAAGAATATCGGCCCCTGCGGACAGGAAGCTTCTTTTACTTGCTGCAAATTAGATGGCAGTGCTGACATGCTCTGATCAGCTGACAGGAAGGGGTCATCGATTCATGCTGCTTGTGCCAAATCCTGACCTCTCATCAGCACGGGGCAACAGAAATCTGGATTCATCGGACCTGGAGATGTTTTTCCGCTTCTCAGTGATACAATTGTTATGCTCTTTTGCCCGCTGGAGTCTTGCCTCAGTGGTGCTGCAACTGGTCGTCTGCCGTTATAGCCCATCCATGCCAACGATCGACGAGTTCTGTATTCAGACACCTTAGTTGGAGCACCAGCATTTTATTTGGCTGCTCTTGACTGTGCAGCGACTGTTCATCAGAACGATTCTTGGCATCCTCCTGTGACCCCTTTTGTTCACAAGTTGATTACATCCACAGGATCCCCTTCCGCTGGATGTTTTTTCTCAATCACACCACACTCTGTATACTTTCCACATTGTTATAAGAGAAAACCCCACGCCGTTGGCAGTGACATCCCGGCCCCGGCTAGTCTAGCATCGATGACCGGCCTCGCTGGAAGCCGCTCAGATCGCTGAATTTACCCATCTAATGTGGATCCACACTGATACTGATCCACAGAAAACTTGTTACATGATTTTATGCTCATATCTATCTATCTATCTATCTATCTATCTCATATCTATCCATATCTATCTATCTATCTATGTATCTATCTATGTATCTATGTATCTATCTATCTATCTATCGTCTATCTCATATCTATCTATCTATCTATCTATCTATCTCATATCTATCTCATATCTATCTCCTATCTATCTATCTCATATCTATCTCATATCTATCTATCTATCTATCTATCTATCTATCTATCTATCTATCTATCTATCCATCCTGCTGTGTATTTGCGCCTTGTGAACGGGGCCATACTGTATATTCATGTTGTGCTGCTGCTTCTCTTGCTACATTATATCGCTGTGTATATTAGTATGTACTCCGTGTATATTTGCATATCTATATGTTCTTACATGCTTGGGAACCGCAGTCCCCCAGGTGTTCAGTTATCGCTCTGATCGTGCGGTGAGTCACGCGTTTCGGGGCTGTACGTTGGAGACGCAGCGCCCTCGGTCGGGCTGTGGTCTGTTATCAGGGCTGTCAGTAACGAGTTCCTGGCCGTGGAGCTCGTGCCGTTGCTTAATAACCGGAGAACAGACTATATTTCTGCACTGTCAGACTGCCTCCACCAAAACCCAATGACATCAGCCGGGGAGCAGCCAAGACCATGTCCTGTCGCCGCAGTCCCAGAGTGCTTCCAGCTGGGGCTCCTGCCGTCACTGGTGCCGGTAATCCTGGTTACTGCCAGTCCTGCCACGTCCCTCACTGCCAGGGCTTCGACAGACGAACATATGCGCAAATACGTTAACCGCAAGGGAGCGTATTTGCGCAGGAACAAGGGTTGTCCGCAGCGTCACACCTCCGCCTTTTTTAAACCTGCCATAGACTTCATAGAGTTTTTATGTAACATGCAGAAAGTTAGGGCAAGTCCCATGTTTTCTCGCATGGAGGAATTAAATTAGATGGGTTTGATTCGTCACGTTTTACGAGTGTGAGTTTTACACACGCAAAAATGTGCAAGCGCGTGTGTCTGTTTGAGCCCTGAAGGGGCTATCTCCTCTAAGGATGCCTTTACATGGCAGGACTGTCGGTACATCAGCGCCCGGCAGCCGTGCTACTGGTTATCGCTGGTGTGTTTTAGGGGTCCTTCACACGGCGTATTTGCGTGTGTATTTACACGTGTAACACGCAGAGAATAGAACACATTGATTTCAACAGGTTAGATTTCATTTCCTTTATTTGTGCCCACGAAGAGCTGCTCCAAGGGTCCCCACAAAAGGTCTATGGGGGGGGGGGGGGGGGGTGCGAATGCCTGCATAGATGCGCCATCTACTGCCATGAAAAAAAAAAAAAAAAAAAAGAAACTCATTGGGCTAAATAACCATTTAACCTCTTAACACTATGGGACGTATATTTATGTCCTGCCGGTACGGGGTGTGTACGCTGGGTGCTGGCTGTTTCTTATAGCTGATACCCACTCACAACAGCTCCGATTAGCTGTGCCCCTCATCTGAGCTGTTTAACCTTTAAATTCTGACAGTGGCATTTAAATGCCCTGATCGATGATTCAGAGTCTCGCACTGCCCCCCCGTGATAAGATCGCAGGTTGCCGTACGGTTGCCATGGTAGCCAGGGGGCCTTCTGAATGCCTGTGGCGGGGCTTGATAGATTGCCTCTCAGATCGTGCTATAATGTAATCCTATGGTATTACATTATACTGAAGAAGCGATCAAAGCATCGCAAGTTCTTGTCCCCTCTGGGGACTAAAAAAAAAAAGAAAAAATTAGTTTTGAAAAGTCTTAATAGTTATTAAAAATAATAAAAGGTAATAAAAGTTTAAAAAAACAACCTTTTGCCATATTTATAATAAAAGAATCTAAATAATAAAACAAAAAAACACATATTTGGTTTCTCCGCATCCGTAAAAGTCTGATCTATTCAAGTAACACATTATTTGCCCCGCACGGTTAACGTGATCACAGGAAAAAAAATAAACAATGCCTGAATTGTGCTTTTTTTTTTGGTCAACTTGTCTTCAAGAAAAAATGTAATAAAAAGCAATAAAAAATCGTATGTACTCCAAAATGGTACCAATAGAAACTAAAGGACGTCCCACAAAAAATGAGCCCTGGCATGACTATGTAGACGGAAAAAGAACAAAGTAGCTGGCGACTGAAAATATTGTTAAAAAATTAAGTATTTTTGGAAAAAAATAATAGCAGAACACCAAAAAAAAACCCTATAAAATTGTGGAATTTGGTATCATAGTAATCATACTGACCAATAGAATAAAGTTATCATGCCATTTTTGTTGTGGCCCCCCCAACTGATCATAAAGCTATCCTGTGGATGAGGGGGAACTTTATAACTTGACGCAACCCCTTTAATGTGCCGCTAATGTAAATCTATGTATCCATTTACATGGCTGTATTTTTCGTGCTACTTTTGTCCTTTTTTTGCCTCCATATTGGGTATTAGGCAACAACCGACCTGTATTTGCCCTGTAGGAAAAAATCAATGGAGGTAAATACAGATCCCACACTGATGACCTGGAGTTGCCATCCATTTGTTCATTGTTCAGTTTCTGCAGGCATAAAATTCAGCGGCGATTGAATCTATGAATGGAGATCGTTCCGGGCCACCCTGCTGCCATTCACTGGGCGGTTATTGCTGGGACGACTGCCGGGCACTGAGGCACCCAATAGTCGGGCCGTGTAAAAGGACCCTTTACATGAAACCGGCCTTACAGCCATACAGAGGACAGTGAGGAGGGGGGACACGACTAATCTCCTGATCTACGCTGCTATCTGGATCAGTAGACCGGCGGCCCGGCTGAGACTCACGGCCCGTGAAACTGACCTAAGCAAGGAAGTCCTGGGATAGTTGACTTATTTTACTGTGGCTTTACTAGGGTTACTGTTGCTTTTAATTAGGATTTTCCCTCTCC
This sequence comes from Eleutherodactylus coqui, assembly GCF_035609145.1. Classification (NCBI taxonomy): domain Eukaryota; kingdom Metazoa; phylum Chordata; class Amphibia; order Anura; family Eleutherodactylidae; genus Eleutherodactylus; species Eleutherodactylus coqui. Next base: position 306,625,632 of record NC_089838.1, on the reverse strand, counting down.
TAGTCTCCCATCTCTCCAACAGCCGTACACATGGTAATAAGTATTTGGCCTTGTCTCAGCCCCCTGGGCATACTGATGAGATTACAACAATCCTTGACCCTAGTGTCCACTCTATGTACTGATCCCCCAGTTATCTGCGGCCTTTTGTCGGGCTGTTTGGAGAAGGGCTTAGTGACTTAGAGGCATTCGATAAGATTGTTGTCCTAGGCCCAGCTCCTGTTATTCCGGAGAGCAGCGGCGGTCCGTTAGATAAACACCGGAGGCCGGTCCACTTCCAGGTCTGGTTACAGTAATGTGATCCTTGTTGTTCCAGAGAATTGTGCCGAATCATGGATTATTCACAGGAACGCTAAAACACTCCAACATTTACTTTCTTTCAGCCGGCCGATCTGTTTTGAATAGTTGCCCAAGAACAATTCTGGCAGGGGGTTATAGAGTCTCACAAGTGGCCCCCCGATTGTTCTGCGAGGACTACATGAGGTCCACAGATGGGTCCTTCTTCACCCATTCTTCTGAGTTATCTGAAGATAAGAAGTGTGGGATGACCAGTTCTGGGAAAAAAAATATTACATTTTTCTGTATTTCCCCAAATGTTTTATTTTCCTAACTGGTCTTCTTGCATCACTTCTGTCAGGTCATCTCACAAGAGGCGTGAAGGTTAAGAAGGACACATTTATCCTAACGTGTATGTCCATTCTTTAGCACCATCTTACAGCTTACAAAGACATATTGGTGACTTTTGGCCTTTTTATGCCCGTCTCTGACAGATTTACTATAATTTATGTCAGGGAGTAGCATAAATTATATGCCAGCTCATAACTAGCGTACATTTCAGTGTTGGCGCACAGATAGCCAGAAAGATTCGCCAACTGTATTAAGATGACTGAGACTTTTAATACATTTGGCACATTACACGGCAGCCCCGCATTTACTTAGACTAGCCTCTAAATCATCGGTCTAAGTTAATTTGCCTTATAATCTACACAGAAAGTTTAGTCACCTTGTAAGGGCATTTCAAATCCCCACCTGCTGAGAGGGCTGCCTCTAATTGGCTGAGCACTGTGACCAATCAGAGGCAGCTCTCAGCTGTCATTCAATAGAAGAGATTTCAAACCATTACCAGAGTCTGAGAGGGGCGCATTATTGGGATGTGAGAAACTGGATGGTTGTATCGATGCATTGTCCCCCACCGGGCCATTCCGGGCAGACTGTTATTAGGTGTTGGGACCAGTGGATGTGTGAGGGCACACAAGGTGACCAGGCTCAGGATGCCCCCTACAGACCACCAACTTGTAACCAAGCTAGAGGCAGTACAACAGGGTACTAGAACCTCCATGCTCTCCCGTGTCACATCTTATATCCAAGCTAGAGGCGTCCCAACAGGGTACTAGAACCTCCATGCTCTCCCGTATCACATCTTGTATCTAAGCTAGAGGCGATACAACAGGATACTAGAGCCTCCATGCACGCCTGTATTGCATCTTGTATCCAAGCTAGAGGTGGCATAACGGGGTATTAGAGCCTCCATACCCTCTGTATGACATCTTGTATCCAAGCTAGAGGCGGTACAACAGGGTACTAGAGCCTCCATGCCCTCCCCGTGTCACATCTTGTATACAAGCAAGAGGCGGTACAACAGGGTACTAGAGCCTCCATGTCTGCCCGTATCACATCTTGTATCCAACCTAGAGGTTGTACAACAGGGTACTAGAGCCTCCATGCCCACCCATATCACATCTTGTATCCAAGTTAGAAGCGATACAACAGAGTACTAGAACCTCAATGCCCACCCATATCACATCTTGTATCCAAGTTAGAGGTGGTACAACAGGGTACTAGAGCCTCCATGCCTGCCCGTATCACATCTTGTATCCAAGTTAGAGGCGGTACAACAGGGTACTAGAGCCTCCATGCCCGCCTGTATCACATCTTGTATCCAAGTTAGAGGCGGTACAACAGGGTACTAGAGGCTCCATGCTCGCCCGTATCACATCTTGTATCCAAGCTAGATACCGTCTTGGAGAACCCTCGGTACTGTGAACGCACTGCTGATGAGGTTGCTAACAAAGGCCACCAAGGTCTTCATAGTGTCGCTGCAAGGTCTTTCTATCAATCCGGTGGGATCGCTGCTGACGGACCCTCATCAATCTGACACTGATGGCTTCACCCTTTAAGGATTAGTATTGTCTTACGGTAACAGCTCTTTGTCATTTTTGTGTGCTGGAGGAAATCGAGGCAGAATGTGAGGTGCTACACAGCGTGGAGAGACTTTGTCACCGAGACGCTTCTGTGTGACCATAGAGGAAGTAACAGAAAGGACTGCCTTAGCAGATCACTCTACGCCTGAGACGGATCACAAGAGGCAAAGTGATGGGAAAATGACAAACTCTGAGTCCAAGTTTTTGAAGTGAAGCTAATTGCCAGCTCTGTTGCAGGATTGGGTTAGTAGACGCCAAGATAGGGATCGCTACTTGACCGATATGGTAGAAATCTTAAGAGTTGGAGAGCCTGGAGTTTAAGGTGCATCTCTTAGGTTCATGACTTTCGCCATAGAAATTGAACTGTCACGTATGTTTCTGTACCTCGATATTTTATGATATTCTCGTATGATCGGTGATTTTCCCTTCCGATGTTATATGCTGGCTTTGCCATGTAGTTGTCTGAGGGTCTATCTATGGTGCAGTTTTGTAGGCCACTGTGATACTACCTGATGGCTTTGCCATGCAATCAACTGAGAGACCATGCATGGTGCAGTTTTGTAGGCCACTGCTATGCTACATGGTGGCTTTGGCCATGTAAAGGGCTGAGGGACCATGCTTGGTGCATTCTCATTGCCCACTGCTATGCCGCATGGTGGTTTTTGCTATGTAATGGGTTTAGGGACCTTGCATAGTGCAAGTGGAACTATGTATGGACAGTCCGGTAACCCACTGAGGTGCATTAAGATTAATCAACCCCCCTGTGATTGTAGCATAATGGATAACCCAAAGCCACAGTGATGGGTCCGGAGTATTGCTTAGGGCTCTTTTACATGGGCTGATAAATGGTTAATATTGCCTCACCCAGCGGGAATGTGAATGATTATCGTCCAGTGTAAATGAACGCCCCTACTGAATGAAGAGCGAGAATTCATTCACTTCTCGTTTGTCGTTCAGTTTCTGTCGTATCAATCCATGTTAAATCACAGGAATGATTATTGCCGGGACGACCTGCTGGGCTTCTGCAGCCAACAGGTCGCCCCATGTATAAAGGCCATTGGGGCTTAGGCAGATAAACGTATGAAATTAACGTGAGCCGTGCCTGCAGTTACAAGTGCTGGCCACTACACAGAGGTCGGCACCGAGGCTTCAGCTGCGACCTCTGTGTATTTGCAGCGCTGACAGCAGGCGCCCGCTCAGCTAATCAGTCGAGGTCTTGAGAGACGGACCCCAGCCGATCAACTATTGATTTAATATTATCGATGGAACTATTGAATAGCATTATCCATAGTAAACCCCTATAATCATTGTATAAATGATTCGCGCGGCGTCACACGGCCGTGTTGCGCAGTTGTTTGCACATGCTAAACACAGAGAATAGAACCCATTGATTTCAGTGAGCTCGTTCTCACATATTTCGTGCGCATGCAAAAAAATAGGTCCTGCTGTATTTTCCTGCATTTTGCACAGTAAACGTGCCATGGAAGCCTATGGCAGGTGCGAAAATACGGAAGGGGAGGGTTTTAACACTGCGCAAAACGCAGGACAAAGAAGACAGCTGGACCTTATTAGGCTTTAATAGCCATTCAATTTCACGGAAAGTATGTGCCACGCTCCCACGTAAACAGGCCTGCGTGCGCAAAACTTACAGTAATATGTGCAGACATCCGTGCATTGCGCTGGTCCTCTTCAGTCCTCGTTCATGCGCTAATACGCTGCGCGTCTGTGTGACGCCGACCCTAGAAAGATTAGGTCTGTCATCATTGACCAGGCTCTGCCCTACATGACCATTCCTGGAAGGTCTACATTGACCCTCTGCACTACGGAAAGTCAAAAGTGACTAAGTAGACAGTAGGAGGACCTCCTTATCTACCAGTAACATCACAGGTTGTCCTGCTGTCTTCTCCAGGCAAGAATGTGTTAACTGTAATCTGAGTGCAGACTGGAGAGGTGTGTTCTTCTGGAAAGGTGAGGTCCACCCTCCTGTCACACCTTACAGGTAGCTGGTATTTGGAAATAGTCAGGTTTGTACCAGCAGGCAGTGGCTTGTACATCAGGAGAGGGAAGCAATGCTTCTGGCTGGAGCCTAATGGAAGGTCTGAAGGAGCTGAGGACAACTGCAAGTTAACCACTACAACATTGGCCAACGGTAAGAGTAGAGTGGGGAGCTCATAGAAGACCATGGGGGGACAAGGTGAGAGGACAAAGCTTGGTCTGGTTACACCATGTAGTATATGACACAAGGGTAGATTGGGAGGGGCAGTGGGACAAGATCTGAATGGGAAGCTAGCTTCAACGTGTCTATGCTGAGGTCTGAGCATGAAGGTTTGTGAAGCATGAATGATACTGGGAAGAGTAGGTTTTGGGGTGTTCTGGAGACGATGATATGTTGGATGGTGCCTGTAGCAAGGTCAAGACCGGAAGACGCCACATGAAGGTCGTTGTAAGTGTGTTTATATATGGAGTAACGTCTTCGAGACGACCATCCAAAATTGCATCAAATGTGGACTCTATAGGGGTTGTCTTCTCAGAGGTGGTCTTTTGGAGATGTTTCACTGTATATGGCTGTATGTAGAGCTTGTATGAAGGAATGTACATGTTTCGCATAGGTGTATCCTGCTATAAAACATAAATGACCAGGTAATAACTCCTAATCCTGGAGTCCTGCTCTCCTGTCAGGCTGACTGATATCCCATCTTGACATTTTTTACTCATGTGTTCTTCAGAAAGTTGAGTAACAGCTAATACGGCCATCATGACTGCTCACTCGGCGGTTGATCCTCAGTTTCCCTGTTCCTGCAGTACTTGTAACAGCAGCCATGTTGTTTCCCAGCTTTTCTAGAATCAGAGAGGGCGGATAAATAGAATTTTCTTAATACTCTTATTAAAATTGGGTTAATTCAATAAATAACAGATAGAAGAAGATGGAAGGCGATTCATGACTGCAAAAACGTAGATCAACATGGCACCTGAGGGTGATGGGTATTTGGTTCCATTGAGCTACAGGAGGTCCAAGTACTGCGGCCTTATTAAGTCCATATGAAAGCGGCCATAAAGGGAATCTCTGGAGACCTCAAACTAGTCTTTATTTATCAAAGTACGCAACTTTGCAATTGACTTACACTTTTAAATATGCGCCGTTTCACCATTTTTGCATTCGGGTGACCTGCTCCTGCACCGATGTCCATCCCTCCACATTTGCACATGTGCAGTTGATCTAAATGCAAAGACTGCACATGATAGTGACATAGCTGCTGATGATATAACTGTCGCAAAGGTTCATGGGATTGTGTATGTGATGTCCGCAGCAATGCAGTGGAATGGACAGTGGTGGCATGTAATTAGTCTTGGGTCTCGGACAACTCCGTTAAAGACGTTCTCCAATCCTAGCCAATAATGGCCTCCTGGAAATAGCAACAGTCAAGACCCAACACTGATCCGGTTGATGTGCCATAGACTATGTGGCACCCATGCTAAGGATTGGGCGACTTGGCAAGACATGGTTGAATTAAAGAGCTATTCCAGACATTTAACCCCTTGCAGTATTTGTGATCTTTTGTCAGGATAGGTCATCCATCAGCAGTTGATTGGTGGGAGTTTGCTGCTTGAGACCCCCATTGATCTGCTGATCTGAGCCCTTGTAGTGGGGCCAGACATCCACTTTGGGATCGGAGCAGGAAGTGCATTAGAAGGTATAGCTTCCATTGATTTCAGTGGGAGCGAAGCCTTCTATTAGACTTTCGTCTCCAACCTCGATACTGTCAACATTCGTCTCACTGCAGTGATTGCAGGGGCTGAGATCAGCTGATTGCCAGGGTCCCAAGTGGTAGACCCCTACTGATAAACTATTGATGACCTATCTTGAGGAAGGGTCATCAATACTGCAAGGAGTTAAATGCCCGGACTACCCATTTACGTCCGCCTGCTGTCTGTCGTGATTCCCTACTAGGGTTGCCAGATAGGACGCTCAGGTTGCCTAATTCTGTTCTCAGGAACCACTTGTGTTTGTCCAGTCAACACTAGAAGCATGTGCGGCTAAATGCGGCTTTTGGAGCTAACTGTTCGTGAAGTCCACAGCGCAGTTGTTCTTTGTTATCAGCCACTCGGCGCCAAATGTAGTGCTTTTCTATGGAAACACAAGAGATCAAGAAAAATGCCGCCCCCAAGATCGTCACTTCATTACCACGCCTCCTAACGGCAAGATCATTGATGCACACATATATGTGGCTACGGCCGTGTGTGATATTGGTCCAAGCACCGCAGACGCAGTTACACTTGTCAACCTGCGCTTTATTCTTCAAGTTCCGTGCGTTTGAGGAAAAACGCGTGGCTGCCCATGTGATGTTCACGCGCATGAAAATCACTTGTGGCTTTAGTAGCAAATATAGAAAATCGTATCTACATACTGCGCATGTGTGACGGCGGTAGAGAGCAGAAGAAGAAATGACAGGTCCGCACAGACGCCGGGCGGTCATTCGCAGTAAAGGGGATTATTATGTTTATATTTCCCGCGCCGTTATTTAGCGATGACGTAGGTGCCCGCAGCCCATACACAATGTTAATGGCTTCTGAGCTGTGGTTGGACGCCTCTATGGACATCAATGGAGGCCGTCCTCGCAGATTTAAAGGTAAAATACAGCACGCTGCGATTTTTCTTGCGCTCACAGAATACGTAGTTCATACCTGCAGGTGTGGAGGAAATTTCGAAAATGCATGCCTTCCAATAGACGCGTTTTACAGCAAAAAGTCCACATGGACCCCAATCATGGAATCCGCAATTCAAATCCGGTTGTCTGAGACCGGTCTTACACGGGCCGATAGTTGCCAGAGTATGCGACTACCGGCCCATGTAAACAAAGAGCCTGGCAGGGCGAGTGAGTGAGCGATTCACTTGTCAGAGTCGCTTTACTGTCAGCTCACCTGAAAACCAAGCGGCCATCAGCCCATGTATGGAGGCGGGCGGCTGGAAGAGATGTCTGGTGCACTCTGCCCCATTCAGAGCGGTCATCCCCCCTATGTAAGAAAACGGGTCTGATAATTGTTGGGCAGCTGTTGGGTGCGTAAGGGCCTGACAATCATCCCGTGTAAAAGTACCCTTCTGCCTTTTGAGAACATTCATGCTCTGCCGAGTGGAGCTTGTATGGGTACCGTTGGGTTGGAAGAAAAGTTGGCTAAACAAGTACTGAGTCGCAGCCATGTAAGCTGTATGGCTTTGTTAAAGAGAAACTGTCATGCCCTCATGCCAATGGCGCCGGCTGCATCGCTGTGCAGCCGCTGATCCCATCAGTGTTTTCTTTTTTGTTTATACTTATTCCTATTTCCCCATAAGGTCTCCTCTCAGCGTCGGCTCCTTTGGCTGTGAATGTGTCAAGTGGGCAGTCCTAACCGCTCATTGTTAATCCAGTCCAAGATCAGCCATTGACAGTGAGGACCGCCTACATGACACTTGCACAGCATCGGAAGCTGAATCTTAACAGAGTCTGTAGGGGAAAAAGGGTTAAAAAAGAAAGTCTACAATAGAGTCAGGAGGGCGATGGCTGAGCTATGTGGATGGTGCCATTGACATGAGGACATGACGCATCCACTATTAGACCCAAGTGTCGTCTATGACGAAGGGAATTATTTGTAGTACAGAGACCCAATGCATCTACAGTCTTAGGGCCCTCTTACACAGAACGATGATCGTTCAGGTAATAGTTGGATCGTGCGAAACTGAACGGTAATCGTTTAACGTAAAACAAGGCAATTCGTTTGCCGTTCGTATGATGCACATATAAAAACCGAACAATGATCATCCCGCGTAAACAGGCAGTGGTGCATCTGTGAACGACTGCCTGTTTACTCGGAGTAGAGGTGGGTGGCTAGAAGAGATCTCCGACGCGCTCCGCCTCCATTCAGATTATTGCTTCTGTGTGCAAGCGGAGGAGCGATAATCTTTGGGGACAACTGTTGGGCTCTTAAGCGCCTGACAATGGAAGGACATCTCTTGTGTGTGAGCTTGTGGAGATAAGCCACCATCAGAGGTACTTGGCAGCAGCCTATTCCTCAGTCCACATGCTCGATTAGTCAGGCTGTGTATGGGGAGGGTCAAGACTAATGAATGTCATCTGAACAGATCTTTTACTGACAGCTATATATGGTGTATGGTCACCCTTAAAGAAGTCCTCTCATCAAAGGCAACCACTTTCAAAAAGGAGCCGTTGTGGCTATCGACTGATTGGCAAAGGTCTGGCTCTTGTTGGCTTTATGAGACAGGGGAAGGTCCTCCTTTCTGAAGAGCCAAAGCTCAGATATTCTGAAAAGAGCATCTCGGTGGTCTCTGACCTGTTGGGGCACGCTGGAAGTTGTAGTTTCATGTGAACTGAAGAGCCCATGTTGGAGACCAATGCATTCCCACTCCATCATCAGATTAACTACTTGTTTATTGTGATGGGCTGATATTAGACAATGGCTCAGAATGCAGTTAATTGATGTAGTAGCTCTTGTGGCTGCTAATGTGCTGTTTACTTTATGAGGGTTTATCCGTCTAATCCAACACTATTAGATAAAACCATCTGTCTCTTCTCTTTCTATTATATTTAACCCAGTTTCGGTCTTGTGCTTGATTTGAGGTTTCACCATTTGCACATCAGAGCCTTTGCTTAATGAATTTACAATTGGATTGTTGTGTTGTCTGGAGCAGAGATAAGGAGGGCTGTAGGCTTTTATCTCAGGTTTTCTATTTATCTTTGGGTAAAGGTAAAGAAAAGTTCACTGTTGGGTCATATTTGCTCTTCGACTCTCATTGACTCTGTGTGATGGACTTTAGGTGCCTGTCCGACCACTTCAGTAGCCCAGGCATAGCCCAATCATAATACTTTTCATAGATATGCATAGAACCCCCTCCCCAAAAGTTAGCAGTTCTTTAAGGTTTGGTGAAGGCTCTTCTAGGACTTGTCAAGCTTCGGGATATTCAATCATCGAATTGTAGTTGTCTTTGTTGGCAAATCCCACCAAAAAGCTCAACATAGAAGTAAGTTATGGACATTAAAGAGCTTTCTCGCAGGAGGTCTCCATGTTGATTTTACAGTTTTAATTTCCGTGTCTCATTTTTTCTTTCCAGGATTTACGGACCCCCTTAAAATGACGCATTGTTACTTTAACGAAAGTATCGGCTTCTTCTACAACAACAGTGGGAAAGAGCTAACGACGGTATGGAGACCAAAGGACAGTCTGGTGGTCGGCCTGGGACTTACTGTGTGCGTCTTTGTACTTTTGACCAACATACTGGTCATTACGGCTATCATCATAAACAGGAGGTTCCACTATCCCATCTACTATCTCTTGGGGAACTTGGCGGCCGCGGATCTATTTGCTGGAGTAGCTTACACTTATCTCATGTTCCATACTGGTCCACAGACTGTTAAATTAACTGTGAAAACCTGGCTTCTCCGACAAAGTTTACTAGATACCAGTCTCACGGCCTCAGTGGCCAATCTATTGGCCATAGCCGTAGAGCGGCACCAGACGGTCTTTACTATGCAGCTGCACAGCAAGATGTCCAACCAACGTGTCTGCATCCTCATTGCCTGTATCTGGCTCACAGCCTTGTTGTTGGGTCTTATCCCGTCTTTTGGGTGGCATTGTATTTGTAACATTAAGTCATGTTCGCGAATGGCCCCGCTGTACAGCCGGAGTTATCTCATCTTCTGGGCAGTATCTAACTTGGTGGCGTTTCTGATTATGATGGTGGTGTATATGCATATATTTGTGTACGTCAAGAGGAAGATGTCCAGGATGTCCAGACACACATCTTTCAATCCCAGGTACCGAGAGACCATGATCAACTTGATGAAGACGGTGTTCATCATCTTGAGTAAGTACCGTGTGATTTGTGCTGGAGTTTATGTGACCTCAGGAATGTTTTGTGGAGTATCCTCATATCTCAGTATAGATAATTTGGCTTTAAGGGGTTTGTCCAGTTCAGAAAACCCATTGTGAACACTTTATTAGGGAATTATGAGTTCATGGAGAGACGTTCAACTGTTCGGGACACACATCTCTTGACTAGAGTGGAAAGCAGTTACAAAGAGTGTCTCTTGCCCTGGAGGACTGGTCCTGCCCTACTTTACACAGACAACCCATTGATTTGACTGGGCACTGTGCAATACTCGGTTTTTCCTGTGGTGGCACTGCAGGGAAATTAGACATTTAAGGTGCCCACAGACCTTTAAGACATTTAAGGTGCCCACAGTTGTTCATCTGACAGCTGTTCCCATTGGCTTCTCCATACATTTGAGCCTTTGTGTTTAGGATTTTAAGCCGCAGCCAGACAACTATACTATTGGCCTATCTCTCGGGCAGCAATAGCATCAGGCGTTAAATGCCAAGATCTCTTGATTCCTCTCTTCTCCGACATCATGTGCTGGGTGAAAATTGAGCCCCCCCCCCCCCATACACCATTAGGCCTCATTCACGCAAGCGTTTTTCCGTGGCTATTTTGCCGCAGTGAAACATTGAATGAAAATCACTACCATGTGAAGAATTGGATTCCAATGTGTTCATTTACATGGGCGATTTTTGGGCGCATGAAATAATAGCACCGACAAATCGCCGACCGTTTTCGGTCGTTGATTTTTCTCGCAGCATTAAAAGATAGGTCTTGACTATAGATGAGCGAGTATACTCGCTAAAGGCAATTGCTCGAGTGAGCATTGCCTTTAGCGAGTATCTCCCCCACTCGAGACTGCAGGTTCGGGTGCCAGCAGCGGGCACGGAGCTGCGGGGGAGAGCGGTGCGGAACGGAGGAGAGATCTCTCCCTCTCCCCCCCCCCCCCCCCCGAACCTGCAGTCTCGAGCGGGGGAGATACTCGCTAAAGGCAATGCTCGCTCGAGCAATTGCCTTTAGCGAGTATACTCGCTCATCTATAGGCTTGACCTATCTTTTGACAAAAAATGCTTGAGGCTCCCATAGACTCCTATGGGAGCTAAAAAAAAAGGCAGGGGGAGGGAGTTTACCTGTATCTAGTGCTCGGAATAGAAGACAGCTGCCGCTACTTAAGTTATTGAAGCTATTTGAAGGATTTCTGACAACCAACGGAATTGGCTGCCAGCGTGAAAATGCACATGCTCTTGGAAATGATGTCTAATCAGCAGGTTTGGACAACTAAAGTCTAATGTGTAGGAGGGTCTTTACTGCCCACAGCATAATCGCCAATCATTAGGGGATCCAGGAGGAGGACGGCACATTGTGAACAGGCTATTATCAACGTATGGGCCAATTATCGGTCAGATACCCGTGGGAATTGAACAATATTCGTCCCATGTAAACGCATGCAGCGACTGAACGGGAATTGTCTGCCGTTCAGTTTCTGCAAGCAAACGTTTGAATGACTGTCTGTTTACTATGAATGGAGGCGGACCAGGGGAGAACGCTGCCCAGCTCGCTCCGCCTCCATTCCGGCAGCGCTGTGTTTGCGATATCGGTGATACATCTCTGGGACGAGCCGGCAGGTATTGTTTGCCTGTATACATTTGCTCATCCCGTGTAAAAGGGCCTTAACACATAGGGATTTTCCAAAAGGAGGAAACTCCCTTAAATTGATTGATCTCTTAAGTTGGACAGCATTTGTTCTGGATCTCCATCTCCCTACTGATCACGAGTCCCGAATACAGAGAATGGTTGCAGTGGCTTATCTTTGGAGGGAGGTGTGCCCTAGACCCCCCCCCCCCCCAAAAAAAAATGACCTGTTCTGCAAGATGTAGCAGTGTGATGTGTGTGATCTTGCAGAATTAGTCTACCACTTAACTACCATATAAGTCTGAAGTTGATCAAAATGGACAATTTCAGCCAAAACAACCATTTGTTGGGTGAAATTTAACAATGAACGCTCATTTTAGCTGCCTGTCATCATCTGGAAAGAAGCCGGTCTTATCCTCTAGTCACTAGTCCATGAGCTACCCTTTCCGTGAAAGAACATTTCCATAAAGATTGCTTGCCTGGTGCAGTTGATCTTTTATGCCCACTTTGAACGACTAATGACCAATATGGACTAAAATGTGTATGGCTGCATCGGCATAACAATCATTCAATCAACAGTTGTTGACCCACCAACCTACTTCTATCTAATGTCTATGGCAACTTTCGGTTTTCCTGGGAGATAAGCAGCACCTTGGTCCACCATTCCCTTTTAATAAAATACGTGTCTGCTGAGCCACATACAGTTGTATGGGGGCTGAGGAACCGCTCTGTTGACGTAGGGCCTTTTAACATGGAACGACTGTCAGTGCTTCAGCTCCTCACAGTCATCCCAATGAGCAGACCATCGCTTCTGCGCATTCACACAGGGGAGGTAATCACTCACTGAATGGAGTTTTACAACGGATGGTTATCAGCTGGTTTTTATGCCTATATAAACTGTATGGCGAATGATAAATGAATGAATTATTCTTCGTCACTCAGTCGTTGGCCATGTTTACTCTGAATGATTGTCGTTCAGTTTCCCATGATATCTGAATTAGGCTTTTTTCACACAAGCGCATATCGGCCGGCCATTGTCACAGGCGGCTGATATACGCTACATTGTTAGTAAAAAATCTGATTAACAGGCGCACAAATTAAACGTTTCTGCGCCCGTTCATATGGCCTGGTGAGGCCGGCGCAAATGCGCCATCTCCCATTTCCCCCTCCTCCTCATTGCAGGCTCACCTGCCTTCCTCTGCTCCCCTGTGCAATGGGAGGGGGTGGGATGGGGGTGGAGCAAAGCAGCGTAAACCCCCCCCCCCCCCCCCCCCCATTGCACAGAACGAGAGGGGAGGAAGACAGGTGAGCCTGCACGGGTGGGGGGGGGGGGGGGGAGAACAGAGGGAGGGAGTTTAGCAGCCACGCTGCTAAAACTCCCTCCCACCTACGTTTGGACGTATTCCCGCCAAAACATAGTTCCAGAACTATGTTTTGGGTCCTGCGTAAAAATGCCCGGCGCTATATTGTCTTGGCCGCCCGTTTTTACATCTCACAAATATGCCCATGTGATCTGATGCATTGGAATCCAATGCATCAGATCACAGCGCATATCGGCCGGCCGTGAAAACGCCGTCTGATATGCGCTCATGTGATAGAAGCCTAATAAATGTTCCATGTAAAAGGCTTCTCAGTTGTATTTCTAACATCCAATCAAATATCAACAAAGCTCCAGCCAGTCCATGTATTCGATGTGTTTTATCCCAAGCACACCTGATGCAACTAATGAAGCCCTTGATTAGTTGCACCAGGTGTTCTTGATGCATGATCTGACTTGTAAATGTGTGCTCTTAGGAGGGATTCTATTCAAGGAGTTGAATAATGCTGAGGCTGCAGTATTCATTAGATGGGGCATTTTGTTGTGGATTTGGGGATGGCACTTGTTACATTCGGTGTGTTGAGATATTTAAATTGTTCTTCATTGGTTGTTTTTTTGGGGCAAACAGCTGAAAGTTTAGAAATTTGGAAAATAAGCCTAATTTGCAGTAGGGGTTAAAGAATTTTGATTGCATCTGTAGGAAAACTAGGAGTAATAGCTGCCATTTATACGTTGATCTGGCCCGGATGATGCGTGTGCTGTCATTGCTCATCCCATGTAATGGAAGGTGTGGCGGGGCCCTGAGATGTTGTCATCTGAGATCACTGAGGTGTGTGCATCCATCATCCTGCAGCAGACACATAAATTGTCAGGGAAGCACCTTTTTGTATGCAAATGTTCACTTCAGACATATTGTATATGTCACCGCAGACTTCTTTGTGTACATCATCAGTGTTTGTTCCTCTAAGGGCTCCAAACCACTCACAACCAGAGTGAGTGCAAACGCATGATTAGGAAATCCATGATTTCCAATGGTTTCATACTCATTTGCATTGTGTGCACCCAAGCCTCGCAGCGATAAAAAAAACTTGCACTATCGCCCATTGTTTTCAATGGGGCCAGTGCTTCTGCAATGGGATAGCATCGCCGACCTCTGCCACAGCTGTGGCAGGGGATTCCTTTATCCCCACGGGGAGCGTGATGTACTCCTTATGTTTTCAATGGGGCCGGCGCTGCCCCATTGAAAACAATGGGCGATAGTGCAGGTTTTTCTTAGCGCTACGAGGCTTGAGTGCACACAATGCAAATAAGTATGAAACCATTGAAAATCACAATGTTAATTGCATATGGGCAACGGTTCGCTTACATCCACTGACTTCAATGGAGGCCGCCTGCGCTAAAACCACGCTAAAATAGAGCATGCTGCGATTTTTCCTCCGCTCGCGAAATATGCAATCTGTACCCGCTAGTGTCAACGAAATACATGCCTTTCAATGCCCGCGTGTTACCATGTATCTTCCATGCGGACTGCAATCGTGGAATCCGCGATTCAAATCAGTCTGTGTGAGCCCGTCTGTAGTCGGCTTGGTGTATAAGCGCATCAGCCCATTGAACAGCTGATCATAGGGGTCCCGGGCAGAAGACCCTCGCCAATCTATTATTACTATACACCGATTAACAGAGTATGTCGATTGGCACTTGTTTAACACTGCAGAGGATTGCCGATGTGAGGACAGGCGGTTGTTAATATCCTCGCTCGGCGGCTCACCTCCCAGCTTATACAAGGTAATGTACGGCTGACCAGCGAACGTTTTATGCGAACACGCAGGAAAAACACGGATCAATGTCTTCAATGATCCATAGGCATGTTTACAATACAATGACCGGCTGATAACTGTTTGACTGAACGTTCTTGCCCGATCCTCAGACCGTGTAAAAGGCCCTTCATACATGTGTCCAGCGGTAGACTGAGGGGACTCTGATGGGGTCATTATTTACACGGCCCCCCATTGATTTCATTGGACATCCTGGAATACATCTTCAGCCCACCTACTAAACAAATTGGAGTCCCGGAAATACTATGATGTAATGTAGTGCCGTGTGCCCGTGGTGGCATATAGTGCCTGGTGCTCATCATACCGGGCCCGATGCCATCCTAATCCTGGTCCAAGTTATGGTGGCAATGTATGTACACCAGCTTGGTGACCACTTAGAAGTGCATTTTGAGGTACGTCATACGATTATATATGCAGAACCCTCTTTCCTCATTTAGCTGGTGCCACAAATACTTTCCTCTGTTATCACACTATGATGGCAATGCCATTGTGACGGGTATGATATGTGCTTCCCATGCAGAGAACTAAGGAGTCTATGCTATTCCTCTTGCGTGGCAAGACTTGTCATTATACCCGCAGGGAAGCTGCCGTCTCGATGAGAGGGAAGGACATGATACTGCGGTTGTTACTTATTATAGTATCTGATTTCAGCAAGACCTCACCGAGCCAAGAAGTAGGAAGAGGAAGGAGTTATCAATGGCTTCTAATCCTCTGATACAGAGACTGATATGTTAGGGAATCGCTTGGATAGCAAACCCCTAATGTCATACTGCACTGTCCTACCAAAAGGAATGGGACGCCTGAGGAAGAATCAAAAGCAGTATCTATTTGTACATGTTAATACTGGGGTAAAGTCCCCTGCTGCCAGCACCGAGTCACCACTGACTGCTCCGGTGACGTCACAACCAGATGTTCTCTCGGTAGATTGTTTTTGTGTGGTGGTTTGCCATTGCCTTCCCGACTCTTAATACTTAGTGGGGCCCTAATAACATCGGATACTCTCTGTGGCATCCTTTCAACTAACATCTGATGCACTTCAACTGGTTTTTCCCTCCATTCATCCTGCAAACGTCTGATGAGTTCTCTCAGAGAAGATGCATTGGCCTGTCCACAATGGTGCAAGGAGTGTTGTCATTGGACAGTTGAGCAATGGAAGAATGTTCTATGGAGTGACAAATCCCACTACTCCATCTTCACATCAGATGGAGTGTGGAGGAGCCTGGAGAAGGCTACCTATTTGAGTAGGTCGTGCCAACAGGGAAGTACCCAGGAGGTTCTGTTATGGTCTAGGAATGGGGAAGTCCCAGACATCACCTATAAGCACTCTAAACATAGTTTATAGGCTTGTAAGTCAGGGGCCAAGGAGTCGAGAAATGGGCTTACTATTCTTACCGGCCAAGCTGTTCCCTTGCTGTCAGCCATGGTGTACTGGACGCATTTTCTCTATGGCTTACTGCAGAGATGAGTCAACAGCGAGGGAACGGGAGGCCAGGTAAGTATAAGAAGCACATCCCGGGATTCCTTAGTCCCTGTCCTGTAAGCCTATAAACTTAGTTTATGGTTCTTGTAGGTGATGACAGATTCCCTTTAAACATCTTATAAAGTGCTTCTACACCCCAGCGTCAGCCTTTGTGGTGTGTAATTCCCCAATACATTCCTCATCTCGCCTCCTTTAGTGCTGCAGACTGACACTTCTGGTGACTCTTCAGCTTTTAGGCTCCGCCTGCTGTCACCGTGACACAGTAAAAGTTATATAACCCTTTAGAAGAATTCGGTAATTGTTTAGAATTAAAGTAATGGTTTATAATTCTGTGCTGATTCATTTCATATCGAGGTCAGAGCTTTATATTTCTGATACAGAGCTCCAAATTCCCTGCATAGATACAGATCTGAAAGATATTATTCTGCCTTAAGCCACCACTAGAGGGAGCACAGGAGCATACTGCATACTGTGTTAATTATAATCTGTCTGCAGAAAGCTCCCTCTGGTGGCCGCAGCCAGAGTATTATCATTCAGATCTATACAGGGGATTTCAAGCTTTATATCAGGAAAAATGGCGCTACGAACTCTATAAAGATGTATTCAAAAATAATTAGCACCTATTTATGTTAATTAAACAAACAAAATGTTTTCAAGAACGGAAATTTAGGATTCGAGCCATGTGAAATAATATGTAAAGTTATTGCATAAATAGCAGTCGCCGAATTATCCACATTCACAGGGCCTTTTACAGAGTCCATTGATTAGGGAACTGTTCATTCGTTTGCTTGATCTTCATTTTGTGATCCGCCAACGGGTAAACGCTCTTTCATCTGCTGATCGTGTCTTCTGCACGCTACTTGTCCCCGTGTGACCGGGGGATGTGCTGCTAACTATGGTGAAAGTCTGAGCTATTGTCTATGAGGGATTTGTGACCAATCATAGGCAGCGCTCAGCTGTCATTCAATCAATGGCTGAGCACTGCCTCTGATTGGTCACAGCACTCAGCCAGTCAGAGGCAGCGCTTTCAGGAAGCAGGGATTGAAAGCGGAAACTGAAGAAGAGTGTCAGGGACGCCAGAGATGACAGCGCTTCTAATGTGATGTATTATTATTATTTTTTTTTCCCTACAGTTAGGGATTATTTTCAGGGTAGGGCTTATATTTCAATTCCCCCCAAAAAGTCCTTGGCACGGGAGTCCCCTGCCACTGCTGTCAATCTCCCATTGATCTCAGTGAGGCTGGCGTTGCTGCTGCCGGCCCCATTGAGAACAGTAGGAGAACATCAGGATCAACTGCTGCAGCTGTGACAGCCTCAGGAGGAGATTCCTCCAGCCCTGCAGGGGTGGGAGGCTGTTATCCTGCAGTAACGCCTCGCATCCAGGGCTTCAGAAGGATTGCGAGAGCGATCTCGGGGCGTCAATCACATCCTGATATCGCTCTCACCAGCGTGCAGGAGCCCTCAGGGAGACTTGATGTTGCAATAGTTAAATCACTAGAATAGTACACTGCATTACTTATGTAGTGCATTCTACTAAGCCTATGGCAGCAGCTTACTAGACTCTGCGGGAGGCGGGGCCTAATAGGCAGAGTCACCTGGCTGACATGGAGGCTTTTGTCAGACTTCCAGCTGCCATGGGAACCGATTGTTAGCTTGCAATCACACTGCGGGATGCCGATGGGTGACAGAAGGATCCTCGTCTCCCTGTTATGTGCTTAAATGCTGCAGTTACTGTTGATTGTGGCATGTAAGGGGTTAAGCTGCCAGGATCTGAGGTTTCTGCACATCCGGCAGTCAGAGCAGGAGCCTGGCCGTCAGCAGCCATCGCATTAAAGATATATATGTGCAAGTTAAAAGCCTATTAGTGAGCTCAGTTAAAAAGGCGCATTGGCCGTCACTAAGAGGCCCGTATAGACCAAGATCATCATATGGAACCGAACGTGCGCGATAATCGTTACGTCTAAACGTGCGCTGTTCATTCTCTTTTCGTTCAACATTCATTTTCAGCCTGCAATGTTCTTTTTTTTTTATACGGCAACTCGCTCGCTTCTCGTTACGTTTAAACACGCCCCGCTCGGTGTGAGGCCGCATTCAGCCGTGATGAAACGTCGACCAAAATGCGCTACCATGTAAAGCGATGGATTCCAACGCATTCATCTGGAGGATTTCCGCGCACGTGAAAAAAATTGCACCGTCAAAAAGTGAAATCAGCGACCGTTTTCAGTCGCTGATTTTGTACACTGTGTTATAAGATAGGTCTTGACCTATCTTTTGACGAAAAATGCTGGAGGCTCCCATAGACTCTAATAGGAGCTGGAAAAAAAAAGGGGGAGGAGGGTTACCTGCATCCGGCGCTGGGAAAAGACGACAGCTTCCTCTATTTAAGCATTAGCACTCATTACGAGGATGTCTGCCGACCGATGTAATTCTGCGCTGCAGCGCATTTTTCACATGATACGCCCTTGTGAATGGAGGAGAAAACGATAATTAATTTCGGGACTCGATAGCCTTGGGTGAGTCAGGAGGGGCACGCTCTGCCTTGGGTGAGTCAGGAGGGGCACGCTCGGGCTTGGGGGGGGGGGTCAGGAGGGGCACGCTCGGGCTTGGGGGGGGGTCAGGAGGGGCACGCTCGGGCTTGGGGGGGTCAGGAGGGGCACGCTGTGCCTGGGGGGGGGGGATCAGGAGGGGCACGCTCTGCCTGGGGGGGGGGAGGGTCAGGAGGGGCACGCTCTGCCTTGGGGGGGGGGGGGTCAGGAGGGGCACGCTCTGCCTTGGGGGGGTCAGGAGGGGCACGCTCTGCCTGGGGGGGGGGGTCAGGAGGGGCACGCTCTGCCTGGGGGGGGGGGGGTGTCAGGAGAGGCACGCTCTGCCTGGGGGGGGGGGGGGGTGTCAGGAGAGGCACGCTCTGCCTGGGGGGGGGGGGTGTCAGGAGAGGCACGCTCTGCCGGGGGGGGGGTGTCAGGAGAGGCACGCTCTGCCGGGGGGGGGTGTCAGGAGAGGCACGCTCTGCCGGGGGGGGGGTGTCAGGAGAGGCACGCTCTGCCGGGGGGGGGGTGTCAGGAGAGGCACGCTCTGCCTGGGGGGGGGGGTGTCAGGAGAGGCACGCTCTGCCTGGGGGGGGGTGTCAGGAGAGGCACGCTCTGCCTGGGGGGGGGGGTGTCAGGAGAGGCACGCTCTGCCTGGGGGGGGGGGTGTCAGGAGAGGCACGCTCTGCCTGGGGGGGGGTGTCAGGAGAGGCACGCTCTGCCTGGGGGGGGGGGTGTCAGGAGAGGCACGCTCTGCCTGGGGGGGGGGGGGGTGTCAGGAGAGGCACGCTCTGCCTGGGGGGGGGGGGTGTCAGGAGAGGCACGCTCTGCCTGGGGGGGGGGGTGTCAGGAGAGGCACGCTCTGCCTGGGGGGGGGGGGTGTCAGGAGAGGCACGCTCTGCCTGGGGGGGGGGGGGGGGTGTCAGGAGAGGCACGCTCTGCCTGGGGGGGGGGGGTGTCAGGAGAGGCACGCTCTGCCTGGGGGGGGGGGTGTCAGGAGAGGCACGCTCTGCCTTGGGGGGGGTCAGGAGGGGCACCCTCTGCCTTGGGCGGGGGGTCAGGAGGGGCACCCTCTGCCTTGGGCGGGGGGTCAGGAGGGGCACCCTCTGCCTTGGGCGGGGGGTCAGGAGGGGCACCCTCTGCCTGGGGGGGGGGGGTGTCAGGAGGGGCACGCTCTACCTTGGTGAGGTCAGGAGGGGCACGCTCTGCCTTGGTGAGGTCAGGAGGGGCGCTCTGGGCCAGGCACCGCCGTATCTATTGTTCAGCTCTCTGAATACATCTTGTTGTTATTTTCTTTGCACGAAGCAGACACGAGGAAAGTGACTAAGAACACAATTTGTTACTATTTTTACACGTTTGTAGCTAATCCAGGTTCCCCCCTTCCCTTCCTGGCACTGACAGGAGTGTGCAGACAGATTTCTGTAGTCAGCGTTTTACATAAAGCCTTAAAGGGACAATAAAGCCTGCAGTTTATATTCTTAACATCTGCTAGGTAATTGAATGCAATCTACTGTTCTCTGTTATCAGCCTCTGGGCTAGTGAAAAGGAGACTTTATTGTTCTACAGTGGGACTATTAACAGGAAATGCAAGAAATAAGCTCTTTCATGCAACTTTGTCACTCATCTCTAGTGTGAGAACGTCCAGTAACAGCTATCGGCAAGACGCCCCACGCTTAATGGCTCTACATCCGTATATGTGCAGAGTATAAAACTATTTACTGTAGGTGGGCACACCCTAGTAGGCATACAACAGTTCTCCTGGACTTCTTAGTATGGATCACCTGTCCTCAGAGTAGGTTATCTATATATAGTTGGATCGGTAGAGGTTCGCCACACGGGATCCCCACCAATCAGCTGATTGCTCGGCCTGTTTCAGTATGGACAGTGCTGGAAGCAAATAGCGCTGTCTGTCCCTGTTGCAGTGGCCCAGTTGGGTACTACAGACACAGCTCTCATTGAATTCAATGTGCCTGCATTACCAAACCAGGCCACTGCAACAGGAACAGCACTATTTACTTCGAGTGGGGCTATTTGCACTGACAGTGGACTCAGTGATCAGTGAGCAGATGAACCCCGCTGATCAACTATTGATGATCTGTCCTAAGGTTAGGTAATCAATAGTAAAAGTCCTGGACAACCCTTTGAGGGCTCCTTCACACTGGCGATAAAATCGTGGAAGATTTGGGCGTTATACATATATACTTACATACATACATAAAGCTCTGCTGTGGATCACCAGACGTGTTTGTGAATAAGCAGATAAGAGGTGCAATGGGGTGTATGGGGGATACAGCAGGAATAAGGGGGGTCAGGTTTCCATGGGGGCGTGTAGAGGCAGGGTAGATTAGGGAAGGGTTTAGATTAGGGAATATGGTAGGCTTCCCAAAAACATGTGTTTCTAGGGCTCGATTAAACCTGTGGACGTCTGGTATTCACATGATTGCCTGGGGTGGCACATTCCAGTGAACTGGTGCAGCTCGGGGAAAAATCTTGGAGGTGGAAGTGGGAGGTCCAGATTAGAGAAAATCTAATCTAAGGTCAAAGCGGAGGTAGCGGGTAGGGTGGTAGACAGAAATGATGGAGGAGATATAGGGTGGCACGACCTTGTGGAGCGTTTTATGGATGAGAATATGTATTCTATATGTGACGGGCAATCTGCGCTGTGACTGGCACAGGGTGGAGGCATCAGAGTAGTGGCTTGACAAGAAGATAAGCTGGGCTGCTGCATTCAGGATGAATTGGAGAGGAGAGATTTTGAAGAGGGGAAGCCCAATTAGTAGTGAGTGGCAGTAATTAAGCTGAGAATGGATAAGCGCGACAATGAGAGTCTCCATAGTAAGGAAAGGACGGATTTGGGAGATGTTATTAAGGTGCAGGTAATATGAGCGAGCAAGTGACTAAGCATCGGCAGTGAAGGAAAGGTTGGAATCATGTACGACCCCCAAATTAGCGGGCGTGCCGAGGAGGTATGGTGGAACCACAGACTAAAGATGGAAATATCAGCTTCGGTCAGTAGATGGTGAGAAGACAAGAAGTGCAGTTTTTGAGAAGTTCATTTATAGATAGACGATGTAGTGTTGAAGACGGCGGACAATCACTGGTGTTTTGTCGTAGTGAAGCTGTGATATCACGGGAGGAAGTATGTAATTGGGTATCATCAGCATAGAGATGGTAGATGGAAAAGAGGAGAGGACCAAGGACGTAGGCCTGAGGAACCCCAACAGCAAGGTGAGGAGGAGAAGTAGAGTCGGCGAATGAGACACTGGACAAGCGGTCAGAGAGGTAGGAGGAGAGCCAGGAGAGTGCAGTATCTTTATGGCCAATAGCAAGGGGCAAATTGAGGAGGATTTGGTGATCTACAGTGTGAAATGGCGTAGAAAGATCCTAGAGGATCAGTAGGGAGCCGTCACCATTTCATTTAGCCGGCAGGAGATGGTTTGACACTTTAGTCAGAATTCTGTAGATTGTAGAGAGAAAGCCGGAAGGTAAGGGGTCAAGAAGTCTTATCTGAGAAACGGCTTATTAGGCGAGCTTAGACCAACCAACCGTCCCAGGAGTTTGGAGATGATGGGACATATGGAAAATAGAGAGGTAGGCTTGACCCCAAAGGCAGCCATTACCATATCACACAGATCCTGAATGGCCCTTGGATTTCAGGAGGACATCAGATTATAAGATGTTCCACTAACTTTAGAGCCAGAACATCACAGAATGCTGAATGGACAAAGCTTCAACTTTTCCCTCAAGCCACATTCTTCCCTTATCAAAGGAGATTGTGGAGGGATCCTCCTTCCTACGGGAGTCGCTGGGGAACAGCAGCTGTTTGTGTGAATTATTTATTTCTACAGATGTCTTCCTTCATGTTCTATTCATGCCGGTCCCTCTGCACTTCCTTCCATCCAGACGGCTCTCATCCCTCATGGAGAGCATCTGTCCGGACCCTCCAGACAACAGCTCTGTTTGTAATTGTCCCTCACTATGTTGCCTCATGACCCTTTTACACGGGACGAGAATCCCACCATTCTTGTTTGCTTGTTTCATATTCCTGCTGTTCATGCCCATATTCGTACTGTCTAATTGGGGTATTGGTCACCTGGGTTCAAAATGTTTAACCAATTAGAGGGGTGTTGTGTGATATCAGTCATCAAGGTGTAATGGGGTAAGGTATAGCTGGCATTAGCTAATGTAAGACCTGTGTAGTTGCACAGGGCATCAACCAACTGCTTGTAGGGGCACCAGGCGGATGTGGGCTGGAGGTAAGGTCCCTCCTTAGGTCCCTCTGGCTAGATGACCCTCTCCTCCTTGCTACAAGGTATTGTGGAGTTACATGAATCATCATCCTCCTGGCTTTGTCTTCTCCCTTCTGATGTTCTGAGATGCCACAGTCAGTCTCTTGACGCCCCTGCAATACAACCACTTAGTTCTGCCACTTAGTTCTAGTGCTGTATTTATTTGATGAGCTTGATTCTGGTATTGTATTTATGTGCCGAGGTTGGTTTGTGCTCTATTTGTTATGAGCTTGGTTCTAGTGCTGCATTTATGCTATGAGCTTAGTTCTGGTATTGTATCTATGTGCTGAGGTTGGTTCATGTTGTATTTTTGTTATGAGCTTGGTTCTAGTGCTGCATTTATGCTATGAGCTTAGTTCTGGTATTGTATCTATGTGCTGAGGTTGGTTCATGTTGTATTTTTGTTATGAGCTTGGTTCTAGTGCTGTATTCATGTACTGAGCTTGGTTCTGGTTCTGCATTTATGTACTGAGCTTGGTTCTGGTGCTGTATTTATGGTATGAGCCTGGCTTTGTTTACCTACATGACCATATGAAAGAAATAATTTGGAAAACCCCTTTTACTAACTGAATCTGTTCAGGCCCCTCACCGCTGATCTTCTGCTTTCCCCGACCACTTCCTATGTGCACGCTTATGTGGTTTCTCTAGTTCCTTAGTGGTATGTCAGATGCCCATCAGTGGGTGCAGTAGTCACGTTACTATGACTGCTGTGTGGGCATGCACAGGGGAAGTATAGGAGCTCAAGACTAACAAAGGACTGAAGTGAAGCCAGTATGATACTGATGGAATAAACACGGATTCACAGTCGTACGAGAGGAACTTGGACACGACACGCATCACACAGCACACATGTATTATTACAACGTCTGTCCTGACTAGGCAACTCTATACAGTACATGGAGGATTGTGACATCTGCCATGAGAGGACGCCGGCGTGCACTGATGGAATAAGTTGAAACATCTGGATTTTAGGAGCAGTTCTGCATTACGGGGTATAAATGAGCAGAATGTTTGCACAGCTGGAGACAGGCTCCTCAGCTTCACATGAGTGACTCAGTGTCACCAGCAGTGACACATAGGGACAAACCCTGACACGCTGGGCTCCGATAATGACAGCACCAGCAAGTCTGCAAAACAAAGACAGCAAATGTCATAGCCAACATAAAAGGGGGATACAGCAGACTGAAGCCATGCACTGACCATTCAGATGTTGTAAGGTCACTGAATATGCATTGCCACATCAAAAATAATGGTCCATTGTGTGAATACACGCAGATCTATCTTCACTGAGGTCTGAGATACATTGTGTCCGATAATATATTCCACTGATGAAGGGACAGGATGGAAGGAACAGTTGCCTAGACATAATAACAGAAGAACAACTAACTCGCAATGTATCCTAATCTACAGAGCGGAGGGGGGAGGCTCCTGCTGCAGCCAGAGAGCGGAGTGGGGGGTCCTGCTGCAGCCACAGTGCAAAGTGCGGGGTGGCTCCTGCTGCAGCCACAGAGCGGAGGGGAGGAGGCTCCTGCTGCAGCCACAGTGCAAAGTGGGGGGTGGCTACTGCTGCAGCCACAGAGCAGGGGGGGGGGGGGGGGGTGGCTACTGCTGCAGCCAGAGAGCGGAGTGGGGGTGTCCTGCTGCAGCCACAGTGCAAAGTGCGGGGTGGCTCCTGCTGCAGCCACAGAGCGGAGGTGGGGAGGCTCCTGCTGCAGCCACAGAGCGGAGGGGAGGAGGCTCCTGCTGCAGCCACAGTGCAAAGTGGGGGGGGGGGGGGGTGGCTACTGCTGCAGCCACAGAGCGGGGGGGGGGGGGTTGCTACTGCTGCAGCCACAGAGCAGAGGGGGCGGCTCCTGCTGTAGCCTGTTACCATGAGACCAGTCAGGGACCCTGGGTGTTGCACCCACGCACGGGTTGTCAAGCGGTGGGCGCTGCATGTGCCGCCCGCGCGTGCCTGCTAGAAGAGGCGCGCGCGCTCTATCTCTGTGAGTTATAGTGGCTGGCTGGGAGCTCCGGTCAGCCGGCTTGATTGGTCACTGGCCAAGGGGCGGAGACTCCTGAATATAGTCTGGCAGCTGCTGTTAGCAGTTGCCAATTATTGGTTCTGTTCCCTGTGCTCTTGATTTCTGTCCTGCTCCAGTGGAAGTTACCTGGTCTCGATCCAACTCTGCCTGTGTTCTGTGGTTTTCCTGTGGTGTTAGTTTATACCATCTGCCTAGCCTGTCAGTACTAGTAAGTTGTCATCAGCATAGGGACAGCAGTTCCTCTCTGTCCTGCCACTAGGGTCAGCTGCTACTTAGCACTCACCCGCCACCTGCAGTCTCCGTGCCGTCCCTCGCCGCATGGCTCTCTCCTGGCCGGCGTATCATGACTCCGTCGGGACCTGCGGCAGTGTGCTACGTCCCGCCTGTGCCCTCTGTGCTCATGAAATTGGCAGCTGCCTCTCTGCTCCCTGACGGCGACCGGCTGTATACTCACTGACGGCGGCCCCTGTGCTCCCTGATGCCGGACAAGTGTGTGTTCACTGACGGCGGCCGCGTATGTGAACGGTGACGGCGGCCGCGTGTCTCAGCCCTGACATGCTCCTCTGCTGATGGGTGTCAACCAAAGCCATATCCCTGCTCTGTCGCCGCTGGGTAACGCACTTTCAGCTGCCCCTGTGCAGAAGCAGCGCCGACACACCCTTTATGCCTTCTGTACATAACTTTACTGGCCTTGTAGTACCTGCCAAAGACAAAGCACTACAGCCAATCGTGTTGAGGGGGCGTCACCGCACTGTCAATCTTGAATTCACCAGGAATTCCTGGTGGCGTCAAGATACACTAATACTGGCTCCTGCCACAGAGCAGAGTGGGGGAGGCTCCTGCGGCAGCCACAGGGCGGGGTGGGGGAGGCTCCTGCGGCAGCCACAGGGCGGGGTGGGGGAGGCTCCTGCGGCAGCCACAGGGCGGGGTGGGGGAGGCTCCTGCGGCAGCCACAGGGCGGGGTGGGGGAGGCTCCTGCGGCAGCCACAGGGCGGGGTGGGGGAGGCTCCTGCGGCAGCCACAGGGCGGGGTGGGGGAGGCTCCTGCGGCAGCCACAGGGCGGGGTGGGGGAGGCTCCTGCGGCAGCCACAGGGCGGGGTGGGGGAGGCTCCTGCGGCAGCCACAGGGCGGGGTGGGGGAGGCTCCTGCGGCAGCCACTGAGCGGAGTGGGGGAGGCTCCTGCGGCAGCCACTGAGCAGATAGGGGAGGCTACTGCTGCAGCCACAGAGCGGAGTGGGGGGTGGCTACTGCTGCAGCCACAGACCGGAGGCTGCTGCTGCTGCTGCAGCCACAGACAAATCTTATTAAGGTTCCGCACCGCGTGTCCATTTCTGCATTACATTTTTTTGTGCAGCGTGGGAACGAGATTTTTAAAATCTGATTCACTTCACGGCTACTGTAAATACTGCAGATTTTTTGTGCGAAGGGTCAGCAGGAAAATCTTTTATCTTTTAGCTATTAGCTTTTGCATCTTGTTTGGTGTGGTATTCTCCTATCCCACATAGGGTCAGCTAGTGGCCTGGGTCAGGTTCACCCTTCTCAGGGCGGGTTTCCTGCATGCAGGCAGGTCCCTTCCCTGGGTAGGTTCTTTTAGGGACAGCGTTTCCCTTGTTGCGGTTGTCTTTATTATTTACTACTGTTGTGTGTGCATTTGCATGAGTATTTCAGGTTACGGATCCAGTGTGTCCTGTTTGGACGCGACACTGGGTTGCATTCCTGCAGGTGGTAACAAGCTTTGAGGAATTTGCAGAAATTTTGTTGCAGATTTTGTATATGTAATTGCATTATTCTGTGCTGATTTCCTGCTGCAGAATGTGATGCAATGTTTGTGATCTGGTAGCGCCAGTTCCTGCACGGAGGTCACACTGGCAAACTTTATTAAGAAACACCCACAATCCGATTTTCAAGCGGATTCTGAGCGTTTCTGCAGCAGAAAAGCTACAAAATACTGCAACATTATTCTTATTTGCGAATTATGGTGCAGTTTTTACGTTACCCGTTGATCTCTAGGGCGAAAATCCGCTGCAGATACTTGGTTTCCGCAACATAAACATATGCTGAAAAAATGTCAACTGCAGCGGTTTTCAAATGTGATGCGGGTTCTTGTAGAAACATTCAGCGACGTGTGAAGGCGTTTTGTAAAATTGTGTTCACTTGCCTTGTGCTGTAAATGCTGCGGAATTACTGCGACAATTCTGAAAGTTCTGCAGCGCTTCCAATATAAGCCGCGTGGAGGGGATTAAAAAAATCGTTTAAGGAATTTACATGACAAATTCGCAGTGTTTATATGAAATGCCGATTCTGATTCTGCAGCATGCTGCGGAATCACGCTGCGGAATTCAGGGTGTTCTGCAAATCATTTAGGCCACTGTGGAATTCTTGCAGGTATTCTGTTGACGAACGACTTAAGCGATTCTGTAACGTGAGAATGTGACCTTACATGATAATTAGTTGGCTTGTTTGTCGCCTGTCATTCGTTCTATGAAAAAAGCGATATTTCAGTCATTTGCAGACCACTCTTGGCATTTCTAGACTCCCGAAAGACCACCGACGGACTGAACAAGATATTAAAAAAATGACGAACAAGTTGAAACCTTTATTTGCACTTCTAAGCGGACGGATGTTATTTAAAGGACGGACCTTGTTCGCTCGTTGCTGCAGTTGATTGCTCCGTGTAAAGCACCCCGAGGCCCAGTGTCCACGGCACGCACGGATTCAGAGTGCGGATCCCACATGGTATCCACTAGTGCCCGCGGCCATGGGACATTTCATACCTCTCCGGATCCAGCGCAGGTCTCTTCCGTGCTGGCCGGATCTTCTTTCTTCAGCATGACGGATGCGTTCAGCAAATGCGCAGTGTTCTTTTAATATTTATTTTTTTCGAATCTCCTACTTTTTCCCCGGGATCCGCGACATGTCCGCAGGGTCAGCTGCAGGTGGAAGTCATCCGTGCAGGATCCGCAGGAAAATGCAGCATGCTGCTATTTTGTTGGGGGGGGGGGGGGTTCATAAATCAAATCTGCATGCTTTAAATGCATTTGTGGGCGCCCTGATTTGTGGATCATCCACCCGTGGACATTGAATCTTAACGCTAGAATCACATGGGCACTTTTTTTATGTCAGGAGTGGATTCAGAGGGTATGTGAACTATATAGGAGTGACTTCCATACGTCTTCCTGCTGGACCCACTTCTGGCTTTGGCTCAAACTACTTAACTAGGTTGCACTATGTAACTCCACAATGGCCGCTGCCTCGGGCAGACCTTTCAGGGCCGGACCTCTGGATTGTACATGTAGGACATTCAGCACAAGGACGCTGTAATTACTGGGTCTCTGCTGGGGAGGAGGAGGTTTTTCCGTTTTATACAACTTGGGTGGATTAATTACGTTTAACTCCTTGCCTGCTGGACGTGAGCACACACCCATGTTATACGACAGAGATGGCTGCTGTGAAGCATCTGAGGATAAGTCACTGGGGTGTAACCAGTAGGTCGGTGTAGATAGTGAAGAAATAAAGAGCAAGGGTCAGAGGAGAGAAAAACATTGCAATCAGATCTTGGCCTCTCCTCCCCATTTATAACTTGGTAACTAACAATATTCGAGAATATTAGAGGCAATCTTGTCCCCATTTTTAAATACTTTCCATATGAGTTATGCAATGGAAAAATGAGAGATATACTAATTGGTACAAAAAGCTCTTGGTACACAGTGTAACAATGCCTATGAACAAGGCTCATGATGTCACCCACGTGGGAGAACAGCTAGAAGTGAAGACCCCATAGGAATCATTAATGCACGGGCTTTTAAAGCAGCAGTCCAGATAAGGGAAACATTTGTCCAGCAATTGGAGGGGGCTCACAGCGGGGCGGCAGGAGGAGAGTTCTCTCCTCTCGCTCCCCCACCCCTCTCCATTGACATAACATAGCGGACGTTCAGTACTGAACAGCTGCTAATTACACTAAACGATCAGCTCATTGTCCATCGTTTTTGTGAGCCAGCAATACTAGCTCCCGTGCAGGTGCAGGGGAGCTAGTATGTGCGAGGACAAGTGTCTGGCATCGTTTGCCTGACACTCTGCCCGTCTAAATGGGGCTTTAGTGTTTAGTCAACTCAACTTCCCAGGTGAATCTCTAAAAGTGCATGGGGGCTACTCTGCTGTTTCCCTACAGATTGCTTTCGGGTAAAGAAGGATGGGGGATGTAGAATTTTATTGCTTAATCTTTTTATTCCCCAGGAGATAAGCTGCTAACAGAGCTGTTTGACTGTGGCTTACCTCCCTAAACACATGAATTAAGCCAAACGTTCAGCTGTATGGGAGAATCAGTTGTCGGCTAAACGATGGGTTGCAAACAGTTGGTGAAGTTATGTGGGCACCTTCACTCCCTTGTCTCTATGGAGAACACATTCACAATGGGCCTAACCAAGCGTGGATTTTGTAAGGGAGAGTCATTGGCCGAACAAGTATTCAACCAATATTTGTTCAAGGTGTATGGCGTGCTTTACATGATGAAAGAGTTTATACAGTGTATGTTATTTTCAGTGCTGTTACTATCTCAGATTCTTATGCCCATGTCTTCTCCATTTCTTCTAGGTGTCTTTGTTATATGTTGGACTCCAGGCCAAATTGTTCTTCTGCTGGATGGCTTAGGGTGCGAAAAGTGCAATGTCCTGGCTGTTGAGAAGTACTTCCTACTCCTTGCTGAGTTCAACTCCGTCATCAATCCCATCGTGTACTCGTATAGAGACAATGAGATGAGAGCTACCTTCAAGCAGATCCTTTGTTTCTGCTGCAATCGAAAATCCAAGTACTCAAATTCTGTCAAGTCAACTAATACCGAGAGGAGAATATTGTCAGACAATGGACATATGATTAGAGACTCCACACTATAAACCATTTTGGGACAGGCTATGAATTAAGTTTTTTTTTTTTCAACATCAAGTCTACGGTATATTTGCTGGAAAATGTGCTACTTTGGTACCATGGGCACCATTAGTAGTAGTGTGCGTGAGCTGTATGACATGTTGAATAATGAACTAGTAGATCCTTGGAACTGCCCTTCTGAAGTGAATGACAACACAGTTCTTCTTGACTTTTCCCATGACTTTTTTCGTGATGGGTTCAATTACCGTCTTCCATCAAAGGCATGTCATTCCTCAGCATGTGAGCTCAGTGTATCAAGAACCATGAAGTACATGAGATTATACTGATGTCTTCTGAAGTTGAGATGGTATGAAACCATATATCATACAGAGATGCCTACACAGCATTGAGGCAATGTTTGTTTTTTAAGAAAGTCTTAAAAGAAGAAAGATGATTTAATATGAAATATACTACTTTAAAGAAAAGATAAGGAGGTGTTTGAGGGACAGCATTTTGGGGTAGAAACTAAGCTATTGAATATAATACCACTTACAAGAAGACAATGGGAAGCAAAACGAGTAGGAATGGAGTACAACTGGAGATATCTTTCTTAATCAGCCATAATCATGGTAGCAGATCCTTATAAAGGGTCTGCCATTGAACCCCAGGTACGAAGATCAATGGACAAAGCAGAATTTTAGTGGTCACTTTTGGTTGATTGCAGAAATCATGGTGATAACGTTGCTACATCCTACTAGCCGTGATCTGGGTGATCTGTCTGGTTTATGTTTTGGTGCTCCCATCAGACTTTGGTTACTCAGCTTCTGGACTACGTTGACCAAACTCCTATAGATGTTTGTATCTGTGGAGAAACATTGATGATGGTCCTCATCATGTTGACAGTGATCCTCTCAATTTTGAACAATCTAATGATATTCGATAGCTTGCCCAATATAGACTGTAGTATCCTAGCATATTTAAGTGGTTGTCCAGAAATACTCTCCCACCCGATTTGACAGCCGGGAATGGAAAGGCGCAACTCCTCACTGGAAGGGACAATTGCCGAGGCTACCATCTTAACTCCCAGACAGTATTGTGCATAGGTTCTATTTCAAATCGCCCTTACCCAACATTTTACTTATATTTATGTCATAATGACTAAAGAAAAGCCAAGCTCACTCCATACACGGTGGGTGTTGGTTGTGTCACACAGCTAACATCCAGCTGCTACGATGACCATTAAACTCCTAAGGTGCCACAGTCAATGCTTCCACAGCATCTAAATGGTTAGATGGAGGGAGAGGGTTCCTTCTGTTCACCCGGTCGTGGGGTGCTAAATCGTTGTCATGGTGTCCATTTAAGATCTCTAGGCATGCCATGGTAATATTCCCACAACTACCTGCCTGTGGCAGGATGTGATAGGCTGGAAGATCAGGTACAATATGCTGCAATATGTAGGTATTGCAATGTATTGCACAAGTGATAAAACATTCACATATTTAAAAGAACTCTTGGGGGCTAAAAACAAACTATATATTTAAACTTGGGAACAAGTTAACTCGACCAGTGCACAACACCCGCTGGGTGTCACACGGTTGCCCCTGATGTTAGATCAGACGGGAGAGTATGCTTCGATGACTCCTTTAAGTTCGATACGTTCAGAATGCCCCCTTGAGATTCTTACTGTTTTTCTACTTTCTATTTTGGACTTTCTACTAACAGTTATTATAATGGAGGTCGTCATGGTCACCAAAATAGTACTGCAAAACCGCTCAAAGCAATGTTGTTGCCTATAGCAACCAGTCGTATGTAAGATAATAGCTAGAAATGATTGGTTGCTGTAGACGTTACAGCAGTTTTTAATTTTGCATTACTTAGATTTTGTTTTAATATATCATTCCAAAGGTTTGTAGCACAACCGGACCATCAGCAGGACGCTATAGACTGTATGTACGCTGTCTACATAAAGGGGTGCTCCGGCTTTTAAACATTGATGGCCCATCCTTAGTATAGGCAACAAGTGTTTGATAGGTGGAGTCGGACCTACGAGACTCCTACCGATCAGCACAATGAGGGCATGGCATCTGACTTGTTGGGCCTGTAGTGTAATTCAGTCCCATTCAAGCTGCAGTAACATAAATAGCCACTCATATGGAGAAGGCGCTGTGACTTAAAATGACCCCGGTTTTGTGACAAAATCCTGTCCCAGGACAGGAGAGGGTATATTAACTGCAGCTGTTCTTCTCTGCCATCCCTTCGATCTGCCTGTTCAATGGCCTACACAATCTTCATACTTCCTAATCCCCACTGTACATCGGTAGCGTTCTACTACTAATATACTATACCTGCTCTCTAATTGACCAAGACTAGATCGGAAATGACAGATCAGAGAGCAGTGTGCATTAGGTAGCTAGAAAATTGTTGTAGCCATCTTGGACAACTGAAAACCGGGCCCAAAACGGACTGATTGGAGGGCCAATAGACAAAGCTGCAAGTAATATACTGCCCTCCTCTACTCTTTGGGATAGAACTTTTTCCCAAAACCGGTGGATCACTTTCATTGTGCTGGTTGTTGGGGGACCAAAGGCATGTTTTTGGTTGTTCCAAGATGCACAACCCCTCACTAGATGCGTGGGGGCCTGAGACGAATATCTGATTACCCCGAAACCTGCTCTCGCCAATCAGATGATTTTGCTGGGTAATCCGCAGCCTTCCTAGTGTTTCCTGCTTCACTTGAAATGTAGTATTACAGGATGGCTATTCTCACGACTGGTCATCCTGAAGTAACAGGACTGCAGTACAGGGGGCGCTCTTACAGAGTGTCTTTCCATTTTGTTTCATAGAAGGGGTTCCAAGCGGAGGACCCAGCTCTATGGCGCTCATGTGCCTTAATAGAACATGTGAACAAGGGGCATCATCTTGGCACAACCCTTTTAGATCCCACAGAAGCCCTTTAAATCTAACAATGATGCATAAAGTGGGCCCTTTAAAGAGTGATTGCCAGGAGGACAGCATATATGTAGATGGCTGAGTGTATCAGTAGCGTATTCATGTTAAAGGGGTTGTATGAAATGGGAAAAAAAGGTTCTACTTTGATTTCCAGAAGCGGCGGCACTGCTTTCATTTGAATGAAGCTGAATGCAATACCAGACCTGAGTGCCGCCATTTTTAGAGGCGGGGCAGCCCTTTTTTTCTAAGTGTGGACAATCCCTTTAATTACCGTCTGTATTATTAACCACTAGCATAAAGTATTATAAGATTATGGCCGAGTGCCGGAATGATCGGCATTCCACAGTCCAAGAGGAGAAGCCGTTGTATAGATGATGCCACATAAGAATCCTTGTTGTATGTAATAAGATGCTAGCCGTAAATGTATATAAATATATATATATAAACCTAAATCTTGTCTTAGAACTTTATACCATTTTTTATTGTTACGCCGGCTTGTTTGTCTTGTTATTTAATGTCCCCTGTGAGAAATATTTATACAGACAATTAAAGTATAGAATGTCATTCTTGGGCTCATCGCTTTTTCGTTACGTGTAAATGGTGGTAAAATCTTACGTTGTGTGACCAAAGCATGACCTCTGGTTTTCCAACACGGCTGGAATTCATACAAGTCACCCACAAATGTTTCCCCAAGAAGACGTGTGCCTCACAACTATGACAATAAGATACTGGGCCCAAAAATCTATATGGGTCTCCTGCATAAAAAGGAGTGAAGAGGGAAAATGCCATTGGTACTCATATCAGCCAATCAGATTCCAGCTTGCATTTTTCCAGAGCAGGTTTGAATATGGAAGTATGATTTGATTGGTTATTATGGGCAATAGAAAAAATGTTGTACATGCGACTCATGTTTCAGCCGCCTTCTGAGCTGTGCCGCCTCAGGCAAGTGCCTGTACTCTAAATACTGTAATAAAACCACTTTCATTTTTATACTTTGTTGATTCTTGCTCCTTATAGGACCGTCAAACCTCTAGGGTCATTGGTAATCTGTTCGAAAGCAATCGGCTAAACTTGAAACCAATGAAACTCGAGGCAATTATTTCCATAGGAATCAATGTAAATCCAATTAATTCATTCTAGACATTCCTAAAAACACACCAAACCACATTTTTGTACAGCGTTTAGCACTGCTTTTACAGCGCTGCGCTAAATGCTGTACAACACTCCCATTCATTTTGATGGGGCTGTTCACACAAGCGTTGAAATAAATGGGCAGCAGTTTCAGCGCTGCCAAAAATGCAGCACAACTTGGTACCGCGTTTTTCGCAGCACTAAATGCCCTAACTACACTACCTGAGGAAAAAAAAAATCCATACTCGCCTTGCAGGTGCCATCTCTGTCCCGGGGGCCACTCTCCGGACCTCCATGCAGCCTGCTGGGCACTTATCAAGCTGGCAAAGCATCTTGCTAGTGACCAGGATTGAAATCCCCCGCCTCCAGCAAGAGATTGCTCTGATTGGCTGAGTGACAGCCTGCTCAGCCAATCACAGCCAACACTGGATGCTCCAATTGCAACCATTCATCCATGAATGGCTGTGATTGGAGCGATCCATGAATGGCTGTCATTCAACAGTGAGGTCACATGGGCTTCTGGCTAAACTGGAAGCAGCCAGCGATATTAGAGGCAAAATTCTGCTTGTTTTTTTGTAATACTGGTTGCCGATGAAAGGAAAGAAATTTTTTTTTTTTGCATGCTTTGGGCAAAACTGATACACTATCGAATTCAATACGTGACGGGGCATAGCATGACACAAGGAATCAGAGAACCCAAAAGAGAAAATCCCTGTGTTCTACCCCGTGAGGCCCTGCACTTGGCATAGGGATCCTTTTAGATAATGAACACTGACCGACAATGGGGCCGAACAAACAAATGTTCGTTAATACAATTGTTCATCCCACATTTAGGATGATGCACATCTCACATCATTCCCCCGCCGGTGCTCCGCTCTCACTGCTGGTAGCTGCCAGTGTCCTCCTGACTGCAGGGGCAGCGCTGGTGAAGGACTAGTTGGCGTATTGTCTGATGTTCCATGTAGGCTGCTGTGGGCTCAGGAAAAAATAGTCACTGACTGGCGGCACACGGGAAGACGTGCAACTGACCCGCGACCGTGTTTATTCTTGCATAAACAAGCTGATCAGCCGACAGAGAAACATTCAGGAAAGACATTACAGCCCGATAATCGGTCTGTGTGAGAGGCCCAGAACACAGTACTTCAATCCCGTTAACCTCCTAAGGACCAGGCTGTTTAGTACCTTAAGGGTGAAGCCACACGAACGTATATCGGCTCGGTTTTCACGCCGAGCCGATATACGTTGTCCTTGTGTGCAGGGGGGGGGGGGGGGCTGGAAGAGCCAGGAGCAGGAACTGAGCTCCCGCCCCCTCTCTGCCGCCTCTCCGCCCCTCTGCACTGTTTGCAATGGGGAAAAGTGGGACGGGGGCGGGGCTAATTCACGGAACTTAACCCCGCCCCGCCTCTTCCCATTGCAAATAGTGCAGAGGGGCGGAGAGGAGGCAGAGAGGGGGGCGGGAGCTCAGTTCCTGCTCCTGTCTCTTCCATCCTCCCCCCCCCCCCCCCCCCTGCACAGGAGGACAACGTATATCGGCTCGGCGTAAAAACCAAGCCGATATACGTTCGTGTGACTTCACCCTAAGGGCCAGACACTTTTTAGGGATTTTACCCATGTGGTGGTTTAACTGCCCTCTTTTTTTTTTCCTTCACCTATCAAAATAAATTTTTGCTCCACTTTTTTCCGTGACATAATTTATTTTTTTTTCACTGACTTTTTTTTTAAATTTTTTTTTGTTTTATTGGGGGTAAAAGGCTAAAAAAATGATTTTTTTTTTTATTTATAGTTTTTTTGTTTTTTTATTTAGTATACTTATGCTAAAATAAAGTACGGAACGGGTTCCTCATTTTGTTTTGGACATTTTTATTTTATTCTGTAATTTTTTCTTACTTATCTTTGTTACCGTCTATGTCCCACCATGATATCATATAAGACCTTTGGGGAGCGTTCATGTTTTTTTTGGTTTGTTTTTTATTACATACTTTTCCACTGTAGCTGGGGCATCCATAGGAGCCACATCCATGGAAGCCCCAGTTACAGGGGAAAACATCCCCCTGCAGTGACAATACTCACTGCCAGAGCTGATTGAGGTCTTCTAGGACCCTGTAGCTGTGCTTTGACAGGGAATCCCAGTGGGCACGTGACCATCGGCCCACGTAGTGGAAGAAACACTGCTACTTTCACTATTTAGTACATATCGCTCATGGAATGCTATATACCCAGGAAAGGAGAAGGCAGAAGTGGTTAAAGACCACTACGCCCTTCTCCTCCGGTTTCTCGGCTGTGACTAACAGCCGAGAACCCGACCTGCTCCTGCTTGATTGCAGGAGCAGAGGCTTTCATCCTGGGCCGTATTTCTGCGATCGGGCAGGATTAAAGCCCAGGATCAAGTGCTGTAAATTTACAGCGCTTGGTCCTTAAAAGGGTTGTCCCGCGAAAGCAAGTGGGTCTATACACTTCTGTATGGCCATATTAATGCACTTTGTAATGTACATCGTGCATTAATTATGAGCCATACAGAAGTTATCAGAAATTATTCACTTACCTGCTCCGTTGCTAGCGTCCCCGTCTCCATGGTGCCGTCTAATTTTCAGCGTCTAATCGCCGGATTAGACGCGCTTGCGCAGTCCGGTCTTCTTCTTTTCTCAATGGGGCCGCTCGTGCCAGAGAGGGGCTCCGTGTAGCTCCGCCCCGTCACGTGCCGATTCCAGCCAATCAGGAGGCTGGAATCGGCAATGGACCGCACAGAAGCCCTGCAGTCCACCGAGGGAGAAGATCCCGGCGGCCATCTTCACCAGGTAAGTAAGAAGTCACAGGAGCGCGGGGATTCAGGTAAGCGCTGTGCGTTTTTTTTTTTTTAAGTCCCTGCATCGGGTTTGTCTCGCGCCGAACGGGGGGCTGTTGAAAAAAAAAAAACCCGCTTCGGCGCAGGACAACCCCTTTAAGGGGCTAAAACCAGACACAAGAGATAACTAGAATAGATTATCGCAGAGATAGAAAACCTTTTTGGGGTACAAGGGCCGAGCTTAGAGTGCCCCCAAAATAGTGACAGCCACAGAGCACCCATAACATTTTTGACACAACTTCCTCCTATGAGTGCCAGCCACAGAACCCATAGGTGTGTCATACCACCGATGGCATTCTGCCCACTGCCAAAGTCTCTCCTTCACTAATAAGAGGGACTATACATAAGAATCTTTATACAGCTCAAACATATTCCGCAGCACTTTACACATCAGAAGGAACATACGTAAAATAAGACATAACATACTACAATAAACCACCAAGCGGTTTCAACAATAGTATTGAGGGTCCTGCTCACAAGAGCCTAAGGACTGTAAGGATATGGAGGTGACACTAGAGCTACAAGTGCTTGTTCTGTACAATTCATCCCCCCCCCCCCCCCCCAAAAAAAAAAAAATAGGGTAATATATATATATATATATATATACACACACACATAAAGCCATATGAGCTAGTCACCAGAAATATGTGTATATACAGGTAGGAAGTGCAATAGAATGTGTGGGGGATTTAATGGTCCGGTTTGTAAGGGGAAGTGTAGAAGAGGGACCAATAGAGAAGGCTTAGATTGGAGAATGTGATAGGCCTGGCTAAAATATGTTTTTTAGGCCATGCTTAAAACTGTGGGTGTTGGGAATTAGGCTGATTGTCTGATGGTAGCGCATTCCAGATAACTGATGCAGCTCTGAAAAGATCTTGCAGATGGGAATGGGAGGTTTAGATTAAAAATGAACTTAGTCTTAGTCTTATCCAAGCCAGAAGTGGATAAGAGCAACAATGAGGGTTTTTGATCTCTGATTCTGGAGATATTTTTGAGGTGCAAGTGACACGAGGGAGCAAGTGGCTGAATACAGGGAATGAAGGAAAGGTTGAAGTGAAATATGACCAAGATCTCTATGAACAGTGCAGGGAAGAGAAGGGGGCAGATTTTCAGCCTCTGGATGTAAATGATGGAAACTCATATTCAGTGACTTAAAAAAAGAAAGATCTTGAAAATCATGAAGAATTTATGCCCAGAGTACATTAGAGAACTGTGTGACTTTGCATTATACAATGAGAGTGTGGGGAGATATGTTTCTCATTGTGGAGAGCACCACAAGCGTGTAGGGAATCTTATAGGTCACGCAATGCTCTCTGGGTAAAAGCTATGCAAATGAGAGCTGGAATAATGCCTCCACATATGGTAGGATGGGGTTTTCATGCATAAAAAGTAGCTTTACCCAGTTGTACCATTTTTTCCCTTTAACCTGACTACTTAAACAGTTCCATATTGCAAAGCCTGTTCAAAGCTGGTATATACCATCACTCATTTGCATAACATGCAATGAGTAAACAATATTTGCTAAAACCATACAAGTCCTTTGAGCCTCGGAAGTCTCAAATACTAAGGTGCCGGACATGAAATGAAAATCCGGAACAATCTGTGTGTACTCCAGGAACTCTGGGACGTGAGCATGTGAATAGTAGGCAAACTAAAAACAAATGATGTTGTCAGGACCGGGCGGGAGGGGGGGGGGGGGGGGGGCTCATCCATAATATCAGGAGAATATCAGTTCTTGGGAACTTAAGCTGGCTTCACACAGACGTTTTTGAGAGCACTAAATTTGCACACGTTATATGCAGATAATAGAACTCATTGATTTAAATTGGTTTGTTCTCATTTCTGCATTTTGCGCACACTTTTCAGTCAAGCAAAAAAAATAAATCGAACATTTTTTTGCATATTTGCACTCAAAATGTCACCACAAAGGTCAATAGGGCTGCGCAAATGTACTCACAATACGCTAGGAGATATATAAAAAACTGCGTAATTGTGCAGGAAAAATAACACTACTGGAACTTATTAAGACTAATTAGCCATTTCAATTGGTGCGTCCTTGCCATACTCAAATGGACATATCTTGCGGGCACACAAAGTACAGTAAAATACGCCGATCTGCGCAAAAAAGTCTCATTCCACAAAAATGCTATGCTCATGTGACTATGCATACGCCTGTGTGAAGACATCAATAAACAGGCATTAGCGTGAGGCAAGGGGGAGAAAACTATGGCCAGTGCTGAAGGCTAAATGGCTGTTCTGTTCCTAATTTCTATATAGTTTGCAGAGTGAAGGGGTACGTCAGGGCTCAAACCCAGGAGCTCCTGTGTTCCAGGTGGCAGCTCTATCTTCTGAGTTATTCAGCTTCCTGGACAGCTCCCCTGCTAAACCTTGTCCTTGTTCCTAGTTTCTGCTCCTGTTTTCCTGATTGGCTACACCCCATATAAGCCTGGCCTAGCACCTCCCATCCTTGTGAGATTATTGTGCTCTTTGCCTTTAGTCAAGCTCTACTACCAACAGCTCCTCCCTACACGATTGCTGCTACCCGTTACCGACCTCTGGCTAAATCCTGACTACACAACCTGCCTGCTCCCTTGTACTGCAACAGACTTTCACCCGTTACCGACCCTTGGCTTTCCTTGACCACGCTATCTGTCTGCTAGGGTTACAACTTAAGACTCCGAACTCGCTCAAGACCGCTACAAGGCAATTTCTGGGCCGTGGAACTGTTGACAATACAAGCAAAGGTGTGGATAGCTTGGTCTCCATTTTTAGTGTATGGGTGGGATAAATAGATAGAGGGAAAATGGGTAACAGACTTCCTTGCTTTTAACCTGACTGATTCAAGCTCCAACAAAGGACATCTTCACCAATTATGTTTTTGGAGTAAACCATCTTTGATCTACTACTTGTTCCTTCACTGTTAGGTTTGCTTTGTTTTCTTGGTGTGAGGAGCCTGAGGAAAAAAATGTATGCTCTTGATGTAGTTCTGGCATTGAACTGGGGCCGGGGCTCTCAGTTTTTGCTAATTTGGCTGGCTGTTTATCTTTGTACCCACCTGGATCAGAATGGGTCTTCTTAGAAGGACATTGCCTGTTATGATGATCTTGGAGCTCCTTGTAGGCACTTATCCAAGAGACTAAATTCCAATTTAATCTGTTCAGTCGTGTCCGTCTCTTGAATACTCTGTAGGCCGGTCCGCTCCATACTTCTCTATTTTCTCCGTCTGCTTTCAATTGCCTGATGTCCATTCCTGTGTCCAGCCTGATGTCCTTGATGGTGTCAGGCCAACACGTCTTCTTTCTTCCCTGCTACCTTTTACCACTGACCATTCCAAGTAGCATCTCTTTTTCCAGTGAATTCGCCCACATCATGTGGCCAAAGTCAGTGTCTTTCTTGTGATCTTGCCTTCCAGGGACACTTCTAGGTTGATACGGTCCAGGACAACTTGGTTGGTGACCCTAGCTGTCGAGGGGATTCGTAGAAGTTTTCTCCCAAAACCACAGCTCGAAAGCTTCAAATTTTGTCTGCTATCCTCAATATCCATGCCTCACAGCCATATGTTGCAATTGGGAAGACGATGGCTGTGATTAACCTTCGTTTGACTGAGATATCCTTGCACTTCCATATTGGGTCCATGCTCACCATGGCCCTGTGCCCCAGTGCTCATCGACACTGTCTAGCTGCCACTATGATCGATGAGGGAACCAATGTAATACAAAACTATTAACCATTTTGATTTCTTTGGTGTTGACCTGTATGTGGACTTCTTTGTTGGCAGTGGTCATGATCTTTGTCTTCTTGATCTTCAGGTGAAGTCCCATCTTCCCACTTTCTTCTTTTAGGGTCCATTTAGACAGGACTAAGGTCGGGCAAACACTACCCGATACTTGTCCCTGTGTGTCCTCGCTCCCGTGCTGCTTCATGGGAGCTAATAGTGCTGGCTCACCCACAGACCGGCCAGCAGGGGGGCGGGGAGCCTGCAGGAGATTTCTCTCCTTGCACTCCCCCGCCCCTCTCCACTGACTCAACATAGCGGCCGTTCACTACTGAACGGACGCTATTTACATTGAACAATGAGCGTTCAGCTCATCGTCCATCATTTATGCAGCATAAACAATGGACGATAAGCTGATCGCTGATCGCTCAGTGTAAATAGCAGCCCTTCAGTACTGAATGACCGCTATGTTATGTCAATGTAGAGGGGCGGGGGAGCGCGAGGAGAGAAATCTCTTGCAGATGCCATAGTGTAAGGCAGCGATAGTAGCTCTGGTGTGAGTGCACTGGAACTAGTATGTGAGGGGACAAGTGTTGGGCATCGTTTGCCCAACACTCGGCCCATCTAAAAGGGCCTTTAGCTTCATTATCAGTGTCTTCACATGCTTCACTGTCTGCTACCAGGGTCATATCTCTGCGTATATTAGATTAGTGATGGTTCTTCCACCTATTTTCAACGCAATACCCTGATCATTTACGTCCAGATGCTTCCTGATCATGAGGGGCTGAACTAGAACGTTGCAAACAAACACAGAAAACTTGACATCAAAAAATAGCCCATATAGTACAGCTCATCTTAATATATAATACAGGATGTAACTCAGGATCAGTACAGGATAAGTAATGTATGTACGCAGTGACTCCACCAGCAGAATAGTGAGTGCATCTCTGGAGAAGGTTGGGTGTGTGAGAGCTCTGCAAGATCCAGGGTGTGGTCACCAGTGAGAGGAATCTTACCCAGAAAAGTCTACAGGTGCTGGGCTTGCTCCAGCCATGGAGTCCCAGACCTCCTCCCTCCGGCTTCGGTCGGGGGGAGGGAGGACTGCACCCCATGAGGGGAGAAGATCAGGTCAGAGTGGCAGCAATGTCACCCTGACTCCCCTGGAGGAGCCCAAGATGACCCGGAGCCAGAGGAAGAGAGTGGAGGACCATGCGGAAAAACATCATACGCTGGCAAGTTGGGCTGATCGCAGGGAGGGCGAGTCTGTAACGGATGTGGCAACCCCTATTGCCAAATATATGAAGGACTATGGACATGTCGGGAGGCAGCTGAATAAATATAGGCAGGAGCTGCACGCTGCCCGCTATGATGCGAAGCGGGCCAGATCCCGCACCAGGAAATTGGCCATATCGCGGCAGATTGAAGCCTGTGAGGAGGCTATTGAGTTTTATGCGGAGGAGAGGGAAAGGATACTGGAAAGAAGTGGACCTTTCAAAGAAAAACTGTTAAACGATGAAAGGTTCAGCAAAATGGCGTCTGTGAGCAGCGCTGCTATTAAAGAGCGTTCTGCCAGGCACTCAAGCAGCAGTTCGGTGGAATCTGATGGTGCTCTGAATGGTCGAGCTGGGTGCTCTGGGGAGCAGCAATCATCACTGCCAGGTGGGACTACTGGGCCCAGCATCCCAGCTGAACAGGTCAGCCTGCCCTCCACGTCGGGCGAGTCGGATTCAGAGGACACTGATGACAGCTGCAGCAGCAGTGGAGAGGGGGCGCTGATAATGCGGCAGATACAGCTGCAAGAGTCCCCAGAGAGGCTGCAGTCCTGCTGTTTTGGAAAGGATTTGCCCCCAGAAACCTCAAACAAGAAGAGGAGGAAAAAGGAAAAAACGTATATTCAAGAAAAGTTTGTTTATGTCACCAAGCACTCTGGTTTGGCTGCAAAGTCAAACCAGGGTGGTAACCCTGAGCTCCTAGTCCCGGGCTCTGTGGTGGGTCCGGTGCAGGGGACTGGGGAAGAGAGGGTTAATGCGGCCCAAAACTCCAAGCGCGCTTGTGCTAG
Organism: Eleutherodactylus coqui; assembly: GCF_035609145.1. Taxonomy (NCBI): domain Eukaryota; kingdom Metazoa; phylum Chordata; class Amphibia; order Anura; family Eleutherodactylidae; genus Eleutherodactylus; species Eleutherodactylus coqui. Next base: position 306,582,908 of record NC_089838.1, on the reverse strand, counting down.
TAGTGGGAATGGAGGAGTAAAGGAGGTGGAGAAGAGCATTGGGAAAGCGAAGAGTCGCGGCCAGTCCAGAGGTGCTGGCGCTGTTGGTCACGTCCCAGTGGGATGGGGGCGTGGTCCGGCGCCAGGTCCCACCGGTGGTGGCTTAGCTGTCCCCCCTGTGTCCCTAAAGCACCTTTCCGGTGCAGAGGGGGCGCAGTGGGTGGTGGCTGGGTCTGCCGATCCTCCCACACATGGTAAACATCCTTCTTCTGCTGCTGAAAGGAAAGTTGGAGAAACTACAACTCCTAGAGTGGCTAAGGTGGGCGGAGCCACATCCACCAATGTCAAAAGAAATGTTGAAGTGCATCTTCAGCCACCCACCGGAAGTGCCATGGACTTGCCCTCAGGGCATAAAGGGAAAGTTAACGGTAAAGGTAACATGGATCCTGGTCCAGCAGCTAATGGAGAAGTGAGTGAAGTAATGGATGCGGCTGTTGGTACCTCTGCTGCCCCTGTTCCTGCAGGAACAGCTGTCCCCTTCCCCGTCTAGTATGCCACCTTGTGTACGGGTGGGTGGGACTTCGGAGGGTAGTCAGGGGGTGGGTCAGGATCCAGTCACCCCTCCAGCGGCGACAACAGCTGGTAGAAGTTATGCCAGTGTCGCCGATGGAGGGAGGGGGGATGCGTCCTCCTTGTATTTGGGCTCTGGGGACGGCGTTTTGCAACGGCGCCTCCTGGAGGCCTTGAGGAGGGGGGAGAGCTCGATGAATGTAGGGGGCAGAGTTGTGGATTTGTCTCTCTGGGTGGAGAGACATGTTCTTGGTGCCTTCCGAGAACAAAGGGGGGAGACCGTCTGGTCCCTGCCGACAACCGGGCAGGACATTGGCCGTAGGAATGTGGCTCGTCTTCAGTGGAGAGGCAATGACGCGTGCCCATCCAGGAGTAAGGTGGTGGAGCTTCTGCTGAAGATGGGTTTCAGGGCAAATGACATCCATGCCCTGATCCATCCTTACGGCACGTCTGAGTTCGACATCAGCTTTGTTCGCCCGGAGGGCCTCGAGCTCTTTTGGGGGAACTACGAGTTGATGAAGGACGAGCCCGGCAGGGCGCAGTTTCGCTGCACAAGTGGTAACCCGCCAGACTGGAGTCAAGAGAGTGACCGTTTTGACTCGTAACGAGTCCCTCTCTTGTTACGATATCATGACTTGGATAAGTCGGTACGGAGAGGTGGTGGATATGCCCAATAAGAACCGGGACGAGCACGGCATCTGGTCCGGAGCCTGGACATTTATGGTAAAACTTAAGCGTTCAGGGAATTCGGTGGCCCACATACCATCCGCGGCCTTCCTTGGCAGGGATCGTATCTTGGCCTTCTACCAGGGGCAGCCGAAGCTCTGTCACAAGTGCGGCGACCCCACACATTTGAGTGCAGCCTGTAACGTCATCAAGTACGCTCTGTATGGCGAGGTATGTCATCTTGCGGCAACTTGTACAGAGATTAGGTGTCACCTGTGTGGTGACCTCGGTCACCCATTCAGTCGCTGTCCGTGCTCCTTTGCCAATGCGGTCATGGCCCCAGCGGAGGAGAGCCGTGAGGTTGCTTCTGCAGGGGAGGGGACCAGCAGAGGCGATGGAGCCCAGGAGCCAAGGAAGAACAAACATGCTGAGGCAGCCAAGCTAAGGCGCCAAGAGAAGCGCGGAAGGGGCAGGGAGCTGGTGGAAACCCAGGTGGCATGTGGGTCAATGCTGGCCCCTGCTCCGGACGCAAATCATGTGGCTGAGGCTCCAGGGGACAGGGAGCTGGATGAGGAGGTTAGGAGGATCCAAAGGGAAGAGGATGCCACTTATTCAGATTCTTCCCACTATGAAAGTGTGGGTGAGGGCAAGGATGAGTGGCAAAAGAAAAAGCGTAAGCAGGGATCCAAGAAAATGAAAAAAAGGGAAGGGAAATCTTTCCCTGCAACGGGCCAGGTGCAGGAAGGCAATCCAAACTCTCCTCTTGTTGGGCTCTCCAACAGGTACCAAGCTCTCTCGTCCTCGGAGGAGGCAGAGGGAGAGATGCCTAGGACAAGCGTGGGGCCTACAGGGGGTGCTGAGCCTTCCTTTTGTGGGGGTTTGGTGACCTCCAGGGGGAGGGCTGGCCCAGAGCCCAGTGGCAAGGAGGACGAGGTCGAGGAGCCCCTTGCCATGGACCTTTCAGTGTCCAAGAAACGTGGCAAAGGGGTCATCCTCAGACCCTGATGAGAAGGGGGGTGGGAAGAAGAAAGCCATCTAACTCAATCACCAATGATGGCGGCACCCGCTCCATTGACGCTGGCATCCATTAATGTTGCCAGCATTAAATCTGATATGGCTAGATTTGCGGCCTTTGATTTTCTCAGCCGCGTTGAAGCCGACATTTTGTTTTTGCAAGAGACCAGGCTGCCAAATTTGGCAGCTGTGCATAAGGCAAGGAGGGAATGGAGGTCTGGTCCATCTTACTGGTCTCTTGCGGCCGAGCCATATAGCGGAGTGGCGGTACTTTTTACCGCAGCGGTTGAATGCCGACGGGTTATCGAGTTAGAAATAGGGAGGTGCCTGATCCTGGATGTTCTCATGAAGGGACAAGAGCTTCGGCTAATCAACATCTACGGTCCCCAAACCAAGCGGGACCGCAAAGATCTCTTTATGAGGATCAAGCCGTACCTTTTTACCAGTCGGCAGGTGATCTTTGGGGGTGACTTTAACGCAGTCACGAGGACCCGTGACAGGGGAGGCTCCCTAGGCAAGCTGACTTATGATAGTGTCGCACTTAATAGCATAGCTAGCGAAGCTCGCCTGGTGGATATCCACATCCAGCACACCCCAGGCCACGCGGGTTTCACCTATTATAGAGGAGTGCAGGTCTAGAATAGATAGGTTTTATTTGAAGGAGGAAGCCATCTCTTCACCAGTTTCTGTTGTTGAGGTGGAATTCTCCGACCACTGTCTGATTTTGTTTTCCCTGAATGTTGCAGAGACCCCCCGGATGGGTAGAGGCTTATGAAGGCTGAATTCATCACTCCTGGAGGAAGCAGAGATAAGACAGTCCTTTGAGGATTTTCTGCAGAGCCAGGTACCATTACTGGATCTTTGTAGCAGTTAGTCAGAGTGGTGGGAGATGCTCAAGATCAGGGCGGCGAGGTTCTTCCACCAGCTCTCTAGCCTCAGGAGCCTGAGTAAGTACCGTCTTTATCAGGGCCTCAGGAGGAAACTCGAGCATCTTGTCTCGACTGGAGGTAGCCGCGAGGAGATCTCCAGAGTGAAGTCTTTGCTCAAAGGGTGCCAGTATAATAGGCATGCATCTTTGGTTTTGAGAGGGACTTCGGGAAGTACCACTCGCCCGACCCTTACAGAAACTGCAAGATGTCAGTGAATCGTAAAGTTGTCACTGGACTGATCGACGGTACGGGATCTCTGAACAGGTCCAGATCAGGGATTCTGTAAGCCATGAGATCCTTCTACTCGCACCTTTTGAGAAAGAGGGATCTAGATCGAGACGTGATGTCGGCTTTCCTGGCTGAAGCTGTTCCTGAGCCAGGGGATGACATCTCCCTTAATGTTTTGACAGAGGAGATCAGCATAGAGGAAGTTAAACTGTCGATTGATGGGCTTGCGCTCAAAAAATCGCCAGGACCGGATGGCTTAACGTCCGAGTATTATAAAACCTTTAAGGACCTCTTGAGTCCCCTCTTGACTGAGGTTTTCAATGAGTGTCTTTCCTCGGACACTCTCCCAAAGTCAATAAGGAGGTCGGCTTTGATCCTTCTGTCAAAGGGTAAAGACTCGAGCCGTATTGAGAACTGGCGTCCCATAGCGCTTCTCAATACGGACAGGAAGGTTCTGGCAAAAGTGCTGTTTAATCGGCTGGTCAAGTTTGCACCCTGGCTCCTCTCGGGCGCCCAGCATTGCTCTGTTCCAGGCCGTAGCACCTTTAGTGCTGTTCTAGGTGTCCGGGAGGCAGTGGAGCAGGGTAGGGCTGGTCACTGGGAGGGGTACCTGCTGTCCTTGGATCAGGCCAAAGCGTTTGATCGGGTTAATCACGAGTACCTCTGGTCTGTTCTTCTGAGATATGGCCTGCCAGTGGGGTTTGTCAATTGGCTCAAGACATTGTACGCGGGGGCTGAGACTTTCCCGCTTGTGAACGGTTGGGTCGGCCACCCATTTGAGGTTGGGTCTGGCGTCCGTCAGGGCTGTCCTCTGAGCCCCTTGCTGTACGTGTTTGCCATTGATCCTTTCCTTAGGAGGATTGATGGTGGGCCTATGGCGGGGGTCAGGATGGATCGGGCGGTGCCGGAAGCCACCCTCAGGGTGGCAGCGTACGCTGATGACGTCACCGTCTTTGTGTCCTCGAGATGGGAGGCAGAGTACGTGATGGCAGTGGTGGATCGCTACTCGGAAGCATCCGGGTCCGGCATCAACTGGGATAAGTGCGAAAGTCTCTGGTTAGGAAGGGGAGATCCTACATTTAGTCTCCCGGACACCCTTCCAGTGCCCCAGGACTCGGCTAAAGTTCTCGGCATCGAATTTGGCCGGGGAGATTACCCCATGCAAAATTGGGTGGTCAGGCTCGATGGTGCCACTCAGAAGGTGGCCCAGTGGAAGGGTTGGTCTTTGACCCTTCGGGAAAGGGTTAACCTGATCAAAACATACCTGCTCCCTTTATTCATCTACCTGGGCAGCATATGCATTTTACCAGAGCCTCTCTGGACCCGGGTCTACAACCTGTTCTTCCTAATGTTGTGGGGGAACAGGTTGAACCTTATTAGGAGAGATGTCACGTACCGCACGAGGAGACTAGGGGGGTTATCTATGGTCAACCCCGTGGTGTTTCTCATAAACACCTTTGTTAAGATCAACATAGGCAACCTCTGGCAAGAGAGGGCTCCTCCGTGGGTATTCTCCTGTTGGGGATGGCTTCGGCCTTTCTTCCAGGAATGGGAGACAGGAGGGCGAGTGAAGGACCTTCGCACGCCGCACGGGCATCTTCCGGCTTACGCTACCGTGGTTCTGAAGGTGATACGCCGGTGGGGTCTGGGGATGTGGGAGATCAGAACTCTGTCGAGGAAACTCCTCGATAAGAGAGTTCTGTTGACCCATTTCCAGAAGCCCCTGGCGCTCAAGGACTGCCCAAGTCGGGACCTGGAGGGAGGGTTACATTTATTGAATTCTGACAGGATCCCCTTGAAGTTTTGGGACTTGACTTGGCGCTGCTTCCACGGGAGACTGTATGTAAGGGGCAACTTGAAGAGCAGGCCACTGGTGGATAGGGGTTGTCCCCGCCAGGAGTGCAGCAACGTGCTGGAAAGCATGGAGCATTTCCTGCTTCAGTGTCCCTTTAATACAGAAGTGTACAATCGGGTGGGAGCCTCCATTGGTTGGCCCAGGTTGGCACGCCTCTTGCATGCGGAATGGGTCTATGGGGCATTCAGGGACCTTGGTGGCAGGGACCGGTGCACTTTATTCCTAGTCAGCTTAGTGGTCAGGTTTCACACTTGGAATGCACGGTGTCTAGTGTCGACGGAAGAGAAAATCCACCCCGCGGATGAGGTGAATAGAAACATCTTGGGTGACCTGGTGAAGGTGCGCTCTCTGGATTATGAGAGGTTGGGCACGACTAAAGCCTCTCTCCTATGGAGAGGGTTTGTCTTTCGTTAGGGACAGTTTTCTTATTGTTAGGGTCTTTTTAGGGACAGAATAGGGAGAGGTAGGGACAGTTTTCTCTGAGGGTAAGTTTTTAGGGAAGGAGTAGGTACATTGTAGGGACAGATTAACCATAGGGATAGTGTTTTTCTATTTGGTCGGTGCCCGGCTTATCATATCCAGTCCTTGTGGAGGGCTGAGTGTGACACTAGTAGAGTTTTTGTTTTCGGTCAAAGATAAGGTATGTATGGCTGCAGGTAACTGAACCTTAGGCTTTCCGGTATTAATGTGTAGTGTTGGTTTGTAGTTATGTAATATGAGATGTTATATGTTTTGTTTTGTATATAGGGTTAGGGGTTATAGATAGGTTGGGGGGAGGGGGGATATATACCTTAGCCGTAGCTTGACACGTCCCGGACAATGAACACTGGGCACGGACTGTTGGTGCGGGCGTGGCCCTCAGGCTGCGGCAGGCAGGGCGTGTTTTCTGGTGCAGCTCGGCTCGTCCTGGACATAGACATTGAGCATGGACTTGGGATGCAGGCGTGGCTCCCAGGCTGCACCATAGGGGTTGTGTGTGGGGGGTGGTGGTGGTTTGGTCTGGTTATATGGTTAGTTTAGGATTATGTAGGGTTTTATTATTTAGGTGGTGGGCATCACAAAAAAAAAAAAAATATATTAAAAATAAAAAAAAAAAAAAAAAAAAAAATTTTTTTTTAAAAAATGGGTATTGGGTTGTTATTATTATTATTACTTTTGGTATTGTTGTAAGTATTATTGTTATTATATAATTCATTTGGCATGGATTTTCAGTTATTAGTCAAGTTTTTTTTCTTCTTTTTTGGGATTTCAGGCTGGATCCTGTAAGTTAGGGATGTTTTCTCACATGTGGGTATATTGTTATATGTAGTATGTAGCGTATATGTATTGGTGAGGATGAGTGAGTGTAGTTTTGGAGTGTACATTGGTGTAAGTGTGCTGTATATATTATTTGGACCAGATGGACCTTTTGCTTTTGTTCCCTTGTCCTGAAGTAAGGCAAAGTCCAGTTAATATAAGTGATGATTTGGTTTTGTTTTATGTTTATGTCTTATGCCAAGTGAGCGATATTTATGTTCTGTTTATTGTTATGTTTTTCACTTTTATAATAAAAAAGATCTACAGGATGTAACTCAGGATCAGTACAGGATAAGTAATGTATGTACGCAGTGACTCCACCAGCAGAATAGTGAGTGCAGCTCTGGAGTATAATACAGGGTGTCACTCAGGATCAGTACAGGATAAGCAATGTATGTACACAGTGACTCCACCAGCAGAATAGTGAGTGCAGCTCTGGAGTATAATACAGGATGTAACTCAGGATCAGTAGAAGATAAGTAATGTATGTACACAGTGACTCCACCAGCAGAATAGTGAGTGCAGCCCTGGAGTATAATACAGGATGTAACTCAGGATCAGTACAGGATAAGTAATGTATGTACACAGTGACTCCACCAGCAGAATAGTGAGTGCAGCTCTGGAGTATAATACAGGGTGTCACTCAGGATCAGTACAGGATAAGTAATATATGTACACAGTGACTCCACCAGCAGAATAGTGAGTGCAGCTCTGGAGTATAATACAGGATGTAACTCAGGATCAGTACAGGATAAGTAATGTATGTACACAGTGACTCCACCAGCAGAATAGTGAGTGCAGCTCTGGAGTATAATACAGGGTGTCACTCAGGATCAGTACAGGATAAGCAATGTATGTACACAGTGACTCCACCAGCAGAATAGTGAGTGCAGCTCTGGAGTATAATACTGGATGTAACTCAGGATCAGTAGAAGATAAGTAATGTATGTACACAGTGACTCCACCAGCAGAATAGTGAGTGCAGCTCTGGAGTATAATACAGGATGTAACTCCGGATCAGTACAGGATAAGTAATGTATGTACACAGTGACTCCAGCAGCAGAATAGTGAGTGCAGCTCTGGAGTATAATACAGGATGTAACTCCGGATCAGTACAGGATAAGTAATGTATGTACACAGTGACTCCAGCAGCAGAATGGTGAGTGCAGCTCTGGAGTATAATACAGGATGTAACTCAGGATCAGTACAGGATAAGTAATGTATGTACACAGTGACTCCACCAGCAGAATGGTGAGTGCAGCTCTGGAGTATAATACAGGATGTAACTCAGGATCAGTACAGGATAAGTAATGTATGTACACAGTGACGCCACCAACAGTAGAATAGTGAGTGCAGCTCTGGAGTATAATACAGGATGTAACTCAGAATCAGTACTGTATGTACACAGTGACTCCACCAGCAGAATAGTGAGTGCAGCTCTGGAGTATAATACAGGATGTAACTCAGAATCAGTACTGTATGTACACAGTGACTCCACCAGCAGAATAGTGAGTGCAGCTCTGGAGTATAACACAGGATGTAGCTCAGGATGAATACAAGATAAGTAACGCAATGCATTTACAAAGTTACTCAATAATACAGATTATGTCTATAAACTATGGCGGACATATGCTTCCTAGACAAATTCCGAGCTAGCGTTTTTTAAGTCTAACATCACTGGATATTTCCTTTATCCGCGTCTGACAGTTGTCTTTAAATCCTTACAGAGGTAATGAGAGGAGCACAAAAACAAGCGGCAGAACATGTGGTAACATTTAGGAGGTTTATTACATGATACTGAAGTTCTGTATCCTGTCGTGAAATGTAGGAGTCTGCTGTGAATTACCACCTCTTCCCACGAGCGCAGGCTGGAGGGGGAGGAATGGCCTTCAAATACATGGCCGGTTTATTTATATTATTCACCTCCCACGTTAGTGTCTGATTTCAGCCATCGGGCTTATTTGTTGAAATAATACAGTAAATACCGTAGCGCAATAAATACCATAGCGCATGCTGGCCTCCGCTATTCCATTAAAGTGTCACCACAGAGAATGAGCCTGAACCAATATTCAAACTTCACTAGTTTCCTCAGCTTTCCTGGAGTGCTGAAGAGTGAATATGCCCTGTTCTGCAACAATATGGGTGAGAGTGATGAGTTACTGCGGCGCGAGTCAGATGAAGGCCTCATTCACACCAGCATTTTTACGCTGCTATTGTGCCGCGATAACACGTTGGCCAAGAACCGTGACCATGAGAAGCATTGGATTCCCATTCATTTATTTATTTTTGCGATTTTCGGGCTCGTAAAAAAATTGCACCGCCAAAGCGCCAAATCGCTGACTGTTTGGTCGCCGATTTTTCAGGCTGCGTCATACGATAGGTCTTGATTTATCTTTTCGTGAAAAACACTGGAATCTCTCATAGAATCCTATGGGAGGGGAAAATAAAGGGAGGAGGAGGCAGTTTACCTGCATCCGGCGCTCGGAAAATAAGACAGCTGGCTCTGTTTAAGCATTGGAAGTCATTTTGAGGATTTCTGCCGACCAATGGAATTCCGCGCTGCAGCGTATTTTTCATATGATATGCCTAGGTGAATGGACGAGAGAACACTAATTAATCTTGGGACTCGATCGCAGCTATTCTACATTGTTACAATTTTTCGGCCGGGAATCTCCGTCTTTTTGACATTGTCATGTTTTAGTCCGCAAATTTGCACTGATTAACTTCTTAACCCCTTAAACGACCACCCACTCTCTTTTTTACAGCGGTCATTAAGGGGTTTTATTTTGATGCATGCGCCTTTTTACGATGATGTATCAGAATACTAACAAGAGTCTCTCATGTCAGTAGGAACAGGAACCTAGCTGTCATCAGACAGCCAGGCTCAGCTGTAACAACATTGACTGGAGAAACCACTGATCCCTGCTGTTAAATTTTTTACATGCTGTGGTCAATGCGACTGCGGCATATAAACATCTGACAGAGTGAGGGGGCTCTCTCTTGTCACCTATCAGACCCCTACGATTTGATCACGAGGTCCCAATGGGTTGTTATGGTACAGAAGGGCTTGAAGATAGCCTCTGGATCTGCCATCTATGGTGATCTATGAGGCTCAGCTTCATAGCACTATAATACACTGCAATACTGAAGTACTCTAGTGTAATATAAAAACAACGAAACACTGTTACATTGAAGTCCCATGGGGGAGCAAATAGAATCCTAGAATGGTAGAGTTGGAGGGGACCTCCAGGGTCATCGGGTCCAACCCCCTGCTCAGCATAGGATCACTAAATAATGCCTGACAGATGTCTATCCAGCCTTTGTTTGAACACTTCCATTAAAGAAGAACTCACCACCTCCTGTGGTAACCTGTTCTACTCATTGATCCCCCTCACTGTCTAATATCTAATCTGTGTCTCCTCCCTTTCAGTTTCATCCCATTGCTTCTAGTCTTTCCTCACTATGACAGCCCTTCAGATATTTGTAGACAGCTATTAAGTCTCCTCTCAGCCTTCTTTTTTGCAAGCTAAACATTCCCAGATCCTTTAACCGTTCCTCATAGGACATGATTTGCAGACCACTCACCATCTTGGTAACTCTTCTCTGAACTTGCTCCAGTTTGTCTGTCTTTTTTAAAAAAATAAAATTTTAAAGCGCTAAATAGTAAAAAATATAAAAAAATTCAAATAAGAAAAGTCAAAACTCCTCCTTTCCCCACTTACTACAGAAAACAAAAATCACAAATTTGGTATCGCCGTGTTCATAATGTAAAGAAGTTAGTACATTATTTAAGCCACACAGTGTGTGCCATGAAAACAAATAGTAAAAAACATGGCTAAAATAGCTAATTTTGCATATAAAATGTAACAAAAAACTGAATACAAAAGTGATCAAAAAGTCATCTGAATCACCAAATGGTACAATTAGAAAGTACAGCTTGTCCTGCAAGAACTCCCTCATACAGCATTGTTGACAGAAGAAATGTCAGGGGTCTTTGAATGCTATAATACAAAAAAATACATCTTTAGAAATAAAAAGGTGTGAAAAAGCTGAAAAATATTTTAAAAACTATATAAATTTGGTACTGACGTAATTCCCAACTTCCTTCCCCCTAAAAAAATAAGTTATGCAAAACTTCATATGTATCCAAAATGGTACCATTAAAACACAATTTGTCCTCAAAAAAGCAAGCCCTTCTATAGCTATGCTGATGGAAAAGTTATAGCTGTAGGAGTGCAAAAATATGAAAAAAACTGAAAAAATGTGATGGTCATTAGGGCATAAAAAGGGCCTGTCATTAGGGGGTTAATATATCTTCATTGGGGTCAGAGCTCTGCTTTTATGACATGACCTCCAAATCCCCCGTATAGACACAGATTTAGGGGGAGTTTACATCATACTATGTTATTTTGAGTTTAGTATATAACAGTGGACAGTAAACTCTTGAGCTCCCTCTAGTGGTGGCTGCAGGCAAACAGAATGTTACAATATTGGTTCTAAGGGGGTTGTCCACTTTCAAATACATGTAGTTACATAAATACATGCTGAAACATTATTAAAGTTACTAATCTGGGCTCTATCACAATATGGTGGATTTCCAACTTTTAATGCTGCATGGCTGGGTTTAAAAAGTCTCAACATGCTTCCCTTCATATCCATATGGCATAAAGCCAACTGAATGTGGGCACTCATTACTACACACTCATTGGCTTGGGGCAACATCTGGAGTCAGCACTTGGGGTTCACCAGTTTTCACCTTTACCTTTCCAATTGGGTTTGGTGTTTGCTGTGGGGTCGCCAAGCAGTTACTCGCAGAAGTAGTTGACACTGCACAAGGCCAAGGCAGAGGGTACCTGAGGGTGTGAACACAGGTGTAACCAATGGCCAAGCTAAGGTCAGGCACGGGGTATCCAAGTGCTGCGTGATTCAAGCTGCACGTGAGAATCTTGGGTGCAACTCACTATTGGCTGTGTAAATAAGAGGAAGATGCCTATTATAACCAGGGCTGCCAGGTGATTGGTGGGGGATCGATTAGCAGTGCGCACACTGGCCCTTTAAGGATGGGGGTAGGAGCACATTGGTGCCCTACGTGCACCAGGAAGGATGTAGAGTGCACTGTGGGAACGAGGGTGACAACTGAGCGCAGCAGCAGCTGAGAGGAGATGGCTGCAGGGTTACACCGTGACACATGTGACCAGCATATCTATCGCTCATTGTGTGCTCCCAGCACTCACCATCTAGTATGTACGGCGTCTTCGCTGTCCAATGCACTCAGTGTAGGACATCTGCAACGTAACCCTTTTCTGACACACATAGAGCTATATACGTCCTAACGGCACATACACTGGGCAGTTAGCACCTATATAGATGTTTACAGCATATGTTGTGTATGCAGTGGACTTCTAAAGGCACCTAAGACTGCCATGATTGTTTGCCTATTAAAACGTGCCTGTGGCATGTCTATAATAGGCAGCCTGTAATTGATCAAACAATTGCAAGTTCAAGTAACCTATGGGGACTAAAAAAAAGAAAAAAATAACTAAAATAAAGACTTTTTAATTATTACAAAAAATATTAAAAGTTAAAGAAAACTTTTCCTACTTGTTGCATCTAAAAAAATATTACCGGAAAGGATAATGGCTCGCCCAAAATACCAAGCACCAAAGAATGGTCTATGACATGGTGTATGGAGCTGCAATCAAACTCAACGGTTCTGAAAAAATATCTGTGAATCTATGACATCTAATTGGGCGATTGCTGTTCCCCTTATACCACAGACCAGGCATTTTTACTAATTGTGACCGCAGAGAAGGAATCCTTTGAACAGACAGGAAATCATAAGTATAATTACACCTTCCTCTCACCCAACTTGGTATTACCGAGAATATCTAAAAGGTCCCTTGCAAATATAAAAGGAGCGACTTTCTAGGGCCAGCTTCATGCAATACGCAGAGAATAGAAGCTGTTGCTTTCAATAACTTCATTCACACGCACGTATTTTCCTGCGCATTTCAGTCACGCAACAAAAAAACGCAACATGCTCTATTTTCGTGGGCATTTACGCATCAAAAATCTCCATAGAAGTCAATGGGGATGCAGAAATGCGCGCAAAACACAAGGAAATGTGTGAAACACTTTGTAACTGTGCAGGAAAAAGAACACCTCTGGCACTCATTAGACTAATTAGCCATTTTAATCAGTGCATCTTTGTTTACCGCACGCACAGGAACATGCCTTGCAGGTTCAAAAAGTACAAGCTTAGGCGGGTGCAAATATGCATACGCTCATGTGAAGGGGGCCATATTTCAGCAAAGCAATGAGATTGCACCTGGGCGTTCTAAACATTGTGCCCAAGATTCTCGGTCACAGCTGCATCCAACAGAACTCGGATCTCTGTCTACAGCATGCAGAGCATTTGGAGCTCCGAATCAGAAAACCCGAGCTATAACCTCTATAAAGATATATGAGGAAACTAATCTGCATAGAATTTAGAACTTAGATTTAAAAGAATGTTACTCTAGGGTGGACATTCCCTAAGCTGGAATACCCCTTTAACCCATTTAGGCCCTTTTTTTTTTCATTGGCTGGTATCCATTTAGCGGCGCTGCTGCCGGATGCACACACTGGCAGCAGTGTGTGTATCCGGGATCTTCCTCCCCCGACTTCTCCTCCTTGGTTCTGCAGAAGGATAGGAAAGGGGGGGAGGTGCAGCTGCCGTCGGACACACGTACGCCTGTAGCAGTGCTGAGAAGAGAAGCAGTGGCGCTATGACGACCAGGAGGAGGTAAGTATATGGGGGGTGGGGGCTCTAATACTACTGGGGCTATTGTAAGGGTCACTGTTACTACTGGGTTTGATATAGGGGACACTATTAGTAATAGTGTACCCTATATCAGACCCAATAGTAATAGTATTACTACTGAGGCCACTGTGGGGGGCACTATTACCACTGTGGCTGGTATAGGGGACACTATTACTACTGAGGGTACTGTGGGGTCACTATTACTACTGGGGCCAGTATAGGGGACACTACCATTACTGAGGCCACTGTGGGGGTAACTATTACCACTGGGACTGATATAGGATACACTAGTACTTCTGAGGCCACTGTGGGGGTCACTATTACTACTGGGGCCAATATAGGGGACACTATTACTACTGAGGCTACTGTGGGGGTGACTATTACCCAGGTGGCTAATATAGGGGACACTATTACTGCTGAGGACACTGTGGGGGTCACTATTACTACTGGGACCAGTATAGGGGACACTACCATTACTGAGGCCACTGTGGGGGTAACTATTACCACTGGGGCTGATATAGGATACACTAGTACTACTGAGGCCACTGTGGGGGTCACTATTACTACTGGGGCCAATATAGGGGACACTATTACTACTGAAGCTACTGTGGGGGTGACTGTTACCCAGGTGGCTAATATAGGGGACACTATTACTGCTGAGGACACTGTGGGGGTCACTATTACTACTGGGGCAAATATAGGGGACACTATTACTACTGAGAACTATTGTGGGGGGTCACTTCTACTATTGAGGCCGATATTGGGGACACTATTACTACTGGGGCCACTCAGCACATGGCAGCATACCTCAAGCTGACTTAGAGTACGTCTACACATGGCAGAAATGCTACGGAACGTCCGCAGCTGAAATTTCTGCGGCAAATTATGCAGCATTTACGCATTCAAAAACTGTTGCATATTTTTATAGTATGAAATGAGTGCTGATCCGCAGCTGATTTCATGCTATGCAGTGCTCCCCCTCATCTCCTCCAAAGGCTTCCCGCAGTCAGCGCTCCCGGCTTCCGGTTCCCAGCAGCCTGCTCATGTGCGGCACTGCTGGTCAGGTGATGGGAACCAGAGGCCTGGAGCGCTGACATTGGGAAGACTATGGAGGAGGTGCGGAATTTGCTCCATGTCTTTTTTGTAACAGCCCTGTACTTTTTATAATGATATGTTGTGATAAGCCCCGCCCCTGACCACACCCCTCTGCCCCGCTGGGAAAATCTGGTCACCTTATTTTATTATATCAAGAGAAATAAATTATAAAAACAAGAGGGACCTCCATTCACTGCGAACAGGCAGTCGTACAAGGATGAGCGACTGCCTGTTCATGCTGAGCAAGAAGTCACTCACTGGTCGCTTCGTTTCAGTCAGCTCAAATGGAACGACTAGCGACTACTGAGCAACTTCTCATTAGGTCCCTGTGTTTATAGGGTCCGACAGCCACCTATAATGTAATCGCTTGTTTGAGAGATTATTTGGGCGACTATCGGCCTCTGTAAAGGTACCCTAAGGCTGGTTTCTCACAGGGCGGATTCTCGGTGGAAATCTCGCGGTTTGGCCGCAGCAAAAAAAGCGCAAGATTTCTGCCGGGAGAACCACCGCTGCAAAACCCACGGCAGCTTTGAAGCGGCCCGGCCGCTCGCTCTTCCACTGCGGCCGGCGCTCCCGTAGAGGAGAGTGCGGCCACAGCGGGGAAAAAAAGGGACATGCTGCAGCCGGCAAATCTGTGCCACAGCACTGGCTTCTGCCGGCTTAGCTGCAGCGAATTTGCCGTCCCGTGTGGACGAGATTTGAGAAATCTCGTCCACATGGCTGGCTAATCCCGGGATTAACGGCTGCAAATCCGCCGCGTGTGAACCCAGCCTAAGAGAGCCGGCAGGTAATCCCGAGGCATCGGCTGCCGTCGGTGCAGTAGCAATGATGCTGCTGTCTGGCCTTGGGGCAAATAGTGAGACATATACAGAAATAAAGGGGACGAGCGCTAACGAGTAGAAGAGCTGATAACTGAAACGACAGGAAGCGCAGGAAACAGAGATCGTGTCATTAACTAAGATCACTGCCAAATCCTTCGCCGGCTGCAGGAGCTGGACCAGACATGGGGGCAAGCGGTCTTCTCCCTGGAGTCGCTGAAAACTGAGAATAATGAGGTAACATTCTTGCAGATATCATAGTTCATGAAGATAATATCAGTCCCATGTAAACAAGGCGCTCCGCAATCAAAAACTATTTCCAAGGACGCTTAGCAGCTGAGTCAGTCCATCCAGCCTCCACCAGGCCTGCAATGGTTGCCTTCCCCATTCATCTGCACTGTGAGAGCACATGACAACTCTGCAGGGCACAGCACTGTAATGGGAATCTGATCAGTATGAAACACAACTCCCCAGACGTCCTGTTCCCTCATCTGTGTCCCAGAGTGTACTTTATGGGGCTCGAAGGTCATGGCAGGCTCCCTTAATTAAGAAGATATTAATTGTACAATATACTGCAGTACTGAAGAATTGCAGTATATTGTACAAGCAATCAGACAATCACGAGTTCTAATTCTCTATGAGGCTAAAATAAGATTATTAAAAGATTTTAGTTATTAATAAATACAAAAAAGATGTTTAAAAAAACTTTTCCGAGTTGTCAGAGCAAAGAGAAGAATACAAAAATTAACATAATTGGCGTCGCCGCCTTCAAATTAATAAAATATGACATTATTTAACTTGGAAAGAAAACTTTTGATCCAGTTTTAAAAACAGAATGAAGACCATCTGAGGCATTTGGTTCCAATGTATTAGTTCCCACGGGCGAATATAGGGAGCGTAAATACGTCGGCCCGTCAAAAATGGAACATGCGCGACCGAAATACGACCGGCGTATATACGGTGGCTAAAAAGATAGTTCTGGAACTATCTTTTGCCCAATATATATGGCGGCGGCTCCCATAGACTCCTATGGGATCTGGAAAAAAAGGGAAGGTGAGGTATCTTAGCAGCGTCCAACACTGACAGGTGCCTCTATATAGGCAGTGGAAGGCATCCCAAGGATTTTGGCGAAGCGAGCGTTTTTACGGGGTGCGACATATTTTTTCGCTAAAAACGGCACTCATGGTCGTGCGAATGAACGAGAAAATGCTAATTAGCAGGTCATGATCGCGGAAAAGCGGCAAATAATGTGAATTTACGTCACGGACGAGAAAACGTAAAAACGCATACGGTCGTGTGAAAGTGCCCAGATGGAAAGTAAAAGAAACCCCAGTGTGAAAAGACATTAGGGGCTCATTCACATAAACAGATTAGCGCAGTGTATTCCAAGAAATGTGCACGTGTAATATGCAATAATTAGAGCCCATTGACCTCAATTAGTTCGTTCATGTAAATGTATTTTGTGTGCGCAATTTATTTGCGCAAATAACACGCAGCACGCTCTATTTTCCTGCGACTTTAGGGTGAAGTCACACGAACGTATATCGGCTCGGTTTTTACACCGAGCCGATATACGTTGTCCTCCTGTGCAGGGGGGGAGGATGGAAGAGCCAGGAGCAGGAACTGAGCTCCCGCCCCCTCTCTGCCTCCTCTCCGCCCCTCTGCACTATTTGCAATGGGAAGAGGCGGGGCGGGGTTAAGTTTCAAGAATTAGCCCCGCCCCCGTCCCACCTCTCCCCATTGCAAATAGTGCAGAGGGGTGGAGAGGAGGCAGAGAGGGGGCGGCAGCTCAGTTCCTGCTCCTGGCTCTTCCAGCCTCCCCCCTGCACACGAGGACAACCTATATCGGCTCGGCGTGAAAACCGAGCCGATATACGTTCGTGTGGCTTCACCCTACACAGGGAAGGGGCACATATTGAACTAATTACACTAATTACTCATTACAATGAATGGAAGCATGCTTGCTTGTTTGTTTGCGCACGCAAAAAGTAGAGTAGAACATGCAAATGTGCACGTAAATCCGCTTACATCCATGTGACACAGACCTATGGGTGAGAAGAAGAATGCGGAACCGGTACAAAGTGATGTATAACCCTCCGCTGCAGCAGCCGTGCAGGAGGAACGGACACAGTTTGCCCACTTGTAACAGCTTCTGCAGGGGTCCCATCAGCTAATCACGGGGGGAACCTACCACAGAATTGGGGCTTGTTCAAACCATACAGCCCCTTTAAATATTTCCCCAACTCTGGTCTGCATTCATTTTTTTCTTTCTCCTTTAATGCATAATGGATTGTTCACTAGCGCCCCCTAGTGTCTTCCTCTGGAACCGCATCTGCACATCCTGCAGTCAGTGAAGCATGAAGAACAGTGTTTCACATCTGTGGTTGTCAAGTACCCCCAGCGGGGCATGTCCCAAATACGTCATCTCTCCCGGCTCGTCTGTTGTAGGAAATGCTTGGATTCTCTGTGTTGTAACAATTCTGGAGGATCTTTTAAAAGTCTGCATTGTGTTATTCCTCCTGGAAATGTGGGGATAAATTGACAACTGGGCATTACTATTCCTCTTGTCAGTGGGAGATCATGCCTACACATTCTATTAGCACTGACTGGACTGTATCAGACTGTATAAGGACACACCCTATTGACTAGAGACATTGTAACGCCCAGTTGTCAATTTATTCCTACATTTCCAGGAGGAATAATAGAGGAATGGCATAATGTAGCAGCCTTAGGGCAGCTTCATGCGGATGTATTTGCGTGTGCAACATGCAAAGAATAGAGCCATTAATATCAATGGATTCATACTCCTTTTCCGTAATTTGAGTGCGCATTTCTCTCCTGCACAAAAAATGGAACATACTCTATTTTGTGTGTGTATGAGCACCAAGTGGACCCATAGAAGTCTATGCAAATATGAGCGCAATACACAACGGTATGTGCGAAATACAGCGCAAAAACCACAGGGAAAAGAACACATATAGACCTCATTAGTCCAAATAGCCTTTTAAATCACGCCAGGGGTGTGGGAGTGGTATTAGGTGAGGCGTGCTTGGCATCACCAGTGGGCAATTGGTCAGGACTATTTAGCCTGGCCTGGTGCTTGGCTTCAGTGCTGTTTAATTTCAGTCTTCCTCTGGGTGTGGTGGAAGTCAGAGCTTGGAGCTGGATGCCCTGTTTACCCAAAGCTGTTATTATCATGTTTGCTATGGTATTAACCTATCCCATGTAGGGTCAGCTAGAGGCCTAGGTACGTGGTCAGGTTCGCCCTTCTCAGGACGGGTTACCTGCGTGTAGACAGGTCCCTTCCCTGGGTAGGTTCTTTAAGGACAGCATTTCCCTTGTTGAAGTTGTTGGGTGTGTATTTGCGGTAGTATTTCAGGTTACAGATCCAGTTCCTTCTGTTTAGATGCAACAGAAATACAAGTATTTACTAAAGCCGACATGTCAGAAGAGCCGAAAGAACATCTCAAATCACACAAATTAGTCTTTTAATGTAGTTTCCACACATTTTCCAAAATACCAAACTGCCATGTGAAAACATTGTAAGAGAGGAATTGTTGTTTATGAACTCTTTGGGCCACATTTTCCGACACATCTGAATGTCTTAAAAAAAAAGTGGGAGGGGCTTTAAAGTCTTGACGAGCGCAACTTTTTTGTAAAGACTTTCCACCACTTTTCCACTTAGAAAGTGGAAATAACGAACATTACGCCTGAGCAGACATTGGCCGTAGCCCGCACCAGATGATGCTGCACTACGGAAGAGACTGCCAAAATGTTCAAATCTCCACCGCTGTGTTATAAGACCAAATTCAGACATGTTGTAGCCGAACCATTATCACACCTGGGAAACGGTGGCTTATAAGCTTATATGGGAGCTGCCGGGAAAGGGAGGGTGAGGGAGTTTAGCAGCGGGTAGCGCTGCTAAACTATGTCATCTCCCTCTATTGAGCCAGTAGAAGTATTTATGCTGGCCATAGGAATTCCAGGCTGCAGCATCTACACGCCGCACCCGGCCATGTGAATGGGCAAAAAACGCAAGATTTCTTGTTAATGTGTTTTTCAGCTGCAACGTGGCTGGATGAAAAACGCATGGCTCGCGTGAAAGGGTGGATTTGCATTGCAAAATCCGGAGAGGGATTCCGCCTCCGGATTCTGCAGCAAATCCAGCCCATAGCATGCTGTGAGAAAAAAAACGATTTTCTGCCCACGAGCGAAAATCGATTGCGATTTTCTGCTCGTGGGGGAGAAATCGCAGCATGCTGTGATTTTGTGCAGGCTACGCACAGCCAGCTTCCATTGAAGTCAATGGAAGCCATCCGTCCCGCGGCCATTCTGCAATCATCATTGCAGAATGGCTGCAGGAGCCGCGTCATCGCCATCGCCGGCACATTCTCAGCAGAGGAGGCCAAGTCTTCGCCATAGCGATGGTGCGGTGTCCTCAGTACTGTGCATTTTCCGGCAGGCACATTCGCAGCAGAGGAGAAGACTGGCGGAGCGGTAAGCTGGGGTCACCGGCCAGGCATCGGGTCGAACTCCACTGTGTGAATCCAGCATGCTGGGTCCGACTCGTCCGTGTCCAGGGGGCCTTACGCTGAGATGAACTACAATACAAGCAGGGTTTATGCTAATTTGCAATAACTGTTGCATTTTTGAGTACATTTGGTGGTGTTTCTGGTCAGAATGTGGGTGAGCGTAAAAATGTCCAACCAATGCCGGCAAGTACCGTACGTGTTATGGCCATTTCCATATTACCCAATAGACCATTATGTATTTCTCAGTTTCAGAGTTAAAGGTCGTTTGATGGAAAACAGAAGATCTCTGAACTTCGTTGCCAAATTCTAAGTAACCGTTTTGTCTAATTGTGTCTTGGCGCTCCTACGCTACAAGGGATCTGGGAATCTGACTTACATCACCGTGTCGGAATGTCTTCACAGAGTATTACCCTTCCTTTATTAGACCTTTGATTAAAGATCTGGAACATTGAAGGGCTTCCTTCACCTGGGAAGACTTCTCTGATTATGAGGACGGTCGCTTGGTCCTTCATTCTTAGAAGCAAACATCAACTTGAAGAATCCTGCATTGAACCGATTCGCCTTAGGGCTCTTGCACGCTTGCGTTTTTCTTGCGTTCTTTTCACGCAATATCGCTGCATTTTTTTTTACGCACGCGTCAATGGGACTTTCTAATGTTAAAAGTGCATCACACAAAAAACGCAAAACACAAACTTGCGATTTTTGTGCGATGCGTCTTTAATAGAGATGAGCGAACGTGCTCGTTTAGGACAATTACTTGATCAAGCATCGCTTTTTTCGAGTAACTGCCTAATCGGGCGAAAAGATTCGGGGGGCGCCGGGGGTTGCGGTGGGGAGTGATGGGGGGAAAGAGAGCTCCCCCCTGTTCCCCCCTGCTACCCCCCGCTCCACCATGCCGCCCCCAGCCCCCCGAATCTTTTTGCCCGAGTAGGCAGTTACTCGAAAAAAGCGATGCTTGATCGAGTAATTGCTCTAAAAGCGACATTCGCTCATCTCTAGTTTTTAACATTAGAAAGTCCCATTGACATTCTTTTGTTTGTAGTCTGTTGCCATGCCGACCCATAGGTTTTCATTGGAGCTATAGAAGCAACACTAGGAAATTTTTAGTCAAGACCTATTGTAAAAGTTCATTAATTCGTTGGGCCAACAGCTATTTCTCTGGGCTCTTCTATACAGGTGCATACTGAGTTTGGCTGAGTTTAAGTGTGGTTCACATGGACATGGGGAGTAAGTTGTCAGACATCTCATCTCCACGGAAAACTAAAGGATTGGGTGTTGAAGTTCCACGTTCTGATCCTGCTTTCCCCCAACATTATCTGTCAGAGGAGAATCAAGGGGTTCACAAAAAGATCCAATGATTGTCTGGTCCTTCCAAAATTGATAAGACTGGATTATTTTTGCATGATCTGTATAGAGGCCTTAACAACCAATGTGGACTAAAATGTGTATGTGTTACAGACAGCGAGTGTGGACCCACTGTGCCAACCAACCGGTTTGGCTTTTGGCTAAACCTAAGAGCGTTGTCCAGATGGTTCCCCAGTATTCACCCTTTAACTCCTGTACAGGGATCTGGACTTTGCCACGGTGAACCAAGCAGGCCGCTACCTCCTGGAGTAGTCCCGGTGTGGAAGGCAGCTGACCCACGGGGGTCAGAGACACCACTGCAATGCACCAAGAACTGTCTGAGCTATGAACAGAATCTGGTCTGGTGTCGGGATAGGCAGAGTTCAAACTGAAACCAGGTAAGAGACCATGAATCAAGGCAGACCCTGAAGTCAGAAGCTGCTGGGTGACAGACAAACACTCACTAATACTCGGGCAAGGAGGAGAATCCCCAGCGCAGCTAAATAGGAGGGTAATAGCCAATTTCCCTGCAGCTGGGCAGAAAGAACTGGGGTGGATTAACTCCTGCAGTGCTGATGGAAAGTAAACACCTAAATGCTATTCATACAGGAGGAGCAGAGCGATGCCCATGTCTGCCCAGAATAGTTAATTTATGGTTGTATTTATAAAACAATCTTTGACCAGACGACCAGTAATTCAATTGTTGTTCAGCCATCAACCTATTTCTCTCCAATTTGTAAGACCATCTTTAATCAGGAAAAACCCTCTTTGAATTTAAAGGGCTTGTTTAGCTGAGAAAACTCATTTTTGCACATCCTATTAAAGCATCCTGAGTTGATAAATGACTTCATTCAGGATCCTAATCTTTTAGCAAGAGAGGAGATCAGCTACAAAGACTGTCTCTCGCTCAGGAGGATGTAACACGTCTATACACTACATAGGGAAGTCATTGATTTCAGTAGCAAATGTGTAATTCTTCACGTCCCCAGTGGTGGCGCTGCAGAGGAATTGAGCACCTGTTCATGGGTTTCTTCATAGATTACAACTGATTGCTGTGGATCCCAGCAGCAAACTACCCTGTATGGAAGGCAACCTCTTGGAATGAACTTGGATAGTTTTTAACAGAAAATAATCAATAGTATTACAAGTAGTCCTGCAAGTTGAAGCATAACCAGACTTCCTAAGGCCCATTTAGGCACAACGATTATCGCTCAAAATTCTCTCAAAAGCCGTCTTTTGAGCAATAATCGTTGTGTGCAACTGCACTGACATTGTGCAGCTTTCGTTAAAGGGGTTGTCCCGCGGCAGCAAGTGGGTCTATACACTTCTGTATGGCCATAATAATGCACTTTGTAATGTACATTGTGCATTAATTATGAGCCATACAGAAGTTATAAAAAGTTTTATACTTACCTGCTCCGTTGCTGGCGTCCTCGTTCCCATGGAGCCGACTAATTTTCGGCCTCCGATGGCCAAATTAGCCGCGCTTGCGCAGTCCGGGTCTTCTGCTCTCTTCAATGGAGCCGCTCGTGCAGAATGCCGGCTCCGTGTAGCTCCGCCCCGTCACGTGCCGATTCCAGCCAATCAGGAGGCTGGAATCGGCAATGGACCGCACAGAAGAGCTGCGGTCCACGGAGGAAGAGGATTCCGGCGGCCATCTTCACCGGTAAGTATAGAAGTCACCGGAGCGCGGGGATTCAGGTAAGCGCTCCGGTAAGCTTTCTTTAGGTCCCTGCATCGGGGTTGTCTCGCGCCGAACGGGGGGGGGGGGGGGGGGGGGGGGTTGAAAAAAAACAAAAACCCGTTTCGGCGCGGGACAACCCCTTTAAGCCGTCGCTCATCGTTGTCTTTTAGCGTGCTGAAAGACAACGATGAGTCTTATCAGGGATTCACAGCGGGTTACAGCTGATACCATTATGATCAGCTGTATACTGCTCCCTGATAACGGGTTGAGCATGAAGAACAGAGCGGTCCAGCTCTGTTCTTCATATCAGGCATGCAGCGCTTGTGCAGAAAACATCTAGATGCAGAAGACAAGCAGGGACACCCCGCTTGTCTTCTGCATCCTCTGCTCCGAGCGCCCGACTGCTTGTCTTCTGCATCCTCTGCTGGCAGCGCAAGGTGATCTCTCGTCTTGAGCGATCATCCTGCGCTGTAAATGACACAACGATGATTGCTCAAAAGTGGCTTGAGCGACATCTTTTGAGCGATTATCGTTATGTCTAAACCAGCCTTTAGAAGATTCACCAATGATCTGTTTAACTCCTGGGTAACTTCCAGCACTCATAAAGTGAATGCAACATCAACTTATCTTCCCTGTGCTATTGAAGAAATAAAAGAATGCAGCCTCAAGGTCCAGATGAATTAGATCCTAGGGTGAGCAGCAACAAGGGGAGAGAGAGAGACAGAGACAGAGAGAGACGTGGAGCTTTGCCTTTATCAGGGGAGTGGATATGTGGCAAGATAGTTCATAGGATGGCCTGCAGAGGGCATGAAAGCAGGTATTCTGTATGCTGATCAGCAAGGACAGCTGTATGGGTGTGTCTGAAGGAGTTAAAACCTCCAGACACCTTGAGTTACCTACTGAAAGACAGAGGAAGAGGCTGCTGAGGCAACAACAGGAACCATACTCCTGAGGTCTGGTGCGGTACAGGCAGTGTCTATCGCAAGTCTGACAGGGGAGAATGCTCCCTAGACGCCCGGGTAAAGGATAGCAATAAGGAAACTACAGGTTGGAAACACAGATGGATGCGCTGTATTCCGGTGTAGTGCACTGTGTTGATGCTATAAACCTGTGCTGCGTGCAAATAATTACTCTCTTGAGTCTATGAGAGAGTGTCACAATCCAACTTACAGAAGTTTCTGGACCTCAATGCAAAATCTGTAACAGGGCACCAACTATAATGCTTTATTCATAGTACTGGGCTTCCTATATGGAAAACAGAGGACTTTTGGGCCCCCTAAGGCTCCTAGGCCTGGGTGCAACCGCATCCCCTGCATCCCCTACAGTTACGCCCCTGGATGGCGGTCCCCGTAAGCAAGTAACCCCCAGGTTGCCACAAGGGCTACACTTCATATAAAAAAATAACCTAAAACCTCTAAACTGTATGGTGACTAAAGTGAGAAGTCTGACCAATAAGGTTGATAAACTAGAAGTAATAGTGTCTGAGGAAAACTATGACATAGCAGGATTAACAGAGACCTGGCTGGATGAAAGCTATGACTGGCAGTGAACTTACAGGGTTACAGTCTGTTCAGAAGAGATCGTCAAAATCGGAAAGGGGGAGGGGATTATCTTTATTTAAAATACTGTTTAAAGCCCACATTATGGGAAGATATATGGGAAGGAGATGAACATGTGGAAATACATGGAGGGAAAAACAGTAAAATCCTCATAGGGATTTTTTATAGACACCAAATATAACAGAAGCTACTGAAAATCTATTACTGAGGCAAATAGATGAAGTAGCAAATCACAATGAGGTAATTATTATAGGAGACTCTAACTATCTGGATATAAATTGGGAAGATAACAATTTTCTGTCCATTACTAAAGATAATTACATTATCCAACTTGTACAAGACCCAACTAAGAGCTCTTTCAGATGGCCGTACGCGTTTTACGTGCGCCCGCCGGCACAGTAAAAATGCGTGAACAGGCACACAAATCTAACGTTAGTGTGCCCGTTCAGACGGCACGGGCGCCGATGCATAGACGCCGAGTCCGCAATGCCGTTGGGCTTTTGCTCCCCCTCGCCGGCTCAACTCCTCTCTCCTCCCGTCCGGCTGTGTGCAATAAGAGGGGGCGGGATGGTGGCGGAGCTAAGCCCGCTTCCCCCTCCCTTGTCTGCAGCCAACAATGGGAGGGGGCAAGATGAGGCGGAGCTTAGCTCCACCTCTGTCCTGCCCCCTCCCATTGCAAGCAGCTGGAGGGGGGGAGAAGAGAAAAAAGCTACTAAACTCCTTCCCACCTCCTTTCTCTGCCCTCTGTCATTGGCTCCCATAGGAGCCCATGCAGCGGCCGACATATTCCAGCCTGAAAGATAGTTCCAGGACTATCTTTGCTGGCCGGCATGAAAGTGCTCCGTGCTATATTGGCCCGTCTGGGTGCTTTCACGCAGGAATATGGCCATGTGATCTGATGCATTGGAATCCAATGCATTAGACCGTAGCGTATATCGGACAGCTGTATACCTTGGCAGTTCAAAAGAAATTCTTAACAATGTACTAATTGTGTTTGCTTTGCATACAAAATGAGTATACTGTTTACTCATGCTGGAGGAATACAATGGAATTCTCCTGGCCAAATAACTCTCACATAAACCCAGGCCCAGCTGAGCAAACAGATGCTAGTGAATTTACTTAAGCAAATGAGGATAAATAGAGATAATTAGGTGTGAGTTATTTTCTGCAAAAATTTTGGCAATTCGTTACATTTGTTCAGCCGTTTAAGCGATCATTGTTGCGTGTAAAATGGCCTTCAGTAATAGGAGAAAACCAATGTGGCTCAATAAAGATGTAAGGGGGGCAATAAGCAGCAAAAAGAAAAGCATTTAATCTACTAAAACAAGAAGATAAAAGGAAAAAAATAAAGGATGTAAGAAGAAAATAAAAGCATCAAAGGTTAACTGTAACCTTAACTGGAACAACCAGTGCCAGGCAGCTGCTGCTAAGGCAAATAGGATCATGATGTGCAACAGAAGAGGTCTAGGGGCGCATGATGAGAACATTGTTCTTCCTCTTTACAAGTCACTGGTCAGACCACACAGGGAATATTGGGGACAGTTTGGGGCACCAGTACTCAAGAAGGACATATCAGAGCTGGAGATGGTTCAAATGTGGGCAACTAAAGTAATAAATGGGATGGGTGGACTACAATACCCAGAGAGGTTATCAAAATTGGGATTATTTAGTTTAGAAAAAAGATGTCTGAGGGGCGACCTAACAGCTATGTATAACTATATCAGGGGACAATACGGAGATCATCTATTTATACCCAGAACTGTGACTGTAACAAGGGGGCGCCCTCTGCGTCAAGAGGAAAGAAGGTTTCTTGATATAGAAGGGGGTTCTTTACAGTAAGAGCAGTGAGACTAAGGAAAGCTCTGGCTGAGGACGTGGTGATAGCGAATTCACAAAAAAAGTACAAGAGGGCACGTGGATAACCCCCAGTAGGTTCCAGGGCCTCCATCGGCACCACCACCAACCTCAAGGCAGCCGGAGGAGAAGAAAAAGGGGGTTTTCAGCCCGATCGGAGGCCACAGAAGCCACTGGCCTAGTGTAGCCTGCGGGACCACAGTCTAAATTTTAGGATAAGAGAAGGCCACCACAGTGACCCCTGTACAGGCTCTCCAGCAGGCTAAAGGGAACACAATCGTGGCCCACAGAGTGACTCCCTGAGAGGGGAGGAGGGTCCATTGCTTCCCCACATACCTGGGGAAACTGATACTCCCCCCAGAAATACCCCACTTATGACCAGCCGTGAGGGCTTGGGGTCCCATGGTCCTGGCCAGGGGAGCAGTGGCATAGGCTGAGCAGTGCCACTTGAGGCAGCAAGGAGACCCCAGCCTGAAGAAGAACATCACTTGCGAGACTGGAGGGAGAAAGGTGCACTGCCACACAGGCGCAAAGAAAATTTGGAGTCACACAGTAGTTGACACAGCAGTACAGCAGGACTTTCTTTGTACTCTGTCGCCACCTAGTGGATATTTATTAGAACAGCATATTCTACACTAGATCCTTGTTGTGTAACATTATTCTTGGAAATATAACTGAAGTGCGAACTATTACTGCTATTGACATGATAGACTCATAATGGTGCATAACCCACGCTACGCTAAATGCAAGAGCTCCATGATGTAGTAGTCACCTAAAAGTCTGAGGACTCCCCTGTAATATCATAACAGATCCAACCAAGTGACATTCCTACTTCTGACAACGCTTCCTTATACTCCATACTTGACCCACATAACCCCAGCTAAGCAAACCAAACTCACAATCGTGTTTCTCTGAATATAGGTCCTATCCCGATAGTAAGACCTATCGGGTTTTCGGGGGAGGCTTGAAATATAAGGCCTGGCCCAAAAATAGGACCTAGCTGAGCTGTCCAAAAAAATCAATACTCACCTGGTCCACGGCGTCCGGATGGTCCGTGGCATTCCAGTAGTCTCCGGTGCGCAGCGGCAAACAGCTGAGTCCTCCCCGTCTGCCTGCTCAGCTTCTGCTGGTGACGGGGCTTTGAATACCCCGCCTCCAGCAGAGCGAGCCCTGTGATTGGCTAATCTCAGCGCCATCTGCCAATCACAGCCAGCGCTTGATGAGCCAATCACAGCCATTCAGTCGATGACATCACTGAATGGCTGTGATTGGCTCATCAAGCGTTGGCTGTGATTGGCTGGTGGCGCTGTGATTAGCCAATCACAGAGCTCGCTTTGCTGGAGGCAGGGTATTCAAAGCCTCATCGCCAGAAAGAAGTTGAGCAGGCAGACGGGGAAGACACTTCCTGCAGTGCCGCCGAAGACCATCGGGACGCTGCGGACAATCGGAACGCTGCGGACCAGGTAAGTATACGCCCCCCCCCCCCCAAAAAAGAGACATAGTGCCCTTTTTGGGGCAAAAAATAATATAAGACAGTGTCTTATTTTCGGGGAAACACGGTAACAGAGTTCAATAGCTTGCAAAACCAGGCGCTATTGAGGATACTCAGCCTAGTGCGTCCAACGCAGCTGAGGGGTCCCCCACGGTCCCGCCCCTCCTGGTCTATTGTGGACGTACTTAAAGCCATAATGGAATCTGCATTCACTGGAAAAATAGATACTCTGCAGTTCAGTTTTGGCCTACAGTGGAAACCCGAATCTCTGACCTGGAGGTGCTCAAATCTACTTATTCTGCTCAGCAGCTGAAAAGTGATGATCAGGAAAACTACTCAATGAGATGTAACATCACAATGGTGGCTTGCCAAGAGGGAGTGAAGGGGAAACAACCCTGCTAATATTCTGAATTGTTACTCAAGGAATTCTACAGCTCTGACTCTTTTGCGACCCTTTTATGTGTGGAGCATGCACATAACCTGGGACCTCCTGTGCCCCAAGCAGCAGCCCTTCCTATTGCGTTGTCCAGCTGTTTGGATGGCTCCCCCACCTAAGCTGTGCTACAGTCCTCCTCCTATTACCTACCTCCTGAATTGGCTCCATCCTGCCCTGATGAGAGACACTATATAAACCTGGTCTTGTTCCTCCTCTCCTTGCGTGTTCCTTGTGCCTCCCTGCATACCAGCCTCTCTACAATTAGATTGTCCTCCTGTATTACCAGACCTCGGCTATCTCCTGACAACTCTATTGCTCCAACCCTCTGTGCTGCACGGCCATCTTGTGTACCAGACCTCCGCTATTCCTTGATAACACTACCCTCCAGTAGCGACTACAACAAGAGACTCCAGCCCCAAAAATGGAGTCCGACGTTAAGGAAACAAATCACGGAGCTACAAGAGTTCTGTAACACTTATCAAGAGGAGGTATCTACCTTAGAAAAAGAGGTAGAGACATTACAGCGACAAGTACTTCAGTCACGCAGTGCAGATGCACACGTTTGCATGCTGCTACCATCAAAATTTGGTGGGCACTGCCTCCAGTATCGAGGATTTTTGAACTGATGCCGAATCTATTTTCAGATGAGACCCGCTCTTTTTATTAATGACAGAAAAAAGGTGATGTTCATCATTAACCTGTCAGAAGGTGAAGCATTTCATTGGGTCTTGCCATATGTGGAAAATAACAGCAACCTTCTTAACGACTTCTGCATCTTCATTAAGGCTATGTACCAAGTGTTCAACATCCCCAATTGCTGTTGAACAGCTGAAGGGAAATTGCATACTCTCTAACAGGGTCGGCGTTCAGTCGCCAAGTATACGGCAGAGTTTCTTCATAGTGCCAATGATACCACATGGAACCCCGTCGCGCAGCAGAGTCAGTTTCCAAGAGGATTTTTGGAAAGCATTAAAGACAAGCTGGCCAGAGTGGAGACCCAAGGCAATTTAGAAGACTTTATTCAACTAAGCAGCCGCATCGATTAGTGGCTTACGGACCAGCAAAAGGAGAAGTTTTTTTTTTTTTCGGAAACAGCCCACCCTGTTTGCTCACTCAATCCACTCCAAACACCCAACAAAGGGGAGATTCTTCACTTGAACCCATGCAGATCGACGACATCTGCAAACCCCTCTCTGTGGCTGAGAGAGAGGCACCACTTAGAAAATGTATGCCTGTATTGTGGGGATTCAGGTCACAATGCTATGAATTGTCCTAATAAGTTCCAGAGGACCATCATCCTCACATGCAAAAACCATAACTAACTCGACAATCCCTAAACAGACGGATAATGATCTGTCAGCCAATTCTCTGTCTGTCTCTTACAAAGATAATGGGAGACACCACCCATCCCTCCATTTTGTTATCCCTATGGAAGTTGTTATAGAGAGTCGGAAGATTCTAGGCATCGCGATGTCAGATTCTGAAGCAGGAAGGAACTTCATGGATTGCCAATATGTTCTTGATAACCATATTGCAACCAGAGCAAGACTTGAACCAGTGGACATGGAAACGGATGGATCCCTGCTAGTTCCAAACCGGTCACTCAAGAAACAATTGAACTGGAAATTCATATTGAGCCGGATCATGAAGAGAAGATAAGTTTTCATCTCATCTCCTCTCCAAAACTCCCAGTCATACTAGGAATCTCTTGGTTCTCCACTCACAACCCTTCCTCCTTGAGCATTGTAAGGGGAATTGTAGATCAAAACTATCTGCTCCCTGTCAGGGGCTAGACTGTGTCTCTCTCGAAAATGAGAAATTTGTGTTGCAGGACCAACTGTTCAATGATGTCTGCAGCAAGAAGAAAGTGGATCAACTACCCCCTTATTGGCCGTATGATGACTGTCCAATTGAGCTGCACCCTGAAACTTCCATTTCATTTGGTTGTATCTACAACCTTTCTGAACCAGAGTTGAAGGTCCTCCAGGAATATTTGAATGAAAATTTAAAAAAAGACTTCAGTCAGCCCTCATCTTTCATGGGGCGCGTATTATTCCTAGTGAAAAAAGATTCTACTCTTCGACTGTGCATTGATTACTGGGAACTAAACAGAATTACTATTAAGAATTGTTACCTTTTAATCTCAGAACTACTGGAGAGGCTCCAGGCAGCCAAAATCTTCACTAAACTGGACCTCAGAGGAGCATATAATCTAGTATGGATCTGCCCCAGGGTGAATGGAAAACGATTTTCCATTTGGGCTTTGCAATGCTCCTGCCACCCTCCAATATTTTATTAACAAAGTGTTTTGAGATCTGCTGGATCAATTTTTGGTGGCCTACCTTGATGACATCCTTATTTTCTCCGATAACTTGGGAAAACTTCTTAGTCACGTCCGGTTGGTCTTGGAGCGACTCAGAAAGAACTGTCTCTATATCAAAGTGGAGAAATGTGAATTTGAGCAGAATCATATGCAATTTCTGGGGTATGTCATTTCTCCAAGTGGTCTGAGCATGGATCCAAGCAAGATTAAGGCTGTTGTGGTTTGGCCTGTTCCTAAAGATCTAAAATATGTTCAATGCCTTGTCGGATTTGCAAACTTTGATAGAAAATTCATAAAGGACTTTTCTAAAAACATCTTGCCTATCATTGCTCTCACAAGGAAAATGCAAGCATGGTCTCCAGAGGGGCAGGTAGCCTTTGAAAAAGATTAAAGACCCTCTTCATGTCTGCACCAGTTCTGGTCCACCCAAACCCAGAATTGCCCTTTGTCGTTGAAGTTCACAAGTTGGAGATAAGATACAGCTGCACCCACGTGCATTTCTATCCTATATCTTATCCTCCATGGAAATAAATTACTACATTGGGAATAAGGTACTTTTGGTTATTAAGGTAGCCTTCTAGAGGGTCCTCATCATTTAGTAACTGTTCTCACAGACCATAGGAATTTAGAATTTCTTCATACAGCCAAAAGATTAGCGGCAAGACAAGCACAACGGGTCTTATTCTTTTCAAGTTTTAACTTTTTTGTCTCCTACTTGCCTGGTTCCAGGAACGGTAAAGCCGATGCTTTATGGAGGATTCAGGGTGAATTAGGGGAGGAGGCAAAGATAGACAGTACTATTTTGGCCCAAAAAAACTTATGTGAATTCTTAATCCTAAAGAATTGCTAACAAATGTTAAAAATGGGAAAAAGGGTATGAAAATGACAGTTTCCCCAAACAACCTTCTAGGGAAGTAAATCTTTCATACAAGAAGGGGTTCTGGATGCAGAAGAACAGACTGTACATTCCAGACACGGGTCAACTTGAAGATCCACGACTCTAAATTGGCTGGCCATCCCAGAATCTCAAAGACTTTGGAGCTACTGCTTAATTTTTTTCTGGTCGCTCAATTGCAAGGATTATGTGAGAAAGTACATAGACTCCTGTGATACGTGTGCACAAAATAAGATACCTTGAGCCCATCCTTTAGGCCTTCTACATCCACTTACAGCTCCTTCCAGACCTTGGGAATCCATATCTATGGATTTTATTGTGGGCCTTCCTCTGTCAAAAGATGACCACCATTCTTGCTGTGGTAGACCAGCTTACAAAAATGGCTAATTTTATCTCCACTGTAGAAATTCCTACAGCAGAGTATACAGCAGAACTGGTGATCAGTGACTGCCCCAGTACTGCATTGGATATATGGCAAAAGTGAGATGGAAAGAGACCTGCAGGTACTAGTTGACTGTAGACTAAACTGGAGCAACCAATGCCAATCAGCAGCTGCAAAAGTAAATAAAGTCTTGGGGTGCATTAAAACAGGTATAGGGGCGAGGGACGAGAACATTATTCTTCCACTATATAAGGCACTTTCCCCACATGGAATACTGCGTACAGTTCTGGACACCGGTGCTCAGGAAAGATGTTGTAGTGCTCGAGGGGGTTCAAAGAAGGGCAACTAAATTTAAAAAAAAAACGGAATGGGAGGACTGGTATACCCTGAAAAGCTATCAAAATTGGGATTATTGACCCTAGAAAAAAGCCGATTAGGGGCGATCAAATAACTATGTATAAATACATGAGGGGACAATACAAGGATCGCTCCCATGATCTGTTTACACCCAGGACTGCGACGGTAACGAGAGGGCATCCTCTACGTCTAGAAAAAAGCAGGTATCATCATGAATACAGAAGGGGGTTCTTTACTGTAAGAGCAGTGAGATGTGGAACTCTCTGCCTGAGGATGTGGTGATGGCAAAATCCATATAGGAGTTTAAGCGGGGACTAGATGTCTTTCTAGAGCGCTATGATATTACAGGATATAGACATTAAAAAACCATTGTTAATCTGGGCCTTGGAGTCAGGTAGGAACTTTCAAAACGATGATCCAGGGATTATTCTGACTGCCATTATGGAGTCAAGATGGATTTTTTTCCTCCAACAGGCTAAATTGGATTCTGCCTCATTGGGGTTTTCCTCTGGATCAACAAGGTGGGAGGGGGGTGGAAACAGGCTGAACTAGATGGACATTGCCTCCCTTCGGCCTAACATGTTTCTATGTTACTATGTTAGATCTGACTAATTCCTTTTTTTCTGGGAAGCCTGAAGGTCTCTCCTCCTTTAGCTGCTTCAGCTTGCATTGATAATGGATGTACACAGTATTAGTGGTTACACTGTAGGTACAGATTTTGCTCTAGATACCAGGTTGGTAGTCCTCCCTTGTAAAGACTAGAGATGAGCGAGCACCAAAATGCTCGGGTGCTTGTTACTCGGGACGAATTTATCGCGATGCTCGAGGGTTCGTTTCGAGTAACGAACCCCATTGAAGTCAATGGGCGACCCGAGCATTTTTGTATTTCGCCGATGCTCGCTAAGGTTTTCATGTGTGAAAATCGGGGCAATTCAAGAAAGTGATGGGAACGACACAGCAGCGGATAGGGCAGGCGAGGGGCTACATGTTGGGCTGCATCTCAAGTTCCCAGGTCCCACTATTAAGCCACAATACCGGCAAGAGTGGGCCCCCCTCCCAACAACTTTTACTTCTGAAAAGCCCTCATTAGCATGGCACACCTTAGCTAAGC
Organism: Eleutherodactylus coqui; assembly: GCF_035609145.1. NCBI lineage: Eukaryota > Metazoa > Chordata > Amphibia > Anura > Eleutherodactylidae > Eleutherodactylus > Eleutherodactylus coqui. Next base: position 306,549,687 of record NC_089838.1, on the reverse strand, counting down.
ACCACACTAAATCCAACAAAGCACAATAACTGCCTGCATGACACTCCGCTGCCACTTCTCCTGGGCTACATGCTGCCCACCCTCCACCCCCCAAGACCCAGTGTCCACAGCGCACACCAAACTATCCCTGCCCAGCCTTCAGCTGCCCTCATGCCACGCCACCCTCATGTCTATTTATAAGTGCGTCTGCCACAGGAAAAGCAGGCACACACTGCAGAGGGTTGGCACGGCTAGGCAGCGACCCTCTTTAAAAGGGGCGGGGCGATAGCCCACAATGCTGTACAGAAGCAATGAGAAATCCAATCCTGTGCCACCTCCATCTGGAGCTGCAGACGTGGGCATAGCAATGGGGAACCTATGTGCCACACACTATTCATTCTGTCAAGGTGTCTGCACGCCCCAGTCAGACCGCGGTTTTTTATAAAGTCACAGGCAGGTACAACTCCGCAATGGGAATTCCGTGTGCACCCACAGCATGGGTGGCTCCCTGGAACCCACCCGCTGTACATAAATGTATCCCATTGCATTGCCCATCACAGCTGAGGTAGTAATGTCGTGCTTAATGCAGGTGGGCTTCGGCCCACACTGCATGCCCCAGTCAGACTGGGGTTCTTTAGAAGTGGACAGATGTAGGTTAAACTCCGTGTGCACCTACAGCATGGGTGGGTGCCAGGAAGCCACCGGCGGTACATAAATATATCCCATTGCATTGGCCAACACAGCTGAGGTAGTAATGTCGTGCTTAATGCAGGTGGGCTTCGGCCCACACTGCATGCCCCAGTCTGACTGGGGTTCTTTAGAAGTGGACAGATGTAGGTTAAACTCCGTGTGCACCTACAGCATGGGTGGCTCCTGGAACCCACCGGCGGTACATAAATATATCCCATTGCAGTGCCCTACTCAGCAGAGCTATCGTCAGATACAATACAGGTGGGCTTTGGCCCACACTGCATGCCCCAGTCAGACTGGTAATATGTACCTTAACAGTAACCTCGTTGGTGGTAATGTGGTGGTGACTGCGGACCTAGTAGCGCGTTTTTATTTTGTTGGTTTTTGGAATGTGGCCAGGATTAAGTGGTCCGTGGCGGGGGGATGGTGGTGGTGCTCTCTTGTTGTGTCGTTAAAGGTGAAATTCTTGGACTGCCACCAGACGGACCAATGCAAAGGTATTTGCCAAGAATGTTTTCATTGTTGGAGGAGGAGGGGGATGTTTTGGAGGCACTATGTGTCCTCTCCACGTGTCCGTGGTTATATGCACCTTAACAGTAACAGCGTTGGTGGGAAATGGCCTCGCCGCCATCATGTCTTTGTGAAGCCTCTGTTTCCACACCCCAGTGACATACCATTAGCTGCGGTATAGGCAGAGCCCAGAATTATTAACCTTTGCAGCGGTAGTATTAGGGACAGGCCCCACTAACATATCACTAGCAGCAGTATAGGGGGAGCGCAATCTTAGTTCCATTTCAGTAATAGTAGCACTCAAGACAGGCCCCAGTAACAATTCCGAAGCAGCAGTATAGGAGGAGCGCAGTCTTAGTTCCATTTCAGTAATAGTAGCACTCAAGACAAGCCCCAGTAACAATTCCCATTGCAGCAGTTTAGGGAGATAACAGTCTCTTTCACATTTCAGTAGCTGCAGTATAGACAAGGCCCCAGTTACATTTATGTAGCAAAAGTGTAGGCCAACCCCACACACCTTTCTGTACCATGAGTGCAGGCGAAGAACATAGAAATTACAATGATAACACTGTAGGTGAGGGCCCAAAAAAATTGGTGTAGCAACAGTACTAATGTACCTCTGAAAAAATTGGCCATGCCCAACCAAGATGGCAGGTGAAACCCATTAATCGCTTTGGTTAATGTGGCTTAAGTGGTAACTAGGCCTGGAGGCAGCCCAGTTTAACAAAAAATTGGTTCAAGTTAAAGTTTCATCGCTTGTAAGAGCATTGAAACGGATAAAAATTGTTTGGAAAAATTATATGAGTGAGCCTTGTGGCCCTAAGAAAAATTGCCCGTTCGGCGTCATTACGTGAGGTTTCAGGAGAAGGAGCAGGAGGAGGAGCAGGAGGAGGAATATTATACACAGATTGATGAAGCAGAAATGTCACCGTTTTGGATGGTGATACAGAACGATGCTTTCATCCGCGGGTGCAGCCTACGTATTGCTTAGGTATCGCTGCTGTCCGCTGGTGGAGAAGAGAAGTCTGGGGAAATCCAGGCTTTGTTCATCTTGATGAGTGTAAGCCTGTCGGCACTGTCGGTTGACAGGCGTGTACGCTTATCTGTGATGATTCCCCCAGCCGCACTAAACACCCTCTCTGACAAGACGCTAGCCGCAGGACAAGCAAGCACCTCCAGGGCATACAGCGCGAGTTCAGGCCACGTGTCCAGCTTCGACACCCAGTAGTTATAGGGGGCAGAGGCGTCACGGAGGACGGTCGTGCGATTGGCTACGTACTCCCTCACCATCCTTTTACAGTGCTCCCGCCGACTCAGCCTTGACTGGGGAGCGGTGACACAGTCTTGGTGGGGAGCCATAAAGCTGTCCAGGGCCTTAAAGAGTGTTGCACTGCCTGTGCTGAACATGCTGCTCGATCTCCGCACCTCCCCTGCTACCTGGCCCTCGGAACTGCGCCTTCTGCCACTAGCGCTGTCGGATGGGAATTTGACCATCAGCTTGTCCGCCAGGGTCCTGTGGTATAGCAACACTCTCGAACCCCTTTCCTCTTCGGGAATGAGAGTGGAAAGGTTCTCCTTATACCGTGGGTCGAGCAGTGTGTACACCCAGTAATCCGTAGTGGCCAGAATGCGTGCAACGCGAGGGTCACGAGAAAGGCATCCTAACATGAAGTCAGCCATGTGTGCCAGGGTACCTGTACGCAACACATGGCTGTCTTATCTAGGAAGATCACTTTCAGGATCCTCCTTCTCCTCCTCAGGCCATACACGCTGAAAGGATGACAGGCAAGCAGCATGGGTACCGTCAGCAGTGGGCCAAGCTGTCTCTTCCCCCTCCTCCTCATCCTCCTCATGCTCCTCCTCCTCTTCCTCAACGCGCTGAGATATAGACAGGAGGGTGCTCTGACTATCCAGCGACATACTGTCTTCCCCCGCCTCCGTTTCCGAGCGCAAAGCATTTGCCTTTATGCTTTGCAAGGAACTTCTCAAGAGGCATAGCAGAGGAATGGTGGAGCTAATGATTGCAGCATCGCCGCTCACCACCTGGGTAGACTCCTCAAACTTTCCAAGGACCTGGCAGATGTCTGCCAACCAGGCCCACTCTTCTGAAAATAATTGAGGAGGCTGACTCCCACTGCGCCGCCCATGTTGGAGTTGGTATTCCACTATAGCTCTACGCTGCTCATAGAGCCTGGCCAACATGTGGAGTGTAGAGTTCCACCGTGTGGGCACGTCGCACAGCAGTCGGTGCACTGGCAGATTAAACCGATGTTGCAGGGTGCGCAGGGTGGCAGCGTCCGTGTGGGACTTGCGGAAATGTGCGCAGAGCCGGCGTACCTTTACGAGCAGGTCTGACAAGCGTGGGTAGCTTTTCAGAAAGCGCTGAACCACCAAATTAAAGACGTGGGCCAGGCATGGCACGTGCGTGAGGCTGCCGAGCTGCAGAGCCGCCACCAGGTTACGGCCGTTGTCACACACGACCATGCCCGGTTGGAGGCTCAGCGGCGCAAGCCAACGGTCGGTCTGCTCTGTTAGACCCCGCAGCAGTTCGTGGGCCGTGTGCCTCTTATCTCCTAAGCTGAGTAGTTTCAGCACGGCCTGCTGATGCTTGCCCACTGCTGTGCTGCCACGCCGCGCGACACCGACTGCTGGCGACGTCCTGCTGCTGCTGACACATCTAGATTGCGAGGCAGAGGTTGAGGAGGAGGAGGAGGGGGGTGCTTTAGTGGAGGAAGCATACACCGCCGAAGATACCACCACCGAGCTGGGGCCCGCAATTCTGGGGGTGGGTAGGACGTGAGCGGTCCCAGGCTCTGACTCTGTCCCAGCCTCCACTAAATTCACCCAATGTGCCGTCAGGGAGATGTAGTGGCCCTGCCCGCCTGTGCTTGTCCACGTGTCCGTTGTTAAGTGGACCTTGGCACTAACCGCATTGGTGAGGGCGCGTACAATGTTGCGGGAGACGTGGTCGTGCAGGGCTGGGATGGCACATCGGGAAAAGTAGTGGCGACTGGGAACTGAGTAGCGCGGGGCCGCCGCCGCCATCATACTTTTGAAGGACTCCGTTTCCACAACCCTATACGGCAGCATCTCCAGGCTGATAAATTTGGCTATGTGGACGGTTAACGCTTGAGCGTGCGGGTGCGTGGCGGCGTACTTGCGCTTGCGCTCAAACACTTGCGCTAGCGACGGCTGGACGGTGCGGTGCGAGACATTGCTGGATGGGGCCGAGGACACCGGAGGTGAGGGTGTAGGCCAGGAGACAGTAGTACCTGTGTCCTGAGAGGGGGGTTGGATCTCAGTCGCAGGTTGGGGCACAGGGGGAGAGGCAGCGGTGCAAACCGGAGGCGGTGAACGGCCTTCGTCCCACCTTGTGGGGTGCTTGGCCATCATATGTCTGCGCATGCTGGTGGTGGTGAGGCTGTTGGTGGTGGCTGCCCGGCTGATCTTGGCGCGACAAAGGTTGCACACCACTGTTCGTCGGTCGTTAGGCGTCTCTGTGAAAAACTGCCAGACCTTAGAGCACCTCGGCCTCTGCAGGGTGGCATAGCGCGAGGGTGCGCTTTGGGAAACAGTTGGTGGATTATTCGGTCTGGCCCTGCCTCTACCCCTGGCCACCGCACTGCCTCTTGCAACCTGCCCTGCTGCTGCCCTTGCCTCCCCCTCTGAAGACCTGTCCTGAGTAGGCGTTGCACACCAGGTGGGGTCAGTCACCTCATCGTCCTGCTGCTCTTCCTCCGAATCCTCTGTGCGCTCCTCCCTCGTACTTACTGCCCTTACTACTACCTCACTGCAAGACAACTGTGTCTCATCGTCATCGTCCTCCTCACCCACTGAAAGGTCTTGAGACAGTTGCCGGAAGTCCCCAGCCTCATCCCCCGGACCCCGGGAACTTTCCAATGGTTTGGCATCGGTGACGATAAACTCCTCTGGTGGGAGAGGAACCACTGCTGCCCAATCTGAGCAGGGGCCCGAGAACAGTTCCTGGGAGTCTTCCCGCTCCTGAGCATGTGTCATTGTAGTGGAGTGAGGAGGCTGGGAGGAAGGAGGAGCAGCAGCCAGAGGATTCGGATGTGCAGCACTGGACAGCGCAGAACTGTGGGTGGATGATAGCTTGCTCGAAGCACTTTCTGCCATCCACGACAGGACCTGCTCACACTGCTCATTTTCTAATAAAGGTCTCCCGCGTGGACCCATTAATTGGGCGATGAATGTGGGGACGCCAGAAACGTGCCTCTCTCCTAATTGCGCAGCAGTCGGCTGCGATACACCTTGATCAGGAGCTCGGCCTGTGCCCACACCCTCACTTGGGCCTACGCGTCCTCGGCCACGTCCACGTCCTCTAGGCCTACCCCTACCCCTCAGCATGCTGTATTACCAGTGATTTCCCAGCCAGGAAATAAATTGGCGCAAGCCTGCAGGCCAAATAGAATGTTTCCCTTTTTTTTTAAAGGGAAGGCCCACTGACTATATTCAATCAGATAAGAAATGTGTTCCACAGAACTGCAGTGTTATATGAAGTGCAGCAGAGCGGTGATTTTTCCCAGGCAGGAAATAAATTGGCGCAAGCCTGCTGTTAAACGTAGCTGGCTGCGTATGATTTCTTTACGTTCTCCACCCACCACACACGTACCCAGAACGCTGAGGACTGTCAGAGGCAGGCCAAATAGAATGTTTCCCTTTTTTTTTTTAAAGGGAAGGCCCACTGACTATATTCAATCAGATAAGAAATGTGTTCCACAGAACTGCAGTGTTATATGAAGTGCAGCAGAGCGGTGATTTTTCCCAGGCAGGAAATAAATTGGCGCAAGCCTGCTGTTAAATGTAGCTGGCTGCGTATGATTTTTTTACGTTCTCCACCCACCACACACGTACCCAGAACGCTGAGGACTGTCAGAGGCAGGCCAAATAGAATGTTTCCCTTTTTTTTTTAAAGGGAAGGCCCACTGACTATATTCAATCAGATAAGAAATGTGTTCCACAGAACTGCAGTGTTATATGAAGTGCAGCAGAGCGGTGATTTTTCCCAGGCAGGAAATAAATTGGCGCAAGCCTGCTGTTAAACGTAGCTGGCTGCGTATGATTTCTTTACGTTCTCCACCCACCACACACGTACCTAGAACGCTGAGGACTGTCAGAGGCAGGCCAAATAGAATGTTTCCCTTTTTTTTTTTTAAAGAAAAGGCCCACTGACTATATTCAATCAATAATATATGTCTTCTGGCCCTGCCTACACAATTCTGTCCCTGTAGTATTACTGCAGGGCGCAATGCTCTGCACAGCCGATTTTGAAAAAAAAAAAATGCAACACTGCCAACAGCAGCCTGCACAGTACTGCACACGGTTAAATGTGGCCCTAAGAAGGACCGTTGGGGTTCTTGAAGCTTACACTCACTCCTAACACTCTCCCTGCCTAACCACCACTTCTGTCCCTGTAGTATTACTGCAGGGCGCAATGCTCTGCACAGCCGATTTTGAAAAAAAAATAAATTGTGCAACACTGCTAACAGCAGCCTGCACAGTACTGCACACGGATAGATGTGGCCCTAAGAAGGACCGTTGGGGTTCTTGAAGCCTACACTCACTCCTAACACTCTCCATACAGCAGCTCCAACACAACAGCACTTTCCCTCAGCTAACTCACAAGGCATCTGAGGCGAGCCGCGGGAGGGGCCGATTTTTATACTCTGGTGACACCTGATCTTCGCAGCCACTCACTGCAGAGGGGTGGTACAGGGCTTGAACGTCACAGGGGGAAGTTGTAATGCCTTCCCTGTCTTTCAATTGGCCAGAAAAGCGCGCTAACGTCTCAGAGATGAAAGTGAAAGTAACCCGAACACCGCGTGGTGCTCGTTAAGAGTAACGAGCATCCGGAACACCCTAATATTCGCCCGAGCATCAAGCTCGGACGAGTACGTTCGCTCATCTCTAGTAAAGACCAAAGTTAACTTTTAAGAGAGGAGAAAAGGAGGAAAATCAGAGGGTATCATTAACACAACAGGAGTGGAAAACTCTGAGGACCTAATATTGTGAATGTTGCTAATGTTCTCGCCTTTCTTTTTTTTTTAATGGTGATTTATAAAATACCCAATAAATGTTCCTTAAAAAAAAAAATTACAAGAGGGTCCTGGAAACTTTTCTTGAGCGTTACAATACTAATCGTTGTATCACTGATTACTTCAGGAGAGTCAGTGATCCGGGGATTATGTAGATTGCCAAATTAGGGTCGGGAAGGAATTTATTTCCCCTAAAATCAATAAAATTGGCTTCTACCTTATGTTTTTTTTTTTGCTTTCTTATGAATCAACTAACATTGGGCTGGGGTGGGGGGAAAGCCTGAATAGATGGACATATGTCTCTTTTTCAGCCTTACACACTATGTTACTATGAACAGGCCATGTTTTGGGTGTGAACTGTTTATTATGAAAGTGCCATAGGACAAAGGGTCCTCTTTCCCACAATAAAATTTTACGATTGTGTTGGCAACTGTGCCCTTCGAGCGCATGAGAGCTGACAGAATGCCAGCCTAGGTCTTCCTTACTTGCGTAACTCATCTGAGGTCCATTCCAAAAAATATGTTGTATCGATCCAATGTAAACAGACTTCATAATGGTCTTGTCATGGGCCGTCTATAGCAATCATTGTGTGGCTGCTAACCCTTGGTCAGTGCGTCTCACTTAAGGGTGTTAAGTCAAGGATGAAGACAATTGCCTTGAGTAAAATTGAGAATGGTTCTGTAATGGATTTTGTGTTGTTTTATGCTAGAAGCCAAGCTTCTATTTGCGCATGTTGTTGATATTGCAATGAATGACTTTAGTGTGCCATGGAAATCTAAACAATGCGGTAGGACATAAAAAGGATGGGAAGAAAGGAAATAAATACTGAATAAATGTTTTTTTTTATTGGGTGAGCCGCAAATAAATTCTAACCACAAAATTATAAGCTACAGAAATAACAGCATCTGTACTAATCTGTTACTAGACTGTTGTGCCGTCTTTCATGGGGGAAAAATTACATAATGAACCTGGACGTCAATGTTGCTTGGTTGTTTTCTCCAGTGCTATAGAGTTTGAATGGAGCGGCAGGGTGCATGCTGCATTCAGGCTCCTTGTAGCCGTGATCATGGCTGGCCTTAGCTTAGTGTATCCCATGTAGTCACACAGAATGCCGGTCACCAATTTGTAGGTGGGACACCAGCAGATGTAGGCTTGGGACAATCTCTTCCTCATTAGGTCCACCCAAGCAGATGGTCTCCTTCCTCTGTGCGGCAGAGAAATGATCTTCCTCCTGCCTATGTCTTATAATCTCTGGTGTTCCGTAGCCATGGGCATAGCTAAAGTTTCATGGGCCTGGTGGCAAAACTTTAGCTTGGGCCCTTGGATCCTTGCTTTTTTCACACTCATTCTCAACAATTCTTTATAATCTCCCCATCCATTGTGCCTCAGATAGTAATTACACAGTGAGAGCCACTTTTACTTTGTGAGCCCCTTCACACAGTAATAGTGCCCTCTTTTATGTCCCCATACATTAATAATGCTTCCTTTTGGCCCCTATCAGTAATAATCCTCCCCCTCATGCCTCTGTATGTAATAATGAATCATTCTTATGCCACTAATTCCCCCCCCATATGCCCCTTCTATTATAATGCATCCCCAATGTGTAATAATTCACCCTTTAAGCCTTCTTTTGTAATAATGTGCACCATTATGCCCCATCTGTAATAATGTGCCATCTGTTGTAATGCCCCCTTATGCATTTTTCTGTAATAATGCACACATTATGTCCCCATTTGTAATTATGTGTCCCTCATGTTTTCTTCTGTAATAATGTGCCCATTATGCCCCCGTCTGTAATAGCGTGCCTCTTATGCACCATCTGTAATAATGTGCCCATTGTATGCCATCTGTTATAATGCGCCCCTTTTGCCTTCTTCTTCTGTTAAAATGCACCCATTATTGTCTCATTTGTAATGATATGGCCATTATGCCCCCATATGTAATAATGCGCCCTTTATGCACCATCTATAATAATGCATGCCTTATGCCTTCTTCTGTAATGTGCCAGTTATGGCCCCGTTTATAATTATGTATCCCTTAAGCCCACATCTATATATATAAAATTGAATGTATGTCTGTCTGCGTGCGTGCGTGTCTGTCTGTCTGCGTGTCTGTCTGTTTGTCCTTTATGCGCTACTACACCATTCATCCGATCGCCATGAAACTTTGGGAAGTTGTTGAGTACACTCCTGGGAAGATTATAGGCATAGTACAACTATCCTACGATAAATGGCGCGCACGTGAGCGTCGTCAAAACTTACCACCCCCCCACGTAGATCGAATAAGTAAGCCACCTGCTATTGTGATGTCATCACTGATGTCATCAACATCGGACGCCCTTGAACATGCCCCAACATGTTCTATAAAGCTGCATTGTAATGTCATTAAGGCTCTATTATGACACGTACAGCTTGGAACCACTAGAGCACGCCAGCCAATTACCATTGGAGTTGGAAGTGGGTAAACAAGTACTAGGATATCTTCCTAAGAAGCCACAGCAGCCGGATAAATTGTATGTTCCACCCAACGGCTATTTTATTCAGCCCGCAAGGGGGAAGCAGCGGCCTACAAAATCTCATTCAGGTAGGTAGGTTCAGTTCTTGGAGGTTGGGGAATGCTTATGGGCAAGGCCTTATGTCTCATCCCAACTCGATTATTCAATTCTAAGCGCAAAAGAATTAGCGTCCAAATTTTATGTACGGAATTTAATTCTCTCACTTCCCAATGTCATAGAAACTTGAAATTTGGCACGAGCATTGATTATGTCATAAATAGGAAAAGTTAATGGGTCCCAACTTGATTATTCAATTCAAAGCGCCAAAGAATTAGCGTTCAAATTTTACGTACGGAATCTAATTCTCTCATTTCCTGATGTCATAGATAGATAGATAGATAGACTGTATGCAATAACCCTGATAGATAGATAGATAGATAGATAGATAGATAGATAGATAGATAGATAGATAGATAGATAGATAGATAGACTGTATGCAATGACACGTACAGCTTGAAACCATAAATACTAGAGCACGCCAGCCATTTACAGTCAGTCTCCATTGGAGTTGGAAGTGGGCAAACATGTACTAGGCTATCTTCCCAAGAAGCCACAGCAGCCGGATAAATTGGATGTTCCACACAACGGCTATTTTATTCAGCCTGCAAGGGGGAAGCAGCGGCCTACAAAACCTCAGTGGTCGCTGCTGCCGTCATCTAGATATATAAAAACGAATGTATGTATGTATGTCTGTCTTCGCAGCAACGCGCGACGGGTACGCTAGTTTATAATAAAGTGCTCCATTATGGCCCCATCTATAATGATGCACCCCTTTTGCCTACTTCTGTAATAATGCGCCCATTATTGCCCCATTTGTATTTATGTGTCTCTTATGTTATGTTCTGTAATAATACGAACATCATGCCCCTATCTATAATAATGCACCCTTACGCGGCATCTACAATAATGCATCCGTTATGCCTTCTTCTGTAATAATACGCCCCTTATGTTTTCTTCTCTAATAATGCGCCCCTTAAGCCCACATTAATAAACATTCTATTATGCCCCCATCTGCAATAATCTGCCACCTTTTGTAATTATGCACCCCTTATGCCTTCATTATACACCCCTTATGCCTTTATTATGCACCCCTTATGCCCACATTATACACCCCTTATGCCCACATTATAGACCCGTTATGCCTTCATTATGCAACCCTTATGCCCCATCAAGACTCCCAGGACCAGAATAAACATTGGTTTAATATTTTGAATGGATTCCTGAAGCATCTAGACTAGTGATGAGCGAGCATCGCCCTTAGCGAGTACCTGCGAAAAGGTTTGGCTGCCGGCGGCGGGCAAGGAGCTGCGGTGGGAGAGTGGGGGGGAACGGAGGGGGGATCTCTCTCTCCCTCTCTCCCCCCCCTGATCCCCCTGCTCACTGCCGCAACTCACCTGTCACCCGTGCCGGCGCCCGAACCTTTTCTCTCGAGCGGGCAGGTACTCGCTAAGGGCAATGCTCGCTTGAGCAATTGCCCTTAGCGAGTATGCTCGCTCATCACTAATCTAAACACCTGTCCAATGAGCACAGCAAGGACCCCTCTTTGATGTGTATTACCCCACTGGAGAAGGCAACACAGGGACATTTTTCAGGACTTGAGGGCTTAAACAGATGGACATATGCACAACTATGCTTGCCGCTACGGAGTGTAGTTCTGCATGAATCGGGATTTTTTTGCAGACCATTCAAACTCCCCGCTATAATGTGCGAGATTGAAAACAAAAATCGTGAAGATAGGTCATGCCCGATCGTTCTCACACATGGCATTAACTTTGTATGCCACGTGTAGGGCAAGTCCTATCTTTTCTCGGATGCAGTATGGACGGGGCAAAAATACCGCTAGTGAGAAGGAAGCCATTGAATTCAATGGTTTTGTGTCATTGTGTTTTAGATGGTTTTTATTCTAGGTTTTTCTTAGATTGCATTTATTTTAGCTATCTATTTTAAATTCATGTTGTTTTTTACAGCATGCCTGATTTTATTATTTATTTTGCATTTATATAAACACTTTTATGCACAGTAATGTTTTTATACATAACATTTCTGTATATGTGATTGTTCTTAGCAAGACAAACCAAGTAATCTTGTAGATATGATACCTTTTAATGGCTAACAGAAATACATGATGTTTTATAGCGAGCTTTTGAACCTCTCAGGGTTCTTCTTCAGGCTTATGGAGTAGATCTTAAGAAACATGCACTTAGGGAGCCTTCACGCGAGCGTGTGCATACATAGGTGTGTACATCGGTGCGCACCCATGTACGCGCAAAAACACGTGTGTGTGAAGGTCCGTGCATTGCCTTCAATTGAGTCGCGGGTGCTGCTGGCAGTTCCATTGCAGACAATGGTCTGCCAGCACCCTTGAAGTGATTTTCAGGGAAGAGCTTTAAACATAAGCTCTTCCCTGAAAAATCATCATTTTAGTGTTAAAAATAAATTTATATATATATATATACTTAGTACCTGTCCTCCGCTGCTGTGTCCCCCGCGGGGATGAAGAACGCATCTGCCACATGCGGCAGAAGTTTTCTTCATTCCGGCGGGGAAGAAAGAATCCCCTACTGCAACTATCACAGATAATAGCTGCGGTAGAGGATCCCACTACCGACACCCCTTAATTGTTTTTTAGGGAAGGGCTTTAAATATAAACCCTACCCTGAAAAGCAACCCAAACTGGTGTACAAAATTAAAAAAAAAAAATTTCTTCAGCTGCTGGGGTTCAGCCGCATCCTGTCTCCCCTGTCGCTGGCTCTGCACTGAAGTTCGTTCAGCAGGCAGGATGCGGCTGAGCCCTGGCAGCTGAAGTAAGGTGAGTATGATTTTTTTTTTACACTAATTTGGGTTGTTTTTCAGGGAAGGGTTTATATTTAAAGCCCTTCCCTGAAGAACAATTAACGGGTGGCGGCAGCTGGATCCTCTACCGCAGCTGTCACACATGAATTAGGGAATTCTTTTGCTACGGTGTACTACCCTTGATACGCCAGCCCGGGTGCCCTAGATCTCACCCACAACCCCTGTCCTTGCCTGCCTGCCTCCATCCCTGGCTAACCCCAGGTGGGCAACTGGACGGGGGTCCCTACTCTCACTAGGGACCGCTGGCGTACCTGGATGGAAAGGGTAGAATACAGACAGAAAAGGCAGATGTAAATAACCAACACGAACAATACAAAGCAGAACTGAAGCAGATGGACAATAGCAAAGAATGCAGACAAGATGACAGAGGCAAGAGACCAACAGAGGCAGACTAGCTAGCACACTGAGGGAAACCAATAACTGGCAGTGATTGCAAGTCTTTGCCCGACCTTTAACCCCTTAGTGATGGCCCCATCGGGAAACTACGTCCTGCCTGAGTGGGCTTTAATCCTAGAGGATGTAGTATTATGCGTCCTCTTAGGATTAATGCCCCTCAGGCTCTGGACGTGACAGCTCCATGCTGTCGGTGCCCGCAGGTAGCTGACAGCATGGAGCTGTCATCCTGGGCTGCGGGCAGTCCCCCCGGCAATGTGATCGGCGCTATCCAATCAATAGCGCCGATTGCATAAAAGTTTAAAAATTTTTTAAAAAGTTAAAGATTCAGCTGCCCTCATGGATCGGATCCATTGGGGCAGCAGAAATTACTCACCCCCGTCCGTCGCACTACTCCCCGCTGTCCTGGTCCTCCAGGTCCCGAAGCCAGCCTTCTGCGCATGCGCCAGGCGGCATTACGTCAGCCGCTTACGCAGAAGGCCCGGAGCCGCGGGAAATTCAAAATCTCCTGGCTCCTTTAGGTAGCCGGGAGGCAGGAGATGTCAGCGGGGACCACGGTGAGTGGTCCCTGGTACCGCGATCGCTGTTATCCAATGGATAACGGCGATCGCGGAAAAGTGAAAAAAAGTTTTAAAAAAATTTAAGTTTCACCTCCCCTCATGGATCGGATCCATGAAGGGAGGTGAAAATACTCACCTCGTTCCTCCTTGATGTCCCGGGACTCGATGTCCCCTTCTGCGCATGCGCGCCCGACGTCAATCATCGGGCTCGTGCACAGAGGGGCTCGAGCCCCGAGAAATTCTAAATCCCTCTGCTCCTGGCTAGCATGTGTAGCCAGAAGCAGAGAGATTTCACCGGGGATATGATCACTGTTATCCAATGGATAACAGTGATCATGTAAAGTTAACAAAAAAGTAAAAAAAAGTTTTAAAAAGTTTTTAAAAAGTTTAAAAAGCTTACGTTTCATCTCCCCTCACGGATCATATCCGTGAGGGAGGATGAAAGTACGTACATAAGGCCCCCGGATTTATCCGCGGACCTTACCCCAGCTTCTGCGTACATGCCCGTCGTCAAAATGGCAGACGCATGCGCAAAAGCTGTAGATTGCCAGGATAATCTAAATTCTCCCTGCTTCTGGCTACAAAACTTAGCCAAGAGCTCGGAGATTTCACGGGGGGGCCGCGGTGAGCGGTTCCTGGTCATGTGTTCGCCGTTATCCAATGGATAATGGCGGTCACGTAAAAGTTTTTAAAAAAATTTAACTTTTTACCGGAGGCCTCCGTATTTGCACCCCGACGCAATCTTCCTTCGTGAACCTTCCCGAATTCTGCACATGTGATTGCCGGCAAAATGCCAGACACATGCGCAGGAGTCGGGGAGCCCAGGAAATTTAAAATCTCCTTGCTCTCAGTGCCGAGAGCCTGGAGCAGTGACGGGTGGCCTCGTTGGGCGGTCCCCGGTCACGTGATAAAGAGGTAGCGATCTACCTTAGGCCGGTCACGCATGACCGGATAGGAATTACGGATTCCGCATGCGTCTGATCCGCGCTAATACACGGATCAATCGCATTGGATTACACATTAGTGGGTCGGAATTACGTAATCCACTCGCAGAAAAGAGAACGCAGCAGGTTCTATTTTACTGCGGATATCAGTGATATAGAGCCTATTGTGCTCCATGGTCGCGGATATACCCGCTGCCCATACGCAACTACCTTGTATACGGGCTGCGGGTACCCGCGTCATCGCTAAGTGACGGTGCGGGAAATACAAACAAAAAAAAGGTGTACTGCGCATCACTGCCCGTGTAAGTACGCAGTTATGTGCAGTACATTACGCGGCCATACGGAGGGTCACAGCCGGGCTCACAGCTGGGATCCGCTGCAGGCCTCCGCAAGCGGATTCCACCTACGGCTGCGTGAGCCCGGCGTTATTCAGACCGCTACCTGTAATCCGTAATTTACAAGAAGCCCCGGGAACGTTCGCCTTCCTGCAGTTCCAGGAGCAGCTTGTTGAGCGCCTTCTGTGTGAGACCGCCGCACCTCATCAAGCTTACGGAGACTCACAGAGCACCACTTTTTACACCCCATACCCGCTACTGAGGTCAAGAAATGACCCCAAAAAGCATGAGAGGAGGGGGGATACACTGTTTTATGGCCCCATGGGCCTATTCCAACCAGCCTCCGTAAATACCCCTGTCTTTGGAAATACCACACAGTTCCCATTATTACTTTTATCTAAGATTTGGGGAACGCCAAAAAGGGCGCGGAAGGGGGGGGGGGATATTTTTAGGGAGTCAATTTTTATTCCGTACAAATGAGCAATGGGGCCTGGAATTTATTCAGTTGTGCCCTGCAATCTAACGGGTGTTCCCTCCTTTATAGGCCTTGCCATGGGTCCTGTAAGTAAATTAGGGCCACAATGGGTATGTTTCTGAACACGGGACAAACGGGGGGATCCATTTTGGGGTGAACGTCTTCATTCCTATGTACCCTGTACAAAAAAACTGTTTTTAAATTTAAAAAATTACCAAAAAAATGAAAATAGTATTTTTTTCCTTCTGCTTTGCTTATATTCATTCAAATACTGTGGGGTCAAAATACACAGTACACCCCTAGACAAATTTGTTAAGGGGTCTAGTTTTAAAAATGGAGTCATTTGAGGGGGTTACTTATTGTTTTGGCCGCTCAATGGCTCTACAAGTGGGCGATGGGGCCTGGAATTTATTCTGTTGTACCCTGAAATCCAACGGGTATTCCTTTCATTGTAGGCCTAGCCATTTGTCCTTTAAGTAGATTAGGGCCACAAGGGGTATGGTTCTGAACATGGGACAAACAGGGGTATCCATTTTGGGGTGAAAGTCTTCATTTATATGTGTGCTGTACAAAAAAAACCCTGTTTTTAAATTGACGCAATTGCCCAAAAAGTAAAAAAAATCGTAATTTTTTCCTATTGCTTTACTTAAATCTATTCAAAAACTGTAGGGTAAAAATACACAGTGCACCCCTAGATGAACGCGTTAAGGGGTCTAGTTTTCAAAATGGGGTAATTTTTGGGGGTTCTCTATAGTTTTGGCCGCTCAAAAACTCTACAAGTGGGCAATGGGGCCTAAAAGGACTTCAAGCAAAATTTATGTTCTAAAAGCCACCAACTACTCCTTTCATTTTGGGCCCCGTTGTGCATGCGGACATAATATTAGGGCCACAATGGGTATGTCTCTGAAAACAGTACAAACAGGGGTATCCATTTTGGGGTGCAAGTCTTTATTTATATGTGTGCTGTACAAAAAAAGCTGTTTTTAAAATGACAGAATTGCCAAAAAAACGAAAATCCCAATTTTTTCCTTTTGCTTTGCTTGAATTCATTCAAAAACTGTCGGGTCAAAATACACAGTACACCCCTAGATAAATTCGTTAAGGGGTCTAGTTTTCAAAATGGGGTCATTTGTGGGGGTTCTCTATGGTTTGGGGGCGCTCAAGAACTCTACAAGTGTGCTATGGGGCCTAAAAAGACTTCAAGCAAAATTTCTGTTCTGAAAGACACCGACTACTCCTTTCATTTTGGGCCCCGTTGTGCACTCAGATATAAGATTAGGGCCACAATGGGTATATTTCTGAACACAGGACAAACAGGGGGTTCCATTTTGGGGTGCAAATCCTCATTTTCATGTAAACTATAGGAAAAAAACATGTCTTTAAAATGACATATTTGCAAAAATAGGAAATTTTACTTTTTCTCCTCTAAATTGAATTAATTAAATTAATAAGAACCTTAGTGATTGGCCTTGGTTGCAGTTAGTGTGGTGCTTAGCTAAGATGTGCCAGCGCGTATGCATTGCTGCTTATGGTCTTTCCCAAGTAAATTGTTAAGGGGGTGACCGCCAGGCTCTTGCCCCCAATTTGGCTTTATAGCATGACCTGGGAGCCTCAGATGCAGCCATGCATGCTGCCCCTGCCGTTCCCTATCTGTTTCTGTGGTGTTTCCATGACTTTCTCATGTTTTCAGGTGAATCACACAACCTCCCTCATGCAGAGCATCGGTCAGCTTGAAAAATGCTCGAGTCGCCCATTGACTTCAATGGGATTTGTTACTCGAAACGAGCTCTCGAGCATCGCGAAAAGTTTGACTCGAGTAACGAGCATTTCGGTGCTCGCTCATATCTAATGAGCGTGTTTCTTGCGTGAGAAGAGGTAGGTTTTGCTCTATGTTTCTACGTTTTATGCAGAAAACTGCCATAGTCTGTGGCAGGGTGAAAAAAAACAAAGGGAGGGTCTGAGACTGTGGGGAATGCAGCCGGCCCTTATTAGGCTTTAAATAGCCATTCTATTCCATGGATGAGGAGAAACACGCGAACATGTGAACTGGCATTGCAAACGCAAAATTTACATTACTATGTGCTAGCTTGGGCGTATCAGCCAGAGTATTGCCATCTCCAGACCTTGTTCATGTGAATATACGCTCCATTGCGGTGAGAGTATTTGCGCATACATTCATCTGTCGAAGCCATGAATTTGAGAAGTTCTCATCTATTAGATTTACCCAAAATGATACTTTCAGCTCACACAGTAAAGTAAAATTTTATTGCACATTGTGCACCACTATTTGTGCAACATGAGGGGAAGGGGGGCAATACTGTATAAGGGCTACTGGGTTTTGTGTGCCAGGGCTGCGTATGCTTGCTTCTTTCTATGCGTATGCATGCGTATTTTAAACATGTTAAAAAGGACACAAGCAGACAGATGATGTCAGAACTGGCCAAATCTACAAGAAACACACATTTTTTTGGGTGTTTTGAATTTAGAATGTTAAATGTTTAGTGTAGAATTCCTTTTACCTTCACAAGTCTTCCCTAAGTAGGTATTTTTGGTTTGTTGCTTAAAGTTTTTTAACCCCCTTTACCCCCCTCCCCCCCCATTTTTAACAGATTCCTCACCACCTGGAACTCATTTGCATTAGCTCCACCATCTCTGGAATCATCATGAGGACCAGCAATGTTCTTTGCACGCAGCTGAAGCCCTTGATGATGTCTCCACCCTCTCTGCAAGCCTGAATGGACATTACTAAATGTTTTCAAACTGCAGTGCAGTTTCCAAGCTGCATCGGGGCTCTGGATGGCCTTCCTCCCCTTTTTATCCTAAAATTAAAGGATAGCATGATCACTGCCTCCTAAGGTCCCAGCCACCCCTACTTCCTCAACCATTGCCTCCCTCTTTTTAAGGGGATGGTTAAGGAATCCAATCCCCACTAGTCTGCTCCACATATATACCAGCCCCACTGGCTAGAGAAAGCTGGTTTCCCAACACTGTGGTGTTTGCTCCATGCATGGTGTTTGTGTGTATTTGTGTAAACAGTGTTGTTAGGTCCATTGCTCAGACTAACTCCTCTGCCTCTGTGTCTGGCAGACATGGGCATCATCCTGCTCTCTGTATAACCTGAGCTCATACCTATCTTCTTCTGGAACTTCCAGAGTTGATGGCTTTTGGTCTTCTCTGCTAAGCTGTAGGCTCTTTGCTAATCTCCTTCCTATGTAGCTGAGTTGGGACCTCACCTTTGTGCTACAGAGTTGTTAATTCTTGTCCTGCTCTCTGGATCCTAGTTTAGCTCATGCTTGTATAAGGTATCTTGTTTGCATTCCATGTCTTGTGCTTTATCTTTCTGTCCATGCTTGCATCCCTCTGTCTATTACCTGTATTTCTGTGTTTCCTTGAAAACCTGTCTCTCCTCCTGTCTCTTTATTCCTCCCAGTCTGTTCTTTCTTTTGTCTTTTATGGTATAGGCATTCTGCCCTTTCAGAGTCAGCTAGCACCTAGAAGAAGATCACAGGGTCGTTCTTACCAGGACGTCAGCCCTGCTTCCTCTCCCTCATACTAGCTCAGGGATAGGTACCTTCTCTAATTATCTCTGGGTTACAGCCTTCAGGTATCTCACCTCCGCACGCTAGAGGATCAGCTGAGGGCCTTGCAGGATGGGGTCATCACATATCCGGTAGGTTAACCCAGTGGATCGTCGTCCACATTCCTTACAAGCGTCATGTTCTGTGTGTCTGTGCAGGTGGCCGGACATGAGATGTATGAACAGTCCTGCTCTGTGTTGTTATGCATTGCCTTGTGTCTTAGAGTGAACTGTTTGATTTCAATTGAAGCCGTTCGTGTGGGAACCGCACTGTAATGGGGCATGCTGCGACCTTTCTGTCCACAAAACAAATCCACATGCTTTAATTCGTTTGTGGAAACCCATGCTTCCTTATGGGCGGCTTTATTTGCGGATCTCTCATATTGAGCATTGGGTGCACAAATGCAAATAAAAATAAAAAATGTGTATTTTTTCCCCCAACAGAAGCGTGCGCATAAACGCAGAATGCGAGGGAACCCATTGAAATGCAGATACACTATTTTTATATCCTGTTTGTATCTTTTGACCCTACTTGTCTTGCACGATGTTGTATTTCTTGATATCTTGGATGTCTTTTGATATCTTGCATGTATATCTACTTTTATCACTTTAGGTAAGCCTGATTAATATGCGAATATGTGAAACTCACCATATGACAATAGACAGAAAAATTAAAAATTTGTGGCCGATTTTTAACTACACCATTTGCACCATTTTGATTCTTTAACACCTTCTCTCCAGATTTACTTTGCCTTATTCCGGGTGTTTTGCGCCTTATCTAGATATTTTCTCTCTGTGCTTTACTTGGAGTATATTTTAGGATACATTTGCCATTTGTAACTTTTTAAAACAGATGTAAATTTTTTGCATAAGCTCAGTCCAGTGTTGAGCTTGTGTCAGGTTTGTTGGCTTTCATATCATGAGAGGAACAGTTGAAGTGCTTGGTTTTTTTTGCCTTGTGCGTCTTTTCATTGCCCGGGCAAAATGTTCCAAGTTTTTTTTTGCATCTGAGAGTTTCATGGCACAAACATTGGATATGCTATAAAAGACTGATAGATACAGGTCCCACCTCTGGGACTCCTATCTTCTCTAGAATGGCCCCTTGAGAAACATGGTTGTAGCGATTGTGGTCATAACAGGTGTGACTGTGACTGGACTCAAAGGAGAAGGAAGCCTGCCTAGATCGACAAGTGAGTGCAGTTTTTGAACATCTACATCTTCATGACATGGGTCCAGTTGAAAACTAAGTCCCTGCAGTAAAGCCATCAGCTCCTGGCCCTGACACTTGCATTGACCGTGACTCAGAAACTGTCAGGCTTCCTGCCAGCTCAGGCAACATGATACAAATAAAATTACTGCACTGCACCACTTGTACCAGTCTGCAGCAGAGGAAGAAGACCCATCTTGGTAATGGTTGTGTTACGTCTGCAAGGGACGTGCTGGATAAGCACCTGCAGATGTGCTCAATAATTGCTCACAGTGCGGCGGCCAAAACAAACTGACAAATAATAAATGCGAAGTCTTTCCCTAAATACGTAATGAACGAGGGAAAGAGCCCTGCCTAACAGAGCAGACTGATCGGGTCGATAGATGCTGTCCTGCACTCGTTCCTGGGACCTAAGTAACGATACTTGGCCAAACTAATAAAGGACAAACAAAATAAAACACAGTACTTAGCTTTAGTAGAATAAGCCACAGCACACAAAGCCGTCCGATGTAAGGAACAGTGGACACCACGCTGTCCACGGGAGCCACTAACTGCCAGCTCAGACAACGAGCAACTGACAATTTACAGCACCTTAGCTTCCTCTCAATCCCAGCTAAATAGAGAACTAATCATCCACAGATGTGAATACATTGCGTCACACCTACTGAGCTAGAAGGTGCAGAACCATGTCTGAAACCAGCACCGGACTCCACCAACCAGGCAGCGATCCCAGCATTGCTGGTGAGTTTCTGGTTTTGTCTTAATTGGCACAGTGGTAGCATTGTTAATATATAGGGGTGCATTATGGGGACTACTACTACAGTGGGTTTGGAAAGTTTCCAGCCCCTCTCATTTTTTTAAATATTTTGTTATGTTGTGGCCTTATACAAATTAAGTTTTTCCCCATCATTCTGCACTGAATACCCCATAATGACAAAGTTAGAACAGAATGTTAGAAATCTTTGTAAGACTTTACATTGGCATAACACAGGAGGGGCTTAAGGACAACCCTGCGAATGTCCTTGACTGGCCCAGTCAGAGCCTTGAATGGGGCAATCAAACATCTCTGGAGAGACCTGATAATATCTGTCCACAGACGGCCCTAATGTAACAAGATAGAGCTTGAGAGGATCTGCAGAGAAGAATGGCAGAAAATCCCCAAATTCAGATGTGTAAACCTTGTGGCATCTTATCCAAGAAGACTGGAGGCTGCAATCACTGCCAAAGGGGCTTCAAATAAGTACTGAGTGCGGGGTGTGAATACTGATGTCAATGCAAAATGGTAGTTTTTCATTTTAAAAAAGTTTACCAAAATGTCTAACATTCTGTTCTCACTTTGTCATGATGAGGTGCTGAGTGCAGAATGATGCTATATTTTTCTTTTTATTTGCACAAGACCGCAGCATAACAAAATGTAACAGAAGTGAAAGGATCAGAACACTTTCCGGACCCACTGTATATGAGGACACATTAAGGGCACTATTACTATATAGGGGCACATAAAAGAGCACTGTTACTATATGGGGTCACTACTACTATTTGAGGACACATTGGAGACACTCTTACTATATGAGGCTCATTGGAGGCACTATTACTGTATGGCAGTACAATGGGGACACTGATAATGTATAGGGGCACTATTGCTATATGGGGGCACAAAAGGGACCCTATTGCTGTATGAGGGCACAAAAAGGCACTACATCTGAGCACTATTACTGTTTGGGGACACAAAAAGGGCCTTAATAGTATATTAGTGCACCATTTCTGTATGGGGGCACAAATGATGCACTAATACTGAATGGGGGGCACTATTACTGAATGGGGCATAAAGGTGGCACTGTTAAATTTTGGCAGACACTATTGCTTTGTGAGTAACCAAAGGGAGCATTATTACAATTTTAGGTACTATCAAAGGACTGTTTGTGTAGAGGTGAAAAAGGATTGAGTTGTGCTGGAAAAGCGAGGAGCCAAAGATGTCTGTCTGTTAAATTCTGCAGAGATGAGTTGTGTCTAAAAGAAGTCATCATGGCTGTTGGGGCCAGATGGAGAAGAAAAATAGTTTTAATTGTACTACAATAACTCAAAAGTACTGCAGACTCCCTCTATGTATATAGATCCTAGCAATGCCAAAGCTGAGTTGTCCCATGGCCAAAGTTTGTCCTGGAGCCCATTCAGCTGTAATTGTGTCCGTGATGAGAAGCCCATACTGCCTGTATGCGGCAGCCAAGGATCCTCAGGATTACAGAAACAGTCAAGTGCGGTTGTCTTACGCTGTATCTGTAACTCCAATAGAAGGAGATGGGAGTTACGGAAACAGTATAGCCCTTTAAGCTATGCATTTTTCTAGCTGTCATGTTACGGCAATGGCATAGCTCCCTGTGCTACATCGTTTCTCAAACTCCCATTGATTTTTATGGGAGCTCTGGAAACAGCATAGTACTGCCCACTTGGCTGTTTCTGGCTAGCGGTAGTGGAGGCTAGAACAAGAGATATGCAAGGATTCCAGAGGTGGAACTGCATCTTCAGACATTTATGGTGTATCCTGTGGATATGCCATGAAAATCTCAGATAGGAATACCCATTTAAGCATACCTTCATGCCCAACCCTGTCATATTGAGCTATAGTATGTCCAGTTGTTTTATATTTAGTAATATGGATGGCACAATGGCTTAATTGCTCAGCAGTTGGATGTCAATGAATTCAACACAAGCGAAAGAAGAGGTCACTACACACAAGGGGCCTCCGAGAGCCTCTTATAGGCCAAGGGGGGGAACCACTTTTAGGGCCTCCAGTGACAAGACCTTCCATCTAATCACCACAACTCTCATCATTTACAGATCTGCCTGAAATGGAACTGCAGCACGAGTTTTGCAGCAAAATGACAACTTTTTATAGGTGCTGGACAAAGAGTGTATCAATAGTGTACTTGAATCTGAAGACATGGATGTGCTACATGATGGCCCGTGGATTTCAATTTTGTGTTGAGTCCCCTCTAAGAGATAGAGTAAAACCCACTTGCAGAGCTGAAAAGTAGCATGTGAGAAGCAGAAATCGGCTTTCCCCGCCTCTCTAAGTCCCGTGGGACCGCCGCTATGACTGAATTAAGGAAACGTAAGTTCTGGTATACAAAAGTATAGTCAAAGTAGCCTCCTCCTGCTATGGTAGGGAAAACTTATCCAGGAAGTCATCCATCATCTTCTGCTGGAGATTCGGGTACCGATCCGCATTGGGCCCCTTTAGAGTTTACTTTTGCAGACTTTATTCTTTCAGACTTTACCTGGGGGAAAGATTTAGTTTACTGCCCAAACTTTCTGTATCTTAAAACACCGACTAAGGTTTGTTCGTGTAAAGCAACCAGGGCAAATGCCCCACCAGTCTACCCAGCTATGCCCCTGGATGGTGAGGCATTCTCTGTATAACACTATACTATATGTTTGAGATATATAAGTAATTCCTGTTTTACTGACAAATGAACACAAACAATGGAGTGACAGAGTGTTCAATCAGTGTCAGGCTAATAAGGCGAAGTCAGAAGGAAGGAGGTTATAGATTTACATATATGAAGGCAGGGACAAACCCATACCCTCTGTCCGAAAAAAAAGCCAAATCCAATGTAAGTCCATCTGGTCTTTTATTGGACCAATACTGACTGAGCGCCCTTTCATTCCATTCTTTGTCTTAGTTTCCCTGTTATGGCCCTTTGGACCCATTTTGGAGGTGGCTGCTTAGTTGGTATTGGATAACTATGTCTGCAGCTATGTCATGTGTGTTGTGAAGCACCCTTTGGATCTTCTGTGATTCCTCAGGTATCACCCCTGGTGGTTATTATACCTCTATTTGATCATTTTGTAGCACTGTGTGTTGGGTATAATTTTTATTATTGAGTGTTTTTCTTACAGGCATCCCAGCCTCTTTCCATGGTGTTAGAGGGGTTGTCCATCTTAGCTTGTCCCTTTTCACACTGTAGACTGATAACAGTAGGTCCCTCTACTGGGTCTCCATTGATCAGTTGACTTTGCATTGATAATGCAACATTGCAACGCAAGCATTAAAATCAATGTGCATCCATTGATTCTGAAGAATACCAGAGGTCCTGTAGACCAGGAAACCAAGCTCAACGCTGCTCTAAGAGTTCTAAAGGACCCCTTATTACTTCAACACACACCAAAAGGCCATTTCACAAATAATAATGAGGTCATGGGCAGTATGGTGGCTCAGTGGTTGCACTCTTCCATTGAAACACTGGAAATTCTGGGTTCAAATCAGAACAAGGGTCAACATCTATATGGAGTTTGTATGTTCTCCTTGTGTTAGTGTGGATTTCCTCCCAAACACCAATAGGTGAATGTAGATTCTGAGCCCTTATGTGGATAGGGACCAATATAAGTGATGAGCATCTACTGTATGTGCAATGCTGTAGAACATGTATGCGCTTACATATATCATAAATACTGACAGAAGCCAATATTGAATGAATTGTTACTTATAGATATTCCTCCATATGAAAAACACAATACGGGTCCAGTTATCATGAATGCCGTTTATTGCATCTTAAGACATACAGCAAAAAACCAGGTAAAACAAATCATTTGCTTTTCCAAGTCATCTAGAGCTTTCCACTCTACTTATAAAGTATAAGAGGAAAAATATATAAAAATATAAAATGCCACCTTCCAACCTGCAGTTTTGTGCTGGAAAATATGACAATGAGATTTATAAATATTACAAATGCCCAAATCACAGTAATAAGCAGCACCAAAACCCCGGAATATTATAAAAATTAAATTAACATCTGTACAAGCTGTATATACACAGCAGGCACCAATCTGGGTGTCAAAGTAGTGATCATCACAGTGAAGAGTTAGTAGTGAAGATAGAAGAGAGCCGGTGAAAACATTCTACACAATTGATTTCTTTGACCACTTTTTTCTTTTTTTTACAAGTGATTGACTCAGTGGAGTCCCATTCATTTCTATGGAATTCAAACTGGGGCAAAAATGCATCATTTTACAACAGAGCACCCTTCTCTCTTTGGAGGACCTAGAATGTTTAAACATTACATATTAGGCCTACTAATTTCAATGGGACCCGTGTAATGCTTCATTTCTCCTGTGGGTGTGCTGCAGGGAAACTGAACACCTGCTGGCTGATTTCCCCAACATATTATACCTGATCACTGGGTCCCAGAAGTAGGACATCCTGTGGCTTGCTGAAAAGTCCGTAATGATAAGCTGATCAAAGTGAACAACTCCTTGAAAGGCAATGGAATGAATCTCATCACTATCAGATACCAATCGTTTGCGGAAGAAACTGGACTGCATGTTACATTTTTGGGGGGCAGGATTTTTAAAAGTCCAAAAAAGTTCAAAAGGGATTAAACGGACATTTTTTTAAAATCAAAACAAGTTTTAAAAAAGTGTGAACAACATTAATATTGTATTTTCTCAAAAACTTTGTTTCTTAGGGCGATTTTCATGCGAGAATTCAGTCAGTTTGAGATGGGCAGAACTCACACGTGCAATTTTTAATTCGGACTGATAGTCCCGAGTTTTAAAAACAACTTTACGTCCTATTTTTGTGGGATTCTTGTTAAAGAATTACCCATTATTTTCAATGGAAGAGTTCAAAAAGTGGATCCCACTCACATGCTATGCAAATGTCTGCGAGTGCAATCTCTGTTTTTAACGCACGGTACTACGGGGCCACATGAAAAAAAAACGGAAATACAGATCAGTGAAAAACGGATGTAAATCATGCATGAAAATCGCATAGCAAATGCATGAAAATTGAAATAAAATTAGTAAATAGTCAGTTTTTCACTCGCCTTTGTGAATACAGCCCTAGCCTTTGTTCGCAGGGAACGGAATTTCCAGCATACAGCTCAGAGAGTTTTGAAATCCCAGCTAAGTGAATGAGTTTTAGTGATATTTCGTCTACACGCAGTAGACGAAATATAATCTGCATTTTTCTACACGTTTAATAATTGGAAATTCCGCCGTGTTTCCGTCCCGTGTGAACATAGTCTTAAAGGTCTTGTATCATCACAGAAAGCCTTGCCTAATCGTTTGTCCTGTAGCGGCCACTACAGGTAATATGCAGTAGTACACGTTTGTCAGCGGCTCACTGCTCTGGCACATTGAGGGAAACCTGGGTGGAAAATCCCGCTCTATGAAGTCCTTATAGAGTAAATGGAAAATGGTTCTGAAGACAAGACAACCCTTTTATGGCACATGAGTCACTAAAAGTATTGATTGAGCTGAGGTACGTAAGCAAATGCTAAATCACCCTTTTCTTCAACTTCGTCATTTGTGTTCATTATTGTATCTTGCACATGACATAAGAATTTCCCTTTTAATGCAAAACTAGAGAGACAGAAACCCGGAAACCAGTGGAAAATTTGCAGCAACTTTCATGTCATCTTTCATTAGTTTGAGATCTGTCCGGGAATAGATGTTGCCCCTTTTGATGTTGGCTCATCCAAGCACAAGCCGCTAAAAGTTGCACCTGGGCCCTGGTGCCTAAGGTCTCTGCTAGATGAGAGGACACCACTGTCATAAATGGCACATGGTAGGTGGGACCCAGGAGCTCTGCCATAGGGCCTGGCTCCTTCCTTCTTACTGTTGTGGCGCCTGGCCCTACGGAGGTTCACACAAACCACTGAGAAGAGGGATGGGGCCACTCTGAACTGCCCTTCTTCATAGGCCCCTTAATAGTACAGTACAGTCATCCATGTCTATGGTTTGTGTTTCAGTGCACGCTGGACAA
This sequence comes from Eleutherodactylus coqui, assembly GCF_035609145.1. Classification (NCBI taxonomy): domain Eukaryota; kingdom Metazoa; phylum Chordata; class Amphibia; order Anura; family Eleutherodactylidae; genus Eleutherodactylus; species Eleutherodactylus coqui. The sequence goes on along the minus strand of NC_089838.1, from coordinate 306,522,788 downwards.
TTTACGTCATAGAAAACTATATATAAAAAATATACAAACAACATACAAAAAGTTCTCTAACAGAAATGGCGTCCACCGCTCTTCTCTCATCTTTCATATCAGTTCTTGACAGGAGGTTTCAATGCCTGCAATTAGAAGAGAGGTGACATGAAACACCGTGGTATAATTTATATATTTTGCATATGCCATATATAAGGGGTTGCCTCATAGCAGACATTGATAGCGCATTGCTATCACCCCCACTGATGATTAGAACAAAGTGGCAGAGGTGCTACGTAAGCTAAGAATATGTCACTTGCCTTTTGCCAAAGAGATTGCATAGTTGGTCATTGGCTATAATGGTAGAACCATATGTCCAACGGTTGCTGACAAGTGAGAAAGTGGTATGTTGTTTCTCTAGTGCCACTACCACTTTGTTCTAATAATTAGAAATGGGTCCCAGCCTTCAGATCTCCCCAACTTGGACACCGGTGGCACTTTCTACTGATATGCCATCACTGTCTTCATGAGGCAAGCCACTTAAAGGAAGCATGTTGCCGCCCCCCCCCCCCCCCATCTATGAATCCTAGACGTTGGAAATGAAGCCTGCCTTAACTATATCTTTGGTTGCATTATCAGCAGCTCCATAGCCCTAAAATCACAGTTCTTTTTTGTCGCCATGCGCCATAGGCAAATGAAGAACAAAGTATCCAATGGGCAGTTGACTCTTTGGCATTCGTCTAGGCTTCTTCCCTCTCTTTCCACGCTAACCCTGTCCATTCTCAATTGACTGACGAACCCAACTCACTTGAGCTGCAAACCTGTGTGTTCCAGACATTGGAGTATATTTGCTTAGGCCAACGTGTTAGATTCATGTCTACGTAAAGGTGGCACTGTCGTGAAGTGTGCCAAGAGTATTAACAGGCACAAGCCTCTTAATACATTTGGCACATCGTTCAAAGCATCTATGTCCTAGAGCTATAATTTACACTAGCTCCATGCTGGCATAGATTCCTGCTGTAATTTTCGACAGCGTCTGGTGTAAATTACATTAAATCTGATATACCAAGTGCCGCCATGCCCACTAAAGCTGTGGCCTTTTCATTTTTTAAAAAGTGGAGGAACCCAGCAGAGATCTTCAAAAAGTTGTAATTTTTGCACTTGTTTGCCAAAATTTTGACTTTCAAAAGCCAGAATTCTGAAGGATGGTTCTATACATAACTTCCACTGGGCATACATGTGCAGTGACTTGCCCTACTTGGTGCATTGCTCGCCAATGTTACGTACATGCGCCTATCCTGGAAATACAGGTTGTATAATGAGATATGTCAAGTCGCAAAATCAGCTCTGCCCCATGCCATAAATTGGTATCACATGTTTTCCATATAATTGTTCCATTTCTCTGACAAAAGCCGTTAGAGCCATACAAAACCCAAAAATGATACCTTAGGTGGAGGAGCGGGTAGAACAGGCTTAGCGGCGGGTACAGGTGGTGGGGCAATAGTTGGCTTCTGTAATCCCTGAAACATAATAATAATGTCATTAATATCCATTCCATCCCCATGCTGTCACACAACATCACACATAGACTGGGGTGAATACATTTGTTCCTTACCGGGGAGTTTTTTGTGAACTCAACTGTCGACTATGAATTAAAGAAAAAAGTACACATTTTTAGTAAAAGCGTTTTAAGTGACAGATCGTACTTACTGACAGCCTCATCACCTTGATCGTATCTCCTTTACAAACTCTGCCTACTAATTGAACCCATAACACCATTCACCCTAAATTACTAATACAGTATAGTTTCATCCAAGATGTCTATTGGCGCACACAGTCACCTGTGCTTCATCTAGCTTTCATGTAACCTAAAGGGAGTCTGTCGCCTACTTATATTCCTATAAGCTAAGCTTAGCGGCTGAAAGTTGCTTATCCGTGGAGTCCGGGGATATAAGCTTCATATTCCCCGTTGTTCCCCCACTGTGAGCATTGAAAACTGCCACTGAAGACATTAAGTGACGCTGCTAAGTAGCCCACATATTATAAAATTAGAATGGGTGAACTATTTATCAGTGTCGCTCAATGTATTCAGAGGAGTCTCACATCTTGGGAACAACACTGGGGAAGGTAAGTATAAAATGTACATCCCCAGACTCCACAGGTCACCTACTGTCAGCCCATAAACTTATGTTATAGGGCAAAAAGTAGGTGACAGATTACCTTTAATCAGTAAGATACTTCAGTTTAGATAGTGTCTCATCTATAATACAACTTCTACTTGAAGACGTGTGCCAACTAATGCAGGGCAGACCTGCCCACTTATGCCTACTCTCCTTGAAGCTCTAAACAGAGGAGAGGCTTGTAGACTTGTCTCCCAGATTTTAGCGGGTTCATTGGTGGTTCAGTGATGACAGTAGGAACCTGGTTCTTGTACGATGGGTGAGCTACTATACAAGTGCAAGCAAGCACCCACTATTGTGCCAACTGCGGGGACAAATGCTAGTCCTACTTCCATCACTGTACTATCAGTAGCGCCATGGTCACCGAGAGTAAGAGAAAAGGCTTTGAGGCGATCACACTAAAAGAGGTACTGTGGTGGTAGGCAGTTTTTGGGTGCACTTACTGCTATGGGGGTTCTAGGAGAGTCATTGTTATAAAGGCACTCTGAAGGTACACTTATGTGTTCAAGGACAATTAACTTGTGGCACTTTGGGGTGTAACTTATATTTTAAGAGGCAATGCACAAGTCTTAAAATTTTGTAAAGTGTGCAAAACACATTGTGCATACACTATCACCCTCAAAAGCGGGCAAGTAAACATCAGCCACTCTGGGGGCATTAGGAGGAGCCCTATATAAGTGCCAGCTGCTGAGTTCTTAAGGAGTAGTGTGGTGTATGCCACGTGGTGTGCAAGACAGACTCTGCTGCAGCAGGGAGGACTTCTGTACAGAAGTCAGCAACTAGCTTGGGATGAGCAACAGTCATCATGGCTGCAGGTACCATATGTGAGTGTGACCCGGAGAGCACAGGAGACCAAGTCTCCACATGTCTGAGCAGAGATGATGACCAAGCTGCAGATTGGGCCTAGACAAGATAGTGGAGTGTGTGGGAGTAAATTGCTTCAATGGAGTTTAGACATGTATATATGTACAGTAAAGTGTTGTGGTGCACCACATTTGAATTTGCCTCTCCCTGTCTTCATCATCCTTGCCATGCCCATCACCTGTACTCTACAGATCAATTTTCCAGTCTCCTCACAACTTTCAGATAAAACCAGTTCTTGCTGTAAGGCAACTGCCTGCAGCAGGAGCCCTTCCCCACTGCTATCCCCAACTCCAAATCAAAAATTAAATAGATCTGTAAAAAAGTTGGCTTCAAAAAGTACCGTACATAAAATAAGTTTTTATTCTGTTTTCTTATAGCTTTTATCATTATCAGTTACTTCTTTATGTCCTTACCACGGAGAACTGCGGACCTTGATATCCACTTGCCATCTGTGAAAAGAAAAAGAAAACTCAATGTTCTCAGTCAGGATAGGCATCCACCAGTTGGGTTCCCACCCTCAAGACTCCCACTGATTTGCTGCCCCTTCATTCCATTGATTGGTGGAGGTCTGGGAGGGGTTGGACCTCAACCAATTGTACAATGTTAATGACTAAGGATAGACCATCAATGTAAAATCCTGGAACACCCATTTATATCACAAACAATCTATTCTTAAGAGTGGATGTCTACATGTTCTGTACAGACGTTGGGTGGGCACTCAGAATCGTTGACTCCAACTGGCCCAGGGCACAAGAATCTAATATTTAAATGCAGTTTCATATCTGATGGCTCCTCAGGGTCTCATCATGCTTTGTTGTGCTACAGTGAGCCCCACTGACCCCATACTAGATTTGCAAAATGTACCGGTGCCACTTGTGGTTTCTTTGGTTTTGCTGGAGGAGGTGGTGGGATGAACACGTTCTTGGAGCTCAGCTGTGGATAGAAGACAACACTTATAACTTCATTGCCTCTACGTGTCTATTCTTCACATTCTCGTATATACATAGGTACTCTATTGCTTCTAGTCTCCTTTCATGTCAGGTATTGTGAGGTACTTTTACTATAATTATTTTTATGGGTGGGGAACACAATTCTAAGTTTTGCTATGTGGCGCCACTTCTGTGAACTGATCTTTTCTATGTGTATAAAGCATAAATACAACAGAAAAGGGTGCATAATTTCCATTATCAATATAGGAAATGCTTCTTTATATCACAAGTAGTTACAGTTTGGCGCATCCTACCATACATTAAGAGGGTAAGGTTTCCATAATAGGGTCAGCACTCTCAGGTTCTCTTACCTCTGGTGTTGACACGTTGGAGTCAGACTTCACTTGAGGCTGATAAAAGGCTGGATTTGTAGACCCGCTTACTCTGACTGTAGATCCCCTGCAAAATCACCCATCAAAATGGAATCAGAAGACACAGTATCTGGGTAGACAATATCCTTTCTTCCATATCCACTTGAATGCTACCATACATGGGCCACTATAGTCTTCAGCACCTCCTAAGTAACTGATACCTCAGTGGTATCTCTAAAGGTGGCTCCATCATTTAATCCTATTTTTTTTTCCATTTTCGTTTCTCATCCCCAGTTCCGAAAAAATCATAGCTATTTAATTTACTCTTCAACATAGCTGTCTGATTGCTTATTTTTCAGCAGTACGATTTCATGTACCATATATTGTATTGAAAACGTGTTGAAAAATTCTTAGTACAGTGAAATGGAAAAAAAAATGCTATTCCACCATCTTTGGTATAATAACTTAATTCTGTGGGTCAGAATTAATGCTGTTCAGGACCCCTGAATGCTGCTCGGGGCATTAAAAGATTAACAGCCACCACTGGCCGGAACTGTCTGTCTGTTGCAGCTGGGTCTCCACTGTCAAGCACTGTAAATGGAACAGTCTTGGCTTCCAAGCCCATACCATATTACCCAGCGTACCTAGCACATACATATATATCCTGGAGCTCTAAGAGTGAAAAGGGTTACCCCATCAGGAGAACCAGTGTCCATATGCCCTTTTGGAGTTGATCCCCATCAACTAACTCCCTCTAAGAGAGCAACGCTTGCTCTGATTGATTTGATGTGACCACATATTGAATGACCACCAACCAAAAAGACTGGGCACCATGTAATAGTACATTTCCCCAGCATCCAGCTACTCTTTTAACCCCAGTAATTGTTTATGTTGTTAGCTTCAGCACTTCCCATCATACCTCTTTGCACACCTCTTTCGGAACACGAACATTAAGATGAGTCCAAGGATAAGAAGAACGGCAATAATGACGACCACCACAATGATAACAATATCTGAAACAACAGGAGAAATATTTAAAGCCAACACCATTCCATAAGGCTTGTTGCCTCGAGTAATCTAATATTTTAGAAAGTTGTCCTTCATTGTCTCGTCTTTCTTAAGCAGGGGTGTAACTATAGGGAGTTCAGAGCCGGAAGTGGAACTTTCGACTATGAGCACAAATGGTTGAACTTTATCTTAATTTAGACATACTATGAAAAGAAATTATGCTCAGAAGGGTTATAGGAAACGTAAGCAGAGGATAATGGGCAAAAGATGGGTGGATACCATCACAGAAAAGACGAACAGGACATCGAGAAGCCTGAAGACGGGACATCAAGGCATCAGTAAGACATTGCAAGGGAAGAGAACATTAGTCTGCTTTCTCCTACTAACAGTTGCACTGTTTTCCATGAGTTGTGTATGGTATATCAGCAGTTCAGCGAATGGGGATGAGCTGCTATACTATGGACTGCCCATGGACAAGACAGACGATGAAAACAATATATAGATTTTATAGATGTCATTCCTCAGTAAAATTCGGTATCAATATCACATTTCACATAATATTACACCTACTTTTGTCTGAGACGACATCACAGTATGGAGGTGCCCAACCTTCCTCGCACTGACATTGTAGCTCGTGGTCACAAACCTGAAGGAAAAGGTACATCTTGTCAATCCAGCCTGCTTTATGGATTGGGTAGATATATGTATGGATATATCCTGCTGCACATTCTGTTCATAGAGCTGCAACATATTCCATGTTGATGTTTTACGTCTTGGTTTCTACTTAAGTGTACTGTTACTTTAACAAATGGTGGTTCAACTGGGAGATTTAGTGGGAAACATTGTAGGTCCATTAGGGTAGAGTAATTAGAGAGACAAGATGGGATGTGGTGTGCATAAACAGCTCATTGAAAAACTCTGGTACCAGAACCAAACTCATAACGAGAATTCAGCACAAACCAGACTCAGCACATAGATACAATACCAGAACCAAGCTCATAACATAAATACAGCCCCAGAACAAGTTCATAACATAAAAACAGTAGCAGAACTAAGTGATTTGGTTGCGGGGGCCATCGTAGAGCTGAGAGCGGTGCCTCAGAACATCAGGGGGAAGGAGCCAGAGCCAGGGAGATGATGATTCATTTAGCTCCACAGGCAGCAAGAAGATCATCTGGAGTGGTGGACCTAAGGGGAATGGGTGATCACCCCTAGTCTGCATCCTCCTGGTGCTCCGACTACAACTAGTGGCTGGCAATCTGGGTGAACCCATGTGTCGCACATAGCTAAGGCCGGCCATGTTGCTGAGTTGCAACGAAAGTTGAGCGCTGTGGCTCTTCCAGTTATTGGCTATTGCCGCCATAATGTTTGAAGTACCATCTCAATATGATGTTTAATATTAAGGCTGAAGATGCATTTGAGGAACAAATTCTGAACGACCATGACCTCAAGGATGCAAGAATTATACAAACAGACCATGTGACTGCTATGGGACCCTTAAAGAGGGCCCAGCTCCGGTTTGTCCATTCTGTTTTGCTACTGGGTGGAGAGAACCAGTACTTTCCAGAGATACTGTACCATTACAAATAATGTAATCTTTATGTATATAGCACCAACATATTCCGCAGCGCTTAGATGATGGGGAACTGGTCTAGGGGTCTTGGAAAAGGCACCAAAAAAAATGCTCTTCTGTTCCGGTGCACCAAAATGGCAGCCCATCTCTTATTTGCTATGAAGCCCCTTATTTTCTATGTATGCCTTGCCTACAGATACCCTGTATTCTGTATTTAGTTTTTACCCCATGTCCAGGGCAGTTCTCAGAGCAGTTTGCTGATTTGAAGGCGCTGTTGATAGTAATGCATTTTCCATCATAACAGACCTAAAAAAAAGCAGAGAGATAATTTGCATTGTATTGTACAAGAACATGAAATATCCAATGTTATAATAACTGTAGAAAGGTGTAAGGAACTAAAATAGTACTGTGATTATGATGACCTGGTCTGTCTGTGAATAACAAGAACTGTACATTACTTTTAATTTAAACTGTGTAATGCTTCATTTCACCTGCGGGGGTGCTGTAGGGCTTTTGAAAACTTGCTGTCAGTTCCCTAACAGATTACAGATCATTGCTGGGGGTTCTAGCTGCAGGACACTCTGCGATCAGCACATTGTCTAAAGACCATTCAAACTAAAAGGGATTGTCCATAGTGTAAAGCCCCTTTACTATAGAAATCCCCATATTTGGTATAAAGCAGTAGCTAAAGCACCATCTAATAAAATATTATTACAGTTCTTTCGCTTTTGGCTGGCACTTACTTTTCCATCTCCACACTTTGTTCCATTTTGAACCATTCCACCGGGGGCCAGAACGGCCTGACATCTTGAAAATGAGGCGACAGAGGCATAGATGCTGGGCTTGTCACTACCTCCAAAGCAATAGAGCACTCCACACATAACATCCCTGCATATAACAGATATTATATTAGTGTTTTATTGTGGGCTGCCCTTCATGAAATGTTCTATGCAGACATTTAGAGTGTATCAGTAGTTATTAATGACTTTCCAGAATAAGCTGTCATGTGCGTACACGAGAAAACACTATTTCTGGCCATTATATGGCTTACATATCACATTATTCACTAGATTATCCCTCTTTAGACTCTGTCTATGATTCTCAGTTTTCCCTGTCCTGGTAGGCGGAGACAAGCTCCTATAATTTCTTCCATACACTGCACACACAAAAAATAGAAGATCCTGCTCCCCTATCTCTGTCTGTCACACATAAGCATCATCATCCTGGAGGACATTATTCAGCAATACTGAGCAATCGAGTTGTGAAAAAAGCTCTGAGCTGGGCTAAATCACTTACTAGAAGCCACAGCAGCATCTCTGTAAATCTCCCCCCTCCTCCCGTCTTCTCTCCATAGACTTCTTTGGCCACAAAAGATAGAAGGTGTGTGTTTGGGAGCTTCCAGTAAATTGTCTCAGTGTTTCTGTCACTAGATACAGTCTTCACATGTAGACACAGCTTACAAGTAAGGAAAACCACTAGTGATTAGCCCTTTACAGGGATTTCTCAGCACATAAAAGGTCATTTTAAGTAAATAAAGTGATTTGCACTTTGGTTAGTTATGATATTGGCTATCACATAAGCACAACTTTGGTGAAAGTGCCATGACTGTTTAAGGTTTATATACTTTTCTCTAAATGTCCAATCTATTCTACAAGCATTTTTGCAATAGGTTTTTTCAACCTATTCTGTACATTTTACTTACAAAACCTGTGTGGAGGAGAAGCTATCTGCAGAATAGAACGGCTTCTCCTGACACAGCTCACCACTAGGGACAGCGACAGCAGTAAGAGGATATATAGAACACCCCGGCGGTGCTACAGACACATTGGGGAGCGGAGTAGAATTGAAATTACAATAAATCAAATGCAGCTATTAATAAAATGGAACTGCATATTGCCAACAGCATGTCTACAGCTGTTGTAGAGAGAATAGACCTCCCACTACTGTTATGCAATGAGGTGAAGATGGATGTTTCTGCCCTGTCTTCACTTAGCTGCATGGCTGAAGAGGGATTTTGTAAGCAAAATATATAGGCTGATAAGACTGCAAAAACCTATTGCAAAAATGTTTAAAATCTCCTATTCTGTAAATTTAAGAAAGAAAAAAAGTGGAAGTACTCCTTAAATGATTTTCCAAAGAGTTCCCATTGTTCTGGATTAACCTCTTTAGTGGCACGTCCAGAAAATCTCCGGGGCTTGCTGCACTGACCATGCAGTTAAACCCCGGAAGATTTCCATGGACAGCTCTAGTGCTGAAATGTGCAGAGCCCTGAGATGTCAGCTGAAATCATCCGGGGGTTTTATTTTTATTTTCCAAAATTGTTATAATGTATTCTTTCAGTACAAAAAAATGTTGCAATGTGATTGTTACATTCCTTAATAAATACTTGCGAGATAAACCTGCCACTGAAGGGGTTAAATGCTTTTTTGCTAAAAATATTAATTCAGATTGTTGAGTCTTTTTCGTAATACTCTAAATAGTGCTGAACGAACTTTAGAGAAGTTCAGTTGGACCAGTTCGCCGAACTTTGGCAAGAAGTTTGTTTTGCTTTGATCCTAATTCATTTAAACCGAACTGGAAATTCACCAAATATCCTTAAAACTGGTGTATAACACTGTCTGAAAGCCATAAGAGCCCTGTATAACAGCAGACATAAGAAGGAAGAAGAAGAAAAATAAAAACGAAGAAAAGGAAGCGGAATAAGAAAAAGAGGCAGAGAAAGAGAAAGAAGAAGAAGAGAAAGAAGGAGAAGAGAAACAGGAAGAAGAAAAAGAAAAAAAGGAAGAAGGAAAATGGATAGAAAGAAAAGGAATAGGAAAAGGAAGAAGAGCTTTCCTTCCTCCTCCTCTTTTTCTTCCTCTTCTTCGGCTGAGAAGAACTGCCTGAGGCTCAGGTTCACACTGAACCAAACTTTTAACAAAGTTTGACCCAAACACAGGGCTCTACTGTGTCAGTTCTCTCAATACTTTAAATATTTCCCTAACTAAGGTGGTGCTGGTATATTTGAAAATTGATGATAGGGATGATGCACAATATACCAGACATACCCAAGAGAGGCAGTGCTGTGTACAAAAAAATTGAAAAATACTTTTTCTAATCCCAGAAAACCCCTTTAAACCAGATTTCCATATTGAAGAGGATCTGTCGTCTCTCCTGGCATGTCTATTTTAGTAAATGCCTGCATCCTTCATGAAGCTACAATGCTAGAGCATCTCTCTTATCACTCTGCATTGCACTCTACCTCGGTTATTCCTGCTAGAAAAACGTATGCATAAATTGACAACCGCGTCTTACAGGTAGGGGGTGTGCCTGCACATTGACACTTTCCAATCAGCAATGACAGTGCTAGACTGTAGGGGCACAACCCATTTGAGAACAGTTGTCAATCTATCCGTAAATTTCCTGGAAGAAAGGCACAAAGCAGTTATGTGAAAAGATATTCCAGAAATGCTATTTTATAGGGAAGGCAATTATTTACTAAAGCAGACATTTGCATCGTAGCGACTCGTCTTCTTTATAAAAGAACACTTAAACAATCTCCAAAAACCGTTCCATTTAGACGGCTGTGGGTGTGCGCTAATGCTAAGAGACTACAGTCCAGTAAGACCCTCATACAGTCCAGTTGCCTTGGTTCGGTGGGGGCTCACCGCATCCCCTACTTCATCCAGCTTTTCTATATCTATCTACCATGGATGCTGCATATAAATGTCCAGGGATTCAGTACTCACGCAGCTGCACAAGGGACATAGCGGTCGTCCACCTTCTTACAGTAGCCGTAGTTTTGGCCTCTTCGATTTACATCGAAACAGTTTCCTTGTCCAACCTCCGAACCTGTATACCAAAATGTGACATGGTGACTTCAAGATGTTAAGTCACAACTGAAGATGAAGAGTTGTTATCAAGTTGTGATGCTCTTTAAAGTCTCAGTATGCCATGTTGGCTACCACTGCAATTCCTGTAGGCAACTATTAGGAAGACTAGATTTGCCCACAGTTATTTGTGTATCCATATGTACTGGACCATCTAGGGTATTAAAATGGCCCAGTACATATGGATCGCCTGCAGAGGGCATTAGATAATGTGTGGAGCACACAATGTTCTGCTTTATGTTGTGTTGAAACTCTTTAAAGTGGATCTGCCAGGTCTCCTTTGGTACTCTATATGAAGGCAACATAGGATGCAAGCGGAGCATGCTGGGTTTGAGGGAGATTTAATTTAGTATTTTAGTTTAATTTAGTATTTTAATGTAAAAACTTTTGAAAAAATCTTCCACATACATAGAAAAAAAACTGTCAGTCCAGTTTCTCCTGTACACACATTGAGAAAGCCTGTGAGTCCTGCTTGCTCCACTCACTAAGGCCCCTTGTCCACAGGCGTTGTGGTATCCCGCAGCGGATCTCTGCCACGGGAGCCGCCGCCCAGGAGCAGGAGTCGGCAGATGGATCTCCGCTGTCAGCCTATCTGACAGATAGCTGACAGCGGAGAATCGCAGCAATTCGCAGAATTGCCGGCCAACGAGTGGAGAATTGCAATGATTCTCATGGACAGGGGCCGGCGCTTTCCATAGCAACGCTATGGAAAACTTCAGACGGCGTGATTCGCTGGCGATTTACCACCGGTGGAATCGCGCCTGTGGACAGGGGGCCTTATAGAGAAAGCCTGTGAGTCCTGCTTCCTCTGTCTACTCATAGAGAAAGCCTGTGAGTCCGGCTTGCTCCACTCACTTATAGAGAAAGCCTATGAGTCCTGCTTCCCCTGTCTACTCATAGAGAAAGCCTGTGAGTCCTGATTGCTCCACTCACTTATAGAGAAAGTCTGTGAGTCCTGCTTCCCCTGTCTACTCATAGAGAAAGTCTGTGAGTCCTGCTTCCCCTGTCTACTCATAGAGAAAGCCTGTGAGTCCTGCTTGCTCCACCCACTTATAGCGAAAGTTTTTGAGTCCTGGTTGCTTCACCCAAGCCCTGAGTCTGAGTCTTATCAGCTTCTTACATAAGAATACCGACTTAAATCCCAGAAGTCTATAGATCACTGAGCTCCTTGTCCTGTCCACAGCTAGTATATCAGACCTGACAGGTTTAAAGCCATACACAATGAACAGGATCTAAAGAAACAGATGAATTGCGCCTTCAGACCCAAGATATACTGATTTCAGCCTTCACTTACTTGCTCCCCACAGTTCGGCACACTGGCTTTGCAGCGTTGGGCACTTTCCATTATAGCAGGTCCCTTGCCCATCATTGCACATGCGACCATTATATATGAAACGATCAGTGGGACATTCTTGAGATTTTCCATCACAAAGATCGGCCAGATCACAGTCATCTTTAGCGGCTCTACAGACAGAACCGGCTACCTTAATCTGCAAAGAACCCACACTGTCATCAGCACTTTCAGCGAAGAACACATTTACATAGATTTGCATGTACCGTATCATTTCTCCATTCACTAGACATATAATAGGTTACTAATAAGAATCCCCTTTGGTCATGAAGTATGCGAGGAAGCTGAAGTATCTCCAACCAAGTTAATCTGGTGTAAATTGCTAAAAAGTAAGTGAACCCTTTGATGGGAGCAATGAAATCTAAGTTGAACCAAAACATTTTATAGGAAAATGTAAGGACAACCATTTATGACCACAAGCTGAAGAGATGTCGGGTGATGCAAGTAGACAATGGCCCAAAGCATATAAGTAAGGCTGTGTTTGAAAACATTGAGCGAGATTTGTGCGTTGCGAGACGCGAGTTGCAGCGATTTTGAAATTGACATTTCGGAATCACAGTGGGACAGACGGCTTCCATTGACTGCAAGGCTCGCACTAGGATAGGACATGCTGCAATATTTCCCCCACAAGCGGAAAATCGCAGTTGGTTTCAACTCATGGGCATGGAAAATCGTTTTGCGTAGCATGTAGAGATGAGCGAACGTACTCGTTTAGGGCGATTTTGCAATTGAGCACCTCTTTTTTCGAGTAACTGACTACTCGGGCGAAAAGATTCGGGGGGCGGCGTGGTGGAGCTGGGGGTAGCAGTGGGGAACAGGGGAAAGCTCCCTCTCTCTCTCCCCCCCCCCACTCCTCTCTGCTCACCCCTGGCGCCCCCCGAATCTTTTCGCCCGAGTAGTCAGTTACTCGAAAAAAGCGCTGCTTGATTTCGAAATCGCCCTAAACGAGTACGTTCGCTCATCTCTAATAGCATGTCTATGGGCAGTATTTGCTGTGGGATCCGAAAGGTCGAATACCTGCTCCGGATCCAGTGCAAATACGCCCGTGTGCATTGGGCCTTAGTTAGATTGCGTTTGTTTATAATTGTGACTTTGACAACAATCAGATCACGTTTTATTATTAATCAATGAAGAAATCCAAGTGATCCCAAAGGGTTCACTTACTTTTTCTTGCAACTGTACATTGCAGTTACTGCCGATAAACAGGTGCATTTTGGAAAAGGGAGAATCACTCACCTTACAGTTAGCACAGCATTCCCCTTCTGCACACTCAGATTGACCCTTGAGCTTACATGTGGCGGCATCACAGCAAGGATTGGTGCATTCCTGCAAAGCATTAAGGACATGTTGAAGAGGAGATCTTATTTTATGTTCTACAAGCTGAGAGTAGTATTGAGGTCACCAAACTAAGGTGTTCGCTGACATATCACCAAGTCAAGGGAGTGCTGGGAAGTCCTTGACTTTGAAAGTTATAGGATTTGAAAGCTCAATCTTTCCAATACTTTGTCAGCAAATGTTGGCATGAACTCATGTGTTATATCTGTGCCATGCAGGTTTGAAGACAACATGGTGGAGCCTGCAGCAGATTTCACTGCACAGGGGAGCAGAGCAGTGATGAAGTTCCTGATTCTGATAGGGATGTTGGCCAAAGACATTCATGACGACATGGTGCAGATATTAGGTGACAAGTATCCTTCCTGCTTCACTGTGAAAAATTGGGTTGCCAAATTTAAAAACGGAAACTTCAACATTGATGATGAAGACCATTCTGGGAGACCTTCAGTGGCCATCTATGACAGGATTCAGGAAGACTGGAGAATTTCTGCCAAGAGCCAAACCAGGCTCTAAACATTTCCAGAGAAAGACTTGGTTCAGGACTGATGATTATCTGGATGACAAGAAGGTATCAGCCAAATGGATACAAAAATTTGGTCAGTGGATCAAAGGTGTTCCCAATGTCCCTGGGAATTTTGCAGTGTTTTTGACAGGATGCTGATGCTTTACTGTCTTGATTGTTGGCGATAGTAGCAATGTGGATTTGTATGTATGATTCTGATTCAAAAGATCAGTCAAAAGAATGGAGACAGAGTGGTTCTCCGAGTCCAAAGAAGTTCAGAGTGCAGAAGACATCATCCAAGGTGATGGTGTCTGTCTTCTGGAATAAGGGATACTGCTTGTAGACAACCTTCCAAATGGGTCTACTATCATGGCTGAGTATTTAATGATACTTCTGGATAAACTGAAGGAGACACTGAAGTCTAAAAGGTGCGAAAAGTTGACCTAAGTGTTGTGTTGTTACACGAGAATACCTCATCCCACAAAGTGGCCATCACTCAGAGCAAACTGGCTGAGCTGGGCTTCAAGGTGCTGGAGCCTCATCTGGCACCCTTGGACTACTTGTATCATTTGTACTATAATTTCAATAAACACCTCAAGGGAATTAAATTTGCCTCCCTTTCTGATGCAAGGGCTGATGCCTGGTTCGCTGTCCAATTAAAGGAATGCTACCTGGATGGGTTGAATAAGCTGCAACACTGCAGTCAGAAGTGCACTGATATCTGATAGGACTGTGTAGAATAACTGTGATATTTCATTCATCTATGTAAATTTTTGTGGTCAAAGCCAAGGACATATCAGCACCCCCTTGTATTCCTGCTGCATAATAAAAAACACCAGATAGATAAGCTAATTATATAGGAGCGATGAACTGAAAATAAGAGGGTGAGGACATTGACCAGAAACATAACACAAATAAGGCTCCCCACTGTAGCCGCCAAGTGTTACACATAGTACTCCATCGTTACCTCCACGGTGCCGCAGTCACAGTCTTCTCCCATCTCTGTGAATTTATTTCCACAGACTGCAGGGGACTCAATAGATTGTTTTAAAGGTTCATCTGCTATGCACCGAGGCATTTGGTCATAGATGAACTCCTTGAAGTTGCTGAAGCTGCAGGAACTGAATAAAGATGGAGTATTGTATCTGTATAGGAAAGAGGGGACAAAAAAATGAATTAGGTACAGAATGAGTACAGTGGCGGATTATACAGGTAGTTTGGGCAGCCGCTTGAGGCCCGAAACTCTTGTGGGGCCAATGGCCACCCAAGACACCCATTATCTGAAAAGACATACACATTAATTTTAGCTGTAGACCACACTATTCAGTTAGAGACAATAGGGATGGGGTCATGCATTCCTGGCAGTCCTCAAAATTTCAATTCAGGCAGACTTGGACCCTCCACTCTATTTCCTACGTCATGGCCCAATTCAGTTTCCTAATCCATCTACTTGATCTTTCATTGTGGGCTGTCTGCAGTAAAGGCAGCGCAGCGGCAGGGGCAGGAAGAGAAGAGGCCT
This sequence comes from Eleutherodactylus coqui, assembly GCF_035609145.1. Lineage (NCBI taxonomy): Eukaryota > Metazoa > Chordata > Amphibia > Anura > Eleutherodactylidae > Eleutherodactylus > Eleutherodactylus coqui. The sequence continues at coordinate 306,507,308 of NC_089838.1, read as the reverse complement.
GGTTTGGGTTTCGCATTAATTTAGGGGTCTGAACTTATCTAGGGTTGTTGAGTATAGGCGTAGCATGGTAGGTGAGTGGTGGAGAAGTTGGAGGGGGGCCATTTTAGGGAACAGACCAGTGCCTTTGGTCTACTTAATCTAACACCTTGTAGCACCAACACTCAATGTTATGTCAGGATATCCGTCTTAAATGGAAGATGAGATTTAGGCCCCATCTGGTTAGTCGTAAGATTCCACATGGTTCAAGTGACCTGAACTTAAATCATCATAGATCTCTAAGGAGATTGGAGTTCAGTTCACTTAAACCGCAAGGAGTCTGGTCATCTGAATGAGACTGAGGTCTCACCCACCACTCATGTTATCAAGGCATGCAGGTATTTCACACTAGCTGTTGTCAGTTCTGTAGATCTATGTTGGCGGGTGTTATTGTTGATGATGTATGGATGTAACCTACAGCTCATAGCCTCACCTTAGAGTTGCTGACATGATGCAGGACTCCGCAGAGCATTGACATGCGCTAGAGTCATGATTCATTCCCAGGTTGTGTCCCATCTCATGAGCGATGGTAGCCCCAACAGCAATGGACTGTATACTGTGATCCTGGGGAAAGAAGAGCAGGTGATTTATAAAATACCTTAAAGGGTTTTTTTTGATACTGCATAAAAATTGACTGAGGACTGGGGAGGGCATAAAATAAGCTAAGGCATACTGACTGGTCAGATGTACCTTGAGTCAATCGAAACTGTTTCGGAACCAGAAAATTGTTTCAGTAGTCATCTGCCATTCATTGTGCATGTGACCACTCAACCAATCTTCAGTGGTCATACTGCCATGAACCTCACTGAGGTCTATAATTACCAGGCAGCATGTCGAAAGCCAGCCAGACCCCAATATAGTCACTGGAGTCTGTTGGGCAAAGTTCTTGCCCGCCATGTGACGGATCTGGCACTGCAGTTATTTTCATTGTTTCTTTCCTACGATGGAGCTAAAGAACGGAAAACCCTCGCACAGGTGTGAGTGAAGGCTTATAAAGATACAGGGGAACATTTAAGAAGGCTTTACGCCAGGAAACTGGCATAGAAAAGTAGCAAAAATGTTGCGAATTTTCACCCTTTTAAGCTAGCTCTGCCACTTTTTGGAAAAGTTGGCATGACTTGTTGAGGAGGAGTGTGGCAGCCCCAGACCAACAGATTTATGTATAATTTACCCTAGGAAATGAAGTAAATTATACCAGAAATGTACGCCTGGTACTATCTACATTAAGAAGAAATATAGAAATATTGAAGTTTTCACATTGGCCATTAGAACATAACCAATAGGCTGACACATGCTTCATCCTGCAGCTCAATTATCAGCTTTACTGTATGAACTAGGACAGGATGAACAGAGTCCTCTCATTATAATTAGAAGATGGCAGAGTTAATAACAGCTCTGTTGTACTGCTGGAGGTCTAGATTAGTAGGTCCTTTTACATGGTCAGTTAAATTGCCCACAGTGAGTGTTGATTGACTATATAGCAAAGTCAATTGGCGCTTTCATTGGACTACAGTAACATGAACGATTGCTCATGGCTTAGATAGTTTGTGCAAGGGGATGTGCTGTCAATAAATTATCATTTTTTTATGTGTAAATTAAAGATGCAATCAGCTGCCCAAATGGCATTTGCCCATTTGTCAGCTGATCGGTGGGATGTTTAGATGGGGCAATGATTAGGAGTTATTCCTCAACTACTGATTGGTTTCTGAAGCTGGCTTCAGATTGAGAAGTGGTTGTCTTGATGGCGATAAACTCTTTCAGGAAAAGACACCATAACGCACAACTCACCTGAATGACCCCAGAAGAGTGGCTATCACTACACATGGTGGCCACAAACGCCAGTCCAACCGTGGAGCCATCAAAGTCAATGTCCCTGTGACAAGAACAGTTTTTGGTGAGAGACAGGATTGCTTGGCTTTTACAGATCTTGGAGCCAGTGGCCTCCTCATATAGAATATGACATTACTTGAGGTGGAAAAACATTGATAGTTGAGGTCTTAAAATAACAGCCAAGGTGGGTAATATAAGGTGTAGAGTCTTACGTTATGAACTGGGCATTGTCATGAACTTTCTTTGACACAAGGTTCTTCTTCCTCCAGTCAGAGAAGAGATCAAGGTTATTAGAGGCCGAGGTGGATACCACAAACTGGTCGTTCTTGTTCCAGACTTCCAGACCAGTCAATGCCACAAAGGTGGTGATGGCTTTATATACCTTGAATAAAACATGTAGGATCACCGTCATGTACAATGTATCCACGCCAAACCCTCCTGGGTACAATGTGACAGATAATGGTTCCCCAAATAGTTGTCCTTCCTTTGCCAGGGTAATATAATGTATTTCAGAGGTGTAACAGCGGCTTATCAACAAAATTGTAAGGATGAGATCAAACTAACCTGCGGCTGGCAGCACTTACAGTCTACCACTATTTTTTGGGCTGTGGGCGGGGCTGAGAGGGAGCGGGCAGGGCCTGTTAAATTCGCTATAACTTATGCCAATACTATTGACTACCAACCTTGTGGAAAGGCCAAAAGTAGAAAAATGCCCAAAGTCCTTGGCAACCTCTACAATGTATTTGGTGCATCTCACTTGTCTAAAACTGGTGCATAAAACTCCAGAACTTAGATACGTGCGCCCCTGTGTGTGAAAACGCTATAATAGTAACTTCACACAGGCTGTAAATTCTGTGGAGTCTCCCGTTGAAATGCCATAGCCGTTAGGGTATGTTCAGACGGCGGAATTTGACACAGAACTTTCCACGTGAATCTCTCCTAGAAAAACGGCGGTAAAATCTGCATCTTTTTGGCACAGTTTTTGGCATGAATCCACTTACGGTTTCAACCCTGTCAACGGGCAAAATCCATGTGCGGAATTCGGACGTGTTTCCATGAGTCTCCCCATGAAGAAGTGGCATGTCTTCATGCAAGAATGGGATTTTCTGCGTTGAAATTCTGCACACGGGCTTTGCCAATTGATGGAGTTAAATCCGTGCTTGCATCAGCGCCAAAAACCATGGCAGTGTGGCTAGCCTCTTACACTACCGGCCCGGACCACCAATGACCTGGCCCTGCTGCACTGACAGGATCAGCTGATTGGCGGGGATTCCAAGCAGCAGATCCCAACCAATCAACTATCGATGACCTATACTGAGGATAGGTCATCAATAATAAAAGTCCCTTTAGTGGGGGTACGATGGCTTGCTCTCATATGTGTGAACATCCCCAATAAGGAGATCGGGGGGCCGGCCAGTACCGATCCCAGCAGTTATTACTGATTAGGGGCTGTCTGTGGTCACCACATACAATTGTCATATGAAATGAACATATAAAGTCCGACAGTTTGGCCTGTACTCACCAGGTTGACGTAATTTATCGTCTGATATATCCGCTCTTTAACCTGTTCTACGCTTTTGTTATACTTCGTAAACTAAAAGGAATTGAAAAGACATGAAAACCAACTTTTCAAGAGCATTAAGTATCTTATCACTCAGCGCCAGCTAGTGGACATGGGTAATACTACAGGTTAAAGCCTTCTATACTGAAATCCAGAACAAGCGTGAAGCGCAGCCGTGGAGGTTTGGCTCAGGGCTCATTCACACAGGCGGATGTAATTTCAGTCTCTGAACAATGGACTGCTTTCACTGCTTGTGCTTTTATTGCGTTTGTGCATTTTTTGACGCCCGTGTGCTATCCGTGTCTACTGTTTTTCAAGCGTGCAAAAAAAAAAAAAAAAAAAACACACAAGAAGGCCACGTTGATGTTGATTTTTTTTCACTGTCAACATGCGTAAAAAAACGCAGCAAACACGCATGTAAAACCCGTGTTCGCTGCAGTTTTTTTTACGCTCCCATAGACTTTCATGGGCAATTTTGGTCCATAATTATAAATACAATATGCTGAGATTTTTTTTTTACGCGCAACATCGGCAGAAATACACCCATGTGAACGGGCCCTTTAAGAAAATGTGCCATCAGAAAATGATATACTTTTTAAGAATTTTTGGTGACTTTTTTTTACTTTTCTGTGTTATGATCTATGCTTAAATAAATCCTAAAATCCTGCAGTTCTCACACCGACCACTAATGATAGTCTGACACTTCACAGGCAGGATTACACTGAAACATATCACCTATATATTATATAGATAACACAGGATCCACCATTCACAATAAATGATGGCCACAGCTCACCTCCTCCTCCTCCCTGCACAGATCAGAAAACATGCCCACAACACTCTCCCATAGAAGTCAGTTGGTCCCTCCTATCCATTTTGTCTATAGCCCATCTCTAAATGCAGTTAACTACAGCTTAGGCTATATGGCTGCCCCTCCCCCACATCTCCGCATAGTCATCTACAGGCAATAGAATAAAAATATCTACAATCATTAGTAAAAGTATATATAGTAGATGATACATTTCCTTGGAAGGGTTGCCCCGCCTTGTTAGCCCCCAAGAAGACATGTGGATGTCATAGAGGGGTGTTCTCTGCTCAGGACCCCCCAGATCTGGCAGACTTGGTGCTTATTCCTTTGATTAGGCTCCATGTAATCCTAAGTCACCCCTGCAGCGGCCATAATACAACCTCCACACTGACCAAGGCTAATTTATCAGCAGTCTGCCAATGCTGTATACAGTATATACACATGCTATACCTCTTCCTATACTTACCATGCTCTTATCTGCCACCACATATAGCTGGATATATTTCTGAGAGTTTAGGAATTTCTGTTTCTGGAATGAATGAAAAGCCAAATATAAAAGCCGTAACCCAAAACACAGAAATCACACGACAAAAGAATTAAAGGGGTTCCCTGGGTCTTTTATTATTGATGATTTATCCTCCAGATAGGTCAACAATAGTTGGTCAGTGACCACCACTCAGGAACCCTGCTGACTGGAGTGACACTGGAATGAGCACTACTGTCACCTCAGCCCATACCAGGCACAGCGCTGTACATTGTATAGTGGCTGTGATTGGTATTGCAGATCAGTTCCATTCACTTGAATAGGGCTGAGTTGCTCTCAGGCCATGTGACCGATGGACATAACATTGCATGCGTGAGAAGAGGCTGCAGTACTCATATGAGTGCTGTGGCCTCCTCAATCTGCTGATCGGCAGGGATCCTGAGCGACGGACCCCTCGACATTCATCCCTGAGGATAGATTATCAATAGTGTAGTCCTGGAAAAACCTTTTAAGACCAGTGTCACACGGAGATAAGCACATTTACGAGCGTATTATGCCTGTGCGTGTTTTACTGTATTTTTTTGCGTGTGCATTTTGAAAGAAAAATAGAGCATTTTGCCAATTTTTTGCGCAAATGAAATCTGCACACAAAATACGCTTATGTGAATGAACCCATTAGCATCAATAGGTTCTATTAACTGTGTGTTGCACGTGCAGGTTTGACGCTCGTAAAAGGCTACACAAATACACATGCATGACATCGGCCTTAATGATAAAATTCTTTCCGGCCACACGGGGGAGCTCAAGACATATATTTATACAGCTCCCATTCAAGGACTCCTCCCCCCTAAGGCCTCCGGCACACTAGACAGAGCAAAGACCTATTCTATACTATGGGGATACTACTGTTTTTTCATGCACACCAATGGTATCATGGATGAGAATTAGGACATGCAAACACATTTCACCATGTGAGCCCCATCTCTATGTACGTCGCTGCTCACATGTTCTAATGTCTCATTGAAGACTATGAAAGTTACATACAGTCAATTGGAGATTGGAGACCCGCTGTCTTACCTCTGGATTGCTGGCTCGTGAAGATTTGGAAATTCTCCCCTCTGTCCAAGTAGTGTTAGTCACCCCACAGGTCAGTGGAGTTTCTTCTTTGGTTTCAAACACGGCATGGTCTCCATTGTCTGTCTGATTCAGTGGCTCAATCAAGAATCTGCGATTTCGAGTATGGATAAGACCACTGCCAAGGAGAAAAGTCAGGGAACTCAGATGGGCTATTAGACATTTCAAGCTGGGGAGAGGTTCATTGAAGAAAGCCATGGTTGGCAGCGAGTAGAGATGAGTGAACTCAATCTGTAGAACCCAAATTTGGGTCAAATTTTACTAAAAGTTTGGTTAGAAATAGAACCTCAGGCGGTTCGTTTCTGCTGAACGAAAAGTTCATAAAGAAGGTGGCGGTCCTTCGACGGATGTGGCTAAGTGGTTAGCACTCTTACCTTGCAGTGCTGAGGCTTAGGTTCCAATCTGACCAAGTACAACATCTGCATAGACTTTGAAACATTCCATGGGGATGTTGGCCTCAATCAGATTTCTATGTAGGATTCCAGGCAACTGTGTTAACAACTGAGCCTCCACCCCTCTCTTTCCTTTTCTGGAGTAGAAGAAACACAAAGAGAACATAAAAACTCCACACAGATGTTGTTCCTGGTTAAGCAACACTCCTAACCACTGAACCACCATCTACTTTCTTTCCTTCCCTCCTCTTTCCTTCTCCAGAGGGAAAGAAAACGAGACACACATGGAGAACATACAAACTTCATGCAGGTGCAGTGCTGGAGTTCTAGCCACTGAGCCACATCCATTGAAGGACCACTACCACTCCTTCTCCCTTAGACCAGTGTTCAATATTTTTCATGGTCGTCTTGAACTTCTAGTTCGATTTGAACCAAACGTTTTGACAAAATTCGCCAAAGCGGCCGAAACAAACTCTTCAAAAGTTTCCTCATATCCAGTAGAGAGTCCAGAAATATACTTGCCACCATGATTACCACTTTAACTCATAGGGTTCCAGATGGGAGAACCTCCAAAAACATCTATACAGGTCTTACAAGAGCAATCCAGACAAAGCTCAGACAAGTAGGTTGTAAGTAGGACAGCATACAGTAAGTACACCAATGTAGCCAGGACTAATTGTACAGAACATTGGACCCTAAGCAACAAGGTAGAGTCTCCTGATCACCATTTTAGGGCTATTTTCTTATTATTTCTAAAAACACAAATATATAAAAGCATTGATAATTTTTGAACTGTTTACATGTAACTAATACCATACAGTGGTAAGTAATGCTTCCGTACAGTGCAGTAATACTACCATATAGTGTCTACACCACACTGCCATATACAGTCCATACAACATTTCCATTCAGTGTCCAAGTAATAGTGCCATGGAATGTCTGAAGAGTTTTGCCATACAGTGTCAAACGAATACCACCATAGAGTGCCAGATAATATGTAGCATCGCTTGAAAAGCCCATATAATACTGCCATATACACTGAATGGCCCCTTTATTAGAGCCCCAAGCCCTTTAACAGAGCCCCAGCTTTTTCAAGATTGGAGCCTCTCTGTAAGGAGATTAGACCCGTTACCCAGGAGTGCAGCATAAAGTCATGTTACAAGTTTTCTGTAGATCAGTATGAATCCACATTAGATGGGAAAATCCAGCGATCTGAGCCACTTCCAATGACACGTGGTCATCGGTGGTAGACTAGTCGGGGCCGGGATTTCACTGTCAACCTTGTGGGGTTTTCTTCTCATACAGCGGTGTGGAGAGTTTACTGAGAATTATGTGCTTGAGGAAAAAACATCCAGTGAAGGGGGATCCTATGGACATAAAGAACTCATCAACAAAAGGGGTCAGGGGAGGGTGTGAAGAATTGTTCTGACCAACAGGCGCTACCGAGTTAAGCAAACTGCAGCTGAATACAACGAATTTGTCGAACACTCAACTCATCATTCCTTAGCATGGATGAACTATAACAGCACATGACCAGTTCCAGTGCCATTGCTGTCTACAAGTAATAGAAAAATGCAAAAAAATGCAAAAATTGCATCACTGAGCAGCGGAAGAACATCACCTGGCCAAATTAATCCAGAATTGTGTTGCACCGTGCTGATGGGAGGTCAGAATTTGGTGCAAGCAGCTTGAACCGATGACCCCCTTCCCATCAGCTGGTCAGAGCATGTCAGCACCTCCATATGTCCATATGGGCCAATATGCCTACAGAATGATCTCAGGACCTAGTGGGATTTACACCATGATGAATTGCTGAAGTTTTGAAGACCAAAGGAGGTTCAACGTACTGCTAAATAGGGATCTCTAATGAAGTGGCCATTCAGTGTAGTCGCCATGGGTATACTGTAATTAATTGGTTTAGGGTTAATGGTAATAGAGGATGGTCTAGGCTAATATATATATATATATAGTATATGTAGTTTTTGGAGTCTAGCTCTCTAGGAAATGGAGTCCTGGGGCAATTGTCTACTTTGGCATACCCTAAAACCATCCCTGTATGTGGCACTGAGGGAGTAAACACACCTCATTGGTTTGGCACTGTGGCAGGGATACACAAGAGGCAGAGACATGCCAGGGCGTAATAATGGCACATGCCCATGAAAAGCATCAATATTCCCAGGCTGTGTCTCTAGGCACAAGTTGCACGAGGTAATATGACGGTACGGCACATGAAGGTGTTACAATACAGCTCTTTCCAAACATGATCTGAGAACAGAAAACAAGCTCTTAAGACACCGATATTAGCTGTAATTACACATAATTATCTATAATTACTACGGAAGAGAGCACAGCTAATTAAAGCCTGGATGGCTTGGGCTGTTATCCCTGACATGTCATTTCTTTGTGTCCCTGCTTACCTAAGCCCCTTACATGTACAGATGCTGAGCGAAGAGTCGTCATCCTCCTTCACATGGCCCTGGTAGCAGCAATGGTCCTGCAAGAGATTCAGAAAGAAAGTGAAGTATATGGTACAGGCGATGGAAGAGATTTGGGGGCCGTAGCTATATGGGGTATAAATGTAGAAGTCGCTCATGCCCTGGAGCCTGAGAGGGTCCAAAGATCCCCATGCTACATTAGAAGAGCAAGTGGCATAATGTGTATTTGGCACAACCTCCTAGGCCTCTTTTTCAGGCCAGTAACATCATGTTCGCTCATCATTTGGCTTGAGAGCAACTCAATCCCATCGAAGAGAATGCTATCCCAAATCCTGCTGCTACGCAATATATGGTGCTGTGCCTGGCATGGAGCTGATCAGCGAGTTTCTGAGTGGCAGATGCCTACCTAATGGCCAATGATGACCTATCCTGAGGAGAGGTCAACAATATTGGAGTCCTAGAAAAACCCTTTAAAGAGGTATTCCCAATTCAGCACTTCCTAGCTGAGATGAAACACCCCCAGTTGGTTTCCCTACCACGTCGCTGGGTATTACAGAAATAGCCAAGCACAACAATCTGCCAGTTTCCATAACCCACAGCACAGTACACCATTTGTGTAACTCCTAAGTTACAGAAACAACGTGGCATGCTGTGGTAAGTAGCTTCCATAACAGCCATTCACTTCAATGGGAGTTACGGAAACACCATAAGGGTGCGGGCAGACGAGCGCATAAACGGCGCGTTTTTGCGACCAAACGTATATACGTGACCATCTGAGGCACTGGTTTCGAATGTATTCATTCACATGGGCGATTTTACGGCGCGTAAAAACGGCAATTCGAAAAAAAACGGAACATATGTGACCGAAATACGCGCCAACGCATATTCAATCGCCGAAAAGACCGTTTGCAAAGTAGGAACAAACGAAAATACGCTTTCTAGCTCTGGTCGTGATCGGTGAAAAACGATCGCTCGGGCGATTATACGCTGCGCTCGTGCGAACGTAAATACGCCTACGCTCGTCTGCCCGCACCCTCAGGCTGTTGAGGCTTAAGTGGTCAGAAACCCAGCCACGGGTTTCTAATCTCAGCCAGGAAGTGTTGAGATGGGAATACCCATTTAAGTAAGCTGGTGCCTTTCCTTATATTGATGCCCCTGTGTATTGTGTACCACATGGTGCCCAAATAATTATTTTGCATAATCCCCAATTAAATCTACTTAGATGGGAAATGTAGCTGCCGTTTCATAGCTGTGTAGAGAGTGAAATTGGGGTGCAAGTCCAATGTGCCCAAGACATCTAAATCAGTGACTCCCCTTTAAACAGAGCTTTGATGGACCCTAAGACATGCGCAGGAGTTGCATACATGGAGATCAATGCATTAAGATCATACTACATGATGTTGGCATTAGCTGACCTGGCTATCTATAGTGCCAGTCAATGCCAGATGTGTGGCATAACATTACATACCTGATCCCGTGGTTTGGTGATTATCAGAGTGCCGTCATTCGCATAATGGGTTACTGTGAAATCTTCTGTTAATAGACCCCTGTAGAAGAACAGAAGAACAGAGTCATTAGTAGAGTAATCATTGCCACATATCAAGGTCCCGAGGCAATGTGATGCTTCACTCACAATTCAGAAACCTCTGATCCATCCCCAAATCCTGGATGAAATGATGCAGCATGCTGGGCTATTCCATCCAGGAATATACCAGAGGGCTGAATGGAAGCTGGACGGACCCCATTATAACCAGTGAGGACCATCCGCTGCCCTTTAAGATTTTTAAATCCCTGCTATCAGGAAGGTCATATACTGGAAGAGAGATTTTCCAACATGCAGTCATCAGAAGAATTTGATACTTCTCCATACAGATCCCGATTCTCATGCCAACTTGTTGTATCATGTAACTCAAGGTTTAGGTTGGTCAATAAAATAAGGGAGGGTGGAGGTGAAATTATTCAAATGTCTACATAGGATATAGGCTTTTCTAGTGACGAACTGCAAATATTGATCCACTAGTGTAGACAAACACGTAATGCTGGATTGACTTCCCTGCCGGAGGTTGTCCCCCGTCATGGCTGTAATACAAGGTAACACAAAGGGAGACTCACTCTGTCTTCTCCAGGTGGAGAACTAAAGGTTTTTCATCCACGTGAATCTTGTACTGGACCAGGTCCGGGTATTTGCTCTGTGCAGAATAGAAAAAACGGATTGTAGGTGAGAGAACCACAATGTAAGCCCACCAATCCCTACTATAATCTACTAAGATGGCAGTCATCATAAAACGGAACGGAAGTAGAAAGTACTCAAGATCCATCAAGACTGGTCTAATTATATAGGACTGCTATACACTGAACATGTGATGCCTCGTAAAAGCAGGTCATCCAACTAGAGTCAGACAAAACAATCTTCACGTGTTTTGAGTCATCAAACTTTTTATGTTCAGTCATGTTACTAATAAAAGTGAATCTAAACTTCTGCCAGCAGCCATTGTCACACAGGAAGTTCCTTCTGGAATCATGAGGTGTAAAAGTTGCTGTCAACTGCAACATTTGGTGACTGTTACATTGTATCTGAATACATCATAACATTGAGTGACTGTATACTTCTATCAGGGCCAGTCCTAGTTTGTTGGTGTCTTGTGCATTGTTTTCTATTGATGGCCCCTGACTATGATTTACTATATAGAGCCCAAATAATGCAACAATACATGGCAGCGTCCAAACTGAGCTTAGGCTTCATTTGGAGACCCCTACGCAGATTCAGCGTTTTTTGGCTATCCAAGATGGCTGCAGCAATTTTCTAACTATCTAATAGACCCTGTGCACTGCTCTTTCATTGGCCACTACTAATCACATGAGCAGTTTTGGACAATCATAGGGCTGGTATAGTGAATTAATCATCTAACACTATCAATGCACTGCGGGGATTAGGAAGTCTGAAGATTGCATTGGCCATCTTGGATGGCCAAAAACAGGACCTAGAACCCGTGGATTGGAAAGACGGTGGAGAATAACAACTGCAGTTTATGTCCCCCTCCGGTGGGTCACTTTATTTATAGGACATTTCTGTAAACAAAACCCATAGAGGCAAACCATACAGCTGCTATGGCCCCCTTGGGTATATAGCGCCCAGCCCTGTTTGGCCTCATCCTCTTTGCAAGTAAGTTTTTTGATCCTGGACAGGACTCTCCTTTCCTATATTGTCAGCAAACATAGGGGAATTGACTCAAAGCTCACAGAAAACACATTAAGAAGGAAACAACCCTTAGGTCTTTCTATCCCGGGTGGCTAAACCCAGGATCATATTTTTGGGTCCATTTTGATCTTTTGCTATGGGGCATTTTACCTTCTATGTACACCATTGAAGCAACACATCAAAGACAAAGCCATCTCAATGAGGTACAAAATACACAAAAAATGTCCTCAGGCTGCCAATGTTTCAGTGTTCAAGTCTACTTTTATCATGTTAATGTAGCCTGATTGCCTCGGGTTCCCTTTTTTGTGCACTTTTTGGCCCACCCTCAGGATGGCCTTACTATGAATTGATCTGGCCAACTTTTTGTACTGGAACTCTGCATATCTATGAGCTGCAAATTAGTGCAAATAAGAAGAGTCATTTAAATTTTGGCACATAGAACATGGAAACCTCTGTAGGTTGGTAATGGAGACACCACTACTTAAGGTATTCAACAACTGTCAGTTCTGCTGACAGATATTCCACCCAACTCCCCCATTTAGTGAATGTCCATTTCGGCTGAGTCTTCATGTGTTTTACAAGAGGACAGAGGGGAAAGCTGCAGCGAGTCAGCTCTTGTGGCAGCTTATCTCCAGGGGGAACAGAAGGATCAGGTGTGGATGCTCAACATGCTCGATAATTCTCCCCATCCCTGACATCATTTGTTCGAAGAAGCCCCCCATTAACACTAGTGAGCCATCTGGACCTGTCTTTAATAAGACCCCTACAGTATAGTTGAGGCAGCTAACAGAACTTTTCAGGAAGAGAATGGGGAGGGGGGTAGTTATTCTAAATCAGGGAGTCTCCAGCTGTGATCAAATTAAAACTCCCAGCATGCTATGCATTTTAATCCCTCTTTATACACTGATGTGCCAAAAGTCATGGAACAGGATTTAAGATTGTATAGGACCCCCTCTTGTGGGGCAAAGTGCATCAACTCAATGTGGCATCAATTCCACAAGTGGACAGAAATTGTCTGGAGGGATGGTGAGCCAACCACAGCTTTGTAGTATTTGTAGGTTCAGGATCTCAGGTGTGAATAGACCACCACATCCCATAAATACTTGATTGGGCTCATTTCAAGTGAACGAGCAGGTCACACTATTCATAGGGACTCTCCAGAGTGCTCCTCAGACTAATTCTGGACAACTTGTGCCTGATGGCATGGTGCATTATGCTGCAGGAATAGCTCATCATTGTGGGGGTTTATGAAGTCCATGAAAAGCTTCACGTGGTCACCAAGCAGTGAAACACAGTGGAAACCGGCCAATGACATGTTTAGGTGGACCAGTAGACCCAATCTATGCCATGAGAATACACCCCAAACCAGTATGGAGCAACCACCAGCCTGCACAGTGCCTTGTTGACAACTGGGGTCCATGGCCTCATGGGGTCTGCACCACACACAAACCTTATCATGAGTCTGAATCAATTGGTACCATGACTCATTGATTTAGCATTGAAAATAGTTTAATTCTGCCATCAAATCTGCATTAAAATCTGCAGACAGACCTGTAAGTTTTGTAGTGGACTTCCCCAGTGGCAGATTAAGCCACTTCATAGGCTGCCTGCAAACGGAGTTGAAGCAGTAAAACAAGTCCTTCTTCTCCTTACTAAGCTCAATACTTGTCTCCATTCTCCACATGATTCATCAGTTTATAGTCTTGAAAAGCCCTATCTGATATTATGTCAATTCTGACCAAGTCCAGTATGGGAATTGCAACAAAACCCAATCCATTAAATAGGGCCACGTTGTAATTCATTGCACAGAGAAGGTAGATGGGAGTATTAAAGAAGAAACCAAAGTGGTAGCAGCTATTTAGTTCTTGTATCATTGGGAGTCAAACTCTTGGATCCTTACTACTCAGACATCTAATAGATATTCCATCAATGTTATCGGTGAGAGGCAACCTGTTATTATGCCTCTATACTGAATAAAGTAGACTTGAAGACTATCTACAACAACAACCACTGTGTATAATGAGGAAACCAGGTGACAACCCCTTTACACTGGGAGATCTGCAGAAGCCGATGTGAATGTGAATTACCTGCGTGTCTCTCTTATGCTGGAAATGGACTTTTTCAGGAACCACCAACTGGTATTTCTGCCCCTTGGGTAATACGTTAAATGCTGGAGAGAGAAAAATATAACAGTCAATGTAAAGCGGCTACTATATAATCATGTACAGATATGATATACAGTCATTTAATCTATGTGATCACAGATGTAACGATTTGTGAAATGACATACTATCTGCACTACATCACTGGGTACAGATCTCACTCTCAGGCTGACACTCTGAAGAATCATCATAGACAGAGATTATAGTTAGTAGAGCTGGTCTTCTGATTGGTCCTAGCATGCTATGTTACCAGCCCTAGCACTACACCAATCCTTCTCCAAATGTGTGTAATTATATGGCACTAAATCAATCCTTCTCCAAATTGGTATGATTATATGGCAACATGTCCTATTTTGGTCAAACTCCTTGGACGACAGTCACCCATTCAATTTAATGTCAAGTCATGGCTTTACAGCAATCCTTCTTCCAATGGGTATGATTATATTGCTCTACACCAATCTTCTCCCGGTGGGAATGATTATATGGCAACATGATCTACTGTGGCCCAACTTCTTGGATCAACATCTCCAATCACTGCTCATTAGTATATTCTGTCTTCTGATTGGTCTTAGCATGCTATGTTTCTGGCCATGGCACTACACCTATCCTTCCCCAAGTGCTTATGATTATACGACACTACACCAATCCTTCTCCCAATGAGTATGATTATATGGTGACACATCCTATTCTGGTCCAACATCTTGGATGATAGTCACCCATTTAAGTCAATAGGCGAGCAAAAAAAGAAGAGTGTATATGGAGGACATCCGTGTGTGCTTTGATTTTCCACTGTTCACTGGTCATTGTCTTAGTAGATTCTATCTTCTGATTGGTCTTGGAATGCCATGTTTCTAGATCTGGCATTTGGACGACAGTCGCCCATTCAAGTTCATGTTAAGTCATGGCTCTACATCAATCCTTCTTCCAATGGGTATGATTATATGGCAACATGTCCTATTCTGGTCCAATTCCTTCGACAACATTCATCATTCAAGTCAATGTCAAATCATGGCTCTACATCTATCCTTCTCCCAAATGGTATGATTAAATGGCACTAAACCAGATTTGCTCTCAATGGGCATGATTATATGGCACTACACTAATCCTTCTTCCAATGGGCATGATTATATGGCACTACACTAATCCTTCTTCCAATGGGCATGATTATATGGCACTACACTAATCCTTCTTCCAATGGGCATGATTATATGGCATTAAACATGATACATCTCTGACAATGACGGGCTATCATCATGGCTTCCACTATGAAACATTCCAGATTACAGTTTATAAATTCCTCTGAGTATAGTGTTATAATTCAGGTGAATATCAGACCATACTAGCACAGAGAACCCTAAAAAAGCTGAAACATATTGAGAAATCCACTTTATATTCTATTGCTGGCACACAGCTCATGGAATAGCAATATGGCTGTGTGATGGAGCAGAGAGGAAACTCTCTCCTTAGTACTAACCTACCTTTATGAGTTCTTTTGTTAGAAAGAGCATAAAGCCACGAGCCAGACAAGAGATCCCTATGTCACCATGCAGGTTGGTGCACTTTAGTTGTTCAGGGAGAGATATATACAGGGTGGAGGTGGGGGGGGGGGGGGGGGGGGAGGGTGGTGTCACACTTGGGGGAAAAGTATTGGGGGGGGGATACTGGTAAGAAGGATATATATTTGAGGGAGAGATATATAGTTGGGGGATTTATATACTGTGTAGGGAGACACATAGATTGCTTGTCATATAATGTTCAGGGGGGAAAAATTGACAAAAGCCCTTCAATCCATCATACGTATGTAAGAAAGGAGGTTGTTACTGTGTTACGGTGCTTTTTGATGGAACGATTATCATTCAAAAAAATCGTTCCAATGAGCGAAAGTGAAGAATAATCGTTCAGTCTGAATGTGAGCGAACTACAGAAAGACGAATGAAAATGGTTCACTTTTCGCTCAGCAATCTTTTCATGCAAGCATAAAAATCATCATTGGCTCGTTCCCTTATTGTTCAGCTCTTCTCATTCACTTATACAGTGAATGTGGAAGACTGAATGATACTGAATGATTTCTTGTTTGAACGAACCAACGATGTATCTGCCTGTATATACAGGCTGCATGAGATAACGAGCCAGCGGTGACATCACTCGCTCCTTCAAACACTAAGTCGGCTCATCTAAAAGGGCCCTAAATGTAAGTGCTGCAAAATGTGATTGTTCTCACAGAGAGTAACCAAGTAATCTTGTAGATATGATACCTTTTAATGGCTAACAAATAGAGATGTGCGTGTAGTGCCTTAGCCGAGTATCTCCCCGCTCGTCTCTAAAGATTCGGGGGCCGTCGCGGGTGACAGGTGAGTTGCGACGGGGAGCGGGGGGAGAGAGAGATCTCCCCTCCGTTCCTCCCCGCTCTCCCCCACCGCCCGCCCCCGAATCTTTAGAGATACTCGGCTAAGGCACTACTAGCTTGAGTAATGTGCCTTAGCGAGTATACTCGCTCATCTCTACTAACAAAAATACCTGATGTTATAGCGAGCCCTCGCATCTACTTAGGATTCTTCATCAGGCCATCAAACACATTTTTTATAAAATAAGGGCACAAATATGGTACGATCATACTCATTAAATATTTACTCCTCTGCTCATCCTGCTCTGTTACTTTTTTAAGTGCAAATTAATCACACATATCTGTGTCCTTATAGTACTTCCTCTTTATAAGAAGGCCACAGTGTGGAGTAGAGCGGCGACTACATTCAACAAGCCATGGGAGATTTGGTGCCAAACCCTGACACCCCTCCACCACCACTACAGCTGCTAATGACACGTGTCTCTATGACATGTCAGCAGTGAAAAAATGGAAATGAGAAGCGCCCATTGAAATCAATGCATTCTCTTCTCTGTGTTTTGCGCACAAGCGCGCTCAAATGCGTCTATCTGAAGGATAGAGCAGCTTTCACAGCAATGGTTGCTGACTGTTCTCTGCCCAGAGATTATTTACAAACACAGAGTGATACAATGTAACCTCTGGCTGCTGCAGTAATGGCTACATTGTATCTGCACCCGCAGGGCTGTGAGCGGAGCAGTAAACATGTTTTATGGGGCTCCGAAGATATCGCAACATGTTTACAAGACGTTGTGCAACACTTCACTGTATAAACAGTGCAAGAAGTCCCTTATATTCCGCTGCTGGAAGGACACTTTTTGCATAAGGGCTTATTCATGTCTGTGCACTGTCTGTACCCTGTTTCCCTGAAAATAAGACATACCCTGAAAATAAGACATGGCATGATTTTCCAGAATTTTTTTTAAGGATGCAAAATGATTTTTCAGGCTTTTTGAGGATGCTTGAAATATAAGCCCTACTCCAAAATTAAGCCCTGCTAACAGTTAATTAAAAAAGTCCATTTAAATAGTGTCCAGGCAGCTATACATGTAAAAAAGTTAAACCTTTTTGAACAAAAATTAGTATAAGACACTGTCTTATTTTCAGGGAAACATGGTATCTGCAACTAGCTGCACACAGACAGCCTACTGCCTTATTAGTGCGTCTTCAAACCAGCGTATGCGCAAATACTCACATTTAGTGCAACGTATTTGCGAAGTGAACCATGGTGATTTGTGCACGAGTCTGTACGTTGTGCTGTACTATTTTGTGCTCGCATTACCTGTTCATGTGCGTGCAACACCTCCCCCCCCCACCCGATTTAAAAGGCTATTTCGCATAATGGGGTCCAGATGTTTAATTTTTTTCACGGAATTGTGCAGCTTATCGCGCACCTCTTATGGATTTCTATGGGGACCTTTGGTGCACAAATACAAAGAAAGATAAAGCATGTTCTATATATCAGGACGTGGGAACAAAGCCATTCAAATCTAGGGGTTCTATCCTCTGTGCATTACGTGAGCAAAAACGTGTGCAAATACATCCGTCTGAAGCCACCCTTGGGGCCTCGACAAACGGGCGTATGCGCAAGTATGCTCACCTCAACGGAGCGTATTTACACATGAACATGGGTGGTACCCCGGGTCACACCCGTCTCCTTCTTTTTTGAACCTGTTTGAACTTCTATGGCATCTTTCTGCATGACACGCAGAACATAAGGCGAGTCTTATCTTTTCTCTTGCGCAGGAATTGCGAACAAGAAGCATTAATGGGTTTGCTTCATCACGTTTTGCGGGATTGATTTTCGTGCATGCTAAAATATGCGCTAACACGTTCACCTGTTTGAGCTTCTAGTCGGGGCTCCTGCAGACGAGCGTATGCCTAGATACTCATGATAGCGTGATGCGGACTCCATTCACAGTTAACAGGCAGTCGGTCATAGATGCCTGATCACACGGGGCGATCGTCGCTTGATATTTATGCCAGCACAAACTGAACGATAATCAAATTACAGTTCGGCGTTCGGTCGCCGGCAGGGTCATTGCTGATATCCGTGAGAATCTGATTAGTAATAGTTCAATATGAAAGGCCCCCAGACCCTCATTAGTATGTAACCCTCCTCCTTTCTCCACAAGACGCCTTAAGTACAACATTCCAGGATGTCTTAGACCTACATCCACAGTAGCCTGGGGGGACATCTTCCCAGCGTTCAGCAGTGAACACGTCATAATCGCAGTCATTCCTCAGTGATGGATCGGAGATCACACAATACCAGGCTGTGACTTGCCTGCCAGCTATTTCAGTACCCGGCTGCCCACCACTACCCATGAATCAGCATTAATAATCCCTACAGTCATCCTGCGCACAGGTAAAAGTGTCAGAAAGGAGGTAGACGCACGCTGACGCATCCACAATTTAGATTGTCAGCTCTGAGGAGTCTTCATACTTTTGGCTATTTTTACACACTATGTTTTAATCCCCATATTAGTCAGCGATTTATCCAGCCATGATGTGGAGTTACAAAAAAGTCCCTCTTATTCCATATAATTAGAACTTCTCTATAATCAGAACCACAATGGTGAACAAGTTACAGTTTTTTAAGTAGCAGAAGAGACAATTTTGTATCTTTTTACCTACTGAATTGCAGCAGTGATTGATTTTGGCTTGTGCTCATATCGTACCTCTCATTTTACACAGATTAATCATGGAGTACTATATCGAATCTCATATTAGGGGGGTATTATTCTCTAGAAGCATTGCTACTTATAGGGGTTTATCAGTTTTAGCTGTTTTAACACAGCTCCGTACATTGTGTAGTGGCCCAGATTGGTGCTGCAAGCTGAATCCTATTGAAGTGAATGGGACTCAGCCTTCAGTACCAACCCAAGCCACTGTGTAATGTACGGAGCTGTTTGAAAACAGCTAGAAATGGGAAAACCCCTTTAAGCCTAAAGATACCTTTACATGGGGCTATTATCACCTCATTCCTCGCTGGAAATGGCGAATTTGGGCAATAATAACCCTATGTATATGTGGCCACCGACAGTGCACCGAGCGAGGAAATGCTCACCTGTCAGAATCACTTGGTTTTTAGCAGAACTAAAAAGCAAGTGACTGTCGGGCCGTGTAAGCAGGAGGCGCTCTGTCTTTGAGTATCTCCTCTTTACTATGAATGGAAGTAGACAGCTGGAATGGAATGATCCCCCAACCGCTCCGCGCCATTCACAGAACGACCATCGCTGCCATGTAAAGCGCCCTACAGTCGTATCCTGTAAAGGTACCTTAAGGGGTTTCACACATAGTGCTTTTAGGAAAAAAAACTGCTATGGTTGTTACTGACACCAGATAAAGCCATCGAGATAGCGTCTGGCCACCATTAGAGCCATATATCAAAATATAGGAGTCACTATAAACAAAATTGGGTGCTTTTGTGGCTTTTTTAAACTTTTGGTGTGTTTTTTGATCAGTGACATGCTTCTCAAATCGCAGTAAGCTTTAGCTGTGGCGTTTTTTAATGTAATTTCACTATGGGCGCATTTAAGCCGGCGAGCGTGACATGGCTACGAGAAACTCGGAGCGATACTGCGGTCGTAAACCTGCGATTCCCCCAGAATTGCAATGCATTTAGCAAGAATTGCGATACCTTGCTGCAACCTTTAATTGTCATGCGCCTAAAAAATCATATGTTCTTTCAATAATAAAAAACAGAAAAATGGCACTGCACTCGCATGCACATCACAGGGCATATGAACGCCAGGCGATTTTTTTCCGGCCTTTTAAAAATAATGGGTGATATCGTCCAATAATAAGAAATGCTGTAATTTATTCATCCCATAGCGATATGAAAAAACCCGTTGGAAATGGTTCTGTTTCCGTTGAAGTTTTGAGTGTCTCACGATGCACAAAACTTGCACGGGAAAATGGCCTATGGAAACGCCCCGTGAGGCCGCCTTCACACCGGCAGAGCTGTTCTGCATGAACGTTGCAGAATTTGACATTGTAGAATTCCGTACCGAAATCCGTACGTCTAAATACAAGTACAGTAATCCCACCGGTGTGAAAGCACCCTCAGGGCTCTGGCACACTTGCCCTTTTTTCATGCGATTGGCAATGGGACTTTCTAATGTTAAAAACGCACCAACTTGCAAAGTATTTTTAACATTAGAAAGTCCCATTGACAATCGCGTGAAAAAAGGCAGCTGTGTAGGAGCCCTTAGGATGTGTTGGCATGGCGTATATTGGCGCACATTTTGGAGTGTGTTCTGTGCCAAAATATGCTTACAACACGCATGCCATTATTTTGGAATGGTAAATTGTGCCCCTGTCTTGCAGACATGTTTTTCCTGACATATATTTAAAATGCGTGCCGCGGGTAAAAAGGAAGTGACTAGAGATGAGCGAGTATACTCGCTAAGGCACATTACTCAAGCGAGTATCTCCCCGCTCGTCTGTAAAGATTTGGGGGCCGGCGGGGGGCAGGGAGCGGCGGGGGAGAGCGGGGAGGAATGGAGGGGAGATCTCTTTCTCCCTCTCTCCCCCCCCGCAACTCACCTGTCACCCCCGCCGGCCCCCGAATCTTTAGAGACCAGCGGGGAGATACTCGGCTAAGGCACTACTCGCTTGAGTAATGTGCCTTAGCGAGTATACTCGCTCATCTCTAGAAGTGACATGTCACTTTTTTTTATTTTCCGCTTCAGAGAAAGTGAAGGTACTTCAAAACACAAGTGCAAAAACCGTGTTCTGCGCGGCTCATTGAGGCGTATTTTGATGTTGAGTTTTCCAGCCCCGTCAATCCCGCCGTGTGAACTTCCCCTCAGCCTGCATTCACACTTTGATCTTGTTGTATTATTTGTGCGTTCCTGAACCACAGCAAAAAAAAAAACGAATGCAGTTTAAAAGACAAACAAAAAAAACCACACGCGGTTTATGAAAGCCGCATGCATTTTTTTCTACGTATTTTTTTTCCTGTAGTTCAGAAATAAAACAAGTGTGAATGCAGATATAGGCTTCTCTATAGGACTGGGGAGATGCATGGAAGAAAAAACGCATGGAGAAAGATATATGAATTAAGAACGCCGCCCAAAAGAACTTAAAAAAAAATACAACAAAAAAGTGCGAAAAAAAGGCGGCGTGCAAAGTGCCAATAGGTGCGGAATGGACAATTCATTCCAATGATGTGCTCAGTATATGCGGATTGTGCATGGGCTCACAGAGCTCACCTATAACCATAACATAATATGGTATTTCCCAAGAGCTTGCAATCAGTGACACATCCGAATCGCCACCGCTGTAATTTCCCCACTTCCTAGCAGTCTGAGAAGCTTATGGGAAGCGTTTGCATTTCAAAGGCCGGACATTACCCCTACCAAGAACATTAGCCTTGAGTCTTATCAGTCCCAGCCCTGATGACACAGCCACCCAGGTAATATGATCCATTCCAGCATATGGAATATCTGCGCTTGTAAACTTTGAACCGATCAGCGCAAAACAAATCATCGCAATCATACAATTCACATTAATTAGAACAACTTTTAGAAACTTAGTATCAAGAAGAGCAACGACTCTACAGCTCGGTCCGATCTTACAGATAACCCACATATACCTCATAGCACATATAGACCAATGCCACGATACCTGCTGCCAGGTGGCACAGCTGTGGACTCACCTAGTAGCTGGCTGTCCAGCAATGCCAGCAGAATGACTGCAGCCCCCAGCATGGTCGTCTTGTGCCCCCGAGCTCACACCTTCCAGAACAGACAGACTGAGGAAATGCTGAGCTTTATGCGCTGCATCAGGGATTTATAGACTCACATGAGCAAACAGGTTACTCAACTCTGTGCAGAAGGAAGTGACAGCCGCTGCCTATTGTTCTATCCCTGCCCTGCCTCATTGGCATCTTGGAGGGTTGTGCTGTGTGCCAGGTGATCAGACCAACCTGTCCATTTCCCAGAGAACAATTACCTGTTTTATAGCTGTTAGTTTTGATGTAGTCAACAATGCAGCCGGTATTGGGGATGTTGATAATATTTACATGGGTGAGCGCGACATCGCTTCGAGAAGCTCAGACCAATATTACACTTGTACACTGCGACTGCAATGAAAATGTATCATATCACTGCACATGTGGTTTAGGCATGTCATTTCAATAGGAAATATGAAAAAATGCAAAACCCTTGCAAAATGCAAAAGCATACAAAGTAGTTAATACAACGGAGGACAATATACGGCTACAGACGGACCTAGATAAGCTGAGGGCTTGGGTAGAAAAATGGAAATGAAGTTCAATGTTGATAAATGTAAGGTTATGCACATGGGCAGGAGAAACGGATGTCACCAATATACACTAAATGGGGTACTGCTAGGGAAAAGTGATATGGAAAAAAAACCTGGGGGTACTAGTGGATTGTAGACTAAACTGGAGTAACCAATGCCAGTCAGCTGCTGCAAAAGCTAATAAAGTCTTGGGGTGCATTAAAAGAGGTATAGGGGTGAGGGACGAGATCATTATCCTCCCACTATATAAGGCACTTGTCAGGCCCCACATGGAATACTATGTACAGTTCTGGACATCTGTCCTCAGGAAAGATGTTACGGTATTGGAGGGAGTTCAAAGAAGGGCAACTAAACTAATACATGGAATGAGAGGACTGCAATACCCAGAAAGGCTATCAAAATTGGGATTATTCACCCTGGGAAAAGGATGGCTAAGGGGGGATCAAATAACCATGTATAAGTACATGAGGGGACGATACAAGGATCTCTCCCAGGATCTGTTTATACCCAGGACTGCGACGGTAACAAGAGGGCATCCTCTACGTCTAGAACAAAGCAGGTCTCATCACCAACACAGAAGAGGGTTCTTTACTGTAAGAGTGGTGAGACTGTGGAACTCTCTGCCAGAGAATGTGGTGATGGCAAAATCCATAGAGGAGTTTAAGAGGGGACTAAATGTCTTTCTTGAACTCTCTGATATTACAGGATACAGACATTAGGTGACCAGCAGATTGTTGATCTCAAATGTTGATTCAGGGATTACTCTGGCTGCCATTATGGAGTCAGGAAGGAATTACCTTCCTCTGGACCAACAAGGAAGGGGTTGAAACAGACTGAACTAGATGGACATTGTCTCCATTCAGCCTAACGTACTATGTTATTATGTCTTGCATGTAAATCACATCTACTTGCAGGTGCGATTAGAAAAATAATTGGCGATATTGCCCCAAATAATGGGACATGCTGCAATTTCTCTATCTTAGGGCTCCTTCACACAGCTGCATCAGTATTTTGTGAGCCAAAACCACAAGTGGAACCTACATAGAGAAATTATAATTCTAATATCTAATATAAAGATTTGCATTTCTTCCGTATTTTGAACCCAATTCTGGTTTTGGCTCACAAAATACTTATGAAAAATACTGATGTGTGAAGGAGCCCTTAGAGCCTAAACAGATGGCGTGTTTTAGCCCCGTTATGTAGCCATGAAAATCGTGGCCGCATACTGGGACGGAATGACACCACTGATTCCAATCGTTTCGTTTCCACTATCAGGATCCCCATCCATTAATACTACATGCAAGAAAAGATAGAACTCTCCCTAACCTTCTCGCACGTAGTTATAACACTGTGGAATCCTGCTGGAGTATTAGGCTAAATAGCCATTTAAATGGGGGTGTAGTTGTGTGCCATGTGCAAAAAGCCGCGCCCTGTGGGCGAAAAGGTACAATAAAATCCATCAAGATGCGTGCAAAAAATCCTCATACATTACTCTGAGTCTCCGGCGAATTGCACATACACCCGTGTGAAGCCACCCTTATCATGGCACATGATCATGGATCGTGCCTGGATCGGCGCATTTTACTGTACTTTATTGCACTGCCGAGACCGCTCACATCACTGTGATCTCGGCAGCGCCATATTGGAGTAGCCCGGATCGCTTACTTAGTAGGTGGGGCAGCCTACTTGTTAGCAGATCAGATTCAGGAGGCAGATCAGCCGACTTGCTATGCCCAGGTGCTTATGATTAAGCCCATAAAATAGCGCAGTTCACTGAGCATGCT
This sequence comes from Eleutherodactylus coqui, assembly GCF_035609145.1. Taxonomy (NCBI): domain Eukaryota; kingdom Metazoa; phylum Chordata; class Amphibia; order Anura; family Eleutherodactylidae; genus Eleutherodactylus; species Eleutherodactylus coqui. Next base: position 306,482,830 of record NC_089838.1, on the reverse strand, counting down.
CACTGGAGACTTTCTGGTCGCTGTAGTACTGGCAGTCAGTGAGCTGAGGTGATGCTGAGGAGCAGCAGAGAGATGCAACAGACTGCAAAGAAGCTGCTGCTGGTGACAGAAAGACAGTGGGAACCTAGACCACTAGATCTAAGAGGAGTGTTTAGAGAGCTGATCAGGGGAACCAGAGACTGCTTGCCGCAAGAGGGGAGAAAGTAGCCATATTACAGCCACAACTTGTTGGGTACAGCTAATTGTTCTGAGGAGAACAGCCAGGTAGAGTTGTACTCCTAACTTGGGTCTACGTCATTTGTGGTGGGGATTACCATACAATAAACCGTAAGTGAGGTCAGCCTTGATCCAATAATTGTATGTGCACACCGTTAGGGATAAAAATAGACAGTTCTGTTATATAGTTAGGTGCCACACTATGAGACCTGCACTGTTTAGCAAACAACCATCTTGTCTGTTACAGACTGAGACAGTCTTATAGGGGTGTGAGCCTACATAGGAGTCTGAAGCTTGAACACTGTGTGTCCAATAGGCTGTATTGATACCAGTAGCATGTGTGTTATGTGATTTGTCTTTCTGTTCTACAGAACCGATCTTTGCCTAACATTATTGATACTGTGCTTCCGGCACTATTTAGTATTATGCACAAATCAGTTTCATCCCTAGGATCTAGTTAGCCATAGTTATAGACAAGGTATTCGAAGGTAAACATGTCATTCATTACCATTATTGCCATGTTATTATTGTTCATTTCTATTCATGTATATATAAATTATTATGGTATACTTTGGTTAGTCCAACTGCTGCCTTCTACCCTAAATCCTGCATTGCTGTACTACCATCCACAGCAAACACAATCCTTGGAACGTCATTGCAGTGGAACCTATAACTGATGAAAACCTCCTGCAAAATGGCAGGAAAGACTCGGTTTCTGCTATCATTCTGAAATTATAAACAGGAGGCAAATGCTTGGACCTGTCATCCAGGTCCAAACCTTCCAGAGGTGCTAGCAACACAACATACATATCATTAAACAACACAGTACATGGCAATGTAATAAACACAAGAAGGGGTATACACTCATTGGAAAAGAAAACAATCCTCCCCTAGATGTTGTCGATGGAAGGAAACTTTCTGTGTGATTGTGACATTGATATAAGTAAGTGATTACAATATCAGAGCAGAAGGACCATTCATTGTGGAGAACCAACCCTTGTAGGGAGGCTCTAGTACCCTGTTGTAGCACCTCTAGCTGGGATACAAGATGTAATACAGGTGGGCATGGAGGCTCTAGTACCCTGTTGTACCGCCTCTAGCTGGGATACAAGCAGAGGCGTAACTTGAAGATTTGGGCCCCAATGCAAAATCTGTAACTGGGCCCCCAACTATAATGCTTTATTCATACTAATAGGCTCCCTGTATGGAGAGGATATGCCTTATGGGCCACCTAAGGCTCCTGGGCTGGGGTGCAACCACATCCCCTGCCTCCCCTATAGTTACGCCCCTGGATACAAGGTGTGATACGGGCAGACATGGAGGCTCTAGTACCCTGTTGTACCACCTCTAACTTGGATACAAGATGTGATATAGGTAGGCATGGAGGCTCTAGTACTTTGTTGTACCGCCTGTAGCTGGGATACAAGGTGTTATACGTCTGGGCCTGGAGGCTCTAGTACCCTGTTGTACTACCTCTAACTTGGATACAAGATGTGATACGACTGGGCCTTGAGGCTCCAGTACCCTGTTGTACCTCCTCTAGCTTGGATACAAGATGTGATACGTCGGCATGGAGGCTCTAGTACCCTGTTGTACCGCCTCTAGCTTGGATATAAGATGTGATATGAGTGGGCATGGAGGCTCTAGCACCCTGTTGTACCGCCTCTAGCTTGGATATAAGATGTGATACGTCGGCATGGAGGCTCTAGTACCCTGTTGTACCGCCTCTAGCTTGGATACAAGATGTGATACGTCGGCATGGAGGCTCTAGTACCCTGTTGTACTGCTTCTAGCTTGGATATAAGATGTGATATGAGTGGGCATGGAGGCATACAGGTTCTGTATGGTATCCTGCAGCATATCACTTCACATTTGCTGTAACTCAGTCTCTAGACTGTACAAACTCATAGGCTGATGAAGTTGGCCCCCCAGATGGTCCCATACATGTTCTATTGGTAATAAATCTAGTGACTGGGCAGCCATGGAAGTGTGACAATGTTGTGGGGGCTCCTGTGACCCCCTTGCCATGTGTGACTGAGTATTAAGAAAAAAGTTTGGTACGATGTTAGCAAGTACCCGCGCACAAAAAACTCTCCTTCACAACACATTTAAAAGCATCTATTTTGGAATGACAATACTTTTTTCAATTGGGTTTAATTAAACATTTTGCAGTTTGTCTTCTGCAGCTTCTACATATCACTTTATATAAAACCTGCAGTCTAAGTCTCAATTGGAGATCCATCAGAGGGGCTGGACTGACGGCTTAGTTTTCAGCCCTTATATCTACTCTTTACTACCAAAAGGTTTACATAACCTTTAATGCTAAAAGTTGCTGAAAAACCGTACTAAAACACTGCAAGCAAAACCCTTAGAGAACCAGGATGTTCTTACGCAATAGAGGAAAAACATTCAGTGTCAATAGTTGGTCAGAAACCCGTTTTTCACATCCACATAGAGAATAGACTGTGTGGGTGTGAGAAGACTCTTCCTCTTATTTGATGGGGTTGATGCAGGGCGCACATGACAAGGGTATATTTAGCACAGGAAACCAAAAACTTCAGACTGATGATGAACTTTCATTACAAAATTTGACACTAATCACTGAGGCAGAGAAGTCTAATGTAAATGTAAAGCCCTTCACAGTATAGACAACTTAAAACTAAATCTTATTCAAAACTATGAAAATACGGGGATCGGACTGACATGCATTGGTAGCATGGATATCCCAAGATAAGGGTTTGGACCTAGAAAATTAAGCCCCCTAGGGATATCATAAACAAGGACAGACGTGAAACGACTAGGAAGGAAACTGGAAATCCCTGACCAGCAACACGATATAGAGGGTGAAACAGATCAGGGAGGGGGGGGGGGGGGATAATCGGGACAGGTCAAGTTCAGATGGACTTGTCCCAATCCAAGTGCTGATAGAAATAGATTGTAAGGAAAGGAGACAGCCCTAGGGTATGCCTGGCTAAACAATCACCAAGAACATTGCCAGAGTCAAGAGAATAGCCTAATGGCTATACCCTCCCAAACACAAAATAATAAATGGTATACTTTATTACCATATATGCGCTCAAAAAAGGACAAAGATACCTTAACATAAAGGCATAGGTGGCTGAACTAGAGCTGGAGTATGTCCATAGAGGAACTAAGTGTATGTTAGCTAGGTGAAGCTGAAATGTGTGATACAAAAGTGTGATGGATATGGATGATGGATTATTACATCACTTGTGTATGGAAATATTCCGTTATGCATTTCCTATTGCTACATAATTGGGGTTCTTGTTACGAATATAATTAGTATTTTGTGAGAGAAATGGTAAGTTTATAAAATAAGTCTCGACTTGAATATGTTTCAAAGTTCTGATAATGAAAAAGACTGGAACATTAAATGAACACATCCTCCATGGCCACCTTAGAAGATAGATTGGATGGTAGGTGAGGGTCATTTCATGAGCATTCATTCAGCCAGAGGAGATGTTAAAGGAGTTGTTCCACCTGGAATAACCCTTTTCTGTAAGCATTACTATAGTATATGGATGTTACAGAGACGCTCTCTCCAGTCGGGAACCCCATCTGCGCCATAATGGAGACGCATTTGATGGAAGAACTCCCGGTGGGGCAGACCATTCATTCTTCCCTCTGAGGCAGTGTAGAGCAGTGTTTCCAATCCACACATGCCGACAGCTTTCCTAGCTGTTTTCATGAAGAGTCCATAGAAAAGCACTTGGAGACTGGCGAGTCAACCAACTGTCATAAGAATCCTCGAGACACAGAGGTGGCCCCCAAAGAAACAACAAGTTCTTGGTTTGTCCTAGACACTATCAGTTTCCCTAAACTTCAGTTTCCTAACAGTTTGCGCACTCACTGGCTGTCTTCCTGGGTGTTCTTAATTGAGAGCCTTGGCCACCTCATGTGAAAGTCTGTTACCTACCATCATGATGATCTCAATTCTGACCTGATTTGTTAAAACCATCTTCTGGTACCTAAAAAAAAAAGGCCATTAATGTTTTCCATACAATAGAATGCAACATAACTTTATCAATGCTCAGCATGACATCATCCATAACTCAAAAATGTATAGAAATAAAGGACTGCACCTCTCAATTTCTGATTAAATTCTATCCTTACATCACATGTCCCGTAACCCTTTGACATTGAAGTTTCTTGGACTGAATCCAAATGGCTGCCACCAATATGGCCAATATCACCATCATATTGTCAAAACATTTCCCCCCACCCATCTAAGTGTTCTGTAATGTTTCCTATGTGTATCTCTTTTCATTCAGAAGATATTCCGGCCTGAGGAAAGCCACATTATATCTGAAACTTTGTCTCCAATCCATGTATTTCTATTAGACATACAGTAAAGTGGATCTTATAGTGACCCCTTTACTTTGAAGTCTGGTCAGTGGGATATTTTGGATACTTGGTCGAATCTGGGAGTGTTGGAGGAGCTCTTGGCCACTTGGCACAGCTGTTTCCACTCCCTGTGCTGAAGGAACTTTTCTACTAAGGAGGACTGACCACCACCGTCAATAGTTTTAGAAGAAAATGATCTGCATCTTTTAACTTTTGGTATGTACCTTAGGGGGTACTTGCACTGTACTCATGCTGTAATAGGTCCAACATGGTGCATGGCCATAACTTTCTGGTATACTTTAGTAAGAGGCGCTTGGTGAGGAGCGTCGAGAAACACCGATCTAGACTCTGGCTCCTGAGCCGCAGTTATTTGGTCACTGATCTCAGTAAACATCTTGAGCCTACAAGTTATATTTAGTTCCTAATAGTTTGGCAAGTTACCAGCTAACAATATTGACACTTTTTCTTTCTGCTATCAAGTTTCATAGCTGAGAATGGAGGCTTTATAAAGGTCTTCAATGAAAATGTAACTTGCTTATTTGGTGGAGCGTAATTTGGCTTTGTGCTGCATAAAATAGGCCAATCGCCTGTATACAAATCTCAATACATTTTAGGCTTCTAAGTATAATAGGGTGCTTTAAAAATGTGGACACACACAACAGAAACAGAGATACGGAACAGAAGAACTGGACATAATATTTTCCTTCTCATAAGACCACTTCAGGGCAGGTTCACCTAGGACACCCGGCACACTAACGAGTCCTATTTACATCTCCAAGTACCCATAAAGTGATCTCCCCACCTTGAAATCTGAGCCCTGGCAGAAGTCCCATATATAAATCCACATGATCTTCCCACACAATGGGAAAATGTCGCCACGCTAATAGAGACAAATGACGATAGCAGGAGTGCTGCTGGCAGGACATGATACACGAGATTAGAACACATTATTTCTAGGTGTGACATTTTCTTCCGGAGGCAACATTATAGCCAGACATAACACTTATCACTAATGGGGTTAGCCAGCACCCCAGCGAAGGGTGACAATAAACAGTCCAATGTACAAATTGAACTTAAGCTTGTTAATTTATTGTCAATCGTCAATCTCCTCACTGATGACGCACTTGCATGGGCCTTGACGAATGTGGAAACCAACAATGGCCTCCTCGACAGTCTTGATGCCTACACTACCGCTATGGATCAAGTCTTTGATGACCGGAATCGATGTGCCACAGCAGAAGGTATGTAACCTACGACGAGGGTGACGCTCTGTTGCCGAACTGTACAGCATAATATTGTCACTGGGTGACCCAAAATAAGACACTGTCTTATATTAATTTTTACCTCAGAAGAGGCACTGTGTCTTATTTTTGGGGGTGTCTTATACTTACTTAGCCGCTAGCGTCTGTGTGCCTCGCGCTGGTCCCCATGCTGCATGCAGGCTGCAGTCCTCAGCGCTGACAGGATTCTCTTCTCCTGGTAGCTAGGCCTTGAATATCCTGCCTACGGTAAGCACTGTGATTGGTTCATTGAGCAAAGGCTCTGATTGGCTGGCACTCGATCCAATCACAGCACTTACCGAAGGTGGAGTATTGAAAGCCCAGTTGCAAGTAGAAAAGAATCTAGTCAGCGCTGAAAACGGCAGCTTGCAGCAGCGCAGGGACCAGTGCAAGGGACACAGACGCCGGCGGCTAGATGAGTATAAGCAATAAGGTAAAAAAAGCTATACTCACCCAGCCGCCGGTGTCTGTGTTCCTCATGCTGGTCTCCGACGCTGTGGCAGGCTGCTGTCCTCAGCGCTGACTGGATTCTTTTCTGGTGACGGGGCTTTGAATTCCCCCGCCTTTGGTAAGAGTGCTATGATTGAATCAAGCCCTGGCCAATCAGAGCCAGCGCTCGATGAACCAATGATGTCATTCACTGAATGGCTGTGAATGATCGAGCGCCAGGTTTGATTGGATTGTGCTCAATCTAATCATAGTTCTCTCTTACCGAAGGCGGGGTATTCAAAGCCCTGTTACCAGAAGAGAATCCTGTCAGCATGGAGGACTGCAGCCTGCCACAGTACCGGAGACCAACGCGAGGGACACAGACACTGGCGGCTAGGTAAGTATTGCTTTTTTTTTAACCTAGTGTAGATAGAGCTTATATTCGGGGGAGGGCTTATATTTCAAGCTTTAACCCCCTCCCTCGAATAGGGGCAGGGCTTATTATCAGGATAGGGCTTAATTTCAGGGAAACATGGTACTACGAGCAACCTAGAGCCCAGAAGAGTCAATTCCGATGAGGATTATCCAAACCAGTAAAAGATGAGCTTGCCAGAGTCGAGACTCCGGACAATCTGGAGGACTTTATTCGGTTTTGTATTCGAATTGATCAGAGACTTACTGAAGATAAAAAAAAGAAGCTGCAGGTTTTTGGGAACCACCCTTCCTATTCTTTCAGTCAACCAGTATTTAACGTCCAGCAAAGGACTGAAGCCGTCCCTAAACCAATGCAGATTGATGTCATTCGCAAACCTCTTTCCTTCCGAGTAGCAGAAAAGGAAAAGCATCGTACAGAGAATCAATGTCTCTATTGTGGGGGCTTGGGACATTCTGCTATTAACTGGCCACGCAAGTTCCAAAAAACGATTGCCTTCAACAATGCTAAGACCATAGGCAAATCTGACGTTCCCAAACAGCTGGGTTCGGTGTCACAGGCGATCACACAAGATAAAGACGAGACATGTCCACCATCTTTTCAGTTTGTCGTTCCCATACAGGTCCTAGTTGTTGACCTTGAAATTTGAGCTCTGGCAGAAGTCCCATATATAAATCCTCATAATCTTCCCACACAATAGGAAAATGTTGCCACGCTAATAGAGACAAATGACGATAGCAGGAGCGCTGCTGGCAGGACATGATACATGAGACTAGAAAATATTATTTCTAGGTGTGACATTTTCCCCTGGGGGCAACATTATAGCCAGACATAACATAAAGCTGGATCCAGAAATGACAGGAGAGTCACTAATGGGTTTAGCCAGCACCCCAGTGAAGGGTGACAATAAACAATCCAATGTATAAATTGAACATAAGCCCAATTTCTAAAGCTGCTTCTTATAAAATGTTGCAAATGAAGATGGGTAATACTCCAGCTGATTAGAAAGGTGTCCATGGTCACTACATGAGACATTGTTTAGGCTACAATTAAAGGGGTTGTACTGGAATAGACTGTCTCCTGCGCCTGGCTCTGATGGTGGCGGTCTCACTGCTGAGACGCCGAATGATCCTAAGGACGGGCCTCCTGTGTCTTCTTCTTCTCCTCATTGAGGGCTTACTATACCCCCTGCCCATGTTCATCTTGTAAGCATTCAATAGCATCTTTGACTTTTCTTTTGACATACCCCTAAAATCCTTTTTTATTGCTTTTGGCCTCTGTTGCCAGCCTCATTCATTATTAGCTTTAGCTTTTCTGACACTTGCCTCATAGTTTCTGCAGAACGCATTTTATTATTCTTTAGATATTTTCCCCCCTCTCTCCATCTGATAAACATATTTTTCTTCCTTTTTAGCATTTATTTAAGTTCTGTGTTCATCCATCCTGGTCTCTTTAAATGCTTCCCATTCTTCCTTCTTTTAGGGATAGATAATGGTTGTACTTTGAGAATCTCATTTCACAATATTCCCGAACCTTCTTGGACATTTCTGTCCTTAAGAACATCCAGCCATTGGATTCTTCCTACCCTCTTTCTGCTTTCATTAAAATCTGCCTTTCTGAAATCCAACCTTGAGGTCTGAGTTTTCTCAGGTCTTCTTCGCCATGTTATCCAAAATTCAATGATAGGATGATCACTGCCTCCTAAGGACCCAGCCAACCTTACTTCCTCAACCATTTCCTCCCTGTTGGTACGAATTAGGTCCAAGATAGCAGATCCTTGTTTTCTCTTCTACATTTTGGAAGATAAAGTTGTCAGTAAGAGCGGATAAGAATTTGTTGGATCCATTACTTTTACTGGAGAGAGATTCCCAACAAATGTCTGGATGGGTAAAATCTCCCATGATCACCATGTCGTGCTTTTTTGAGAGTGTGGCCATCTGATGTAGATGCAGACTGTGCACTCACATGGGCATTGCTGGCCAATCAGAGCAGTGTCTTGGACTACCAATGCATTGTCAATGTACAGTGTTCATTGGGTAGTTACAGAAGTGGTGCGGCCATCTTGGTTTCTCCAGGACCAGACGGTTGCTTTCACAGAACTCTGTTGGTGTTCCTTCTTCCCAGCTTCATTGCTTGCTGTCTTTAGTCAATTCTCTTTAAGAGGGCACATTGGGTTCCCTCGATGTTTTCACTATTTTGACCTCAAGAATAGCAATGCGTGCTTACATCAATAAATTACTGTAATATTACATGTAACAGTCACCAGAGATGGGCTGGTGATCCAGGGAGTTATTCTGACTGCAGGATCTGGAGTTGGGATGGAATCTTCCCCAATACGGAGCAATCATCATCTGCCTCACTGTGATTTTTGCCTAACTCTGAATCAATACAGTAGGATTATAGATTGGACTTGATAGACTTGTGTCCTTTTTTCAATGTTCACTGTTTGGTTGTACAACAATATGAGAGAGAATCTCCAGACAACTTCATTCACAAGTAGTTCATATAAGAACAACTGTGACTTAACACCAGACGGCTTTTGATCAACCAGCTACTACTTTTTGGTGAGCTGAAATGAAATGACTAGGACAGTCCTCACCAGCTCCTGCTTCTCAGTTGAGGGATGCTGAGCTGATCACCCAAGGCTCCCCCTCTCAGGTCCAGTGCGGGTCTCTCTGCATCTCCCACTTTCTGAGACTCTCTTTTTCCTGCACTCTCTGAAACTGTTGAGTCACCCAGAGCCTAGAAGCAGAACCTCTCTTTTATACCTAGTCCTTCAGCCAATCAGTGAGAAGCTCAGGTCCTGTTAGTCAACAGCAACAAAATATATATATATATATATATATATATATATAGGCATTTAACCCTTACTGGTGTACATATATTGTTATATTGGTTGGTTAGATATCCTTTATATTTATGTTAGGTCATATTTGTGTTTCTCTGACCTTCTCAGATGGATAAGGTTGTGGTTAGGGATTTCAGTGTTCTGTACCATACAAAAAATGCCATCTCAAAAACTTTCAGAAGTGTTATCATTGCTTTTTTTTCCTCCTCAGTAAACAAAAAACAAGACTCAAAGATAGAATGGATTGAGCAGATCAAAGATGGATGACATATGGAAGCCAACATTTCACAAAAAGTTGGTGATGGATCAGAAATGGATGGAATCAGCCAATGTATAACAGTACTGGGTAATAATTTTGGACATATCAGTTGTATTCAGTTCTTTTTGTCCAGATCAAGTGAGGTTAATGTGCCCCTAGGACATAAATTTCCCTTGACACAAATGATTTATGACCCCCCCAATCCTACAGCCCCATACAACTGTACTAAGAATTCCATTAAGAAGGGTGTCGTGAGTGCAAAATAGTCTCAAACTGTGTGTGAACATTTGTATTTAGATCACGAGGGGGGTCCTCTCTGCACTTGTATATTATATATGTGCCCCATCCAAACCAGTTTCATGTAGCCTGATGAAGGGTCGATAGAAGAACCCAAAAGCTCGCTATAACATCATGTATTTTGGTTAGCCATTAAAAGCTATCATATCTACAAGATTACTTGGTTTTTCTTACTGAGAACAATCACACCAAGATCTCCATTATTGATAGGCTGATCCTCCTTTGCTATAGAATACCGCTCCTTCCCCATGTATGAAGCTAACACCTGTATTTGCCGGTCATGGGATGTCTGCGTATTGATAACTGGTATCTGTCAGTGAGTTTTTATCGGCAAGCGTACATAGTTTCATGCGCTATTTACGGCATTAACATGTATAAGTCAAGCTCTGTGATATTCAGGGTCCTTTTTGTGGGTGTTTTTCTGGCGTTTTCCCTTTTTTGTGTAAACCTATCATATTAGTATTTATGTAAGATTTACCAGTTTCTATGTAAGGGTCCATTTAGACCCGACAATTAATTGTTTAAATGTGCCGATTACACAGGCGCATTCGCAGTACAGCAATCACCCTGCGCTGGACCTTGTAGTACTAAGCCAGCGTTTACCCCATATGTGCTAATGAAGGAAATAGCGCCAGAAACGCGACAGAGGTTTAAAGCATTTTCTTGTGTGTGATGGTCATTTTTTGGTCCATACGATCTTCCTTTTTAAATCATGTTAAAATAAAGGTAGCTCCCATAGGACGAGCCGGACCCACTTTCCGCGCCTGGTCTTGTGTTTTCGAGCTCTGCTCCTTCCAGGGAATTGGTTGGTGAGAGGTATGGGATGTGGGATCCAAATTACCTAAAATAACAACTTCAATGTCATGGAGCATGAAAGTAATGATCTTAATTGCTTTATCTCAGGTGTGCACCTCGCTTACCTGCATAATTAGGGAATGATTACCGCAATTACCTGCGTTACTTCTCTAGAATTCAGTAACATTACATGTAGGACATATTACGTTTGGCCGGCCCGAGCGCTACTGTTTATACTAGTGTACCCCCACCCTCAGCACAAACAGCTGGGAGCCTCCCAAGTAGAGGGGTTTGCAGGGGGGTTGCATGTATGGGACTGGATACAGCTCTTTCTGGAATGCGGTCCCCGGGGTTGCACCACTACCTTGCCGATACTTGGCGACCATCTTCAGTCCGAAAGAATAGGAACTACTAATCTCTCTGATTTGTCTCATACTGTCTGTCATACTGCTGTCATTCAATGGCTGAGTGCTGCCTGTGATTGGCTGAGCGCTCAGCCAATGAGACGAGCATTTTCTGGGGGTTGGGGATTTTTCAATCCCCAGCCTACAGAGCACAGAAGAAGACTGCCATGTCGGAGAGAAGAGACGGACAGCTCTTCTAGGTGAGTATAATTTTTTCTTTCACTTTTCTTTACAGCTAGGGATGATTTTCAGGGAAGGGCTTATAATTTAAGCCCTTCCCTGATAATCATTGCTGTGGGGGTTGCCTGCAATCCACTGGTTTCAATGAGGCCGCAGCAGCGCCAACCCCATTGAAAGCAATGCGATACATCGTGGACTTCTGCCACAGCTGTCACAGTCCGCAATGTACCCCCTATGTTTTCAATGGGGCTGGCGGTGCTGCTACCGGCTCCATTGAAAACACTGAGTGATGTTGCAGAGTTTTTCTCTGTGCTGCGAGGCTTAAAACTAAAAATCGCAAATGAGTATGAAACCATTGAAAATCATTGGTTTCATAATCATCGCTCTCACATCGCAAGAAAAAATAATGTTAGCGGGTAGGCAACTTTATGCACCAATATAGGCTATGGGGATTAAACATGCACACCAAATCTGCTTGTTGCATGAGCATTTGCGGTGTACTGCATATTATGAGCATGACAAAAACACGTGTAGTACACAATGACAATACAACCGTGTGGGTGAGCCCAAGTCACCTAAAAAAACATCTCTAGTGTCATGGAGCATGAAATGAATCATCCTAACTGCTTTATCTCAGGTGTGCACCACTCTTACCTGCTTAATTAGGGAATGATTATAGCAATTACCTGTGTTACTTCTCCAGAGTACAATAACATTACATGTAGGACATATTACGTTTGGCTGGGCCTTAGCACTACTGTGTATACTAGTGTACCCCCACCCTAAACACAAACAGCTAGGAGCCGCCCTGGTAGAACGTAGAGGGGTTGCATGTATAGAATTGGATACAACTCCTTGTAGAGTGCGCCCCCCCCCCCAGAGAGATCAGCAGGTGGCATCCTCGCTACTTACCGTGTTTCTCCGAAAATATGACCAACCCTAAAATAAGCACTACCCAATCAGAGCCATCGCATTGGTTCATCAATGATTGCTCTATGAACTAATGCGATGGCTGCAATTGGTTCTTTAAGCGTTGCATTGATTAGCTGAACCATGGCGCTCAAGAACCAATCAAAGCCATCCCTTGCTGGAGGCGGGATTTAGAAACCACATTACCAGAAAGCAGAGACTTAACTTGAGGCTCCTCGGCCCCAATGCAAAACCTGTAACAGGGCCCCCAACTATAACGCTTTATCCATAGTACCGGGCTCTCTATATGGAGAAGAGAGGTCTTATGGGCTCCCCAATGCTCCTGGGCCCGGGTGCAACCGCATCCCCTACAGTTACACCAGTGCCAGGAAGCAATCTTCTGTCTGTGGTTGAGGACTGAAGCAAGAGTGTTGGAGCTCCAGGGACCAGCGGGAGGGACCAGGATGGCACCTGCTAGGTAAGTATGATAAGACTTGTCCAGAAAATAAGACACGGTACCTCGTTTGGGGCAATTAATATAAGACAGGGTCTTATTTTAAGGGAAACACGGTAGTTGATTTGACTGGGGGAAGAAACGGGCTACTGCAGGTGAATGTAGTATTACTTGGGGACCATATTCAGTTCATCAGAATGGGAGCCGCTAATATAGAGTCTCTCTCCGTTTTGTCTCATATAGGACTATGTGTCAGAACTCACCCATATGGATAGTCTCACAGGCCATAATGGGTCCATGTGGTGTCTGTCATATACACCCATGTAAATAGTTGCTCATTCGCATGGGTATATGCAATTTTAGTGTATGAAACTGATGTCACTTTTTTATACTGTCTCCTGGCTTCATGTATGAAAAAACGCAGTGCATACGAATGTAACATGTATATTCACTGCAATTTTTTCAGTGCTCCCATAGACTTTCATAGACGATTTTGTTCTGTGGATATGAACCAAAAGAGGACATCCTGCAATTTTTTTCCGTGTTCAAAGAAACACTTCTGAAAATAACATCACTTGATGCTCGCAAGCCATGTGACCCAAGAAGGTGATATAACAAAACTGACAAGAGGCCGTGGCGTTCAACCAAGTGCCACTGCCTTTTCAATAGCTGATTGTCCACAATCTTATTTAATCGCCAATTGGTGACTTTTTCTGAGGATTGGTCATCAGTAGTGGAGTTCTGGAAAACCTCTTTAAACCTTCAGGATACATACATGTGAATGAGCCCTTAGTGTCTCCAAAAACTCCTTTAGGTAGTTTAAGGTTGTTTCACATCTGGGTCAGAACCTCCATCCGAATGTTTTGTTGCAGATCCATCTGCAAATAAAGGAAAAAAGGGCAGCATGTAGCCTTTTGTCTTCCGTCCCGAAACTGGCCAGGTTGACAGAAAGTGGGTGTATACTATTATAGCCAAAGGGGTCCACCCAGCGCTGTTCTGTCCAGAGATTGAGCCATTCGACCGTGGGGCTTCCCCTTTTCCAGTGCCAGAGTGAAAGCATCCTTACAGATTAATAAAGATGCAATTTTTAGGGGTATGTCCAAAAAAGTGGTTTTCTAATAGAGGGGTACATTGTTCAGCACCCTCAACTATTTGCAGGATGCAGAGAAGCTACAAGGAATTTTGGAGGACCCGACGTGTCCATGCACTAGGTGTACAGTCTACTGATTTCAGCAGGTACTGCATAATGCTTTATTCAATCTGTGGTTGTCCGGCCGTGGAACTCAACATTGACATATTCCTTCCCTGTTTACAGCTGATCACTGGTACGAGTTGTGTAGTAACCCAGTACATCCATTCCTGGCATGAGAGAGGAGTGAGCCGAAATTGGAGCGAGCGTGAGAGAGAAGTAAGTGGACTTTTCCCAAGGCCCAGTGCAGAGGTACTCTTATCAATTGTTCACACTCGAGCATCCTGAAGTCTGGGACTGCCGGGTGGAGGTACTCTTCTTCAATTGTTCATGCCCAAGAGTCCTAAAGTCTAGGACCGCTGGGTGGATGTACGCATCTTCAATTGTTCACACACGGGCATCCTGAAGCCTGGGATCGCCATGTGGAGGTACTCCTAATCAAGTCTGTCTAAATGTCTGCACTTGGAAGATTGTCTACTTTACCTTGTACTGCTGAAGTTTTTTAAATAAAGTTGCTCCAGGCCCTGACCATTCCCAGGGACTTGAGGTACGTTATATCTGTCTACAGCTTATTTATTCTCTGCCAAAGGTCATTCCAGTGTGTATTGGAACGATGGCATCACCAGTGACAACTACTATCCCTATTCTACTATTTATTGGGCATCCCTCTCCTAGGGGTGTCCAGAAGAGGCCCAGCACTGCCCTGGCCACGGCTACATGCGTTCCTCTGAGAGGGAGCCTGGTAAGTGCTGCTGTGACAAGCCAGCATCTTACCCTCCCCCCTCCTCAACGTATGCCGTGTCCGGGCTCAATCTACGGGACGCTGCAGTTGGACCACATGTGATCAACTTTTTGCTCTTTTAATAGAAAAGAATTGTACATAGCGGACATACCCTTTAAAGTAATTAAAGGTTGGCAAGATGACCATACAACAATCAATTACTTGGTTGTTTAAAGGGTCAGTATAAATGTTTGGTTATACAAATCGCAATTTGTAAGAGTTCCAGAAGGTAAGACATATCATCATCACCTTAAAGTACTAACCTTGGTTGATCTGGATTTTTATGTGGCGCCTGGTTTCTAGTAAGATCAACCTTAGTCCTCCTCTATGACATCTAGGTGCCCTAGCAGGGCAAATGGACAGGGGGCTAACTAGTTGAAACAACACTTTTAATCAGATTTATCCACCTAAGTAAGTTGGGAAAACTAACTGTTATTAAAGGGCTTCTTATCTTTGAATAATCTATACTTCTTAGAAGGATTCTTTGGGATGAAGCTGATTAGAAAGTATTCCTCTTCTAGGACTTCCAGTGATCAGTTGTAATCTGTGGAGAAATGTGGCAGTAAGTGTTCAGTTTCTCTGCAGTGCCACCACAGGGGAAATTAAGTATTACATTGTGTCCATTCATATCAATGGCCTGTCTGTGTAATGCAGGGGAGGACAGATCCTCCAGAGCGAGGGACACTCTTTGTAACTGCTCTCCACTCTGGTCAAGAGATGAGAATCCATAACAGAGGACCCCTCTATTAGCTCAGAGTTCCTTAACAGGGTATGAAAAGTATGTTTTTTTTAAAGTATCTAACTCCTTTGATAAACTGTAAAGTGCCTTCAGCATTTCTGTGGCCCAGTACTCGGGTGTAGGTTGGTAGGTAAAGGCCACCATATTATCTTATTTGCTCCCTTGGAAACCCAACAAGTTGAGGTTGGCGTTCTGTAAAATGCAGCTACTAAGAGTTTACAACTTCAAAACATATCTTAAGAAATCTCTTATCTCTAATACAGAGGTCATGTGACACGATAATATACTTTCATCAGAGGATGAAATATGTATTATTAATATGGGAAATCACATTTAGAAATATGTTTTGACGTAGAGGTTAGAAATAAATGATGGGAGGAATTCTAAGAGCTCATTTCCAGGAATGGGTATTCCCGTCTTATAAAATGCTGACTGGGTCCGGCTTCACACGAGCGCGTATGCATGTGCATTGCGCCGATAATAGAAGCCATTGTTTTCAATGGGTTCACTCACACTATCGCTTTTGTGCGTGACATGCTCTATTTTTGTGCACGTTTGCGCACCAAAGGCACTATAGGAGCCTATGGGGGGCAGAAATGTGCGCAATCTACTGCATGAAATTGCGCAATGTACTGCACATTTTCATGGGGAAATCGATCGCACCCGGGACTAGTTAGATTTCTAGACTTTTCAATCACGGCGAAGGTGTGTCCCGCGCTGATGTGAACGTCCCCGGCAGCAAAGAAAGTACAGTTAACATCGTGACCTTCACAGCACCAAAAATTCATTCTATTGCGAGCGTATCTGCGCCTACATTCATGGGAAGGAGCCCTAAGGAGCGTATGCGGATTGCGTAATCCTTAGCACAATATATTTACGCTATTAGCAAGTCTTTATTGCGTGCTTATCCATGTATTTAACTGTACTTTTTCTGCACATGGGGCATGTAAATTTCGATGTAGCAGACAAACACGCCCCGATTTAAATGGCGATTTTTTTACCCAAGGAATTGCGCAACCAGTTGCGTATTGTATGCGCATTTTCGCACCCCCCATAGACACCGATAGGTACAAAAATTTAGCATGCGGCAAAATGCAAGCGCAAAAAGAGCAAATGGGGAATGAACCCGTTGAAATCAATGGGTTCTCTTCTCTGCATATTGTGCTCACAGATTTTGCGTACGTACAAATGCTAGCGAATACGCTTGTGTGAAGCCGCCCTCGGGGCTCTTTTACATGGAACAATTATGGCTCAGATTCTTGCTGGATGGTGGGAATGTGAATGATGATCATTCAGTGGAAATGTTTGCAGCAACTGGATGACGAATGATAATTTGTTCACGTCTCGTAGGTGCGATTATCTCTGGGATGGCTGTTGGGCATCTGCGTCTGACAATAGTCCCGTGTAAAATGACCATATGCTTTCAGTTTATGATTGGTGGAGATTCCATTATGCTTCGGAACCCTTTAATATCCTAGGCGTCAAATTTGATTGACAGCTTGACGTCACCCATTAACCGTGAGTAATGGGGACGGCCCGCTTGACAGATGCACAGCACTGGGAGTTGAATCTAAGAAAAGTCTGTGCAAGCAAAGGGTGCTCACAAGGGTGAGTCAATAAACGAAAAGTGGCAATACAGTCAGTGGGGCAGCGGATATGGAGCTATACAGCCGGCCCGCTGACTCTACAATATGACAAGTCCCCTTTAAAAATACACATTTTTGTGGTATAGTTTCCAGTAAGCTCTTATGTTACCATGTTTAACAGATACCTGCTCATTAAAAGAAGTGCAGGACTGGAATGGTCTTGGCAGCATCTTTATTTAAACTCTTGAAGATAAATGGCCTCTTGTAAGATAATTTGCTAATGCATGCTAAGACACGTGAAAAAACAGTAGGTGTGGACTAATGTGTCATGAAATGCAGATGTAATGTACGTTGCATTCTTCCCAGAAAAGGGTTTTCTTTAAACAATTTTAGCTGCATGTTGTCTCTGTTACGTTGGGATGGGATGGCTCCGACAGCTGAGTTGGAGGCGTCTACTTCCACAACGAAAGGTAGTTCAGGGTTTGGGTGGGTGAATACCGGTGCAGAGGTAAAACAAGACTTCAGTTTCTGAGTGGCTACCTGTGCCTCTGGAGACCAATCAAAGGTCTTGGATTTCTTTGTGAGCATAGTGATTGGGAGGATGGCCTTAGGGAAATTCTTGATAAATTTTATATAAAAGTTTGCAAAACCTACGAAGTGTTGAACATCTTTCAGATTTCTCAGGGTAGGCCAATTTACCACAGCTTCAATTTTTCTAGGATCCATACTCAGTCCCTCAGGGGAGATGATGTACCCCAGAAACTCAATACTGACTTTTCGCATTTTTCGAATTTGATGTAAAGATGATTTTTTGAAGATGATCTAGAACTTCCTGGACATTTTTCAGATGATCTTCCAAATTATTGGAAAAAATAAGAATGTCATCAAGGTAGACCATCATAAATTAATCTAAAAACGTTCCGGAAGATGTCGTTGATGAAACGCTGGTAGGTGGCGGGGCATTACAGAGACCAAAAGGCATAACTAGATATTCAAAATGTCCCTATCTTGTTCGGAAAGCAGTTTTCCACTCGTCCCCAGGACAAATCCATATGAGGTTGTAGGCGCCTCTCAAATCAAGTTTGGTGAAATTTTTTGCCAAACGAAGTCTTTCCAACCATTCTGGAATCAAAGGGAGAGGGTGACGATTCTTGATTGTGATTTTATTCAGTAATTGATGCATTGCTTTAATTGATGCATGGCTGCAACGTAGAGTCCTTCTTCTCCATGAGGAACAGAGGTGTACCAGTGGGAGAAGACAAGGCTCTAATGCAACTTTTCTTTAAATTCTTGTCCAAGTATTCTCTTAGGGCCACTAATTCAGCATATCTCATAAGATTCTGTGAAGCAGACTGTTTAAGGCTGTTTAAGGAAGTTTTTTACCTCCATTTTTTGCACATTTTCCCCGTTTGGTCATTCATTTTGGGGTACCCTTATCTGCTGCTATCCTGCCTATCAAGGATCATTGGAGGACCTAAGCACGTATTACAAGCTTGCCAGGATCTCCGTTGCGAGCGGGCACCTGCTCTCTGAGGAGTCCCTCAGCAGGAATAGTGTAGTCAGTGGGAAGCCAGAGTCATACATGGGGCAGCAGGTACAGCAACCCAGCAGGCAGATACATAGTCAATGGGAAGCCAGGGAAGGAACCAAGACCAAGTTCAGCAAGGAGAAAGAGCTCACTGGGAAGAGTCCTCGCCTAGGACACAGGAACTTAAAGGGGTTGTCCCGCGCCGAAACAGGGTTTTTTTTTTTTTCAATAGCCCCCCCGTTCGGCGCGAGACAAACCCGATGCAGGGATAAAAAAAACAAAAACAGATAGTACTTACCCGAATCCCCGCACTCCGGTGACTTCTTACTTACCTTGCGAAGATGGCCGCCGGGATCTTCACCCACGGTGGACCGCAGGTCTTCTGTGCGTTCCATTGCCGATTCCAGCCTCATGATTGGCTGGAATCGGCACACGTGACGGGGCGGAGCTACGCAATGACGCGTAGAAGGGGGCGGAGCCAGAACTCAGCTGCTGCCGAGACCCAAGAGAAGGGAGAAGACCGGACTGCGCAAGCGCGTCTAATTGGGCGATTAGACGCTGAAAATTAGACGGCACCATGGAGACGGGGACGCCAGCAACGGAACAGGTAAGTGAATAACTTCTGTATGGCTCATAATTAATGCACAATGTACATTACAAAGTGCATTAATATGGCCATACAGAAGTGTATAGACCCACTTTGTTTCACGGGACAACCCCTTTAAGGGTTCTATTCTATTCTAGCAGTATGTACTGATTGCAATGCAATAGGACTGCCTGCATTAAAATAATAAACTGAGATATACTTACCCCGACGTGGCTGCGGGGATCCAGAGCTGTGGACCTGGTGATTGTTGTAACAGAGGATGTCACAGGAAAGCAGTTTCCAAACTCCAGGCATTATGATGACGCTAGGATAACAGTGCCAATGCCAGGATGAGATGGCGCTGCAGCCTATCATCTGGTACAATCACTGGGACCACAGCGGGGCTGGATACTGGCCACCATAAATTGGCAAGTATATCTCAGGTGATTATTTTAATGCAGGCACCCTTTAAACATTTACAAATTTGTATATAACAATATGCAAAGTATCACTGAATGTGGTGAACTTACTACTTGTGGGATGCATTATTCTGCAGGTATATAATGTATACAGTAACTCGATACATAGCATATTCCATATAAAGCTAAATAGTGCCATAGAGTATACAGATAACTAGAGTATATGGACATGCATTGAATGCTCACTTTAGTAGAGCCCCATCTCTCTTGTGATTAGAGCTGCCCTGCGGGGAAATTAGAGCCTAACCCCGGAGTTTAGCATCAAATCACCTGACAAGTTTTCCGTGGATCAGTTTTAGTGTAAAGCTATGTTCACATGTAGCGGAAATGCTGCAGAAAATTCCATGTCAAATTCTGCCACATTTCTCCATACATAGCTGCAGAGCTCCCCCTCCATCAAATCTCCTGTCAGATCGCACTACGATGCAATACTATGGTATTACAGCATACTGCAGAAGCTGTAGGAGCGATATAAAGGTATCTTGTCATTTTTGCTGTAGTATGTAAACCGTAGAAACAATGACCCCCCCCCCAAAAAAAAAATTGCATAAGTGTGTTGTTTTTTTTTCCATTTCACTCCAATTGTTGAAAGGCTTTTCAGTCCATTATATGGTACATTATATAGTACCATTGAAAAATACAACTCGGACATCTATGTCGATAGTTAAATGAAAGAGTTATGATTTTTTAAAGTGGGGAGGAAAAAACAAAGATGGAAGAAAAAATGGGGGGGGGGCGGTCCTTAAGGGGTTAAAGACAATTTCCATGTTCACATACGGCGACTGTTTATCTTTTTAGTTACTGCAAAGGTTATAGAGAACAGAATATGGCAGTTCCACCTGGGTAAGTGTTGCTCACAGTGTACAAAGCATCATTACACGTGACGGGAATGTCACCACTTACTGACAACATTCTTATTCTTGGCTTGTCGGGGAAAAATACTATTTCCATAATGAGTTTTTAATACAAGTAAACACTCGGTGAGAAGAGATACTTTACAGGTAATGATAATCTGTTTACTCACGATGAAGAAACATTTAAGAGCCATAATGGGAGAATAGTTTATGGTTACATGGTATGTGGATGGCTGTTTGTGAAGGGATTGTATATCAGAATGGTGGGAGGGATACAATGATGACCAAATATGGCAGAAACAATATCTGTTCTATATATAGGACCAGAACTCAAGCGTTCCATCCCATCTCCGACAATTCGGAAACATTTGAATGCATAGAAGCAGCAAGTAAATTGTACTACAAGTTCGTATCAATGGTCATTTCTGAATGGGGGACTTTTACTATTGATGACCTAACTTCAGAATAAGTCATCAATAGATGATCCATGGAAACTAAGCTGGTATCTCGGCGCAACCCTCCAATGAAAGGAGTGAGACAATAGGATGAAATATTCAACTTATCTTTTGTTTCGTGAACTAAAAGCCAGCAAAAGATAAGTGTGAACCTGTTCTTCAGTCATACTGGGAGAAACATCACTGTAGAGATATCGACCTAAAAGTGCTGGTGACACCAGGAGCGGAGAGGACTAGGGCTGAGACACCAGGAACGTAGAACACTAGTGCTGTGACACCAGGAACATAGAATACCAGTGTTGGAGACACCAGGAATGTAGAAGGCCAGGGCTGTGACAACCAGGAACGTAGAAGACCAGTGCTGGTGACACCAGGAACGTAGAAGACCAGGGTTGTGACACCAGGTGCGGAGAGGACGAAGGCTGTGACACCAGAAACGTAGAAGACCAGTGCTGTTGACACCAGGAATGTAGAAGACCAGTTTTGGTGACACCAGGAACGTAGAAGACCAGTGTCGGTGGCACCAGGAATGTAGGAGACCAGGTCTGTAACACCAGGAATGCAGAAGACCAGGGCTGTGACACCAAGAGTGGAGAGGACCAGGGCTGTGACACCAGGAGCGGAGAGGACCAGTGCTGGTGACACTAGGAGAAGCAGAAGCCCACTTTTGCCTTGAAACGCATAGCTTTTGCTGGCTTTTAGTTCAATAAATAAAAGAGTTGGATAAAGTTGGATATTTAATTCGATTGTCTCATGACTTTCATTGCAGAGTTATGCCAAGATACCAGCTTTGTTTCCTCATATCTACTTCAGTCACCATTGGTGGGCTTACCTGGCTGGCAGCACCTCCAACACCTACCTTCTAAAACCCTCCTCAAAGCTGTTTGAGTTCTGGTTACACACCTAGGACTCAAGCTATTGACACTTATTTTAGTTTGCTCCATCCCCTTCCTTTATGCCTTATCAATAGATGACCGGCAAGGATCCCTGCTGATCCGTTGATTTCTGGGCCTGCTGTTAGTGCAGGCAACACTGGAAGCAGATAGCGTTGTCAACATTGCAGTGGATCAGTTTGGTACTACAGCCACAGCTCACATTGAATTGGGGCAGCAAGTCTGGGGATCAACTGATTGTCAGAAATTCTAAGCAATAGACTCAGATGAAGGACACTTCAGGTAGAGAGTACAGGTAAGGGGGACAGGAGTATGATATATGGCAGAAAATTGAAAAAAAAAAGCCTAATATTAGCAAATATATGCATATGAGGTGGACTCTTCCATGGTCCGGGCAATAGGCTTTAACATTTGCTTTGTCAGAGCTGCCAACCTTTACCTGAAGGGTGGATGGTCTACGGACAGTGATGAGAGATAAACCTATCTGCAGATCAATTGTGCATGAAGTCCTCAATGACTGTTTTTGACTTTTCCACCGCCTTGGTTTTTAGTTGCCCTCACTTTCTCCGGTGTGCACAGCTGCAAAGATCTCAGGGCTAATAATTTGACATCCTACTTCTGAGTTACCCTTTGCTGTACTTCACATTTCACAACACGATGGGGCTTAAGAGTGTTTCTATTAGGTGAAGACAACACATGAGTGTTCAAAAATTTACTACTACTGGGTCAGGTTGTTTCAATGAGGTAAATGGATGAAGGGTAGTGTAATTAGGAAAGCTGCTTGTAGTTTGGTCCACTACTCTGTCATTTTCACTGCTCAATTATACTGTGCATTTCCATGCTGACAACCATGGGCTTCCAGCAGCCTATATTCTCTAGATGATAACCAGTATTGATCACCATTATACATGAGCACATCCTTAAAAGTGCTTTTCGCCATTGATTTTCCAAAGTGTAAATGTGAATCTCCAACTTGGTGAATTGATTCTATCATCTCTAATGACAAAATTAGCCATTTTACAAGGTAGTCATCTTAGCTGCATGGATTTTTGTTAATTCTGTCCCTAAAATATATAGTCATATGTCTACTTTCAATTGGTTGTATGGACCATAGATTTGGTCTTTGTGAAACGAGGTCTCCACGTTATCCTACTCTATGTACCAGAGGCGTAACTTGAAGCTTCTGGGCCCCATGACAAAATCTGTAACAGGGCCCCCAACTATAATGCTTTATTCATAGTACTAGGATTGCTATATGGAGAAGAGAGGCCTTATGGGCCCCCCAAGGCTCTTGGGCCCTGGTGCAACCGCATCTCCTACATCCTCTATAGTTACGCCCATGCTAGGTATAGTATGTAAGCAATATGCAACACTCTAGTTTAATAGATCATGTGTCTATCTTCTATACTCATTGTCCTATTGTGGCAATAACATGATCAAACTACCAGTTCCTAACATTAATCTGATTCTCATATGATTGAACCATCACACCT
This sequence comes from Eleutherodactylus coqui, assembly GCF_035609145.1. Taxonomy (NCBI): domain Eukaryota; kingdom Metazoa; phylum Chordata; class Amphibia; order Anura; family Eleutherodactylidae; genus Eleutherodactylus; species Eleutherodactylus coqui. Next base: position 306,459,378 of record NC_089838.1, on the reverse strand, counting down.
ATCCTAGAAGCCATCTCTCAACCTATCATTGTCCACCTGTCATCTCATTTCATTACGCCTGTTTGCCTCAAAGCTCCCTGAACAGCATGTCCACCTTGAACTATCCTCCCATCTGTCATTTAACTCACTCTTCAACCAGCTACGATTTGGCTTCCAATCCCAGTAATCTACTAAAACCTCCCTCGTCAAAGTCACTATTGGTCTACTAACTGTCAAACTTCGTGATACTTTGCTGTCCTTCTTCTCAGTCTGTCCTCTGCTTTTGACACAATTGACCATTTCCTCCTCTTATCCTTGGTATCACAGACTTGCCCTTCTCTTGGATCTCTCCATAACTTACCAACTGAATCTTTAGTATCTCCCACAAGCACACCACCACATCACCTCTCCTACTTTCTCTGTTAGTGTCTCTCAAGGCTCTAACATAGGATCCCTACTCTTCTCCATGTATACCTTTTGGCTTAGAACACCTCATAGAATCCTATGGCTTTCAGTGCCGCATTTATGCTGATAATGCTCAAATTTATCTCTCTGGCCCAAATGTTACCACTCAGCTATCCAGAATCCTGGAGTGTCTATCAGCTATATCCTTCTTCACCTCCCACACTCTAAAACCCAACATGGATAAAACTGAATTCTTCATCTTTCCCTCATCTCACTCAACCACCTCGCCAGACCTATGAATCACAGTTAATGTCTCCACATTTTCCCCAGTCTCATAAATCCACTGCCTTGGGGTAATATTTGATTTCACCCTGTTCTTCAAACTGCACATCCAAGCCTTCACCACCGCCTGCTGGCTGCAATTCAAAAACATTTCTAGAATATGCTCTTTCCTCAGTTTCCCTCATCATCTGTCATCTAGACTACTGCCACATCCTACTCTGTGGCCTCCCATCCAACACTCTTGGGCCCCTCTTGATAATTCACTTCTCCCCTCATTACTCTCCAGCCTCTATGTTTAGCCAATCCCTTTACTGGCTACCCATCATCCAGAAGTTTCAGAGCAAAATATTAACAATGACACATAAGGTCGTCACAACATGTCCCCTTCATATATTTTTGCCCTAATCTACAGATTCCTCCCCATATATAATTTCCAGTGCATAACCTGTCCCCACCATACATCTCTGACCTGATCTCCCATTACCTGCCCACAACTAATCTCCAGTACACAACTTGTCCGCACCACCCCTCTCTGACCCAATCTCCTGATACCTCTCCACACATAATCTCCGATCCTCATGAGATCTTCTCTGCTCTCCTCTAGTGCTCTGCTCACATAATGGGCTCCAAGATTTCTCCTGTGTGTCCCATGTACTCTGGAACTCTCTACCCCAAATACTCAGACTCTCTTTCCACCTTCAAAAGGAACCTAGAAACCCACCTCTACAACCTACAGTAACCCTGTACTGCCATACAAGCAGCTTCTACCCTCACCAACTCTCTCCTTCTTCCTTCCTTGTAGACCAGTGTTTCCCAACTCCAGTCCTCACGACCCCCAACAGGTCATGATTTGAAGATTTCCTGTAGAGAGAACACCTGTGGCAATGCCTGAGGCAATGACCATAATTACATCACCTGTGCAACACTGAGGAAATCCTGAGAACCTGACCTGTTGGGGGTCAGGAGGCCTGGAGCTGGGAAGGTCTGTTGTAGACTGTAAGCCCTTGCAGGTATGGTCCTCTCCCTCTGTACCAGATTGTCGATCATTTATTCATATTTCTTCTTGCTTTTTTTTTATTATTAAACCCCTTGAGTGGTGGGTTTCCTACCACCCTGTCGTGCCCACCAGGGCAGGTTTTTTAAAATGGTCTAATCATTGAATTTCAACTAATTTTGCAGTTGCGTTTCAAGAGCCATAACTTTTTCATTTTTCCATTGACATGGCCATATAAGGGCTTGCTTTTTGCGGGACAAGTTGTGATTTTTTAAACAGGGGGGGGGGGGGGGAAAGAAATGGGGAAAAAAGAAAAAAAGGGGCCATATCATTAAGGGGTTAAATAATGTATTAACTTCCTTCTCTGGGTCATTACGACGCATGGATACCACATGTGTGATTGTATTTTTGATTTTTTTACAAAGTAAAGGGAGACAAGTGTTTTTATAATTTTTGTAATCATTTTTTTACTTTTTTTTTTGTCCCTTTAGGGGACTTCCACAGGGACCCATCAGGACCCCTGATCACATTCCGGGGGTCTGATGGTGACAGCCCTTTACATGCTGCAGTGACAGCCCTTTACATGCTGCAGTCACATAGACTGCAGCATGTAAAGAGTTAACACAGCAGAGATCGGAGATTTTCTCTGATCTCTGCTGTAAGAGCTGGTACCTAGCTGTCCTCTGACAGCTAACAACCAGCTCTCCCTGCCACAGAGACCATCAGCTTGCTTCTGATAAGCCGACGGTCTCTATGGCAACCTGTAAACAAACCAGTGCAGGAGATTGCCGGCATATCGGCAATATCTTCTGCTGGTTTTTCAAAGCCCTTGCTTTGTTCTCTGTGGGTCTGTGCAGGCAGAGCACAGTGTCACAGCTTGTGGCATTGTGCTCTGCAGCTCCCATAGTGATACATAGCCCAGAAATCTTCCGGGCTATGTTGCTATGAGCAGTGGAGCTCGTCCCGGAAAATTTCCGGGCGTGCCACTCAAGGGGTTAATGTACTTAAACCTCTTTCATGTGTACAGCGCCCTGGGATAAATGCTGCACTAAATTAAATAATGCATAATAATGATTTTTGTGAATTACCAGCATGTAATATAGGATTTATGCAGTATTACAGCAGGCTTCCGATTCTCAGCACATAATTCACAGTTTGTCATTCTGTGGTTTTTAAGAAAAAGGGAACATGATGTCATTTTGCAAGAACATTTTGCTCTAGTAGCATAATGTCACCGAGTCGGCCACCAAACAGAAGCCGTGTCTGGTTCTCGCTGCCAAACCGCACGTGTTTGCTTACCAGGCAGTTTTGGCTAAGTGTACTACAGTTCCTTCTTGCTCCCAAGACATGTGACAGACACCACGACACCATAACCTTTCTTTTCTTTCCTGTTTTGAAATGTCAGCCTGAGTGAATGAAGTGGATTTACATGTCTGGTTTAAAAAAAAATAAATTAAAATCTAAAAAAAAAAAGATGCAATGCCGAAATTAGAAACCCTCTTACCTTTTTTAGCCATATACTATACGGTAATGGTGCTCTTTGAAACTCTTAAAGGAGACATGAAACAAAGAAAGACTAAAAAAGGACTTGTTTACCATTCAGCAAGGCTGCCGAGATACTAAAAAATATAGTATTACACAGTGCTAGCCTTAGGTTAGGTGGTACCCTGTGCAAAATGTTTTTGGCGTCCCCCCCCCTCATCATACAAAAAAATATATATATATATGTGTGTATATATATATATATATATATATATATATATATATATATATACTATATATATATATATATATATATATATATATATATATTGTTCTGATAGGCAGGCTGCCTGTATTTTGATTGTGTAGAAAGCAGGAATATAAGCAGCACACCAGAACAGCTCAGTGAATAAATACTGTACCAGAACCAAGCTCAGTGCATGAATACAGCACCATAACCAAGCTCATAACATTAATACTATACCATAACCAAGCTTATAACATAAATACAGCACCAGAACCAAGCTCTGTACATAGATACAATACTAGAACCAAGGTTGATACATAAATACAGAACCAGAACCAAGCTGATAATATAAATACAGTACCAGAGCTAAGCAATTATGTTGCAGGGGCACTGATATTTCTAGTATCGGCACATCAGAACACCAGAGGGGAGAAGACAGAGCCAAGAGGAGGATTCATGTAGCTCCACAAGCTGCATGGAGGAAGAAGAGCTTCTGGCCAAGTGGACCTAAGAGGGGGGAGGGGGGGGGGGTTACTTGTTCCCTGCCTACATCCACCTGGCACCCTATATGACTGCATGGTTTGAACGTACCTAAGGTGGGCCATAGTACAGTATTATAGAATGCTGGAAGAGCCCCTCCATTCATTTTCACTAGTAGATGACTGAGATGTGGTGCCTATATAAACAGGTGGTGCTTTACTGCCTCGTCTTCCATTGCAGAAAAAGGAGAAGGTTACTGCTGCAGCAAGATACCTCCCAGCAGATCTGAGGTACAGACAGCTGTGTTCACATGGGATGCACCTAAAGATGCAGAAAGTTCAGCAGCAAAGGGCTGCTTCAGACAAGCGTATTCGCATATACACATGCTTCAGTGCAATGTATTTGCGGAGTCAACGCCTGCGCATAGAATTGTACTTTGTTGCGCATGCAGGACCTGTTAATATGTGACACTCTCCCGCCCTGATTTAAAAGGCTATTTAGCCTAATGAGGTCCAGATGTGTTTTTCTGTCTGCGGTTTGGTGCAGCACATTGCGCATGTACTTGCGCATTGTGCTTCCATTTGCGCACCTCCTGTAGACTTCCATGGGGCCCCTTTGTGTGCAAAAATGCAGGAAAATAGAGCAGGATGAAACTGAAAGGGAGGAGACACAGATTAGATATTAGACAGTGAGGGTGATCAATGAGTGGAACAGGTTACCACTGTAGGCGGTGAGTTCTCCTTCAATGGAAGTGTTCAAACAAAGGCTGGACAAATATCTGTCTGAGATGATTTAGTGAATCCTGCACTGAGCAGGGGGTTGGACCTGATGACCCTGGAGGTCCCTTCTAACTCTACAATGCAAAAAAATACCAAAAGGTCCTATTTTTTTTGTGTGCAACCGAGATGCGAACACACGGAAAAAAAAATCAAAGAACCTATTGGCATCAATGGGTTCTATTCTCTGCATATATTTTGCATGATCCCAAAAACGCACACAAATACATTCATCTGAAGCTGCCCAAAATCTCAACTTCAATGGTTTTGTTTTCACTACTGGTATTCTCTCGCGTTAGTACACTCGTGAGAAAAGATAGGGCAGGAGCTGTCTTCCCGCTTAAATTTTTTTTTCTTGGAATAGTCTGAAAAAAAAACCCCTGGTTTATATGCTCCATAGCGGCGAGCATATTGGCGTATGCGCCAATGTGTTTTTGCCCTTAGGTGCTCCTTGCAGAAATATTCTGCAATTGTGAAAGGTCCCGAACTTTATGTAATCAAAAAACAATCTTGTAGGATATCTGGTGCTAAGAAGCATTCCCTACAAGTGGCCCATAAGAGCAGTTACCTCCTAGGTTGCCTTGTTACGTATATTACAATATAACTTTAATGAGTTGAGATAAACCAAATGATTAAAAACACAAGCGGTATGCGTACTGTGGTTGGTTATCAGTGTGGACCAATACTCTCACTATCTACACCAACCACCGTGTTTCCCACAAAATAAGACCCTGTCTTATATTATTTTTTGCCTCGAAAGAGAGATGGGGTCTTATTTTCAGGGGAGGTCTTATACTTACCTAGCAGGCGCCATCCAGGTCCCTCCCACTGGTCTCTGCAGTTTCAGCAGGCTTCCTGGCAGTTCTCAGCACCAAGAGAAGATCGCTTGCTGGTAACAGGGTTTGTAAACCCCGCCTCCAACAAGCGATTGCTCTCATTTATTCTTGAGCTTCACGGCTCAACCAATCACAGTAATCGCTTTTTTTCCCCTTTGTAGTGTAGCTAGGGCTTATTTTTGGGGTAGGGCTTATATTTCAAGCCCTCCCCCAAAAATTCGGAGTAGGTCTCATTTTCAGGGAAACATGGTTCTAGTGACTCTGCTGATGTGGCCCTCCATAAAAATCAGATTGTCACCCCTGTTGTAGACAATATACTGTAGCAGCAGCCCTGGAATACAGTATCTAAGGTGTTTATAGGGTACTAGAAATAAGTAGTGTCACCATTTGTTAGCTAGTGTTGATAGGCAATTTGTCAACTAATATGTTTCCATGCATCTGGATCAGGGGGATCTTAGATTGATTTACTTCTAGTGAATATGTAAAGTTTATGCATACACAACATTTAGGACATGAGGATAGATCATCCACAGAAAAGTTAGCCGAAGTTTCAGGAAACCCCTTAAAAGGGCTTGTACCAGAGGATCAAGTTATCCTCTATCCACAGGATATCCATTGGCTAGGGAATAACTTGCTGACCGGTGGGGGTCTCACTGCTGAGATCCCCGCCGATCTGGAGAACGGGACTCCCGTGTCTGGCTCTCTTGTCACTGCGGGGGTCGCTTATCCCTCCCACACAGTGACATCACTCTGAATGGAGCGCTGGCTAAGCATGCGCTGTTAATGTTCCTTTCATTTCAATGACAGACATACCCGAGCAGGTGCCACTTGGGTACTCGGCAGTCCCATTGAAAGTGAATGGAACGCCGCTGTGCTTGTGCGACCAACGTTTCATTCAGTCTCTTCCTCAAGAGGTCACCAAAAACTGCTATTTAGAGAAAGATCTGCCATTCAGAAGAATGGAAATCAGGAGGGTGTCAATAACCATGGGAAAGGGAAGCGGAGTGAGAATGTCGCCGACCCCAGCCAGAGGCCACGTCATTGGTTCACGGTGGCAAATGTCAAATTTTATGTTTGACACATACACTGAACATAGCTCCTAGACATGAAATGATCCCAGCCTTCGACATTTCCATATGTCAGGCGACGGGCGTGTGCAACGCATTCCTACTGCTACCTGTACCTTCAAGCTATACAAGTCCCAACAGCAGCTTCCCGTAAACTGTTATGTAAGTTATCTGGATCCAGGCGGAAGAAGAATGTGATTCGGTTCCAATGTTGGATATCAAGGACATGTCCCTCCAGGCTTATACACGACTCCAAGTACTTTCTAGAATGTTTTGTACAGATGGAAGAAGACTCCGGTGTCTTCTTACAAAGCAAATGCTTACCGGCTACACTGGAGCTCAGCGCCAAATCCTTTAACCATCAACCTTTATTCTGTGGATTAGAAGAGACCGTATTATATCGAAGAGTAAAGTGTAACTTTTATTGACCTTGTAATGAGCTTATATGTTGATATGGAGTCCGGAGACTTGTATTATATGTCAGAGAGAGCGCAGAATACATTCTGTAACAAAGGAGTGCAAACACTAGCTTTTCAACTTCTATGGAGCTGAACGAACCGGTCAGCTGCACCAAATAAATCTGCAGGTTGCCTGTCTCTGCTCTTGGGTGTACCCTGCCACTGGGATAATACAGAGTTCAATTAAAGGGATTCTCCAGGATAAAATCGGTATATTAATTATATTAACCTCTTAGTGACAGCTAATATGCCTTTTTACTAACCTCACTAGGTAAAGTCACCTGTCGCAAGCACTAAGTCATGTTTTTACTCATTTTACCAACCTTGGAAGGATAAGTTGACCTTGAGTCAGCTACCTGAACCACACAGGGATTAAACCTGCAACCTTTAGGTTATGAGCTTAGACCTGCATTTCCGCTGCTCTAACACTCTGCACCACATGAGGCTAATAACTATACTAATAACCTGCATATACATCTTTATAAGGCAATGACTTAGCTGACCACTGACAGCCAGTATCTTGCTCTAACAGCAGAGAAACTTCAGATCCTGGCAGTTTAATCCCTTGCAAGCCACAATCAATAGCAGCTGCAGCATGTACACAGATGACAGCTGAGTGCTGCCTCTGATTGGTCACAGTGCTCAGGCAATGAGAGGCAGCCCTTCAGAGCAGTACAGGGAAAAGACCCGGCTGGACGTGCCTGAGTCCCGGCAGCTGGGGAGAGGTGAGTATATATTTTTGTTATTTTTTAGACATTCTAGGGATGATTTTTCAGGGAAGGGCTTAGATTTAAAGCCCTTCCCTGAAAAATCGCTGCAGGGGCTGCCAGCATCTCACTGCTTTCAATGGAGCCGGCTGTAGCGCTGACGCTATTGAATTCAATGGGATAGCATTGTGGTGTGACAGCTGTGGCAGAGGATTTCTTCATCCCCGCGGGCAGTCCCCTTGACAATGCTGTCACAGTGTTCAGTGATGAGTGGACTACCCGTGGAGATGAAGAAATTCTCTGCCACAGCTGTAGCAGAAGACTGCGATGTTCTCTGTATGTCAATAGGGCCACCGCTGCTGCCACCAGCCCCATTGACCAAAGGTGAAACCTCTGGATGTGACAGCATCCAGGAGTTTCACATCCAAGAAATCCTCTGCTGCAGCTGTCACAGCCGCAGCAGGAGATAGCGGGCAGCACACTTTATGTGAGCATAAACACAGCCAAGTGCGTTTTTTTCTGCGTGACGCCCGCTTCGGTCACACAAATTTTTGTGCGTTTGTGTTCTGCGCACAAAAATTTGCACCTAAAATCTCCTGTCTGACTGAGCCCTGAGGGCTCCTGCTCACTTGCGTTTTTCTTGTGCGCTTTTTATGCGATATCGCTGCGTTTTTTTCACACGATTGTCAATGTATCTTTCTAATGTTAAAAACGCATCGCACAAAAATTGCAAAGCAGAAACTTGCGATGTGTTTTTAACATTAGAAAGTCCCGTTGGCAATCGTGTCAAAAAAACCCAGCGATATCGTATGAAAAAAACGTGCAAGAAAAACGCAAGTGTGCAGGAGCCCTTAAATGGAAAAAATACCAAAGAAAATGTAAAAAAAAGCAACACCTGATACGTATAACCACGTTTATAACGACCCAGACAATGAAAATATTTTGTTATTTATCGCACATGGTTAATTCCATAAAAATGCAATAAAAAATAATCCAAAAGTCACATGTACCAATTAAAACTATAACTTTTCCCTAAAAAAAAAAGCCCTCACAGAGCTCTGTTGCCAAAAAAATTAAAATGCTATCGATCTTCTAAGATGGCGATGCAGATTCCATTTGTTTTTCTTTAAAAACAAGTTTTTGTTGTGCAAAAGTAGTAAAAAATAAAATGTATGTAAACTTGGTATCACAGTCAGGGTGGACGCTCACTGGCGTTTTTTTCTTCACAGCGCTGCGAGAGTAAGATATAGCTATTCATGAATGAATAGCTAAGGGCTATGTGTCATTGGCTGAGTGCTCAGCCAACAGCTAAGCAGTAGCTGCTATTGGCTGAGCCCTCAGCCAATCTGCAGAGCCCTTTCAGGAGGCGGGGATTTTTAAATTCACGACTGCTGAATGAGCTTAATAGCAGTGCCGGGGAGCCAGCAGGAGGACGCGTCTGAGCGCCGGAGAGGTGAGTAAATTTTTTTAAAAATTTTTTACACACTTTTTGCTGATTATCGGGGAAGAGCTTATATTTGAAGCCCTTCCCCAATAATCATTCCGCGGGGCTTGACAAAGCAGTGCTTTCAATGGGATCGGCAGCAGTCCCCGCGGGGATGAAGGAAACTCCTGACACAGCTGTCACAGCTGTGGCAGAAGTCCACAGCATTCTCCCTATGTTTTTAATGGGGCTAGCGCTGCTGCCGCTGGCCCCATTGAAAGCACTAGCGATATGCCAGTTCTATACCAGCCTCTTTTTTGCGCTGCGAGGCGAGAGTTTTCTCGTGCTCTCGCAGCGCAAGAAAGAAAATATTGCTAGTGAGTGTCCACCCTAAGGGCTCCAACCCACTTGCGTTTTTTTTTACGCATTATAGCTTGCCTTTTTTTCATGCCATATGGGCTCCTGCACACTTGCGTTTTTTTCACGCGTTATAGCTGCCTTTTTTCATGCTATATTGCTGCTTTTTTTTCACGCGATTGTCAATGGGACTTTCTAATGTTAAAAACGCTTTGCAAGTTGGTGCGTTTTTAACATTAGAGAGTCCCATTGACAATTGCATGAAAAAAAGCAGCAATATAGATGAAAAAAAGGCAAGGTATAACACGTGAAAAAAACGCAAGTGTGCAGGAGCCCATATGGCATGAAAAAAAAGCAAGCTATAACGCGTGAAAAATAACGCAAGTGGGTTGGAGCCCTGAGGGTGCGTTCAGACGAGCGTGTTTTGGTGCGTACTTAGATGCGTACATACGTCCGCACCTAGGTACGAGCAAAAGCACGTGTGAACACAGCTGTATGCTTGTTGTCAATGGAGCTGCTGTCGGCTCCATTGAAAACAATGCTCTGCTGGTCCCCTGCATTCTTTTCCAGGGAAGGGCTTTACATATAAGCCCTTCCCTGAAAAAGAAACATTTTAGTGCAAAACAAAAAAAGAATTAAAAAAACTTACCTCTCTCCCGCTTCTGTGACCCCCGCGGGCATGGAGAACACATCTGCCGCATGCGGCAGATGTATCCTTCACCCCCGCTAGTTAAAAGAATTCCCTGCTGCTACATCTGCCACATCTGTGGCCGATGCAGCAAAAGGAATTCTTCAATTCTCAACCGCAGCTGTCACACATGACGGCTGCGGTAGAGAATCCTGCTGCCGGCATCCTGTCAATGGCTTTTCAGGGAAGGGTTTTATAAGCCCTTCCCTGAAAAGCCACTTAAAATAGTGCAAAAAAAAACAAAAAAAAAACTATTCTCACCTCCCTTCAGCTGCCGGGGCTCAGCCGCGACTTCTAGCGCTGTCCCAGGCTCTGTAGTTCTGAGCTATCAGCAGCCGGGGATTTAAAATCCCCGCCTGCTGGTAGCACTAATTGTGGTTGGCTGAATTGCTTCAGCCAATCACAATCAGAGCTACTAGCAGGAGGGGATTTTAAATCCCCAGCTGCTGATAGCTCAGTAGTGCTACAGAGTCGGGGACAGCGGCAGACGTCCCAGCAGCTGTTAGTGGCTTTGCAGGGAAGGGCTTCATAAGCCCTTCCCTGAAAAGCCTTTTAAAATAGTAAAAAAAATAAAAAAAATAGGTACTCACCTCCCTTCAGCTGCCGGGGCACAGCCGCGTCTTCTCCTGCTGTCCCCTGCACTGTGTTGATGAACAGCTGATATATCAGCAGCCGGGGATTTAAAATCCCTGCCTGCTGAAAGAGCTGAATGTAATTGGTTGAGGTGCTCAGCCAATCACAGGCAGCTCTCACCTGTCATTCATTCGGGGAGAGCTGACTGTGATTGGCTGAGCACCTCAGCCAATCACATTCAGCTCTTTCAGCAAGCAGGAGGTGAGTATCTATTTTTTTTGTTTTTTAAATCACTTTTAATTGATTTTCAGGGAAGGGCTTATATGTAAAGCTCTTCCCTGAAAAACAATTCAGGTGTGCCACAGCAGCAGTGGCTCCATTGAAGTGAATGGCTGTATTTTTATTTTTTTTTTCACCAAAATTTTTCCTTTTCAGTTAAGAGCCTATATGTAAAGCTCTTCCCTGAAAAACAATTTGGTGGTGCCAGCAGACCGTTGTCTTCAATGGAGCCGCCGGCAGCAGAAGCGGCTCCATTGAAAAGAATGGCTGCATTTTTATTTTTTTTTACACTAAAATCTTTCTTTTTCAGGGAAGGGCTTATATGTAAAGTCCTTCCCTGAAAAGGAATGCAGGGAGCCAACAGGTCATTGTTTTCAATGGAGCCGCTGGCAGCAGCCGCGGCTCCATTGAAAACAATGCGTGCATTCCCTATGGTGCACGCATGTCCTATCTTTGCAGGCACGCACCTGCAAAGTACGGACATGTGCACACACCATAGGGAATGCAGTGTTGTAAATACAAGCGTGTTTTTGTGCGTGCGTATGCACGCACCAAAACATGCCCATCTGAACGCACCCTAAGGGCTCAGTCAGACGAGCATTTTTATGTGCAAATGAATGTGCGCCAAAACGCATGCGTAAAAAAATTTGCGTGACCGAAGCGGGCGCCACGTTGAAAGCGTGCTGCCCGCTATCCCCTGCTTCGGCTGTTACAAAGGTGAAACCCCTGCGGATGCTGTAACATCCAGAGGTTTCGCCTTTGGTTAATGGGGCCAGAGGCAGCAGCGGCGGCCCCACTGACATACAGAGAAGATTGCAATCCTCTGCTACACAGTGTCCAGTGACAAGGATAGATGAAGATGAAGAGATGAAGAAATAAAAAATGATGAAGAAATAAAAAAAATATATAAACTCACCTCTTCTCTGTCATTCAATAGCTCAATAGCTGAGTGCTGTCTCTGATTGATCACAGTGCTCAGCCAATCAGAGGCAGCCCTTTCAGCATACGGGGATCTTGGCAGAAGTTTGTGATATACTTCCTATGCTGCCAATGGGGCTGGCGCTGCTGCTGCTGGCCCCATTGAAAGCATTTAGCGATATTGCAGAGTTTTCTTTGGGCTGCGAGGCGTGTGTTTTCACTTGCTCTCGCAGCGCAAGAAAAAAAAAATGCTATTGGGTAGGCACCCTTAATCACATAGATATTGAATGGAGTAGTAAGGTAAACGAGTGACAACCACTTCATTCAAACTCCTCCATAATGGGGAGCTCAGAACCAGTGTTCTACTGATTTATGGTGGTGCAGACCCCAGCAATCATACTTTTATCACCTATCCTGTATTGTAAAATTGTGGTCATTGGACCCTTGTTCGCTCTTTTGATGTAGTCCTAGAGATGAGAAGTTCTTACAGCAAGCATTAATCAGTATTGGGAGGGGGTGAATTGTGTATTTTCCCAGGGACTCCATCCTGAAAAAAAGTCCCCACCACAGCTCTCCACAATACAGCTACCCGCTACCCTGATTAACATATATTTGTCTGTTCAGTGATTGGGCAGAGCACTGTTGAAGCGCTCTGCCCAATCACAGAAAGGACTGTACAACCATGCAGTAGCTGCATGGTAATTTTTCTTCTCCTTGCACTCATCTCTTTGATCAACATGTGGAGAAAAGAGGAGGCTGAACAACCAGTATTCAGCTACCTGCTATTGAGAATAGTGAGAAGTCTGTGTAACAGAGCATGGACTACAGGGAGCAGTTTGTGAGAAAAGGAGTATGTCTGTCCATTCTAGTTTCATTAGTGTCCATTAACACTTGATGCAAAAAGATCACTAAAACTTTAAATCACGCTAATGGGCCTTAAGTAATGAGAATGACGGCGGAGTGGTGGGAGGGGTTATTACAGTTAGAACTGGAAGAATAACCAAAGCCTTCTAAACTATATGGTGACTAATGCTATAAGTCTGAGCAATAAAGTAGACGAACTAGAAGTAATAATGTCTGAGTAAAACTATGACATAGTGGGAAGAACGGAGACCTGGTTAGATGAAAAGTGTGACTGGGTGGTGAACTTTAATAAATAATGCAGGAGAGATTGTAGAGGACGATGAGGAGAAAACAAATCTACTAAATAGCTTTTTATCCAGTTTATTCACAGAGGAAAATTAAATGTTAGATGAGTTGCAGAGCGATAATGTAAAGTCTTTACTAAAAGTCACTAATCTAACCCCAGAAGCAGTGCAGAGCCATCTTAAAAGGAATACAAACCATATTAAAAAGATTAAAATAAACAAATCACCGATTTCCGATGGCATATACACCTGGGTTTTAAGGGAATGAAGTAATGTGGTACACAGACCCTTGCTTCTTATATTTAAGAATATTTATATAATGACAGCTTATGAGGTCGCTTTACAACAACCAAGAAGCAACAGTCAGGACAGCATATGAAAACACGGATTGGTTCGTAATCGAGAAAGACGTACGACAAGGCTGCATTCTATCAGCGGTCCTTTTCCATCTGTATGCAGAAACAATCACAAGGTGATGCAATCTGGCCGAATCAGAAATTAGAGTCAAAATCGGTGGCAGAAATGTCAACAACCTCCAATACGCAGATGACTCCACCCTGCTTGCAGAAAGTGAAAGGGACCTGGAATACCTTATCCAGCAAGTGCAAAAGGAAAGCAAACGCATGGGACTGTACCTCAACAGCAAGAAAACGAAAGTCATGACCGCGGTAGGCAGCGGGACAGTGAACATAAAAATCAACAACGAAGAAGTTGAGACGATCCAAGATTTTATCTTCTTTGGATTTAAAATCGATTGCAGTGCGCAATCAGAACCTGAGATCAACAGATGGATTACACTTGGTAGGAATGCAATGCAAGGAATGGAAAAGATCTGGAAAAGCAAGGATACTAGCATTGCAACAAAAACCAGACTGGCCAATGCAATCGTCTTTCACATAACGATGGATGGTTGCGAAAGTTTGATGCTCAGGAAAACAGACAGAAGGAAAATTGATGTGCTTGAACTCTGGTGCTGGAGGAGAATGCTACGGATATCTTGGACTGCCATGACAATGAACAAGATAGTGTTAGATCGCATCAGACCGAAAATAGCACCGGAGAGCAAAATCATCAAACGGCGGCTCCCTTTTTTTGACCATGTGATGCACGCTAACTCACTGAAAACCATATTGATGCTTGACAAGGTCAGTGGGAAGAGAAGATGAGGATGACAAAAAACAAGATGGCTAGATACAATCAAGGCCACCGCGAACATATCAGTCATGGAACTGAAAGTAGCGGTGAAAGACAGGAATACATGGAGAACATTGATCCATAGAATGACTGAAGGTCGGATGTGACTGAACAGATAATCATCATCATCATAGTGACTGGGTCTGTTCCACTGGATTGGCGCGTAGCCAATGTGGTGCCAATATTCAAAAAGGAGTCATAAAGTGAACCTGGAAACTACAGGCCATTAAAGGGGTTGTCTCGCGAAATCAAGTGGGGGTATACACTTCTGTATGGCCATATTAATGCACTTTGTAATATACATCGTGCATTAAATATGAGCCATACAGAAGTTATTCACTTACCTGCTCCGTTGCTAGCGTCCTCGTCTCCATGGTTCCGTCTAAATTCGCTGGCAGCTTGCTTTTTTAGACGCGCTTGCGCAGTCCGTTCTTCTCCTTTCAGCACGAGCCGCTTCAGTGTGCTCCCCGCTACAGCTCTTCTGCGCATGCGCAGACGAGCTGTCACTGCTCGGGAGCGCGCTGGAGCGGCCATTCTGTACCATCCTCTGTTAGAGGAAGGTGCAGAGCTGCCGAGCTGTCCGGAGAAGCCGCCGAAGCCGCCCAGCTGTCCCGGCGTCCTGGTAAGTGATGGGCCGGGGGGGGCTGCCGCTGCGTCGGGGGCGGGCTGCGCCGGGGGGGCTGCCGCTGTGCCGGGGAGGGGCTGCCGCTGTGATGGGGGGCTGCCGCTGTGCCAGGGGGGGGCTGGCGCTGCGATGGGGGGGGCTGGCGCTGTGATGGGGGGGGGCTGTCGCTGCGATGGGGGGCTGCCGCTGTGCCGGGGGGGGGGGGGGGCTGCCGCTGTGATGGGGGGGCTGCCGCTGTGCCGGGGGGGGGGGGGCTGTCGCTGCGATGGGGGGGCTGCCGCTGTGCCGGGGGGGGGGGGGCTGCGCCGGTTACCTGCTGCCTGGCGGTGGGTGACTGGTCGGCCGTGTTCACTCCAGGGGTCCGGACGGCGGCTGCGGGGCGTCTGGTTGTCAGGGAGACACAGCTGGTAGTGTCTCGGGAGCGCGCACGTCGGGCTGCAGCAAGGGATGGGAAAAGAGCCGGCGGCCATCTTGGGGAAACTTTTATAAGTTGCTGAAACGCTGGAACGGTAAGTACAAACCAGCTAGAAATTTCATTTACAGGGGGGCTTAGTAATGTATGCTTAATTAGGGGGACTGGGCAAAAAAAAAAATTCACTGCTTCCTCGAGACATCTCCTTTAAGTCTTACTTGTATTGTGTATTTTTGTATCTTGCAGCCACTGGAAGCTAGGGGTGTGACAGGGGTTAGATAGAGGGATGGGCCTGTCACATCCCCAGCTCTTGAATGGCCTGTTGTCAGTGTGCAGTCCTGTCCCCTCTAGCTGTCTTACTCACCTCCCCGCAGCAGCTGTAAATACTGTGGTCCACAATGTAGACACGCTAAAAACGTTTACTGTTGCCCTCATCCACTCACGGCTCGATTATTGCAACTCATTGCTGATCGGCCTCCCCTGCACCAGACTCTACCCTCTCCAATCCATCCTGAATGCGGCAGCCAGGCTCATCTTCCCGTCCAGCCACTACTCGGACTCCTCTGCCCTGTGCCGGTCACTGCACTGGCTGACCGTTAAATACAGAATTCAATTTAAACTTACTACCTTCATCCACAAATCCCTCCACAGCGCAGCGCCCCCCTATATTGCCTCCCTCATCTTAATCCATCACCCAGCCCGGGCTCTCCGCTCTGCTAACGAAACTAGATTGTGTGCCCCTCTAATTCGAACCTCATTCCCGCTTCTAAGACTTCTCCAGAGCAGCACCAGTCCTCTGGAATGCACTACCAAAGGCTACCCGAGCAATCCAGGACTCGCAGAACTTCAGGCGTGCTCTAAAAACTCACCTTTTCAGGGAGGCATACCGCATTCCCTAAACAAACCCCTCTGTACACCACCTGATAACATGCTCCCTGACCTACTGACTACAATCCCTGCTAGCCATCATAAACCGCTCCTGCAGTCATACTGTTTCTGCCGTCACATGGCTTAATGTCTGACCATTGTCTATGTGTCTAGCATCCCTCACTCTCCACCTTGCCATACCATGCACATCTCCAGCCACTTTACCTTCTGTATCACCCCATTACTTGTAGTATGTAAGCTTGTTGGAGCAGGACCCGCACCCCTATTGTCTCCATCAACTGATTACTATGTAACCGTGGTTCTGTAATTTTAGTATTTTTTGTTTTTCTGTATTCCCCTGTCTATGTCAGCGCTGCGGAATATGTTGGCGCTATACAAATAAAGATTATTGTTATTATGTAGTGGCTCCCTCCACTGAAGCGACTCTGACCGCCAGTGGTACTCCGCTTATGGCACTCTAGCCGCTGCTGGTGTTCCGGTCATCCGACTGTGGACGCTGCTCTGCTCATCGGGCTCTGTCCGCCGCTGCTGCTCCGCTCATTACTCAGCACCTCGCCGCTGCTGCAAAGAGTCTGGGCCACGATGTAGTGGGTGACTCTGGCCCTCGCCATTGCCCTGCTCATGGGATACTGTCCGCCGCTGCTGCTCTGCTCATCGGACTCTGATCGCTCTGCTGCTGCGCTGATCCTCTGCTCCCCGCCGCCGCTGCTCTGCTCATCGGACTCTGACCGCCTCTGCTGCTGCGCTGATCCTCTGCTCCCTGCTGCCGCTGCTCCACTAGTAGTGTTGCCACCGCTGTTACTGCATTCATCCTGTGGCCGCCAGCACTGCTCCGCTCAGCCAGTGTTGTCACTCCTCTAACTCATCAGGCTGGCTTTGCTGCAATAGCCGTCGACCACTCTGACTGTTTTCTTCCCGGCGACTCACATACCATGGCAGCACTGGTCACTGCCAGGCGGACGGGGACACAGACTCTGGGGTTGGGGGTGACAACTCAGTGCCAGGGGGACGGGGACACACACTCCGGGGCTGGGGGTGACAGTGCAGAAGGCACAGCACACACAGCAGCAGGGACCCCACATTGTTAGAGTCTCCGCAGCTTGCAATTGACTGCCAATCGGAATCTAGGGCCTTGTCTGGGGGCGTTAACTCCTGCTAACCCAGCTCAGCCCCTAGCTTCCAGTGGCGTCAAGATACAATAATACCCTTCTATTGTGGGTAAAATGTTTGAAGGGTTTCTGAGAGATGCTATCCTGGAGTACCTCAAGGAAAACAGCTGTATAATTCCATATCAGCACGGCCTAATGAGAGATTGCTCCCGTCAAACCAACCTGATCAGTTTCTATGGGGAAGTAAGTTCTAGACTGGACCCGGGAGAGTCATTGGATCTTGTGTATCTGGACTTTTCCAAAGTGTTTGATACAGTGCCGCATAAAAGGTTGGTATATAAGATGAGAATGCTTAGTCTGGCCGAAAATGTGTGTAAGTTGGTAAGTAACTGGTCAGTGATAGAAAGCAGAGGGTGGTTATTAATGGTACATACTCTGATTTGGTCACTGTTACTACTGGGGTACCACAGGGGGCAGAAGTGGAAAGGTCAGCCTTTCTAGTGGGCTACCACGGGGGGTGGTTTTGGGCCCCCTTTTTTATATATATTAATTAATGACCTGATAAAAGGATTGTATAGTAAAATATCAATAGTAGTAGATGACACAAAACTATATAAAGATATTAACACGAGAGAGGACGCAAGGAGATTGCAAGAGGATCTGCTTAAGTTGGGTGCAGAAAAATGGCAAATGAGGTTTAACCCTGATAAATGTGCGGTTCTGCACATGGGCAGAGGAAATACATGTCACCATTACACACTAAATGGGAAACCAATGGGAAACACGGAAATGGAAAAGGACTTGGGGATTTTACTTAACTGTAAGCTTAACAGCAGCAACCAGCATCAGGCAGCTGCTGCCAAGGCAAATAGCATCATTGGGTGCATCAAAAAAGTTCTTAGGGCGCATGATGAGAACATTGTTCTTCCTCTTTACAAGGCACTAGTCAGACCACACAAGGACAGTTTTGGGCACGGGTACTCAAGAAGGACATATCAGAGCTGGAGAAGGTAAAAAAAGACAGTCAAGTAATAAATGGAATGGACAGACTACAATTCCCCATTGAGGCTATCAAAATTGGGATTATTTAGTTTAGAAAAAAGATGTCTGTGGGGCGACCTAACAGCTATGTATAAATATATTAGGGGACAATACAGAGATCTCTCTCATTAACTATTATACACAGGACTGTAACAAGGCGGCGCTCTAATAACTATGTATAAATATATCAGGGGACAATACAGAGATCTCTCCCATTAACTATTATACACAGGACTGTAACAAGGCGGCGCTCTAATAACTATGTATAAATATATCAGGGGACAATACAGAGATCTCTCCCATTAACTATTATACACAGGACTGTAACAAGGCGGCACTCTAATAACTATGTATAAATATATCAGGGGACAATACAGAGATCTCTCCCATTAACTATTATACACAGGACTGTAACAAGGCGGCGCTCTAATAACTATGTATAAATATATCAGGGGACAATACAGAGATCTCTCCCATTAACTATTATACACAGGACTGTAACAAGGCGGCACTCTAATAACTATGTATAAATTTATCAGATCTATCTATAGAGATGTCTCTAATCATCTGTTTATACCCAGGACTGTAACAAGAGGGCATTCCTACATCTAGAGGAAAGAAGATTTCTATACCGACGTAGAAGAGGGTTCTTTACTGTAAGAGCAGGGAGATTATGGAACTCTCTGCCAGAGGACATGGCGACAACTTTGATAAAAGAGTACAACAGAGGCCTGGACATCTTTCTTGAGCGACACAATATTATGTTATAATTATTAATACCTTCAGAAGGGTCAGTGAACCCTATTCTCATTTGCACAAGGAAAGACTAGAAGCAATGGGATGAAACTGAAAGTGAGGAGACACAGATTAAATATTAGACAGTGAGGGGGATCAATGAGTGGAACAGGTTACCACAGGAGGTGGGGAGTTCTCCTTCAATGGAAGTCTTCAAACAAATGCTGGACAAATATCTGTCTGAGATGATTTAGAGAATCCTGCACTGAGCAGGGGGTTGGACCCGATGACCCTGGAGGTCCCTTCCAGATCTACCAGTCTATGAGTCTATGATTATTCTGATTTTTAAATGGAAGTCACAAAGGATTTTTTTGCCTTAAAGGGAAAAAAATGTCTTCTACTTCATTGGGTTCTTTTTTACTTTCTTTTGGATCAACATTGAGGGTTAATAGGCTGAACTGGATGGACATATGTCTTTTTTTGGCCTTACATACTATATTACTACTAGCTGATATACCTGGCTTCGCCCGAGTTAATTTGGAACTGGTGTTTATCTGGTGTTCACACGGAAAATCTTCTGAAGTCGAGGTTACTTTAGAGATACCGGAAAAACATGTGTTCACCATTTTGCAAAGTTCTCTGCGTTACCCAGGAAACACCACGGGGAGGTAACCATGCGACGTTTCCATTATATAAAATGACATCAGGAAGTGAGAGAATTAGATTTCATACGTAAAATTTGGACGCTAATTCTTTTGCACTTAGAATTGAATAATTGAGGTGGGACCCATTAACTTTTTCTATTTATGACATAATCAATGCCCGTGCCAAATTTCAAGTTTCTATGACATTGGGAAGTGAGAGAATTAGATTTCGTACGTAAAATGTGGACGCTAATTCTTTTGCGCTTAGAATTGAACAAGCGAGGTGGGACCCATTAACTTTTCCTATTTATGACATAATCAATGCCCGTTCCAAATTTCATGTTTCTATGACACCAAGAAGTGAGAAAATTACATTTCGTACGTAAAATTTGGACGCTAATTCTTTTGTGCATAGAATTGAATAATCTAATTGGGACCCATTAGCTTTTCCTATTTATGACATAATCAATGCTCTTGCCAAATTTCACGTTTCTATGACACCGGAAAGTGAGAAAAATACATTCCGTATGTAAAATTTGGACGCTAATTCTTTTGCGTATAGAATTGAATAATCGAGTTGGGACCCATTAACTTTTCCTATTTATGACATATTCAATGCCCGTGCGAAATTTTAAGTTTCTATGTGAGAAAATTACATTCCGTACATAAAATTGGACGCTAATTCTTTTGCGCATAGAATTGAATAATCGAGTTGCGACCCATTAGCTTTTCCTATTTATGACATAATCAATGCTCGTGCCAAATTTCACGTTTCTATGACACTGGAAAGTGAGAAAATTACATTCCGTACGTAAAATTTGGACGCTAATTCTTTTGCACATAGAATTGAATGATCGAGTTGGGACCCATTAGCTTTTCCTATTTATGGCATAATCAATGCTCCTGCCAAATTTCACGTTTCTATGACACCGGAAAGTGAGAAAAATACATTCCGTACGTAAAATTTGGACGCTAATTCTTTTGCGCTTAGAATTAAATAATCGAGTTGGGACCCATTAAGTTTTTCCTATTTATGACATAATCAATGCTCGTGCCAAATTTTAAGTTTCTATGTGAGAAAGTTACATTCCGTACGTAAAATTTGGACGCTAATTCTTTTGCGCATAGAATTAAATAATGGAGTTGGGACCCATTAGCTTTTCCTATTTATGACATAATCAATGCTCCTGCCAAATTTCGAGTTTCTATGACACCGGGAAGTAAGAGATTTAGATTACGTACGTAAAATTTCAACGCTAATTCTTTTGCGCTAGAATTGAATAATCGAGTTGGGACCCAATTACTTTTCCTATTTTGGAGATAATCTATGCTTGTGCCAAAATTCATGTTTCTACGACATCGGGAAGTTGGAGAACTTTTGGCGAGTCAGTCAGTCAGTCAGTCAGTGTCAGTCAGTCAGTGAGTCAGTCAGTCAGTGAGTCAGTCAGTCAGTGAGTCAGTCAGTCAGTCAGTCAGTGAGTCAGTGAGGGCTTTCGTCTTTGTGACCCTTCAAAACTCTGTTTAATGACACTCAGATACAGAAATTTAATATCAATGGAAATAGAAAATCAAAAAGTTTCATTTAGCAAAATTATCCAACAGTAAGATGATCTTAGATAATTTTGCTAAATGAAACTTTTTGATTTTCTATTTCCAGTAAGACGATCCTTGTTGACCCCAGTAACCAATCACAGTGCAGCTTTAATTTCTCAAGGTAATATCAACAATGCACTGTGATTGGTTGCTATGGACAACAAGGACAGTCCTACTGGTGGACACTTTTTTGCTAAATGAGGCCCAATACGTTTCACTCTACTTTAGTCGTCGCTAGGGTGATATAAGACAAAATGGCTACCAACGAAGACAGAAGAGCATTCTGTGTACTTGATTTTCACATCTCCCAGTCTGTTATTAGCATGCAGCGTTATATTCTAGCAACCTCCACTGAAGATCCACCCAGTGGGCACACAATTCGTAACTGATACTCCAATTGTGAAGAAAAAGGTTGCATCTGTAAGCGAAAATCATCTGGCCATCCACCAGTAAGCGTGGAAACAGCAGGGCATGCCCATATGAGTTTCACAAAGTCCTCAGACATCCACCTTCAGAGCAAGCAGAGAATTGGATGTCCCGCGCCCGACTGTGTGGAAGATTCTGGGCAAATGATTCTGCCGACTGCAATTATTGCAGGCCCTGAAACCGGATGATAAAGCGTTGTGACGTTCTTTCTATGAGAGTATGCAAGCTCTAATGTAAAGCCATGGTTTAATGGAGTCTTTAGTGTTTAGTGATGAAGCCACCTTCCACTATTAGGGCAACAAACATAATGTCAGACTATGGGGGAGGGAAAACCTGTCTACATGGAGCAGATGTGCGACTCCTCCAAGGTGAATGTGTTTTGCGCTACAACCTGTAGGACAGTATGCGGCCCCTTCTTCTTCCATGAGTGAACAATCCGGGGAATTTCGCACATGGACACTACAGATATGGCTTCTGCCACAGCAGGAACAGGAAATCTCGGGTTTCATCGTTCAAAGGGCTGAGTTGCCAACTTCTCCACCCCCCATTTTCACAATAAAGTCAGAAATTAGCCCAATAGGCGATTACCAAACAGATGGATTGGCTGTGCAGGTGGTGATGATAGTGAACTTCTTCCTTGGCCTCCATGTTCACCAGACCTTGTGTTGTTTTCTCTGGGGGAGTCTACATGCCCCCCTGACCACCTACCATGTATGATCTGGGACATCAAAGAAGCCATTGCATCAGTCAATCATGATACGCTACAACGTGCATAGCAAGAACTTGAGTACAAGCTTCATGTATCTCCAGTGACAAAGGGGGTCACACTGACCACCTCTAATGTGGAAACCATTCTTCATGTTGTGCAACTAAACTTTTTGAGTTTCTATTTCCATTTATATCAAATTTCTGTATCGGAGTGTCATTAAACGGGAGTTATGAGGAGTTCAAATCAGGAAGATCATCTGTAATCACCTTGTATATCAAGAAATAGATCTGTCCATAATGAGGGTAAATTGTATTCTCTATTGGTCTTACTTTGTTAATTAGTAGCCATACTGTCCGACCCTCTCCTTATTATAAATACATCATCAATATTTACAGTTTGATGTGGGCATGGTAGGTGGCATTATTATATATAAATTCCTCATGGAACCTACCCATGGATAGTTTTGCAAAACTTGACGCCACCCTTATGCCCATCAGAGTCCCAACTTCCTGGTGGTTGATTAGACCAACAAGGAAGTTATTAGGCAGAATTGTTTAGCCTCCAAGAGAAAATTATTTTGTGGTTCTGGTATGTAAGACTGAGACATCTGAAGTTAATCTTCTGATTACTGGGTGAGTAATTTTAATTCATGGATGAGTTGTTCCATGTCTTTTAGGCATCTGGAGATGACAAGTAATGTAACATTACGGCAAACAATATAGATCTAGTTACTGGTAGAATAATTAAACAAGCATTCTGGGATTTTTTTGCATCTATTCTATTCCAGTAACACATAGTGTCAGGAATTCACGTACTCCACACTTTATTGCACAATTATTAGCTCTGGCCCTGGCTGCGGTTCCATGCAAGCCTATGAGACTCACATTGAGCCTTGCATAGAGAGACTGACCTCTTGTTCCCAATGGTTTTGGCTTACCTACAGAGGTGGGCTTTCAGGTTGCTTTTGAAGATGACAGACAGTCTATGGAAGAGTATAGATGCAAAATACAATACTGATGACTCATGAAGGATGCTGTTTAGTATTATACTTGCACATAGATAAGGCTTCTATAGGGTGCCAGTCAAGTGTTTAGGGTAATTATTCACTATGACTTTAGTCTACCGTATGCATCAGGAAAACTCTACAGACCCTCCATTCACCCCAAGGACGCCAATTCAGCCTCACATTTTCCCTCATGGGTTAATTTTTTTTACTGCTTGGAATAGCACTTGAGATTGTGATATTCCATATAGAGGCATCAAGTGACAAAATATATGTTGCGTTATGTATTTTTTTCACAATGTCAGCCAATGCAGGACAGATGCCACTAACCAATGGTTATTGAAAGGAGGTGAAAACAGGTCAAACACCAAGTCCTGAGCTTGGTGGCGAGTGGAGTGGATGCACATTGGTGTGTGCTTTGGGCCTTTTACCCATATTATGCTGATTTTCTCCTCCTAGTGGGAGAATTTTTTGAATGCCTGGTTCCCTTTCTCCATAACTGGGACTCATTGGGGGACACTCGGGGGGGGGGGGGGGGGGGGGGGGGCTCCACTGCTCAAAGGTGCCTAAAACATCCAGTAGCCCACTGTTGAAGGGCACTGTGAGACTAGCACCATGTGCCATTTGCAGCGCAGCTCTTCTTATCGAAGTGTCCCAATGAACACAGCTCTGGAGGCGGCCTCTTCCATAGGACTTCCAAAACACAATAGGAGATGAGTACCCTACGCTGAGTGGTCCTGCCTGGTGCACTGGCCACAGCCATTGCACCAGAGAGAGGTGTCTGGGACTTGCCCCTCCTCTCCTTCACTGAAGGTCGGTGCCTCCTGCCTCCCCCAGGGATTATTGCTGTAATGGGGATTCCTGCCTCAAATCTACTAGTGCTGGGCACCTCCCCAATCGAGTGGTCTGACTCTGCTGTGGTCACCAGCAGTTTTGTTAGCTACACTAATGTTAGGGAAATCATCAGAGATTTCTTAGCATGTTTCACTGCCTGGTCCGAATTATATGAGAAGTCATGTACACAAATCACTGACACATGACATAATCTGTATCATCCGACAATAAAGCTCTTCTGGCTTTTTTACGGACTTTGTAATGCCCCCGCTGTGTTCCAGGGATTTATGAACGTGGACTTCCACGACTTCCTAGGGGTATTTTTGGTCATATATCTCGATGACATTCTGGTGTACTCCCCAGACTGAGACTCACATGTGCGGCACCTGAGGTTGGTTCTGACCCATTTGCGTGAGTACCAACATTTTGTCAAGTTGGAGAAATGCAGTTTTGGTACTAAACAAGTGTCTTTCCTTGCTTATGTGACTTCACCCACGGAGAATCAAATGGAGTCTGATAAGTGGCAGCAATCTCCCAATGGGTCAGACCAGATAACCTGAAAGCTCTGCAGCGGTTTTTAGGTTTCGCAAATTTTGTAGATTCATTAAGAATTATTCTGTCATTGCTCAACCCCTGACCAATCTTACCAAGAAGGGTGCCGACTTGGTAAGATGGTCGCCTGAGGCCCTAGAGGCTTTTAGTCATCTCAAAAGGGCGTTTACTGCTGCCCCGGTGCTAGTACAGCCTGACACGTGGCGACCATTCTTCATTGAGGTCGATGTGTCTGAGGTGGGGGCGGGGGCTGTATTATCTTAGGAAGTCAGCAGGAGACCTGGGTATAGTCCATGTGCGTTCTTCTCGTGGAAGTTCAGTTCGGCGGAATGTAACTATGACGTCGGTAATCATGAGTTATTGGCAATTAAGTGGTCTCTGGAAGAGTGGCGTCACCATCTTGAGGAGGTAAGTCATTCCATTACCATGTATACTGATTATAAAAACTTGGTATATCTCTCCAATGCTAAGAGACTCACAGCTTGTTGTTACATATATTCCAGAGAAGAAGAACGTGAAGACAGACGCCCTCTCATGGAGTTTCGGTTTGCCGGAAAGTGAGACAGTGGCTTCCGAGAATATCTTGGCACCTGGGGTGGTGGTGGCAGCTGTAGAATCTAATCTTGTTCCTCATCTACAAAATTGTCAGCAGGAAGCCCCCTCGGGGGTGCCGGAGGGCAGATGGTTTGTGCCAGAGACCTTGCGTCTCAGAGTCATTGAAGAGTCTCACTCATCTGTTCTCGAAGGCCATCCGAGGGTTCAGGGGACTCTGGATCTTTGTACTAGACACTACTTGTGGCCAGACATGTCTCAGGAGATCCGCGACTTTGTTAAGGGATGCTCTGCCTGTGCACGCGGTAAAAGTCGGCGGCGGCATCCAGAGGGGCCTCTGAGACCGTTGCTGGTGCCTTTTCGTCCGTGGTTGCATTTGTCGGTAGATTTTATCACCGATCTACCTGAGTCTCAGGTGTTCACCACCATCCTAGTTGTTGTAGACCATTTCTCAAAGATGGCAAATTTTATTGTGTTAAAGAAGCTACCTTCTGCAATAGAATTTTCCAAGATTTTTGTAAAGGAAATCATTCGTCTACATGGAGCTCCCGAGAACATTGTATCTGATCGCAGTGTTCAGTTTGTTGCGCAATTTTGGCGAGCCTTCTGTAGAAACCTGGTAACGTTGCTTTCCTTCTCATTAGCACCCGCAAACTAATAGTCAGACTAAGCGGAAGAACCAGGATTTAGTGCAATATTTACGGTTGTTTTCTAGCGAAAAGGCTCATCAGTGGGCAGAATCTCCATTCTTTTGCGTATATGGTCAGCATCCTCGCTTCCTTATAGCTATTTTTTACTTCGTCGGCCTGTCCTGCAGCTGATGTCGCCTCAGATGCGCTGCAGGGGGTATGGAAAGAAGTACAGAAGAACCTGGTAGCAAGGGGGGCTCGTATGCAGTTGCGTAGTGGAAGGAGTCTGTCAGTATCTGAACCTTACAGGAAGGGACAGAAGGTATATTTGTCTTCTAGAAATCTCAAATTAAAGGTTCCGTCTTTAAAACTGGCGCCGCGTTATGTGGGTCCCTTTGACGGGTAGTAAATCCGCTTGCTTATGAACTTGATTTGCCAGCAACATGGAGGGTTCATACGGTTTTTGATAAGTCATTATTGAAACCTTTTGTCCCTTCGGTGAGGCCCACCACCCACCCTTGCCTGGGGTGAAGTCGAATATGAGATCCAGGAAATCCTGGATTCACGTCTGCGCTGGGTACCTTGCAATATTTGGTGGTCTGGAAAGGCTTTGGTCCTGAAGATCATACCTGGGTGGCTGCACGTGAAGTTCATGCTCCAGTGTTGGTGTGGCATTTCCACCGTCTGCTTCCAGATAAGCCTGGACATGGTGGCGGGGTCCCGGAGGCCCCCCGTCAGAGGGGGGGTAATGTTACCATGCGGCGGTTGCTGGTCCTCCCGGAGCGCCGGTGTGTGGGGTCCCGCGGTTGGGTCGCATCCCCCGGCTTGTTGTCCGGCTGCCGGGGGTGCGTGTGCCCGGCCGGCATAGGTGGCGTGGTGCTGGTGGCGTGCGGCACCGTGCGTGCGTGCACCTGTGAGTGCAGCTGCTGTGCATGAGCTGTCTTTTATTATGTTCTGTTGGGAGTTGTCTGTCTCCCTCTCTCTGCCCTTGGGTGGAGGCTTTTGTTTAAAGGTCGGGCAGAGACTTGCAATCACTGCCAGTTATTGGTTTCCCTCAGTGTGCTAGCTAGTCTGCCTCTGTTGGTCTCCTGCCTCTGTCATCTTGTCTGCTATACTTTGCTATTGTCTGCCTGGTGTTTCCATCTGCCTCAGTTCTGCTTAGTATTGTTTGTGTTGGTTATTTACATCTGCCTTTTCTGTCGGTATTCTACCCTTTCCATCCAGGTACGCCAGCATCCCTTTTCGGTCCCTAGTGAGAGTAGGGACCGTCGCCCAGTTGCCCGCCTGGGGTTAGCCAGGAGTGGAGGCAAGCAGGCAGGAACAGGGGTTGTGGGTGAGATCTAGGCTGGCGTATCAAGGGTAGTATACCGTAACACTCATTCTGTATTCGTTCTAACTACTCCTCCTCTATCCCTGGATATTCCTAAGCCAGGAAAGGATATATGTGGGAGTATGAGCCTGCATCTAATACATACCTGTGTACAACATGAACTGAGTTAACTATTTAGCTGCTGGTTTTGCACTAAGAAGGAAGATATACTAGTATCTTCATATGCCTAGGCTGATGTGAGAAACATATATTATTACTATAACACTAAGACCTTCTGCCTCAAGGAAATAAAGTAAAGTGTTACTTGTGAGAAGAGGAGACTGTTCTATAGTTCTTCCTGGGAACTGTTATAATGCCATGAGGTGTAACCTGAGATGCAGCCTCCAATCCTGCCCTGCCGCAGAATTGCTCCAACTAAGGTCTCAGTCAGATGGGTATTTTTTGCTGCGCATGTTACTTGCGTTTGCAATCTGCATCTATTAGAACCAATGCTTTTCAATGGCAGTGGTCACATACCCGGTATTTATGTGCGCACAAAAATGTGCAGCAGTAAATATAGGGCAGCGGATTTAAAAACACAAGTAACTCTGGCATTCCGGCTTTTTTGGATGTGAAACCCCTGGATGCTGTCACATCCAGGGGTTTCACCATGTGCTCAATGGGGTTAGTGACGGCAGCAGCGCCGACCCCATTGAGAACATGCAGTGAAGATCGCAATCCTCTGGCACAGCTGTCACAGCTGTGGCACAGGAGTGCGATGTTCTCCTATTGCTTTCAATGGGCCTGGCGCTTCTGCAGCCCCATTGAAAGCATTGGGCTGCCAGCAAACCCTGCAGTGATTTTCGGGGGAAGCGCTTTAAATATAAGTCCTTTCCTGTAAATCATCCCTAGAATGTGTAAAAAAAAAATAATATATATATATATATATATATATATACTGTATATATATATATATATATATATACTCACCTCTCTGCAGCTGCTGGGGCTCAGGCGCATCCAGTCGCGTCCTCCCTTAACTGCTGTAAAGTGCTTTTAGCAGCCGGGGATTTAAAATCCCCGCCTGCTAAAAGGGCTGCCTCGGATTGGCTGAGCACTGTGACCAATCAGAGACAGCACTCAGCTATTGAATGACAGCTGAGTGTTGCCTGTGATTGCTCTCTGTGCTCAGCCAATCAAAGGCAGCACTCAGCAATTCATTGAATTCAGTTCAATGGGACAGCATTCCGGTCCTCTGCCACAGCTGTGACAGCTGTGGCAGAGGATTTCTTTATCTCCATGGGGAGTTTCCTTGTCTTTCAACATTGTGACAATGCTGTCGCAGTGTTTAGTGACAAGGAGACTCTCCGCAGAGATTAAGAAATCCTCTGCCGCAGCTGTCACAGCTGTGGCAGAGGATCACGATCTTCTCTGTATGTCAACTACTCTGTATGTCAAATACTCTCTCTACTTGGTCAATGAGCCCGAACTAGAGGGATTGGTATGCCCACGTTCACCTGCTTCACCACCTCCTGAGGATTGCCTGAAGGAACTCTCCAGATGGAACCCTATCCTTCCCGAGGGCACTCCTTCCTCACACACCCCTCCAGCAAGGGAGAGACTCCGGAGGCCACAGAGATAGCGTGCTGGGGACAATTTTGTGGAGAGCCGGTACCTTCCTGCCCACCGGGATAATCAGAAGGTCAAGGACATCCTACCTGCGCATTTCCAACCTTTCATCTGGGAGTCTAGAGATTCCAACTTCAACTTCGTGTTTGTGGATGAGCGGAGGAACCATTCCTCAGGACCACCTTACTTTGTCCCGGTTGAGATGGGACCCTATACTTTCCGAGGGCGCTCCTTCCTCACACACCCCTCCAGCAAAGGAAGAGACTCCGGAGGATGCAGAGATAGCATGCTGGGGACAATTTTGTGGAAAGCCGGTACCTCCCATGGATCCTGATCCACCAGGATAATCAGGAGGTCAAGGGCATCCTGCCTGCGCATTTCCAACCTTTCATCTGGGAGTATAGAGATTCCAACTTCAACTTCGTGTTTGTGGATAAGTAGAGGGACCATTCCTCAGGACCACCTTACTTTGATCCCGGTTGAGATACCCCCGGGTTGGACTCTAGAAGACCCTAAAGTGGCAAAAAGAACCGTGGAGAGATATGCTAGTCCAGAGGACTTATTTGCAACACTGCAGCAACCCCTTTTTGTGCCTCGGGTTCTTTCTGAGGAGAACGTTGTTGGGCCTTGCAGAGTGGCTACATCACGGCAGCAGTCGGACCATGACTGTTCTGAGCAGGCAGCAGACCCAGAGGTCAGTGAGGACTCGGAGGTAAGAGCCTTATGCAATAAAAGTCCTTTCCTGTGCTCTTCCACTGGCATAGAGTCCTGGAGCACCAATCCTACCCTACAGGATTCAGTGCTGGATCTGAAGCAGAGGAGCCCACCGTTCCCTATACTAAGGTTATGTTGCTGTTTGGACTTCTTTTTCCAGAGACTGTGTTTACCTGTTATGCCCACAAGGAATGAAAAGTTTGTAATGCAAATGATTGTGTTTTTCTAACGTTTATTGCATCATTACTTTACCAAATGTTTAATGCAACGTTATATAATGTTCAAATTAATGTGCAGGAGTGTGACATGAGTTTAGGTTAAAAAAAAAGCTTGCATTTCTGCTGACTGTGTGCAAGTGTGTAGGAGAGTTAGGAGGTTTTGTATGCTATGTCCCCGCTAATCCACTTAACGTGTGCCAGTGCCTGTCTGTTATCTCGTCTGTCTCAGAGGATGCAGTCTCATTATCATTTTTCTAGTCAACTCAGTTGGGGGTATTGACTTCTAGCTACCACCCTTCAGGTAGTTTTTTCAGGGGAAGTGATGGTGATTCCACTTGCCTTTTGTTTCTCTAAACCTGCCAGTCACCCTCTTCTATTCTTTTGTCTAGCTACAGTGATGTATTCTCTTTTTTTGTCTTCATTTGTCTTTGGGGAGAAAAATTATGTAAGTGCCCTATAGCAATGTTGGTGAATCCTGGATTTTTCCAGCCTAAGGGCTCCCACCCACTTGCCTTTTTTTCACGCGTTATAGCTTGCTTTTTTTTCATGCAATATGGGCTCCTGCACACTTGCGTTTTTTTCACGCATTATAGCTTGCCTTTTTTTCATGCTATATTGCTGCTTTTTTTTCACGCGATTGTCAATGGGACTTTCTAATGTTAAAAACGCACCAACTTGCAAAGCGTTTTTAACATTAGAAAGTCCCACTGACAATCTCGTGAAAAAAAAGCAAGCTATAATGCGTGAAAAAAAAGGCAAGTGGGTGGGAGCCTTAACAGTGTACTCAGGTGGTTATGGCCATACCACTTTTCATACACGCTGTCATGCATTAATGCTTTTCAAAGAAAGCGACGTCTTAGGTAGTCTGAATACACAGGCATGGGTAAGCTCTGAGTTGTAACTAGAGAGGGAGTAAATGTTAAGGTTATGCCTTGCACCTTCCCTGACTGTGCAGATGGTTCTTCAAATGATTTATGGGTAGAACACTGAGACTGACCTATACTCTGTTTTGAAGAGATGCCGGAGTCGGCTTGTTCTAAGTAGGGGGGTACTGTAGTGGCCCAGAGTTAACGGAGCCCATTCATAAGTATAAATGTGTTTGTCTTGTGCATTTGTATTGTCAGTGTCTTCTATGTGTGTGCATTTGATGTGTATTCCAAAATGTAAGAGACTGAGCGATGGCCTGATGTGTGCCCTGGCCCCTATTCACCCAGGCCTTCCTGATGTTAATACAGAGGACTAAGAGAGTGAGAGGAACCACCATGCAGCACTGAGTGCTCCTTCCAAATGTGAGTGTTGACAGGTAGAGTTGGAGAGAGAAAGAGAGTGCCTGGGAACAGAAGCCACAAATAACTGGAACTGTGGATTCATCTGTCATCCTGTAAATCCTCCCTGTCACACCACTATTGTGTTTGCACCAGTGTCCTTCTGGATTCTGTAAAGTGTTGGACTGTAATTGTTTATTGGAGGAAACATGCTTTACCAACTGTTCCTGGTTTTGCTCAGAAAGTTACCTATGTGTGTTGCTTATTTATTTACCAATAGAGATGAGCGAGCATGCTTGGATAAAGCAGTCACTCGAGCGAGCATCGGGGTGGGGGGTGGGGTAGTATCTCTATTTACTAACTTCTGGATTCACCACAGAGGACGGAACAATGGTGTCAAGAGTGACAAGGACTTAAGGTAAACGGCAAACTAGGTTTCCCTGTGAAACTCCCATAGCAGTAACTTAGTTGGGTCCTGTGCTACCCCAAGGGGAGAAGATGTTAGAGCCTCAGGACAAAGTCTTATCTACCCCGCTATCTTCTCGGCTGTGGGCCTTCTACTCGGATGCTGCAGTTGAAGTTCAACAGCAGCTCTTCAGTCTCCTACTTGAGCCCTTCACCACTAAGGAACTCTCCAGCATATTAGATTCATTTGATAATGGGAAGGTGTCGGGCCCCGATGGCTTCCCAGCTAGCTATTATAAAAAAACTCTATTCTTTTCTCCTACCAAGATTTTTTAAGTTATATAACAGCCTGCTCAGAGGGGGACATCTTCCAGAACATACTTTGCCGGCCCATGTAGTGCTTATCTCAAAAGAGGATAAAAAATAGTAAAGATTGTAGTAACTACCTCCCAATCTCTTTGCTTAACACAGATGTAAAATGGTGGGCCAAGCTACTAGCTAATAGAATAGAACATTTTTTGCCTAAATTTATTGGCCCTGATCAAGTAGGTTTTGTGAAAAATTGTGAAGGCAAACACAACACCTCTAGACTTATTAACTTAATTCACCACGCACATCAACTCAGTCCTTCTTGGAGCCGACACCGAGAAGGCTTTTGATAGGGTGTAATAGGCCCAAATAGCAGGCTACTCTCAATAAATTTGGTTACCCCCTTCCATTTATCTTGGCCACCTACTTTTTATATAGGTCCCCTTCAGAAAAACTACGAATTAACGGAATGCTATCCACTAACTTTAATATCTACAATGGCACGAGACAGGGTTGCCCACCCGCCCCTTCCCTTTTCATAATAATTATGGAAATACATATTCAAGGTATTGAGAGGATTGAAGGTGTGCGGGTTGGTGACTATACCTACTCTACCGCTGCATTTACGGATGACTTACTTTTGATGGTTTTGAATCTCAAGTCGGCTTTTTCCTACATTCTAAATATTTTTGAACAATTTTAGTATTATTTCCAACTTTAAGATAAATTATTCAAAATGCAAGGTTCTTAACATCTCAGCTCCAAGGTCTGAAATAGAGGACCTTGTTGAACTTGCTTCTTTTAAGTGGCCCAATAGTAATATGAAATATTTAGGAATTTCCCTTACTAAATTTCCCTATTACCTCTTTTCACGTTATTAGTCTCAAAAATCATTTCTCAACTAAACTCGCTTCGCCTTTCCTTGCTCTCATGGCTGGGAAGGAAAAATTTCCTAAAGTCCTTTATCCTGCCAGATATACTTTACGTACTACAAATGATTCTCATCTCAATCACATAATGCGTTTTCATTAAAATTAGACAAATCTTTACTTATTTTCTCTAGAGGGGTAAAAAACCAAGATTACTGAAGAGATTATTGATACTGAAATCTCAAGGTCGCTGCATCTCACAAGGTCGAAAGAAAAACCTTACACATCTCTCTAGAGAGAAATCTTCTGGTATCTGTGGTACCCAACAAATAAAGCTACTCAGTCACAAAATATTAGCCCTCTCACTGAAGGAACTGTATCAGTTCTACGGCAATACTTGTCTTCTCTTAACCCCAGTAGAGTATTGGTGTCACTTGCACCTCTAAACTTCCTCTCATTCTATTTTAACAAATCCCAGGCTTACCTTGCTAATTGGAGAGACTGGCTCCATGTCACAGCTATCGACTACATGAAAAATAGGATGGATTCAGACCCTCACCTTTTAACACCAACATTCTCAACCACTTATTACATTTCCTTCATATTTTCGCCTTGCAAATTTTTACAAAATTCAGTACTATCTGTGAGCCTTCTTGGTTGGAAATGAACCTTCTACTGCTTTACTGCTCTCTGACCTGATTCCAAAGGACCTTTTATACCAGACCTCTCCCTCGAAACCAAGCTTTACTTTAGTGTGGGAGAAATAACTTGGTACCCTCTTCTCAAACGAAACTAATTCCTTTATTCTTTCCCGCTCTCATGGTTTCTCCATGGGTGTTAAAATCCAGTAGAAGTCCTACAAAACTCTGACTAGGTGGTACCGCTCCCCGGACTATCTTTATAAACTCAATCTTGCTCTCTCTCAAAAATGTTGGTGTTGCAATACGTGCTCCGGTACGATCTACAACATTTGCGTGTAATGTCCTAAATTTGTGAGTTCTGTGGTAAAATCTCTCATCATATCCAGTAAATCACAGGCAGAGAGATTCCTCTAACTCCATCACTGATTCTCTTATGGATGCCTACAAAATCCTAAGAGAAATTATCTCATAACACAAATGATTGCAGCTGCTAATTTACTTATTCCAATTCTTTGGAGAGACCTAGAACCACCTACATTGTAGGATTGGTTTGATAAACTTGATAACATCTGTTGGATGGAGGAATTAACTGCCTGGGAAAAAAGATGTCATGCCAAATTCCTCTGAAGTTGGTCTCTTGGCTGTCATTCCAACAAACTTAACACTACTTCCTTCATCCTTCTCGGACCTTCTTAAAGTAACACCGCATCCCCCCCTATTGGTTCTTTCTGGTCTAAAACGAAAATAGAAATTTAAAAATTAATTAGAAAATAAAAGTTTATTTTTCTACAAGTGTAATCCTTGTGCCAATTTTTCATGACTTACTACAAGTTATATTATTTTTTGAACAAGCAAACTAGTTGGACCTTCAGTACTAATAATTCTAAAAATTAACTTTTATTAATTCATTTAACCCTTTCCAATCCATTTATTTTTTCTCATCCATTCTCCCCAGCTGCAAATAAATCGGAGCTGGGGAGAATGGATGAGAAAAAATAGATTTTCCCTGCACCCTCCTGAACTGACAGAGTTCAGGAGGGTGCAGGTGCTCACCGCACCGTGAAGGGACCTGCTTACCTGTCCGGCGTCTTCCGCATTCTCCCTTCTGCCTCGGCGATCATGTGACCGCTGGGGTCAGGTGGCACCCAGCGGCCACATGATCGCCGGGCCGGGAGGCAGAAGGGAAAATGCGGAAGATGCTGGACAGGTAAGCAGGTCCCCCCATGGTGCAGGCTCCCGGCTCGGCGTTCATGTGACCACTGGGGGTCAGGTAACACCGGCGGTCACATGATCGCCGGGCAAAATCTCCTGCATTACATAGCACTAATTGAGCGCTATGTAATGTGTAAAGGAGAAGGCAGAAAGGGTTAAAAACCCTTTCTGCCTTTTCCTTGAGGGTCCTTGTTGAGGATCAGTGCAGGAGTGTATCTGCACCTGATGTGTCTGATGATCGGGTGCAGATGCACTCCTGCACTGCAGTGTCGGACCTGCCCCGACATTGGAGCTGTGGAGGGAAATTATGATGTCGGGGCAGGCCCAACATTGGATTGGAAAGGGTTAAAACTATGAATAGCCAAACTCACAAACATATATTACTATAGATAGTTGGTACTTCAAGAGGCGAGATTGTTCGTATTATATATCCAACCTAGAAACCTGGCAACTCTTATGTTTATAATATATCTGTAGAGTTGTTACCCATAAAGAAAGGGGTCAACCAGAATTCAGTATCTCTCAAGTAGTGCGTTTATCTTGACGATGGAACTTTAGTTAAGTATATGCCCTATCATTTGCCCAACGCCTTTCGCCCATAAACTGGGCTCCTCGGGGGCTATAGTATCTTTAGGTAATTGATGCTGAATGTAGGGTAGTGATCACACTGCAATTGGCAGGGATCTAAAGGTCAAATTCAGCTGTCACAGGTTGTGTGCGATACCACTGTAGATAGCTGAATATATGATTCCGATTGAGTTTTGTAGCATAAGCTCAACGGAATAACTGGGTGCCCCAAGAAAAATTGGGGTCCGAGTCTGTTAAAAATGAGTATGCCCTATCAATAGGGACGATATTATACAGTTTCTCGCTTAATATAACAGTGACTATTATGATATAGTCCTCTCTTGCTAGTTAAGAAGCTCCAATAAATAGGACCCCTAAATTTAGTCAGTGCCGTATATTCGCTATTTGACTATAATAAGCCAGTTTAAACTGGATAGATCAGAATGGTCTGATATTATCCAAAACGGCACTGAAAGTTCTAATTCATTTGTTGCTCATGCTCAAGATAGAGAAATATATAGAGCTAGGTGCAGACAAAACAACAAAGCGGCGGCATGTCAGCCCTGATCATGTCATAAATCTGACTCATTCAACAGACAAGACAGTGCACAAGGCACACATAAAACATGTAGTCTGAGGTGCTGGAGAGAACCCCAAACTCTCGTCCCCTACACAGTGCATATCTGGTTATATAACTCAAATGTCTCTTTAAAGACTTGTTTACAGAGTTGTACATTGATTTGAAGGAATGCTGCCATCCAATAGGTGGTGCTGCAAAGGTATTGTTCCATCTTCCTTATACGCATATATTACCGAGAGGAGCATGCATGGCCTTGTAAGTCTCCTCACTCACCTCCTAGGTGTCTCCACATGCCTTCCGGGTGCTCCCCTCAGGGAGAGATGATGCCCCTCAACCCACTCACCTACTAGGCGTCTCCACACACCTTCTAGGTGACACCCCTTAAATCAACATCAAAGGCCTCTCACTAGCTAATCCGGAAACCTACTGCAAACTGATGTGGGGCAAACACCCTGAAACAGCTGTCTGTGTATGGATTTCTGGCTTAGTTTCCTATTCCCAATAATTGTTTTAAAGACTTTTTTTTAAGAATCGTACACTGATTTGAAAGAATACTGCGATCCAATAGGTGGCGCTTCAGAGGTATTGTTCCATTCTCCTTATTTGCACTCAAATGACCTAAACTGTAATGTTTACTTTCATTATGGACCCTGACCTCACCACTATTTGTTTTGTAACATTGTACAACTATGAGTCCCAATGCTTCAATGTTCTTTTTTTAGTTATAAATAAAGGCTTCTCAAAAAAAAAACAAAAAAAAAACATCAAGTCCTCTTCTCATGTCAGACAAGAACAGAGCACAGGATGAGACAGATAGATGGTAAACACACCAGAGCAACTGATATGGATGGGGAATTAATCTATCTCTAATCTAAAAATGGTTGCATCTACCTCACAAGTGGAGTTCCAGCCTTGAAAAGGGCAACCCCACTACAGGAACCTAGGGCTTCCCTAAAATGCCCTTGATGGAATAGGATGAATCCCAGGAGCAGACCAAGTGGGACACATCCAGGAAAACAATGTACACCCAACAGGGTACACAGAGAAGCAGTAAAACAGAACAAATGTAGAAAGCAACTCAAATTGACACAGAACAAATGTTCGCCAACACACTGACACACTTCTCACAGAACAAAGCCACTGACTCACAAGGTCAGGATACAAGAAAAATAACCAGCATATTCTGCTCAGAGGAGCTGGTTTAAACAGAAAAACAAAATTACTGACTGACTGGCTGGGCTCCATATTACTGGGATAGCCAATTAATTAAGAGCAAGAAGCTGTTAACTCCTCCACATCCACTGCCAAATAACAATGGACATGCGATAACTTGGTTAATCAAGTGGGCCGGGATTACACCATGTTGTCTATCCACCAGCCTCACTGTGACTCCTGTTCTGGGTTTCGAAACTTGGCATGTTTTCTTTTTTTTTAACTTACAAGTTTTATTGGGTTTTCAAAGATTTTGCAAGTATACAACATGTTCCAATTAGAGTACAAGTATATAGAGAAATAGTGAAGTATTGTCCTAATCAAGCCCACTTCCTGGAAACACTCAGCTGGGAACATGAATGGAGAGGGGTCTAACAGCAACTATACAATAAAACACAGAAGCGAATAAAAGGGGGTCACATAGCGAGCTGCCCACATATAAGAGGAGCTAGTCACTAAGGCGAGGAGTTCCCACGAGGGTCTAAATGTACGCAACTCTATAGGCTACAATTAACCCAGGAGATACAGGTAACAAAAAAGAAATCCCTAGAAAAAGTGGGTGTGAATAAAAATGAAAGGCCTGTCTACAAGACGCCAGAGGACAAGGGACCTCATCCGAGTGACTGGAGAGCAACACCAGCTTCACCATCTTGCAGAGTGGTCTCTCCAACATCAAGGGGGAAAGGGGAAGGCAAGAATAAAAGAGAGATCATAGAAAGAA
Source organism: Eleutherodactylus coqui (assembly GCF_035609145.1). NCBI lineage: Eukaryota > Metazoa > Chordata > Amphibia > Anura > Eleutherodactylidae > Eleutherodactylus > Eleutherodactylus coqui. The sequence continues at coordinate 306,421,682 of NC_089838.1, read as the reverse complement.
AAGGAGAGCCCGGGGACCAACCCATGAAGTTCGTACAAGGCCCAATAATGGAAGACCCCCCAAAGGACGAGTGAGAAATGTGTAGCTACTTAGGAGGTCTGCATGTGACTGAAATAATCAACCTGTGGGGACCAGATTTTGCTAAACATTTCCATTATATCTGACAGTATGGCCATCAGTTGTTCACGAGTCCTGTACTATGACATACATTGTTTGACTTCAGAAAAGCCAGGGGAGTTTCCTCTAGGAAGTTGTATAGTGGGTTTCGCAGCCAAGAAAAGAAATTTAATTAAAACACAGGGATGACAGAACACGGAAGGGACATTTTATGGAGACGCGCTTCCCACGGATTCCTAAGTAAAATATAACCCATAAGGGTAAGGATGAGAAAATACGTATGTATCCAAAGCTGATGCACTTTAGGGCAGAGCCACCAGATGTAATGTCCGGACCACAAGAGAAGCATGAAGCGCTCCTGTTCATTGCAATGGGAAGCCGGCACTCCCACTTCTTGCCCTGATTACTGATGACAACATCCGATCCGCTGCACTGACAGCAGGCTTGGCAAATCAGCTGATGGATGGGGGTTCTGAGTGGCAGACCCCTCCCCAAAAAAAATCGACTACTGATGACCTCACCAGAGCATAAGTCATCAGTTCAAAATCCTGGAATACCCCTTTAACTAATATCTTCTGTTCAGATGTGCTGGTGTTCCCTCGCCGTGCAGCTTTTCTGTTCTGTCTTGTTCAGCAATCTTGCCATTTGGGTTCTGTTCTTCTTTTCTTGGTTCCCCAATTGGAAATAATTTTCTTTACTTTGATTGATATAAAACTAAAGCAGCTCTTGTGTTCTGTAGATACGTGATACGTTATACCGAGGCTCTGATAATGTGATATCCTTCTCTTTGATGTACTTGTATCTGTTAGTTACTTCCTGATTTCATACGCTTATCTTTGTGTTGTTTTTGTACAATTTGCCCAATAAAAGCTCCTTTTAAAGAAAAAAGATGCTTGTCAGGAAGGGGGAGAATAATTCAGGGACTGAAGTAGTCATTAAAAGGGGCATCTTGTGTAGAATTTGGAATGAACACTTATTATATTAGTTTTATTGAGCTTTTTAAATTGCTCCTGTTTCCTTTTTGTAGAGATGAGTGAACCGAACCCGTAGAACCCAACAGCGGGTTGGACTTAAAGGAGATGTCTCGAGGAAGCAGTTAATTTTTTTTTTTGCCCAGTCCCCCCCATTAAACACACATTACTAAGCCCCCCTGTAAATGACATTTCTAGCTGGTTCGTACTTACCGTTCCAGCGTTTCAGCAAGTTATAAAAGTTTCCTCAAGATGGCCGCCGGCTCTTTCCCCGTCGCTCGCTGCAGCCCGACGTGCGCGCTCCCGAGACGCCGCCAGCTGTGTCTCCATGGCAACCGGACGCATCGCAGCCGCCGACCAGACGCCCCGCAGCCGCCGACCAGACAGCAGGTAACCGGCGCTAGCCCCCGGCTCCCCAGCGCTAGCTCCCCCGGCGCAGCGACAGCCCCCCCCATCGCAGCGACAGCCCCCCCGGCCTAGCGCTAGCTCCCCCGGCGCAGCGACAGCCCCCCCGGCCTAGCGCTAGCTCCCCCGGCCTAGCGACAGCTCCCCCGGCCTAGCGACAGCTCCCCCGGCCTAGCGACAGCCCCCCCGGCCTAGCGCTAGCTCCCCCGGCGCAGCGGCAGCCCCCCCCCCCCCCGGCGCAGCCCGGCGCAGCGGCAGCCCCCCCCCGACCCATCACTTACCTGGGAGGCTTCTCGGGGCTGCTGGGCTGGGCTGGGCTGGTCTTCTCCGCTGGGCAGCTCCAGTTTCTGCACCTTCCTCTAACAGAGGATGGTGCAGAATGGCCGCTTCAGCGCGCTCCCGAGCAGTGACAGCTCGTCTGCGCATGCGCAGAAGAGCTGTAGCGGGGAGCACACTGAAGCGGCTCGTGCTGAATGGAGAAGACCGGACTGCGCAAGCGCGTCTAAAAAAGCAAGCTGCCAGCGAATTTAGACGGAACCATGGAGACGAGGACGCTAGCAACGGAGCAGGTAAGTGGAATAACTTCTGTATGGCTCATATTTAATGCACAATGTATATTACAAAGTGCATTAATATGGCCATACGGAAGTGTATAACCCCACTTGGTTTCGCGAGACCACCCCTTTAACTAAATGTTCAGTTTGGCAAGACCCCAAACCACGGGTAGTTTGTTTCTGCGGAACAAAAAAACCCTAAAACTAGTATTAAACATTGTCTAATTTCCTTCATATGTTCTCCTTGCAATAATGACTATCCGTGAACCTCCTTGGTTGGAGAGGAACCTTCTACTGCTATACTGCTCATTGGTCTGATTCCAAGGACGTTTTACACCAGACCTCTCCCCCAAAACCAAGCTTTACTTTAGTGTGGGAGAAAGAACCAGTACCATGACATACATTGTTTGACTTCAGGAAAGTCAGGGGAGTTTCTTCTAGGAAGTTGTATAGTGTGTTTTGCAGCCAAGAAAACAAATTTAATTAAAACAGGGATGATGGAACACGGAAGGGACATTTTATGGAGACGCGCTTCCCACGGATTCCAAAGTAGAATATAACCCATAAGGGTAAGGATGAGAAAATACGTATGTATCCAAAGCTGATACACTTTAGGGCAGAACCACCAGATGTAATGTGCTTACACTTCTTGCCCTGATCACTGATGACAACATCCGGCCCGCTGCACTGACAGCAGGCTGGGCAAGCAGCTGATGAATGGGGGTCATGGGCGGCACACCCCCCAAACATGAACTACTGATGACCTAACCAGAGCATAAGTCAACAGTTCAGATATCCTTCTCTTTGATGTACCTATATCTGTTAGTTACTTCCTGATTTCATACGCTTATCTTTGTGTTCTTTTTGTACAATTTGCCCAATAAAAGCTTTTTTTCTCCACTGCGATGCGAGACTAAAGTTAAAGTCTCGCATCGCAGTGCGAGAAAAAAATCGGCATGACGCCGGGATATCGGCATCACGCGGACATATCGCCAGTCTAATAGCTAAGATATAGCTATTCATGAATGAATAGCTAAGGGTTATGTGTGATTGGCTGAGCACTCAGCCAATAGCTAAGCAGTAGCTGCTATTGGCTGAGCCCTCAGCCAATCTGCACAGCACTTTCAGGAGGCGGGGATTTTTAAATCCCCGACTGCTGAATAAGCTTAATAGCAGTGCCAGGGAGCCAGCAGGAGTACACGGCTGAGCACAGGAGAGGTGAGTAATAATTTTTAAAATTTTTTTACACACTTTTGGCAGATTTTTTACACACTTTCAAGCCCTTCCCCGATAATCATTCTACGGGGCTTGGCAGAAAGCATTGATTTCAATGGGATCGACAGCAGTGCCGATCCCATTGAAAGCAATGGAATAGAATGCCGTGGACTTCTGCCACAGCTGTCACAGCTGTCACAGCTGCGGCAGAAGTCCGCGGCATTCTTCCTATGCTTTCAATGGGGCTAGCGCTGCTGTCGCTAGCCCCATTGAAACCACTTGCGATATGCCGGTTCTATACCGGCGTCTCTCTTGCGCTGCGAGGCAAGAGTTTTCTCGTGCTCACGCAGCGCAAGAGAGAAAATATCGCAAGTGTGTGTCCACCTTTGTCAGGAAGAGGGAGAATAATTCTGAGACTGCAGTAGTCATTAAAAGGGGCGTCTTGCGTAGAATTTTGAAAAAACACTTATTATATTAGTTTTATTGAGCTTTTTAAATTGTTCCTGTTTCCTTTTTGTAGAGATGAGCGAACCGAACCCGTAGAACGCAACAGCGGGTTGGACTTTACTAAATGTTCAGTTTGGCAAGAACCCAAACCTCGGGTAGTTTGTTTCTGTGGAACTGGAAGTTCTCAAAAAACCCTAAAACTGATATTAAACATTGCCTAAGAGCCCTGAAAGAACAGTGGTTGTGGTGCTGGGGGTTCAGTGGATGTGGTTAACCCCTTAAAGGGGTTGTCTCGCGCCAAAACGTTTTTTTTTTTTCCATAGGCCCCTCGTTCGGCGCAGGACAACCCCAAGGGATGTGTTAAAAAAATATATATATATATTACTTACCCGAATCCCCGCTCTGCGACGCCTTCCTTCTTCCTACTTCTTCCTTCACCAAGATGGCCGCTGGGATCTTCACCCACGATGCACCGCGGGTCTTCTCCCATGGTGCACCGTGGGCTCTGTGCGGTCCATTGCCGATTCCAGTCTCCTGATTGGCTGGAATCGGCACACATAACGGGGTGGAGCTACGATGACCAGCTCTTCGGCACGAGCGGCCCCATTCACCAGGAAGAAGACCACACAGCGCAAGCGCGTCTAAAAACGCCAGAAGAAAGCGAAATTAGACGGCACAATGGAGACGGGTACGCTAGCAACGGAGCAGGTAAGTGAATAACTTCTGTATGGCTCATATTTAATGCACGATGTACATTACAAAGTGCATTAATATGGCCATACAGAAGTGTATAACCCCACTTGCTTTCGCGGGACAACCCCTTTAAGGACGCGGCCTATTTTGGCCATAAGGACGCAACCATTTTTGGGGGATTTTCATCTTCACTTATCAAAGGATGTAACTTTTTGTATTTTTTCCGTCAGCCTGGCCGTATGAGGGCTTGTGTTTTGCGCGGCAGACTGTAATTTTATTGGTGTCATTTAATGCGCTGTAAAACTTTTAGTAATTTGTTTGGAGAACCGGGAGAGAAAACGCCTCAATTCTGCTGTTTTTCCCTCTTAACAGCGTTAATCATGCAGCATAAATGACATGATACATTTTTTCTGCAGGTTGCTGTGATTACAATGAAACCAAAATTACAATTTTTTAAGGTTTTTTTTACTTTTGCAAATAATAATTTTTGGGATATTATTATTTTTTTACATTGTTGCACTTAAGATCCCATAACCTTTTTATTCTCCCATGGACGGAGCTCTGTGAGGCTCTTTGTGTGATGAGCTGTAGTTTTTATTGCTTCTGTTTTGGGGAATATATGGCTTTTCAGATACATTTTATTAGGTTTTTTTGAGGCAAAATGAAAAAATAAGGTTTTTGCCTGCGGTTTTTAGTTGTTTTTTGCCATGCAGGATAAGTAGTGTGTTTATCGGGGTATTAAGAAGCCACCCCCTCAATATAAGGGAGTTCTGAGTGGTGGTTCAGTAGTGCCCTGCACATGTGCTATCTGCTCCTCCGTTTGACATTTGGCTGTCTGCATGTTGAGGGATATGTAGTATTTTTACCTTTCCTCTTGTATCAGTATATCAGTAAGTGTATGGCTGCTTTCTGTAAGGGCAGTAAGATAGGCCCAGGGGGCCATGGGCGGAGGCCCACATGCTAGGAGGGGGATAGGAGGAGCTACAAATATATTGTCCATTGGAGAGTGAAAGCTGATAAGGAAACAAGCTGGAATCTAAAGAAGTCCCACCCTCCCGCCTGTTAATATTGTTATTAAATGGGGGGGGATTAAATGATGAGATTTTTTTTTTTTGAGGGGGGGGGGGGGGGTGAAGGATTGGGGTTGGGAATGTTTAATTGTCATGTCAGTGGTAGGCAGATGGGGGGATCCTTGGAGTCGGTTATAAAATTGTTTGAGGAGGGAAGGCAGGGTGAGGATAGCCACCTTCCTCCTTTCATCGGGTGGTTGGTGTTGGTGTCTGGCGCTTCTTGGCTCTGACAGGGGGAGTCTTAGCAGCGATGGTGGATTGTCTGGCCTTGTAATGGCTAGTGGGGTCTCCCAGTCAGTTGGGGTGTGGCTGGAGGCAATTTGGATATTTTCCTTTAAATGGGGGAGCATCAGATTTTGGGGCTCCAAGGATCCCCCTCTTTGGTGGATGGTTAAATTAATGTAGAATTTGGGTTAAAGGATTAATATATGTTAAATAGTTTGAATTAAAATGGCCGCTGGGGCCAAATTATCCAAAATTTAAGTAGTGTTTGTCATTATTGGGGAAGTAGCTGTGGCGCTGGTAAATCTGAGGTTGTAAAGGTCATGGGGGGCTACAGCAGGTAACGACTGGTTTACCCGAGTCATGGGATTTTTGGAATGAGGGATGAATCATTTGGATTGCAGCTGTATATTCCTATTTAGACCTGTTCTAGGAACGTTATCTCCTACTTTCCAAACACCTTCATTCCTCCCTCATCCAGGCCGCAGGAGAGCCCAATGGCAGACTGCAGCCCTCTACTGCCGGATTAGGTGACCCCACCAGATCGAGTTCTCCTGTCTGTCTCAGCGGGTGATATTGTGTCGTCTTCATACCAGCTCTAGTAGTGACATCATTGCGACTCAGCATTAGTTCAGCTCTAACGGCGTTTCATATCATCTCCGGCTTTCACAGCCGCCTCCAATGAGGTGTTTAATATAAAGCAGTAAAGTTTATGTTCTAACTCCCCTAATCTCTCCTCAGTGAATCTCACAACCTCTTTGGATGCGCAGAACAGATTTTCAGTTGTCCAAATTGCTGCGAGAAATAAATGTCTAAAACTATACAGGGGATTGTCAGGTTATTTATACATTTCCAGGAGGAATAACTGAGGAGCGGGGTAGTGCTAAACTCCAGAACTGTTATCTCACCAAGACTGCAAGTATTTTGTAAGCAGGTATGTCTGGAGGTCCTTTTTAACCTCCTAACAGTCACGTTACATTTGGAACCCCCCCGAAGATGTCCCTTATTATTTATCATTTTTTGCCTTGAGGCAATAGAAAACACTCTGTTTCACCATTCTTTTGGATTTATTTTCACAGCGTTCACCGTGTGGAGTAAATAATATATTATTTTATGGGGGTTTGTTACGAATATGGTGATACCAATTATGTGTAGGATTTTCTGTTGTTTTTTTCATAGTTGAAGCCTTATGTAAGGGGAAAAAACTTTTTTATTTTTTTCTGTAAAAACATTTAGAAGCTGCAATTAGCAATGAGTAAGACCAGCTGCGCACAGATGTATGCGCAATTGCGCAACGTTTAGCACTATCAATGAAGCTTTTTTGCATGTTGGTGTATTTTACTGTACTTTTTCATGATTTTTTTGTGTGGGACACAAGCACACCGATTGAAAAAGCTAATTCGTCTGAAGAGTTCCAGCTGTGGTCTTTTTCTAACTTTATTCTGCAGTGTTTCCCGCATCCCCTTGCCCATTGTGCGCACTGTTGCACAGCCCCATTGACTTCTACAGGGATCATTGTTGCACAAATATGCAGAAAAACATGTTCTACCTTTTTTTTTTAAATCGAACTTCACCTGCCAAAATACGGAAATGTGAATGAACCTATTGACATCAGTGGGTTCTATTCTCTATGCGGGTTTTCGCAAATACATGTGCAAATTTGTCCATCTGAGACCGGCCGTAGTCTTCATTTGCTCACTTCTTCTCTGTGAAAAAATAACATATGTGACAATCATAGAGCAAATTTGCTCTCTGATGGCTGAGGGTCTGATGACAAGAACAAAAGTCAATGTGACCCTTTCCCTGGGACAGGGAAATATGTAGTGGCCCAGAACCAGTGGGGCCCCTCCATAATGTAATATGTTTGTCTTGTGCCATTGTCTTGTCAGTGTCTTAATTTTAGTGTGCATTTGGTATGTGTATTGCATCTCTGCAGCACTGAATGGGTTAATGTCTGGGTTATGAATGGAAAATGTATCTTGTTGTATGTCGTGTGACCTCGTGATATATATGTGTGCACAAGGTGCAAAAAGGGAGAGTCGTAGAGTCGTTTGGTCTTCTTGCAAAAGTAGGAAGGAGTGTTTGCAAAGAGTGGGAGTCTGCTAGTGTGTGAACCCCACAGGCATTGATTGGTCTGTGTGTGGAAGAAGACGGCCGCACCTCAGGACAGACGTCTCTCTGCAGCGCCGGAAGAAAGAACACATGACCGGCAATAGAGCCGGTCACATGTTCTTTCTTCGGAGATTCGTCCGCATCTGCAGTGCAGCCGTCTTTTAGTGCAGGAACACGGGCGCCGATGCGCCTGTGTGACTAAGCCCTTCTAGGGGTTTTGGTTGCTCACTCAGTTTTCCATGTTTCCAGTTGCATGAGTTCACTGCATACATGAGAAATTTCCGAACATGCTAAGTTAATGGTTAAATGATGTTTTATATGAATGAGGTAGAATTTGGATGGGAGCCATGCTAGGAATGGAACAAGGAAAACAATATGTTAATATAGATTTGTTCTTGCTTTATTGCACTTCCCTGAATAACGCTGTCATAAGCTGTAATTTTTCGTTGACCCAGCCAGTGACACCGTCCTACATCCTGGTCACCTGCAGATTAGTAACAATGATCCTGTACACCTCACGTCTTACTCAGAGCCTCTCAGATCCTCTGAACACATTCCTGCCGCGCCTTCACTAGAAACTAGAGAAGTCAAGAATCATGCCTAACCCTATATGTGCTGCATGAGCCCAGTACATCTCCTATCACTTCCTGTGTGTAATCATGTATACGCCACAACATTTGTATCTGCTATATACTAGCTGGTTCTCATCAGCTAGCTGCTGCTATGTCTACATCTTCACATATGGTACCTGTCGCATCAATAAAAAATTATGAACTAGAGTATACTCTATATATCTAACTGGCTATAGACTCGGCAAACATCTATTGGTATACAGCCCCCCATCCCACCTGCTAATATCGGTGGGACGGATGGCTTTCTAAGGCCACGTTCTCCTCTGTGTCAGAAGTTCCATTTGGGACCTGAAGTGTAGATCCAGCAGAAAATTGCGGACGAACAGAGCTTAATGCAGCTCTATTTAGTCTGGTGCAATGCTGGTCAGAATGACGGATGATGGACAGACTCCATTATATTCAATAAGGTTTATTTGATGCTGCTCAGCTTTGGCATGCAGTGGATTCAGAAATCCTGGGGTTTTCATTTTTCGGCTCTGTGGACAGAGCTGAAGAATTGAACTGTACAGAAGCCCCAGGCTCAGATGTGACTAGGACCTTAGGTGTATGCGGGGGCCTCAACGTTCTCCCAACAGAAGACCTTAGGGGAAAAGAGGTTCAGGCCATTGAATTTCAATGCCCAATCCTTTTGCTTCCTGAGAGATAGGCTGCTGACGGAACTGACCTGCTATAGTTTACCTGCCTGAACACATGAACTTTTGGCCGAGTCGAACATTTGTGTCTAAGGGGCAGTCAGGGGAAACAGCTGTTTGCCGAATGATCATTTGTTCAATAGTTGTTTAAAATGTATAGACATCTATAGATGTTAGGCTCTGGCCGCTATTCTTTCGGGGGGGACTGACGTAGGCTGTTTATCTTAAGTGGAATCAAAGGGTCAGACTGTTTAAAACAAAGCCAAATTCTCATATTCTTGTGTCCTTCATGTTAGGGAACTGCCTACAATGCGCCATAGAAAAAATGAAACAAGTAATTTGGACGGCGCTCGGGATAAATTCTTCTATGCTATTTGTATATATATCATTGGGAATAATATAAAGGGACTTATCAAGTGCCCAGTGAGGTCCCAACTAGGGGCCGCCCCACTAGCACCTTGGAGTCCTGGTCTGCTTTAAATAGGTGAGAGTCTTTGTGCCTGTCCATAGCCTGAGAATCCAGGAGAGCCGCTGGAAGATATATGACACTACTAATACTGGACATAAGCAAAAATCCAAACCAAAAAAAGAAAAGTCTCTGCGCTCATCTCGTTCGGCAGTGGAGGTCACCACCAATAGTTAAATAAAAGATGGTGGATAGACACTGTAAAAACTGGTGGAAGAAACCCTGGTTCCTCTCTGGATCTTGATTGGTGTGGTTTAAGACAAGGGAGCTTTCCAGTAGGCTGGAGAATGAGGGTAAAGTGCTTAATTTTTACATATGGGAACCAACACCACATACTGCTGTAATAGGCCAGCCAGGTTTATCTGGTTGCTGTGCAATGGATAGAGTTACGCCAAAATTAGCATGAAATTTACAGCCTGCATTGTATTGCTGAGCATGTCCAGTGAGGACTTCAGAAGAGGATGACATCAAGACTATTAGGGGCTTTGTAACTGCACCAAAAGTTCAGTCCAGGAAGTTTGAAGTGAAGTGCAGTGTGCACTGCTGATGGATGGGCTGACAATGGATTCCATTTTTCTCTGGCAGTGGACTGAGCATACGGCGACTGAGTGATTTGTAATCCATTAACCGTAAGTGAGGTTGACCTCCATAGAAATAGTGACTGTGCACCCTCATAGGAAATGAGTCAGTGTAATAGGTCTCTTATAGCTCCAAATGAGACTATCTATGTGTTGACTGGCACATCATGTGATCTGGTGTAGATATTGTACTTGCACTCACCTCCAGCTGCACCAGGACCAATGCTACTACAGTATCTCTACAGACAGTAGATCAAACCCCCTAATTTCTACATACCCCCCACAAATCCTGTTCAGACCCCAGACTCAGCCTCCACCCACAAACATTTTTTTTATTCAGACCCCAAACCCTACAAAATAATTCAGCATCGTATCTCAGATCAGACCAACCCATGTGTGACATAACCACAACCACAGCTAGACTATACAGTATATCTAGCACGGTGCCAGCTGCTATTGGACTCATCTGCTTGTACGATCCCAGCAGTAGTCATGACTATGGATGCTATCATCACTTCTTTCACTGATCTGATGGAGCGCATGATGACTGTCTAAGCAACTGACGAACGCTCTCACTTAGTTAAAGGAACAGAATTGTCAAAATTCAGTGTATTGTTTACAGCAATTTTTTTGTTGATTTTATTCTTTTTCTAAATTTTTAATGTCACATATTAATATTAAAACAATAATCCTGAATCCTGCAGTTTTTGCACTGACCACAGAGCTTAACAGTAGGCTGTTCTCTAGAGAAAACGTTTCAGCAGTCATCTCATTATCATCACAGGCTGAATTACAATGATATGTGACACATATACACATACAGGATCCTCCATTCACAATAGGTGATGGTCACAGCTCACCTCCTCCCCTTCTTTGCACAGCTCACAGGGCAGGACCACAACACTCTACTATAGAGACAATAAATTGTTTTCTGACTGTAGTTTCACAAGTCCATGTGGCTGCACCAAAGCATGTCTCTGAACTGCTGTTCACAGCTCAGTCAAGATGGCTGTCCCCATATTCATCTAAATTAAATAATGGAGAATATACAATAAGCACTAGTTTTAGATGTAATTTTTAAAAATATGTGGTTTTATGTAGTAAAGTATATAGTGTATACATTCCCTTCAGTAACTTATATACGGTACTTATATTATAAATATATATCATCTTCCACCTTTCTGTAGTCTGAAGTCTGCACATTACGAACAGTCCATAGTTTATTAGTGTGGATCCCCAGCTACATCACAAGTTGTCATGTTATGAGTACATGCAGATGGACCTGTTTTCCATTCGATTTTTGAACCGAAATTCGGATGGAAACAGCACCCATTTATTTGAATGGATGTATGCACACAAGCTAATACACCGTTTAAAAAAAAAAAAAACTGCATCAATTCAGACAAGACTAGCACGGTACTGTTGTATCTTGCCTCCACCATGAAGAATGGGTGGAGACAAGATAAACGCCCACAAGCGATGCCCACAATTTGATTGGCTGCAGCTGCTGGGTGCTACTTCCTACAATGCCTTCAGGTGTGACAGCGTTTTCAGTGGCAGGAGCAGCATCAGCACCGTGGACGCGCTGCAGCCAACGACAGCGCCTGAGGCCTGGCAGAGGGACAGAGCTGTGAGCAGGACATCCATGTCAGAGCTTCTAGCAGCAGCAGACAACAACAGCAAAGCAGAAGCGGCGGGGGAAAACTGTTGGAGCAGGGAGGCCAGTGCCAGGAAGAGTGACAGCAGGATCGCCAGCCTTGACACACAGATTTCAGCAGCTGCAGGCAAGGGAGATGGTAGTGCCACAGGGAGCAGAGTCACAGCGGAGCTGCTAGGGCCGCGCCATGTAACACTCATAGCGCAGGACAGCAGCAGCAGCAGCAGCTACAACCATGCCTAACACTAACCCTCACCCTAACCTTCCACCCACGCCAAAGCACTGCAGTCCGGCAAGTGACTCTGGCCACTGAATGGCTGGGGGGACGGACCAGGGACGGAACAGCACAGACACAAACAGCCAATCAGGAGCAAGGGGCTTGACAACAGGTGTTAACTCCAGCAAAGCCAGATCTGCCCCTAGCTTCTGGTGTAGACAAGATACAACAGTACCGACTAGCACATATCAATGGGTTGTATTCAGCACAGCGGACCGCACACAGATGGGGTATTCAAATGCTGTCCGATGAAAAATTGCAGTAAAAAATTTTCGGCACAATGTTTCTCTCGCCCGCGTGCATGTATCCTTAGGAAGGATAACCGCCTGGACTCAATGCTACAAGTTTCTTTAATTGCATACAGCTGCGACTAAAATGTAGCAGTCTCTTATTTCCTGTTGCTCAGGCTGGGGGGCCGGTAATTTCCCTTTGGCCTCTAGCTAGCACTCTCAGTCTCGCTCTCTACTCTGGCTCTGTGTGGCTGGCTCGCCTTCCAGCTCTCCTTTTTGGTACAAACCGGATAGAGATCTTTGCCCTCACAGATTAGCATTCTACAGTGCCTCATCGCAGTCTGCTATTTGTCGCTCTACTGAGTAGTGTAGCCATAGGGGTCGCAGCTAGGGGTCACATGGGAGACCTGTGCTCCTAAAAAACATGTTCTTCACCCCTCTGACTGCTCACATCCTTCCCGCGACTGCTGCACCTTCATATCACCGGCTGTCAGTGCTGTTTCCTCCTTGTCCCTGACTCCTTGAATCCAAAGATTGGAGGAGAGGATGATCTCTCTGGTGTTTAGAGGCACCGGATTGGAGGAGACAAGACCGAGTGGGAAACAGCACTGACAGCTGGTGATAACAAGGTGCTGCAGTCTTGGAAAGGCTGTGAGCAGTCGGAGGGGTGATGGCCCAAAACATAGAAGGGTACAAAAATAACAGCATTAGACATAAGGGGCACATTATTACAGAAGAAGGCATAAGGGGTGCATTATTAGCGAAAGAGGCATGAGGGGGAGCATTATTACAGAAGGGAGCCATAAGGGAGCATTATTGCTATATGGGGACATAAAAGAGAGCACACTTATTGTGTGGCGGGGACTAAAAGTGGTTCTCACTGTAAGGGCTGCCCTTAAAGCCCTTAAAGATGGACTACAAAGACTCCATGTTGTCTCTTTTTGCATTTGCTTGTCTGCTATAATACACATATATATATATTTGTATGGTTTTCAACTTTCACCAGGAAATATGTTAGATTTCAGTTTGAATAATCCACCTGGAAATATTAATTGGATTACCACAAGGTTTCTGTCCTGTTCTTATCTTTAGATAATTCTTGCCGAAACTTACTAACGAGCCTACAGGAATGTATCTCCAAATTACCACCTGCAGAGGAGGACATATTGATAAGAAGCTGATATGTTTTAAATCACTATATGTGCTTATTAATTTTAATTGTATTTGGCATAAAGCCACTCGCTTTTTAGAATTTTAGGAGAAGGGAGTCTTAGACCAGCGAGTTTGGGAAAGATTCAGAGATAGTCATGAAGGTTGGATAAAAGTATGTTAGACAGATGGATTGAGGCAAGTGTAGATATGGCAGTAATGGGTTATCAGAGAAAGGGAATTCTTTTATAGTCTGTGTTCCCCTGTGACATGAAGCAAGTTGATGCAGAATCTGTGGAGAATTATGTGACAAACCACTATTGTATGTCTTGATGTTATGTAATCTAATCTTTGTTGTACGTTTTAGTCTCCTTCATACAAGTGTAAGAAAGTTATACCCCACTCACATCTGTGGGGGCTTTTAAGAATACAAGGATTAAAAATGCAGAAAATGTTGCGCTGTTAGAAGCTCTTAGCAGGTTGTCTTTTCTATGTGTTTAACTATTCCTGTTGTTTAAACTAAAACAACTTTGTTCAGTCTGTGTTTCATATTCTCAGAGAAATATACCTCCTGTAATTACTAATGATTAATGTTGTTTAAAGTCTGAATATTCTGGCTGCTTTCTAATATCTTAGCTATTATTCTGTTTCACAGAGAGATAAGAGTCAGTTAGAAAAGGGGCTGTCATTCTCTGACCGATTCAGGGTCATAGAAAGAGAAGGAAGCCAAGCATTGATGAAATAAGAAACTTCTAATGAATTAAGTGAATTATACTGTCTTAAAAATAGAAAACATATAGCAATCTTAAGGTATATTCTTGCTGTTCTTTGTGTAAATGTCAGTTCTGTGATTGGTCGGACGTGTGTATAACTGCTAAATGCTGTTAGTATTGTACTCTCTGTGAGAATGTTCTGTAGGAGAAATGTCTCTAGTCAGCCTTTCTGTGGAGGCTTAATATTAATATGAGAGAGACAGCATGGATGGATGAGAGTTAATGACCCGTGTTCAGGCTGTGATGAATGTAAAATGTGTGATGCAGGTATTGACTGGGGATAAAAGTGTTCCTCCCTCCTCTGCATAAGACTTTACTTGTTTGTGATGTGGGTGTGCAGATTGTAAAGTTTAAATGAAAGCATGAAGAAACACGCAAATGGCCAGTATAGAAGGGGTGGAGCTAGATGATGTAAAAGTATGTAATGAGCCATCCCTCTCTTGTCCCTCAAATTTGATGAGACATTACAGGCAGGATCAGATTAATAATGAATTTGCATAAAGAATATCATATTCCAATGTGGATAGATGTTTGTGGATTATTCTGCCCTGTTGTAATTCATGTCTCTGTTATTGGCACTGATATCTTACAGGCCTTATCTGCATCCATCAAATTCTCACTGGATCGATCGGTACGGGTTGAGAACTCAGGTGCCATTCAGAAGAGTTTTGTAAACTAACTGCTCTCTTGGTGGATCTGGCTTATGTGTTTGCCCTGACAGCTACTGCAGAAACTCAGCTTTTCGCAGGTCCTGACAAATGATGTGCCACCTCCAAGACAGACATAGGGAAATTGAATGCACCCTCTATGATGGTATATCTGAAGCCAGGATACACACCCATGGGTCAAACAGTATCCCCTTAGTTTACCACAAGAAAAATGCTGATTGGGGAACAAGTGGGAGACTTGGTTCTGATGGGGGCTTTGTATGAGATACGTTCTCCAGCAAACACCCCTCTTTTTCTAGTCAAGAAAAGACGCTGAAGGATCAGCCAGACACCTACCACATGTAGGTGCTGTGTGCTGATGATTTGGAAGCCTAATAAACAGGCCACAATTTCACTGTTAATTTTTCTTGCAGAAAATGGCTGTAAAGACTCTAAAGACAAACTCCAGTTCTGCAAAACAAAGGTTGTTCTCCTGGGTCATTGCTTAGCCCAAGAAAGTAGACATCTGACAGAGTAGCAAAAGGCTGCTGTCCAGGCCATACCTGTACCTGCATCCGTTGCCAAACTCCGCACCTTTCTGGGCCTTGTTTCATACTACCGCCCATGGATCCACTCGGTTTCCTCTCTTATGCAACCACTCTATGACTGTCTTTCAATCATTCTTTTCTCTCTCACCCCAGAAGCAGCTCTCTAGCCTTGGGTATTCCCAACTACATTTTACCCTTTACTCTTTTCTGTACTGAACTTTCTGGCCATGTGACGACAGTATTGACACAAAGGCACGGAGGACAACCACGGCCACTTGGATACTACTCCATGAGGCTGGATCCAGTGGCTCGAGGAGCTCCCTCACGTGTTTCTTCGGTGGCAGTAGTACAGGCAATGGTTGACAAATCTTCTGAGTTGGTATTGCACTACGCCATAGTAGTCCTCACCCCTCATGACATCCAGAGCATACTCACGCAAGTGCAACCCAAGCACTTATCTCTGGCCTGTCAGATCCGGCTACAATGTGCTCTTTTCATGCCCCCCCCTAATATTTCTTTTCAATGTTGTACTACCTTAAGCCCGGCTGCTCTTCGTCCAATCGAGTATCCTAGTTCAAATGGGAGAGGGGGAGGCATAGGTGATCTAAGTATTACTGATCAGCTATTTTTTTAAAAATTTTTGCAATAACATCGTGATCTTTTTCAAATAGAATATCAGCCTGATTGTCTAGCATCGATGCAACAAGAAAATTCAGGTTTTAAAAACAGTTACTGGAACCCCCTGTTGACAATGCATATTTTGAGCTTTTTGTAGATGGTACCAGGGTGAGGATGGACGACTCCACACCGGATATGCAGTGGTCACACAACAAGATGTCCTAAAAGCAGAAGCTCTGTCTCCGCATGTCACAGCACAAGAAGCGGAAGTGAAGGCGCTCTCTGAGGTCGGTAGAGTGGCAGAAGTGTCTGCAACCTTTTGGATGCTTTGTGGAGTACGAAGACAAGCAAACTACCTGGAGTCTCTCCCGCTGCGATATCGTTGAAACAGTCACTTGTAAAGAGCCATGACGATGGGAATCCGGCATACAAAGTCCGGCTCGGGTGGAGTAGAACCCTTGAACGTATCACAGATATGGACTCTTTCTCATGATGAACTGTTTCAAATGGGGGATTTGTAAGGGCTGCCCTTAAAGCCCTTAAAGATGGACTACAAAGACTCCATGTTGTCTCTTGACATTTGGTTGTCTGCTATAATACACATATATATATTTGTATGGTTTTCAACTTTCACCTGGAAATATGTTAGATTTAAGTCTGAATAATCCACCTGGAAATATTAATTGGAATATCACAAGGTTTCTGTCCTGTTCCTATCTTTAGATAATTCTTGCCAAAACTTACTAATGAGCTTACAGGAATGTATCTCCAGATTAACACCTGCAGAGGAGGACATATTGGTAAGAAGCTGATATGTTTTAAATCACTATATGTGCTTATTAATTTTAATTGTATTTGGCATAAAGCCACTCGCCTTGTAAAATCCTATAAAGATTGAGTATATGAGAGAATAAACCAGAATGCTACACAGATACCACCATCTCTGTGTGTCCCTGCGTTCTCATGACCGGTCATATCACTTTAATTTGGAGCCCAGCAGCATATAAGCATTCCTTTGAATGTCATCACTGTGTAATTACTGTATGGATGAGGAGATTGTGTAGAGCTGTTGAAAACATAGTGAGGATGCTGGAAAAGCCAGAAACCAAAAATGTCTGTATATCAATTTCTGCAGAGAAAAGTTATGACCGGGAGAAGTTGTCATGATGGTCTGGGCTGAATATAAAAGAAAAGAGAAAGTGAATGTCTAGTCAGAGGAAACGTAACCTGTTATCACTGACTATAACGGTACTATGATTACTTATACAGTCTTCAAAGTGCCTGTGTAGAGCTGGTACATAATGATATATATTCACTATATGACTGTACGGGGGTAATATTGGTCCTTGTATAAGAAATTTGCTTTTATTTCTTGTGACTTTTATTGTATGTCCCCGCAGAGACTTCAACTGTTGGTTTCCAGTTGCCTACGCAAAGAAAATTTCCATGGGTGAAGAAGGGTGTTGGCGGCGTAGGGGCCCAAGCTGAACTTTTGCAACAAGGCCCTTGACTCTTTAGCTACACCCCTACACTCTGCCGTGAAAGGACAAGACCACTGTATGACACAAGGAACATGTGGGCAGCATGACCTGGTGTCTGTCATGCCCTTTGGTGCCCCAGCCACTATGGGGCTCCTATAGAGTATTCTGGCTGTACTCCACCCACTTTACATACACAGTAGCAGCACCTTACAGTGTTGTTTTCTCTATTTGCACCTGTAAATCCTAACACGTACAAATACAATGTACTGATGCAGAGATCACAGCGGTAAGTGGAGAATGTCTAATTCCATCTTTAGGCATTAAGCGCTTGTATTTACCTAAAGCTTGGAAAAACATTGCTAGATAAGATGGCATAGCAGCGGCTTTGTTCTCCCCGCATGGCTGAGCTGGTAAGTGGACAAATAGATGAAGTATAGATTGTGGCACCTTGTAACAGGTTTGTTATGGAGATTAGCACAAACCATATCCTAACTCAGGCTGGAAAGTTTAGGACAAGTTCACAGCTGAAAATAAGTTTAATTGCTTTTGTTCTGCAAGTTATAAAGGGGGGGGGGGGAGTTTTGCTGCTGATAAATTCATTGTACATGTTGGAGGCAGAAAATACTACTTGTGCACCTGCAAATGGTACAAGCTGGTGTATACCCTAACTTTTCAGACAACCTCTGCTTATCTACAAGCTTGTGTTAGTCTTATAATTTCTGTATATATTTCCATTAAAATTGTTATTGCTTTGCCACTTTAAATTAAACGTTTGAAGTGGCTGCCACTAGGGGTCTCCCTTCTAGCTTCTCTGCAATCCACTCTCTGTTGTTAGGTACAGAGCTTCTGTAGTAACAAGGACAAAGGGATGTTTCCATAGCAACAGGGGAAGTAGCTATCTTCACAGGTGGCTCCCTGCATTCAGAAGCTGCAGGCTGACAGATCTGCAGACACTGTGATAACGATCTCCACAGTCTCTGACTCTCCTGCTGTTGCAGCACATGTGTGAGTTCACACATTATAGTGGGTTTACTAACCATTTGGCCAGAATGTTTCTGAATGCCTGAATTGTCCACTGAACTGGGCAAAGCGCCGTGCATTCAGATATTGCTTTCCAGCATAAACAATTACAAAGTCACAGCTTTGACCCTTGCGACAAATTGATACTTTTTGGCATACCAGTTTTTGTTCAATCTAGTTAGTACACTTGTCCCAATATGTTTAAGATCCCTGTGGACTGTTGCTACTATAAGATAAGAACTTGGTATATTTTCTGGCGACATTCTGACCACGAGAATCCTAATACTGAATCTAAGGCCCTCTGCACACGAGCGGAAATTCCGCGGCGGGATTTCCCGCAGAATTTCCGCTGCTGGAAGCCTGCATAGGATTGTGTTAACAAACGCAATCCTATGCAGACGGACGCGATTTGGCCACGCGAAATATTGAGCGGCAAACAAATCGCGGCATGCTCTATCGAGCCCCGCACAGAAATGTCACTCACCTGCCACCGGCTCCAGTCTGCGCATGCGCCAGCTGCCCGGCAAGCCGGCACATCAAACAGCCGGAGCCGGCAGGTGCGGGTGAGTACGCGCTGGTCCCTGCAGGCGCTCGGGTCGGGTCCCGCCCGCCTGCAGGTAGCCTAATAGGGGTATCTAGGAGTGGGACAACAAATGTAACGTTACACTGAACACAATGTAATGGTCTCGAGAAAGTTCAGAGTATCATGTTGTAACCTGAGCAGACAGATAGCGTGGTCAAGGAAAGCCAAGGGTCGGTAACGGGTAAATATCTGTGGCAGTACAAGGGAACAGGCAGGTTGTGTAGACAGGATTTAGCCAGAGGTCGGTAACGGGTACCAGCAATCGTGTAGGGAGTAGCTGTTGGTAGTAGAGCTTGACTAAAGGCAAAGAGCACAAGGATGGGAGATGCTAGGACAGGTTTATATCGGATGTGCAATCAAGGGACAAGGTGTAGCGAATCAGGAAAACAGGAGCAAGAACTAGGAACAAGGGCAAGGTTTAGCATGGGAGCTGTCTGGGAAGCTAAATAGCTCAGCAGATAGAGCTGCCACCTGGAACACAGGAGCTCCTGAGTTCAAGCCCTGACAACCATGGACAATATGCTCAATATCCCTGTGGATTATCACTGCTATTGTTACCATGCAGCGTGGCGAGGGGTCCCACGGTCAGCGCGCGCCGCTCCGGCTTCGGCTCTGGCGTCCTGGAGCTGTAACGTCAGGGCTCTCCTGGCGACGTAGGGCGGCCGGTGTGCGGCAGCGTGGGTGGGTCCGCCCGCAGGGCGCCACCTGCACCCCTTTCTCTCTCTTGTACTGTGAGTGGGAGAGTTTGCTCCTCCCACTCTCCACCCCGGGGCGGAGTCTCCCAGTTATAAGGCTGGCAGTGACCTGAGCTCACTGCCAGTTATTGGTTCTGTCAGCTCCTAGTTAGTTCTGTCTGCAGTTCCCTCCAGTCAGTCCGCTAGTCTGCTCGTCAGTTTCCTTTTTCCTAGCTTTGTCTTAGCTCAGCATTTTCTGGTTGGTAACTCCATCTGCCTCCTTTATCGGCACTCTGTCCCCTGTTAGGTAGTTCCATCTTGGGTAGTCGCCAGGTCCCTAGCCAGGGTAGGGACCGCCGTCCAGTTGTCCGCCTGGGGTTAGCCAGGGTCGAGGCAAGTAGGCAGGGACAGTGGGGTGCGGGAAGTTCAGGGCACCCCACCTGGCGCTCAGTGGGTCAGAGTGCCGTAACATAATAACTGGCCCTTTAAACTGTTTTTTCCATGGAGGCGATCAGCTCCCTCGCGAACCAGCTGCAAGCCCTGGTGCCGGTGATCCAGGATTTATCCGTTCGCATGGCGGCCCAGGGGCAGCGGGGGTTGTTCGCAGTGGCCGGACGCCTCAACCAGTCCCGAACCCAAGTGCCCGCTTCCCGAGGTGTTCTCTGGGGAGAGGAACAAGTTTTTTGTTTTCCAACAGGCGTGTCGCTTGTTTTTTCGGATGCGTCCCCGCTCTTCCAGGTTGGAGGCTCAGAGGGTCGGGCTGATAATGTCCCTGCTGCGGGGCTCTGCTCAGACCTGGGCTTTTTCCATCCCCGAGGGTTCCCCCTGCCTGCAGTCTGTGGACGCATTTTTTCAGGAACTCGGGGGTATCTTCGACGAACCGGACCGAGCGAGGTTGGCGGTTTCCCGGCTGTTAGCGTTGCATCAGGGGACGCTTTGTGTGGAGGATTATTGCTCCAACTTCAGACGCTATGCGGGTGATACTGCATGGAACGATAGCGCTCTGAAAGATGTTTTTCTGCAGGGCCTCTTGGATGCGGTAAAAGACCTGTTGATTTACCATCCCATTCCTGAGTCCTTAAAGGAGGCTATGGAGCTAGCGGTGAAGGCAGATAGGAGGCTCAGGTCTAGGAAGCAGGATAGACAGGCACGTAGGGTCAGGGAGGTCGTTTGTCCTGTTCCCTCTTCTTCCGTACCTGTCTCTGTTCCCGAGCCAATGGAGGTGGACCCGCTGGACCCCAAAGAGCGATGCCGGATTCGATTGCTGCACCATCTCTGCCTCTGCTGTGGGAAAGCTGGACATCGGGTGATAACCTGCCCCCGGAGGCTTCAGCGCTCGCAGCCTGGACTGGCGGAAAACTCCGAGTCCTAGGCTATTGTAGGGAGGATCGCCTAGGATGTCAGGTACTTCCTAAGCTTCTGGTACCTTGTCAGGTTAGATTCCAGAATTTTTCCCGACCCGGGAAGGCGTTTATTGATTCCGGAGCAGCCGCTAACCTGATAAGCATGTGTTTCGTTAGACCCCTGATGGCAGAATTTGTGGCGCTGAAGACGCCAATTCATTTTACCAGTATTGATGCTACCCCCCTCTCAAGGGGCCTCTTACGATGGAGGACCCCAGAGTTACAGTTCACGGTGCGGATTCTCCACTCGGAAGAAATATCATTCCTGGTGATGGAGAAAATGTCGGTAGACATGGTACTAGGGATGCCGTGGTTGGCGTTGCACAACCCTCAATTCAATTGGACCACCCGGGAACTGACTCACTGGGGACCATCCTGCCATAGCTATCTTGCTTCCCTGCCTCTCTGCTCAGTAGATACCGCGCTCATCCTGGAATACTTGTCTGACTTCTGGGATGTGTTTTCTAAAAGTCTGTCAGAAACCCTGCCTCCTCACAGTCATATTAGGCCCTCCCACTCCCCGGCTGGGGCGGGTCTCTTCTTTGTCGAGAAGAAGGATGGGACATTGAGGCCTTGTGTAGATTATCGGGCCTTAAATCAGATCACAGACAAGAACCAGTGCTCTCTGCCTCTGATTCCTGACCTCCTGAATCAGGTGATGGGAGCCCACTGGTTTTCTAAACTGAATTTAAGAGGGGCTTATAATTTGATCCATATCCGTGAGGGGGATGAATGGAAGACAGCCTTCAATACCCCGTTGGGACACTTCGAAAGTCTGGTGATGCCATTTGGCCTGTGTAATGCCCCTGCTGTCTTCCAGGGATTTATGAATGTGGTCTTTCACGACGTCCTAGGGGTGTTTTTAGTCATCTACCTCGACGACATCCCGGTATACTCTCCTGACTGGGACACTCATGTGCAGCATCTTAGATTGGTACTAACCCGGCTACGTGAGTACCAGTCGTTCATCAAATTGGAGAAATGTCTGTTTGGCACTCAACAAGTGTCCTTTCTGGGGTACGTAATTTCTCCAACATCCGTGCAAATGGAGTCGGATAAGGTGGCAGCTATCTCCCAGTGGGTCCGACCAGGTAATCTGAAAGCACTCCAACGTTTCTTAGGTTTTGCGAATTTCTATCGCAAGTTCATTAGAAACTATTCCGTCATCGCTCAACCGTTGACCGATCTTACCAGGAAGGGAGCTGACTTGGTAAGATGGTCACCTGAGGCCCTGGAGGCGTTTGATCGTCTCAAAAGGGCATTCTCGGCCGCCCCGGTGCTCATTCAACCGGACCCGCAACGCCCCTTCTTCGTGGAGGTTGATGCATTTGAGGTGGGGGCGGGCTCTGTGTTGTCTCAGCTGGTTAGCGGGAGGGCTGGCTACAGTCCATGTGCATTCTTTTCACGAAAGTTCAGTGTGGCAGAGCGTAATTCCGATGTGGGCAATCGAGAGTTATTGGCAATCAAGTGGTCCTTAGAAGAGTGGCGCCACCACCTTGAGGGCGCTCGGCATCCCGTCACAGTGTACACCGATCATAAGAACCTAGTATATCTCGCCAATGCTAAGTGACTCACTGCACGTCAGGCCAGGTGGGCACTGTTTTTCTCTAGGTTTAACCTCGTAGTGACGTATCTCCCGGGGGATAAGAATGTAAAGGCTGATGCTCTCTCGCGGAGTTTTGGGTTGCCAGACTGTGAGTCGCTTCCTCCCGAAAATATCCTGGAACCTGGGGTTGTGGTTGCGGCTGTGGACTCTGGTCTCATTCCCCACCTTCAGAGGGCTCAGCAGGACGCTCCCCCAGGCCTCCCTGAGGGTAGATGGTTTGTGCCAGAATCAGTACGTCTCACGGTTATTGAAGAGTCCCACTCGTCAGTTTTCGCTGGTCATCCGGGAGTGCAAGGGACCCTAGATCTCTGCTCCCGGTTCTACTGGTGGCCTGGCATGTCTCATCAGATACGTGATTTTGTAAGGGGGTGCTCTGTTTGCGCGCGCCAAGAGTCACCGGCGGCGTCTGAAGGGGCCCCTGAGACCGTTGCCCGTGCCGTCGCGCCCCTGGTCGCACCTCTGGGTAGATTTGGTTACTGACCTGCCAGAATCACAAGGGTTCATCACCGTTCTGGTGGTGGTGGACCGTTTCTCGAAGATGGCCCATTTTGTGACGTTAGAGAAACTTTCTTCGGCGATTGAATTTGCCCAGGTCTTCATTAAAGAAATTGTTCGCCTCCATGGAGTTCCTGAGAACATTGTTTCCGATCATGGGGTTCAGTTCGTGGCGCAGTTTTGGCGGGCCTTCTGCAGAAACCTTGGGACTTCGCTTTCGTTCTCGTCAGCATTCCACCCGCAGACTAATGGTCAAACTGAGCGAAAAAAACAGGATATGGTGCAATATTTGAGGCTGTTTGCAAGCGAGAAGGCTCATCGGTGGGTTGAGTTTCTGCCGTTGGCTGAGTTTGCGCTGAACAACTGTACTAGTTCTTCCATGGGGGTTTCTCCGTTTTTTTGCATTTATGCCCAGCATCTTCGTTTCCTTACTTCTCTTCCTACCCCGTCTGCCTGTCCTGCAGCTGATGTCACCACTAATGTGCTGCAGGGGGTATGGAAGGAAGTACAGAAGAATCTGGAGGTAGGGGGGTCTCGCATGCAGTTGCGCAGTGGGAGAAGCCTCTCAGTTTCTGAACCTTACAGGGTGCGTCAGAAGGTGTATCTATCTTCCAGGAACCTAAGATTGAAGGTCCCGTCCTTAAAGCTTTCGCCGCGCTTTGTAGGTCCTTTTACCATTACGTGTGTAATTAACCCGCTCGCTTACGAACTTGAGCTGCTAGCCACGTGGAAAGTGCATAGGGTTTTCCACATATCCTTGTTGAAACCCTTTGTCCCTTCGGTGAGGGATATTCTAACCACTGAATCTAATACACTTAATTAGTAAATGGATAACAACTGCATCACTGAACACCAGGGACAATATGCTCAATATTCCTGCAGATTGCACTTGATACAAGATATCTTGGAGAATGGAGGACATATGATGTTTTTCTCAGGGTCAAAGTCTAATTTCTCTCTTGCTTTTGTCATAAAATGGCTGTTTTGATAAACTAGGTAAGAGTTTCCCAAAGTGTGTTGAGTGATTATCAGGGGCTCTGACGGAGGGTCTAGCTTCCCACTCTACTCACTGCTGTAGCGATGTCTGGACAGTCTGTACTGAGGATAATGGATGTACAGGACCTGCGGTCGGCATAGTAATGCGGATCACGTGAACTGACTTTGGTCAGTGGTGAATAGAGCGGGGACCAATGGCAGATTATAATAGGGGCCCATGCCCATCCAAGTCACCCCCATTGGAATCCGTACTGCTAAACCTCCAACTTCAGGTAGAGGAAGGGGTTAGCAATGCAATAGAGACAGGGAAGGCTGTGGTAGTAAGTAATTTAACCCCTTCCTCTGCCTGCACCTAAAGAGCATTCAGCAATGGGGGACCCTATCACTACTGGGGCAGCAACAGGGGTATCCTATCACTATTGGGGTGGCAATGGGGGACCCTAATACTACTGAGACAGCATTGAGGGACACCATTACTACTGGGGCCGCAATGGGGGACCCTATCACTATTGGGGTGGCAAAGGGGACCTTATTACTACTGGGTCCACAATAGGGGAGCCTATTATGACTGCAATAAGGGTCACTATCACTACTGGGGCCAATGTAGGGGACACTATAACTACTGGGGCCAATATAGGGGATGCTATTACTACTGGTACCACCAATATAGGGGGTCACTATTACTACATGGGGCGGATTTGCTGTAGAATTTACAGTAGCTGTAGCAACAAAGTAGATGAGATTTTAAAAATCATCCACCCGCTGAGGAAAAAATCTGCACAAAACCCATGTGGACACTGACATGAGGTGCGGGATTTAATTCTGCAGCATGTTAATTTGAAATCTAATGTATATCAATATCACAGTTTTTTTTTAACTGCCCTGTCCTTTTTAGAATGTCGGAGGTAAACATCATATGCTGTGATAAGCCACTCCCATATCCCCTCCCCTGACTGCACCCTCTGTCCCGCTTTGGGGCTCCACAAGAAACGTTTGCTTCAAAAAGTGCTCCATGGCTGAAAAAGTTTGAGAACCACCAGACCAGGCAATGTGTTCTTAGTCAGCCCTGTGTTTTTGAAGTCCTATGAATATAATCCACAGAGTCCTCACATTATTATGCCTATAGTCTGTTAACTGGTTAGAAAGAGAACATAGAAAATATAGCAAATATCAGACTGTTGCCGCCTCCCTTCCTGATTGTTGCTCATACAACTCCCCCCCACCCCCCAGACACACACACACATGCCTTCCCACTTCCCGATCCCATGACCTTTGAGACAGTTGCCCTTTGTTTGGTAAGATTGTGATACCTGGACAATCCTAAAAAGTTATGTCCGTATGCCTACCAGGTATTAATAGATGATTGTTGTGCATTCTCCTAACTCTCTCATTCAGGTCACAATGTTGATTGGGTGCCAGGAGCTTCTGAACCACCCGGAAGGTATTTTTTATCTTGAACACATAAAAGTGACATGATTCGCTCTCTTGGCAGTCAGCGGTATCAGTGGCACAATCATAAGGGAGGGAATCTGATGTTTATCTACTCCTCAATGTTGTATCTGGATGGAGTTCTATCAGATCTTTATCTTTCAGATCTTTGATGGAACCAATCGCCTTGGAGAAAGTGAAGGAAGACATTACTTCTGCACATTGACGATTAAACACAAGTACAAATGTTACATAAGGTTCACATGATATGCATGAGTCTCAGGGACTGAGGTTACTGGCCAAGAACAAGGAAGAACATTTCTATCACTTAAAGACTGATTATAGGGAAAAGAAGTGAAAGGGTCAATTGCCTAAAACCCTCCATACCCTCCAATTCTTCCACCCCTCGTCAGTAGTAACACATACGAAGGACATTGAAAGGTTTTAAGGAACCAGTCAATAGAAATAAACTGCTCGATCACTGATGGGTCAAGACTAGATTGTAGAGCCATCAACTCCGTGCCCCCCATTGCTAGGGCATACTCAACATGGCTGAATTTTCCAACTGCCAATACCCAATCGCCCTTGCCTTCCACTGCATCTATGCCCTATGCCATGACATCAGTGGTTGAATGGGCATCCTGCAAGTTTACAGCTGGAGGGATAATCCCCAGTCCTTGTGAGAAATACTGTTGTAACAGCAGTTGACATTCAATCCTGTAAGTATTTCCTTCATGTGAACTAAATGCCAGAAACCTTGGAAGACATTCTGAGCAAATCTGTGCCTTGTCTATGCAATTCTATGAGACCAAAGAGAAAAGCCCCCTATCCCTGGAAAACTTCATGCATTACTATAGGGCAGAGGATGGTACTGCTGGGGTTATAGATTGTAGGGTGGACCATGCCCGGGTGGAAGAACTCAGCAGCAAGTTGGCACAGGCCCAACAGAGGAGGGATCTGGGCACGGTCATGCAGATGGAGGACAAAGTGGTCATTGGCTATATTAATAGGATGGGAGGGGGCATGAAGGATGCTCTGTAGAGTTGTCTTGATGCTGATTTGCACCTCTATAAAATAGCCTATCCCTGGTTTAAAATATCCCGCCAATGATACACTTTTAATATGTGGCAGAAGAGGGGATTATGCTGCTTTTGCTATTATTTCTCAGGGGGGTCAGAGTTTTGTTCTCCCATCTTTTCTGCTTTCATAAAGAAATCCATAATGGAATTTAGCCGCTCTGTTTTTGCATCCGTAATCATGTTATTAGGATTCACCAGTACTAGTAATATCACATTACTACCATATTTCCTATAGAACTGCCACAATGTGTTATAACAAGCTCTATGTTTACAGCTGTTGTAATCGACACCTGCAATAAACTGGAATAAAACCTGATAGTTCAGCGGAGAGAGAAGATCATAAAAATATACTTTCAAGCGTGGCACAATGCCAATGAGGTGGTTCTGTGCCCTCTCCCAGGGATATAGCTTACTTCTTAAAGTCCGATCATTTACCTGGTTGGGTTAGATAAAGCACATTTTCCTGGCTGGTTGGGACTCTTAGCTATGTAACAGGTGCAGAATATGATGCCGGTTATGGAGAGGCTTTACACCAGTTCAGTGGACCAAACAATACTTTACTGATTGTGCAATAAAGAATAATATGGTAATAACATATAACAGTAGTATTTGGATACAATGCAAACAGTTTATTAATGTTCGATGACTGCTGTAACCCAGTCCATACTGTACCCTATAGATAGGATGTCCTTAAAGGGGTTGTCCCGCGCCGAAACGGGTTTTTTTTTTTTTCAACCCCCCCCCCGTTCGGCGCGAGACAACCCCGATGCAGGGACGTACAGACAGCTTACCGGAGCGCTTACCTTGATCCCCGCGCTCCGGTGACTTCTATACTTACCTGTGAAGATGGCCGCCGGGAACCTCTTGCTTCGTGGACCGCAGCTCTTCTGTGCGGTCCACTGCCGATTCCAGCCTCCTGATTGGCTGGAATCGGCACGTGACGGGGCGGAGCTACACGGAGCCGCTCTCTGGCACGAGCGGCTCCATAGAA
This sequence comes from Eleutherodactylus coqui, assembly GCF_035609145.1. Lineage (NCBI taxonomy): Eukaryota > Metazoa > Chordata > Amphibia > Anura > Eleutherodactylidae > Eleutherodactylus > Eleutherodactylus coqui. Next base: position 306,393,913 of record NC_089838.1, on the reverse strand, counting down.
GACTGCTGAAGACCCGGACTGCGCAAGCGCGGCTAATTTGGCCATCGGAGGCCAAAAATTAGTCGGCACCATGGAGACGAGGACGCTAGCAACGGAGCAGGTAAGTAAAAAACTTTTTATAACTTCTGTATGGCTCATAATTAATGCACAATGTATATTACAAAGTGCATTATTATGGCCATACAGAAGTGTATAGACCCACTTGCTGCCTCGGGACAACCCCTTTAATATTGTACACACAATATAGAGTTATCACAGTCAATACGTGGCTTACCCTGCCAGGGGCAAATAGCTCCACAAGTGCTGGTTGAAGATAAGAGTCTCTTCTGAAGTTTGTTAGTCTTGCAGGAACTTCGGTTAACTCAATAACTCAATCTGCTAACTGAAATATGAAGACAGCCACACACAGAACAAGTTATTAGCACAGGACCTTTGGGGATGTCGTATAGTGATGAAGTCAAAAGTATCTGCTTTACCAGTGAAGAGCCTGGGAGATGATACTCACAATTACACATCACTAAAACTTGAAAATCCACTGACCGTTGGTCTTTCTGCTCTCACTGGTGGTCTCTTTCCTGGTAATGGATCAGTGCTTGCGGTCAGCAATTACAAGCGATCTCTCCTTGAACAATCAGTATACCTCCCTTTGGCAACAACTGGATACCACTGCTTCAGGAATATGAGTCGTGCTCTCTCACTGGAACAGGAATACCTAGTAGTACTGGGGCAGCTCACTCCTCACAAGGCTCTGCAACAAAACAGTTCCATCCTGGCTGCAGAATCTCACACGTCTACCTGCAGGTCAGCTCTGTTGCAGCTCTCACTAGCAGAGTATCCCTTCTCTGCACTCTCTGAAACTGCTGAGTCACACCAGAGACTGCCTTTTATATGTAGTCCATCAGCCAATTGGCAGGCAGCTCAGGTCCTTTGAATCCACAATAGCAAATTTAGAGTACAAAAGAACAGTCATGTGACCTCTCTATGAAGGTCCTGTCGTTAACATAAATTTAGCGCAGCAGTAATATTCATATATACATATATATATATATATATATATATATATATATATATATATATATATATATATATATATTTAACCTCTTACAACTAGAGGACCATGTATAACCATATGTATGAACAAGCTACTGTGCCAGTGAAAGCAATGAAGGGAATGCAGTGCAGCCCATTTCTTGTTCTGAACAGGTGGGACCTAGAGGTCCGACTCCCACTGCTCAAACCTATTGCCTATTCTAATGATGGGTCATCAATTTTTAAGTCCTGAAAAACGTATTCTAGAACTACTCCTTTAAGAGCAGAATCCGTAAATGGGGTTAAGAGGACCTGTTCACTCTTCTAACATGCCCGCTTAGTAAATTTTCACACTCTCCATTAGAGAACAATTTTGGAGGATTTGTTTTCAGAACTTTGCATTGTTAAATTCCCCTGTTATTCCTCCTGGAAATGCATTAATACATTGACAACTGGATGTTACTGTTCCTGGTATGACTCTGTCTAAATAATTTGAGTGTCTTCTGCCAACATAAGGCTATGTAAGGTCTTCATACAATGTTTTAGAAGCAGCACCTATCGTCTTTGGCAGGGAACAGACTGTCCCGATGAGCTCTTGTCCTCACCCATCTATATCAAACAGTATAAAAAACAATGAAGGATGTCACCATATGCTCCATCCATGTTTTTTTTATTCAGGCGTCCTTTCCCTTTTTTTTTATAGAGTATGAAAGGGACGCACCCTATTGGAATAGTAACAACACATTCATTCTTTTCCAGTAGAATGACAGAGGATTGGTAAAACCTGGGGAACATAATGTTTAACAAAACAGACCTATTAGGAGAGTTGGGTTAAAGCCCTTGTTGGACAATATGAGCATTGCTTTGCACTTATGGGCACTTCTGTATAAAGAATGAGAGTGGGAGGGTTATTGACTTGTGAAATTGACCATTAAGAATGACATCTTGTAGAACAATAGAGCTTGTGTCTGCGACTGGAGAGTGTCCAGAAGGCAACGTGAGGAAGGAGACATCATAGAACATCAGCTATTGCATCAAGGTCAAACACTTCTTAAAGTGCCGCTTGTCAGATGAGATTAATAAGATCACTTATTAACATTGTTCAGATCTCCTCTAAAACCATAGAAACCAAGGAGCCTCCAGATTCCATCCATTGTCTGCCATGTAACGCTCTTGCAACTTTCCAAAAACTCCTTGCCTCTTTATGTCAATCTCCTATGAGCCAGTCAACCCTGAAAATTAGTAAGATTCCCGGCAGCACGTGTTTGTCCGCTTGGTAATTCACTTGGTGTGACTTTCTACTTAATCACCCAGAAAGTTACTCCATGGTGCTTGGGTGACTTATTACCCGGGATGACTTCATGTCTGCTGTCCTCTGGCAGAGGCATAACTGTAGGGGGTCAGAATACCACGTAAGACTACCCTAGTATTATGAATGGCACATGGGGGGGGGGGGGGGGGTAATGATTACGGCAGCAGAGCCCGCTCAAATTCCCTAGAGAGTGGGGTGCTTTCAGCTGGATCTGTGTCTTCGAGATGGAGATCCAGTTGGAATCTATGGCAAAACAGAGAGCTATTGGCTCCCTCCCCTGTCACTTACATAGACCATGCTGTCGAGTTTGACCTCTGGATGGCTCAGATAGTGCAATGATATCATAACATCACGTTGCCTGCGACAAGCTGCAGGAAGAGGACTGGGGTGCTCATCATGGGAACAGAGTAGCTGAGTTTCAGTTTTTATTTTGTATAAAGGGAGCACAATTACTCTATGGGGGCACAATGGGGAATTATTAGTATATGGAGCACAGTGGGGGCACTATTTCTCTATGGGGCACAATTACTGTATGGAGAGACAATTAGGGTATATGGTCACAATTACTATGAGGGAGCATAATGGGGCATTATATGGGGACACTATTACTTTATGGGAGCACAATGGCAACACTATTAATGTGTGTAAGTAAAAAGGGGGTACTCAGGGGCGTAGCTATAGGGGGTGCAGAGGTAACAGTTGCTACTGGGCCATAGAGCTTTAAGGGGCTCACCAGTATTATAAATGGCACCAAGATAGTTCGGAGGCATGTTACAGATTTTGCATTGGGGCCCCCTACATTTACCCAGTGCTTAATCTTTTAAGATTCTATCAATGCCCCGCCGGCTAGTGTTGCATCGATGAGCTTCTTAAAAGAGTCACTGATGCAGAGGAAAGTTGTGAGAGGGCCCCCATGCTGAACTTTTGCATCCGGGCCCACAAACCTTAACTACACCTGTAGTGTTACTGTTTGGGACACTCAAAGGAGCAATATTACAATGTGGGGACTAAAGGGGGCACTATTACTGTTTGGGGGGGGGGGGCATTAGTACCTTCCTGGGAACTATGGATGGAGGGTTTGTGTAGAGGGGGATGGATAGGGTGAATTTGAGGCTGATTGGTTGTATCACTCCAAAGGAGTTAAAGTACATGATTCCTAATAAACCCTGTATAGTTTGTTCTTAAAGTCACACTCTATTCCACATGTCCCCCAATTCATATCATCCTACCAAATGTACAGTATGTTAGTAAAAAGTATAGATGGAAAGGAATATGACTGCAGGATCCAACTACACAGAGTTTGCTTGTAGTCTGTAACCATGGAGACACATAGATCCACATATAAGTTGTAGGCACAAAGCGCTAGATTTTTAATCAAGACCACTTGAAAAGTTACCTCATTTTTTTATTATAAATTTTGCATTGAAGCAATAAAAGAATTAGGGTGGACACTCACTAGCGATATTTTCTTTCTTGCGCTGCGAGAGCACGAGAAAACTCTCGCCTCGCAGCGCAAGAAAGACGCCGGTATAGAACCGACATATCGCTAGTGCTTTCAATGGGGCCAGCGGCAGCAGCGCTAGCCCCATTGAAAAGTGATGGAGAATGCTGTGGACTTCTGCCACAGCTGTGACAGCTGTGGCAGGAGTTTCCTTCATCCCCGCTAAGATATTGCCAATCATGAATGAATAGCTAAGGGCTATGTGTCATTGGCTGAGCGCTCAGCCAATAGCTAAGCACTAGCTGCTATTGGCTGAGCCCTCAGCCAATCAGCACAGCCCTTTCATGAGGCATGGGTTTTTAAATCCCCGCCTGCTGAAAGAGCTTAACAGCAGTGCAGAGGAGCCAGCCGGAGGACGCGGCTGAGCGCCGGAGAGGTGAGTAATTTAATTTTTTTTTAAATATAACACTTATTGCTGATTATCGGGGAAGGGCTTACATTTCAAGCCCTTCCCCGATAATCATACTGCGGGGCTTGGCAGAAAGCATTGCTTTCAATGGGATCGGCAGCAGTGCCGATCCCATTGAAAGCAATGGTATAGAATGCCGCGGACTTCAGCCACAGCTGTCACAGCTGTGGTAGAGGATTCCTTCATCCCCAACTCCTGCCACAGCTGTGGCAGAAGTCCGCGGCATTCTCCATCTCTTTTCAATGGGGCTAGCGCTGCTGCCGCTGGCCCCACTGAAAAGACTGGCGATATCCCTGCGTGATGCCGATATCCCAGCTTGATGCTGGCTTTTTTTCTCGCACTGCGCTGCGAGACTTTACCTTTACTCTCGCAGCGCAGTGGAGAAAAAAACGCCAGTGGGTGTCCACCATTAATAGAAGAATAGTCGCATAACTTACAATCACTGAAATGACTGGGGACTGTCCCCGGAAAAGCTCTGTCTAGTGAAACATATGGAATGGAGGTCAAGCATACACACTGCTGCTTCATTAAGATGGGGCCTTTGGGCGCTCTGGTCTCAGGATAGCTGGTGGTCTCAGTTGTTGGACAATCAGAAATATATCCCCTATACCCCGTAGTAGGTAATAAATGTCAGTATTGGGAAAGCATCTCTAAATGGTTTGCCCAGGATTAGAAAACATGACTGCTTTCTTTCAGAGCCATGCCTGTGGTTGTGTCTAGTATTGCAGTTCAGCTCCTTCACAGTATATGGGACTGAGCCCTTATGTCACATATAACCTGAGGATACGAGTGGTGCTGAGGACTGTCTTCCTAAACCACCCTGGTAAAAACCTGTTGTATGTTCTTATGTAAATCATCATAAAATGCATTATCGTACTCAGCCCTGCTTCATTGCCCTGGCATTTCATAATGAATATAATTGTTCCCACTTTATTAGTAAAATGAGAGAATTTTATGGATGACTCCATGTGAATCAGTCATTGTGAAAAGTGAAGTTTCAAACTGTTGTTTATGAAGTATGTTATCGTCATCCAGTCTTCTATCCGTAGATCTTATCTAGAACACGTGTGCCATTAATATGTCTTCACAACACAATTGTCCCTGTGTCTTCGACATTGGCTGCTCCCCAACCCTACGAGGGAGCACCCACCAGCCCGAAGAAGAGGGAAATCCGGGAACAGTAGAGGACGCAGCAGATGACTCAACCCCGAAACCTTTCCAAAGGTAGAAAAACATCATTGTGCTTTCTGTGTTAGTGAGCTGTGACAATGCCATCACTTTCCAGAAGCCACACAATGTTCAGACATCATTAAGACTGGAGAAGCTCTGACCACAAACGGCTCTTACATAATCACCTGACATATTGTCACCTGTACTTAGAATTAGCCACACATTTTATTACCATCTCACTCATCACGAAAACAATGTCCTTGACAGTAGATTGTGTTCTTTATGATGTCACACATTCTTTAGATGAGGGGTTTTAGGAAGAACAAAGAAGTTACTGAAGATGTCCAGGTGTCTTCAGCCCACAGTGGCTTCCACCCAGTCTCTAGTAGATCTCTCCATTCCCTTCTGAAATGCCATGTAACAAAGGAGTCCTATGGATGCACTAGGAGCCACCTCATGAATACACACTTATATGATTTCTGCCGGTAAACAATATTCCTAACATATGACGCGATGCCATGCATGCTTCTTCACGCAGTTGGTGTATCTCAGCACTTCCATGCACCGACGCAGAAATCTACACCTACATAGTAACATAGCATGTTGGGTTGAATGAAGACAATGCCCATCTAGTTCGGCCTGTTTCAACTCACCCCTTGTAGATCCAGAGGAAGGCAAAAAAAAACCAAGAAGGCAAAAGCCAATTAGCGCATTCAGGGGGGAAAATTCCTTCCCAACTCCATAACGGTAGTCAGAATAATCCCTGGATCAACGTTTGATAGTTCCTACCTGAATGTAAGACCCAGGTCAACAACCCCACTGGTCACCTAATGTCTATATCCTGTAAAATCATAGCGCTCTAGAAAGACATCTAATCCCTCTTAAATTCCTTTATGAATTTTGCCATCACCACGTCCTCAGGCAGAGTTCCATAGTCTCACTGCTCTTACAGTAAAGAACCCCCTGCTATGTTGGTGATGAAACCCTCTTTTTTCTAGATGTAAAGGATGCCCTCTTAGTAGGACACACAGATCATGGGACCTGCTATGAGCTATATAGTTTATATAACATCTAACTATTTATATAAGCTGAGATAGTAGCAGGTTCAAGCCCCCTCTCCAATGTCTCCCATTACCTCCTTAAAGTCCATGGTGTTTCGATCTTATAGGACCAGACACATTTTAGCATTTTTACCCAAGTGGTGGTTTATGGCCCCATTTTTTTCCTGACCTGTCAAAAGTATTTTTGTCATGTTTTTCCCATCCTATACATGGCAATATTTTAATACATTTTTTTCACTGAATTTGTTTTCTATTTTCTTTTATTTTCTTAAAGGTAATGTGTACAAAAAGCGAGAAAAAAGGGATTTTTAAATTTGTAGTTCTTTATTTTTAAAGCGATCATATACACGTTAAAGTTGCCATTTTGTTGCAGATGCTTTTATATATATTGGATTACAGGACAGAAATGACGACGGTTTATGTTGGTAATGTTTTCTTTTTTTCATATAATTTTTAAGAATTTTATTCTGCTATTTTTTTAAAACTTATTTTTGTAACATTTCTGTCCTCAATAACGTCATATAAGATCTCCCAGGGACATTCACATGGTATTTTTTTTATTTCATACCTTTCAACTGTAATTGGAGCATCCATAGAAGTTACAGGTGGAAAACTCCATCTAGTATAAGAGTTGTCAGAACGGGTCTGCTAAGATCCTGCAGCTCTGGCACGCTGAGGGTCACCGGTAATCACATGATTGCCGAGTCCCATGCTGGAAAGGGCACTGCCACTTCTTGCATTCTCTACATAACACTCACTGAGCTCTATGTAGCTTTTCAGGAGAAGGCAGAAGTGGTTAAAAAATGCTTCTGCCTTCTCCTCCGGGTACTCAGCTGTGTCTGACAGCAGGAGAACCCGACCTGTTCCTGCTAGATTGCAGGAGCTTTAATCCTGCGCCGTATATTTACTATCGGCTAGGATTAAAGCGCAGGACCAAGTGACGTCTATTTACAGCTCTTGGTCCTAAAGGGGCTAAATCTGCAAGTCCACATACAGAATCCAATCTAATCCTTATATACGCTATATGAATATCTTACCACATTATTCCTATCTCTTTGCCTTATTAATATAGCCTATACAGCGCTTAAAGTTATACTATTCCAATAAAGGTCCATTCTCCAAACAGTAAAATAACAAATACTGAAATCGTTTTTACTATTTAAGAAAAAATAAATATTAGTTTCTAAATAATCTTTTTTTATGTAATTAATGTTAATGGCAAATTTTTAAACTACAGCATTAGGGCTCGGTCAGACGAGCGATTGTTTAGCGCATGAATAGCCCCGCTTAAAAAGCGGCTCTATTAGAACCAATGCTTTCCAATCAAAGCGTTGACATGTACGTTTTTTAGAAGCGTGAAATAATCGCAAAAGTTATGACATGCGAGTGCAAATTCACCCGTTCATGCGGTTTTTCTACACGCAATGTGCAATTTTTCTTTAGCACAGCTATTCATGCACTAAAAAAAAAACAACGCTCGTCCGAGCCCTTAAAATAACACATACCTACATTTTTACATTATTGCCATTACCTAATATTGGTATATTTATTATTCTTATTTTTATTGTCTTTGCAGTAGGAAAGGGAGAAAACTACATTGTGATTAAAAGTAGCATAAAAATAGCATAAATCTTATTTTTCCTTTATTACTTTTTCTTATTATGTTTCTTTTTATTATTTTATTGTTGTTATTTTTACAGCAGGAAGGGGAAAAACCAAAATAAAAGAAAATCTCAATTAAAACTGCATAGTAATAAAAATACCATAACAATAGCATACGCTTACCGTATATACTCGTGTATAAGCCGACTTTTTCAGGCCTCATTCTCACAAAAAAAAAATCTACACTTACCTCTCCGCCGCTGCCAGGGCTCAGGCGTGTCTAGCTGCTCGGGTCCCGTCACTGTAATTAAGTTTTTTCAGCAGGTGGGAAGTTAAAATCCCCGCCTGCTGAAAGGGCTGCGTCTGATTGGCTGAGTGCTCAGCCAATCACAGGCAGCGCTCGGCCATTCATTGAATTCATTGAATGGACGAGCGCTGCCTGTGATAGGCTGAGCACTGTGACCAATAACAGGCAGCGCTCAGCTGTCATTCAATGAATGGCTGAGCGCTGCCTGTGATTTCCTGAGCTCCGGCAGCATCGGAGAGGTAAGTATGGATTTTCTTTAAATTTTTTACTACAACTAGGGATGATTTTCAGGGAAGGGCTTATATTTAAAGTTCTCCGAAAATCACTGCAGGGGGTGTCGGCATCCTATTGCTTTCAACGGGGCTAGCGGCAGCAGCAATAGCAATGGCAGAACATTGCGATCCTCTGCCACAGCTATGGCAGGGGATTCTTTACTCCTATGTTGTGTATGCACTGTGTTACTGTATGTGTTGTGTTAGCACTTCCCATACATATGCGGTAATGCTTCATATGCACTACCAGTAGTTGTTGCATTTCCCATTCTAGGCTTATACTCAAGTCAATACATTTTCCCAGTTTTTTGTGGTAAAATTAGGTGCCTCGGCTTATGTTCGGGTCAGCTTATACTTGAGTATATATGGTATATATTTCCTGTATTATTTATTTTTTATTATCTTTATTCTTGTTGCTTTTATATCAGTAAGGTGGAAAAAAATGGAAACCTAATTGTTACATCTAGCCATTTTCAATTTTGCAATCAATGAAAAGCAAATAATTCTATCCCCAATTCCATTCTTTTAAAGCCAGGGTATCCAAGTTAAAAACCTATCTTGTTCTGCATGCCACATCTTGTTTATATACCCCAAAGTCCCCTTCTAACAACCTGCATGTTTTGTGTGCCCCACGTATAACTTTTGGCACAGTCTTACAATCACATATAACCCTCCGTGCCGCACCAAGCATGCCTCGTTCTTGGTTGGAATGCATACTGATTTTGCTTCTTCCCTGTAATTCCGCGCAGGCTCTGTAGCAAACCCTGCCCGCGCCTGCGCACCTCAGCTCTCCTTTACTAGTTGTAACTTCAGCGGCTTACTGCGTATGCGCCTTGAGGATTGTTACTCCCACTACATCCGAGGTCAGATGACTGTGGGAGTGATGATCCTCAAGACACATGCGCAGTACATAGCAAGTAAGGAAGAGCTGAAGTGCGCTGGCAGGGTTTGTTACTGCAACAAGCTGAAGTTAGCAGAAGTAACTCGAGTGGGAGTTCTAATTCAGGCTAGTCATGGTAGCGGCTGCTCTGCGTGGAATGATGACTCATGCAGTAGGCGGATTTTCACAAGGGTGATTGCTGACAGCAAAAGGTTCAATGTGACGCCAGTGCCTCTGAGTATGGTGTATAGGTGAAATACAGAGTCCAGACTAGGGATGAGCGAGCATACTCGCTAAGGCACATTACTCGAGCGAGTAGTGCCTTAGCCGAGTATCTCCCCGCTCATGTCTACAGATTCGGGGGCCGGCGCGGGTGACAGGTGAGTTGCAGCGGGGAGCGGGCGGGAGAGAGGGAGAGAGAGATCTCCTCTCCGTTCCTCCCCGCTCTCCCCCGCCGCTCCCCGCCCCCCGCCGGCCCCCGAATCTTAAGAGACGAGCTGGGAGATATTCGGCTAAGGCACTACTCGCTCGAGTAATGTGCTTTAGCGAGTATGCTCGCTCATCTCTAGTCCAGACCAATGAGCTTTAGTAAAACCGTAGGCACACAGTTTTTACTGACTCTTGCAAGATGACTGGTTAGGAATCACTTGACAGTGTTCCCTGACTCGGATGCCTTCTGGTAGGTAGAAAAAAGACTCTCCTGTGGCCGGTTCCACAACTTGAATTCCCGAGGCACTGCTTGATTTGGTCCAGCCTACATTAGGCTCAGCCTGACTTGAGCTCAGACTTCATCTACTCTCCTTCTTTCTCACCCCCGACCTCACCCAAGCTCTGACTATTTATACTATCCCCACCAACCAGTCCTTAGCTAAAGGAAGTTCCCAATACCCAATCCCAGGGCCGGTTAAGGCATGATCCCCACAGCTGTGACGGACTCCGCCAGCGGAATATCGCAGTGAAGTCCGCCCCGGCGTTCCCCAAAACACTCAAACTTACCACTCCAGATCCGTCGTACGCGTCCCGCATGGAGGGCCGGCGCACATTCGCAGTACAGCGCGTGATGCGTCGGCAGTGCCGGATGACGCGGCGGTGGGTGGGGATGGGTATTCACGCTATACTTCCGCTGTGCTACAGCAGAAGTATAGCATGACGGCCGGCTTCCATTGTAGTCAATGGAAGCCGGCCGTGTGTATTCCCGCCTCAAATAGAATATGCCGCGTTTTCTTTCATGCTGCGGAGTTCCGCGGTGGAATTCCGCAGCATGAACATTGAGCTATTAGCTTCAACAGAACCCAACAGCTGCAGGACAACGTCGCGAATTCCACGGCGTAAAACATGGCAGAAATCCGACCATGGGCATTAGCCCTAAGGGCGCTCACCCACTGGCGATTTTTTTTCCTTTGCGTTTTGCGTTTTTTCTCAAGAGCAATTAGTTTTGAATGTGCTCCTGTCCACTGGCGTTTTTTTTTTCGGTCCGTTGCAATTTTTAACATAGGAACTGTCAGTTGCATATGTGTCCTTATTTTTCTCTTAATGCACCCATGAATGTCAATGTGAAGTAACGGAAAAAGCCGCGAAAAATGCCGCGAAAAAGCCGCGAAAAACGTGCGGAAAACGCGCCGAAAACGCTGCGTTTTCACGCACGAAAATCGTAAACGCCAGTGGGTGGGCGCCCTTAGGGTGATTGCACACAATTCCCCCTAACCCCCTTTTCCCGTGTCAGTCTTACACAGGTTAGTCAGAGAGGACAGCACACATTGACCTTTTTGTTACCTGTCTAGGCCAATACACATAAGTTAACCCAATTGACAGTACACACATACATACATATACACACAGCAAACGAGGTAGCTAGATAAGTGCTGTGGGGCCCCAACTCTGGGCCCCTACATTACGGCACCTGAACAGGATTAAAGAAAAGAAGAGGAATCAGTATGCATGCCAATCAAGAACAGGAGCGTACCTGGCGCGGCACGGAGGGACAATATATCCTCTCATCAATTCATTGTAATACAGCGTGGGAAACCTTAAAAGACAGATTGTAAAGGAACCGAGGCGCAAATTGCAGAACTAATTAGCAATAAGGAAGTCTTATTAGCAGCGCTGTTAAAGGTTTATTGAAGATTGCATTGTACAAAGTGGATGACAGGTTCCCTTTAAGTATGAAAATGAAGTAAAATCCCCAACAATAAAATGTGTCTGTTTCTCACAGTATTGCCCTCCATGAATGAGGATGTCCCACGGCCCGGCACCGCTCTGAATAATTGTATAGAGTGATGCCACATCCAAGTATAATCAAAAAGGAAAGCAATGACAAGTACATGAGAAAGAGGCAGTCCGATCACCAATAATAACACAGACCAAAATATTATTTGTCTAGTACATGTACACGGAATAAAGAAAATAAATACATACATGAGGAAGAAAATAAACAAATATGTAGCAGAGATCCCGCAGCACACCGGTTTGGTTAGAGTCACATCAGGTCCCTCAAACCAGAGAAAATTTTCTCTGGACATTAGCAGTTTTTATGGACTATTTACTCACAAGAGACCACCTGATTAACTAAGGGTTTCCATCGACGTATATGTGTTGGCCGTAAGTTTATCCAATACCATGCTTGGCCACTGCAGTGGGAACGGAGCTGTCTGCTTCCTGCAGAAGTCAACTCAACTTACTGCATAAGTGCACTATCCCAGTGAACAGCTGACCAGCAGGAGTACAAGGCAGCAGACCCCTGGCAATCTACTATTTATAACCAATCTTAAGGAAAGGCCATCAATAGTTTACAACTGGACAACTCCTTGAATGCCCCAAATGATCAACCTTCCAGGTGGGCATTCCAGTGATTTGGGGATTTTGGGAAAGCAACGGAATGCATTGATACGTTGAGTCTAATTGGCAACAAAAGTATATTCTTTTTTAGGGCGAGCACCCACTGGCGTTTTTTAACCTGCGTTTTGCGTTTTGCGTTTTTCCTGCACAGGCATAGAGATAACATGTGTTCCTGTCCACTGGCGTTTTTTTTGCGTTGCGTTTGCGTTTTTAACATAGGAACATGTCAGTTGCATATGTGTCCTTATTTTTCTCCTAATGCACCCATGAAAGTCAATGGAAATTAACGGAAAAGCCGCGAAAACGCCGCGAAAAACGCGCGGAAAAATCGCGGGAAACGCAAACGCCAGTGGGTGCTCGCCCTTAGTTAGATGGTTTTTATTCCTTCCATACATAATTAAATTCTCCAGTTTTTGTAGATTTTGTACATTATTTTATCATTATGTAATCACAGGGATTCTTTACCAATAGTCTTTCTGGTTTAAATTTAACAATTCCCCCTGGAATCAGCTGGAGGCATAATAATGTTTTTATTCTCCGGTCATCAGACTATGGAATGTGCTAAAAGGTCTTGGGACCAGTAGATGTGTGAGGGCACACAAGGTGACCGGGCTCTGGACGCCCCCTACAGACCACCAGTAGAGAGAAGCGTCTGATCAGACTGTTAGGTGTTGTACCAGTGGATGTTTGAGGGCACACAAGGTGACTGGGCTCAGGATGCCCCCTATAGACCACCAGTAGAGAGGAGCATCTGACCAAACTGTTAGGAGGTAATGGGACCAGTGGATGTGTGAGGGCACACAAGGTGACCGGGCTCAGGACGCCCCCTACAGACCACCAGTAGTGAGGAGCATCGGACCAGACTGTTAGGAGGGGTTTGCACCAGTGGCTGTTCGAGGGCACACAAGGTGACCGGGCTCCGGATGCCCCCTACAGACCACCAGTAGAAAGAAGTGTGTGATCAGACTGTTAGGGGGTGTTGTACCAGTGGATAGTGTGAGGGCACACCAGGTGACCGGGCTCAGGACACCCCCTACAGACCACCAGTAGAGAGGAGCGTCTGACCAGACTTTTAGGGGGTGTTGGGACCAGTGGATGTGTGAGGGCACACAAGGTGACCGGGCTCAGGACGCCCCCTACAGACCACCAGTAGTGAGGAGCATCGGACCAGACTGTTAGGAGGGGTTTGGACCAGTGGATGTTCGAGGGCACACAAGGTGACCGGGCTCCGGATGCCCCCTACAGACCATCAGTAGAAAGAAGCGTCTGACCAGACTGTTAGGAGGTGTTGGGACCAGTGGATGTGTGAGGGCACACAAGGTGACTGGGCTCAGGACGCCCCCTACAGACCACCAGTAGAGAGGAGCGTCTGACCAGACTTTTAGGAGGTGTTGGGACCAGTGGATGTGTGACGGCACACAAGGTGACCGGGCTCAGGACGCCCCCCTAGAGACCACCAGTAGAGAGGAGCGTCTGGCCAGACTGTTAGGAGGTGTTGGGACCAGTGGATGTGTGAGGGCACACAAGGTGACCGTGCTCAGGACGCCCCCTACAGACCACCAGTAGAGAGAAGCGTCTGATCAGACTGTTAGGTGTTGTACCAGTGGATGTTTAAGGGCACACAAGGTGACTGGGCTCAGGATGCCCCCTACAGACCACCAGTAGAGAGGAGCATCTGACCAAACTGTTAGGAGGTAATGGGACCAGTGGATGTGTGAGGGCACACAAGGTGACCGGGCTCAGGACCTCCCTACAGACCACCAGTAGAGAGGAGCGTCTGACCAGACTGTTAGGAGGGGTTTGGACCAGTGGATTTTCAAGGGCACACAAGGTGACCGGGCTCAGGATGCCCCCCTACAGGCTACCAGTAGAGAGGAGCATCTGACCAGACTGTTAGGAGGTGTTTGGACCAGTGGATGTGTGAGGGCACACAAGGTGACCGGGCTCAGGACGCCCCCTACAGACCACCAGTAGTGAGGAGCATCGGACCAGACTGTTAGGAGGGGTTTGGACCAGTGGATGTTCGAGGGCACACAAGGTGACCGGGCTCCGGATGCCCCCTACAGACCACCAGTAGAAAGAAGTGTGTGATCAGACTGTTAGGGGGTGTTGTACCAGTGGATAGTGTGAGGGCACACCAGGTGACCGGGCTCAGGACACCCCCTACAGACCACCAGTAGAGAGGAGCGTCTGACCAGACTTTTAGGGGGTGTTGGGACCAGTGCATGTGTGAGGGCACACAAGGTGACCGGGTTCAGGATGCCCCCTACAGACCACCAGTAGAGAGGAGCATCTGACCAGACTGTTAGGGGGTGTTGGGACCAGTGGATGTGTGAAGGCACGCAAGGTGACCGGGCTCAGGATGCCCCCCTACAGACCACCAGTAGAAAGAAGTGTGTGATCAGACTGTTAGGTGGTGTTGTACCAGTTGATGTGTGAGGGCACACAAAGTGACTGGGCTCAGGACACCCCCTACAGACCACCAGAAGAGAGGAGCATCTGATCAGACTGTTAGGGGGTGTTGGGACCAGTGGATGTGTGAGGGCACACAAGGTGACTGGGCTCAGGACGCCCCCTAGAGACCACCAGTAGAGAGGAGCGTCTGGCCAGACTGTTAGGAAGTGTTGGGACCAGTGGATGTGTGAGGGCACACAAGGTGACCGTGCTCTGGACGCCCCCTACAGACCACCAGTAGAGAGAAGCGTCTGATCAGACTGTTAGGTGTTGTACCAGTGGATGTTTGAGGGCACACAAGGTGACTGGGCTCAGGATGCCCCCTATAGACCACCAGTAGAGAGGAGCATCTGACCAAACTGTTAGGAGGTAATGGGACCAGTGGATGTGTGAGGGCACACAAGGTGACCGGGCTCAGGACGCCCCCTACAGACCACCAGTAGTGAGGAGCATCGGACCAGACTGTTAGGAGGGGTTTGGACCAGTGGATGTTCGAGGGCACACAAGGTGACCGGGCTCCGGATGCCCCCTACAGACCACCAGTAGAAAGAAGTGTGTGATCAGACTGTTAGAGGGTGTTGTACCAGTGGATAGTGTGAGGGCACACCAAGTGACCGGGCTCAGGACACCCCCTACAGACCACCAGTAGAGAGGAGCGTCTGACCAGACTTTTAGGGGGTGTTGGGACCAGTGGATGTGTGAAGGCACACAAGGTGACCGTGCTCTGGACGCCCCCTACAGACCACCATCTTTTATCTAAGATAGAGATGGCCTAACAGGGTACTAGACCTTCCATGTCCTCCTGTATCACATCTTGTATCCAAGCTAGAGGCGGTACAACAGAGTACTAGAGCCTCCATGCCTGCCCGTATCACATCTTGTATCCAAGCCAGAGGCGGTACAACAAGGTACTAGAGCCTCCATGCTCACCTGTATTACATCTTGTATCCAAGCTAGAGGCAGTACATTAGAGTACTAGAGCTTCCATGCCTGCCCGTATCACATCTTGTATCCAAGCCAAAGGAGGTACAGTTGACCTAATGTTAGGTTTTCAATAGTTATGATGGGGAGTATCCCTTTAACTACCTTTTTGTTTTGGTTAAATACATTTCTATATTTATTGCATAAACCAAATAAATAATAAACAACACAAAACCCCAAAAAGAACCAGAGAGAAGCAAAGAAAAGGGGCAAAATAACATTTCCATGTTAGTTTATGCAGGAGATTCAACTGATTCCCAGTACTTGGGTGTAAGATCCATTCATCAGAGAGAAACTGAAATTCCCGTAATGTTTTATTCCAGTTGTGTGCACCTCTCCGCAGAGAGCGGTACGGGCTGCCAGTGTATTATCTGTGATGGGGATGTTCGGGCTGCCAGTGTATTATCTGTGATGGGGATGTTCGGGCTGCCAGTGTATTATCTGTGATGGGGCTGTTCGGGCTGCCAGTGTATTATCTGTGATGGGGATGTTCGGGCTACCAGTGTATTATCTGTGATGGGGATGTTCGGGCTGCCAGTGTATTATCTGTGATGGGGATGTTCGGGCTACCAGTGTATTATCTGTGATGGGGATGTTCGGGCTACCAGTGTATTATCTGTGATGGGGATGTTCGGGCTGCCAGTGTATTATCTGTGATGGGGATGTTCGGGCTGCCAGTGTATTATCTGTGATGGGGATGTTCGGGCTGCCAGTGTATTATCTGTGATGGGGATGTTCGGCTCGCTATGCGATTAGCATAAAGCTCCATGACCTCTACGCTATTTGCATAGAGCGGCCGTTTACAGTCACATGGAATGGCTAGCCCACTAGGCAAACTGCGTAGGCGCACCGCACTAACGTCCAAGAGCGGTAATGAGATTTGTGCTAGCACTGCTACATCTGTATATGCAGTTTGCAGCCTCCACATATAAGCAAGCGCTCCCATTCACTGACAGCTAACTTGTATCTTCGAAAAAGAGAGGAGTTAAAACAAAAAGGAGAACATTTCTAAAATATTTTACGACAGTTTTAGACAAAAAAAGTCACTAATCTTTTGCGCAATCCGGTATTTGCACCAAAATTTGCCACTTCTCTTCTTTCTGTGTCAGCCCTGCCACTTTTTTGAAAAGTGGGTGGAGAGTTTGGAAGGGGGTGTGGCCACCATGGACCAGCAGATTGATGCATAATTCACTCCAGAAGCAGGAACGTACGCCAACTTGGACTTGGCGTACATTTTTCCCAAGGCACACAGAAATGCCGAGAATGCACCTAATACATGACGAGGCATGCTCTTCTTCACGTATTAAGCGCACCGTGTTCCAGGGGAAATGAAGGGCCAGCGTTAGTAAATTTCCTCCAGGATATTTCAAAACATTGTAAAACTTTTAACCAGTGATAAAAGGAGTTTTCAAGACTAAACTTTTGATGACTAATTCTCAGGATGGATCATCCACAGTTGATCAGTGGGGGTCCGACGCTTGGGATCACTGGTGAGCACTGTCCCTACTAGGCACAGCACTGTGCATTGTATAGTGGCTGTGCCTGGTATAGCAGCTCAATTCCATTCACTTAAATGGGACAGAATTGCTCTCAGGCCATGTGGCCAATGAAAGTGGTATCATATGCCTAAGAAGAGGCTGTTGCACTCATTTTAGCACTGTAGTCAATTCAATCAGCTGATCGAGGGGGATACAGAATGATGGAATAGATAATCAATAGTTTAGTCCTAGAAACTTTAAGCTTTATATTTACATTAACCCTGCTCGGGGTCTCCTGTGCCATCCATATGGAGGCGTCCATACACAATGCTGTGTATGCCATACATCATCTGCCAGTGACTTCCATTGTAAGACAATGAAGACTCCCCATCATGATGGTTTTTGGGATCCCTTAGTATTAAAGCACGTAGGAGATCACACTTTACAGTGCAGAGAGAAAGGCATGCCAATGTAGACCACCTGCCTACGCCATATGTCAGGGTCATTGTAGGCTGAGGATATCTCTGGAGATCTTCTAGTGTGTAGAGTGAGCCTGCACCCTAAGTGATCTTATGGATGCTGGGATATCATTTAGGAGGCGCAGAAGGATTCAAGAAATGGATGAAGAAGTTACAAGAAAAGACGTGAAGGAGTCTAGAACCCAGCAGAGGACGATTGTGAAATGTCGCCCCTTTTATTATGTTTTTTTTGGCTGCAGAGACAATATGCAAATATTGCGGCTCAGCTGGTACATAGCAACCTTCCCGTACTAGCATACAATAAGCATACATACAATATACTCATAGAGCGCGGTTTATGAGCTCTGCCATCAATGTTGGCATGTGGATGCTGCTGGAGGAAGAATAAAGGAGGCAGCAATTTAATATTATTAATTAGTTCTCTGTTCCCAACTGAGACGGGAGTTTCTAAGAATTAAGGACTAAGGAGACTCCAGTGGGGCAATTTTCCCCCCCACTAAGGCTGCTTTCCCACAGCCGAGACAACCGCGTGAGTTTGTGTGTTGCGAGATGCACAAATACGAACCCCATTCTTTTGATTTGGGTCATACACAGAAATAGCTTTTTCTGAATATCACTGTGGGAGAAATTCACGATTTTCTCGGCCGTGTGAAAGTTGCCTGAGGCTACCTCCACACGTGCGAGCGCGATATCGGGCTGAGAAACCCGGTCCGATATGGTACTTGTCAACGTGCGTTTTACCCGCGAATGCGAGACATTTTTCATGCATACGGTGCTTGTTGCACTTGCGTTGGAGGATCGGCAAGTTTATCTCATTGATATCAATTGGAAGCATACCATTGCTTCTTGCAAAGCACAAAACTCGCGCAAGATTCACACTCATGTGAATGTAGCCGTAAATGCATGCCTGTATGTTGGGCTGACAATCATTTTTGGGGGTTGATTCAAAAATTTTCAGCTTCTACATATCACTGTATACAGACACTGCAGTCTGAGTCTGCACAGGAGATCCGTAAGTGAGGCCGGACCGACGGCTTAGGTCCCTCTGCTCTCTTCTCCCCTGCACCTTTTTATCAGCTAATTAATGACCACAAGACCTGAAAAAATAGCTCACACGTAGGCCGACTTCACACAGGCGTATATGTGCACGCAAAATTTGCACGCCCAATACACAGAGAATAGAACCTTGATTTCATGGGGTTTGTTCACATTTCATGATTTCAGCCACGCATTTCAGTCATGCAAAAAAAAAAACAAAACACAGCATGCTGTATTTTTCGGCGTATTTGCTTACCAAAAATCTCCATAGAAGTCACTGGAGATGCGTGAACCACTGCATATTTCCGTTGGAAAAACAGCGCTTATTTGAACTGTGAATTAGTCTTTTTTGCGCAAGGGTCTGTGTATTGTGCCGTACTTTTTCCATGGGCAGGGTTTGTGCGCAGGACACAACCACAGGCGGATTTCAATGGCTATTTAGTCTAATGAATTCCAGATGTGTTCTTCTTCCAGGAATTGCGCAGCGCATTGGGCATCTCCTTGAATAGTACGCGTACATTTGCATACCCCCTGTAGCCTTCTATGGGGATTAGAGATGAGCGAATCTACTCTTTTCGAGTAATTACTCGATCGAGCACCACGATTTTTGAGTACTTCAGTACTCGGGTGAAAAGATTCGGGGGGCGCCAGGGGGCGGGGGGAGGCGTGGCGGCGCGGGGGGTAGCAGCGGGGAACAGGGGGGAGCCCTCTCTCTCTCCCTCTCCCCCCCACTCCCCGCTGCAACCCCCACTCACCCACGGCGCCCCCCCGAATCTTTTCGGACGAGTACGGAAGTACTCGAAAATCGCAGTGCTCGGGCGAAAAAGGAGCATTGCCGAGTAGGCTCGCTCATCTCTAATGGGGATCCTTGGTGCGTGGAGCACACTCCCTTTTTTGGCACACAAAATACGGAATTATGAACAAACTCATTGAAATCAATGGGTTCTATTTAAAGCATATTGCATGTGCAAAAACGCACGCGAATACGCTTGTGCGAAGGAGTCTTTATACACCGGCTGTCAGGGTTTGTACTTCCACCAGCGACAAGGAGACTTTGGCTGCTGTGAATAGGATGCTGCCAGTTTCAGACGCTTCCGCACCGCAGCCTGTTTATGGATTAAACTGGTTGTCGCATCTTACGGAAAGCTTAAAGGGGTTTGGCCGTCTCATAAATTCGTGGCGTATGCTATAATAGGGGTGCAGCTGAAGGCTCTCAGGACCTGGTGCAAAACTTGAACTTATGTCCCCTCCTTCATCAACTTCTCCTCACAGCCGCCAGCTGCTGTCCTCCCGTAACTTTCTCTTAAAGGGGTTGCCGAGTTCTAATATCTCAGTACAAGCCCTTCCCCATGTAGTAACATAAGAAATGATCATATTCTCACCCTCTTCCCCCGCTCCCGCTGGACTGTCTGGAAGCTTGTGGAGCCTGGTTGCAACTGAGACCTCTACGACCCCTATAGCTATGCCACTGTGATAACATAGGCATCATTTACTGATTGGAGAAGTCCAACTTATCCTGAGAATGACGGGGCTGCAGAGCTCTTTTAGCACACATTCACACTCAGTGGATTTGGCGCAATGGAAAATACACACCAAATTTGGCAATTACGCCCGTGTAAAGCCGGCTTTAGGATACGGTCATACAAAGCGTACCATCTGCAGGCAAACCTTCAGCAAATACTCTGGAAACCTACATGGTGCAGAATTGGCGATGGGTTTTGTGGCGGATCTGCTGTGGATTTTAACCCTTGTATTTCCGTAGATCTCAAATCCGCAACATTTTTTCAATAACATTGCTGCTTCGTTGCAGAATTTTCCGCTCCTGCGCATGGCTTGTACTGCGAATGCTTCGGCATTTCCATAGATAGATCTGCTGCAGAAATTTCGCAGCATTTACGCCATGCATGAAGGTACCCTTAGGCCGTCGTCACACGCGCATATGCAGATTTACGCATGCATTTGTGCTATGTTTTTGCACATGGGGCGTTGCATATTTGTATACACAACTCGCTTTTTACTGTACTTTTTGTGCGCGCAAATTGTGCGCATCTGCACATGCAAAAAACCCCGCACTGATGCTCTCAGCCTTTGCAATGGCCATTTCGTTTCATTACTTCAAAATGTTCTCTTTCCCTGCGCAAATGCTCAGGAAAATACGAAGTGCTGCGCAGATTTTTTGCGCGATGGAATTGCACACGCAAAATACGTGCATGTGAACGAACCCATCGACCAACATGTAATCACATCTGTAACTTGTGAGATCTGCTCCACGCTCGGTGAGCTTCCATTGAAGCCGTCTGACCCGTGGCCTGTCCGCAATTGACATTGCGTAAGGGCAGCGGATTCCGCGGGAAAAGCAGGAGTTTAAAAAAAATCTGTGCTGCGCCTGTCTGACAGCGAGCGGTGCGGACCATCCGCAGTGCAGAGAAGCCGGAAGAAGACAGGTCCGTGCAGACGCCGGCGAAGAAGACGACAGGTACACAGGGCCACCCGCCGCGGTCCGGATTCCGGCTGTGGAATGCTGCACAGAATCCGGACCTGCCATGTGCAGGAGGTCTTTTACAGTTGTGGGTTTGGCGTGGATCTGCACCGCATGTAACACGAACGTGAAGAGGGGAACTCCGCACCGAAGAACCGTCCCATGAACTGCCACGCTGCGGATGTAAGATCTACGGCACAGGTCAGTCTATACCGTACAGCACCATGTGAACGCGCTTCTGCAAGTCCCATCCCTTCGCTGCTGCATTACGCTGCAGATTCTCAGCTCTGGTCACTTTATCTGTTACTGCTGGAGTTTAGTAAAACTATTCTCATCCTCCGGGCGGCCGTACAGAGGTGACACCGATGAAGAGGAGCGAACGGCTCATAGAATAGCAGCATCATTAGGAAAACTGTATTTCAAGTTGACAGAAGACGCAAGATACTTAAATCAATCAGTGTACTGCAGCGCCCTCTGCTGGTCGCACATCAGAATGCAGGGGACTGAATAGACTATACTTACACCAGCAGCAGCAGCAAACAGACCTCATTGATGAAGATGTAAGCAGAGCTCAAGATTACTGTGGATGAATGTGAAGGTGAAACAATGCCTCTCCAGCGCCATCTATTGGAAAGCAGCATTCCTGCAAGTCAATGGCAGGCCTTTAAACAAGTTCCATCCTCCTATTTGCATATTACCCAGAGGAGCATGGATGGCCTTATAAGTCTCTTCTAGGTGCTCTCTCTAAGGAGAGACGATACCCTTCCTGATGCACATCCTCTCACTAAGCAAGCCAGGATCCTGCTGCACACTGATGAGGGGTGAACACCCCGAAACAGCTGTTTGTACAGGGTTAGCTTTTCATTCTCGAGAAGACTCTTGATGTGGCTCATGATTCCCACTCATTGTTACAAGGCTTCTTTGACATTGACTTGCAGGAATGCTGCCTTCCAATAGGTGGTGCTGCAGAGCTATTGTTCCATCTTCCCATTTATATATCTCCTTGAGGAGCATGGATGGCCTTATAAGTCTCTTCTAGGTGCTCTCTCTAAGTAGGGATGATACCCTTCCTGACCCACAACTATAGACCTCACACTGCCCAAGCCAGAAACCTGTGTCATACTGATGAGGGGTGAACACCCTGAAACAGGCTGACTGTACAGAGTTAGCTTTTCCTTCTGGAGAAGACACTACTGGGACTACTTTAGAGGTCACTATTACTACTGGGACTACTTTAGAGGTCACTATTACTACTGGGACTACTTTAGAGGTCACTATTACTACTGCGACTACTTTAGGGGTCACTGTTACTACTGGGACTACTTTAGAGGTCACTATTACTACGGGGACTACTTTAGGGGTCACTATTATTACTGGGATTACTTTAGGGGTCACTATTATTACTGAGACTACTTTAGGGGTTACTGTTACTACTGAAGCCACTATGCGGGTTACTATTACTACTGGGGCCACTGTGGGGGGGGTCACTATTACTACTGGGGCCACTATGGGGGGTCACTGTTAGGCTGCCTTCACACAGGCGAGAAAATCACATGAGGTATGTGTGTTGTGAGATGCACAAATATGAACCCCAAGAGCGATGTTTTCCTGCATGTAACCGCGATGCGGGACACCAATGCATGTTCTACCTTGTTGCATGATCTCACATCGCCGCCCTATTGTTCATAGGGCCGGCGGCAGCATCGTACCGCAGCTAGGTGCACGGGAAGCAATGCGAGGTTCCTCCATTGAAAATAATGGGAGACGCTCCGTGATCCTCCATCACAGCTGACAGCTGCGGCAGAGAATCGCTACAGCACCTCAGCGATGCGAGGCGGCCTTGACATGAAAACGCCTGACATCCTCAGAGAATTCACATAGTGGGGCGTGCGATATGGGGGCGGGATTCACGGCCCCATATCGCGCTTGCCAGTGTGAAGTTAGCCTTACTACAGAAGCCACTATGGGGGTTACTAGGTATTACTACTATGGGGGTCACTACTGGGGCTCGTTGACAAGGACATCATCTCATTTCGGCCGCGCAAATATGCTGCGGAATGTTTTTATGTGCGCAATTATTGTATATATTTGCATATGCAAGAAGTATTTGCGCCCGTCCATTCACTTCAATGGCGTAAAATGCAGCACAATAGGTCATGGCGGGTATTTCTTCATGCGGTCACACATCACGTGAAAAAATATGCTCATGCAAACGAACCCATTGAAATGAATGGGCTATTCACTGTGTATCACACTCATGTGAACGAGACCTTACGGCTGGTGTGGCCCTCGCTGACACCCCTTGATACATCTTCATCGCCTCGTTCGCTGGTTGCACTTTGTATATAGTTTTTAGCTACTCTGTGCAATATAGAAAAACAATTCATTACATGGAAACCATCAGGAAGGAGGGCAGCTGCTGCTGGCTGATCTTATTTCCGTTTAGCTTTACTTTCTTATTAAGTGTTACTTTACTAACTACTATATTCAGGGAGCGCCCCACCAGTCCGGCATCTTGGAGATGCTCTGACCGGTCAGCTGGACATCACACCTTGCCCTTTGTTGGAGTCGCCCAGATCCTTATGCTTGCTCATCGGTTCTCCCTCACTGCCGCCTCATATACCCCCTTATAGGCGCCATTGTCACCAGTTATTCCCTTTAATGTTGTGGCTGATGGGTCTACTTCTGTTCATTCTACAGTTCGTCTTTCTGTAGTAACCTATCCATGTGATAACCGTTTTTACATGACTCTAATCCATAAAGTGACACAAGTTTGCTTATACTTTTGATTAAAAATGTCCCACCGTTTCATGTTTACAGCTCCTATGCAGACTTATATATCTTCATGGTTACAGGTTATGAACAAAGCCTATATGTAGGCTGATCCTGCAGTCATGTGTTACTCCTCCCTCCTGTCCCTGCAGGTCAGACTTTACAGAAATGATTTGGAGTGATCATTTCATGTCTAGCAGGCACAAGTAATTCATCTGTTAGGGCCTATCCAATTCTATACTATCCAACCAAAGGTAATTGGACACCTGAGCAAGTAATATTTATTTCCATATGTTAATACTTAGTGGGGCTCCTTTGGCCCTAATGACATCAGATACTCTCCATCGCATACTTTCTACTAATGGCTAATTCACTTTAGCTGGTATTTCCCTCCATTCATCCTGCAAATGTCTTGCGAGTTCTCTCAAAGAAGATGGATGCGGTTCATATTTTCAGGCTTGACCTTCCAGTTTATCCCAAAGATGTTCAGTAGGTTCAGGTTGGAGCTCTGTGCAGCCAGTCCAATCCTGGAGCATCCATATCCTCAAACCACATAAAACAGCATTGCATCTGTGGCAAGACGCGTTATTTTGTTGGAAGTATGGCCGACCATTCCCAGAGTATTACCCCATTGTCAGCAGCACATTACTGTTTAGAAGGTCAAGGTTTATCTCTGTGTTCATGGTTCTTGCCACTGCAACTAATAGACTGAGATCATGCCACGTAACACATCTCCAGACCATAAAGGAACCTCCGCCATTCTTACCTGTTGGCACAGCACACTCAGGTACCGCCATCTGATGTCAAGATGTAGTAGTGTGATTCATCACTCCATACAACGTTCTTTCATTGCTCAACTGACGATGCTGCTTGCACCATTGTAGACGGGCCGATGCATTTTCTTTGAGAGAACTCATCAGATGTTTGCAGGATGAATGGAGGGCAATAGCAGCTGAAGTGTATGAGATGTTAGTATACAGTATGCCACAGAGAATGTCCGATGTCATTAGGGCCAAAGAAGCCCCACTAAGTGTTAACATATAGAAATAAATGCTATGTTTGGTTCTTACTTCAGGTGTCCAATTACTTTTCATAAATTAATTGTATGTGTTCATTCCCTTTGAAACAATCTTATATCTTTACCCTCTTCATTCCATATGTAGCAAAGGATTTTCATTCCACCTTAAACTTTCCTCCTTATTCCAGGACATGCAATGATAAGCGTCTGGGTGATATACCAACGACTGAAAAACGTCAAGATGTAAATTGTTATCATTTATTTGCTCTTGTGAATAACATTCATTCCTTTTCTTCATTCTTTTCTCATTCATTTTAATGACAAGAGTTTCTCTGCAGCCCGAAGAAGGTTTCAGCTGACGTCAGCACTTTCCGACCTTCACATCATTGTAGTAATGTCGTTCTTGTTCTCTGCCTATGTTCTGCATGTGATCTCCTTATACACAGTCCTCTCTATATTCTACAGACACTCATCATATTCCATCCAGCAGCATCCTGCCGCTTCCAGGGAGCTGGGAGTTAAATCCAGGGCGTTCCCATCACGCTGCTGCCTGCAGGACTGCAATGCAGAAGAAGGGGCGACTCGCACCATCTCACATGTGCCAGCCAAGCAGGGGCATACGTCACTGGGCCGGGGAGAAGGGAGGTAAGGCCTGGGTGTGGGCGCCGCACAGAGGAAACTTACTGGAAATTAAATGAATCCACAGCAACTCTGTAGCTTGGGCCGTTATATAGGAGAGACCTGCAGACCATGCGCATTTATCACATGTGTATCCTGGTCTTCACACTGGGGCCGCTCGGTGTATAATGTCCGTGTTATCACTCGGCGCAGATATACAATAAAATGATTCATTCTTGTCATAAAATAAGTTTATTTGCCAAATTTACAAACTTTCAATTGTCTGCAAACAAAAGAAAAAACACTCAAGAACAATTTAAGTAGCTGAACACAACTAATATAACAAGTCGTTTCTCCAAACTCACCACAAAATACCACTTTTCATGACCCTATAGTCTCTTATTAGTGGGGCCACTACGAAGAGCACTATGACTACTGCAACCACTATGGGTGCACTCTTACTACTGGGACTACTACTAATAATATAATAATAATCTTTATTTGTATAGTGCCAACATATTCCGCAGCGCTTACATAGACAGAAAGACAGAAGTACAAACATTACAGAACCACGGTTACATAGTAATCAGTTGATGGAAACAACAGGGGTGAGGGTCCTGCTCCAACGAGCTTACATACTACAAATAGTGGGGTGATACAGAGGGTAAAGGGGCTGGAGATGTGCACGGTATGGCGAGGTGGAGAGTGAGGGGTGATATACATATAGACAATGGTCAGACATTTAGCCGTGTGACGGCAGAATCAGTATGCCTGCAAGGCCAGTTGGTGGTGGCTGGCAAGGATTGCAGTCAGTAGGTCAGGGAGCATGTTATCAGGCGGAGTGCAGAGGGGTTTGTTTAGGGTATGCGGTATGCCTCCCTGCAGAGGTGCGTTTTTAGAGCACCCCTGAAGTTCTGCGAGTCCTGGATTGCTCGGGTAGCCTTTGGTAGTGCATTCCAGAGGACTGGTGCTGCTCTGGAGAAGTCTTGGAAGCGGGAATGAGAAGTTCGAATTAGAGGGGTGCGCAGTCTAGTTTTGTTAGCAGAGCAGAGAGCCCGGGCTGGGTGATGGATTAAGATGAGGGAGGCATCATAGGGTGGTGCTGTGCTGTGGAGGGCTTTGTGGATGAAGGTAGCGAGTTTAAATTGAATTCTGTATTTAACGGGCAGCCAGTGCAGTGACCGGCACAGGGCAGAGACGTCCGTGTAGCGGCTGGACAGGAAGATGAGCCTGGCTGCTGCATTCAGCATGGATTGGAGAGGGTAGAGAGGTAGAGCCAGTAAAGGAGACACTGAAGGAGCGGTCAGATAGGTAGAAGGAGAACAAGTAGAGAGCAGTGTCCTTTAGGCTGATGGAGCGAAGCATACTGAGGAGGAGTTTGTGGTTGACAGTGTCAAATGCTGCGGAGAGGTCGGGAGGTTCAGTAGGGAGTAATTGCAGCCCGATTTGGCTGTCAGTAGGTTGTTGGATACCCTTGTAAGGGCAGTTTCTGTCGAGTGCTGGGGTCAGAAGCCAGGGGGTCGAGGAGAGAGTTCTCAGATAGCTTATAAGGTGGGAGTAAACTAGGCATTCTAGTAGTTTGGAGATGAAGGGGAGGTTAGAGATGGGGCGGTGGTTGGCAGCATCAGTCTCGTCAAGAGTTGGCTTCTTTAGCAGTGGGGATATGATGGCATGTTTGAAAGAAGAGGGAAAGATGCCAGAAGTCAGAGAGAGGTTGAATATAGTGGTGAGGTTGGAGATAACCACCGGGGAGAGTGATCGGAGGAGGTGTAAGGGTCGCTAGCGCAGGTGGTGGGGCAAGCAGAGAAGAGGACTTCTTTCTATGTCGTTGGTCTGAGTACAGACAGTGAGCAGGAGCTACAAGACTAGGGTCAGGGCTAGTCTGGGATCGGGAAGTTATTTCTTGACAGATGTCATCAATTTTCTTTTTGAAGTAGGCAGCCAGCTCTTCAGCACTGAGATCCGTCACAGGGGGCTGTGGTTTAGGGCTGAGAAGGGAGTGAAAAGTATCAAAGAGCCATTTAGGATTGTGAGATAGTGAGGAGACGAGAGAGGTGAAGTAGACTTGTTTGGCATGGTGGAGGGCGAGGTTGTAGGTTTTGTACATGAATTTGTAGTGGAGAAAGTCCGCGGACGTTTGCGACTTCCTCCACAGCTGTTCAGCACTTCTAGAGCACCGCCGGATGAAGCGTGTTTGAGGCGTGAGCCAGGGTTTCCCCGTTCTACATCGGATGGCTTGGATCCTGGGGGGAGCCGCTTCATCCAGGGCATGTTTGAGAGCGGTGTTGTAGTGAGCAGCAGCCAGGTTGGGGCAGGCGAGGAGAGAGATGGGGGACAGAGAGGACTGTAGGGACTCAGCAAAGTCCTGGGTGTGAATGGCCTCAAAGTTCCTGTAGGTACGGTAGGTGGGTGGATCTGGAGAGATGTTAGGGAGCGTGACAGAGAAAAAGAGGAGGTTGTGATCTGAGAGCGGGAGAGGGGAGTTAGTGAAGTGGGAAGCAGAGCATAGACGAGGAAGACCAAATCCAGAGTATTACTATCCCTGTGAGTGGGAGAGGCTGTGAGTTGAGAGAGACCAAGGGAGGAGGTGAGCGAAAGAAGCTGAGAGGCAGATGGGGAGATGGGGTCATTAGTGGGGATGTTAAAATCACCTAAGATGAGGGTTGGAATTTTGCAGAAAGTGGGGGAGCCAGGCAACAAAGTGGTCCAAAAACAGGCGAGCAGCACCTGGGGGGCGGTAGATAACTGCTACTCGCATGGACAGCGGACGGAAAAGCCGTAGCATATGTACTTCAAATGATGGAAAAGTGAGTGAGGGTACAGGGGGGATGACCTGGTAGGTACAATTTGGGGAGAGAAGAGCACCTGCTCCTCCACCGTGCCTGTCATCTGGTCTCGGGGTATGGGAGAACTGCAGGCCATTGTAAGACAGTGCAGCAGGGGAGGCCGTGTCAGACTGCTGTATCCACGTTTCTGTGAGAGTGAGCAGATTTAAAGATTGAGCAGTAAAATAGTCGTGGATGGTGGGGAGTTTACTACATGCTGACTGGCAGTTCCAGAGCGCACATTTAAAGGAGTCAGGGTAGGGTATGCATGGGCTAGCAGTTGGGCTTGGGGGTTTTCTTAGTGAGTCAGGTAGGGGGTAAGGGCTCCCACCCACTGGCATTTTTTTCTCCACTGCGATGCGATTCTAAAGTTAAAGTGACCAGTAGCACGAAATATAATGTATTGTGTGCTTTTTGGCGTCATCTTACAATAGACATTAGCGACATATTGCTAGATTACACCATCGATGTTTAGTTGGCAGCAACACAACCTCTGTGACCCCAACCAGCTGCTAGAATAAAGCGGAGAGGTACCATGCCGTATTGTCTGTTGGCTGCAGTCAGCTTTATTTGGGCAGCCGTTGACTAAAGTTGACATCCATTGAGGATGCGGCTTTTTCTTTCATATTCGTTTATCTATCCCCACTTTAAAAAAATCATAACTCTTTTTTTATTCATCGCCGTTGCTATCTGAAGGCATGTTTTTTGAGGGATGAGCTGAATTGTTCTCCAGCACTTTTTAACGCACCATATAATGTACTCCACTTAAAAATGTAAGTGGAATGAAATGGGAAAAAAAGCACAATTCCGCCATTTTTGGGCGATTTCTGGAAGTATTGCTGAGTTCATGCAGTGATTTATATTACAGAATCATGTAATGCAGTAAAGTCTGAGGGCCCGTATATCTCGAGCATTCAATATTGACCGTCAGCCTTGTGCCCATGAATTTCTCCCGATTCTCTGAATCTTTGGAATACCCCACCATCTACAGCAAATAACATCATCAAAGTCTTCACAATTTTATGTTGAGGAACTTTTATCTGAAATTGTTCTACAATTTGTAGATACAGTCTTTCACAGATCGGTGAACCTCTGAGCATCTTCAGTCCTGAGAGACTCTGCCTCTCTAACATGCTCTTCTTATACATATAGAAAATTGACCTTCAAGTTGTTTTTCATTAGTACCACTTACTTTTCCAGTCGTTATTAACCCTGTCCCAACTTTTTGGAGATGTGTTGCTGCCAATTCCTAAATTAGTTTTTTTTGTTTTTAATGAAATGGAAAAATGTCTCCCTTTCACCTTCTGATGTGTTCTATGTTCTATTGTAAATAGAGTATGATTATATCATTCCAATCATTGTTTTTTTATTTACATTTTACAATGTCCCAACTGTTTTGGAATTGGGGTTGTAAAATAAAAATGTAAAACTCAGATTTCAAGGTGTGTGTGTGTGTGTGGGGGAGCAGGTTTCTTTCAGTCCTGAAGGTGAAAATAACTAGCAGGGTTAGAGCTGAGGGTGGCTTCACATGAGTGTGTGCTTGTGCGTACATAGATGCGTACATAGGTGCGCACCCCTGTACGCACAAAAACATACATGTATGCAGGTGCGCGCATTGCCTTCAATGAAGCTGTGGCTGCTGCCGTCGGCTCCATTGAAGACAATGGTCTGCCGACACCCCTTAATTGTTTTTCAGGGAAGAGCTTTAAATATAAGCTCTTCCCTGAAAATCAACCATTTTAGTGTAAAAAAAAAATAGGACAGACCAAGAGACCATCAGACCAGGCAAAAACTCCAAATCAAAAGCCCACTCATGCACCTTGCATTCCACGTATATATAACAAGGTCACATGACACACAAAGAGATACTTTTCCAGACATAACCCAGACTGTGACCCATTCAGTGCTGCAGCTATGCAATGCACATCATATTCACTCACATGGAACACATTGACAATGCAAATAAGCGCAAGACTACAAAGAGCATTCAGAAACATCCAGAAACTTCCACACATTGACTTCTGTACACTACAATTTTAAGGTGTGATAAAAGGGTCATATGTACTATGTGTGTATTTATGTATCTTGTCTCCACCAGAAAAATGAGTGGAGACCTACAGAGTGACAGGCCACACCTTGTTATGGCCCCCCAAAGTTCCGGATTGGCTGATGAGGAGCCGTAGCTTCCCTGTAGTCTCCAGCAGCTGGTCCTCCTGTAGCTGATGGTGCCTCAGCGCTGACTCGACTTCCCAGTTGGGAGCTGTGAAGGGAGAACAACGGCATGCATGACAGAAGGCCGCTGGGGAGATGACGAAGCACGCCGGGGACAGTGTCAGCAGCGAAGCCGGGATCTGAGGTAAAACAGTAGCATGCGTGACAGGAGACCGCAGGGAACATGAAGGAGCACACCAGGGATAGTGTCAGTGGCAGAGCTGGGAGCGGAGAAGGCAGAACTGCTACCTGCATGAGAGGAGGCCGGAGGGGAGAGAATCGGAGAGCGGTGGAAACACTCACAGCGTGGTCGGGAGCGGAGATGGCAGACCACTGGGGCGGGGGAACAGTGACAGTGGCCCAAGAAGTTCAGATGGAAGTCTGCCAGGGAAAAAAAAAGTTACAGCAGCCCTAGGAGTGCTGATGGGAGCCGCCCTGGGAGCGTACATCAACCAATCTCCAGTTGTGGCCGTCACCTGCCCCTCCCCTATAACTTAACTCACCCAACCCATGTCTCCACCTATTCTTCCGGTAGAGACAAGATACACCAGTACCTACTATATGTGAATCAAATGCCATATGTGGAAGGCATTTTCTACATAAATCGGCAGTGCCTTCAACCCAAAAGATATTGTGGGGTCTTGAACTCAGGACCCCCTGCACTCCAGGCAACAGCTCTGCCCAGTGAGCCATCAGCCTGTGGAACAGTGTCCCTGCTAACCCAGTTCTTGCATGGCTCCACCCTGTCTTGTGATTCCCCACACTATATAACCTGGTCTGGTATCTCCCATCCTTGTGAGATTATTGTGCTCCCAGTCAGTAGTCAAGCTCTCCCACCTGTTGCTCCTCCATTATGCTACCTGACATACTTACCCGTGTACCAACCTCTGGCTTACCTGACTACACTACCCACCTGCTCCTCTGTACCGCAAAGTGATACCTACTTGTGTACCGACCTCTGGCTTTCCCTGACCGCACTAACGATCCACACTGGTTACAACAAGGGTCTACAAACCTGAACCAGATCATTAGAATTTTATTCAATGCTCCAAATGTGCTGTTTTATATTTCCTTTTTGGAATTTTTCCAATGTCCCTTCCCAACGTACAGTCCACAAGAAAGTCATCTAAGACATTGAAAAAGCAGACAACTATCAATAGATCAGGGTCTCAGCAGCTAAGGGGACCAACTTACATGCATGAAAGGAGGGAAAGTGGGCTTTTCATGCCCTGAGCTCACTCACTACTGATAGTGATCACGGTGCATTGGGACCTCCATTACTAGGAAAAGCTACAGGCAACCAGGCAAATGTAGTGTTACATGGTGAGCATCTAATAAAATGGCTGTCTTTGTAATACAAGAATGGCTTGAGTCCAACAGAACGGGAACGGGAGATACTCATATAGAATGGGTCTGTTTTGGCTCATAGAGAAGGGTCCCAAACGGGGGGACCACCTCTATGATGTCCATATACTCTACTAGGGCATATGAAAAGGGGTTGTCCTTGTAGCAGGCTTTCTCTGCTACAATTAGTGTAAAGCCAGCCCTGTTAAAGTCAGTTGATAGACTGTAATATTAAAGTGGACCACTAGCTACTACTGGCAATGGCTATGGTCAAGAGACCGGTCTTTGACTAGCTAGTGCGCACCTTAATAGGGTTGATTACTTGATGTGCTGTATGGCTCACAAGGACTTGATTACGCTGGACTGAGACAAATTAGGGGAGTATCTACTCCAAAGGGCTGTGGCTAATATATTGATTGAACTAGTAGTTGGAAGGCTGTTATAATTAGTCACACTATGTGCTTGTTTCACTGGTCTGTACTGTTTCATCCTATCTATCCTCCAGAAAATATTTTTTTTGTTCCCACGTCTTCTTATTCCGTATCGTATCCTAAAAGAACTCAGATGCTTTACTCTTGACATGATGCAACATCTTCACAAGACTACCCTTTAATTGTATATACCCTACTCACCCAGGGGAAAGCTTTATACCAGCATTTACCTTCAATTGCCGTTCCGTAAATCGATGCTTCCATGAGCCAAGCTCTTAGCCAATTAATCCATGTGAGGCTCTCGTATTTCCTGTCTTTACTTTGATCCGGACAGCTTTGTTCCTCTCTAGGAAATCTTAATCAGCAGCAACTATTATACAATGAGCTGACTCCTCAGGACGTAACCTCCAGTGGTAAGAAAACTAGAAAGAGGGACAAAACCTATAGACAAACTCGAAATATCCCATCATGCAACATCCTGATGCAACCAAGTCTGTTTTTTCTTTTAATTGCAATGATAGCTTATTTAGATAAGTGGAAAAAAATTGTGTTGAACAGTGAAGATTGGGTCTTTATCTGTATATGTTGCTGCATGTTGTATTAGGACTTCTGAAGGGAGGAGAACATGTAACCAAGTCAGTAGAAGCGCTCCGGATGCGGAAGGTGTGATTGCGAGCAGTGATGACCCCGAGGCTCGTTGAGATTGGTCTACATCCTATTAAATGAAGCTGCCCTAAAGTCCTTGGTTGTGGCGCTGTCTATTCTGAAGAAGTAACCGAGTGGGTTGGTTCTCCGAACTGCCGGTGTTCCTTCTCCACTGTGACCCCGTGGTGGGCAGTTCGTGCCTCCTCCTACCTGGTGGCCTGAAGAAAGAGTTTAAATGAAACAGTTCATTAATTTGAGTAGTATAAAAGACATGTTATGGATTGTTGTAGTTCTCCAGTACCCACCCCGTAGAGCGCGACCGCATATAGTTATCCCCCACCCGATCCCCTGCTACAAAACTAGATTTCAATTTTACCTACCTGCAGTCTACATATAACTCAGTAAAACATCATGGTGTGTTGTGGCAAACTGTAATGCTTGTCTTGATTGGCCTGACGATAAAATCGTCCTGATTTTTGCAAAATAGAATCGGGTAGGTCTGAACTGATTTATGGTGAAAATTGCAGGAAAATCAAATTTCCCATAATGCCTGCTGCAGAAGTCAGCATGCAGCCAATCAAGAGCCAGGGAGCCTTGATAATGTCATCAAATGTGTCTTCCATCTTGCATGTGAACAGCATCACATGACCTAGCCGTATATAACATAGGTACAGTGTAA
Organism: Eleutherodactylus coqui; assembly: GCF_035609145.1. Classification (NCBI taxonomy): domain Eukaryota; kingdom Metazoa; phylum Chordata; class Amphibia; order Anura; family Eleutherodactylidae; genus Eleutherodactylus; species Eleutherodactylus coqui. The sequence goes on along the minus strand of NC_089838.1, from coordinate 306,360,083 downwards.
CCAGCAGCCATTTTATAGTTGAGCACAGGACAAAGAAGCAGCATCAGGTTTATATGCCTATATAACGTGCAGGCTGTTGTTAGGGACAGATATTCTGCAGAGGATATATTGCTGCTGGTGTGAAAGCTTATATACAGAGATTGCAACTTATTTAGTTGGTGGTGCTTTGTTGTTAATACAAAACAAAAAGGAAACCAAACAGGGAAACAGCAAATACACACAGTGCATGCCAGCAGACTCAGATATTGGTCAAAATCGCCAGTCGGGCCACCATACATTATTTGCTGGCCCAACACACCCAGCAGTGGTTTTCTGCAAACTACAAAGTTAGGCCGCCTGCAGATGGCCGGGTCAGATCCGGCAGCGAGAATTCTCACCGCGGGACCCGACCCAAGCGCGTGCAGAGAGCAGCGCGTACTCACCCGCGCCCCGTGGCCCCGGCTCTTTATTATGCGCAGACCGGAGCTGGCGGCGGGTGAGTGACGTTCCTGTGCGGGCTCCCACTGAAGCTACAGCTCCACGTTCTTCAGGAGGTGAGGCAACCCCGCTGTCATTCCTTAGAACTGTTACTTCCGCATCACGCAGAACTGCTTATAGAGTGGATGGCACAGCATGCCTCAAGAACCACCACCTCCTCCTCTTCCTTCCAGTCCCAGGTACATATCAGTCACTCTACACAAGTCGGGCAGGAGAATTCCCCCCATGCCAAATCCCTCATACCCTCCGAAGCAGTCCACATGCATCAATCCGAGGAGCCATGTGATCATTCAGTATCATGGATGTCAACTGGGCAGTCAAAACAACCGGAGGGAGAAGACCAAGACATTGAATGCACTAAGGCCCAACCATTTTTTTCCTCTGAAGAGGCTGATGAGGGTGGGTCAGTGCACAGTCAGCCCTCCACAGGTAATGTGTGCGCAGGGGGATGTGACAACAGTGGTGCGCCAGCTCCCGGGACTCACTGCAACATAGTGTCCACTCAGGAGGGGAAGGACGATGCAGAGGAAAAGAAGGTGGAAGATGATGAGGTGCTTGACCCAACATGGACAGGTAGGAAGAGTCGTGAAAGCAGCTTGCGGGGGGGAGAAGAGGTAGACATTGCGAGATAGCACCATGCCAACACAGCGAGTAGGGTGTCGCAGACAAACAAAAGGGTACTACTAGTTGCAGCCTCATCAACATCAGGCCCCTAGATAAATCTGCTCACAAGACATTCCACAGCTGATGACAGAAGAGTTGTCATCTGTAAGATCTACAGTAAGCGTTTAAAACGCGGCAAGAATGTGTAGTGTCCTGCAACGACCAAGACACAAGGCCCAACGCTGAGGAGATGGCAGGGCTAGAGATGGCACTTGTCATGGTGGCTCTACCAACTCCTTCCCTAAGAGACGCATGCAACCTTGGCCAAGGCGCTGCCAGGCCTCTTCTGGGTAATGCTGAGGCAGCGGTTACCTGAGTAAACAGTGTGGTGGACCTGAATTATTATGTCACAGGTGACGCCACTGTTCCTTACTCCACAGGATGTCCAACGGGAAAAAGAATAATAGAGTCCACACACAAGTACTTGACAACATCATTTATTGGGAAAGGTCAGTGACTGGAACTTTACTGGAAAGGTTAGCAACTTCTCACACCCGGAAGGAAAACACAGGATGAAAGCAGGCCTACAGTCCACATTATCTGTATGACTACGCTCCTGGACACACATGCTCCGGGACACAGAATGAAACCGGGCCTACAGTCCAAGTTATCTCTATGCTCCTGGACGAACACACCGGAGCGGCACAAAGCAGTCCACAGACACTTATATTTAAGCCGGCTGCTGAACACTGCATGGTGGTCTCTCCGCTCTTATGATGGTGATCTGGGAACTAGATCATCAGGATACCTCTCCTCCTCTTCCATTCTTCACCACATGAGGGTTAAAGGTACCCCCATGTGGCCGGCACTTTCCCTCCACACTCAGCCATTGAAGAAATAGAACTCTCTTAAGGCTCATGCCCACGGACGGAGCGGGATGCGCCTGTGGATTTATGCCGCGGGAGTACTGCGGTGATAAACAAAAAGTCCCTTGCTGGTGATCGCGGAAAAACGCACGTTTTTCCGTGATCTCCATTACTAATGTACTACGTGGCAGAATCATGCATGTGAGCACTGACAGGCAGCAAAGCTATTAGGTTCAATAAAACCTAATAGCCGCGTGGCCATTAACCCTCACACCTCACCTTGCACTCGTATTTATATCTTACATACCCATGTGACAACATAAATTGCTACTTTTCCCAGACATATCCCACACGTTCACAGACATTAACCCCTTACATGCTGCAGCTGTGCAATAGCTAATGACAAGACACTTTGCACAGAGCATCCACACTGAAGACATGACATGTATGACTATTATGGAGGGGCCAGATATGTAGACTTCAGGCCAAATTCAAACACCCTCAGGAGTCTTGGGAGGAGCACAGTGTTTCCCGGATATCTGGCTGTATTCCCATGCAGTTTGGGGGGGGCTAAGGCTGCATTAGGGACCTTCTGGAGGACAAATTAGTGAATCCAACTTTTCCTCCCATTAACTTTAATGTGGGTGGGAATCGGCCGTCCTGGTTCACGATGATCTTCATGACATTGGCCTTATACACACCGAAACTGATTATTCCACTAATCTTTCAGCACTAGTAGCAAACATACTATATATCCCCGGGCATTATGTGTTACTGCAATGAATTTAAATCCCACAAGAGATCGGGCCCCACACTGAATGGCCCCCATCTAGTCGTGTGTTAGACATCGCTTGGGCTTCAAAACCACAGCAATTCATTGTGGCATCCATCTACAGGTATCAGAGGACCCGGGGTGGGCAACAAAATCTTCCCCACCCCATTACTCCACCTCCACCAGCCGGACAGGAAGGGTAATCAATTCATGCCGCTTGTGCAAAATTTCTCCTCTTGACCCCTAGCAGGTCATATATTGAAGATTTCCTTTTTATTACTCATGCTGATAACGGTATATCCTCAGCTTTACATAGGACTGCAAATAAACCTAATTCCTTACTAATTTAGTGCCGAATTGATAAATGACAAATCCAGCTCTGCTACATCAGTTCATTAGCCAGACGATACAGCTATATTCATTACTGCACTGGGTGCGGTGTGCTTGTGTGATACACTGTAGCTCTTGGGAAGATGGAACAATACCTCTGCAACGCCAACTATTGGAAAGCAGCATTCCTGCAAGTCAATGTCAGACTTTATAAATTAAGCCTTATAGGAATGATTTGAAATTGTAGCCAATTGATTTATAGGAATGCTGCCTTCCAAAAGGTGGCGCTGCAGAGGTATTGTTCCATCTTCCTTATTTGCATATTACCCAGAGGAGCATGCATGGCCTTATAAGTCTCCTGACTCACCTTCTTAGTGCTCTCCCTAGGGAGATATGACACCCTTCCCAACCCACTGTAGCTCTTGCATGCAATTAGCATTCATCATGTAGCTCTGCCAATAGGTCCAGTCCAAGAAAATGACACCGATAGGTAGTTAGTTGGTATTCGGAGGTAGCAGTCATATGCAGAATCCAGTAACAGCGAGTAGATGTGGTAGGTGGGCATCTGTTACAGATTTTGCATTGGGTTTCAGAACCTTCACATCGGCTTCAGGAGTGCATTGGGTGCCGTGTAATGAGCGTCCTCAGAACAGCATTCCCATTGAGCAGGATTACGGTATTGCTGAGAACACCTTCACCCCTCGGCCAAATTATTAGCATGGTAATTTATTCTAATGTACAATTTAAGGACAAAACATAACGTTCTGGAACTGGTGAGCGGGCAGAATTGGAATTATTGTAAATGACATTCACCTTCTCCCACAACAGACAATCAGCTCCACATTTGCAGCGCTATTATAATCCTTCAACTCAAGGTAAAATCTGGCTCTAGTTTCTATAGATCGATCTCATTGGGGGTCATATACTTTCTAAAGAATAATGGTTGGATAACGGAGTACACATAGTGCTTTAATTTATACAGATACAATGTGCTGTGCTAAAATGTTCTCCCTGAACTGAGGGGTCATAGTCCCATTCAGGAAGAGATGAGCGAATAATCATTGCATTAGGAACACCTACTCAGTTATCGGTTGGACCATCTTTATGGGTAATCACAGCTTTCAGACGTCGGGGGACAAATTCCCCAAGGTGGTGAACATCTTCTATACTCAACTCCCCCCATGCCCACTGCAGCAGCTCCACCAGTTGGTGCACATTTATGGATGAGTGGGAGCAGATCTTGCAGCCCTTTCCAGCATATCCTGTGAGTTTTGAGGGCCAAGGCAGTGCGGAGAATTCATTGTGGTGTTCCCCCAACCAATCCCTAGTGATCCGAGCTCAAATACACAGAGAGTTGTCCTGTTATACATCTTTCTGGACCCATGCTACCGTATGTGTGGTTGGTGATAATACAGAGTTATCAGGGGCACCCTTGTCGGTCTTCGGCTATTGAACCCCAGTTGACACAAGTATACCATATGGCCATTATGGAAATGTATCTAACATCCCCGCTGTTGTACTGGTGGGCAAGTTGGTCTGTAGTAGTCCATAATACACTTATCTTGCCACTCCATAACTGTTCATATATGTGTCCCTAACTCTCTGTCATGTCTTCAATGTGTATTGCACAGCTGCAGCGCACAAGAGGTTAATGCCAAAACAAAAAAGCTGCAGAAAAGCACTAAAAATCATACAGGAAAAAAAAATATGTAAAGAAAAGATTAAAATTGCTAAGGAGAAGGTAGAAAGACTGATTGCCAAAGAGAGCAAAAATAACCCTAAACTATTCTTCAACTATATTAACAGGAAACAGATTTACACTGAGAGCACTGGCCCTTTAACAAATAATGCAGGAAAAATCATAGAAGACGATGGAGGGAAGGCAAACCTATTAAATAGTTTCTTTTCAAGTGTATTCACGAACAAAAAGGAAATGTCACACGAGATGCAGGGGAATAAAATGAACTCCCCTCCGCTACATATTGCATACCTAACACAGGAGGAAGCACGGAACCGGTTAAAGAGGATTAAAATCGATACATCGCCGGGTCCAGATGTAATACAACCAAGGGTTCTAAGGGAACTAAGTGATGTGATAGCTAGACCTATTTCTTATATTTATGGACACTATCAAGACCGGGATTGTACCAATTTACAAAAAGGGGTCCAAAAGAGAGCCTAGAAACTACAGGCCAATAAGTCTGACTTCAATAACTGGAAAAATATTTGAGGGGTTTCAGAAAGATGCCATCCTAAAATACCTCAAGGAGAACAACGGAATAATTCACCAGCATGGGTTCATGAGGGGGCGATCATGTCAGACCAATCTGATCAGCTTCTACGATGAAGTAAGCTCTAGGCTGGACCTGGGAGAGCCTATTGATCACTTCTCTAAAGCATTTGACACCGTGCCACATAATAGGCTGATATATAAAATAAGAAGCTCGGACTGGGTGAAAACGTGTGTATCTGGGTAAAGAACTGGCTAAGAGATAGAAAGCAGAGGGGGGTAATAAATGGTTCACACTCTGATTGGACCACAGTCGCTAGCGGGATGCCACAGAGTTCAGTATTAGGCCTCATTCTGTTCAATATATTTATCAACGACCTGATAGACGGACTGCACAGCAAAATATCAATATTTGCAGATGACACAAAGTTATACAATATAATCAATGCAACAGAGGACAATGTGCGGCTACAAACGGACCTAGATAAGCTGGGGGCTTGGGCAGAAAAATGGCAAATGACGTTCAATGTTGAAAAATGTAAGACTATGCACATGGGCAGGAGAAACGGATGTCACCAATATTCACTTAATGGGGCACTGCTAGGGAAAAGTGATATGGAAAATGACCAGGGGGTACTAGTGGATTAAAAGAGGTATAGGGACGAAGCATGGGAACATTATCCTCCCACTATATAAGCCACTTGTTTGGACCCACATGGAATACAGCGTACAGTTCTGGTCACCGGTGCTCAGGAAAGATGTTGCAGTGCTTGAGGGGGTTCAAAGAAGGGCAACTAAACTAATACATGGAATGACGGGACTGGAATACGCAGAGAGGCTAACAAAATTAGGACTTTTTTCCCCCGGGAAAAAAGACGGCTAAGGGGCGATCAAATAACTATGTATAAGTACATGAGGGGACAATACAAGGATCTCTCCCAGGATCTGTTTATACCCAGGCCTACGACGGTAACGAGAGGGCATCCTCTACGCCTAAAAGAAAGCAGGTTTCATCACCAACACAGAAGGGGGTTCTTTACTGTAAGAGCAGTGAGACTGTGGAACTCTGTGCCTGAGGATGTGGTGATGGCAAAATCCATTGAGGAGTTTAAGAGGGGACTAGACATCTTTCTAGAGTGGAAAGATATTGTAGGATATAGACATTAGGTGACCAGTGGGGTTGTAGTTCCAGGTCTTATATTTAGGTAGGAACTATCAGCCTAACATACTATGTTACTATGTATGTAAGATATGCCTGTGCCACATCTTAATAGGATGTCAGAATACAGTATACTGCAATACTGATATTGCAGTGTACTGTATATGCGATCAAACGACCATAAGTTCATATTCTCCTATGGGGACAAAAAAAAAAAATATGAGTGAAATAAAAATGTTTAAATTATTACAAGAAAAATTAAAAGTTAAGAAGGAACCATTTTCTTAGTTGTCACATTAAAAAAATCAACAGAAAATATGTGGCTGCAGAACCACGCACATCAAAAATTTAATAAAAAGCAATCAAAAATTAGTTTATACCGCAACATGGCACCAATTGAAATTACAATCACCCTGCAGAAAACAAGCTTGCACACAATTGTGTAGTGGCCCGAAGGGTCCTACAAAATAGTCACAATCATCTGTCCTGTAACATCCTGCTGTGGATTCCTAGAAGAAGGTGCTGTATGTTGGGAAACCCCTGTTTTCCCCTTTCTTCTCAGAGCTACAGCTAAACTGCTTGGCAACAGCTGGCTGTTATTGGCTGTTGGCATGCTATCACTGATTGGTAGAGGGGAATAGTGTGAGCTCCCAGAGTGGGAAAATGTCAGGTTGTTACAGGATGTTAGGGAAGGAGTAGGAAAAGTGCGAGGAAGAGAAGGCAGTACAAGGAAGGACGGTGAGAGAGTCGGGAGGACGTAATCGTCAGAGGAGGACGTGCGAGAGGAGTTCTATGGAGTGAGGAAAGACAACGCGTGTTCTGAGTGAAGAAGTTAGGATTCTCTAATTTCCTTACCAACCAGCAGTGTGGAGGAGAGAATTCAGGGTCGTTTTCCCCCTAAAACAGTGAGTTGCTAAAAATTCCCAGTGAAGTCAAAGCCAGGGAAAGTAAAGAGGCCATTTTATATTCTACCTTACTACTGTCTCATAATCGTCCAGTAGGCTCAACAGATGACTAGGACTGTGGGAGTTATACTGAAGAAACCTCTAGAGTCAAATAAAGAGAGAGCGTTGAAGAGTAAACTGTATTCTACAGTGTTCAACTGTCAAGTAATGTGTCATCTCACTACCAGGTCCTAATCTCTGCCAAATTACTGCAAGACTACTGTTGTGTTTCCTTTGAATGCAAAGCTAAAGTAAATCTGTGCACTTCCTGTTTACTAAAGCAATGTTACCAGGCCTCCTGTCTTTTATTTCATCCTTAAGTACCAGAGTCCTGTATAAAGTACTGGCGTCACGTGACAAACCACCATTAGAAACCAGAAGTTACAAAAACCCTTTGTGACACTGTGCAACGACCGAGCCAGGCACCTTGCTGCCATTGTTGGGAGAGGTTACAGAGCCACCTGTGACAACCATCTTTCCTACTCATGGTCTCCCCCACTTTGGCGTGCCCCGCTCGACCGCTGCAAGGCTATGGGAGTCAAAAGAGTTGGTAACAGAAAGCAATTAAAGAAAAAGGCAGATTTTTTAAAACTAGTACTGCATTAAAAGAAATATTTGGTATTGCTGCAATCGTACTGAATAAAAATAACATATCATTTTTTTCTGCACCCTGAGCCCTGTAACAACCCCTCCCCTCCCCCACACAAAAAATGGCACAATTGCATTTTTTCCATTTTGCCCCACACAGAATTTTTTGAAGGTGATGCAATATATTATATGGTACTTTAAATGTCACCACTGAAAAATACAACTCGTCCCGCAGACAAGAGCCGCCGCGTAACCATGTACTTGCAGAATTTTTTGAAAGTGGGGGGGGGGGGGGGAACAAATGAAAAGAGGGCTGCGGCAGGAAGGGGTTAATGCAACAATAGGTATTGTTATTCATGTACGTGTAAATAGCGTGGATTATGATGTGCAGTCATTTCACGGTGAGGAGGAGCTCTGTGACAACTGCAGACATTTTCCTTATCGCGTCCTATTAACGGCGTTACGGTGTTCTGCTTTCAGGGAATCGTCTCTCGGCTGTTTGTAATCGGTGGAAACTAAAGAACCAAGAAATTCTCGAAATGTAGATTTTGACATGAAACTGCTGGAAAAAGAATAAAAAAGAATAAAAATCAGCTGGTTAGACATGCGGAGTTTACTGCGGTAGAATATCCTGTTCCACGTGACACCACTCTCAGGACGAATTCACACGAGGGTATATATGTCGCATATTTATGCACAATTTTTTAGCAAGCGTATTCCTAGTAAATAGAACCCATTGATTTAAATGGGTTCATTCATATTGTCGTATCTCCGTGTCGTTTTTCAGGAATGCTGCCTTCCAATAGGTGGCGCTGTTGAGGTATTGTTCTATTTTTCATTTGCATATTTCCCAGAGGAGCATGCATGGCCTCATAAGTCTCCTCACACCTTCTAGGTGCTCTCCCTAAGGAGAGATGATACCCTTCCTGATGTCATGGCATGCTCCTGTGTGCATTTGGATCTGCTTTTATAACCTTACAACTTATAACGTCAGATTGATGCAGCCGTAACCAGCATCGAACTGCACATAGACACCCGTTCATGTACTGTTCCATGCCCACTAGGGTTGCCATGTGGCCACTATTTAAGTCCAAAGGCCGGTGCTGGTGTTTATTTAACCAGCCATATTAATTGTCCGTGGAGAGCCCCGGCGGCCGGGCAGCCGTCTCACATCATCAAGTATTTCACTCACTCTCTCTCTAGCTCCCATCCGGCTGCTGCTGTATACAGACACCGTGCCCCCGGACCTCTCCTCCTGGCATCTGTTCTGTACGCACATCCTGTACGCAGCTCAGACGCCAGGAGGAGAGGGGTCGGGCGGCCTGATGGGAGCTAAAGAGAGTGAGTGAAATACTTGATCATGTGAGGCTGCTGCCCGGCCACAGGTTCAGGATGGGAAGGGCACAAAGAGGGGGTCCTATTACTACTGAGGCCACTATTGGTGGCACTGTTACTATTAGGATTACTACTGGGGGCACTATTGCTATTGGGGCCCCTACTGGGGGCACTGTTACTATTGGGGCCCCTACTGGTTAGAAACGATACAGATAGTTTATGGTGAGTTTATTAATGCAAATCTATATCCAAGATCAAAAAAGACATTTAAGGGCCAAAAAGGGACAGTGGGACTTGGGTCCAAAAGGGACACTTGGGAGGCATGCTGGTACTATTGGAGCAATATTACTATTTGAGCCACTATTGGGCACACTATTACTATTGGGGCCATTACTGGGTGCACTATTACTACTGGGGCCACTATAGGGTACACTATTACTACTAGGGTCACTATAGGGAACACTATTACTACTGGGACCACTATTGGGTACACTATTACTACTGGGGCCACTATTGGGTACACTATTACTACTGGGGCCAGTACTGGGTGCACTATTACTACTGGGGCTACTATTGGGCACACTATTACTACTGGGGCCAGTACTGGGTGCACTATTACTACTGGGGCCACTATTGGGCACACTATTACTACTGGGGCCACTATAGGGTGCACTATTACTACTGGGGCCACTATAGTGCACACTATTACTACTGGGGCCACTATTGGGTACACTATTACTACTGGGGCCAGTACTGGGTGCACTATTACTACTGGGGCCACTATTGGGCACACTATTACTACTGGGGCCAGTACTGGGTGCACTATTACTACTGGGGCCACTATTGGGCACACTATTACTACTGGGGCCACTATAGGGCACACTATTACTATTGGGGCCGCTACTGGAAGCTCGATTACTACTGGGTCCACTACTGGGCACACTATTACCACTGGGGCCACAACTGGGCACACTATTACTATTGGGGCCATTACTGGTTGCACTATTACTATTGGGGCCATTTCTTGGCATACTATTACTACTGGGGCCACTATCACTAGTGGGGCTACTTAAGAGACACAAATACTATATGAAGCCACTAGAGTGGAGGTAAAAACATTGTGATAAGCCACAGATCTAGCTACACCCCTTTTACCTTGGCTGGCATATTTTTGTGACACAGGTGGAACCCCTAATCCCCACTGACATTGCATATTGCAGGATCTATTCTCCGGGTGCTGGATTGGGAGCACTCCAGAGGAGGAAGTGGGTAGTGGTCACTCCGCATACACTCTGGCAAGAACAATTATTCAGGAAGGCTTAGCCAATATACACCCCGCATAGCAGATGCGTGGGTGTCTCACTAGAGTACCTCTATGCGGTGATCTTAATAATGGACGGCCGCACAGGAAAAGCCTGTGGTGTGAACGGGTACCTGTTTTAGGATTACTTAAGTTGTCTCTCTCTCTGTTGCTGGAACTCACTCACTCATCCCATGCGACTCACATGCAGTCTCTCCTTCTCCTCCATATTAGACACAAGGAAACCAGAGGTGTCTCCCTGCGCTCTGCAGTTTCTCCAAAGGATGGGGGAAGATGGATGATCCTCTACTCCTGCAAAGGGAGCCTCTCCTTCTCCATTTTCGACACAAGGAAGCTAAAGGTGCTTCCCTGCATCACTGTGGGGCCTCCAACAGCATGGGCAGATGGATGATCATCAACACCCTTTCCCGCTCTCAGACACTCACATTTATACCTTCACTTGTACCGCATGACACAAGAGAATAGATGCAGACATAGCTGACAGGCAACGGTTTTATTAAAGTTAACCCTTCAAACGCTGCAACTGTGCAACACACATACAGAAAATGAGCAGACAACTTTGCACAGTGCATCCATGTGCCACAAAACATGTATGACATTGATGGAGGGGACCAGGATGGAGTTCTGGGCCATTACAATATCACTTGCTAGCAGATGTTGCTGCGGGACGCTCGGATCCAGCTGGTAGAAGTCAGATTTATGTCATCTGCAGAGAATAGACTAAAATAGCCCCGAACCGCGCCCTGCAGAAGGATCTGGCTCCGGAGACCGGTCTCTGTGCCAGGACTGTAAGGCTCCGCAGCATGGGATGCTTTGCAATACTGTACTGCATGCTGACAGGGAGGTTACCGGATGACGAGGCTTACATAATTCTCTGCAGATGTACAGTGTCCTGCGCTGCCCTGATGGGAAGAGGAGTCGTGTTAGGTCAACCGCTGACCGTTTGCGCTATTGTTTAAGCCATACATCTAAAAAAAGACTAAATCCTATAAAAATGTGCACCGTCTCTTTAAGAAAAGTTGTGATCAAAGCTTCTGCTTTAGAGTGCATTTGCACGGGTAAGACTGAAATCACACTTGCAAACCAGTAATTTTCTATTCCAGTGGGATTCGTTTTGCGAGAAAAACGTGAAAATTGCCTTTTGATTCAATAGGAAAAAAATTTGAAAATCGCATCGCACTTGCAGAAAACTTGAATTTACATGCGAGTGCAACGTGATAGGGAATAATGAACGATTCTTAAACATAGGCCACTCAGTGATTTTTCGATCTTGCACTATTGGTGCGAGCGAAAGATCGTTCGTGTAAATGAATCTGATGAAACCAATGTGTTACGCACCCCTAGGACTAGCGTTTCTTTTAACGCTGCGATATCGCTGCGTTTTTTTCAATGGGACTTTTCAATGTTAAAATCACAACGCACAAAAATCGCAAAAACGCCATTTTTCATACAAATGCATTTGCACACGCAAATTTTGCCAGCGCACTACGCAGCGAATGGAGTCTATTGCTTTCAATCGGTTCGATCACATGGATGTTTTTTGCGTGTACATTTTTTGGATGTGCAATAAAAAAAAGATAGAACGTGCTCTATATTTCTGCACAGCAAAGGTCCCCGTAGAAGTCAATGGGGGACAGAAACGCACGTGCAATGTGCCAGACGTGTGAAACACTGCGCAATTCCTCTGAAAAAAGAACACATCTGGACCTCATTAGCTATTTTAATTGGTGTGTTTGTTTGCCGGATGCAAATGAACCGCCCATCTGTACAGTAAAACACGCAAAAAAAGGTTTGCTCATAGCGCAAAATAGTTGAACTAGAGTGTGCACAGTTCACAGAATCGCGCGGTATATTGGACATTTGCGCGCCTCCCATAGACTTCTATACAGAATACGCAGAAAGATAGAGCAGCTCCTATTTTTTTGTGAGCGCATCAAAATATATCAATGGGTTCTACTCTCTGCATATTTTATGTGTGCAAAAATGAGCATAAATAGGTCCATTTGAAGAAGCCCTTAGTGAAATTACACTTTGCCAGCTCAGAGGCCTCTAGAGGGGTTTGCTGCTCCAAGTGAGATGGAATTCGGACAATGACCACTTCAGACAGTGCACTTGCCATTTCTGAAAATAAATTTTTTAGCACAAAACTCGCCAATAGGTGGCGCTCTAGTGAACCACATCTACTGTCAGATCCGGAGGACACCATTCGTAGGCATGTTATGGCGAATATAACAGTGGAAAATATAATTTTGCGAATGGACAGCGTTGCTAAAGACTAAGGGGGATTTACTGAACACTTGTTGGCCTCTGGCCGGGCAGCATTCCCGTAGCTCAAGTCCAATGGCCGTCGCTGCTGAGCCCGTGACTACCGATATCTAACCTCCGTGTCTGTGCGGCAACGGTGCACGCAGATACCGAAGGGAGAAAGAGGTCCGCAGTCATAGAGTCTGCAGTGCGACTCGACCGAAGCTGCAGGTAGGGTGGGTAGAATTCCTGTTGGGTTTGAAGTAGGGCCAGTGGGCAACATAAAATGAGGCAGTGGGCTGGATGCGCCCCACGGGCCTTGTGTTTGGCATACAAGGCTCATATGGTGTTACGGTTTTCTTAGTAACAGCTTTAGACGCCAGACCGTAGTATGTAATGTAGAATGTAATGGGGAGAGACTATGCCACCCCCTGACCCACTCACCCCCTAGGTGTCCCCATACACTTTTTGGATGCTCTCCTTAAGGAGACACGACCCCCTCCCCCTCCATGACCCATGTAGATAGATGACTATCGCACTTACACTGCTTTGATTCCGCAAGCTTCGTGTCATGCCGCGGAGCTCCGAAAAATAGCAAGTCAAGTGACAGTTACAAGCTCACAAGTTCAAAGTGCCAGGTAGGTACATATGTCAGCAGTATGTATCCGTGTTTGTAATGCTGAGCGGTGTTTCATGCTTGGTACAAGTACTCTGACCTTCCTCTGGAGGAAATGTCATTCATAGCGCTGTTGTTTAGTAAAAGTGTGCTGCCTCTGCTTCCATCTGTCATCGCTGCGCCATCACGTACCATCCACCTGCCTCATAAACCCCCTCACAGGTGCGTGACTCGATTCGTCTGGAACCATCTAACAGCCTAACGTCTCCTAGAGGACCACTCCAACTTTATATGTCACTTTTCAAATTTGACGAGTGATGAGAAAACTCACAAATTTGGCGCTTGCCCTAATTCTTAAACTTTTTTTGGCACAGTTTATGTCAAAAACTAGAGTAAACTGCTTAGCGACTGCAAGTCACAATATCAAAAAAGATTCGCCCAAACAGGCCCAGACCGCCTAAATATTCAAGGGCCTTGGAACATCTGCATGGACTGTCCCTATGGTATGTATGCATACCGATGTAGCAGCATCCCTCTTCCCTTCCCTCTGCCCCACTCTCCTGTCAACTGTATAGTCTGCACCAAGTTTGAACGTACCCTTACATTCATATATGACACCAATTAATTTCATCATCAATACTGCGTAGATAAATTAAAAATAAATAAAACATTTTATATTCTGTCAGAATTTTAAAAATTGTTAAATTAGAAAGTTTCCTAAATTGCTCAGAAATGTGCAAAATTTTTCAAATGTGCTTCCAGAAAAAAGTAAACAAGTGTAAATGTAGATCTGAACAAAAAATTAGTACAATATACTGTATTGGATATAATGCAGTTGCAAAAAACGGAAAAAACTAATTTTCCTCAATTTTGGCTGTTTTAACAAATATATGCAAATCGTATCGGTCTACTTTAACCACCTAAATAAAGTACATGATGTGATGAAACTGCATTGTCAGGATTATTTGCGTGCGTAAAACCTTTATAGCGTTATTCTCTGTTATAGTGACATATGCCAGATTTCCCAAATTTGGCCTGGTCATTAAGTTACAGCTCGTAAAGAGCTGAGGTGCGCAGGCGTGGGCAGAGTCTGCTATGGATTGCCTGCTCGGGATTGTAAACCTACTGTAGCTCATTTAGGAGATTATACAGAATAATAATAATAATCACGCTGTCCTCCAAGCAGGCAGAGATGGTAATGGCTCTAGCTGATGGTATGATGCTGTGCTGATGCATCATGGGATTGCTAGCACAACACAGAGAAAGAGAAAGCATAAGTATATTTAAAAATAAATATGGTGTCTGATAAGTATCAGACAGGAGGCTGCACTGCATGGAAGTGACTGCAATATACATAGTAAATGTCGAGAGGGTGACAGACAATCAGGGGAGGGGGGCAAGAATGGAAAATATGTTTGCTGGAGGGGCCCTTTTAACGATATCACTATTCTAAGTGCCTACTGTATATTCATAAAACCTCAGTATGGTATAAGCCATATTCTGCCTTCACCCCATTATGTGCTTCTAGGCGGTGGTGCGGGATGTAGGGAGAGAGTGGGGGCTGCAGTTGGTAGGAAAAGTGGGGACTGTGATATATATAGGGAGAATGGTGGCTGCTGATGGTGGTGAGAGTGTGGGCTGTGGGGTTTAGGGAAGACTGGTGGCTGTGGATGGTAGGGGGAGACTCGGGATTGTTGTTGGTGGGGACTGTGAATGGTTAGGAAAGTGATGGCTGTGAATGGTGGAGAAAGCGGTGGCTGTAGGTGGTGGGGAGAGCAGAGGCTGTAGGTGGTGGGGACAGCAAGGGCTGTGGTTGGTGGGGAGAGTGGTGGCTATGGGGTTTAAGGGGAGAGTGGTAGCTGTGGATGGTGCGGAGAGTGGTGGCTGTGGGGTGTAGAGGGAGAACAGTGGCTGTGGTTGGTGGGGACTCTAGGGTGTAAGGGAGAGGGGTGGCTGTGGGTGGTAGTGTGAGGGCACGTGTATATATGTTAAGGACCGCTGCACGGCCACATAACCTTTCAAGTCTTGAGGTCCAAATTAGTTCGTACCTGGATGCATCCCAGACACATTGTACCGTATCTCATGCTCTAAAGCTATTTCTGCTTGAATTATTGTTTCACTACACACAAGCTTATTTACATCTTGTAATGCTCCATTTTGTATCTAGCGGCCATTTTGAGACAGATTCTTCCATATTATGAGCCTGTACCTTCTCATATATTGCTATATGTTTTCTTTTTTACATCTTTATACCTGCGTGCAAATTTTATGCAATGCTTGTGACAAAAAAACTTAATATTCAAAATACGTAGTATGCATTCTTAAAAAATCATATCAGATATGAAAAAGAGCTTTTGCAAGGCGAAGAAGACTGTGTCTTGGAAAATTACAACGAAGATCAAGATACAACGGCGATTAGCTTGGCAGTTTAAGGAACTTGCAACATCTTGTCTGAAGGAAAAAAGAGAAGTGTCTGCTGCGACTAAGGAACATGTGATTGATACAGCTGCCTGTCTGATTAATTTTTTGCTATGGACAGTATTATGGACATATATGGTGATGCTATATATCTGGACCAATGAGATGCTATATGCTTTGTGTTACAACAGGAGGGTATGAAACCCTGTGTAAGCCAGTAAAGGCACTTGCGATTACTCCCGTACAGGGAAGCATACCAGACCTGTGTGTGGTGTTTTTCCTTACCATCGACCACGGGATTTTAGGATGGGCTTTGATTGATGCTGTACTGATTTATTACCCTGACAGTAGGGAGAGTTGGGGCTGGTGGCTGTGGCTGGTGGGTAGAGAGGGGGATGTGGGATGTAGGGGGAGAGTGGTGGCAGTAGGGTGTAGGTGGAGAGTGTTGGATGTAGGGTTTAGGGGGAGAGTGGTGGATGTAGGGTGTAGGAGGAGAGTGGTGCCTGTGGATGGTAGGGGAAGACTCGTGACTGTTGGTGGGCAACGTGAGCACTGTGAATGGTTAGGAAAGTGGTGGCTGTGGATGGTAGAGAAAGTAGTGGCTGTGAATGGTGGAGAAAGCATTTACTGTGAATGGTGGAGAAAGCAGTGACTGTGATTGGTAGAGAAAGCAGTGACTGTGATTGGTGGGAAGAGCAGGGCCTGTGGTTGGTGGGAAGAGCAGGGCCTGTGGTTGGTGGGGAGAGTGGTGGCTGTAGGGTGTAGTTGAAAAATGGTGGCTGTAGAGTGTAGGGGGAAGAGTGATGGTTGTGGGGTTTAGGGAGAGAGTGATGGCTGTGGGGTGTAGGGGAGACTGATGGCTGTGGGGTGTAGGGGGAGAGTAATGATTCTGTGTGGTGCAGAGAGGGGTAGCTGTGGGGTTTAGGTGGAGAGTAGTGAGTGGGATGTAGAGGAAGGTCAGTGGCTGTGGATGGTGGGGACTGGTGGCTATTGATCATGGTTAGAGTAGAGGCTGTGGGATGTAGATGGAGAGTTGTGGCTGTGGGGCATACAGGGAAAGTGGTGGCTGTGTGGTGTTGGGACAGAGCAATGACTGCGGGGTGTAGGTGGAAAATGGTGGCAGTAGGGTGTAGGGGGAGAGTGGTGGCTGTAGGGTGTAGGGGGAGAGTGGTGGCTGTAGGGTGTAGATGGAGAGTGGTGGCTGTAGGGTGTAGATGGAGAGTGGTGGCTGTAGGGTGTAGGGGGAAGAGTGATGGCTGTAGGGTGTAGAGGAAGAGGGATGGCTGTACGCTGTAGAGGGAGAATGGTGGATGTAGGGTGTCGGAGGAGAGTAGTGATTGTGTGTGGTGCAGAAAGTGGTGGCTGTGGAGTGTAAAAGGAGAGTTGTGTATGTGGGGTGTAGAGAGAGTGGTGGCTGTGGGGTGTAGAAAGAGAGTTGTGGCTGTGGGGTGTAGAGAGAGAGTTGTGGCTGTGGGGTGTCGGGGGTGAGTGGTGGCTGTGGGGTGTAGAGGGAGGACAGTGGCTGTGGAGGATGGGGAGAGTGGGGACTGTGGGGTTTGGAGAGAGTGGTGGCTGTGGATGGTGAGGAGAGTGGAGACTAGTGGCTATGGATGTAGGTAGAGTGGTTGCTGTGGGATGTAGAGGGAGAGTGGTGGCTGTGGGGTGTAAAGGTAGAGTGGTGGCTGTGGGGTGTAGGGGAATAATGGTGGCTGTGAATGGTGGGGAGAGTAATGGCTGTGGGATGTAAGGGAGAGTGGAGGATGATGGCTGTGTATGGTGGGGTCTATAGGTAGACTGGTGGCTATGGGGTGCAGGTGGAGAGGGGTGGCTGTGGACAGCAATAATTTTGTTTTTAGAGGGGAAGGGTTGGATTGTTCCTAGTGGACCCCATGTTGTCTATGTACACCCCTGCTTCTAGTATTCTCTCCATCTTCCTCTTCCTCTTTCACCAGAGTACGGTCCCTAAATTATCTTCAGTACCTTTCATATTTTATTAATACAGAACAAATAGGAGCTTTGCTCTCGCAGCCGGAGCCGCCTGACGCCGAATCTCATAGCGATGATCAAATGCTGCAAATCTGATATTCAGCCCAACTTCAGCTTTAATCAAGAAAATGCAGGAACTTTTTGACTTGTGTTTGTACGGTGGCAGCCGGTCAGCATGATGCCATCACTCCGCCTTTGCAGGAGGATATAAATTGCCTCTAGAGATCCGATTTGTTTTTTTTTCTTGGCTACATTTAATCAAACCCATTTGTGTCTCGCTAAACCGCAAGCCAAGAATATCAATATGATATTACATAACTGCGTCCTGTAACCTTGAGAGGAAGGAGAGTCCTCCAGACTGATCTCCAAATTTCAGTGAGTTAGAGCTCTAAATGACAGTCAGAGCCTCTGTAACAGTGACCACCAGAGTGCGCCATAACAGTGACCACCAGAGTGCGCCATAACAGTGACCACCAGAGTGCGCCATAACAGAACGCCACAGTGCACCATAACAGTGACCACCAGAGTGCGCCATAACAGTGACCGCCAGAGTGCGCCATAGCAGTGACCACCAGAGTGCGCCAAAGCAGTGACCGCCAGAGTGCACCATAACAGAACGCCACAGTTCACTATAACAGTGACCGCCAAAGTGCGCCATAACAGTCACCGCCAGAGTGCACCATAGCAGTGACCGCCAGAGTGCGCCATAGTAGTGACTGCCACAGTGCGCCATAACAATGACCGCACCACAGTGCACCATAACAGTGACCGCCATAACAGTGACCGCCAGAGTGCACCATAACCATTACCGCCACAGTGCGCCATAACCGTTACCGCCACAGTGCGCCATAACAGTGACCACCACAGTGCGCCATAACAGTGATAGCCACAGTGCGCCATAACATTGATAGCCACAGTGCGCCATAACAGTGACCGCCACAGTGCGCCATAACAGTGACTGCCACAGTACGCCATAGCAGTGACCGCCACAGTGCGCCATAACAGTGACCGCCACAGTGCGCCATAACAGTGACTACCACAGTGCACCATAACAGTGATAGCCACAGTGCGCCATAACAGTGACCGCCACAGTACGCCATAACAGTGACCGCCACAGTGCGCCATAACAGTGACCGCCACAGTGCGCCATAACAGTGACCGCCACAGTGCGCCATAACAGTGACCGCCACAGTATGCCATAACAGTGACCGCCACAGTATGCCATAACAGTGACCGCCACAGTGCGCCATAACAGTGACCGCCACAGTGCGCCATAACAGTGACCGCCACAGTGCGCCATAACAGTGACCGCCACAGCGTTCTCTTAGTAGTAGAAGCAAGAGTGCCTTTATAACAAAGACCACCACAGTGACCCATAACAATGACATTCATAGACTCCCCATTACTGTTGCAGGGAGGTGATATTGCAACGCATGTTCAGGATACGATGCAGATGTAAAAGTACCAAAAATATGCAAATGTCCTAATAACGAGCAAGCAGGGTAACTTTTACTGTACATTCACCTGTCACTATCTACGGCTGACTACATCCTAGGAGTAATATCTTACATACAATAATAATACTTTGTATTTAGCATGAAAAAAAACAACAGCACCAGCAAAATAGTATCAGTAATGCTGCAACCGGATCAGTCATGTAGAAATATAAATCTCACACTGTAAGACACGGCTCGTCCATGAAAGCGCGAACACTTCACTATCTGTGAGAATAGAACTAAAAAACTGGCAGTGGAGAAGGCGTGACAATCCAGGTTAAAGCAAGTAGGAAGTGACCAAAGGTTTGGGAAACTTCTCCTTTTATTTAATAAAGTACGTGATCAGCTTATGAAAACGCGTTTCGGGGATAACCCCTTCGTCAGTTCAGCTGGTGTTTATATCATACAAGCAATTGGTGGGTCCCGAGAAGTTCTCCTGCTCTGCCCTGGCCGACCTGCACTCCACAGGCAAACAGATCTAATTATTAACCCTTTTGGGACCCACCAATTGCTTGTATGATATAAACACCAGCTGAACTGACGAACGGGTTATCCCCGAAACGCGTTTTCATAAGCTGATCACGTACTTTATTAAAAAAAAGCAGAAGTTTCCCAAACCTTTGGTCACTTCCTATTTGCTTTAACCTGGAGTGTTGCGCCTTTTCCACTGCCAGTTTTTAGTTCTATTCTCTTACTCCATCACGCCCCCCAGGGGTGCGTCATTTGGTCGGGCAGCACCTCCACTATTGAAGTCACCACTTCATTGTCTTCACCACTTTTATAGAATCATTGTTCACAACAAACATAACTGTACGGGTTTTGCTCCACCCCTCTTTTTCCTTCTCGTTCACATTTCCCACTGAGTCTCTTAGAAAAGTTGGTTCCTGTATCCAAGTACACTGTCTTTTTAAATATCACAGTCCATAACCCAGATTCGAGCACCCATACTTCACACCAAGTCAGTGTCCGTGTTGTTACACCCCCCTCTAGCAGGCCTGCTAACATATCATCCCTAGTGGTGTGCAAATCTAGCTGTTTATTTAAGGTTGGCCTCACTTACAATGTGTTGCCAACATGATCCTTAATATAGCAGACAGTCTCATTTTCCTCCGCAAGGTGCTCTCTGTTTTTTCCTTTCTGGCAGTAGCAGCAACAACTCTGCAGATCGTTACACCCTTTCAGCAGCTCCTTTCACTAACACCATCTCTGCACTCTGTCTGTAGTGCAGCAGAAATTCCTTTTACACTGCTGACACCATCTCACTAGAAAGTTACCATGGAGCATGCTCAGTTCCGTTTTGAGCAGCAATCATAGTGTTTCATTGTGAAGCTCAGTCCCTCCTTTAGGAGATTCAATTACATAAGAGCGATAACCACAGGGCTCCCAATGCAATGAATGCAATGCAACTTTGGCAGCAGGAAATCCTACTGTCAAAACTATAATCTAAGCCCTAGCTTCTTCCTGGGTCCAGGCACTACTTCTCTTCTTCATCTTCTGACCGGGGATTGAAAACTCCCACCTCCTGGAAGCGCTGGCTGTGATTGGCTAACACTTTGCCAATCACAGCCAGTGCTCGGTGAATGGCAGTCATTGAACCAATCCCGGGATTGCTCTTTAGGTAAATCCACGTCATTCCAACAAGTGGATAATTCCTCTTTTATTGCTCAATATTGGTATTCATGAAAACACCACATACAAGTGATGGCGACAGGCATGTAAAATACAGTACCAACATGGAAATCATTGCTTGTTCCTATCTGTCACCTTATCTCAGTACTCCTAAAGAGAATCTCCAGGACTAGAAGAACATGGATGCCTTATTCCAAACACAGCACCACACCTGTCCGCAGGTTGTAGAAAAAGAACCACTGGCGTCATCATGAATTTATCAGACTTTATTTAGGCACTTCTTAAAATCCATACAGTGAAAAAATTACCGATTACATGGAGTTGCCATTATATTTCTCAACCTGTAATAATAATGAAATGACTCTGCTCAATCTGTCCCAGTCTGTCTAGGAAAGCTGTAGAAAACAGGAAACGTCAGCCTACTGTATTAGTTCAAGTGGCCACTGTGAAAACTGCAGTATATTAATCGTCTTTTTGAAATCTGTATAATATGTAATTTTTTTTTATGGATCCTATGGGAGTGCAGTATTCAGAAGGGCCTGCAGAGAGAGACATTCTAAAAAGGCATTCTGATACCTGAAAAAAAAAGAAATAGAAAGGGTTAACACTCTAGGTGTGGCAGGAGGAGATATAAAAGGACCAGATCCTGCCAGACTCAGGAAGAGCTATAGCTCAGTGGAGCTGAAAGCTGGCCTGAGAGGCGGCGAGAAACTCCGCATCAGGACTGGGAGCCTGAGATCCTGTGCGGACCAGTTGTGGGAACTCTCATGCATTTGATGGAGGAAGACGCCCTGGCGGGATAGTGGCGGTGGCCCTGTCGGTTTGTGAACCCTGGACTGTTGTATGCTGTACACATGAATGCTGTGATGTGAAAATAAATGATGGCAGGCATCAGTTTTAAAGAAATTCCTGTTCTTAGAGCCTGCTTACATGTGTGGTGCCCATTCTGGTCCGAGAGGTCGGCAATCCGCAAGCGAGAGATACCAGGCGAGAAACCTCCCTGCCACAATATGTAATCTTCTACTTATACAGTCCCTTGAAATTTCCCTGCCGCACCGCCCTAGGGAGAATAGAACATTACACAGCTTCTATTTAAATGAATGAGCTTTCCATGTAACCCGGGGTCCCGATTAAATATGCCCCTCTGAATAAGGCCTAGTCCTGTGCAATTCCTCTAACAGACGACCTTATATAGGCAGGCAGGCAAAAAAAAAAAAAATCGCACATAAAATACGACCATGCGAAGCACTGGATTTCAATGGGTTAATTCAGACGAACTATTTTTTTTTTGCCGTGTAGAATAATCACATGAGAAAAAAATAGGTCCTCCGTGATCGTTTTCAGACACTTTTTTAATACGGCATGGGAAAGAATCTTGCCCTATCTTTCGACGCGGTACACAACAAACTCCCATAGACTTCTATCGCAGCAGGAAAAAAGGGAGGTGGAGAAAAACAGCTAGCCGTGATTAAGCACTATTGATCATCCTCAGCATTTTTTAGCGCTCGTTGGTTGCCACTATTTCTGCATGTTTTTTAACACTCAAGCAGTAGCGCCCCATGTAAATGGCTTGAAATAGGCAAATAAAGATCGGGACTCGATCAGGATTAAATCTTCATTCATGCGATTATACGGTGTGTACCGGCGAACGTAAAAACACATACAGTTGTGTGAAGGAGGCCTTCAAAAATCGTGCACCTCTCATCCACAGGTGTTGTCTGGTATTGTAGCTGAACCTCATTCACCTTAATGGAGCTGTGCTGCAATACCAGACACAACCTATAGACAGGTGTGGCGCTGCTTTCTGTTAAACCCCTCTGGGTGACATGCACATGGACGATTTTCTCACAACGCAACAGTACTACAAATCGCGCGTATGTAGAGCCCTGCTGTCCTACGGGTTCATCCACATGGGTGATGTTATGTAGCCTGCGGCATTGCAAGACTACAAAGTCGTGGCAGCGGGGATGCGCAAATGAGTGCAAGACACGAGGAGATGCGTGAAACACTCCGTAATTGTGCAGGGGAAAAAAACTATCTGGAACCTATTGGACTAGTTAGCCGTTTCAATGGCTGGGAGCATTGGTGCTTTTTTTTTTTTTTTTTTTTAACATGCGCAAATGCACATGCCTTGTGGCCGGAGAAAAACGGCAAAATATACGCCGATGCGCACACAAGAAGGCAATGTTCATTACAAAAAAATGCTACACTCATGCGCTACAAATACGCATACCCAGGGCTGGCTCCACTCCGGCTCATTTGCACATATATTTGCTCATGCAGTGAATAGAACTCGTTGATTTCAATGGGTTCCTTCACATGTACACATGTTTCCTGTGCATTTCCTTTGCGCAAAAAAATGCATCAGGCTTTATTTTCCCGCGTATTTGTGACTTTAAGTCTCCATAGAAGTCAATGTTTAAAAACAGGTTTTACCCCTTTAAGGCTTCTTTCACACGAACGTCATTTTGATGCAGAGTAGAGTAGACACGCAATTTAGTGCTCCGATAGCCGCAATTTTTTAGCGGTACTGTCATTTTAGCGCTTTGATATTTGTGTGAAAGTTGCCTAAGGCTGAGCGTCCACGGGCGGGACGGAATATCGCAAGCGATATTCCACCGCAGGGGAGCACTAATGTCACCGCGATTTTCTGCAACGTCGTGGAGAATTGTGGCAAATCGTAGAATCGGCGATTTTTAGACACGAGCCCGCCCATGTACATTGAGGGGCACTTTCCATAGTTATCCTATGAAAAGCGTGTCATGCGTGCTCCATGTGCGATTTATTGCCGCGGATCGCACTATGACAAATCGCCCGTGGACACTCGGCCTAAATCTGTACTCATTACATGCAGAATGATAGGGGAATTGTCCTGACTCCACTCTTGTCCTGACTCCACTGACCTACATAAATCTGCTGCCACTAAAGGGGAACTGAGGCCGCTGTGAACGGCGAGGCCGGGAATACACTGCCTTTAACGTACATTATTCTACATTCCCAGCATGGGGGTTATTCTTGAAGGGCCTGTCCGGTTAGCGGGTGACATTGCCCCCATACCACCAACCATGTTAAAATAACCAAAAAAGCAGTACTTACCCCTCCTCCGCCGCAGCGATCCAGCGCTGTAGCCCCGCTCTCCTCCCGGTATTTGCTGCAGCATCCCCGTTACGCCAATGTGCGCAGTTTTTATTCAAAAAGTCTTGCGTCACTTCTGTGAACCTGCGATCCTCAGGCGAATGCTTCATGTGTGGGAGAGGATCGCAAGTGTTTACCATTGACTTTAATGGGAAGCATCACATCGCACTCACATGTACATCACATGGGACAGGCTAGATCCCAAAGGTTCGAGATGGTCATACCTTTAAGGACGCTAACCCTACTCTTAGGCAGTTGGTTAGGGAGAACGGTCCTACTCCTGTATTGGTGTTTCCCATTAGTTGGTGTCTTAGTTTATGTATACTGCTTCATTGTGGGCATTCATCGCGCCAAGGCTTGACGTAGTGGTGGCATTCATGACAATTGCCGCAATTGCGCCCTGCTCAAACATATCACAATGCTTGTAAAAAAAATACTTGTTAATAGATTAAAAACTGTAGGATTCGTGGTTTTAGGAACATGTATACTAAGATGCCCTCAAAGGGTTAACCTAGAAGGTGCTGATTGAACATTGTGCAAAGACCCCACTGAATCCTATGGATAAGACCACCTTATGTTTTAATCGGACTTAACTACGTCTCCAGATATTCTGCTATTGGACATGTAGCAGAGTTAGAATTGGACGAGCCTGTGCCATTCTCCGCTTGTGGACAGACGA
Organism: Eleutherodactylus coqui; assembly: GCF_035609145.1. Lineage (NCBI taxonomy): Eukaryota > Metazoa > Chordata > Amphibia > Anura > Eleutherodactylidae > Eleutherodactylus > Eleutherodactylus coqui. Next base: position 306,335,255 of record NC_089838.1, on the reverse strand, counting down.
AGTAAATCGACTTTACTTAGCAACAGTCATATTTATTGATACATTAAGACACAGGGTCTCCCACGCTCGCTGACAAGGGCCTGCACCTCAGCTACTGATGCATTGCAGATACAATGCAGATAAGGCTGCAGTCTGGCAAGGGTCCAGTGCACACCCTGTGATATATGCCAGTCTGTATGCCACAGCCCCACGTGACGCGCCTTATCTCCTGGCAGTATGGCACAGAGCTGTCCCTCATTGGCTCCATGCTCGCCATTATATGGACGGTGCATTTGTTGGAATGTAGAGTATAAGCAGTTAATTCAGCAGCCCAGTTCTGCTCTGCTCCAAAGAATCTGTATGCACTGCAGCCATACATCAGACTGACTCCCAGTGATGGCCAGAGGATGGAGCTATTGAGCCAAGGAGCTAACAGTCCAGCAAGGAACGCAGCAAGGATGTTAATTCACAGGTTGTTCTTCACAGCACGACAGGGCAGGTTTTGAAATAACAGAGCGAAGCAGCAGCTCCCCGTGGTAATTAGATCTTTGTTAATTGATTCATTCTTCCTTAACTAGAGAGACGTTTACTGACTGCCGTAGGTCGTTGGCACTGGAGGTTTGGATTTGGGTAAGGACAGATGCTGGGGTGTTGGTAATATTGCAGCCTGGGCAATTACTGTCTATCAAAGGAATAGGTGACAAGGAGGGGTAATTATTAGTAATAATTAAGGTACCTAATTATAGAAGACAGTTTTGCTAAACTCCATAACTTGGAAGCTTCTCAAGTAGCAGGAAGTGCAGTGATGAAATGTGCAGGGTGATTCAAAAGTCAGGACCATCCGGAATATCTTCTGGACAGAAGGAGATACAAGTAGGAAACTTTGTGGAACAGATAAATGGGTGGGAAAACTTTTTGGCACTATGGTGGTGCCAGTCAGCCATCTTGGTGGCAGCTATTTGGATTCAGCCCAGGAAAATTCCATGGAAAGGGGGTCATGCGATATGTGGTTTAAGGGTAGAACTTCATCAGAAAGTGATAGGTGCCATCATTTTTTTCAATGGGAGATCTGGGGAAAGAGCCTGATTGGACGATTATTCATTGATATAAACAATTGTTAATTCGTTCGTCATTCAGATCATGCAGGCATAAAAGTCAAATGATGATTGGCCCATGTAAACAGGCAGTCATTCGTCTATGAACAACTGCCTGTTTACTGTGAATGGAGGCGGAATGATCTCCGACCCGCTCCACCTTCATTCACTAAATGATGATCACACCTGCGTAAAAGCACAGGAGCGATTATTTCTGGCTGTTGAGCTCTTCTGAGCCCAGCAGTTGTCCTGTGTAAAAGGGTCCTTAGGATAGGTCATCAATAGTAGAATGGCGGGGTCCGTCATTCACCACTCCACCGATCAACTGTTTGCTCAGTCAGTGCACTAGTGCAATGAGCTGATTTCTGCAGGAAGCAGACAGCTCTGTTCTTACTGCAGTGGCAAGATTTGGTATTACAGACCAAGTTCACACTGAGATTAATGGGAACTTCGCCTGCAATACCAAGCTTGACCACTGAAATAGGAATAGAGCTGTCTGCTTCCTTCAGCTGGGGTCGTGGCTGACTAACCCATGCCTTTTTACTATTGATGAAATATCCTAAGGATACGGCATCAATAGTTTACAACTGGACAACCACTTTAACAGCAGACACATACCTGCTTCTGCTGCGGGAGGACGTCTTCCCATCTTTGTTAAATGAAGTTGGAACATTCCTACTGTTCTTCCAACAGGATGGTGCACTTCCTCATTATAGTTACAGACTTGTGGGAATGGTTAGATCACCAGTTGCCACAACACAGGATAGGTGGCTAAGGATCCATTGAATGGTCCCCAAGGTCACCAGATCTCATACTACTGGACTTTTATCTGTGGAAGGCCATGGTTCATCAATGCAAAATTCATGACCGATATCATTTGCAGCTTAGAATCCTCGAAACCTGCTCACAAGGCACACCAGAAATACTCACCTATGTGCAAACTAAGGGCAAAATTTATTTACGACTATGTGTAGCTCACAGTGGAGGCATTTTGAACACAGCTTGTGAATTTGCAATGGTCAAAATGCAGCTGTAACAAAAACCAGAAATGGAATTAAAACAATTTCTTCACATCCATGTTTCATGTTCAAAATCATCCATAACTTAAAAATTGTTGCAGGTATTGAAAAAATGACCACACGGATCAATTTCCGATGAAAGTATATTCTTGAATTGTGTATCCCGCGACCCCCTTTAAACTGAAGTTTCTTGGGCTTAATCCAAGATGGCTGCCACAATGATGACCAACAAGAACCACCATAGTGCCGAAAAGTTTTTGCCCCACCCATTTAAGTATTCTACAAAGTTTCCTATGCATATCTCTTAGGCCTCCTTCACACAAGCGTGACGTAAGGGCACTCCAAATGGAGCCCAAGCACGTCTTCTTGCAAGCGTTCCACTGCAGGTAAGTGTCCTTTTCTGCACTGCCGGCCCTGTTCACCTATACCATGTTTGAACAGGCGGGACATTCTAATGAGCAGGCCAGACCAATTAGTCCCCAGTGTTATTGATTAACACCATGAAATTGCACTGTGAATTACACAACTTCGTCCAGCACAAGAGCCTCAGGTGCGCAAATGCAGCTCAAAATAGAGCAGGTCGCGTATCTTCACCGGCACAGAAAATTGGCCAATGTGAGTGCACCTATTGAAACCTATGGGTTTTAATGGTTGCGGTTTTCACGGCCAAAAACGTGCACAATGGTGCTCATGTGAAGGAGGCCTTACTGTTTAGAAGATATTCTCGGTGGCCCTGACTTTTGAACCACCATGAACCCCCTATGACAGGGTTTATATTGACGTGCTGCAGATGTAGAACATGCATTGTATTTCAAATACGCAGTGGATTCTTTGTGGAATTTCACCCCATGTTACAGAGCAGAGGACATTTTCACCAAACTCAGTGTGTGGATTCTGATGCAGATTTTCACCATAGAATTCACCCATCGCATTGAAGGAAATCCACTGGGAAAATCTGCAACAAGTAGAGCATGCTGAGGATTTTCAAGAATTTAAAATGTGACCTATATTTATACCAGATACAAAATACAAGAAAAAGAAAGAAGGGGGAAGAGAAATATGAAACCCGCTCAGGCCCTATTACACCCTAGGGACAACAGAGGGACATCTGCCCTGAAAAGGGCAACCCCAGACAGGTACCTGGCTCTATTTACCCTATTACACCCTAAAAATAAAGGTAGGGTAAATATGAACTAAGGATGGTCTCACATGGGCCAGAAAATCGTGCGATTTTTCACACAATGCGAGAGTGAGTGAAGACACAGAATTATGAAACCAATGATTTTCAATTGTTTCCTTTACATTTACAATGTGACATGTTCTATCTTTTTGCGATATCGCCCATTCTTTTTAATGGTGCCACCTGCCCCATTGAAAGCATTGGGAGAACTCCACGATCCTCTGCTGTGGCTGTGATAGCCGCAGTGGGAAAATCCGTACGGCAGTGGCTGGGGAAATCCCTCTGGCAGCGGCTGGGGGAAGCCCTTCATCCCTGCAGGATGAAGAGATTCCTTGTAGAGATGTGAGGTTGTCTTCACATGCTGGAAAGTGCAATATCAGGTCTTGAATCACGGTCTGATATTGCCCTCGCTGTGGTAAACTAGCCTTAAGCCTGGTTTAGACACAATGATTATTACTCAAAAAACCTTTTGAGCGATTTTTGAGCGCTAATCGTTGTGTGCTTTTTTACAGCGCAAGGTGATCGCTCAAATGTTGAGCGATTCCCTTGCGCTCTGAGTAGAGGATGCAGAAGGCTTGTCTTCTGCATCCAACTGTTCCCCGCTTGGAGCACCCGGCTGTTATACTGATTGGACTGATTTATTTTTGGACTACTTTGCTGTGGGACCAATAGAAAGTACAGAATGTGCTGCAAAAAAGGAGCCCTCACACAACTATGATGACAAAAAAAAAAAAGTTCTGGCTGTCAGAAGATTTTCTGGAAATGTTTTTGATTTGTTTATATTAACCCCTTAAGGATGCTGCATTTTTTATTTTCAATTTTTTCGCCCCACTTCCAACAAATCATAACTATTTTATTTATCCATCCATGTGGCTGTCCGAGGGCTTTTTGCTTTTGGCGGGATGCGTTGTATCTTTCAATGGTACTATTTACTATGCAAAAAAACAGTATATGGAACATTAAATAAAACCACTGAAAAATACAACTCATCCTGCAAAAAACAACAAGCCCTCGGACAGCTAAGTCTATGGAAAATAAAAGTTATGAGGATGTGAAAATGGGAAGCAAAAAATGAAAAAACAGGGGGGAGCGGTCCTTTAGGGGTTAATATAAGCAAATCAAAAATGTTTTAAGAAAATGGTCACTGCTGGGATTGAGAGAAGGCAAAAATCATGTGACTCAATGTGTCTCCTTTGCGGCTTCTGTGTCTCTGGTCTATCATCCTCTCACTACTTCTCAGGCTAATAACTCATTAAATGATCAGAAACTAAAAACTAGTGATTAAATGGAAAGGCTGACGGACTGATGAAATGGTTCTCACAGAATGTCTGCTCAGTGTATCTTGACCTTGCTAATGTCAGTGGGGGGGCCATGCACAGGTTACAGAAGATGGAAGAGCAGAGTAAGTAGACTACTCGAAAACGAGCGACGATCTTCTCTGGGGACTACAAGGAGGAGGATTATCTTGTGAAGTAGGTATGAGCATCAGATTCTAGGAGGAATTGGTGCAGTAACGAGATATGTATCTCAGTGACTTCATCAGCTAATGTTTTCCACCAGCACGGCTTGGATAATCATTCTATGGGAACGGAAAAGTTTCAACTTTGGAAATGCATAGCTGCCAAATTGTCTATTAGTACAGTAAGACAATACTCTGCTTTTGCTTTTTATTGGCCTCTCAACACTACCCTAGACCACCAGGGATGTTATAATTAACCTCCACATTTTTCTAAACCACCAGGAATGTAACCACTCTTCTCTAGACCACCAAGGATGTCATCATTAGCCTCCACACTACCCTAGACCACCTGGGTGGTTATCATTAACCTCCACACTACCCTAGATCACCATAGATGATGTTATTAGCATCCACACTACCCTAAACCACCAGAAATGTCATCATAAACCCCCACAATACCCTAAGTCACCATAAATGTCATCACTAACACCCACACTATGCTAGACCACCAGGAATGTTATCATTAACTCCCACACTACAAGCACTAGGGATGTTATCATTGAAAGGGGTTGTCCCTCTTCTAGCTGTTATGCTGCAGGCAGCACACAGCTCTATATACTGTGCATTGGGTTGGGTTGGTCCTGCAGGCTGAGTCCTATTGAAGTGAATGGGACTCAGCTTGCAGTATCAACCTGGGCCACAACACAATATATGGAGCTCTCTGCTTTCTGCAGCAAAATAGTTAGACATGGGACAACCCCTTTAGCCTCCACACTACCCTATGCCACCAAGAATTTAATTAACCCCACACTTCTCTAGACCACCAGAGATTTTATTATTAACCTCCATACTACCCGAGACCACCGAGAATGTCATCAATTTTTATTTCTATCCTCTAATTTACCAGGAAAATTAACAGTGACCCCTTAATTGCCCCAAAACACCAGATACACTGTACTTAAACCGTTTCACTAACCTAGACCACCTCAGATTATACTTCTCATGCCTTTACTGCCCCAAACTATCAGAGATGTTAACATTAACTACAGCACAACCACACGGCACCAGGCATGTTATTATGATTAAGCCACAAGCTGCTCCAGAACACAAGACATGTTATCATTAGTCCACACACATCCCTAGAACACCAGGGATGTTGACATTAATTTCTTCAATGCCTTAGTTTTCCAAGCACTGATTAGTCCAGAATGGTATGTCATTAGTCAGGATTTGGTCCATAAGCTAATATCCAGCCGACCAGGGTAAATTGCAGAACTCTTGAAAAAAAGGGTCAACACTGTAAATATTGAGTCTTTGCCTAAATTTGACGTATTTATCAATACTTTACAGTTGAGTCTGTTTTCCTTTTTTGAAAATACACTGAAATCAATGGGGGAAAATGTGACCCTCCTGGGAACATCCACCACCAATCACTGGGGACATAGTACTCCAATTGGCTGATCCAAATGACGGCTGCCACTTACACTGCCATCAACAGGGCAGCACCACTAAAATGTTCCAACTGCAAAGGGAGCTACTTTTATCACATCAATATACAGTGGAGTTTGAAAGTTTGTTAACCCTTCAGAATTTTACTTATTTTTGCTTATATTTGACTTAAAAATACAACAGATTTTCGCACAAGTCCTAAAAGTAGATAAAAAGAACCAAATCAAACAAATGGTAGGTTTCCTCTAATGAACTGCTTGCTTCCGGTCCTTCCACAACATTCTAACCTTTTACTTTATTCTTCTTTATAGAACGACTTATGTGCTTTGGGTCGTTCTCTTGCTGGAGGACGGGCGTTCTCTTGGGATTCAGCTCACGGACAGAAGTCATGACACTTTCCTTTAGATTCTGCTGGTGTGATTCGGGATTCATTATTTCTTCAATGACAGCAAGTCATCCTGGCCCAGATGCAGCCAAACATGCCCACACCATGATCCTACCGTGTATCACAGATTGTAAGAGGTTTTTATGCTCTAATGCAGTGTTATCTTTCTCCAAACATAACGCTTCTCACTTAAAAGGGGTACAGGCTAACATTTTAAAATCTATCGTACATCATCACAGTAAGGCCGGTTTTACATCTGCGTTGGAACTTCCAGACGGAGGTTCCATCTCAGATCCGGCTGCAAATACCAGGCAGCCGGCAAATGGGTGGAAAGTGGGTGGACTCCACTTTAGTCAATGGGGTTCACCCGCTAGTGTTCAGTTTCATCATAGATGGAACCATTCTGCTTCTCGGATTCTCCTTTCCTGCTCCTCAAACAGAGCAGGAAAGCGGAATCCCCAACACAGGTTTGATGGCACCCTAAGTCATATCACACCTATTCACTGTACTTGGTTCAGCTACTTTCTTAATTTCTATCCATGTCACATGACCCACCGCCTAAAAAAATATCTCCACTAGAGATGAGCGAACGTACTCGTTTCGAGTAAATACTCGATCGAGTACCGCTATTTTCGAGTACTTCAGTACTCGGGTGAAAAGATTCGGGGGGGCGCTGGGGGGAGGCGTGGCGGCGCGGGGGTAGCAGCGGGGAACAGGGGGGAGCCCTCTCTCTCTCCCTCTCCCCCCCCCCACTCCCCGCTGCAACCCCCCACTCACCCACGGCGCCCCCCGAATCTTTTCGCCCGACTACGGAAGTACTCGAAAATCGCGGTACTCGGGCGAAAAAGGGGCGTGGCCGAGTATGCTCGCTCATCTCTAATCTCCACCCCTCTGACATCTTTCAGCATTTTCTACTTTCTATCCTGTCTATAGCTTCCAACATCCTGTGAGTAGTGCATGATGGGAGGACAGGGGTGGAAGCAGGGGCGTAACTATAAAGGATGCAGGGGATGTGGTTGCGCCCTGGCCCAGGAGCCTTAGGGGGCCCATAAGGCCCCTCTTAACCATATAGGGAGCCCAGTTCTATGAATAAAGCATTATAGTTGGGGGCCCTGTTAAAGGTTTTACATTGGGGCCCAGGAGTCAAGTTACGCCTCTGGGTGGAAGCACTATGCTACATTGTTTGTGTGTAGTTCAGAGTGTTGGAAGCTCCTGTTTGTCTGATTCAGCAGCTTTCTCTGGCACTCTGGTTGAGAGGGAGGTTGGTGCCGGTAAGTTTCAGGATCTGTGAGTTGGGAGCAGATCTACACTACTGATAAACAAGATCTATGCATGCTGGAACTTGTAGGTAACAGTCTGTTGCTGTGTTTGCTATGGAAGTGATGCATGGTGACTGATTGCACAGGGCTAAGAAGAGGTTCCAGAACAGCAGATAAAAGGTACAGGTTGCCACTACTTAACGGTATCTCCTAGATTTCAGAATTTTCATTTTGTTCCTGAAAAAAAAAACCTTCAAGCCAAAAAGCTCTGTTTTAGTTTTATCCACTCACAAAACATTGTTCCAGTAGTCTTGTGGCTTGTTCAGTTTATCCTTATTAAACTGCAGATGGGCAACAACTTTCTTTTTGGAAAGCAGTGGCTTTCTCTTTGCAATACTGGCATGCACACCGTTGTTGTTCAATGTCGTCTAGATGGAAGACTCATGAACATTAACATTAGCTAATATGAGAATGGCCTTTAGTTGCTTAGAGGTTACTTTGGGTTTCTTTGTGACTTCGTAATATGCCTTGCTCTTGGCATGATCATTGTAGGTTGACCACTCCTGGGAGGGTAATGATGGCCTTAAATTTTCCCCATTTGTACACAATCTGTCTGAATGTGGATTGGTGGAGTCCAAACTATTCAGAGAAAATTTTGTAACCTTCTCGTGCCTGATGAGCATTAACAACTTCTTCCGAGATCCTCAGAAATAGCCTTTGTTCAGACCATGATCAAACTTTCATATTTCCCTATTCTTTAGCTAAAACAGGTCCCTTACACCCAATTGTCATCCCATTGATTGAAAACACCTGCCTCTAATTTCACCTTCACATTAACTGCTAATCCTAAAGGTTTGCTTACTTTTTCCACTCACAGACCAATGATATTGAAAAGTTTTCCTCAATAAATAAATGACCGAGTCTAATTTTTGACAAATTTTTCTTTGTTTGATTTGGTTATTTTTATCTCTTTTTAGGACTTGTGTGAAAATCTGATGTAGGTTTAGATCAAATAGAATCAAAAATATGGAAAATTCTGGAGGGTTCACAAACTTTTACTGTATTTAAAATTGATGCTAAATAATGTGCAGTATTTCCCAATTATTTTAAAGGTGCTGTAAGCTGGGGCATTACTTTAAGTAGAGTCAATATTCGTAAGCCTGGGTTCCCACACAGCGGAATCCCGGCAGAAATATCGCGATTTGGCCGCAGCGATAAACTGCGAGATTTCCGCCGGGAGAAGCACTGCTTCAAAACCCACGGCACTTAGCCACGGGTTTTGAAGCGGCCTGGCCGCTCGCTCTTCCACTGCGCCCGGCGCTCCCATAGAGGAGAGCGCGGCTGCAGCGGAGGAAGAAAAAGAACGAGCATGCTGCGGCCGGCTAATCCGTGCCGCAGCGTCGGCTTCTGCCGGCTTTGCCGCGGCGGATTTGCCATCCCATGTGGACGACATTTCTGAAAAGTCTCGAACACATGGCTGGCCAATCCCGGGATTAGCGGCCGCAGGCGGACTTGCCGCGACGAAATTCCGGACGGAATTTCCGCGGCAAATCCGCCCCGTCTGAACACAGCCTAAAAATTGTGCGAGAAAACAAATTTCACTTCCATGAGATCAGTAAGACAATCACTTAATCAGCATCTTCCCAATGACCTTCAAATCCTATGAAATCCCCATACTGAATAGTGTATGTGACCATTAATTTAGGCGATAGCGAGAGGTAAACAGATCAAATGAAGACAGTAACATCTGCTGCAGGGAACACACATCTAATAATTGTCACATCCAACATCACCATATTATAAATGGAGATTTAATGAGGCCGGCCGAGGAGGCACTTAGTATTGGACAGCAGCGGAGTTCTTCACTGTTCTTTAAGTGAAAATCAATTTTTTTTTCTTTTCGTACGCTTGTGTGAAGGGGCCCTTACTTGCACCAATAATTATGATGATGTTAAGTGGGGGGGGGGGCAAGGCATTCGGAGTAGTCATGGCGCTATGCACCAACAAGACTAAAATTGGGTGAGTGTGTTCTGGAGATGTACCCTTGCACCTCTGGTACGTTGAGTTCACAATGACGCAGGACTCTGAAATTTATAATATATTCTTCCACCTACAGTGCATGAGGCCGCGAGGTTGTCATACCACGGACCTTTGAGGAAATAGTACAAAGCATGATGATAAATATTTAGTTACAAGAGAGACGAAGTGCCTTCAAATAGTCCAGTAGGATTAGTAGTCCAATAGTCCAGTGGGACTAGTCGAAGTGCCTTGTTTTGCTGAAGTGATCCCTGATACGGATATGTGATACGCATGTTATAAGTGTGGAATTCCTGGTTAAAGTTCACATGTAATGTTTAAAGTACGAAATACCCACCCAATGGGCGAAAGCCTTTAATTAACCACCAGTTGGTAAAGTAAGAGTTATCTTTATATTAAAAAAGAAGTGCTGCCTCTGCCTCAATCTATCACTGCCACACCATTACATCACCTACATCTGCTTCACGTCATGTTCATTCTATTCTGATTTTTGGAAACTACAACTCCCAGCATCCCTTGAAGGTCTACCACTTGGGCATGAGTAATGGGGAGGAGAAAGTGTGCAGGTGGCAGCTACGGGGTGCTACAATCCCAGACAGCGACCGAGCTGGGTGTTCAATGAAAAATAGCAGGACATAGACAAACTCATCTAGAGCGGCATCTGAAATCTGGGACTGTCCCTCTGGGTCCGTGATGATTGAGGTTTATTCTTTTTACCTACATTGAGTATAAATGTGGTACCACATAGTATCTACTGAAATCTATAGGAGACCATTAGTGATGAGTGAACTTTTGGTTTAGCCGGTTTGCCAAACTGTTGCAAAAATTTAGTCCATTCCAAATTAGTTAGAACCAAAGTTCTACCAGTGTTCAGGACTAGTGATGAGAGAACCAAACCAGAAAAACCTTGTTTCAGGTAGAACTTTGCTAAAGGCTTAGTTTGGGTTTGTGCCTAACCAAACTTTTAGCAAAGCTTGACCTGAAATAGGGTTCTACTGATTTGGTTTGCTCAACACTATAGGTCATGTAATACATGTCCACAGTAGGTCCTTCAGAGCTTCTCTCTACAGTGGTGGTCTACTCTGGCCTTGACTTTGCCTTTGACCAGAGGTCTCAGGTTGTGTTACTATCTTACCATGATCTTTGATGCCTGATGTTTTCTAGTTAGTGTTGCCCCATATGTTCATCCAATAACTCTCAGGTGAGGCTACCCCCATTCTTCATCCGGCAACCTCAAATTTTGCCCACAAGTTATTTTGAATAAATTAGGACTTGTTGGCTCCGAACCTTCAGAACATAGAAGATACTGTTACTGGGTACAGAGATACAATAGAGCTAGGTCTTCATTGATCTTTGACATAAGCTTGGTGCCCGTAGTCCTCTATCTAAACAATGGTGGCATATTCCTGGCTACTCCGCTGACTGGATATCATTATTTGTGTTGCACAGTGCAAACAAGTCGTGGAGAATTGTTTATAGCAGCTTGTGTCGAGGGATCAAATGTGTGTAATTAATTCCAATGCCAAAGCCGGCCGTCGAGCTCGCCAATACAGGGACAATTTATTTCCTTCTATGTACAAATAATGAATCGTGATGTGGCATTCGCTCTCCTATGATAAAGGTTGCAGTAAAGACCTGAATTGTTTAGTCTGTTGTAGACACGAGCCTTGAGCGTGCACCGTGTAGATAAAGGACTGCTACATAACATCTTGCCTAACAATTAATAGACTCTTACCTGCGAGACATTTGGCACCACCGGCCTGGAGCAGAAACCATCTTGCTTCTTTTGTATCTGATCATTTTTCACAATCTTGCCCCCAGATGCTCTCCGCTAATCCAGGATTACACAAAATAGGGTTTATATACTAGTGTTTTTTTAAGTCATACCTGTCCCTTTGAAATTGATCACCTGAGTGGCTGATTGTTAAAAGAGACTTCCAGGCAGTACCGGTTCTCTGTGCCAGGGTCGGGGCAGAAGCACTGCTCCGACCCCTGTGTAGTGGCTGATGCTTGTAATTGCAGGCACAACTCTTATTGAAATCAATGGGAGCTAAGCTTGTAAATGCAAAATGGGATCCTATTGATTTCAATGAGAGCTGTGCCTGTAATTATGAGTACCAGACACTACGCAGGGGTAGGAGCAGCGGCTTACGCTCAGACCCTGGTGTAGCCTGGCACTGACAGCTGGTGCTGCCTGGTTGGATATTGGCACAGCTTCAGCTCAATGGCCCAGTGTATGTAATGTTTAGTATACAAGTAGAAATTATATCCACCTTGTAACATAACTGGGGCTATAAGCCAAATAAGAGTGTTCTACAGAAGTAAAAGACACCCATCTACAGACAGCTGTTTAGGGGTTGTTGCCCTTATCACTGCACAGTAGGGCTCTGTTATCACTGCCAGCAGCCATATCTACTAATATACTGATAGGAAATACAGGGACAGGTGTAGAACCACATCCCTCAGCATGCAGACAGCAAAATTGCTATATGGAGGAGCATTGCACAGGTGCAAACAACCGATGAACAACCACTGACATGCCTACCACATATTGAGGGGGGGATGTGGCTGCTTAGTATTATACTTGCACATAGATAAGGCATACAAAGGGTGCCAGTTAGAGATGAGCGAGCGTACTCTGTTCGGGTGTTTTTGAACTCGAGCACCACTTTTTCCGAGTAACTCACTACTCTGACGAAAAGATTCGGGGGGCGGTGGCCAGGGGGCGGCGTGGTGGAGCGGGGGTAGCAGTGGGGAACAAGGGGGAGCTCTTTCTCTCCCCCCTCCCCCCACTCCACTCTGCAACCCCCCGCTCACCCTCGGCACCCCCCGAATCTTTTCGTCCGAGTAGTGAGTTACTCAGAAAAAGCGGTGCTCAACTTTAAAGACACCCGAACCGAGTAGATTTGCTCATCTCTAGTGCCAGTCCAATGGATATATGTAGTGCACTATGCAGGCTTACAGCCAATTAATAAAGCCACTTACAATTCAGCCCGCTGGGCTGCCCTGCACCTTTAAAGAGAACCACACTAGCACCAACACCTTGGGTCCCCCCAGGGTTCAAAGCCAGACTGCCTGCTGCAAAAATAATAACAACAACCAATAAAACGAGGTGTTGGTTAACATTTTCACTAAAAAGGATCAAGCTCGCAACCCACGTCAAGGGTCCCTATACTAACAGTACAAACAAATCCAGAAAAAGAAAATATAGACCCACAGTAGGGTTGTGGTTGAATGGGTGAGTGTCGTTTCTTCATGTGGGGACTGCTAAGTTAGTGTGAGGAGACTAAGGGTGCTTAACTCTAGGTGGAATAAGCTATCATGGAGACTTCCACACCAAAATCCACGTCTAACTTGCAGATTTCATCCTTAGCAAGGAGCACTTATAAGCCATACAAGGCTCCTTTGGGAAATAGAGTATGCAAATGGGAAATGGAACAAAGGCTCTGCCGGCCAACCCAAAACAGCTGTCTTCTTATAGAAAAGGTTCTGGTATGGCTTATACCCTTATTTTTGTTGAAAGGCCTGTTAGGTCAGATATTGACTTATATCGGGGGCTACCTTCTAATATATAGCACTGCAGAGCCATTGTTCCATCTTCCATTCACATACTCTATTTCCCAGAGGTGCTTTGCAGGGCCTATAATTCTCCTCCTGCCAACTTCACGCTCTCCACAAGGAGAAACACTGCATTCCTGGACTGTGATGTTTAAAGGGGTTGTACCAGAATTAACTTTTAGGACAGGTGATAAAAGTTTGAGTGGGGAGAATATCACCACTAAGACCCTCACTGATCCAGAGAATGGGAGTCATGCACCCCCCTCATCTTGTCACTGAAGGTTCTCTGCACCCACGGTGATGTGGAGATTGAATGGAGCAGCGGTCCAACATGTGCAGCGCGTTCCATTCATTTCAATGGGCCTGACGGAAATAGCCGAGTACAAGCCTCAGCTATATCTAACAGTCCTACTGAAAATGAATGGAGCCTCCCAGGTCTTAAAACACTGAAGCAGCAAACGTCATGAAAACCAAAATTTGTGGCTGTCTCACGACTTGTATAGAAACGACTACCGATATACTGCAGAAATCTACACAATCTGGAAAAGACAGATCAAGATGGAAATGATGGTGATGGTAAGGGTATGCTCACACAGCGTATTTTGGCGCATATTCCACTCCAAAACCTGCTTACAATATGCATCCCATTGCTGTGTTATGGGAAATCGTGACCCTGTCTAGAAGTGTATTTAACATCCGCATCGCAGAGAAGACAAGCGTGACATGTCACTTCTTTTTTCGGTTTTGGCATTGCTTCTTTCCATGGAGATAGGACTTCGAAATACTCGTAAAATGTAAAAAAAAAACGCACCTAAAAACCAAGAGTGTTTCGTACGGTTCATTCAGGTGGATTATTTCCGCCCCGTCAGACCCACCATGTGAACATACCCTAACAATAGATGACAATCCCCATGAAGCCGCCCTTTACTTTCCCGCTGTCATAGTTTCTTGCAGAAAGCTTTTAAGCCAATTATTAATGACATCTTGTCACACTTGGCCTTTGAACCTTGCTGTTTTTAGCAGATGTCTCGAGGGTCTTAATAAATAATAGGGTCTACCCCAGGAAGTGCAGCAGCAGTGATTTGCTTTTGGCCTTGGAGGAACGTCGGTATAATACCTTCCTGGAAACAGACATCCCTTGGTAAGATTCCTATATCCCATATATACATGTCACCCGTAGATGACATCACTGCAGTATATCCATCATATCTGCCGAAGTAGTCAAGCGCAGCAAGGACTTGGCGGTCTACCCTCAGCGTGTATAGATTACCATTACATTCCTGACAGATGAGGCATTGCATATCCATTTAATGTAATCTGCGTTTAAAGGACAGATGTGACCTGTCATATGCATATACCACCAGTATGCTAATCAATCCACAGCTAGTAGCATCCACAGAGCCCGAGATAGCTCTGCTCACCTGGTCTGTCAATGGCATTTGCCTCCCTTCTGTAAATGATGATTTCTAACCATAATGAATTTGGTTATTCTAATTGTCTATATGCAAGTTATAATGGATCTGCCTCATTTAGTGGTTCCTGCGGGTTCCCTTTAGAATGCCTGTGCAGGGTTCATAGCCTGTAGAGCTGTGGTAGTTGTATAGGTGCCTGGGAAAATATGGTGAACAACTATAGGGGTGCAGCCCTAAAGTATTAACTGGTTGCTGTAACTTGTGCCAAAATATGTGCTAAATTGTTACAGTGCACTACTGAGCATGCCCAGTGAGTACGATGGCATCAGGACTATAATAGACTTGGCAACTACATCACAGAGTCAGTCCAGGAATTCTGAGGTGCTGACGGAGAGGCTGAGAGACCTGTTTACCAGGGTGACACCGAGTGTTTGGGACATTACCCTAGAACACTGAGGACATCAATTTAAGGGAGAGAGAGATTTTGGGTGCTGTTTGGAGTTTGCTGGTATCACGGAGTGGTGCAGGAGCCAAAGTTTCTCAACAGGACAGGAGCTGCAAGTGTGGGTGTAAGTAAGTCTCACTACAGTGGACTGAGCAAATAGAGACTGACTAAGGAATATCCGGACAGCCCTATTTCCTCTTGTAATCCACAAACCGTAAGTGAGGTCGACCTCCATAGAAATAGCGGGTGTGCACACTCATATTGACTGAATCATTGTAAGAGGCTTGTTACATTACATACATGGATGCTGCAGAATTTATTACTTAAAGGGATATCTCTCGCAGGTCATGGACCGAGGCCAAATGCTGTACATCAAGGCAAGCTCTAGGAGTAAGGTTTATTATACTGTTATCAGCGGTGTTAACCTTTCTCAGAAGGACTGAATGTTGTAATATGTCAACTATACATTTCTGTGTTATAGAACAAACCTTTGCAGAGTAACGTTATACTGTTTTTCAAACACAGCTGCTATGTTCCTGCCTGTGTGGATATTAACAAGGGAGCTGAGTTAGCGCAAACGGCATTAGGTCACTGTAAAGTGAAAGTCGGACTACTTATTTACTCTCATTCTGGTATTATTTACATCTCTGTACTCTTAACTAAACTTTGTATACTTTGGTAATTCCATTGGGTGTTTCGTATCCAGAAACCTGCGTCTCGCACCACATCCCAGTACACCCCTGAAGCAATTGGGGTGAATTGGGGGGGCATACAACAGTGCAATAAGCAAATGTACTAGAACAGCAAACATATAAAATAACAAGACCTATGCAGAAGGGAAGAGAACCCTGTTCCTAGGAGCTAACATTCTACAAGGATCAGAGGAAGAGACAGTGGTGTAGTTAGTAGAGCATTAGTATGTAAAGGATGGAGCACCGATTATGGTTGGTGAGTTTGGGTTGTTTTTTTTTAAAAGAATTGAGAGTAGAAGTGAGTCTGATAGAGTATGCTGGGGTACTTAGTTTTAAGTAAGTGTAGGCACAAGAAAAGTCCCAGAGGACGTATGTTAGGAGCAGACAAGTGGAGATAAGGTCTTGTGATGCGTGGAGGTTACATTTCAGGTCTTGTGGTCAGAAGTAGAGTAGTGGAGAGGAGAGAAGGTCTGGTAATGAGTGCTGGGTACATTTGGGGCCTCTTGGTCAAGGAACATAATAATTTGAGAGAAGATCTTGTCATGAGTGGAAGTTACCTTTGCGGTGGTGTAGTCAGGAGTGTACAAAGCAAACAAGTGGAAAAGAGAGAAAAAAATCTTGTCATCAGTGTTGGGTACATTCGGGCTCTTGTGGTCTAGAGAGAAGAAGGTCTTGTGATGAGTGAAAGTTGTGTTTGAGGTGGCATGGAATGTGATAAACAGACTATAGAGAGAAGAAGGCTTTGGGATGAGCAGAAGTTATATGTGAGGTGATGTAGTCACCATTATCAGGAACTGACTAGTCAAGTGGAAAGAAGATCTTGTGATGGTGGGGACATTTGTGGTGGCATGGTCAGGAATATGAGAAGGAGACTAGAGGAGAGGAGAAAGTATTATGATGAGTGGAGGTTACATTTGGGTTTGCAGAGTCAGTACTGTGAGGAACAGAGTAGCAGAGAGGAGTGAAGGAAATCTTGTGATGAGTGACGAGTACATTTGGGGTTTTTATAGTGGGATCAGAGTACTGAAGATGAGAGAAGAAGGTCTTGTAACAAGCGGTCGGTACATTTAAGCTATTGTGATCAGGTTCATACTGGTCTGAAAGAAAAAAGTCTTGTGATGAGGGGAGGTTATATTTGGTGCGTTATGGTGAGGAGCGGAAAGGACCTTGTGGGGAGCAGAGTTTATATTTGGGTTGGTATGGCCAGAAATATGAGGAGCAGACTAGTGGTAGAATGAAAAATCTTGTGATAAGTAGTGATTACATTTAAAGGGGTTGTCTCTCTTGAAGCTGTTTTGCTGCAGCTCTGTAGATTGCGCGGTGGCCTGCGTTGGTACTGCAGGCTGTCTCATTCCCTTCAATAGGATTCAACCTGCAGTACCATTCCCGGCCACTGAATAATTTACGCAGCAAAATAACTTAAAGTGGGATAACCCCTTTAAGGTTCTTTACTTAAGATCGTGAGGAGCTGAGAGGAGAGGAGAAGGTCTTGTGATGATCGGTGGGCACATTTGGGGTGTTATGGTGAGGAGAGAAAGAGGAAAGGACCTTGTGAGGAGCAAAGGATCATTTGGGGTTGCATACTCAGTATTGTGAGGAGAGGACTAGCAGAGGAGAGAAGAATATATTGTGTTGGGTGGTGGGTACCTTTGAGGTCAAGCTCTTTTTATGCTGTTACACAACTGTATAGGTCACTTGATAATGCGTATAAAGAACCACTACATATGACCAATGTAAAAGCCAATGAATAATTTGTCACTGACATGATTAAACCCATTTTATGTGTACTTAACAGTCTTACTCCTAGACATTAGTAGATCAATCTGCTATATAACTCCCCATCCCCCAAACAACTAAAAGAACATACAAATAACATGGAATGAGGTGGTAACGGGCCAATGTCCAAGAGCAACTACAGAAGAGATCCTCTAGCAAAACGTTCAGCACTAAAATCACTAACCACAATAGTAATCCATTGCCATCATAATGGGGCACAAGGACAAATCTCCGAGCACAAGGAGCCTCTCTGGACATGTGGCTCCCGGAGAAATCAATTCACTTGATGACTAATCATTTTTTCCAGAGATTGCACCATCAGCGGGAGTAGGGTCAGTTCCTTCCTCTAACGAGGATAACATTTTAGAGGACACACATGCTTGTGTTTTGTTATTGGAGGAAACCTACGTGGAAAGAGTTGGGACATTTATCAAATTTTGCCCACTGGTTACATTGCAAAATTAATCTAAATCTTAGTCCGCGTTCAGTTCTCGCTGCTCTATCTTGTTTTGAAGATGAATGTGCCTCGCTGATGGTTTTTGGCACAAGTCTCTAGGCTTCGTAAATGGCTTCAATATTGAAAATTAAGATGATCTACTTGAAGGAAACTGTTTATAAAATGAAGTCAGACAAGAGGACACAGGCTGAGTATCTATATTATGTGTAGCCTAAACCTAAAGACTTGTAACAAAGCCATCTCAACATTAAATGGCAGAACTTGACTTCACCTATAGCAATCGCCTTTCCTGGGTACTAACCATGTCTTCCAGGTAACCCCAGGATTTACAGTAGAGTGGAGTAGTGTAACTATCAGGGGGGTTGCAACCAAATGATGAGAATGATGCTGAAATACTATCAATAGTGCTAGCCCTCCCAACATCTTTCCCTAATCTCTCCATGAAACTGACCCTAACACTAGACACCACTGTCCCTAACTAACCCTCAATTATCTCAACTGATTAACCTTCTCTAAAATATTGTCCCTGTGAGCAAGAGGGCACTAGGATCCAGAGAAGAAGCCAAAAAGTAAGGTGAATAATGAGATAGGACTAGGCAGATTCCAACAAGGAATGATCAGGAAAAATCAGAGTCTGGAAACAAAACTGGATAAAACAATCATAGGAACACGACCACACTGATAAGAACAAACTACACTACTAGATATAAATGCACGTCCTTACTGCTATCACCAGCAACCACACTTCAGAACCAGGGACATGTGAAGGGAGACTGGTCAATGCGGAACTTCCCCCTAAGTGTGGTTGGCTGAACAATGAGGTCAGTTGATCCAGTCCAATGGGTCAACTGTGGAAACGGTGACATAGCCACTGTCTCCACAATGGTTTAAAAAGCAGGAGATATTGATTCAGTGGGGGAATTCGGTAACAGGACCAAACTTTAGGCTCCAGGACCATAATGCAAAAAATGCAAAAAAAAGTTCTCACCTACCATGTGCCGTTTATAGTACTAGTCTCTCAAGTGGCTGAGGGGTCTTTGAGCCTTCTCAAGCACCAGGGCTCAGATGTGACAGCTACCTTAGCATCACTGACGTAACTATAGGGGATGCAGGAAATGCAGTTGCACCCAGGCCCAGGGGCCTTAGGGGGCCCATAAGGCCTCTCTTCTACATATAAGGAGCCCATTACTATAAATAAAGCATCGTAGTTGGGGGCACTATTACAGGTTTTGCATTAGGGTCCAGGAGCTTTAACTTACACCTCTACATTAAGGAGTTAAGAGAAGTTGGGGGGTCCCAAGATAAACTTTTGCACCCAGGCCCATAACCCTTTAGCAACTACACCCCTGCTTACCACCTTCTATAGCTATTCCCATGCCTTGGTGCCTCAGGGGGCATAGAAGACACCAGTATTATAAATGGCACATTGTAGGTGGAGGTCCCATTACAGATTTTGCTCAGGAGCTTTAGGTAACACCTCTGGAGAAGAATATGTGGTCCTCAGTTTGTTGCCGCAGCGAATGTCCTGTCAGTGGTCATTATATGAACATTAGTAAGGAGAATAGATTCTTTTAGTACGGAGCATCATTGGATATTATTGATCCAACTGCAGTTTTGGAAAGGAAAAGAGGGGATGGTGTCTATTCTGCTTCTTCTCCTCTGGGGATCGCATGCACAATGTTTTGCCAATATAAGGTCTGAGTAAATTCTGTTGTATCTCTGAGCTATCAGGGAAAGAAATTCTATCGTTTGGCTGCTGGAAGAAAGCTGCCATGTTTTTCTAGTCCAGTACAACATTTTTAATATGTATCTTCAGCCTGGAACTTCACTTTCATCATTCTATAGGACACTAGTACATTATTGAGGTAGTGTAACTTAAAAAGGTTGTCCCATGAAATAAGGTTATTCCCTATCCCCAGGATAGAAGATGAACATCCGACCACTGGTACCCCCACCAGTCCTGAAAATATGGGCACCAAAGGTCCTTGAATGAATGGAGCAGTGGTTGGGCATGCACACTGCCATTCTATTACCTTCAATGGGACTGCTGAAGATAGCCAAGTTTAAGTGGTGATCACTAGTCCATTCCTTCAAGACCCCATTTTCATGATTGGTGGGGATGCCAGTGATTGGATTCCCACCGATCAGATAGGGATAACTTCATTTCATAGGACAACCCCTTTAAGTAAATGGATGTCCCTCTTTGTTGTATAAAAGGTTAACTGATTTTCTGATGTATTTTCTGCATCAGTTCCTCATTTTTCAAGATCTCTGCTTGCTATCATTCAATTGGAATCTTCATTGATTACAGCCAGTGGATACAAATCTGTCCTGATGGTGTGACGGACACAAAGCTGCATGACTCATTACAGTGCAGACTTCATAGCTGTGTCCAGTGTCGTTTCACCCATGGAGGTAGACTACACAACTGCTACGGGCCCACAGCACAGTAAGGCCCCATCCCATCCTATGAATCAAGAGTTTTGCTATGGGGCCCATGAGCTCTATGTATAACTTTGGCTGTGTCTTGTATGGAGCTGAGCATATGTGTGCGTATCACATGAGCAGCATGGATCTATATCCCCAAGGAAGTACTTTTTTTTGCTATTGACTAGCTGGCCAACCTTAGCACTTTATTGAGCTACTACTATGGTCGTTATTGAGGATGCATTGTTGTAAGCTGACCCTGAGGGCTGGACCATCTACAGACGTACATACACATATTCCATGACAGACCTGTATTCAGGCTAGATTAATGCTTGCAGTTTTTGAGCCAAAGACAGAAGTAGATTTATAAGAAATGGGAAACATAAAAGGACTACTTCTCCTTCCTGCTGCGACCACTTCTGGCTTTGGCTAAAGACTGCAAGTGTGTGTTCATCCTTAGGGCGAGCACCCACTGGCGTTTGCGTTTTCGCCGCGTTTCCCGCGATTTTTCCGCGCGTTTTTCGCGGCGTTTTCGCGGCTTTTCCATTAATTTCCATTGACTTTCATGGGTGCATTAGGAGAAAAATAAGGACACATATGCAACTGACAGTTCCTATGTTAAAAACGCAAACGCAACGCAAAAAAAACGCCAGTGGACAGGAACACATGTTATCTCTATGCCTGTGCAGGAAAAACGCAAAACGCAAAACGCAGGTAAAAAAACGCCAGTGGGTGCTCGCCCTTAAAGCGGTTGTCCCACTTCTATCTGTTTCTGTTTTGCTGCAGGAAGAAGACAGCTTTGTACATTGCGTAGTGGCTTAGGTTGGTACTGCAGGCTGAATTCTATTGAGATGAAGCCACTACGCAATGTACAGAGCTGTCTGCTTCCTGTAGCAAAACAGATAGAAGTGGAACAATTAAAATCCAGTATAAATGGTACCATAATAGGTTACATGCAGACTTATGACAGGAGTTCACAACTTCTTTTTAGTTTTGATGATAATACAACATGCAAAAAAAAAAAAAAAAAACAGGCGTCTGAATAGCCTTATAAGATATTGTGGGGTCATGCGTTGTCCGTGGAATATATAGACGCAATCCGAGCCGCTTCCAGCCATTAGACAGTCAAGCAAATTGCAGCCAGTCACAACGCTGTCATGTCAAAATGCACAACTTGTTCCTTAGCTATATGGGCTATAACAGCAGATGACCATTCCCAGCGCGGTTACTAAGAAAACCAGACACTAGCGGGCAGAAGAGTACAAAAATTGTATCACTGAGCAGCAGAGAAACATCACCAGACCCGATTTCTGTTGCACCATGCAGATGGGGGAGTCAGAATTTGGTGCATGGATCGATGACCCCTACCTGTCAGGCTGGTGTAGGTGGAGTAAAGATGTGGAGAGATTTTCTTGGTGCACCCTCTTGTACTTGTCGATGGACGCCATGATGAACTGCCCAACTAGATGGACATCGCTAATATAGTGACCATTTAGTATATCAAGCATTTTGTGTTCACGTTCTGGTGTTTTTAGTGAAGGCTACCTTTAATTATGATTTAACCCCTTTTTGACTTCCTATGCATCTTTTGAGGGAGGCCGTTAAGGGGATTTATTCTGATGCACCATCTTTTAATGGTGGCTGCATAAGAAACGCAGCGCACATGTCCTGTGCCAGGAAGAGCAGGTGCTCAGCTGTTGGATGTCAGCCGGGCGCTTTCACTAACAGCGGGGACCGAAGAAACAATGGATCCCAGCTGTTTAAACCTTTACATTCAGCGGTCACAGTGATCACGGAATGTAAAACGCTGACAGTGGGAGGAAGCTCCCTCTCTCATCCATTGGACCCCCGCAATGTGATAGCATTACATCATACCATGTTCTAACAGGTATTCTATCAAGCCATGCTTCGGGCATAACTTGTTAGGCATTCTGCAAAGACAACCCGGGGGCCTTTCAGAAGGCCCCTGGCTGCCATGACTACCTCACGACCTCCCGCGATCTCATCGCAGGGGGCCTTACGGGACACGGGAATATCGGTCGGGGGATTTAAATGCTGCTATCAGAATTGACGGTGGCATTTAAAGGGTTAACAGCTCAGATGAACTTGTGTAGCTTATTGGAGCTGTTGCGGGGAGGGGGGGGGGGGTCACTAGCTGTGAGAAACAGCCGGCACCCACATTGAATGGAGGTAGATTACCCCGCGCTCTCCCCTCCATACACGGCCCGAATGTGCCGGACATAGCCTTACATCTTGTGTTCTTAATGGGTTAAAAGGTATCATATCTTCAAGATTACTTGGTTTCTCTTACTGAGAACAATCACACAAAGTTGTAAAAAAAACCTATATAAATTTGATATTGACATAATCGTAGCGTCTGCAGAATTAATGTAACATATTATCTCTACTGCAGGGTGAATGTTGTTAATAATAAAAATAAAAAAACATGCCAGAATCGCAGATTGTTAATCCCCCCTCTAGAAAAAAAAAGGGATAAAAAGCAATGAAAATGTCATATGTTCCCAGAAATTAAATAAATCCAGAGCAGAGTTCATCCCACAAAACACAATCCCCATAGAGCTCCGCTGAGGGAAGAATATAAATGCTACGGCTCTTGGAGCGCTGCAACACAAGAAAAACAAAAGTGTACAAAAATGGCAAAAGATAAAAAAACTGCATAAACTCGGTATCGCCAGGATCGCGCTGACCCGGAGAGTAATAGTATCACAGTATTTGTTTTTGCACACCCGGAGGGCTATTTCAGACGACCGTATATCAGCCGCGTATTCACGCCGGCCGATATACAGTATCTCTCTCTGCAGGGGGAGGCTGCACTGAGCTCCCGCCCCTCTCTGCCTCCTCCCCACCCCCTCTCCGCCCCTCTGCACTATTTGCAATGAGGGGTGGCGGGATGGGGCGGAGCTAATCCACAGAATTTAGCCCCGCTCCCGTCCTGCCTCTCCTCATTGCAAATAGTGCAGAGGGGCGGAGAGGAGGCAGAGAGGGGGCGGGAGCTCAGAGCACTGCTCCCGGCTCTTCCAGCCTCCTCCCCCTGCAGAGAGAGACGCCGTATACAGCCAGCGTGAAAACCCAGCCGATATACGGTCGTCTGAAATAGCACTGAACAACGTAAAAATTAAATCAAAAAAACAAACGGCAGAATTTATTTTTTCCCCAATCCACTTAAAAAAATTAATGAAAGTTATACATTATATGTACCTAAAAGTGATGCTATTAAAAAATACAACTTGTCCTGCAAAAAAAACAACAAGCCCCATATAGCGATGTAGACCGAAAAATAAAAAAATTGAAAAAAAAAAAGAAAAATTACTTGGTGAGTAAGGAGCAAACAGGCTTCGCCACTAAGGGGTTAAAGATCTGATTTTGCTCCGTAACTAAAATACTAATGACTGGGGTTTCTGAATTAATAGACTGAGAGCAGGGAAGGGGTTAAATATTGATTACATTTCCCGTTTGTAAATTAATCCTGTTGAGCCACAGCTGAGCAAACTGAAACTGTCCCCTCCTCTGCAAACCATATTCTACTCTCCCAGGGGTCTGCTCCGAGCCCCCCAGCCCCCTCCCTGCGCCTCTTAAGCATTTCGCTGCAATATTAAGGTAATGCAGAAGCTTCAGGATCCTGGCATAAAAGGCTAATTAATTTCCATGCCGACACCCTGGCAATCTGTCACTGTCACCGCGCTGAAGCCTCACCCTTACTTGTCCTGGACGTTTCCTAATGCAGGCTGGGGATGGGTGCCAGCGCTACTTCCCTCCTAGCTGCAGAACTGGCCCACCCTCGCACTGAATGCAGATAGAACCCCTGCAGTTTTTTTAGTATATCTTGAAATTGCTGCATTTGGCATCTTCACACATCATGATGTACCCATCGCCTAGTACTGAGCTGTACTTAATAAGGAGGGTGACCTGTGCCTGTCAGTCATATCATTTGCAGGGAGGGAAGTCTAGTCTGCACCTGGATGATGTATATAGGTGGTGGATTGTATAAAACCGTCATATTATAACCTGGTCTAAGATTACTTGACTCACGCTCAGTTTTGGAAGGTGTCGTGTCCCCAGCTACAAATATTATGGCACTTTGCCCCCACTAAACTTCATTCCTAATGACCTTTTGCTGGTTTGCCCCACCCAATAAAGGTGGGGCAAACCCAATAACTAGAGAGGAGGTTGGTGGGTCACATGCCCAGGGTGTTGGGTGAGAAAGGGGGTGCCAATAAGTCACTTTACTACACCCCAGCTAGGGCTGGCATGAGGGGTGGGCACCCACTTGGTGTGCCACCTCACCACAGGTGAAAGGGGAGTACAATACTATTAGCAACATTTTTCTTATTGTAACACTTAATATTCAATACAATGAGCTCCTCCATCAGTGATGACTGCTATAGGAATCCCATGGAGCGGTGAAGCTGGTCCTCTTCTGCTTCAGGCACTAGTGCTGCACTGGGCTCTGATGCCACCGTCATCAAGACATGGTGCAGTGCCCACAGCAGAAGAGAAACCAGGGACACTAGATGTGGTATCAGCAATGGCACACATGCATAGAGTGGTTAGAGCAGCACTGGGACAGAAGACATAAGAAAGGGTAATTTCTTGTTTTTTGGTCTAAGGTCTGAAAGAGGACTGAGGTTATATTAATTGTAGGGACTGATCTGTAGGCCAATGCAAAATCTGTAACAGGGCCTCCCAACTACCATGTGTTATTTTAATACTGGTGTCTTATGTTGAGACAGAGGGCCCTTTGGGGCTATCAGGTGTGACTGCTACTTCTGCACCCAGCACAGCTATGCCAAAGGCCAAATATGTTTTGTCAGCAAATTCTGCAGTTTTCAGGAGAAATTGCCAGGATGGTCTGGGCCGAATGGAAAAGAAAAATGAAGTGATTCCCTAGGTTAAATATTTGTATTGCTTGCATCTGTTTCTTTTGAAGGCGCAGTCACACGGGCATTTTGACGCATGAATTTTTGAACGCATCCGTTATGCGTTCAAAAATTCACGTGACCGAAGCGGGCGTCACGGCGGAAAAAACGCTGCTAGCAGCGCTTATCCGCTCAAAAAGACCGCTGCCCGCTATACCCTGCTGTGGCTGTGACAGCTGCAGCAGGGGATTCCTTGGATGTGAAACCCCTGGATACTGTCACATCCAGGGGTTTCACCTGTGGTCAATGGGGCCGGCAGCAGCTGCCACGGCCCCATTGGCATACAGAGAACATTGCGATCCTCTGCTGCAGCTGTGACAGCTGTGGCAGAGGATTTCTTCATATCTGCCAGGAGTCCCATTGTCACTGGACACTGTGACATTGTCACAGTGTCCAGTGACAATGGGACTCCCCGTAGAGATAAAGAAATCCTCTGCCACCGCTGTCACAGCTGTGGCAGGGGAGAGCAATGTTCTCCCATTGAATTCAGTGGAGACGGCAATACAGCCAGCTCCATTGAAAGCAATGGGCTGCCGGCAAGCGCTGCTGTGATTTTCGTGGAAGGGCTTAAAATATAAGCCCTTCCCTGAAAATCAATCCAAAAATGTGTAAAAAAAAATAAAAATAAATGTATACTCACCTCTCTTATATTTTAAGCCCTTCTCCAAAAATTACTGCAGCGCTTGCCGGCAGCCCATTGCTTTCAATGGAGCCGGCTGTAGTGTCGGCTCCATTGAATTCAATGGGAGAACATCGCACTCCTCTGCCACAGCTGTGACAGCTGTGCCAGAGGTTCATGATCTTCACTATATGTTCTCAATGGGGTCGGCGCTGCTGCCGCCGGCCCCATTGAGTGCAAGGTGAAACCCCTGGATGCGACATGTGCCAGCTCCCATTGAAAAGCATTGCGGCCCGCAAACGCAACTGACAGACGCGCGTACAAATGCCCGTGTGACTGAGCTCTAAAAGGTTTTTTAAATATTTTCATTAGAGATTAAGGTGGTTTTTGATTGATTTTGAGAGTCATGGGAGGTGTGTGTGAAGGGGGGGTGGGGGTTGGTTTGCCTAACCTGCCTAGGGTGACAAATCACCTTGTCCCAGCTCTGACTCTAGCCATGGCTCACCGGGCAGCACAGCAAATTGAGGTAAAGGAAAACCAAGGTGTGGCTCACTTGTATCTGCAAAGAGCTGTAAGACTCCCCCCATGCTTTATTATTGTGCCTTTGAGCCGTTTATGCCATTGTCCAATGTGGTTATGATCTGCAGAGGACACAATGGGTAGGACAGTAGAAGTTAAGGTACAATTAGAATTCATTTCCACTCTGTGACTTGGTGTTGATTGGCTGCCTCTCTCTTTTTATGCGACAACCCCAGATGAAGATGATGGTAAAACACTCATGTAGTAGTACTGTGGGTTGGTGTTATAATGGTCTGTGAAGGTTTCCTACTATTCTTTTTGCATAAGCACCTGGTACCCCAGTGGGTAGCACTGCTGCCCTGTATCTCTGGGGCCCTGGGTTCAAATGAAGCCAAGGTACTTAGATAGCTTTCCTCCCACACAAATACATACTAAGGGTGCCTACCCACTACCGTTACATTTTCACTGCGAAATTCGCAGTCTTTTTTTTCTCCAGGTGTCTACTTGACTTGTTAATGATAAAATCGCAACGCGGCAAAATCGCAATTTACCGCAAAATCACTATTTTGCTGTGTCGCGATTCAATGTGCATTTGGTCCTTGCTGCACTTTTTATATGACTGTATTTCATTGCGTCAAATAGATATCTTGCAAACGTAGATACAAGAGACCGTTCTAGTATTCTGCAAATAAAAACAATACAAGGAAGGTAAATATAAAACTTGCATCCCCAGACTCAGCGGGTCACCTTCTAGTTGACCAGAGTTAACGGGGTCCATCCATAAGTCTGAATGTGTTTGTCTTATGCAATTGTATTGTCAGTGTTTTCTATGTGTGTGAATTTGATGTGTATTGCACTTCTGCAGCACTTAATGGGTTAATGTCTGGGTCCTGTCTGGAAAATGTATCATGCTGTATGTCACGTGATCATGTTTTATATATGTGTATGTAAGGTGGAGTGAAAGGTTCTTCTTGCAAAAAAATGGTTGGAGTCAGTCTTGCAGGAGTCTGAGTTGGAGTCTAAGGGAAGAGAGAGCTTTTTAGTGAGTAGGAGAAACTGTGCCTTGTCCTATGAGGATCCCCAGAATGGAAGAGGCTGAGCGATGGCCTGATGTGTAACCAGGGCCGAATCCACCCAGGCTTCCTTGCTGTTAATATAGAGAGCTCGGGAGAAAAAGAGAGTGGCCGGGAGCAGAATCCCACAGATAACTGGGACTGTGGACTCATCTGACATCCTGCTAATCCTCCCTGGCATCACAAGTGACAAGAACTTCAGGTAAACCACGGGCTAGGTCTCCCCTGTGAAACTCCCCCAGCAGTAACTTGGGTGGGTCCTGTGCTACCCCCAGGGGAGGAGATGGTAGAACCCTGTGACTGAGACAAACACACACCAACACTCAGGCCAAGAGGGTGGATCCCCAGCTCAACTAAATAGGCGGGTAATAGCCTATTACTCTGCAGCTGGGCTGAGAGCACTGGGGAGGATTAACTCCTGCAGTGCTGATAGAAAGTAGAAGCTAAGAGTCCATTCATACAGGAGGAGCAAAGCAATGCCCGTGTGTGCCCGGAATAACAAGAGGGCGGCAGACATGGATAGCTGGCCTAACACTATGCAATACGCTCTGGTGTACACCTAGTTGGTCAACAAGACAATGATCCAAAACATACTTTTAGATTAGGAAGACAAGAAGGAGCTTGTAGACTTCAAAGAATGGAATAGCCTGACAATCTCCAGACTTGATCCTCTTTGAGATTGTTTTGGATGAACTGGACAGAAGGGTGAAAGCCAAACAACCTTTGCAGCACATTTGTAGGAACTTCTACAACAATGCTGGGAATAAATTTCTGAACAATATCTGAATGTAATTGTGGAAAGAATGCTTCGATTGTGTAAAGCTGTTATATCAGCTGGAGGGGGCGACTCTGCAGAGTAATACCTCTAGATTTAATTTGGTAAAACAAAGTTTATCCACTATTTTTATTCCTCTTAACTTGATGATCTGTTCCATGTTTTCATTTCAAAGTACATTTAACCCCTTGAGTGGCACGCCCGGAAAATTTCCGGGATGAGCTCCATTTCCGGGCTATGTATCACTATGGGAGCTGCAGAGCACAATGCCACAAGCTGTGACACTGTGCTCTGCCTGCACAGACCCAGAGAGAACAAAGCAAGGGCTTTGAAAAACCAGCAGAAGATATTGCCGATATGTCGGCAATCTCCTGCTTTGTTTACAGGTTGCCATAGAGACCATCGGCTTGTCAGAAGCAAGCCGATGGTCTCTGTGGCAGGGAGAGCTTGGTTCTTGGCTGTCAGAGGACAGCTAGCTACTAGCTCTTACAGCAGAGATCAGAGAAAACCTCCGATCTCTGCTGTGTTAACCCTTTACATGCGGCAGTCTATGTGACTGCAGCATGTAAAGGGCTGTCACTGCAGCATGTAAAGGGGTGTCACCATCGGACCCCCGGAATGTGATCAGGGGTCCTGATGGGTCCCTGTGGAAGTCCCCTAAAGAGACAAAAAAAAAAATAAAAAAAAAAAAAAAGTTAAAAAATTATAAAAAAAATTATAAAAACACTTGTCTCCCTTTAGTTTGTAAAAAAATCAAAAATACAATCACACATGTGGTATCCCTGCGTCATAATGACCCAGAGAAGGAAGGTAATGCATTATTTAACCCCTTAATGACATGGCCCCTTTTTTTCTTTTTTCCCCATTTCTTTTTTCCCTCCTCCTGTTTAAAAAATCACAACTTGTCCTGTAAAAAACAAGCCCTCATATGGCCATGTCCATGGAAAAATGAAAAAGTTATGGCTCTTGAGACGCAACTGCAAAATTAGTTGAAATTCAATGATTAGACCATTTTAAAAAACCTGCCCTGGTGGGCACGACAGGGTGGTAGGAAACCCGCCACTCAAGGGGTTAAGAGATTAAACTGTGTAACTATCAATAAAAACTGGAAAAATTGAGGTATTCTAAAAATTTTGACCAGTAGAGTATATATCCATATATGTTCGTGCTTAAGAGAGTTAAAGACTCGTGAATGTCCATCCACACCACCAATGGACAACATGGAACTATGAGATCAAAATCAGATAGTATTCTCTGCTGATAGTTCTTCAACTCAAGAGCTGGGATTGGGGTGCCTTTACACAGGCGGGTGCAACTTTAGTCCAAGAAACTCAGGGTAATATCTCACTTGCAAATATGTTTTCCAACAAAGTCCCATTGTACTCACATCGCTCCCATAGACATGACATGCTGCAATTATTTCTCATATCACTTCTTGCAACACACAGAAAACATGCGGGAAAATCACCCGTATAAACACACCCTTATTCTAGAAGGTGAAGGACTGCTGGATTTCAGGCTGAAGACTATATTCCACCAGTCACCAATGCAGTTGTGTTGTGTGAGAGATAACCATAAACAATGGGCCACATCACTTCTACGACACGTTTAAGTAAATGTTACTGGGCGCTCCTTGAAGGTGGGGCAAAACTCTGCTTTGTCCCTCCTCCGAAGAGTTCCTAGTGAGATGTCTTTCTGCTCACTTCCCCTTTTTGTCACCCCTGCTTCAGTAATACTGCTGCTATGTAATGCACTGTCAAGCTTTGCCCCGCTGGTACTTCGAACACATTGGGTGGTGTGCAAGTTTCTGAGCTGGCAGTGAAGTGAATTAGATGCTGCAAATCAAGTTCTTAAATAGGAGGTGGTGAACCTATTTGTATTTCAGCATGCAGCTCTCGCTCCTCGCTGCTGTTTTATTTATCACCTCTATATCATATGCAGACTAGGATTTTGTCTACTACACGGCTTTTTTTTCTAAGCCTCCATCCACATGGTCCTGCCAGATGCTTTTACACCGGCACAGAGAGACTCCACAGCTCTGTATTATGGCCCTGTAGGCACACCATGTGCCATTGTATGGAGCCTCTGCATTGTATTCTCTTCTAGCAGCAATGCTTCTTGGCAGAATGTCTCTAAAATACAATATTTTGATGTCTTTTCTTGGGGATTTAAATTAAATCTGTCAAAAAAATAATAATTGTGCCTTTGTATTAAATTGGAGGATCAGAACAGTATGAACCCAAAGCAGATTATGATGTAACAGAAATGCTGACACTCGCTCTTCGCCTCTCTTTGTTTCTGTTGATGCATAGGTAAATGAGAAAGGACACGTTTCAGCCCATCTTGAGCCTTTCTCAACTGAAAAAGTAGATTCTGGGTGCCATATTGTGGCTCCATATTGCATAAATCAATAATACGGCTGTGTGCATGATGTCTAAGGGTGGACACCCACTGGCGTTTTTTTTTTCTCCACTGCGCTGCGAGGGTAAATGAAAAGTCTCACAGCGCAGTGCGAGAAAAAAAATGGCATCACGCCAGGATATCGCCAGTCTTTTCAATGGGGCCAGCTGCAGTAGCGCTAGCCCCATTGAAAAGATATGGAGAATGCTGCGGACTTCTGCCACAGCTGTAACAGCTATGACAGCTGGGGCAGGAGTTTCCTTCATCCCCGCGGTCCTCACGGGGATGAAGGAATTCTCTGCCACAGCTGTCACAGCTGTGGCAGAAGTGCAGAATGATATCCCATTGCTTTCAATGGGATCAGCACTGCTGCTGGTCCCATTGAAAGCAGTGGTTTGTAGAAAACCCTGCAGCATGATTTTCGGGGAAGGGCTTGAAATATAAGCCCTTCCCTGAAAATCATCAATAAGTGTTAAAAAAAATTTAAAAAAATGTACTCACCTTTCCGCTGCTCAGACGCGTCCTCCGGCTGGCTCCCCGGCACTGCTGTCCAGCACTTTCAGCAGGCGGGGATTTAAAAAACCCCGCCTCCTAAAAGGGCTGTGCTGATTGGCTTAGCGCTCACCCAATAGCAGCTAGTGCTTAGCTATTGGCTGAGCGCTCAGCCAATGACAGATAGTCTTAGCTATTCTTCATGAATAGCTAGGATAGTGCTATTCATGTATGAATAGCTAAACATTATCTGTAATTGGCTGAGCGCTCAGCCAATAGCTAAGCACTAGCTGCTATTGGCTGAGCCCTCAGCCAATCAGCACAGCCCTTTCAGGAGGCAGGGATTTTTAAATCCCCGCCTGCTGAAAGTGCTGGATAGCAGTGCAGGGGAGCCAGCCGGAGGATGCGTCTGAGCGGCGAAGAGGTGAGTAAATTTTTTTTAAAATTTTTTAACACTTATTGATGATTTTCAGGGAAGGGCTTATATTTTAAGCCCTTCCCCGATAATCATACTGCGTGGCTTGCAAGAAAGCACTGCTTTTAAGGGGATTGGCAGCAGTGCCGATCCCATTGAAAGCAATGGGATATCATTCTGCACTTCTGCCACAGCTGTCACAGCTGTCACAGCTGTGGCAGAAATCCGTGGTATTCTCCTATGTTTTCAATGGGGCTAGCGCTGCTGCCACTGGTCCCATTGAAAACACTGGCGATATGCAGGTTCTATTTCGGAGTCTTTCTTGCACTGCAAGGCGAGAGTTTTCCCGTGTTCTCGCAGCGCAAGAAAGAAAATGTCCACCCTAATTCTGACCCTGGCCCTATGTTATAGATACAAAATGAGAAATAAAAGTAATTAAAAAACTCACAAGATTCTGTCTCAGAATAATAGAAGGAACGGGAGGGGCTAGATTACTTGCAGTTGTTCTTCCCTGTTGCCCCTTCAATCCGACAGTTTCAGACCCCGTTTTTGGCTGTCCAGGAATACATACAAGGAACTGATTGGCCAGTGCTAATCACGTGAGCAGTTCTGGCTAATCCAAGAGCAGGCATTGTTCAATGGTAGAAGAACACTACCAGTTTACTGTGTGGATTAGGCAGTCTAAAGACTGTGTTAACCAGCGGAAAATGGGATCCAGAACCGGCAGATAAGAGGGTTAGTAGAGAAGGTAATATTTTGTCCCAAAACTGGAGGGTCACTTTATTATACATTATAACTAGAGATGAGCGAACGTACTCGTCCGAGCTCGATACTCGTTCGAGTATTAGCGTGTTCGAGATGCTCGTTACTCGAGGCGAGTACCACGCGATGTTCGAGTTACTTTCACTTTCATCTCTGAGACGTTAGCGCGCTTTTCTGGCCAATAGAAAGACAGGGAAGGCATTACAACTTCCCCCTGCGACGTTCAAGCCCTATACCACCCCCCTGCTGTGAGTGGCTGGGGAGATCAGGTGTCACCCGAGTATAAAAATCGGCCCCTCCAGCGGCTCGCCACAGATGCATTCTGACATAGTTCAGGGAAAGTGCTATCGTGTTGGAGCTGCTATAGGGAGAGTGTTAGGAGTTATTTTAGGCTTCAAGAACCCCAACGGTCCTTCTTAGGGCCACATCTGACTGTGTGCAGTACTGTTGAGGCTGCTTTTAGCAGTGTTGCACAATTTTTTTTTTTGTATATCGGCCGTGCAGAGCATTGCGTCCACAGTCTGCAGTCATTGTACAGAGTATAGGGCCAGTACTGGTGAGGCAGGGAAAGAGATATTCAGGCTATATAGGCAGTGGGCTTTTTCCAAAAAATTGATCGCCGTCATCCCGCCAGAGGGAAACAGTATACATAATATTATACGCTGCCTACAGTATCTATCTGCTGGGGGTAGTAGTCCTAATTAATACGCAGCTAAGCGTTACAGCAGGCTTGGCAAAATTGTTTCCTGGATCTGCTGTCTCTGTTACATGATCGCCGTCATCCCGCCAGAGGGAAACAGTATACATAATATTATACGCTGCCTACAATATCTGTCTGCTGTATCAGCTCAGCATTTTAAAAAAATCGAAGCAAAATACTTAAGGCCTACTACTGGCCTTTGGCCACTTGACTGCTTCTGCGCTGTGAATTCCACTAGCTCAGTCATAGGCACCTACGTCTCACTACAGGCGTGCGCAAAATTGTTTCCTGGCTCTGCTGTGCGTTCTGTAAGGGAAGTCAGCCTCCAACCACAGGCCAATAAGCGGCACATTTAATTACAGCGTTCTCTTTCTGCACTACTGATAATACACCATGCTGAGGGGTAGGGGTAGGCCTAGAGGACGTGGACGCGGGCGAGGACGTGGAGGCCCAAGTCAGGGTGTGGGCACAGGCCGAGCTCCTGATCCAGGTGTATCGCAGCTGACTGCTGCGGGATTAGGAGAGAGGCACGTTTCTGGCGTCCCCACATTCATCTCACAATTAATGGGTCCACGCGGTAGACCTTTATTAGAAAATGAGCACTGTGAGCAGGTCCTGTCGTGGATGGCAGAAAGTGCATCCAGCAATCTATCGACCACCCAGAGTTCTGCCCCGTCCACTGCTACAACTCTGAATCCTCTGGCTGCTGCTCCTCCTTCCTCCCAGCCTCCTCACTCCATTACAATGACACATTCTGAGGAGCAGGCAGACTCCCAGGAACTGTTCCTGGGCCCCTGCCCAGAATAGCCAGCAATGGTTCCTCTCCCACCGGAGGAGTTTGTCGTGACCGATGCCCAACATTTGGAAAGTTCCCGGGGTCCGGGGGATGAGGCTGGGGACTTCCGGCAACTGTCTCAAGAGCTTTCAGTGGGTGAGGAGGACGATGACGATGAGACACAGTTGTCTATCACTCAGGTAGTAGTAATTGGAGTAAGTCCGAGGGAGGAGCGCACAGAGGATTCAGAGGAAGAGCAGCAGGACGATGAGGTGACTGACCCCACCTGGTTTGCTACGCCTACTGAGGACAGGTCTTCAGAGGGGGAGGCAAGTGCAGCAGCAGGGCAGGTTGCAAGAGGCAGTGCGGTGGCCAGGGGTAGAGGCAGGGCCAGACCGAATAATCCACCAACTGTTTCCCAAAGCGCCCCCTCGCGCCATGCCACCCTGCAGAGGCCGAGGTGCTCAAAGGTCTGGCAGTTTTTCACTGAGAGTGCAGATGACCGACGAACAGTGGTGTGCAACCTGTGTCATGCCAAGATCAGCCGGGGAGCCACCACCAGCCTCACCACCACCAGCATGCGCAGACATATGATGGCCAAGCACCCCACAAGGTGGGACGAAGGCCGTTCACCGCCTCCGGTTTGCACCGCTGCCTCTCCCCCTGTGTCCCAACCTGCCACTGAGATCCAACCCCCCTCTCAGGACACAGGCACTATCGTCTCCTGGCCTGCACCCACACCCTCACCTCCGCTGTGCTCGGCCCCATCCACCAATGTCTCTCAGCGCACCATCCAGCCGTCGCTAGCGCAAGTGTTGGAGCGCAAGTGCATGTACGCCGCCACGCACCCGCACGCTCAAGCGTTAAACGTGCACATAGCCAAATTTATCAGCCTGGAGATGCTGCCGTATAGGGTTGTGGAAACGGAGGCTTTCAAAGGTATGATGGCGGCAGCGGCCCCACGCTACTCAGTTCCCAGCCGCCACTACTTTTCCCGATGTGCCGTCCCAGCCCTGCACGACCACGTCTCCCGCAACATTGTACGCGCCCTCACTAACGCGGTTACTGCCAAGGTCCACTTAACAACGGACACGTGGACAAGCACAGGCGGGCAGGGCCACTATATCTCCCTGACGGCACATTGGGTGAATTTAGTGGAGGCTGGGACAGAGTCAGAGCCTGGGACCGCTCACGTCCTACCCACTTCCAGAATTGCGGGCCCCTGCTCGGTGGTGGTATCTGCAGCGGTGTATGCTTCCTCTACTAAACCACCCTCCTCCTCCTCCTACGCAACCTCTGTCTCGCAATCAAGATGTGTCAGCAGCAGCACATCGCCAGCAGTCGGTGTCGCGCGGCGTGGCAGCACAGCGGTGGGCAAGTGTCAGCAGGCCGTGCTGAAACTACTCAGCTTAGGAGAGAAGAGGCACACGGCCCACGAACTGCTGCAGGGTCTGACAGAGCAGACCGACCACTGGCTTGCGCCGCTGAGCCTCCAACGGGCATGGTCGTGTGTGACAACGGCCGTAACCTGGTGGCTGCAGCTCGGCAGCCTCACGCACGTGCCATGCCTGGCCCACGTCTTTAATTTGGTGGTTCAGCGCTTTCTGAAAAGCTACCCATGCTTGTCAGACCTGCTCGGAAAGGTGCGCCGGCTCTGCGCACATTTCCGCAAGTCCCACACGGACGCTGCCACCCTGCGCACCCTGCAACATCGGTTTCATCTGCCAGTGCACCGACTGCTGTGCGACGTGCACACACGGTGGAACTCTACGCTCCACATGTTGGCCAGGGTCTATGAGCAGCGTAGAGCTATAGTGGAATACCAACTCCAACATGGGCGGCGCAGTGGGAGTCAGCCTCCTCAATTCTTTACAGAAGGGTGGGCTTGGTTGGCAGACATCTGCCAGGTCCTTGGAAACTTTGAGGAGTCTACCCAGATGGTGAGTGGTGATGTTGCAATCATTAGCGTCACCATTCCTCTGCTATGCCTCTTGAGAAGTTCCCTGCAAAGCATAAAGGCAGACGCTTTGCTCTCGGAAACAGAGGCGGGGGAAGACAGTATGTCGCTGGATAGTCAGAGCACCCTCCTGTCTATATCTCAGCGCGTTGAGGAGGAGGAGGAGAAGCATGAGGAGGATGAGGAGGAGGGGGAAGAGACAGCTTGGCCCACTGCTGAGGGTAGCCATGCTGCTTGCCTGTCATCCTTTCAGCGTGTATGGCCTGAGGAGGAGGAGAAGGAGGATCCTGAAAGTGATCTTCCTAGTGAGGACAGCCATGTGTTGCATACAGGTACCCTGGCACACATGGCTGACTTCATGTTAGGATGCCTTTCTCGTGACCCTCGCATTACACGCATTCTGGCCACTACGGATTACTGGGTGTACACACTGCTCGACCCACGGTATAAGGAGAACCTTTCCACTCTCATACCCGAAGAGGAAAGGGGTTCGAGAGTGATGCTATACCACAGGACCCTGGCGGACAAACTGATGGTAAAATTCCCATCCGACAGCGCTAATGGCCGAAGGCGCAGTTCCGAGGGCCAGGTAGCAGGGAAGGCGCAGAGATCAGGCAGCATGTACAGCACAGGCAGGGGAACACTCTCTAAGGCCTTTGACAGCTTTCTGGCTCCCCAGCAAGACTGTGTCACCGCTCCCCAGTCAAGGCTGAGTCGGCGGGAGCACAGTAAAAGGATGGTGAGGGAGTACGTAGCCGATCGCACGACCGTCCTCCGTGACACCTCTGTCCCCTACAACTACTGGGTGTCGAAGCTGGACACGTGGCCTGAACTCGCGCTGTATGCCCTGGAGGTGCTTGCTTGTCCTGCGGCTAGCGTCTTGTCAGAGAGGGTGTTTAGTGAGGCTGGGGGAATCATCACAGATAAGCGTACCCGCCTGTCAACCGACAGTGCCGACAGGCTTACACTCATCAGGATGAACAAAGCCTGGGTTTCCCCAGACTTCTCTTCTTCACCAGCGGACAGCAGCGATACCTAAGCAATACGTAGGCTGCACCCGCGGATGGAAGCATTGTTCTCTATCACCATCAAAAACATGGACCTTTTAGCTTCATCAATCTGTGTATAATATTCATCCTCCTCCTCCTGCTCCTCCTCCTGAAACCTGACGTAATCACGCCGAACGGGCAATTTTTCTTAGGCCCACAAGGCTCAGTCATATAATTTTTGTAAACAATTTTTATATGTTTCAATGCTCATTAAAGCGTTGAAACTTTCACCTGAACCAATTTTTATTTTAACTGGGCTGCCTCCAGGCCTAGTTACCAATTAAGCCACATTAACCAAAGCGATTAATGGGTTTCACCTGCCCTCTTGGTTGGGCATGGGCAATTTTTCTGACGTACATTAGTACTGTTGGTACACCAATTTTTTGGGGCCCTTGCCTACAGTGTAATCCAATTAATTTTTTGCCCACCTGCATTAAAGCTGATGTTACATCAGCTGTGCTGGGCACTGCAATGGGATATATTTATGTACCGCCGGTGGGTTCCAGGGAGCCACCCATGCTGTGGGTCCACAGGGAGTTGTAACTGCATGTGTACACTTCTAAAGAACCCCAGTCTGACTGGGGCATGCAGTGTGGGCCGAAGCCCACCTGCATTAAACATGACATTACCTCAGCTGTGATGGGCAATGCAATGGGATATATTTATGTACCGCCGGTGGCTTCCTGGCACCCACCCATGCTGTCGGTCCACACGGAGTTGTAACTGCATGTGTCCACTTCTAAAGAACCCCAGTCTGACTGGGGCATGCAGTGTGGGCTGAAGCCCACCTGCATTAAACATGACATTACCTCAGCTGTGATGGGCAATGCAATGGGATATATTTATGTACCGCCGGTGGCTTCCTGGCACCCACCCATGCTGTGGGTCCACACGGACTTCACAATAGGGAGTTGTACCTGCCTGTGTCTATGAATTAAAAACCCCGGTCAGGTTAGGGTATGCAGTGTGGGCCGAAGCCCACCTGCATTTAATCGGACGTTACCTCAGCTGTGATGGGCACTGCAATGGGATACATTAATGTAAGCCGGTGGGTTCCAGGGAGCCACCCTTGCTGTGGGTGCACACGGAATTCCCATTGCGGAGTTGTACCTGCCTGTGACTATTTATAAAAAACCGCGGTCTGACTGGGGCATGCAGACACCTTGACAGAATGAATAGTGTGTGGCACATAGGTTCCCCATTGCTATGCCCACGTGTGCAGCTCCTGATGGCAGTGGCACAGGATTATATTTCTCATTGCTTCTGTACAGCATTGTGGGCTATCGCCCCGCCCCTTTTAAAGAGGGTCACTGCCTAGCCGTGCCAACCCTCTGCAGTGTGTGTCTGCAGTTCCTCCTCATGGCGGACGCACTTATAAATAGACATGAGGGTGGTGTGGCATGAGTGCAGCTGAAGGCTGCGCAGGGACACTTTGGTGTGCGCTGTGGACACTGCGTCGTGCGGGGGGGGGGGGGGGGTTGGGCAGCATGTAACCCAGGAGAAGTGGCAGGCAGTGATTGTGCTTTGTTGGAGGTAGTGTGGTGCTTAGCTAAGGTATGCATTGCTAATGAGGGCTTTTCAGAAGTAAAAGTTGTTGGGGGGGGGCCCACTCTTGCCGCTATTGTGGCTTAATAGTGGGACCTGGGAACTTGAGATGCAGCCCAACATGTAGCCCCTCGCCTGCCCTATCCATTGCTGTGTCGTTCCCATCACTTTCTTGAATTGCCCAGATTTTCACAAATGGAAACCTTAGCGAGCATCGACGATATACAAAAATGCTCGAGTCGCCCATTGACTTCAATGGGGTTCGTTACTCGAAACGAACCCTCGAGCATCGCGATAATTTCATCCCGAGTAACGAGCACCCGAGCATTTTGGTGCTCGCTCATCTCTAGTTATAACTACCACTAACATGACATGCAAAAAAATGGAACAGGCAGTCCTGACTATGGTCTGACAGCAGAAATGAGCAGACTCGTGTTTCCTTCTACTGATAGACCTCAGTCCTGACTGCCTGTTCCATATATATTTTTATATGTTAAGTCTGCTACGGCCCAACCGGCAGTGCATTGGTGGCTCACCCATAATGTGAAGGGATTACGGTCTACTGATCACTGCTGCTCTCCTACTACTGTTTGGCCTTCTTGGATTATGTGCGACATCAACCGATGCCACACAGTCAGTGGGTATGGGCCCTTCACAATACTCCCTAAATAATCTATTCACAGTTCTAGTCTCCATTTGGTAGCATGGGATCTATTTTTCACTTTGGTATTATTGCTACTACTAAATAATTCTCCAAGTGTATGTACACCCATTATGGGAGATATTTTCTTGTCTACCTCTTTTTAGATATAAAAGCAACCCTCTGGTTACAGGACAAAATTTGTCCAGGGATAAGAGGAGCGGAGTTACATATATTACCCGGTGCCCACTTTATTCCCCTCATTCTGCCACCTTTCCACTTCTTCTTCCTGGGGCCTCTCTGCAGTGTTGGAAGACTAATGATAAGTGTACTAAAACATTAGAATGGGTCGAACTATGCTAAAGCTTCAGTTGGGCACAAACCCAAACCTCAGGTGGTTCATCTCAGCCAAACCCACTAGAAGAAGATGATCAAGCAGAAGAATAGGAGGAAGAGGAAGAAGAAGAAGAAAAATAAAACTTCTTCCCCTTCTTCTTTCTATTTTTCTCCTTCTTCCTCTTCCTGTTCCTCCTTCCTCTTCCCATTTCTTTTATTTATTTCCTCTTCCTTCACCTCTTCCTTTTTTCTCTCCTTTTCTTCTTTTTCCTCTTCCTTTTCTTCTTCTATGCAAGGCTTGTATGGCTGGTAGTCAGTGTTGTCCACCAGTTTTAGGTCTATTGGTAAAGTTCTGGTTCAGTTCAAACTAATTGGCACTGAATCAAACTTCTTGCCAAAATTTGGCGAAGCAGCCGAACCAACTTTTGTCAAGTTCGTCCTACACTATCCAAGATGGGACCAGCCATTCTGTAACTAGACGATGCACACTAAGCACTGGTAGTGCATCAGTAGTCTATGACATTACATGAGTGGTGCTAGCAAATCGCACCCTTCCTCCGAACCCTGGTCAAATTTTGTTCTAGGACCAGAGGAACGGGTTCACAAAATCCTTTCCTGTTACCCTTTGACAAATTATATACTGAAAATTAATGCCGTCAGTATCATTTAATGATTCCTAATTACACGGATTAAACACACAGACTAAACGAGTCTATTAATTTGCAGCCGCCTTCATACACACTGATGCTATCGTACCTTTATCACCATTTGCTCTATGACACAACCCATATAACATTATATAATCCTAGAGCACAATGCTAAATCCCCACCGCATGGTGTAAATGATAGGCGTACCCAGTAAACACAATCAACAATAACGCCCTGCTAATAATAGTCTTAGCGCGCTCTTGAACTGCTGAGCGGCTCGGAATTTGGCCGCTCTGTCATTCTGCTGAGTATCATCCTCAGGTCTAATTAAAGATTCAAATACATAAAGGAAGGAAAAGTCATTTTTTACTACGCTCTGATTACAGGAAGTCAGCAGCGGGGA
The DNA here is from genome assembly GCF_035609145.1 of Eleutherodactylus coqui. Classification (NCBI taxonomy): domain Eukaryota; kingdom Metazoa; phylum Chordata; class Amphibia; order Anura; family Eleutherodactylidae; genus Eleutherodactylus; species Eleutherodactylus coqui. The sequence continues at coordinate 306,294,582 of NC_089838.1, read as the reverse complement.
CTTTTTATCTTCTCCTACATCTTGCAGGTGAATCCTTTCAACCTTTCCAGGACATTGTTCTTAAGTGTCCGGCCATTGCTGCCCGCAGCAGCTGGTAGTGCTGCCAACAGGACTGCAGCAGTCAGAAGCGGTTGCAGTAATAGTGTCTGCAATGTAGTCAAAACTTGGCGTGGCCCACAGTAGAGCAAGCAGATGGCATTCAAGCCATTAATTAGATTTGCATATATCATTAAAATAAAGCCATAGGAAGAGGCAATCATTGATGGAAGTGTCACCAGCCTAATGAAAGGTGACACCAAGTTCTGGATACCTGCTCCATACTGACTACTGAAAATAAAGACTATATATATATATATATATCACTTGTGTTGTAGGATAGATGATAGGGGGTTAAAAGAGTTAAAGACTGCATCTGTGTGATTCCTTATCTCCTATAGGTTAGGGACAACTCTGTGAATGTCCTTGAGTTGCCCAGCCTCACTTGAGGCTCACTTGAACCCAATTAAATATCTCTGCAGAGACCTGAGAATGGCCGTCCACATACGGCCCCCATGCAACTGGACAGCTAGAGAGGATTTGCAGAGAAGAATGGCAGAAAATCCCAAATCTAGGTGTGCAGACCTTGTGGCATCATACCCAAGAAGACTGCAGGCTGGAATCACTGCCAAAGGGGCTTCAACTGAGTAGCGGGTGTGAATACTTATGTCAATGAGCGCAGAATGATGGGGAAAACTTGAATTTTTTTCTTTAATTTCAACAAGACCACAACATAACAAAATGTAGAAAAGTGAAAGGGTCTGAAGACTTTACTGGACCCACTGTGGATGCAGCAATGCACATTTTAGCCATATTGGCCATCAGGGTCATTCAAACTGGCCGTACATGGGACAATGGACACAAAAATGGGAACTGCATGAAAATTGAAACTGCTTCCATAATGAGGATAAGTAATGATATATTATACTTGATTTGGTTCTACTTATTACCTGCCCTTATTATAGCCACACCTTACGACATATACTGTATTATATATATTGCATGTTCCAAGGAAAGTATCTCCATCAGGTAATGCAGACATTGGCCATCGCCTAATGAAGGAGCCGAAAGTTGTAGATTTGAAGTCTGCAGGGAGAAACAGCAATTTGGAACTTGATGGAAACTAATAACCCATCTAAGAACCTGTCGACACATTTTCCAACTTAATTACCAGCGGTTGTCTTTTTCATGGTTCTTTTAGCATGGCTTATGGCAGTGGAATATAATAAGGGGCATACATTTTATAAATCAATGTGTTTGCCATTGGGCCTTTGGATAGAGGGTCCTGACTTTGGTTGCTCCCATCCCTTTTGATCCTGAGCAGATAGTACTCTGTTTCCCTGAAAATAAGCCCTAGCATGATTTTTAAATAGTCTCCTCCTGGTAGCTATACATGTAAAAAAAAATTGGAGCAAAAATTAATATAAGACCCTGTCTTACTTTCGAGGAAACACAGTATGTATGCAAAATTGTCCTCTATAGAAGGATTGTATTGTTAGCAAACAAGGGGATGGGGAATTGCTGCATGGGTCCTGGTAAGGGCAAAGATCAGGAACTTTTGTCCTGGTTATTAAAACCTAGCATTAAAACATGGCCCATTTTCTTCTTTAATGCCTCTGAACCAAATACAGTCCTTTATATAACATTTCTGCCAGCTACTACCGTAATAATATTATATCAAGGCTTACAAGGGTTTTCCCACTTCTGTCTGTTTTGCTGCAGGAAGTAGACAGCTGTCTAGTGGCCATGGTTGGTACTGCAGGCCTATTAAAGTGAATGGGGTTCAGCCTGCAGTACCAACCCAGGCCACTGCACAATGTACGGAGCTGTCTGCTTCCTACAGCAAAACTGCTAGAAGTGTGGCAACCCCTTTAAAGGGGTTGTCTGAGATTTTTTTAAACTGTGCAGAAGGCAGATAAGGCAATAGAAGGAAGAGAAAACTAGTACTTACCTTTTAAATGTCTACGGACTCTAGCTCAACCATTCCACTCCCAGCAGCTCTGATTCCCTTAGTGTTCATGTTACTGCTGCAGCCAATCACTGACCTCAGTAGTCATGTATACATGACTGACACGTGACCCCTGAGGCAAGTGATTGGCTGCAGCAGTCATGTGAACGATGAATAATAAGTGATACTGCAGGAACTCCTGGAGTCGGCTGGTAATGGAGTTGCTGTACTGGAGTGATGGGACATTTTTTAGGCGATTGCATTTTTTTTCTTTTTATACCTTTATCTGCTCTCTGCACAGTTTAAAAAAAACATTTTGGACAACCCCTTTAAGATAAATTGTTACTGCATCTCATTATCATATAATGGACCGTTAGATGCCACAACTAGAGGTGAGTCACACGTTGAGCCTTCTATGATGATCTCCGGTGAGTCACGACTGATTTCCCTACTTTATTTCACTCTGCTTATACTTTACATGAAATATCAATCTGAAAGCCTTTTACCGCCAGAGCTCATTTGTATAATGCCGGCTCCTGAACGGCCATGTCCTCATGAAAAATCATCATGGGCTACAGAATACACCCTATAGCCAACCACAGCCGCTGAGCTATCAAGGTAAGACTCCAATGCAGAGAGGCTGTAGACCATAATGCTTCCTTGACCGGCCACTTATGGATTAGTAATGTCCAGCCAGTGAGCTGCTAAATGTCTATCGCCAATGGCAGAAGTAGGAATCTTCTATGTTTCTTAACTACCAGCGTAATATTAAATGTCTATTATTTCTGAGGCTTTTAGAACCATATGTGATCCATGGAGGGGATGTCATGTATTATATGCTTAAGGAAACCATAAAAAGGCATTCCAGACATTTACTATTGATGACCTATCCTCAAGATAGGTTATCAATAGTTGATCGTCGGCGGTCTGTCACGGGGGATTCCCACCGATCAGCTGATCCTCTGGCCATCATTGGTGGTCAGAGCTGGAAGTGTAATAGATGGGCTTCACTCCCAAAGGATCTTCTGATTAGTCGGGATTCCAAGTGGTGAACCCCTACTGATCAACTATTAAGGATCTGCCCTAAAAATAGGTTTTTAAATAGTAAATATCTGGAATACCACTTTTACTACAGGCACTCTATTAAAGGGATGTTGTCTGGGAACCAGACAGCCCCTTTAAAATGCTTCCCAGTGTGATTGTCTGCTTTAAATGCTCTACATTGGAAGGGACCCTTAATGATAAGCAGATCAGAGTCTCCCGCTGCTGGAACACCCACTGTCTAGCTGTAATCTATGATTGATTGGGCAGCAAGTGTTCATGTACCCTGCAGCGCCACAACAGGAGAAATGAAGCATTACATAATTCTCATTAAAAAATCAATAGGCTGCCCATTTAATGCACTGACTTCCTCTAAAGCCAGACATGTCATTTGTGGTTAATAGATGAAGCAAATAAAATACCTCCCTTTTTATACCTAGAATACCCTGCTAAAGTATTCAATGGGGATTTCTCTAAGCAAGACGACCCCTTAAACTGTAAAATGGAAGGATTATAAAAGCAAACTTTATAAAGAATCCACTAAAATCAATCATACATGTGCGTAAATGTTGCTGCAGATGCATGGATTTAGAGTTATGTGAGATCAGTAGGTGTGAACATTATCATCCTAAGTGGCTGCTAACAGAAAACAGTAGATTGTAGTCCATTGCACAGCTAATGCAGATAGGTCTGAAGCATTGATGTCTATTACAACTACCTAACATGTAAAATATACTAAAGGACTTGAATGATGTTACTTTATATCGTGCATTGTGGGAAGTGAAGAGTTAATTAGTCTTTGCCTTACAAGGTTGGCAATGCCAAGGACAATGCTGAGAATGGGCATGTCTGCAAGGTTGTATAGTCATTATATAAACTGATAGGAACATAATTAGGTAGTAGACAATGCAGGAACAGCCAGGTAATATCAGGACAGGTGTGGCTTCATGACACCAGGGTATTGGGTGACTGCACATGGGTGGGGGGTGCTGAAGAACATAGACATACAGTGTAACATCTCAGTACCGAGCACCCACACTTTGACTACCCAGGGACCGGCCGCCGCAGTTTGCAATCTATAGCAGCCATATGTGACCGATTATAAGAAACAATGCCTGCAATACATAGACAATGAGCAGCTGTCCGTGGTGCTGAACCCGGTCATTGAGTATGACAAGGACATCATGCAGTGTGTCACATCCATTCTAAGTCGCATAATGCATGAATTGCAAATTCACTTCTACTTAGAGATATGTAATGTGCCTCTACATTTATGCAATGGATATATAAAGGTATATGCACTCTAGCATGGAAATAGCTATCATATGAAGGGTAATGCATAGGCTAAAGTGTGCAAGTAGAGTGTCCGAGGCGAGAGAATGGCTCGAGAGCAGATTTTCCCCTGCAAGCACCTTCCAGAACAGCTCTCTGCTGCACACTGAGAGGGGGGGAGGGGTAGGCAGAGCACTAAACCAAGGAAACTCGCCCCACGTGTAGAGCAAGAACAACCACTCCCATCCTCAAACAGATCAATCAGGGAGCAGAGAGCCGGTTCCTGCCGTGTTAGCTTATCTCCCCTGGATATATAAAGGGCAGGCGAGAGCAAATCCTGCGCTGTGAGCCACACACATCAGAAAGTCTTCCAGCATGAGCTACTCTCTGGAAACATTAGGTAGCCCCTCTTATAGGAGGATGGCTGAGATCAGGACTAGCTATACAAGAACAAGCAGTTCCCCATCCAGCGGTTTCAGGTCTCAAAGCTGGTCCAGAAGTACCCCGAGTACCATCTCCTCCTCCTATAAGAGAAGCAACCTGGCAGCACCCAGAGGGTTCAGCTCCAGTGACAGTTTGGATCTTAGTCAGTCCTCCGGCTACAATGGTGACTTCAAGCAAGTCCGATCAAGTGAGAAGGAGCAATTACAAGGACTCAATGATCGTTTTGCTGGTTACATTGAGAAAGTCCATTACCTGGAGCAGCAGAATAAGGAGATCGAAGCAGAAATTCAGGCCCTAAGACAAAGGCAGAGTGGATATAGCCAGTTGGGTGAGATCTACGAACAAGAGCTGAGAGAGTTAAGGTCTAACTTGGAACATGTCAACCACGACAAGGCTCAGATCCTTTTAGACTCTGAACACCTTGAGGAAGACCTGCAGAGGCTGAAGGACAGGTATGAAGATGAGGTCAGAATTAGGGATGAAACAGAGACCACCATCAGAGCCATGAAGAAGGACATTGACGATACGTCCTTGATAAAGGTGGAGTTGGACAAGAAAGTGCAGTCCCTGCAAGAAGAGATCTCCTTCCTCAAGAACAACCATGAAGAAGAAGTCAGCGAACTGCTAGTTCAGATCCAGGCCTCTCATATCACAGTAGAGAGGAAGGACTATCAGAAGACAGACCTGGCCTCTGCCTTGAGGGAGATTCGTTCCCAACTAGAAGGGCACTCCAACAACAACATGGTCCAGACAGAGGAGATCTTTAAAAATAAGTATGCCAAGCTAACAGAAGCTGCAGAACAGAACAAAGAAGCAATCAGATCTGCCAAAGAGGAGCTAGCAGAATACAGGAGGCAACTACACAGCAAAACAGTAGAGCTGGAGTCTGTGAAAGGAACCAAAGAGTCACTGGAGAGACAATTGAATGATATCGAGGAGAGACACAACCATGACTTGTCCAGTTACCAGGTAAGTGAACTCAATGGCTGCAAGAAGGATATTCGGAAGGGGTTGTCCATGGTGCTGAATCGCCTGCCTTGATATAGTATGTTATTGTGACTATAGCTAGGAGCTGTCCTTAGTGCTGAATCTATTGCAGACAGTTCTCTGAGTTCCAAGTGAGGTTTTAGACCATATAACAATGTCATTTCTTACATTTATGTGTCATTTTTTTAGCATTGTCATTAGTAGATGGTTGACAGTCACTTACCTTCTATCCATTAGATGTAGGGATTCCTGCAGGGTCCTAGGGTGGGATGGGGTGCAGGGTTTGCAAGTTCTGCATTAACACGTGTAGGGGGTGTGGTGCAGAGACTTAATGACGCAGTGTGATTCCTTCTGTGGGAAAGTGACACAGTATGGCTGCTCCTTACGGAGGGTGTGGTGCAATGACAATGCATGTACGCTGTGTGCAAGGGTGGGGGCTGGAGCCGGTCTGTGATATGCATCTCAGTGGGACAGAAGAAATAAGAGCCCTGTTTAGATTTTGCTGCAGTGAGTTTGTGCAATTAAGCGTCTAATACAGGAGGTGGGGCTGTGTGTGGTGCAATATGACAGTGCATATGTATACCCTGCTGCAATGTGACAACAGGATGAGATAGATGTCACTGTAGGTCATATGCCAGCTCAGCACAAAATAACTCTCTAATCCTTGGGGTTTCTTTCTTCTATAGGAAACCATCCAACAGCTGGACAATGAGTTGAGAGGAACTAAATGGGAGATGTCCCGTCACCTGAGAGAATACCAGGATCTGCTCAATGTCAAGATGGCTCTGGATATAGAAATTGCTGCATACAGGTACAAGGGCAGAGCCAGCAGAATATTAATAGCACTGCAGAGACTGCAGCTAGCAGAAGGATGAGAAAACTTTCACATCCCAGAGTGTGGGAGGGAAATTAGAAGCAATGGCAGCCAATCAGAGTGCATGCAATTGGGAGAATGCAAGAAAGTCCCAAAGTATTAACCCACCAGATGCCTGGTGTCCTCAATGTTAAAAAGCAAACAAGTAGGATGCGAGGTCCCCAAACCAAATAAACAATTCTTGGGGGCCTTTATCTTCATATGGAAGTATTCCGATAAAGTTTTATAACCACACCCTTACCTTAAAGTTGACAAAAATATATATATATATACCATGCAGTAGGGTGTAGACTGCAAGAACTATCATGGGGACATGAAATAAATATCTACTAAGGATGTGCAGATGTGGCCAACATTAACTTTCTATTTAACATGTTATGATATCTACAATGTACTACAATGTTAGTAATCAAGTTATCCTGATGTGTCAGACATGTTACCAATAGTACAACACTGTAGGCTTATGTTTATTAACAACTACTTTATAACAAGGTGTCAATGTACTTGCAATGGAATTTGGAATCATACATTGAATTACCAAACTAGAGATGAACTTTGTGCAAATGTCCATGAGTTTCACCATGTGTTAATCTGTGATTTATCTGCATGAAACTGTGAAATAACACATTCAGCTCTGCTTCATCTGCTTGATTGGTTGCTGCTGAGTTATATTAGTTGCAATGAATAGTTATCATATAAGGCTGCATTCACAGATTGCTGATTTGCTGCAGATTTTGGTGCAGATCTGCAGCAGATTACATCCTTTCAATTGAATTCAAGTTGAAAGGGAAAAATCTGCAGCAGATCTGCATTAAAATCAGCAACAAAATCTGCAGCAAATCAGCAATGTGTGAATGCATCCTAGTAGTGATTGCAAGTTCATTGCTCTCCCAGCAGGTCTGGTTGATAAGTATGTCATTTTATAGAACTCCCATGAAAGTTTACCTATCCCTCATCAAGTAATAGTAATTGAATATACAGTAGAGCCATGCAATAGTTAAGAATGAATAACTTTATATTGGGTTTTAGCAGTTAAAGGAACATTTCAGATATGGCAGATGCACTGTCTGCAGGGCTTGAGAAGGCAAGGCACAACAATGCAAAGAACGCCAAATAGATCTGTGTATCCATTTATCTGGAATGTTCCTTTAGTTCCTTTAAAATGTTATGTCAGAATTTGTAAGCAGTTTTAACAATTCATTTCTTCTCTGCACAGGAAACTCCTTGAGGGAGAAGAAACCCGCTTCAGCTCATTCTCCAGCCTGCCTTCAGGTCCATCAGCTCCACACAGACAAGCGCCCATTACAATAACCTCCTCCAGAGTCCAGCAGTCACGAGCAGAACCACCCAGAGTCAAAGTGCAGCACAAGTTTGTGGAGGAAATCATTGAAGAAACCAAAGTTGAAGATGAAAGGTCAGATATGGAAGCTGCATTGGCTGCTATGGCAGAAGAGTTAGCATCAGGGTTTATGGAGGTAGAGGAGGAACAGGGAGATGAAGGTGAGGAGGAAAAAGAAGAGGAAGGAGAGGAGGAGGAGGAGGTTGAAGAAGAGATTGTAGCAGCTGTAGAATCTGGTGTACAGGCAGCAGCTCCTGGAGAGGAAGAGGAAGGAGAGGAAGAAGAAGGTGAGAAGGGTGAGGAAGAAGAGGAGGAGGGAGAAAAGGGTGAGGAAGAAGAGGAGGAAGGAGACAAAGCAGAGGAAGAGGTAGAAGAAGAGGGAGAAAAAGAGGAAGGTGAAGAAGAAGAGAAAGTAGAAGGGGAAGCAGAGGAAGAGGGAGAAGTGAAAGCAGAGGAAGGAGAAGAGGAGGGAGGAGGAGAAGAAGGGGAAGAGGAGGGAAAGACAGAAGAAGATGAAGGTGAAAAGGGAGAAGATGAGGGGGAGAAAGAGGGAGAAGAGGAGGGAGCAGAAGAAGCAGAGGTAGAAGGTGGGGAGGGAGAAGCAGAAGAAGAAGCTGGAAAAGAGGAAGAAGAGGGGGAAGCAGAGGAGGCAGAAGGTGAGCAAGAAGGGGCAGAGGAGGAGGCTACTGAAGAGACTCAAGAAGATGAAGTGGTAGAGGAACCTATTGTGGAGACTAAGGTTGTAAAGGTAAAAGCAGCAGTGCAGGAGGCAGAAGTAGAAGAGGAGGCTGAAAAGGAAGCAGAGGAGGAAAAAGAGGGTGATGATGAGGAAGAGAAAGGAGAGGAAGAAACAGAGGAAAAGGCTGGAGATGAGGAAGAAGAGGGAACAGCAGATGAAAGTGCAGAGCAGGAAGAAGAGAAAGCAGAAACAGAAGAGGAGAAAGATGAGGGAGAGGAAGGAGATGCCAAAGATGAGGAAGAATCTGGGGAAGATAAAGCTGAAACAGAAGAGGAAAAAGCAGAGTCTCCAGAAGAGAAAAGTGTGGAGGAGATCATCCCTGCATCTAAAGCAGCTTCTGTAGGAACAGAGAAAGAAGAAGCCAAAGAACAGGAGGAGGAAGAAGAAGAAGAAGCAAGTAGCCCCAGGGATGATGGCAAGGAAGACACTGCAGTAAATGGGGATGTGCATGAAGAAAGTGAAGACAAAGGTGTGGTCACCAACGGTCTCGATGACAGCCCGTCAGATGACAAAGAAAGCAGCAAGAACCAGCAAAAAGTTGTAATCACCAAAAAGATTGAGACCACGACCAGTGAAGGTGAAGATGGTACCAAATACATAACTAAGTCTGTGACGGTCACCCAGAAGGTGGAGGAACATGAAGAAACCATTCAAGAGAAGTCCGTGTCCACAAAGAAGGTGGAAAAAGTCACTTCACATGCAGTAAAGGGAGGTGCTGAAAATAAGTGAAAACATACTCATAGCACTTCCAGCAAGCAGCAGGACTGAAAAGCCATAAGATAAACTGCATGTAAAGTGACAGCTGCTAATGGGCTTCTAGCAGAAGGGGTTCTCTCGTGGGGTGGGGGCTCCAGATACTGTATTATTACCTGTGCAATACTCGGGGCGGGGAAATGCATGCAAGCTAGAGATGTGTCCCTCCCACACAACTTGGGGAATTCCCAAAGAAAAAAAATCCAAAAAAATGTAAAATTACAACCCACTGCATGATTTGACAAAATAAAAATGGAGATGAGGGTTTCCTAAGTTGTTGTGGGTCTGGGGAAAGATTCAAGATCCTTGAAAGTCCTGAGATGAAATATGCAAAAGAACCAACTGAGCCAAAAAGAGGGAGGGAGGGGACCATGAAACGGATGTTTTCTCGCCTTAATAAAAGAAACCTATCCTTATGTTTACCTCACTGGTGCAATTAATAGACTGCAGGTCATGGGAGAACCTGGATGAGTTTAAAGACAACTGTCAGTTTATGTCAAAGCAAAACCTTGCTCAATAAAAGGTCATATTAGAAGTTCTTGACTTGTGTCTTATTGTACAGTATCTGGATTTAACCAACTGGTACAATGAAAACAGCTGTATGTGATATGTTCCTTTTAAGGGGTTCTCCTTTGAGGATTCCCAGAGATCACCTGTGATCTGTGGGGAAACCTGGCAGTAAGTGTTCAATTTCTCCACAGCACCACCGCAGGAGAAATTGAGCATTACATAGTGCCTCGACTAGGAGCAACTGTAGATCAACATTGGGGGTAATAGGCTGAACTGGATGGACAAGTGTCTTTTTTGGCCTTACATACTATGTTATGTTATGTTATATGCAGGCATTTGAACTCATATGCTGTTTTTTTATCCATGCTCTTACTGGAATGCAGAAATAAAGAATTATTTTATGCTGGGCAAGTTGCTGCAAAACTTTCATTTTCTTCTATGCTTATCAGCAGTGGCACTCTGCCTCCTTGCACTCAGTGGGGTGGAATAGCAAGGCTGGGTGAGCTGAGAAGTTCTCCAGTGCATTGACTTCTTACTAGGATCTCTAGTGATCATCTGTGGGGAAAGCTAATAGTAAGTGTTCAGTTTATCTACAGCACCACCACAGAATAATTTGAGCATGACACAGTGCCCATTCAAGCCAATGGGTTGTGTGTTTAAAGTGACCCTCTGGTTTTGGATCAAAATTCAGAGATGAGAGGGTGGAGGGGTAACTCACCTTTACTTTATTCTCTCTTCCTGATCCTTCATTATGCTGGTTCTGGTTACATTGTTCAGGTGGCCAAGTTGGCTGCTGCCATCTTTAGGCTCCCAGATATCCAAAGTGCATTGGTATTGTTAAGACTACTAATGCACTGCAGCTGCTCTGTGATTGGCCAGTTTTGTTTACATGCCAGTACAGGCCAATCACAGAGAAAGTTCCCAGTGTCTATTAGATCATTAGAGAATGGCAGCAGCCACAATGGTTGCCCAAAAATGAAGCACCAAATCAGCAGAATGGTTGGGCCTGGAAGAGATGATAACATACAGCTAAGATATCCCACTACCCTCTAGACCAGGGACAGAATTTTATCCCAAAACTGGAGGGTTGCTTCAATGCAGGACAGGACGGGTCCTCCAGAGAAACTGCTCTTCACTCTGGCCAAGAGATGGGATCCTCAGCACCCCCCCCCCCCCCTCCAACCTCAGCACCCCCCCCCCCCCCCTCCAACCTCAGCACCCCCCCCTCCCTCCAACCTCTCTATTAACTCAAAATTCCCAAACCGTTTGCATGAAAATTGGTTTTCTAAACTTAACAATGACATTAATGGATTGAGATGATGAATATGCAAATGCTTATGAATGTATAAGATGACTTCTCAACCTCTGGAGCCGTCTTAATGTGGTTTTGTTGGATTAGAAAGAAATGGTTGCTTCTTCCAAAAACAGCGCCACTCCTGTCCATGGATTGTCTCTGGCATTGTGGCACAGCCTGATTCAATGGCGCTGAGCTGCAATACCAATGGCAACCCAAGGACAGTGGTGGTGCTGTCTCTGGAATAAAGCAGTCATGTTTTTTTTAAAGGGTTGTCCTAGAATTACAGGTTATCTGCACTTGGTGATCGGTGGGGGTCTCAGGAGTATTCCTAAGAAGTAGGGTCCCATAATAAAGTAGGGTCACCCACAATAACAGAGTGGTGAGCGCTCTATTAATTTCAACGAGGCTGATGGACATAACTGAGCGCTTGGCCCAACTTTGCGGGGACACAGCCCCCGGTGAGTATAAGACATACCTCCCTGGATTCCCTGTTCCCTCACCTTAGAGCCCCAATATGTAGTCTATGGGGCTCCAATGTGATATAGGCTCCCTTTAAGGGAAAAATATCCAAATCCTACCGTAAGCCAACAACCTGACACCTGTACAGTGAATATGTGGATCCCACCGGCACGTTCGCTCCCTGATGGATATATTATAAGCTATTAATTCATCAGAAGGTTTCGTTATTGAGCTCCAACCAAATGAATCAATTAGAGGTAAATGATCCAGTAGAGATGCAACTAACGACATCTTAATGGCATCAGGAGGTTTCCGTGACTCTGTGTTGGGTAAGCCCACATAATGATTTTCTCCAGGTAATGACTGCAGTCTTTAGGAGAGCGACTCCCATTACTTCTTCATGCATTATGGCTCCGCCCCCTTATTAAAGGGGCCTTTCGTGAACAGTTCTTTCACTTCCAAGTATTTATATCGTGGTTTGCTTTCCCTAAGGGCTCCTGAAGATGTACGTATTTTACATATGCAAGCAATACACAAAGAATAGAACCAATTGCTGTCAATCGGTCATTTCACGATTTTTTTTGCACACATTTCAGTTGCATGTAAAAAAAATTAAAAATACGACTTGTTCTATTTTCCTGCATATTTGCACATCAAAGTTCCCACAGAAGTCTATGGGAGGCGTACAGATGCATATGTAAAAGTTCACTCAGACAAGCGTATTTGTGCTCCATAATGCAGACAGCTTAATCCCCATTGATTTGCATTGGGCTATTTAGACAAGCGTATTTCACGTGTCAATTTTACACGTGTGGCAGAAATCGCAGCACGTCCTATTTAGGTCTGTGTTAGGAGCCACAAGTATTCATTAAAGTCAATGGAAGGCATAAATAGTAGATACTCATGGTACAAGCTTATGGCTTAAACAGATGGGTGTGATTTTGTCCCATTTTTGCGCTCGTGAAAATTACGGCCGCATAGCGGGACAAAACTAAGCCATTTCACTATCAGGATTCTCACGCTTTGCTACTAGGCACGAGAAGAGATAGCACAGCAGCTTACTAGGGTGTAACTATAGGCAATGCAGGGGATGCAGTTGCACCCGGGCCCAGAAACCTTAGGGGGCCCATAAGGCCTCTCTTCTCCATAGAGGGAGCCCAGTACTATGAATAAAGCATTATATTTGGGGCCCTGTTACAGGTTTTGTATTGGGGCCCAGAAGCGTTAACATATCTCTGGGGCAGGACCTGCCTTCCCACATTTTTTTTTTTAAAGTCGAGCGCCATAGCGCAGAGTTTGAATAGTCCAAAAAAAAAGTTTGTCCCCCTAATACGCTCTGTAGCGGTGAGTGTATTAGTGCGTGTGCCTGTGTGGTTTTGCCCAAGTTCACTAAATATTTATGCATAAAGGCAGGAGAAATCTGGGGGACATTCTTGCATTTTTGTGCGCATGAAAAACACAATGAATATGTGTGCAAAAGAAATCATAAAGGCCCCCTGCACATAGGCGGGATTTCCCACAGAATTTCCTCCTGTGGCCGCTGCCATAGGATTGCCACCCGCTCCGTCTCTTTGATGTGCATGCGCAGAGCAGAGCGGGTGGCGGGGAGTGACATTTTTGTGCAGGGCTCAGGAGCGTGCCGCGATTTGTTTTCCATGTGTGATTTTGCACGGACAAATCGCGGCACGCTCCTGAGCCCTGCACAAAAATGTCACTCCCCGCCACCCGCTCCGCTCTGCGCATGCACATCAAAGAGACGGAGCCACAGGAGAGGTGAGTGCCACGCTGGTCTATGCAGTAGCTCGGGTCTGGTCTCGCAGCGGGATCCGACCCGACAGTCTGCAGGCGACCAATGAGGTCCAAATACACAGTGAGGGCGGCCACATACAGGCGCTTTTGTGTGGGCATTCGTAGTGGCCCAGAGTTAGTGGGGTCCCTTCCAGAATGTTCTTTGTCTGTCTGGTGTCACTGCCTTGTCAGTGTCTTGTTTTGGGAATGCATCAGTTATGTGTATCGGATGGCTGCAGGCATGAATGGGTTAATGTCTGGGTCATGTCTGGGAAATATATCGTTTTGTCTGGTGTGGTATAAAAGTATGGTCATGTGATCTGTGGAAGAGTCATTCCCAGTCTGCCGAGTCTGTCGGTCTGCTGCGGCTGTTGCTGTTGTCTGGGCCAGAGGGGAAGAGAGAGAGTTGGTGTAGGAAAAACGGAGGAGCCTGAGAGGTGGTCTATTGTTCCCGCCAGGGCCTAGCCTTTCAAAGGAACTCCCCTTAGCCTCCATGTGTAGAAGAAGTGAACGTACCTGGACTGGAAGAAGCATGTGGGAACCTCATGAGTCCAGTGAGGAAGCAAGCGAGAAAAGTGTGAGTGATTGACAGGAGAGAGAGAGTTACCGGGAGAGTTAATGCCTACAGATAACTGGGACTGTGGAGATACAAATACCCTGTGAGTCCATCCTGCATCACCACTGTAAGGCTGGATTTCTTGGGTGCTTGGTCGCACAGAAAAGCCGCACGATTTCCGCGGGAGAGCTGCAGCTTCAAAACCCGTGGCATTTCACCTCGGGTTTTGGAGCGGTTTGGCGCTGGAATTCCGTTGTGGCTTTCTCTCCCCCCAGAGAGGAGAGAGGCCGCAACAGAAAAAAAAAGAATTGACATGCTGTGACTGTCAATTCCGCGCTGTATCGCCAGTTCTGGCCAGCTTTGCAGCGACGAATTGGCCGCCCCATGTATGAGATTTTTGCGGATTTGCTGGCTAATTCCGCTCGGAATTTCTGCAGCAAAGCCGTTGGACTCTTATCATTGATACATGTTTAAGTAAGCGAGCAGAACTGAACCTTCCCGGTTCCTGTTCAGAAAAGCATACATTGTGCATGGACTACTTTATTTCCCGGAATTGACTTTGGAGGAATTCACTGCAAGGGACAGAACATTGGCGTCACGAGTGACAAGTGGGATAACAGGTAACCATGGTTACTGTTCCCGTGATCTCCCCCAGCAGTAACAAGGTCGGGTCCCGAGCTACCCTTAGGGAGGAGATGGTAGAGCCCTATGACAAGGTTAACATCTCTTTTATGATCTGCGCGCCGAATGTGCAGCAAATAGAACCCATTGATTTCAATAGGACCCTTCACACATTTTTGTTCTGCACGAATTTCAAGTGTGAAATAAAAAAACGCTACGTGCCATGTCCAAGATCGCATGCTGCACAATTTTGCAGGCTTAGGGCTTTTACCCACTAGCGTTTTTTTTAACGCTGCGATTTTTTTCAATGGGACTTTCTAATGTTAAAATCGCACAAAAATCGCAAGTTTGCCCTTCTGTGGGTTTTGTGCGATGCGATTTTAACATTAGAAAGTCCCATTGCCATTTGCATAAAAAAAAATGCTAGTGGGTAAAAGCCCTTAGAGAGAACGTCTGGGCCTACCAAGTCCGCTGACCCACCTACTAACTAGGCTGTCATGCCTACTCAAATTGGCCCTGTGGGACGGCGCCAATGTGAGCAGTCCTGGCGGCGCTAAAAAGTACAGTAAAATACGCCAATTTGGGAGCTATAGCCTGCAATCATGCGCCCTACATAGCGCATATACACCTCGTGATAGCAAGCATATATGCGCTTAGACCTGTGTGCAGCCGCCCTCAATGCTCACAGAATTGGTCCGTGAAAACGCTGTACAGTAGCGTAACGCGCAATGTGCAAATACACAGCGCAAATGCACGAGGAAATGTGCTCATGCCAGTCTGAAGCCAGCTGGAAAGTACAACAACGCTTCACATTAAGGCCGGCTTCACTCGGGCGAGAAAATCGTACGAGATTTGTGTATTGGGAGATGCACAAATATGACCTCCATTCTTTTGAATAGGGTCATACACAGGAGCGATTTTTTTTCCCGCATTGTACCGCGAAACAAATCGCGGCATGTTCTATCTTTCTGCACGCTCTCGCATCACAGCGCCCATTGTTTTCAAACAGGCCGGCGGCAGCGTTGCGACACGTGCTAGGTGGAAAACAATGGGAGAAACTCTTCAAACCTCCGCCTTGCATCCTTGGGGCTTTCGGCCCGATGTCGCACTCGCCAACGTGCAATGTCCTCACAGATGCGAGGCGTTTTTGTGTTAATATCACTTCAGGGAAGCAGGGATCCTGCGGCACGGCTTTTAGGACGATCATGGAGTGTTTCCCATTGTTTTCAATGGGAAGTATCGCATCACACTCACGTGCACCGATGCTGTGCCGGCCCCATTGGAAACAATGGGCAATGCGAGGCATTCCGAGGGAACACCCAAAGATAGGACATGCCGCCATTTTTTTCCTGTGCCGCAATACAATGTGGGAAAAGTCGCCCATGTGTATGACCCCCTTCAAAAGAATGAGGTTCATATTTGTGCAAGATTTTTGCGATTTTCTCCCTAAGTGCCACATTTCGGGTTAAAACAGATGAGCACGTGCGCAGATACGCTTGCGCTAAAGAACGTATTTACGCATGAACCAGTGATTTTTTTTGACTATTCAAAACCCGCGCTTATGCGCGAGTTAAAAAAAAAAGCAGGCGGCTAAATCCTGCTTTATCTTTTCTCGCACATAGTAATATCGCACGAGAATCCCGCTAGTCAAGACGGGGCAAAATCACGGTCGTCTATTTAAGCCCTTAAGGCTCTGTTATAATGATGCGCAACTAGAAACCTCCTAGTCTGCTGGGATGACCAGAAGGCGCTCCCTTTAAAGGGTTATCTAAAATTAAAGAAAGCATGGCTGCTTTTTCTAGAAAGAGCGCTACACCTGGCTATGGGTTGTGACTGGTACTGCAGCTCAGCTGTAGTCAAGTGAATGGGACTGACCTGCAATACCGCACACAACCTGGGGACAAGTGTGGAGCTATTTTGGAAGACAGCATCCATATTTTTATAATCCCGGACAGCCCCTTTAATACCACAGACCTTTGAATAAGGTGTGCTGTGGGCATTTGGTCATTGTGCCCTGCAGGAGCCAAGTGTACCAGCTGGCATGGGCAGAGCTTCTGTTGGTATGGCACAGGAAGCATACAGGCCACTGCTGCAGGAAAACAGTGGAGGATTTACCACAATTATTAGAGGGACTCTAAACCCAAAGTCTGTCCCATCTATAGATGCTATGTAGTTGAATGCAATCTATTGTTCCCTGCTATCAGCCGGTTTAGACTATTCCGAGGCCCGTTACAGTGTTCCTCAATGAGATTGCTGGCAGGGGTTGTGTTTTTGGTATTAAATGCTCTTTTTTAAAGCTTCGGACTTTTAGATTTAATCCCCTTTTTCAAGTGGCTCCAAAATAGCGGCCATTAGAGGTCGTTCTGCTTCTCATTCCGATCGAGTGAAATGATATCCACTGCTTTGTGTGACTAAGATTACCGCATTCTGCCGAAAGATCTTTTCTCTAGGACAAATCATAAAAACCCACAATGCAGTGACATTGTCCTTCATGGTTATTCACTGTCTATCCGTGACGATGAACACTAAGCAGTAGACTTTTGTCAGAAGATGACTTGAGTTATAGTTGGCCCTGCTGGCCTTAGGCTGGTTGGTGTCTTGTGCATACCTTCTATTGACCCCCCTTCCTTACAGTATCATGGAGCGCCCAGTTAAAATTACCATAAGGTCTTCAAATAAGCCTGCCAGACTTTGTCCAATGTCCAATCAGTAAACCGGAGCCTAACTGGTCCATCATAATACCTCCATTTATACAATTGTGGTGCATCGAAATAAAGTTATCCTAATGCCCCGAGTGTCAAATTAATATTTACTATGTTTGTAGATTCAGATGAAACAGGGCACCTTAGTAGAGTCCTCCGTTCCAGGATCAGGATTGGCTTCCGGGTCCTGTAGTCCCTCAGGAGTCAAGGGCCTACCTAGATCTTGGAATATGGAGTTCTCACCGGGGAACCTAGCGCCCGCTTCATTCGTCCAGTTCACAGGGTTTCTCAGACACCACCTTACCTCCTGCTCTAGTTATCTGGTTCTCCTTCCAGTCTTCATCCCCACTAGATCCATAGTGAACTTCAACGGAAGTTTAATGTGCTACTCTGTTTCTCTCTGGGCTCTTGTGGCACATTTGGTGAAGCTCAGGCAGTAGTCCGCATGTTACTAACTACTCAGCCTTAGACTTTTCCTGATACCTGAACTCTCACACTTACTCTGAACTGGCTCACTTAAGGCCTATTTAAACACAACGATTATCGCTCAAAATGCGCTTAAAAGCCATCTTCTGAGCGATAACTATTCTGTTTAAACACGCGACCATCGTACACTATTCGTTCATCGTTGATGACTCTTATCAGCGCTGCACGCTGAGTTATCAGCATTCTTTCAGCTAGTATCCCGCTAGGGATATCAGCTGAAAGCTCAGAGAACAAAGCAGCTGCTTGCTTATACAAAACAGCTGCTGTTCTCTTAGTTAACAGTGGTGTCCAGCTCCGCCTTTATTTAACTCTTAAGTAGCTAATTAGCTACTTAACAGTTTATGCAAAGATGATTGCTCAAAACTGTCACTCAAACTTTCGTTTGAGCGATTTTTTGAGCGATCAGCTTTCAGTGTAAATGGGGCTTAACTCTCTGCCAGGGTTGGGCATTGTTCTGGCATTGTACACCACACCCTGGTTACCAGGATAATGAGGACTTTTAAGTGTGTCCCACCCAGTGCCTAGTAGGAAGAGTTGTAAGCAAAACAGTTCCATTAAACAGATTCTTAAAGGGACAGTGCATACAATACAGCCAATACTCAAATAATATCCAGGGGCTATGCACCACCCTCTTACACAGACACCAAATGTAAAGCCAATCAGAACTTGTGCCATCTGCTATTGACAAGTGCGACTGGATAGGTAGCAGAGCTGTATTCCTGACCTTCTTTAAAATGAGGCCCGTACACACAGTAGAATTATGGATTTCTATTGTATGAATCTATAATATTGCTCCCAATTCTCTTATGTTCTCAGCTTTAAATAAGGCAATCTCTTTACCAAGATCTGGCTCATCAGCTAATAGTGTAAGGGGTTAAATATTCATATATATTTATTATTGCTGGACTTTAATGATGTTCCTTCTAGAACCTTCAGAGAGGTCACATGACTGTTTTTTTAATGCTGACTTTGCTGCTGTGGAGTGACAGGATCTGATTTCCTGTTGATTGACTGATGGGTGAATATAAACTGCAAGTTCTGTTAGGGGCTGTGAGGTGACTCAGCAGTTTTTGCAGAGATCAGAGAGCCTTGTGAGGAGTGAGCTGTCCCAGTGCTGCTGGACAGCTGAGCTTTCCTGTAGCAGAGAAAGAGAGCACAACTTGTATTCCTGGAGTGGCACTACCCAGCTGTTGCAACACAGATGCCAAAGGGAGGTATGTTACCTGAAGAGACATCACTAGCAAAAGCAGATAGAATGAGAGCCAGTATCCGGATATTCACATTTTGGTGGTGTTTAATTGTGAATACCATCACCCAGGCCCATCACCAGTAAAACAAATGTTGGAGTGTGCTGCTGGGATCTGTTGTTCTACATGGATTTCCAGCAGTGCTGCCCCACAGGTTGGGTTTGATTGAGCTGGCTGGGTGTGGATTTCCTCAGCCAGCCAATCCTCCAGGTCTGCTGCTCAAATATACCAACTCCAGTGCTAGAGGCTGCTGCGCTTCCCTCTGTTTGTTCAGTGTGTTGAGGTGTGAACAGTGTCATGTCCATTCGGGTCTGTGCAGGTTTCCAGGTGTGGTGTGAACTGTGTCTTGCTGGTGATCGTTAATCATCTAGGCTTAGGTAGGTCCCTAGGTCCCAGCATGGGGTCATCCCTATTGGGACGATCTCCCTGCATGCAGGCAGATTTCCTGGGGTTAGTTGTCTCCTTAGAGTAGAGACCCATGAGACAACGAGGACTCTTGAAGTGAACTTGCAGGCTTAAGTATCTTGGCCAAAATACGAACTAATACCCCGTACATGCTATAGTTATTCCATCTGGCTACGTGTGCAGGTGAGTGTTCTGAGTGCTTGTTAGTTATTGGTTTATGTATGTCCACTAGTATGAGGTAAGTTTCGCAGTTCTGCAGTTCCATCTGAGTTCGCTAGTTCGTCACTGTACATAACCTAATAACCTGCTCAGGGAACAATGACTGCATATTTCAAGACTAAGTTACTTCAGGAGAGAATACTATTTTCAACCAGCATCTGTAGAGCTATTTGCCCTTGGCGAGGATAAACCATTTCTTGACTTGATGATTTTATATTGCATGCGTATTAAGGACACCTTACATGTAGGGTGCGGGCTGAGTTATAGCATTAATTGAATTGCTTGCACTGTATCCAAATAATACTATGATATGTTATAACCATACTGATCTTTTTAGTACATTCACTAAAACATTTTTTGTCTATCTACACTGGTATAGAGCCTCTCCATCACCTGCATCATATTCTGCACCTGCAACCTGTTTTAATAGCACTCATAATATTAGTTTGGTGCTTCTTGAGGTGGTTGCTTCTTACATCGGGTGCCCTTGATTTACTAAGTTCGCACTGTCTGTGATCCATACCTGACCCATTGTTACAAGTTAGTTCACTGCTCCGTTTCATGGTGGCCTCCATTTCCGTGCTGCTACAACAGTAGCTATCTCTCTCTCTGTGACACAATCCCAATGCTTATCCAAGAACTCTGCAGTGATGGCTGCTGGACGGGTTTCTTCTTCACCACATATGGCAAATGTCTGCTTGGTCTGTTTCAGGACTCATGACTAGAACATATGCTGATGTAACAGTACTACACTTCTCTTTCCTGTTCCGGTCACAACTTCCCTGGCCATCCTGATCGGGACCCTTGTACTCCCTGTTGTAGAAACTGGTGCATCTGGTTTTGACAATGTAGCAGTGTCTCTGTGGGTTCCAGGCGTCTGTCCTCCACAATGTCACTATTTGCTTTATCCTATATTTGAAAAGTTGGGAGCTACATTATTACTAAACTCTGGAGAATAATTACTGACTAAAGCATGGCCTGCTTGTGAGAGCAATATATATATATATATATATATATATATATATATATATATACACACACACACACACACACAAACAGTGTTAAATTCTGTTAGGTAACATTTATAATACAGCAGGCTTAGATACGTCAGCTCAGCTCTGGTATACATCTTAATAATGCAGTTGCCATATACATCAGATATAAGCTGTACAGTGTGTTACTGACTACAGTGCAGTGGCCTCCAGTGATCACAGGTGATGTCTTCTCTGATATTTCTGGTGACATTTGCTTTCCCCTTTTTTCTCCAGGTCCAGGCCATCTTGAAGTCTTTGCACACTATTTACGTTCTGCTACTACCCTCAATTCTCCTCTCAATGCCTCCCACAGTATTAGTGCCCCACAAAGTAACAATGCTCCCTCTGTGGTCCTCACTCAGTAATAGAATTGCTCTGTGGTCCCTACTTAGTAACAGTGCCCCACCGTGGCACCTACTTGGTAATAGTATCTCTATGTGGCCTCCACTCAGTACTAGTACCCTTCTGTGGCCCCTACTTAGTCATAGTGCCCCACCTTGGCCCATATTAGCAATAGCAACCTTATGTGTCTTCACTCAGTAATAGTGCCTTTCTGTAGCTCCTACTTAGTAATAGTGCCCCTCTTTGGCACCCCTTAGTAATTGTGCTCTCTGTGGCCCCTACATATTAACAGTACTCCTCTAAGGCCTCCACTCAGTAATACTGCCCCACTGTGGCTCCTACTTAGTAATAGTACTCCTCAGTGGCTCCTAATTTTTAATAGTGCCTCTCTGTGGCACTGACTTAGTAATAATTCCCCATGTGGCCCCTACTTAGCAAGAGTGCCCCACTGTGTCCCCTGTTGATCAATAGTACCACTCTATGGCTCTCAACTCAGTAATAATGTCTTTCTGTGGCAACTACTTAGTAATACTACCCCTGTGTGCCCACACTCAGTAATAGTGCCCCTCTGTGGCACCAACTTAGTAACAGTGCCCCTCTGTGGCACCCACATAGTAATAATGACTCTTGTGGCACCCACTTAGTAATAATGTCCCTTTGTTTCCTCTAATTAGTAACAGTGCTGCACTGTAGCCCCTACTTAGTAATAGTACCCCTATTAGATCCCCACTCAGTACTAATCCTCCTCTGTGGCCCCAGTTAGTAATAGTGCTCATCTGTGGCACCTACTTAGTAATAGGTCCCCTCTGTGGCCCCCACTTACCAATAGTGTCCTCCTTTGGGGCACCACTAGTAAGTATATTCACACTCACACAGCTGAGTCTGATGCCAGTCAGAGCGCTCTGAGCTCCAACCAACTCTCCCCCAGTCTCCTGCACAGTCTGATGATTGGGGAACAGGGACTAGAGGTTCAGCAGGTGGGACAGAAGAATGGGCCATTTGGCTCCATAGCAATCACATGGTCTGCCTCTTTTGGCAGCACGCTATTCTCTGCAGGGGAAGTGTAGTATTACGGGATCACAGAAGGGCCACTAAGAAACCAGCCAGTCTTACGGAGCAGCACTCCATTCTGGAAAACACATAGCAGGGGTCCTGAGTCGAAGACCCTACTCTATGATGTTTATACGCACAGCGGATGCCGTCTTGGCTCAACCCCTTTAAGGAAGTAGAGCAGAAAGTAATTTGGAAAATGGTCTAACTTTTTACCATACATTAATGACAGTTTGTGCAGTTACTGAAAATAGGGCTATCCCTTTAAACAGACTATTTTCTTCCTTCCATGGCATCTGCTGTGAGTGTACGTAATCCCAGTAATTAGCGTTTATGTCCGCACGGCGCGGTCTGATTGATGATATTGCAGGTTTAACCATAAGTTTTAAGATGGTGAAAAACGGTGTAATATAAAGAGGCGAGTGCTGTAATAGTAATAGAGGCTGGGGTGCAGCAGGCTGGCTCTGGGCATAACGACGGGTGTGGTCCCTGCAGATCTGCTGTAATATATCCAGAAATATTCTCAATGTCACCGTCCAAACAGCGTGAGGAGGAGGAGGAAGATGACCTCATCACTTTCCAGAACAATGCAACCTCTGTAGGCATCTTAGATGCTGCATTACCAGACAGACACAGGCTCACTCTGCATACATATAGACTAGGTTACAGCATGGATATATATCAGTACTTTCCCAGTAGTCATCGCTGCATATGGCGGAGCTCTAAATTAGTAATGCTGAATTACCCAATACCAATCTGCTTACCAGAGGTGCAGCTTAAAGCCCCTGGGCTCCCGTGTAAATACCCTACCACCACCACTTAATAAATGCCATTGATAAAAGTCTTATCTTCTTACAGTATGTTGCGGAGGGTACTTTGGGCCACCTGTCACTGCAAACGTCTTCTGCACTTCCTGTTCTTATCCATTATAGTGTGTGGACCCCAGTACAGATTTTGCATTGGGGCCCTGTAGCTTCAAGTTATGTCTCTGCAGCGACTGAGAGACAAGGCCAACACTGAGGAGCTGGTGTGGTAGAGATGGCACTTGTCACGGTGGCTCTACCAGACTCCTCCCCGGAGGGACACACGGAACCTTGGTCAAGGAACTGCCAGGCCTCTTCCAGGCAATGCTGGGTCAGCAGTTACCTGAATAGGTGTGTAGTGGCCTGTATCAGGGGCGTAACTATAGAGGATGCAGGGGATGCGGTTGCACCCGGGCCCAGAAGCCTTAGGGGACCCATAAGGCCTCTCTTCTCCATATAGGGTACCCAGTACTATGAGTAAGGCATTATAGTTGGGAGCCCTGTTACAGATTTTGCATTTTTGCATCAGGGCCCAGGAACTTCAAGTTACCCCTCTGGCCTGTATACATCGTCACTCGTGACGCCACCGTTCCTTCTCACCGATGATTCCTTCAGTGGTAGAAATAAAGAGAGACCACACACGATTAAACTTGAGAAACGTAATCAATGGGAAGGGGCAGTGACTGCCAAACTTTACTTCAGATTTTGCAGAATACAGCTTACTCGCTCGTGCAGGAAAAGACAACTTTAGCTGACAGTCAGGAAGGAGGACACAGGATGAAATCGGGCCTACAGTCTCGTTATCTGTAAAGCTCCGCTCCTGGACACAGACACTCCGGGATGCAGAATACCATCGGAGGGGGACACAACACTCCGTAGACACTCACTTAGTACTTATTGAATTGACGGCTCCTTTTTCTGTCGCTCTCCTCTCCTGGGATTGGGAACATCAGGATACCTCTCCTCTGCTTCTATCACTTCACCACATGAGGGTTGAAGGTACCCCCATGTGGCCGGCACTCCTACTCCACTCTTAACCGTTGAAGATGATGAAAAGCCCAGACATCTCTCACTCACTCATATATATATATATATAGCACTCAACCATCACGTGACTAGACAGACTTGATACTTTTCCAGACATATCCCATCCACTTTCAGACATTAACCTCTTGCATGCTGCAGCTGTGCAATACACATAACAGAAGACAAGACAATTTGCACAGTGCATCCACATAAAAGACATGACACGCATGACAATTATGGAGGGGCCAGAAATAGGTTTTTCGGGCCACTACATCTCCGCCCCTGCTACCCAAATTTAAACAACCAGTTTTCACATAAATACATGTATTTAAGGGTGCGTTCACACGAACGTATATCGGCTCGGTTTTCCTGCCGAGCCGATATACGTTGTCCTCATGTGCAGGGGGGGGGAGGCTGGAAGAGCCTAGGAGCAGAAACTCAGCACCCGCCCCCTCTCTTCCTCCTCTCCACCCCTCTGCACTATTTGCAATTGGGAGAGGCAGAACGGGGTGGGGCTAATTACTGGAACTTAGCCCCGCCCCCGTTTCACCTCCTCTCATTGCAAATAGTGCAGAGGGGCGGAGAGGAGGCAGAGAGGGGGCGGGAGCTGAGTTTCTGCTCCTGGGCTCTTTCAGCCTCCCCCCCCCCCTCCCCCCCCTGCACATGAGGACAACGTATATCGGCTCGGCGTGAAAACCGAGCCGATATACGTTCGTGTGAACGCACCCTTAGGCTGACAATCATTTTTGCAAGAGGGTTTAATTAAAAATTTGCTTCTACAGCTTCTTCATATCACTGTATACATACACTGCAGGCTGAGTTTCAGTAAGAGATCTGTCAGTGAGGCTGAACTGACAGCTCAGTTTTCCTCTGCTCTCTCTTCTGCTGCATGTTCTTATCAGCTGATTAATGATCACAACAAAGTTTCTTTAGTTTATGGTAATTATAGTTGGTGACAGGTTCTCTTAAAGAGAGACTGACACTTTGGGGTTCGAAATAGGTTAAAAGGGCACTAACTATCCAGACAGCTTATGCTCATCATTCTTGTAATATACTTCTATTAGAAATGTTGTTTTTTTACCACTGTAAATTAAGTTTGAAGTGGCTGCCACTAGGGGACTCCCTTTCAGACCCTCTGCAATCCACCGCCTGTTTTTAGGTATTGAGCTTCTGTAGTAACTGGGATGCTAGGATGTGGGGGAGAGGCTCTCTTTACAGGCTCACTCCCTGCACTCACAGGCTGACAGATCTGTTACACAGTGTCTGCAATCTCCACAATCTCTGCCTCTCCTGCTGTTACAGTGTGTGTGTGAAGATATCTTTGGGTTTACTGACCATGGAGCCAAATGTCTCTAAATGCCTGAAACATCCTGGGGCAGCAGAGTGGTGGTAATTTAGATACTGCCTCCCTGCTGATTGGATGAAAGGCAGAGTACTGCAGCATAGGAAGTGAGGGAAAGAAAGTACAGGACACAGAACTACTGGCAGAATGCTAGGCTTGCTACATACTCTTTGTCTAAAAGTGGATTGCAAACAGCACAGCAGCAAATAATGGAGAAGACCACCTGAAAATCAGAACTTACAGACCGAAACAGGTTACAAAGCAGCAGCGAATGAGAGGGTAGGGAAAACCTGATGCATTTTAGAAGACTTATTGAAAACTTAGGTAGGCTTCAAGGATTTTCCCCAGTTTGGCTGATATATATATAGTCAAGAAAATTGGCAAGAAACTTTTAATACAACCCCCAGTGTGTCTGTCTCCTTTCTTACAGCTATTCCCTAAGTATACCCTCTCCTTGTGGATATATGCCCTTGTGCAGAAGGCTTTACTCAGTAAGTACTGTTCACATATTCAGCTCTGCTGCATCTGTAAAGTCAATAGATTATGTGCAATGGAGTCCAGTATGAGCACATCTACAGCTGCTGCATTGTCTTGGCCGTAGGTGTAGATTCCCTCTGCAAGTATTTAAAGATGAAGAAAAGTTTGAGAAGAACTGAAAATGTCTGCGATAAGACAGTGATTGAGAAGGGAAGGATGGGCACGGGACATTTAATGTCACCCAGAAGACATCTTTTCAGAGATCCATTGAATGACATTACAGCATCTTAGCATCCCTCTGCAGAAGATAGCTGGAAATTGATGATGATAGCTTGTATTCAGCTGCTCTGTAAATTGTGAGTGCTGGATCATCTCCATACATCTCTGAGTGGTGATAGAAGCTATTTTATTACAGGTACTTAGGATGTAGTGGTCATCCAAAATCTAATTTTCCTATGATATACTGCTAGAATATACCATAATATACAAACCAATGGGGTCCAACAGCGATAAACCCCCTTAAACCCTTATATGTAGGGGCTGCAGGCGAGTAAAGCATGGAGGACCCTTTGGATTTTTTTGCCTGCACAGTGCCATTCGTGATTTAAAGGTTTATTGTATGAGATTAGAAAAAAATGGCTGTTTTCTCCCATAAACAGCGCCATTGTACCCTATAGGTTGTGTCTAGTATTGCAGTTGAGTCCGAATCTATTGAATAGGGCTGCATTGCATTACCAGATATGACCCATTGACAGGCATGGCGCTGTTTCTGGAAGAGAGCAGCCATGTTTTTCAGATCGTATACAACCCCTTTAATTATGCGGATCCTAGGTGAACTCTAATGGTGGCTTTACATCTGAAGCTGTCAACCAAGTATTCGATTGATAGAGTGAATGTAAGCAACGGTTTTCCCGGCCAACAGCTCACCCAGAAATAGTCAGTTGATTAATTATCATCTGGTGTAAAAAGTTACTTGTTGTCCCTTAACGACCAGCCAAGAACTTAGCAGGGAGATGTGCACTTGTTCGACGTGCGCCTTCCACCAAACACTGATTGGCTCCCGCTCTTTCTAGAACATTTTGCCCTACCACTTAATGTTCATTGGATCTCAAAAACACATAAATAAGTGCGAATGATCCTCGGCTCAACAGTTCCTGCTGGGCTTCAAAAGAAAAACACTCACTACTGTAAGTACTGTGGACGTGGAACCACCATGTCAACCTACCAGGTAAGTGATGATCCAGTCCAGCACGGTTGACAGCCGAGCCCAGCATAGGAGGTAAGATACTGGATGTACGAACGCCGTATGCAGATAGAAACTAGGGAAGGTGTCTTGCCCTGAACTAATAACCAGGAGAGGGAGACCCCGCCTATAAGCGGAGCACTTGTCCCGATAAGGACGACCCCACGGTCTTCTTCTAGGAGCTGACTGACCCTGGCAGGACAGAAATCCTATAAAATAAATGACAGAACAATACCGGGACATACAGGAACAAAGGAGGTACAAACTGACAGGGATGAACAGAGAGGCAGACTCACGAGAGTGACAGACAGCTGGTTACACAAACAGAGAACACAGAACACGAGCAGGTAGCAAGGAAACAAGGTAACTGCCGAAGCAGAGGCTGAACATGAAGTGAAGGGAACAAAAGTCACATCAACACTGCAGCAAACACTGAAAGGCCCAGAGCAGCTATATAGAGTGGTGATTAAAAAAGGTGCATCAGCTGAGCAGAAGACCCAGAAACCACTAACCCTAGGAGTGCTCAACGAGATTAAATATAAGCTCAGGGAACAGGGGAAATGGGACGTCGCCCATATCTGCCAGACACCGAGGCAGAGGATTGTGTCTGAACAGTGTACCTAACAACTACTGCCATCTCTCACAGGTTCGGCCTTTGATGGACCACTTGGCGCAGCGGCCTCTTGCAGCAGTGGCTATTCGCTCGATGACTATTCACATGTATTTATGTGCATTCAATGGACTCAGCAACCAATAAGCGTGCTTTAAGAAGGGGTTAAAATTTCAAATACATGCCCGCCAAAAACCTCACGCCCCTAACAAATCATTGAATGATATTTCAGCCCATGTAAATGCTCCCAATAATTCATTCAGCTCTCATTAAAGTGGAAGACAAATAAAGGCAGAGAAAAACATAGCCTAGTCCGGCTCCACTGGTGTAGGTACCTTCATTCTGGCCCAGTTCCAAACCGGGTCACATGGTATGAATTCTCTTCACACCCTGACGGTGTCAGTGATATCATTGCAGCAGTATAGCAGATTGGCTTATTTCAATATTTAAGGTTCTTTTTGGCACCCCACTGGCATATGCCCATTAGTCCCTGCCCTCCAGATACACCCCTGACATTCGGCTTTCTATAAATTGCAGTGCTACATGTCATACCCAGTAATGTGGTAATAGTCGCTGACCATGCAGATGAAGTCTTCAGTGCAGCATAATTTTGAGAAAAACCCAAATGCCCTGCCCAGAAGTTCTCTGTCAGAGGAAAAGCGTATCCAGCTCACATTAAAAAATCATGGGTATACATGTGCAATATCAACCCGAGTTTCTCGCACCGGGATGGCACTCGCCTGTGCAAATTTACCCAGTTTTGAGAGTATACTAGGAATGGTGTGATTGAGGAAAAACAACCAGCAATAATATATGCTCATTGTCCCCACTGATGAAAGGGGTCAGAGGAGGATGTCAGGAGTCATTCTGATAAACAAGCACAACCAGAGGCGTAACTTGAAGCTCAAGTACATTTTCCTTGATTATGCTGTGCTCAGGGGCATAACTATAGAGGATGCGGGGGATGCGGTTGCACCCGGGCCCAGGAGCCTTAGGGGGCCCATAAGGCCTCTCTTCTCCATATAGGGAGCCCAGTACTATGAATAAAGCATTATATTTGGGGTCCCTGTTACAGGTTTTGCATTGGGGCCGAGAAGCTTCTAGTTATGCCTCTGTGCAGCATGGTTTAGGTATGGGTACGGGTACAGATACAGATAGAGGGGGGGCCCAGCTCACCTTTTGCATCAGGGCCCCTGAGCCTTTAGTTACGCCCCTGGTTATTGTGATATAAAATATATGCACTGTCTTTGAAAAATATGTTTAAAGCAACATTTTGTTTAAGAACTGTACCCTCTGGCTAGGGCAACCCATGTCTTGCACAACGTGCCAAAAGTCCCTTTCATCCTGGAAACAAGGAGACTGTAGGGTGGTGTCCACCCCCTGGAGTTAGCCAGTGTGTACTGCAAGCCCAAGGCATAATAGCAGCGAGAGAGGCGGGTACAACTTCTGGACTCCATCCCACTTGTTGTAAATGGTGCGCGCAACTATGCAGCAGTACACTGCTATGTGCTAAAGATTTGGCAAGTGATTAGATCCCTGCATGAACTGCCAGCATGTGTGATAAAGGCTGCCAGAGAAACGAAGTCTGTAGCATAGACTACACGCAGCTCCGTGCTAAAAGACCAGCTCCCCCAACTAGTTTCACCAGAACTCTGGCGTCATCAGGGGTATAGGAGCTATAGGATGACGTCAAATTTGCCCATGGGCATAGGGTGTAAGGCCACTTTTGTCTATTGCATTACATTCACTCACACTACATTGAGACTTTGATCTTTTAACTTCATTGCTATTCTAATATATTTTATTACATATCAATATAAGTTACTTTTTAAAGGGACCCAACTGAGGTTTTCAGCTTATGGCAAAGGCTGTGGTGGGATTGGTCACAATGTAACCCTAGTGGACCCTTGAGACCCCAAATGTTTGTTGGTATTACAATTCAACCCTATTCACTTCAATGCAGCTGAGCTGTAATACCAGACACAGCCCATGGGCAGGTGTGGCGCTGTTTCTGCATGAAAGCAGCCATGTTTCTCTAATTCCGTAGAACCGCTTTAACAGACCAGGATTCTAACTCGGTAAGACAAAATATTCTTCTCTCCTGGAATAAGTAGATGAACTGCAGCAAGGAAGAATGAGCGGCTCAGGCGGCGACACCTAAAGAGACACGATTTGTTCCTTGTTAAAAGAATTGGCTGGAGGGCAAAATGTGTCAGCGACATGGAAAGTGATTTTCTTTATTCGGCTTCTCCTGATAAGGGATTCACAAGGCGCTTTCCAGCCTCCGACGGGCGACCTACCTGCATCTCGCTGACTCATAATGGAGATGGCACATTGGCATTGATCACCGCATTGTAGTGTGACGGGACTCGGGAATTCTAATGTACGGTGGGATGTTTTGCGCCATCCAATGGGAGATATTGAATGTAGAGGGAATTGACCAAGAACATCCATACTGTAGATCAGGGGTGTCAAACAGAATTCCACCGAGGGCCACATCAGTATTATGGTCGCCTCCAAGTGCCGATTATAAGGGCTCCTTCGCACAGGCGTATTTTGTGTTTCGTATTATGCGCATAAAGCGGACAGCTTAAACACCCTTGGTTTGCACTGGGGTACTCAGACATGAGTTTTTCACGCGTGCAAAAAAAAAAAAAAATCAAAGCATGTCCTCATTTAGGGGGGCTGCACACAGGGGATTTTGCACGCGCTTCAAGGCAATGTATTTGAACCTTGATTGAGTCTCTTTTGCGCACGTGTCTGCATATTTTACTGCACTCTTTCCACGCAAGTGCAAAAAAACCCAAAACGCTCTAGTTCTGTGCGCATTTGTGCACCAAAGATTCCGATAGAAGTCTATGGGGATTGAATACATGCGCACACAATATGCAAGGAGATGCGTGAAACATTGCGCAATTCTGCTGGTAAAAGAAGACATCTGGAACTCATTAGGATAAGTAGCCATCTAAGGCCTCATTCAGGCGAGCGTTGTTATACAGCTATTTTGCCGCGACAAAATGGCGGCCAAAAAGGAAAAAAATCACAAACCCCATGAAGCATTGGATGCCAACGCATTAATTCACTCGGGTAATTTTCAGGAGCGTGAAAAAAAAAGTCGGACCGGTAAATCGTCAAATTGTCGACCATTTTCGGATGCTGATTTTTCATGCTGCATCACCAGCATATACCATTTGAAACACTGCCCTCGTTTTAATTATACTTTATTTTTGGGGGGGGTGACCACATTTTTTGGAAATTCTTACTTTTTGGGGGGTGCACTTAGTTTTTAAGATGTGAGTCATCCTCAGTACGCCTTGCTTTTTATATACATATAGGGATATGAGAAATGTACAGAGTATTGGACCCAACAGTGACATGATGTTAAGTGATTACTAGTCAGGTCCACCTCCTTCACTCCCGGTAATAAACAATATGCCATGTTCACATAATCCAGTAATAGCCTCCTGGCAGCTGGAAGTCTATAGATCAGTAGAGCGCCGTGTCTAATGGCCGCCTCTCCATTTCCATAATGACCACCAATAATCAGCAATAGTCTGACAAGTCAGGAAACTGAAGTGCAATTTGGCAGTCTGACAACAGAAGGTATTTCATTCATATGTAGAGCATGTAGACTCGTCTGGGCACTCTGCTTCTTACATAGACAGTTCAGGAACCTGTAATCACAGGAAGCATAAAAGACATTTCTGGCCAGGTTGGTGCCCCGTCATCAGATCCGGAACAACTTTTTAAACCACCGCATAAAGGAACTGGAACTTCATGAAAGTAACTTCAATATCCTATATTATCATAAGTAGTTGTAATGTCCCCTGGACCAGCTGGGTACAGACATCAGAAATAACCTTTATCTATAACTGGGGCTTTTCCAAGGTACTAACGGTACCTTCGAGTACTCAGATACCCCAGTACGTACAGTAGGGACGAATTATGTCACAACGGGAAAGTCAAGTGACCAATAATATCAAGTATATCAATAAAAAATAGAAAAAATAGGAACTCACCAATAGATGACAGCAGCAAAATTGTGATGGTAATCAGATGATGGAACAAATGGATGATAGTAAAGCTTACCAGATAATGTAGCAGATGGGTGATGTCGAACAGATGATAACAAGCTGACAATAACTGACCATAACTCTAATTCTTTTTAAGTTTTTTCCCTAATCTATCCCTGATGCTGACCCTAACACCAGACACCCCTGTCCCTAAAGATATCCCTAATGGAAACCCTATCTGAAACACTGACCCTGTCAAACCATGGGAGGACATTAAAACCCAGTGTCCAGCAAAAAAAAAACTGAGAAAAGCAGTACTAATATTACGGACAGTGAGTATGGACCCACCATTCCAATCAACTGGTTTGGCTTTGCGCAAAACCTAAGGGCATTGCCCTGATGGTTCCCTTGTATTCGCCCTTTAACCCTTGTACAGAGATCTGGACTTCACCATGGGAAACCAAGCAGGCTGCTACCTCTTGTTGTCCAGGTATAGTTGGCAGCTGACCCCCAGGGGTCAGAGACACCAGTGCAGAGCACCGTGAACAGTCTGAGCTGTGAACAGAATCAGGTCTGGTGTCGGAACAGGCAGAATGCAAAGAAAAACCAGGTAAAAGTCCAGAAATCAGGGTAGATGCTAAAATCAGGAGCACGAGGCCTTTGCTGGGTGACAGACAAACACACACCAATATTCGGGCATAGATGAGGATCCCCAGCTCAGCTAAATAGGGCAGTAATAGTCAATTACCCTGCAGCTGGGCTGAGAGCACGGGGGAGGATTAACTCCTGCAGTGCTGATGGAAATAAAATGGCTAAAGATTATTCATACAGGAGAAGCAGAGTGATGCTAGCGTCTCCCCGGAATATCAAGAGGGCGGCTGCAGTACAAAAAATTAGAGACAAACAAGGAAAGAGAAAAGAAAAACTACAAGAGTAGGAGCAAAGACTGGACAAGATGTAACCATACCAACAAAACTACACTGACAAAAAACAAAGCTATAGTGCTAGTAGAAGGGAAGTAAATGCTGTCAGGTGCTGACTCATGTAGAAATGTGAAAGATGGTACATATAAAACTACATTTGCTATATTTTGACAGGACACAGACAACCACACGCAATACATTTTGGGCCCGGACCGGACACTCTGTTAGGTCAGTCCTGGTGAAATATCCAAAAGTGGATATATCATGAATAGTGACCTGACAAAGTGCTCATCCGGGGCACAAAACATATTACTCGTGGTTACATCTTTGGTAATGCACATGCAGTGCTATATCTTTTCGTTTATTAAAAAAAAAAAATCTAGACAAGAGGCAAGATACTGGATTAAAAAAATGCACATAGCTTACGCTATAATCAGCAACACTCTGCAGGAGCCAGAAATATTTCCGAATGAACCTAAGCTGCATCAGTATGGGCAATTGACCCTCTGCAATGGATTAGTTGTGAGTTACATAGCATCTGCCTCAACAGTAAGCTAGACGACAGGAAGATTCCTGCTGATCATAACAATATTCAGATACTATGATTAATCTCTTTATGTTAAACTCTGCATTTTTGTGTGTCTTCCCATGGTTTTGCAGTATAAACAGCACAGGGATATGATGTGAATTACATGTAGATAATACTGGCGTTATCTAAACATCATGCAACATGAAAACTCGGAAACACCTCTGCTGTGCTTGTTTATACAGTGTTAACATGACCGCGAGGTGACAGCGCTAGGAAAGACTTCCTCGGCTAAAGATAAATGTGCTAGGTCTGTAACTTGACTTCATTTTCCTCAAAATAGGAAGTAAAATCATGTTAACACAAATTACTTTTTTGCAGGGGACATTAAGTCAAGTAGACATGACAACTCAGTACCTGATTTTCCTTGTAGCAGGGCTTACTTGTGACCAGAATACCCAAGTCTGGTGTTGGGTGAACCCAAACAGTAGGAACCTGTTTTGCATCAAATTTAGCAAAAAAGTTCAGCTCGGCGCGAACCTAAATCTTAGGCAGTTCGTTTTGGCTAAGGGGGGATATTATATTTCAAGACCCCCCCCCCCCCCTCCCCATAGATTTCTATGGGGCCCTAGAGCAGCACCTATTTTTTTGGATGCACATGCAAAAGAAAGAGATGAGAATGAACACATTGGGTTCTATTCTCTGTGATTCCCACGTGTGAATATGTCCGTGTGCAGCCACCCTTCTGACAGTGGTATACACCAGTTATAGGGGGATTGGTAAAGTTCCAGTTCAGTTTCAACTAATTTGAACTGAACTGAACTTTTTGCCAGCTGAACCGAAGTTTTGAAAAGTTTGCTCATCACTACTGAAGTCCTCTTATTGTTCTGCTGTCCTTAGTTCTACTCCATTTCATGTACTGTATATGCAGTAATATAATAACTGTGTGCTAGGTGCATCACTTTACATTTAGGCTTGACTTTGTTCACATCTGCATTGTTTTCTGCTCCATCATTGAATATAATGGGGTCCACTGGGCTTCTGCCGTGTCGTCTGGTATTCTATCAGACAAAATAACTCAGCATGCTGGGATATTTTGTTCAGGATTTTGTGCCAGAGGCTCCAACACAGACGTGAACAAAGCCTTATCAATATTAAAATTCTTCTGGCATGTTCTTGCCCATGCTGTCATCCTATCCAGGTCCCTCTATTATGTTTCATGCTGAGTTTTTTTGTATGCTACAAATCAGCAAAAACTGACACTTTCCTTACAATCCCTCAACCAATGTAATTCTCTTCAGCACAGTTAGGGGAATCATCTCATATTACTGCAAAAACTGTATTGGCACTCAAGGGAAGAGTCAGTCTGAAAGCCAATGTAACATCCATCACCGTAACTAGTGCTAGGATCACATAATTAGCCCCTTCAACCAAAGGGCTTGTGCCAAATTTTGCGACTTTTATATGCCACAGAAGCAAGACTACACTAACAAGAAACAAACTTAACTAGGGACAAAAAACTAAAAAGAAAACAAGAACTACTGAAGTTAAATACACATGGTCTATGCTATAACCAGCGACACAATGCAGAAGCCAGAAATGCTTAACTCCTTTCCAAATGGGCCTGTCCTGCAGCAATCTGTTTAGTTGACCCACTGTAAGGGATCAGCTGTGAGGCATTTGCATAGTATCCTCCCCCACAACAAACTAGTAGATAAGAGATGAAAGGGCCGCAGAATCATAGCACATTGGTCAGTTTGCAAAGGTGATAGCAGGAAGTGCCACCATATTGGTTGTCATCTTTGAATAAGCTTCTCAGAAACTGATGATCAGCAGAGTTGTCAACCTGATTTTATCCATTTTTTGGACAACACTTTGGGAAGTCCTAATAAATGCTAAAGAATACAAGTGATGTATGGATACTTATATGAACGCCTTAGTAGCATTTACTGTGAACTGCAAAAGGATCCAAATTACAATGTTAATAACCTGCACAAGATCATCCCGCTTCATGGACACATCAAATTTTTTTCTTAACATTGGTAAAAAGTTCCTTATTTTTATGGTCTGTCCAGAAATATACAGTCGGTTGACAACATTACTTCTCAATTTTTCAGTCCACTGTGTCAATATCAAAGTGAGACTTTGCCGCAAAGCTAATTCCTAGGTGGCAACAATTATGAATGCGTTTCCCGTTGCCGCATTTGCAAAACTAGGTATTGCTGTTGTAGTGTGCCGCCAAAATCAGGAAATGGAGCAGGGGTGAGTCCCAGTCCATGTGATCATGTCTTTAGCACATGCAACCTGTCATTTAGTGCTGGGCAGCAGTGAGTGCCTCTTTTCTATAAATGCAGCTTCCCTTAGGTGTCGTCTCTCAGGAATCTCTCAGTGTTTTATATTACTTTGTTCTATATCTCCTTTGGTGTATGGACTGATTGGTCAACAGGGAGGTGTTTCCACTGTCAGCCAATCAGCCATACTGTGTTTATTCTGGGCCCGCCTCTACATAGGTGCTGGTTATTTTCCTGCCTGAGGTGTCTGGGGTGGCAGCAGTCGTCTGTAGCTAAGTACCTGTGGTGATACTTTTACTGAGGGCTTTATTCACCTTTGCCTAGATATCTTGCTATATATCTTTCTCTAACCTTTATGTAGGCACAGGCTAGTTCTCAAGGTTGGAGATGTAGGGTTGTCCCTATCGAGGCGATCACTCTGTTTTTAGGCAGGATCCACCAAGCCATACTTGGTTAGAAAGACCATTTTCCTCATTTGGGTGGTGTTGTTTGTGTACATGTTGGTCCATTGTGGTCCATTATTACATCTTAGTTGGACATTTTGGTGACTTCCATGGAGGCTATTGTATTTGGGTCCTGGATAAACCTAACAGTTAGAAGAGAGTGGAAGAAGAGTGAAGACAATTACAGGACTTTGGCTTCTGTGCTAATTTCTCATTTACCAAATTACGCCCAATTTTATATTCTGACTGGAAGGAAGAACTTGCCTATTGAGACTTCTGTCCCCTCCCGTTTCCCCTTTTAATCTTTACATTATTCAGTTAGGGAAGATAACATGGTCAGATAACATGGGAGTAATTTAAATTCCTGGGTCCCAATGCAAACTATGATGTGTCATTTATAAAATGGTTGTCCTCATATGGGGCAGAGGGACCTCGGGGCCACCTCAGGATCCAGGTCCCAGGTGCTTCCCTCTAACTAGACACCTGCCAGCTGATACAATATGCTGGAGTTAACCATCCAACTTCTGTATTTGGATATTTTGATGCATTATTGACAGGCTGCCGGATGACGATGAGCGTACAGCATTACAGGAGCGGAATAGCAATGATGAGAGGAGCTGTTATCTCTGTACCACATGCTGATCTCTGCTGCACCGTAGATTAGACACATCAGATAAGATTATGTCACCTGAAAAGGAAAATGACAAAAACAGCGCCACTTCATCTACATCTAAGAGGTAATTGGTTTCTCTGTGTTTTTCTTTGTACACAAGGGCTTAGAGCTATCTTATATTTCTCTATACTTTCTATAGGCACCCCACATATCTCAATGTCACCGAATGTCGCTGTGATCACTGACTTATGTTATAGATCATTGATACCAGATTATTGTACATCCCAAAACTTGTCAAGGGGCACTAACTTTTCAGACAACTTCTGCTTATCTACTAGCTTGTGTTAGTCTCATCATTTCTGTAATATAATTGCATTAAAAATGTGGTTGGTTTACCATGGTAAATCAGGCTTGAAGTGGCTGCCACTAGGGGTCTCTCTTACAGCTTCTCTGCAATCCACTCTCTGTCGTTAGGTACAGAGCTTCTGTAATATCAAGCACACAAGGATGTTTCATAGCAACAGAGGAGGGGCTATCTTCAAAGGTGGCTCCCCTGTCACTCACAGGCTGCAGGCTGACAGATCTGCAGACTTTGTGATAATGATCTCCGCAGTCACTGCCTCTCCTGCTTTTTCCATGTGTGGTTTGAGCGTGCACAGATTAGTAGGTTTGCTAAACATTTGACCAGAATGTCTCTGAATACCTGATCATCCTGTCAATGCAGAGGGGCTGGTATTCAGATGCTGCTTACCTACTGATTGGATCAGAGAAATGAGGACAAGGAAGTCAGGACAGGGAACTACTGGCAGAATGCTAGGCCAGCTACATGTCCCATGTATGAAAGTGAATTGGAAATAGCAGAACTACAAAAAATGGGGAATATCACCTGAAAATCAGAACTTACAGACATGATACATGGTGCAAACACCATCAAATAAGGGTAAGGAGGGCCTGCTGTATTATAGAATACTTGGTGAAAATTCAGCTATGCTTTAAACTATATCTGATCTCTATGGTTGGGCTACACAATGACTTTGGCCATGATGCATGTCACATTACCAAAAGTGGCCAAAAGTCACAGTATCTCGATGCTATATTGCAACCTAATGAAAGTGAATGAAGTCACTTTGTTAGTCCGAAGTTGCTGTGACTTTTACGTGTCAACAGCCAGAAATCCCAAACTGTTGCATTTGTTGTGATTGTTGGATGACAGATGTGGAAAGTTGTGACGACCACATTCACTTTCATTAGGTTGGGATGTAGTATGGCAATATTAATGTGTGTTGTGTCCAATGTCATCATATAACCCTAACCTCAGATAGAAAACAGTGTAGTCATTACGGTGTTAATCTAATAATAATATTACTATTATTATAAGGAATTAATATAATATCGCAAACAGCTTTGCCACTGGGGTCATTTTGAAACCATTCTGGTACACCATGTCCCATTTAAGCCACACCCCCTTTCAACTAAGCCACACCTTTTATGCTAATCCCCCCCCCCCAAGTCTAGTAAGGTGAAAAACGTGTCTAAAGCATATAAGCACATCATAAATGTGCTACAATGCATATGTGCCAGTGGGCAGGAAGCTTCTTATAGTTGCCACAAATTAGATGGCGGTGCTGACATGCTCTGATCAGCTGACAGGAAGGGGTCATCTAGTCATGCTGCTTGTGCCAAATTCTGACCTCCTATCAGCACAGAGCAATAGTGATACAATTTTTGTGCTCTTTTGCCCCCTGGCATCTCGCTTCTCTCTTTCTCTTAGACATCACTGTTGCTGGTACTGGTCGTCTGCTCTTATAGCCCATCCATGATAACGGACGT
This sequence comes from Eleutherodactylus coqui, assembly GCF_035609145.1. Lineage (NCBI taxonomy): Eukaryota > Metazoa > Chordata > Amphibia > Anura > Eleutherodactylidae > Eleutherodactylus > Eleutherodactylus coqui. The sequence continues at coordinate 306,256,293 of NC_089838.1, read as the reverse complement.
TGAGTTTTGCGTTCGGATACGTTAGTTGGAGCCCTGGTTTTGGCTGTAGTTTTCTTGACTTCCTCCTCTGACCCCTTTTGTTGATGAGTTGCTTCTGTCCACAATACTCCCTTTCACTAGATGGAATAACTCTACAAGGTTGGCACTGAAATCCCGGCCCCGACTAGTCCAGCACCGATGACCAGACCTTGTTGGAAGTCACTCAGGTCGCTGGATATTCCCATCTGATGTCGATTCACACTGAACTGATCCACAGAAAGCTTGGCATGTGATTTCCTGCTGCACTCCGGGGTTAGGGGGAGAATTTCCATGCAGGGAAGCTTCAATCGTGGAAAGGCTGGGTCTCTAATAAAGGGCTAGGGTTTTTAGTAAAGGGCTGGGTTTCTAAAAAAAGGGCTGTAGCTCTAATAAAGTGCTGGGGTCTCTACTAAACTGGCTATTCATTGTAGCAAAAGCTTCCCAGTCTTCTGTATTTTTAACTATTTGACACTTTTAATATTTTTTGTAATTATTAAAGGAGTCTTCCAGGGAGATACTACTGATGAATCGTACCCGAAACACTGATGTAAACCTCATAGTGGGGAAGGGGGGTCCACAAAAATTTCCTCTTTAAATATACTGTACTTTTTCTCCCCACTCCATTTGTAGTTATTTGTCTCATATTGATACGGTCAGTACGATCATGAGTTAATAGGCAGGTAAATGGAGATTAGATGCAGAAGAGGTGCTTGGCCGGCGGGCCGGCGCTGTGTGGGCTGATCCGGACCCCCTGCCTGGCGCTGCTGCAGTACAGAGTTGGATGGTAGAGCTGCAGATTGTGCAGAGTTGAGTCATCCTTCCTCCCAGAGGACACAGCAGAATAATTCAGCTCTTTCACTGCATTGGCGAACACGTGGCTGCTTTCTGCGGGAAGCACGGATTACAACAGCTCTGCAATTCCACTCCTAAGAGGTTCAATTATAGGCAAAACACTCAGGCGCTTTCAAGAATCTTGTATCTCTAATAAGAATTTGGGGAGACCAAAGGAGGAGAAGGTGGGCGTCAGTGGGTTTATCTGACAGCTCCCCGGTGGTCTCCATTAACGCAGTTTATAATCTTCTCATATGTAGTTTATTACTGAATCTTAGCGCATTTTACAGTCAGAAACTTTAACTCCGTGTTACTGGAAGCCTTCAGTGCCGCCGGGTGCAAGATTACACCCTGATATCACCTTAATATATGCCGTATCATCTGAGGAATCTGGAAATGATCTACAGTTATAGCAGAGCTGGATTTGTCATTTAACCACTTAAAGGCGTTTTCTTATTAAAGACGTGTATTCCCTACTCATTCCGATACCCAATCCGATAGTCGGGACCACCAGGGATCTCAGGAACAGTGTTTCCGAATGTCTCATATAAACATAGCAGTGGTGCAAAGCATGACCGCCACTCTATTCACTTCTAAGGGATGAAGGAAGATAGCTGTGCCATAGAAGTGCATAGAGTGGTGGTCCCACATGCACACTGCCCCTGCAATCACATGGCGCGTTTGGTTCATTAATATTGCCCCTCTTATGGCCCCACTGATTAATAATGATCCTGCTCTTTAATAAATACCCCCTTTGACATTATGAATGAATAATTCCCCCTTTCATTAATAATTGGCTCTTTATGGCTCCACTCATTAGTAATTCCACCTTTATGGTCCCATTGAATAACTATGCCCCTGCTCATTAATCATACCCACTTTTGCTCTCACTGATTAATAATACCCCCTTTATGCCCTCTCTCGTTAATAATACCCCCTTTATGCCCTCTCTCGTTAATAATGGCCCCTTTATGGTCCCACTCCTTAATAATGATGCTTTTATTCCCAACAGCTAGGCACAAGCAATCTAAGCAAGTGCCCACTACAGCACTAAGCACTGACCCCATCCAGGGATTAGTCACAGCAGACCAGAGCCATGCAGACATTGTCAGGGTACAGAGGTATGGAGAGAGATGGGGTGTCCATGACCTGCGGCACAGACTCAGTGTAGCCTTCTATCCAAATACTGAGGCCAAGACGCAGTACGGGCCCTCATGGCACTCATCACCCAGGGCACACACCCCACCAGCTTTAGTATGAAATGGGGTCATCATTAGTAGACAAAAACTTTAAAGGGGTCATCCAGTTCTTTAAAACTTATGACCTATCCTGAGGATAGATATCAATATTAGATCAGTGTGGATTTGACTCTTGGCACCTCCCAGCAATCATCCATGTGAAGGAACCATGATGCTCTAATAGGTACTGCCCCCCCTTCATTGCCTACCAGGTACAGCACCGTAGGTGTAATACTGGGTGTGGCCCCTACTAAAGTACAGCACTGTGCCTGGTGAACAACGAATGGGCGTAAGCACATATATACTCGTGAGACGTACATGCGCTATGCAGGGTGCATAGTGCCCATAGCAGTGCTTTTTACTTTAGTTTTTTGTGTTGCCCGGACCACTCACATCGTGTGCTACGTGTTCATTGCACAGATTTGGTGTCCACAAATGCACCAGTGTGTCGCCAACCCAAGACTGCCATATTAAGATGATCCCCGCATGCACATGGTGTGTCTAATGTATGAAGACGCACACATCTCCTTGGACGTTGGGCACATCTTGGGCCAGCTACAGGCTTGGTAGACTCATGGCAGAACCTATAATAGCTTCTGGTGTAAATCATACGTCAATCTGTTTGTCCTGGGTGGCCACGCCCTCCAGACAAGTCCTGCCCACATTTAAAAAAACTAACCAATAGTAACATGCGATGTTTTGTGCTATTAAGGGCTCTTTCACACGTCCATATGTGTTTTACCTTCGCCCGTATGCGCCATAAGATAACATATATGAAGAATTGCCGCGACCAAGTCCAAATCTTAATTAGCATATTGCCTGCCATGCGCGGTCGTGTGAATAGGGCCGAACGCTCACACCAACATTTCTATCCCAGATTTACCCCTAAAGGATGCAGAAACCTTTTTTTTTCTTTTCGGCATTTCACCCTCAAAAATATTGACTGCTTATTTTTCTGTTGCCGCCACTGCCTGAGGGTTGTTGTTTTTTGAGGGATCAGTTGTATTTTTCAATGCTGCTATTTACTGTACCATATAATTTACTGAAAAAACTTTAAAAATTTCTAATTGGAGTGAAATGCAAAAAAAAAAATGCAATTCCACCGTATTTGGGGGGGGCTTGTTTTACACATAGAGGCACGATGACCTGATAACTTTACTCTGTGGCACGATTACTATGATACCAAATTTATTTAGTTTTTGCTGCGCTACTTTTAAAAAGAAAATATTTTTGGAAAAAAAATTAAATTTCTTTCTGCCGTTTTCTGACAGACAGAACGTTTTTATTTTTCCATTGCTTGTTTTTGCGGGACATCCTGTGGTTTCTGTTGGTACCATTTTTGAGTGGATAGGAAATCTTTATAGCTTTTTATTCCTTTTTTTCTTGGAGACGGGGTGACCAGAGATCCAAACCATTCTGGCGTTCTGTATTTTTTTGCGTCCACCGTCCGGGATAAATAATGTGTTTGATAGATCAGATGTTTACAGAGCTGGTAATATTAAATATGCTCTTTTTGTTTTATTTTGCCTTATTAGTACGGGAAATGTTGTTGTTTTTTTTTTACTATCTTTTTTTTTCCAGTAATTGATACAACTTTTTAAACTTATTTTTTCATTTTTTTAGTCCCCTAAAGGGACTTGAACATCTAACCTGAGGGCATCCTGCCTCATAGCAGCTGCATATTCTGCTGCTGTTGGCAGCCCACTCCTGCCCCAGCTCTTATAACCCCAATATGTCAGTCCAATCAACTTTACCTCTTGTACTTTGGGCTAACTATTCTGGACCTATGGGCCCTTGGTGAGGCAGTGTATTCTCATCACTGTATAATATGTTTGATGTTTAAAGGGATTTTTTGCTTTAGACAATCCTTTTTTGTTAGAAGATTCCTCCAAAAAATGTTGATTACAGGATGATGTACATCAGGAATCCCCTGTGATCAGCTGTTCTCTGTAGGGTAGCCAAGAAGTGTTCAATTGCCCTGAGCACCTCCAGAGGAGAAATGAAGCTGTTAGGTGCACTGTTCAGACACAATCTTCTGTGTCTGGCAAATATGGGCTTCGTCCCATTCTCTCTGTTCCCTGAGCTTATATTCACTGTCTTCCAGCACTCCTAGGGTTAATAGCTTCAGGCCTCCTGTTCAGCTGATGCACCTTTTCTAATCACCATACTATATAGCTGCCCTGGGCCGTTCAGACCTTGCTGCAGTGTTGTTGAGAGTTTCTTCCTATCACTTCATGTCCAGTCTCTGTTTCGGCAGTTACCTTGCTACCTTGTGTTCTGCTTATGTTCTGTGTTCTTTGTTCATGTACTCTGTAGTCTTTTGTTCCCGTCGTCTGCTTCTCTGTTTATCCTTGTCCGTTTGTTCCTCCTTTTGTTTCTTTACTCCCCGCTGTTGTTCTATCTTTGTCCTATAGGTGTTCTGGCCCGCCAGGGTAAGTCAGCACCTAGAGGAAGACTGTGGGGTCATCCTTATCAGGACGAGTGCTCCGCTTGTAGGCAGGGGTCTCCCTCTCCTGGTTATCAGTTCAGTGCAAGATACCTTCCCTAGTTTCCATCTGCATATGGGGTTCGCACACCCGGTGTCATATCTCCCAGGCTGGGGTTAGCTGCCGGCCATGCTGGATCGGATCTTCACTTGCCTGGTAGGTTGACACAGTGGTTCAACATCCAGTCCTTACAGAAGCATTACACAGTTTATTTAAATTAATGAGTTATCTGTCTGATGCATGGACATTTCGGGAATTTATTTTCTAAGCTATGGCCTTTGGTTGAAGATGTCAGTTGAAGTGATAGGCTTGGTTTCCATACAGCGATAACCACATGTGGTCGAAACCCCACCCACCTGCGGCAGCCAAAGGCCACAAGATCTTGCCAGTAACACTGTCTTCTCTGAACAAAATTGTGCACCTATTGGCTGTCACTAGTGGGTGTGGTTTTGACCACATGGCTTTCGTAGTGTAGAAGCAAAGCCTTAGAGGGGTTGCCTAGGACTTTACTATTAATGACCTATTCTCTCAAGAAGGTACTTAATTAATCAGCGGGGTCCACCACTCAGATCCCTGCTGATCAGCTAGCCTGCTATCAGTGTGGGCTGTGGCTGCAGCACCAAACCAGGACACTACAATATGTGCAATATGCGTTATCTGCTTCCTGCACTGTTTATACTGACAGCCGGCCTGGCGATCAGCCGATCAAAAGTGATCCAGAGTGGCAAAACCCTACTGATGACCTAGACTGGATTATCAATAATAAATGTCCTAGACAACCCCTTTAATGGGGTCATGCCAAGATGCACGATTTCTCCCAGAACGTGGGGCCAATGGTAAACAGCTGATTGATCCCCATGCCACTCTCAGCACCCCTTGCGATCAGCTGATTTTGCAGAGGATAACCAAGGTGAGGGGAAAATGTACTATTAAAGGATGGCCATTCACATGAATAGTCATCCTGCAATATTAGGATGGTAGAAGGTCATCCACAACAGGAGCTGCTCTTTGTTCTAGGCCATACAGGGTGGTCTTAGTGGGGGACTCCACTGTAGAACAGTCATACGCCCTAATAGGTCGTACTATATGAACAGGGGGGGTTGGAAACAGGCTGAACTGGATGGATGTTTGTCTTTTTTCAGCCTAGCATGCTATGTTACTATGTTAGGGGTTGTGCCCCCTTATCTATTGAGTTTAACCTGTGGGAATCCAAGGTCCTTGACTATTTCCACTAGTTCCTAATGTCCTTATTGAAGAAACATTTTGGGTGGAGTTCCCCTTTAAGAATCAAGATGCTTCTCTCTATGAAAGCATGTAATTACCCCTCTTCTGCAAATATGGAGCTATTGATCTGCTATTGACTTGCTTTCTATATCAATATATTCCCGTTGTCAATGTGCATAACAACCATGGATAAGCATCTAGATATTTCATGATTAATTGCTCATTTGGCAGCGCTCCAGTCTTGCTTGTTGAGCCGCGCTATGGAATATGTTGTCGTGATTCGGTAATGGAGGCTGCTTCGGACAGAGAAGCTGAGCTGAATATGTTGTGATAGTTCTGTGCTGTTTTTACTGCATTGCGTCAGAGAGAACGACTGTACTGCTCGGGAGCCGAGCCCCCACCGTCATGTCTTAACTCCATCTACCCCATACATCCTCCAGGTCATATACTTCTAGGTATCAGCTCAGAGGGGTGAAGGCAACCATAGAATATAGGATCGGCTGCCCCGGTGTTAACCCTTGGCATATTGGAGAAACCAAGGGCAATAAATTGTATGGACAGGATGGGCCCCATCGCAAAGCATAAAATGGACCCCCATTATGGTACATAGGCTTTCCAATAGCAAATAATATGGGACCAACTAGTCTGAGCCCCTTCATGTTCTTCCACTATGGTCTGTTCACCCTTCTCTAAGGACAATCTATGACTTATGCAAAAAATCATTCCAGCAGACTCAGACAGCAACAGCAGTCTAGAGCAAGCCAGCCAGCGGTCCCTAGCCACCCAGGTAGATCTCCGGGTCACTGCTTCTCTAAGCAGGTCCGAGTCCAAGCACTGCTCACTAGCCCATGACTTGGGTGCACTGTCTCTGCTGCAATCTGTCCAATGCACAGACTGACCACAAGGTGCCTCTTTATATGACCTTGCTCCACTTAGCATGGAGTCACCGTGGCACAACATCAAGTATCTGCACATATGTGCTGTCACCCAGCCAACTTATGTGCCACCACCAATACAGCACGGCTAATAGTACAGCGCCTGCAATAAGGTGCATGTTAACTCCTTCATGACTGCAAAACGCTTTTTTACTAACCTCACTAATGGGCTTTAAACCTGCATATACATCTTTTTAAGGTGGTGGCTTGGTTGGCTACTGACAGCCAGGCTCCTGCTCTAACTGCCAGTGGTGGAGTAACCTCAGATCCTGGCAGTTTAGCACCTTACATGCCACAGTCAATAGTAACGGTAGCATGTAAGGAGATTACAGGGAGAGGGGGCTTCTGTCACCAATCAACACGCTGTAATGTGATGTAAGGTACCAATGGGTTCCGATGGCAGTCAAAGGCCTCTGAGTCTGCCATGTAACTCAGTGTAATAGACCCTGCCTCCATCAGAGTCTAATAAGCTGCTGTCATAGGCTTAGTAGAATGCAGTAAATAAGTATTGCAGTGTATTATCCAAGTGATTGAATGATCGCATCTTCAAGTCTTCTTCAGGGACTAAAAAAAGAGGTGAAAAAGTTCAATAAAGTTTAAATGAAAGGGAAAAAATACCAAAACAAATTACCAAAAACTATGAATTCCCATTAAAACTAATGAGGTGTGGATCTAATGTGGATTTGGCTCCAATTTTCACCATGTGAGCAGATCTTAGAAGCAGCTGCAGTATGGAGGGCATTATACAGCAGCACTGAGCAGTGTAGCGGTAAATTCAGGACTTAGAAAAGATAAAGTGTTTACCATTAGCTCCAGCTGCATCTCTCTATCTCTCTGCTTCTCTCTCACTCTGCAGTTGCTCCCTCTTCCTCCTCACATCCTCTCCATAGATGTCTATGGGAAACATGTAACCCGAACCCTCAGTGATTGGATAATCCATCTCATCGCTTAAAACGGATTATAGCAGTGAATTGAGGGAGAATGGTCAGTGTAGGCAGGTGGTGTTGCAGCTGTTCTGATATTTTCACCTTGCTTTCAGGCCGAACCAGGGTTTAGCAGTGTCTCTGCATATCCTGGGGCTGAGGGGTGTGGTGTCGGGTAAGTGATGTCTCACCTGTCTCTAGTGGCCCTGCCCTATATAAGATGGTCTTGTATTGACCTCAGTGCTGGTCAATTTCAGTCTGCTCCTGCGTCTGCTGTCGTTGGACCTCCATATCGCTGCTGCAGTCTGCTGCTACAGATAAGTGCCACAGGTATTTACCTTGCAGTGCTTATGGTATTCAGGGCTCCCTGGTAGGGATTTATCAGTGGCCTAGGTACGCGTGTGGGTCCGCGCTTATCAGAGCAATCAGTCTGCAGGGCTCGCTCCTGGGATAAGGGGTTTTGTTTAGGGAGAGATTTCCCCATTTTGGTTTTGTTATGTTTGTTATGCACAGTAGTGCTTTGGTTTAGTTTTCTACAATCATGCTTCTTTACATTTATTTATCCATCATGTCCGGTCAGGATCTAACGGGTGGGGGAAGAAATGTGGCTCATAATTTTTTTCATTGAGACAGGCTGTTGTACCTTTGGCCCTCCAGAGGAAACATTCCTAATGACCAGCTGCCCAACTTTGCATTGCAAACTTTGTTGTCATCATTGTACGCACATTACATACCATTAATAAGGACTAATAAAAAAAATGGACCCTAGTGACAAGTGAATTTCTACAAAGTCACCTCCAAATAAAGTTGCATTCTGCTAAATCTCAAGGTCCATTATTGTGGATCCTCTGCTCATAAGTGGCATTAGCTATATGTGACCCATGCAGTCACAGAGGGTGCCAGCTACCAGCTTGTAGAATGGTGGCATGAGGCATAGGGATTGGTGATTTACCCCTTTATGTCTACCTATGATCTTGCTGCATTTGGCAGTGTCTTGTGAGTAGTATCTTCTTCTTCCTCCTCCTAGCTCTGTCTCTTCTACTATGATGTTTTGAGTTGCCCTTACAACCCAATTGCTTTGTTCTGCTACCGTACTTTTGTTATGAGCTTCGTTTTGGTGTTGTATTTATGTACTGAGCTCAGTTCTGGTATTGTATTTATGCACTGAGGTTGGTTCTGGGGCTTTATTTATCTAATGGGCTTGCTTCTTCTGTTGTATTTATATTATGAGCTTGCTTCTGATGCTGTCTTTATGTTATGAGCTTGGTACTGGTACAATTTTTTATTCACTGAGCTGTTCTAGGGCTGTATTTTTTTTACTAAGCTTGGTTTTGATGCTGTATATATGTTATGGGGTCAGCTCTGGGGCTGTATTTATGTACTGAGGTTGCTTCTGCTGTTGTATTTATATTATGAGCTTGCTTCTGGTGCTGTACTTATGTTATGAGCTTGGTTCTGTTACGGTATTAATTCACTGAGCTGTTCTGGTGTAGGTGTGCTGCTTTCTGCACAAGCAGAATACAGGCAGACTGCCAATAAGTACAGTAGATATCGTTTTTTTATATGTCGGAGAAAAATTGCGCACCCCCTCTGACGAGGATTGTCTTGTAAGATTATATAACCATTCGTTGCAGAAGACACATACTTGGACATCTATTGATCGGCGCAGTGCAGGAGCCTGGAGCCAGTAATGAGTGTAATTAGTGAAAATTAAGTTTATTTGTTTTGCTATTTTGTTTTGTCGACTTTAATTTCCAAGATGTAACCCATCATTTTCTTGGCCCCGAGGCCCTTAATTAGGGAAATGATAAAGATGGTGAATTTCTAATCAGGAGGAGTTCAGATATCTCATGACAGTAACCAGAAGTCGCGGAATCAGCAGAATTCGACTAAACGCCCCGTTTAACTCTTTGTAACTGAGCAATAAAAAGGCTGAGCTTGACATCACGGTCATAATTTAGATGAACACGACGGCCATGATATCCAAAAGTGATGTAATGTGGATCCGTATATCATGGCACAAGCAGGCGCTGGCACGCTCTCCCTCCGTGGTGGGGGCTATGCTGATCTCACTGGCAATAAAGATGTGTCAGGAAGATTTAGTGACGCTGCAGTTCTGCTGCTGAGACACCGATTGCTGGGGCTTTGTAAGATATAAAGAGTCTTAACCGTTCGCTAAGTCCTAATTGACAGGAGAGAATGTACAGAGCACTTGCCTGGCAGTACTGTTAGCAACAGACAGGGGGCATCATAAGAGCAAGTAAGGCCCTCCGACATTCCCTATAGTCAGACCCTAAGGTGCCGCTTCACTACTGACTTTATTCTGTAGGGGTTATCTGAAAATAATAGACCTCTTTCAACTGGACTGAGCTGCAGTACTAGACATGGCCTATTGACAGGAGTGGCACTGTTTTTCAGGTAACCCTTTTGACTCCCTCAATGACCAAAGACGTACATGTACATCCTTGGTCGCCAACGCAGGTGTAACGCAGGCTCAGGAGCCAATCCTGCTCCATGCCCAGTGGGTACCAGCTGTTTGAAATACAATGGCCCACAATGGCCATGTTTGTAGATAGATCTCATTACTGTTGGTTAACCACTTGGATGCTACAGTCAATGATGGCCATAGCATGTAAGCTGTTAGCGGGGTAGGGCCCTTCCATCACTCCAATGATGCAGGGGTGCAGATGGGTTGTCATAGAGCCTGAAGCTTAGTGAAGCCTCCCAGGGATGCCATGTAGTTATATGTATTTACAATGCGTTTGAAAAGTCTTCAGACCCTATCACTATTTTTACATTTTGTCATGTGGTGGCCTTGTGCAAATTTAAAAAAATCAAGTTTTTCCATATCATTCTGCAGACAATACCCCAAAATGATAAAGCGAGAACAGAATGTTAGAAATATTTATCATTTTTTTTATTAGAAGTATTCACACCCGGTACTCAGTACTCAGTTGAAGCACCATTGGCAGCGATTCCAGCCTCCAGTCTTCTTGGGTATGATGCCACAAAGATTGCACAACTGGATTTGGAATGTTCTGCCATTCTTCTCTGCAGATCCCCTTAAGCTCTATCAGGCTGGATGGGGGCCGTCTGTGGACAACCATTCTCAGGTCTCTTCAGAGATGTTCGACTGGGTACACGTCAGGGCTCTGGCTGGATCACTCAAGGACATTCACAGAGTTGTCCCTAAGCCCCTCGGCTGTAGACTTAGGGTCATTGTCTTGTTGGAAGGTGAGGTGAGCCTTCTGCCCGGTCTGAGGTCCCCTGCGCCTTGGATCAGGTCTTCATTAAGAATATCTCTGTCTGCATTCTGCTTTCCATTCCAGGTGATGAGCGGCGCCTGGTTTCCTTCAGATATAATGATTGGAATTGAGGACAAAAAGTTCAATCTTGGGTTCATCAGACCAGAGAATCTTGTTTCTCACAGTCTGAGAGTCCTTTAGATGCTTTTTGGCAAACTCCAGGTGGCTTTCATGTTCTACTGAGGAGCTTCTTTCTGGCTCCTATGCCATAAAGCCCAGATTGGTAGAGTCTGTATTGATGGTTGACCTTCTGGAAGTTTCTCCCATCCACACAGAGGATCTCTAGAGCTCAGCCAAAGTGATCATTAGGTTCTCGGTCACCTCTCTTACCAAGGCTTTTCTCCTGATTACTTAGTTTGGTGGGTCGGCAGCTCTAGAAAGAGTCCTAGTTGTTCCAATCTTCTTCCATGTAAGAATTATGGAGGCCGCTGGGCTTTTGGGAACTTTCAGTGCAGCAGAAATGTTTTTGTAACCTTTTCCAGATCTGTTCCTCCACACAATCCTGTCTCTGAGCTCTACAGGCAGTTCTTTCCTCCTCATGGGTTTGTCTCTGATATGCATTGTGAGCTGTGAGACCTTATATAGACAGGAGGGGATGTCTTTTAAAATGATGTCCGATTAGCTGAGTTTATCGCAGGTGACTCCAATCACAGTGTAGAAACATCTCAAAGATGATCAAGAGAAATGGCAGACCCCCAGAGATAAATTTTAAGTCCAGGCAAAATGTTAGTTTTTGATTTATTTATTTATTTTTTTTTGGGGGGGGGGGGGGATTACAAAGATTTTAAACCTTTAGTTTTTACTTTGTTGTTATGGGGTATTGAGTGCAGAAAGATGGGGAAAAAGATTAACTTTTTAACCCGTTTTGGGCTCCTTCACACTGGTGAGAAAATTGCACGATTTTCTCTCAATGCAGGAGTGAGTGAAATTGCATGATTATGAAACCAATGATTTTCAATGGTTTCATTCTCATTTGCGATTCTTTCACTCTCGCGATGCTTTGTGAAAAAAAAAATCGCAGCATTTCCTTTCTTTTTGCGATATCGCCCATTGTTTTAAAGGGGCCAGCGTCGGCAGCACTGGCCCCATTGAAAACAATAGGAGAACATCGTGATCCCCTGCTGTAGCTGTGATTAAGGCAACCCCCACACGGATGCGAGGCTGTCTCCATGTGAAAACGCCTTGCATGAAGGGGTTTTCAAAAGGATTGCGAGGGCGATATTGGACCATGAATCACGGCCTGATATCACCCAGTGTGCAGGAACCCTAAGGATGCTGCTCTTTTAAGAAACAGCCGACACCCACATTGTATGGAGCAGAAGCAGCTCTTGATCCCCCTCCATACAAACTCCAAATGCATAGGATGTAAGTAACTGTATGTTCTGGAGCATTAAGGGTTAAAATTTGTATAAGATCACAATATAACAAAATGTAAGAAAAAAAGTGAAAAGGTATGAAGACTTTCCAAATTCATTGTATGTAAAGAGTATGATACACTGAAATACAGAAGGATTGCAGTATACAAGTGCTCAAATGGGTGCCACATCAAGCCTCTTGGGGGACTAAAAAAAAGTTAAATTAACTTTAATTTAAAAAAAATGCAACCATAGAAATTGATATAAAAAGTTTAAAATAGTTTTCCCATTTTTTGCATAAACACAATAAACATAATCTGTAAATTCTGAACTATTAGAATGACGCATTATTTGTCTTGCATGGTGAACATTCTCAGATGCTAGAATTGCATTTTTTTGGTCACCCTATCTCCCAAAAAGAATTTAATTCAAAGAGCTCAAAAAGTCATATGTGCCTAATGCTGCCAATAAAAACTACAGTTCACCCCATAAGAAATAAGTCCCACAAGCGCCACCTGTGGGAAAATAACAAAGTAATGGGTCTCAGAATATGCCGATAGAAGCAGTTTTTTAAGAAAAGGTTTCAAAAGTAGTGATAAAAATACTATAGAAAACTGGTGCCACCGCAGTCGTACGGAGCTGTAGAGTCAGGCGAACATCTCATTTTTACTGCATCCTGAACACCATAAGGAAAACCCCCCAAAACACTGGTTCCAATGTATGTTGTGTCCATTTCACCCCACCTGTAAATTGTTTTAAAGTGTTATAGTATATTATTTGGTACATTAGGCAAACAAAATATCTTAACGTGCCATGTGTATTGTGAGTATTGGGATACCTAGCCCCTATGGTGGCTTCCATTGATTTTAAAGATTACCCGCACTTTCACTTCAGAACGCTCCTGCTGTGTTGGCTGTTTTTGTCTCATTCCGGCAGCTGAATATGCCGTATAGCCACATATAGTGCTTATATAGCACCAGGGGTGTAGCTAAAGGCTCATGGGCCAGGGTGCAAAAGTTTATCTTGCGGCCCCCAACTTCTCTTAACCCATTAACGCTGAGGTGTAACTTGAAGCTCCTGGGCCCCAATGCAAAACGCGTAACAGGGCCCCCAACTATATTGCTTTATTCATAGTACTGGGCTCCCTATCTGGAGAAGAGAGGCCTTATGGCCCCCTAAGGCTCCAGGGCCCAGGTGCAACCGCATCCCCTGCACCCTCTATAGTTATACCAGTGTATAGCACTATATAGGGCCGTCTTCAGCTGCTTGAAGGGGCCAAAAAGGTCTGACAGAGCAGGAACGCTCCAATGTGAAAGCTCAGGTACTCTGTAGAGCACCTGTATAATTAGGAACCCCGGTATCGGGTCATGCATATATTAGCACACTAAGAGCACTTTAGAATATTATGTCTTTTTAATAATATCCCTTTATTTGATATTTGTTACGCTTCTTTCACTTTTTTACATTGCCTATGAATTTTTATATGAATAGACATAGATGTCTCTGGATTATCTATCTACGGTGTTATGATTATTAATTGGTATCGATCACTTGGTTTATACATATTCATGGATTTGTTCATCTGCGCTATGGATTGGCTTAAAATAGGTTCACAGGGGCTGAAACACGGTGATATAAGAGAGGTCTTGACTTGCTGGATGCGCGTCTCCCTCTACTTTACTGGATTTATATGGTGCATTAAATGATGCAATTAAAACACATCTCATTCCACACAGAAAAGAACCCTCACACAGCTCTGGTAATGGAAAAATAAGAAAAAGTTATGGCTCTACGAAGGCAAAAAAAGAGAGCAAAGAACAGACTATAGCTCCAGAGGGAAGGGGTTAATTGCCAACACCATTCATAGGCAATAAAGTTAACATGAGGCATTCATATGAATCCTGACTCTTAGGCCTCAGTAACACGGGCGTTTTTTCCCGCGATGCGCATCCGCAGATCGCCTGACCGGGGCCGATGATTCGCTGAAAAATCTGCACCTAGCAGCGTTTTCAGCTAAAGGGCCGATCAAAGGAGCGCTGCCCGCTATCCTCTGCCACAGCTATGGCAGAGGAGAACGATGTTCGTCCATTGAAAGCAATGGGCTGCCAGCAAGCGCTGTATGGATTTTCGGGGAAAGGCTTAAAATATAAGCCCTTCCCTGAAAACGATCCTGAAATGTGTAAAAATAAAAATAGGCGAACATCGTTCTTCTCTGCCACAGCTGTTACAGCTGTGGCAGAGGAGAACGATCTGTAGTATATGTTCTCAATGCTGTCGTCGCTGCTGCCGCCGGCCCCATTGAGCGCATATATAGAACACAACGATTCGCAGAACGCAGATAGGTGCGTTCTGCAAATCGTTGTGTCCTTTAATTTATCGCACATCTGCATAGAAAACGGACATGTGACCGATCCCATTGGGATGTATTGGGTCTATATATCTGCAGATCGCAAGTGCGTCTGCAGATCGGACTAAAAAACGCCCGTGTGACCGAGCCCTTATACTGTAACTAAAGGGTAAAACTACAATGGTACCGCACAAGGTGCCCGATGAGCCGCGTCATATCATGCTCTACACAAGGTAAGGGTGTTGTCTCAGGGGTGTCTACTTCTGAACTATTGATGACCTGTTCTCATTGAACATACCATGATGATTTAGAATTGTGGATAGGGTTGAGCAAACCAAACCAGGTTCCAGGTCCAACTTTCCTAAAAGAGCCTTTCAGCAGAAACCCAAACCAAGATTTGAGCGTAGTTCTACCCGAAACACGATTCTACTGGTTCGGTTCGCTCAACACTGATCCCGAACGCTGGTGTATAACACTGCCTAAGAGCCATTAATAACACTCTTGGTAGTGTTATACTCATACATCAGCTTTAGGGTCTCTTGGTGAACCTCCGCTTCGGTTTGAACAAATTTGGGTCGAACTGAACTTTTTGCAAAAGTTCGGCAAACTGGCTAAACCGAACATTTTAAAAGTTCAATCACTATTTGTGGATATCATTTACTGCTTGATTTTGACCACTAATCATCGATTAATTATAGTCCCAACTAAAACAGACTGCAGCATTGGTCTTGAAGGTTGTAGGTTGGGTTCTGTACCATGCACAGTTCCTGCCTGGCTATAATGGAGAATACGCACCGCCTGGATACATACTGAAGTACAGAAGACCCTTCTCTTCTTCTGTCTCTGATTTCACTGGAGGTGCAGTACACCTAAACCTGACACCTCATCACATACAAGAAATACCTCATTCCAAGATGTTTGTCAGCGCTGTCAGCTTTCCAAAGACAGATCTATCCTTTCAGCCCCCCCCCCCCCCTTTCTCCTTGCTCTTTCTGCTTTTGCTTCCCCCAGCGATTATTTCTTTACAGTTTGCCCTTTTATTACAGCTGAAGTGGTCAAGATGAAAATGTTTCAAGCACAAAACTGAAAAAATCTGCCCTGAACTTATGAGAAGTCTTCCCTGTAAGCCTGGACATCCGAGCTTGGGACACTGTAGATAATGCTCTAGTAGGGTGATCTGAATGACCTCCCAACCAATAGTGTACATCAAGTTATCGTGATGCCCAGTCATGTTATTGTTTGCTACGTCTACACCGATCAGCCATAATGTTAAATCCACCATACAAATATTATGTGATTCCTACTCGTACCACCAAGACATTAGCAGCAGATCCTTTAAATCCGGTACGCTGTGAAGAGCGTCCTCCGTAGATCGGACTTGCATCTCCATCACATCCCACAGATGATCAATCAAACTGAGACCTGGGGAATTTGGAGGACCAGTCATCACCTTGAACTCTTTGTCATATTGCTCAAACCATTCCTGAAGAGTTTTTGCAGTGCGGCAGGACAACTTTTTCTGCTGCAAGAGGGTGTTGCCTTTAGGGCATATTGCTGCCATGAAGGGCGTCGTCGGTCTATACAATGTTTAGACAGATGGCATGTATCAGACCCACATGATGCCAGTGTAAGGGTGGGAGTGATGCTCTTTCTTACTGCAGTGTCTCAAAGCCACGCCCCCCTTTCAGACAGAGCAGTGGAGCGGACAGTGAGAGGGAGCCATACTTCAAGCACGTGGCACAAGATTCAGGTGCAGGGAGCACCATAAAAGTTACAGCATTTGCCAGCACTGAAGAGTTAAACACCACCCCTGGGGAACAAGCCCGAATGCTTTCGGTGCAACAAGTACCAAAGTGCAAAAAGATATTTTTACTGCACCACTGAGGAGAGGGCAAGAACTGTTGTAGTGAGTGCAGGTGCTGCTAGGAATGCTAAGGTACAAACAGGCTGCTGAGGAACTGTCAGTAGAGGTGCAGTAGTCTGCAGAGGTTGCAAGCTGCCCATGAGATTGGGAGAGAGCAAAGAGGACTGACTTGAGCAGTGCTAAAGAGAGCAACATCAGGAAGCAGCATTGATGTCCGACATGAGAGAGCCTGGGCTGCAGCCCTTAATCATAGGTAGCAACTGCACTGCAACAAGGAGCACAGAGAGCGGTGGTAGAGTCACATTCTTGGCCCCCAGATAGAAGTGACAACTCCTGCCCATCTGAATCGTAAGTGAGGCCAACTTCATGAAAACTGCTAGGTGTGCACACTGCTAGGGACACTACATTAGCAGGCTGGTTATAATTAGTGCTAATACTATGGACACTGACATTGTGTAAGTTACTGGTGCTTGAATCTGGGTTATGGACTGTGTTATTAAAAGAGGCATTGAACTTGGATATGTCAACCAACTTATCTCAGAGACTGTGTTGGGGTGGTGATCACAGAAATGAAGTTGGGCATGTTTTTCAACCATACAGTCTTGTTACTTTTTGAGTGCAACTGACCTTATCCAAGAAGTGTTACTGTGATTATATATTGAGCATCAAGCATTATTAATCCTAGGATTTAGTTAGCTATAACTAGTCACATGTAAACCCACGGTTAAGGTTATTAGTTTGCTTCTTAATATGCTAGCATGTACTTTATTTGTAAATAAATATTGCATATTTTTGTAACTCCTTCTGCTGCATCTTATTCTGAATCTGCATCACAATACCACCATGTGTGACACCCAGACAGAATTACCCACCAGACCGCTGCCAAGAGCATCACACTGCCTCTATCAACTTGTCTTCTTCCCATAATGCATCCTGGTACCCTGTCTTTCTCAGTAAGTGACATACTAGCAGCCGGCCGTCCACATTATGTAAAAGAGAATGTGATTCATTAGACCGGGCCGCCTTCTTTCATTGTTCCATGGTCGAGTTCTGATGCTCATATGCCCATTGTAGGTGCTTTCAGTGCTGGACAGGGGTCACATGGGCACTCTGACTGGTCTGCGACTATACAGCCCCATATACAGTGAACCTGTGTGATCTGTCACTTTTCTATCATAGGTATGGAACGAGTGGCCATTGTGCTTGAACACTGCATTCTCTCATGTTCGCAAAAAAAAAGCGCATCTGATAGAACCATTGGTTCCCTATGATGTGATCACATGTCCGTCTTTTACAGGTGCAAAATACTTGCACCTGAAAAAGATAGGACATCCATCCACCAGGAAGGTCCGTGCTGCACGTAAAGATTCCCAGCGGGGAGTCCCCTCATCACTGAGCACTGTGACAGCTGTGGCAGGGGAATTTTTCATCCCCGCGGGGAGTCCCCTTGTCACTGAACACTGTGACAGCACTGTCACAGTGTTTAGTTATGATGGGACTCCCCTCAGGGATGAAAGAATCACCTGCCACAGCTGCAATAGCTGTGGCAGAGGACCGCGATCTTCTCCCATTGCTTCCAACTGGGCCAGCGCAGCAGCCACCCCATTAAAAGCAATTGGATGCAGGCAACCCCCGCAGTGATTTTCGGGGAAGGGCTTGAAATATAAGCCCTTTCCTGAAAATCATCCTTAGCTGCTGTTAAAAATTAAAAAAAATATATACATTACCTTCTGCCGCCATTGGGGCTCCGACACGTCTTTTCGCTTGGTCCCTGGGACTGCTCTGAAGCACTTTCCGCTGGCCAGGGATTTAAAAATCCCCACCTCCTGAAGGTGCTGGGTCTGATTGGCTGAGCACTCAGCCAATCACAAGCAGTACTCAGCCATTCATTGAATGACAGCTGAGCGCTGCCTGTGATTGGTCACAGCGCTCAGCCAATCAGAGGCAGCGCTCCGCGCTGGAGCTAGGACAGTGGGGGAAGGTGATGTATATATATTTTTTTATTTTTTACAGCAGCTAGGGGTGATTTTCAGGCAAGGGCTTATATTTCAAGCCCTTCCCTGAAAATCACTCTGGGAAATGCCTGCATCCCACTGCTTTCAATTGGGCAACTGCAGCACTGGCACCCTTGAAAACAATGAGAGAACATCATAGTCCTCTGCCACAGCTGTGACAGTTGTGTCAGGGGATTCGTTAATGCCCATGGCCCCCGCGAGGATAAATGATTCCCCAGTCATAGCTGTCACAGCGGTGGCAGAGGATTGTGATCTTCTCCATATTTTTTCAATGGAGCCGACGCTGCTGTTGCTGGCCCCATTGAAAGCTGTGGGCACGGAGCTACGATCAGTCGCATTTTGCACATCCGAGCAGCGCATATTTTTTTTTTGCACACATAGGTGTGCAAAAAAAAAATTGCTCATCTGAGTGAGCCCTTAAGGGGTATTTTAGAGAAAATCAAGTCCTTTTTACGTCCAACTGGAGCTTGTCTCGTACTTTGGACTATATTCAGCTCCATGTCTCGTGTGGGGGATAATATAAGTAATGGATGCCGCCTCTTGCCTCGCTATTATTAATGACGAAGCACAATGACTGCGCTTCTCCTATTATTTTACTTTAAAGTGTCATTTTGCCTCATTAGAATTCATTCTACATGATTCCAAAGCAACAAGGCGGTTCGGATCGTCTGGTACAAATGACACTCATACTGTGATTAAAAAGCTGCAATGTCAGTCGCTCCTCACCCACAACATGGCTGCAAAATGCTGCAACCTTCCCCTCCTATAATGGCTCAAGTCATTCCACCTCACCCATGTCAAAGGCCTTTTACCCAGCCAACCATATGCAACTTTTGACCTTTTCATGCCAGCTTCCCCTTTTTTAAAAAGTGGGTGGGACTAGGCAACAAGATTGATGAATGGCTGAAGGCTGCCTGTGATTGGCTGGGCGCTCAGCCAATGAGACCAGCGCTTTCCGGAGGCAGTGATTTTTCAATCCCCGGCCTCCAGAACACAGAAGACAATTGCCGGGACAGGAAAGAAGAGTCAGACGGCTCTTCTAGTTGAGTGGAATTTTTTTTTTCTTACTTTTTTTTACAGCTAGCCATGATTTTCAGGCAAGGGCTTATATTTTAAGCCCTTCCCAGAAAATCATCGCTTCGGGGGCTGCCTGCAATCCACTGCTTTCAATGGGGCCGCAGTAGTTCCAGTCCCATTAAAAGAAATGGGATAGCATCACGGACTTCTGCCACAGCTGTGACTGAGGATTCCTTCATCCCCCACGGTCCCCGCAGTGTGTCACAGCTGTGGTAGAAGTCCACAATGTACTTCCTATGTTTTCAATAGGGCTGGCGCTGCTGCTGCTGGCCCTATTGAAAACCATGAGCGATATCGCAGCTTTTTTTCTGTGCACTGCGAGACTTAAGAAAAAAGAACGAAAATGAGTATGGAAGCATTGAAAGTCATTGGTTTTATAATCATCACTCTTGCATCGCAAGAAAAACTATTGCTAGTGGGTAGGCACCCTAAGATAGTTGTTGCACTTCTATCAGCACAAACGTTGCTTACACTGATGTATGACATGCTGGTCTAAGTAAATATGGCCCTCTATGAGTATATAGGGCTGAGGCAAAAGTCTGGACACACCAGTTTAGCTGATGTAATAATGAGAAAACTGACTTTCAATGTGTGAAAATATTCTTGGAGAGGGAGGCTGTATTTTCTGGTGAAGGAGACATTTTCTGCACCAATTTTGATGGGATCAACAGTTTAACTATGTGCATTCGGCAAAATGGTGGACACAATAAACACATCGTGTAAAGCACTTTGTGAAACTTTGCCCTCACTTAAAAAGCTCATCCAGGCAGCACCGGCTAGGATACATCTCGGTCGAAGCGTAAGTGATGCTAAACGCCTGCGTAGTGGCCGGCGCTCATAATTGCAGGCACAACTCTCATTGAAATCAATGGAACCCCAGCATGCAATTACAAGCACAGCTCCCATTAATTTCAACGAGAGCTGCACTTGCAATTTCGAGCACCAGCCACTACATAGCAGGCGGAGCGCTTCCACTCTGACCCCAGTGTATCCAAGCGGGCGCTACTAGCGTAACCCCTCTAACACCTAAACAAGCTCAATAGGTAAAATTCCAGCATTGCACTGCTTTTTATTCCTGATGTCATAATAAAGAAGAAGCAATTGCATATGGAAGTGCTAGACTTTTTTCTATTGTGCTTGCTTCTTCACAGTTGTTTGCTGGCAGCTGTTCACTGCACTCCTTGCATGCTGGCTGGGCAACTTGGATCATTAGGTGTAAGTGGACTCCACAACCTCTTACTATGCATCAAAACTTCTAAAAAAGTAAAGATAGGGCAAAACCGATACTCCCAGTGTATTTCTGAGTAAATTCTAGCCAAGACTGATATATCACATGACCCCCTTTCTAGTTAAAAAAAACTGAGCTAAATTCAATGTGACAGAGTTCAAAATGGCCTCCAAAAAATCTACTCCACAAAAACATGAAGCCTCCCCCCAATTAATACTTTCACACAGTGGAAGTCAATTTTCTCATGGTTACACCAGTTCAACAGGTGTGTCCAAACCTTTGCATCACCCTTTATACGCAGTGTATACGCATGGTTCTATGAGACTGACGGAGAAGACAGCTGAGCACTGTAATTTGCTGTCTCCATAGACAGTGAATTGACCGATGGTCATGATTGTTCTCTACCACTCCAATCACACAGTGGACTCTTGAATCACCATTTTTGGATGCCAACAGTCAGACTCCCAGTGATAATACACTTACCTATCCACAGGATAGCTGTTTTGGGGTAAACCACTTTAAAGGGTTGCTATGGGCCAAGCTGATGGATCCCCTGTGTTACTGTACATCTAGTAGAGGCGTGGGGGGGGGGTGCATGACACGGGGATTCTCTCTTCTTTGACTCTTCATCATGCTCTACCCCACTTGGTTGGCGCTAGGTTAGCTCTTCACTAGATGGATTTGCTGTGGATTTTCGGTGTGGATTTGCGCTTGGATGATCCGCCGCAGTACCAACGGATGTGGTTTTATGAAATCTTACACGCAGTGGATACTTACTGCATTAAAAACCGACTTGTCATGCAGATATTGTAATCCCCATCATGTTACTTTGTGTTATGGACTCTTCACAGATTTTTCCCATTGATGTCAAAATCTGCAGCAAAATCCGTGATTGCCGTTCAAATCCATTAACATATTTTCTATTTTGGACTTGCTATAGACCAGTGTTTTCCTAACTGCAGTCCTCACGGCCCCCAACAGGTCATGATTTAAGGATATCCCATAGAGAACACCTGTGGCAGTGGCTTAGCTACTCACCATAATCACATTACCTATAAGGAAATCCTGACAACCTGGCCTGTTGGTGGGTCATAAGGACTGCAGTTTGGGATATGCTGCTTTACAGCTATTTTTTGTTCCAACTGATGCACCAATTCTGATAAAAAGATTATATTAAACCGATCATCCAGTCCTGGATAAACAAAGATGGCCGCATCTGCTTCTGATGACATGCCGCACACTGTGTATTAGTATGCATTGGTAGTCTAAGACCCTACATGCTGCTGGCTGGCCGGTATGGCTCATGTGGGCAGCAATGGTTAATCAAATATGGTGTAGTGTCTTATACTAATGATGGATACTAATGCACAGTGTACATAGGGAAGTCAGAGAAGTGGTGCGGCCATCTTTGTTTCTCCAGTCCCAGAAGATCACTTTAAGGCTGCCTTCACAAGGGTGCTAAAATCACGCAAGATCTGTGCGTTTTGAGACGCGCAAATATGAGCCCCGTTCTTTTGAATAGGGTCGTACACATGAGCGATGTTTTCCTGCATGGCACCACGATGCTATGCGGGAGAAAATTGCCGCATATTCTATTTTGCTGCGTGATTTTTGCATTGCAGCACCCATTGTCTTCGATGGCACCGGCGGCCCCATTGAAAATAATGGGAGAAACTCCGCGATCCACTGCAGTGGCTGGGACAGTTGCGGCGGAGGATTGTTACTTCCCCAAAGTGAAGCAATGCTGTTTTGCTGTGCAAGTGCCTCACATCCCAGGGGAATTCACATAGTGGGAAGCGCGATATGGGGGCGGGATTCACAGGCCAATATCGCACTCCCCCGTGTGAAGTCAGCCTATAGGATTGCTATTTTTAAGGGGTGTCTGCTCTGGACAATCTCCCCACAACACTACTAATCATAGAGCATCCTACTGCTGTGACCCTCAGTCATCAGCTATAAACTATAGGGTAATCTGGTAGCAAGTGTTCAGTTTCCCTGCAGCTCCTCTACAGGAGGAAGGAAGTATTACAATTACCATTTAAATCAAAGGGCTTTTCATGACTAAATGGGGCAGGTTGTCCAGAGTGAGCAATGCTCTTAGTACTTGTTCTAAGCCTTGGTTAATAGATGAGGATCTGAAACAATGGACCCTCCTCTATGAACTCACGATTCACTAATAGGAAACTGAAAGGTGGATTCTGAGATTGGCAAGAATTGGGGAGTCGACTGTAGAAGTTTGGGGAAATAGTTTGAGAATTTTCTTGCACTTTTCAACGACTGAAGGGTTGTCCAACTTCTAGCTGTTCCGCGCAGGAAGCAGACAGCTCTGTACATTGTCCAGTGACCTATTGTTGGTACAGCAGGCTCAGGTTTAGTGAAGTGAATGGGACTCAGCCTGCAAAACCAACCCAGGCCACTGTGCAATGTAGGGAGCTGTCTACTTCCTGCAGCAAAACAGCTGGAAGTGGGACAACCCATTTCAGTCAATGCATGTGATTGATCTTGTAGTCACTTGCCTTATGGTTTCAGAAGAATGTTCTGTCAAGATTGCTTAAAGGGCTTGTTTAGAGTTAGAAAAGCATGGTTGCTTTCTTCCAAACACAGAATCACCCTTGTCCATAGGGTTGTGTATGGTATTACAGCTCAGGTCTATTGAAGTGAATGAGAACTGAGCTGCAATACCAAGCACAACCCATGGACAAGGGTGGCGCTGTATTTGGAGGAAAGCAGACATGTTTTTCTAACCCTGGACAACCCCTTTAAAAAATGTGTGCAGTTTGAGAAAACTTGTGGGTTTTGCTATTTATCACATAGCTAATGTGATAAATAGCAAAAGTGAAAATCACTTTATTCAGTTAAAATGAACATTTTGGTGCTCAAAAATCCCTCTAAAGTGCTGGCCCCGAGGGGTCTCCCTTCCTTCTAATTTTCTGTCCACTGCCTGTTGTCAAGTGAAGTTTGTCTCTAATAACAGAGATAACAAGATGGAGAACAGGAAGTGGGGTAGGTCAATAACTGCTGAAGCCCATAGAATTCTATGCAAATATAACGGAAAGGGAGGAAGAAGGATAGAAACCCACATAGATGATACAGCAGTTATCTGCTGAGTGAGTTACAGCTACTGAAATCCCTTTGACACTGCCCATTACTGCTGTACACTATCCTTCAAGCTGATGCTATTCTCCTGTGTGTGCTACATAGAGTTAGGGAGCAGAATCTGCTGTTTTCTAAGGAGGAGCCATCGTAACAGCAGACTCCTCCAACCAGCTCAGAGCGAACTGAAGATTAGAGATGTCGCCTGTAGAAGGAAAACTTGTTGATAAATGATACAAATCATACAAGGGCCAGAAATAGGCTTATCCCTCACTTACACACACAATGGCTTATTCAGAAGAGTTATCCGGAAGTGGGGGTACATTTTAAGGAAAGGCATGGAGGTATATGGAATATCTGCAACCGACATCTTTGTAACCTGCTCCTCATAACCCCCTAATGGTGTTTCGGATAGCTAATTGAATATAGTAATTTTGTTCTCTTCCATCTACCTATGGTGAGAAATAAATACACATGCTGTGACACAATGCTAGTTTGCTGACTGGATGCTGTTTTGCCTCTTTATTGCGATTACAGTACACAGATCCACAGAAGCCGTCAACAAATTCATTAGCTGCAGCTCTCCATTGCCTTGCAGTCAGCAGTGCCCGGTAGTGGTGTTAAAGTGCAACACAGTGATCAGAAGTCACCAAAAACAAAACAAAGAAAAAACACAAGAACGAAGGAGTTCTCCTTTAAATCAACACTGTGCAATAAATATAGATAGGTTGCTCTGATTTAAAGGGAAAGATGTGGAAGTTAAGGTATTGCTATGGAATTTTCTGCTGGTTGCGTGGCAGTGAAGGGGTTAAAAAGAGGACTATGTCAAAAAATTAACCCTGCTGCGCTAGAGAGTTCCCTACAAGGGATAATGAAATGAGTGGAAGCTCTGGGTTCTGGACTCACCTGTAGTTACCATGCACAACCTGGGGAAGCTGGCCAGGGTGGGGCTGGGACTCTGCTTAAAGCGGAAGGGTCCAAATCTAGGCATGGAAAGGCAACACAACCATAGGGGGTGTTCTGTGCACCAGGAGGGGAATGAGTGTATTGGAAGTGAGGAGCATGTATTAGCTAGAAAATCTGTTTTGTTCTGCAGGAGTATTAACTTATTTTTTCCCTTTGGTTTTTTTAACTGCAACTTTCTCTTCTTCCTCTTTCTCTTCTTCTTTGCCTTCTTCAGCCTCTTCTTCTTCTTTGCCTTCTTCAGCCTCTTCCTCTTTGCCTTCTTCAGCCTCTTCTTCTTTGCCTTCTTCAGCCTCTTCTTCTTCTTTACCTTCTTCAGCCTCTTCTTCTTCTTTACCTTCTTCAGCTTCTTCTTCTTCTTTACCTTCTTCAGCTTCTTCTTCTTCTTTACCTTCTTCTTCCTCTTCTTCTCCCTCACCTGTAGAGACAAATTACATCAAATGACTTCAATGTACAAAGTAGTAGCCCTAATATAGACTCATCATTGCTGCTTCTATATCTTACCTTCTCCTTCTGCCTCTTCTTCTCCCTCTCCTTCCTCCTCAGCAGCCTCCTCCTCCTCAGCGGCCTCTTCCTCCTCCTCTTCTTCTTCAGGAGCTTCTGCTTTGGCCTCTTCTGCTCGGGATGATTCAATGGTCTCTTCTACGTCGAGCTGTTCTTCCTGCACATGGCTGGCGTAGTAGGTGGGGAATGAGCGTGTGGACATGTATGAACTGCTCTGCAGGCTGTACGCTGATCGGCCGAATACAGGAGCACTTTGTGTGTATCCACTTGTAATGGCTCCAACGCCAGAGAAACTTAGCCTGGTCTCTTCGCCCTCAAGTAGCTTTCTGCAGAAACAGATACAACAAACTCAGAAAAGAGCAATGATATTAAAAAAAAGCCTGCAAAGAGAAAAAACACAAAGCTATCCAACAGCTGACATTATTGATACAGAAATATATAAAACTCGCTACAAACTGTAACCAAACTCAACAGAGAAGCATATTGATAAGATGAAGCTTACCTGTATGCAGCTATCTCTATATCCAGCGCCATCTTAACATTCAGCAAGTCTTGGTACTCTTTCAGGTATCTGGCCATTTCACTCTTTGTATTCCTCAACTCTTCCTCTAATTTGCCAATAGCATCCTGAGGGTGAAAGGAGACAAGAAGAAATAATAACAATGTGTATCTATATGTCTGCAATACATTATGAGAGCATTCTGTGTACAGCACTGCAGACTATGACGGTGCTAGATCAGGAATGATTAATAAAAACTAAGCCCATCAATGATCCTATCTCTAATGATACAACATACTAGTATAACTAACACTCTGCTATCAGTCTGATCTGGACTTTTTCTTCACCTGGGCAAAGATTTAGTTCACTGCTTTAGCCTTGTATCTAAATACTCAGGCCCAGGTAGAATGTCCTGTTAGCAGCCCTGGCACCTGGAGCACATGACCTGCAAGACCCCAGCCTGGCATGTATTTAAACTCGCAGCCTGCTGCATAGCAGTGAGTTGGTTACTGATTACCATAGTGGAGAATGAAGAGTTGGGAGCCCTGCTGTATGTGACTGCAGCTTTAAGATGACACAGCAAATTCAAAGAAAAAGAGTTCTTTAAATCTGTGCGCAAAAGGATTTTCTGCCGTCTGGATGTCCTCCAGTCATCTCAGGGGCAGGAACTTCTGATCTCGACTCTCCAAGGTGCTGATTTTGCATCTGCCCTGTCCATAGTACTGTAATCTGTTCATGGATCCGATATTATATCTGACCGGTCCATGGCACAGTCCTAGCCCAGTATTGCACAGCTGTTCACAGTTTTTCCTTATCATCACTAATATACAGTGTAAAGTTATAATCCTTGTTTCCTTCTGCCCCTTTGGTGCCTTTTCTTATGCCCATCATTTCTATCAGCTTTTGATCTGTCCAAGGTAGAAAATGTTTTCTATCTAGTGTTAAAGGGATTACACCAAAATTTCAAGTTATCCCTTATCCACAAGTAAGGGGATAACTTGCTGATCCGTGGGGGTCGCAACACTGAGATCCCCATCAATCACAAGAACAGGGGGCCTGTGTGCCCCGTCCTCCTCACTGCCAGGCCATCACACCCCCTGCAGTGAGGAGGAGATTAAGTAAAGAGCTGGTTGCAAAAATGTGCTGACGCTCCATTCACTTTCAGTGAGACTGCCGAGATACCCAAGTGCCACCAACTCTGGTATTTCCATCAGTCCCAAAGAAATGAATGGAGCGCAGACAGCGCATGCTTGGCCTGAGCTCTATTCATTTTAATGTCACTGCGAGGGGAGAAGTGACTCCACAATGACAGGAAGAGGGGGACATGGGACCCCAATTTTTTAAATCAGTGGGGGTCTCAGCATTAAGACTTCAACCAATCAGCATGTCATATCCTATCCTTATTTTATGAGCTTGGTTCTGATACTGTATTTATTTTATGAGCTTGGTTCTGGTGCTGTATTTATGTAAGAAGATTAAGGATAACTTACAATCTTGGTACAACCCCTTTAAACCTGCAGCTCTTCTGCCTTATCACAAAGTGAAACCTTAGTTAAGCACAATTTTCCCTCAGTTGTGAATTCTGCAGATCTGATCTGTCAACTCTCTATCTCAATTCTATCAACGTTTTTACTCTGCAGCTGTGAAGCCTACAATAACTCTTATCCCCCTGCACCCCAATACCTGCATGCCGGCGATCTCCCCACTCTGCTTGTCTTCTAGCTCCTGGATCTGTCTTTGTATGGCGTCATTGACTCCCCTGCAGGCATCAATCTCCAGTGCTTTCGCTTTGAGCATTCGCCGACTCTCTGATGCTTCGTCCTTGGCGGCCCGCACCGCGTCCGTATTACGCGCCGCGCTTTGTGTCAGGACGGTAAACCTGGACTTGAACCATTCTTCTGCAGATTGCATGTTCTTGGCTGCCAGCTTCTCATACTGTGCCCGGATATCCCTCAGGGCAGAGCTCAGATCTGGCTTGGACACATCGACCTCCAGGGAGATTTGGGCATACTGGACTTGGGACTGCAGTTGTGCCAATTCCTCCTCGTGCACCTTCTTCAGGAAGGCGATCTCGTCCAGCAGGCTGTCCATCCTCTTCTCCAGCTCCACCCGGGCCAGGGAGGTCATGTCCGCCTCCTTTCTGATCTCCAGCAGCCTGGCCTCTGCATCTTCCCGGCTCAGTGCCTCCTCCTCGTAGCGAGCCTGTAGCGCCCGCAGCGCCTCTTCCAGGCGCTCCCGATCATTGCGCAGCGTCTGTCGGTCTCCGATCGCTTCCTCGTGCGCTATGCGCAGCTCCCGCACCTCGTGCTCGTAGAGGTCGCGCAGCCGGGACGGCTCGTTGTGCTTCTGGCGCAGCAGCAGCAGTTCGGCCTCTAGCACCTTGTTGCGCTTCTCCAGCTCGTGCACCCGCTCTATGAAGTTGGCGAAGCGGTCATTGAGGTCCTGCAGCTGCGCCTTCTCCTGCGTGCGCACGATCTTCAGGTCGCTGCTGATCGCAGCCACCTGGGTGAGGTCCAGCGAGTCGGCGGCGGAGGAAGAGGCATAGCTGCGACGCACCGTGCTGCTGCTCAGCGCTGGGGAGTAGCTGCTCCTGCTGGGGGACACATAGCTGCTTCGGATGTGCAGCCTGGGGGCGCTCTCCACCACCCTGCGCTTATAAGAGGACGTATAGTAGGGGTCGTAGCTGTAGGCGCTCATGGTGCGGGCTGGAGCAAATCTGTGCTGCACGGCTACTTATAGGACAGGGGGGGAGTGCGGAGCATGCGCACTGCGGGGAGGCAGCACTTCAGCACCAAGGACAGCAGACTGAGCACAGCCCACGGGCCGGGCTGTCCCACTACAGAACAGAGAACATCTCCAGCATAGAGACCTCCAACATCACAGAGACACTCTCCAGCATAGAGACCTCCAACATCACAGAGACACTCTCCAGCATAGAGACCTCCAACATCACTGAGACTCTCTCCAGCATAGAGAGTCCCAGCAGCACAGAAATTCTCTCTTCAGCATAGAGATCCCCAGCACCACAGAGACACTCTCTAGCATAGAGACCCCCAGCAGCACAGACTCTGTCCAGCATAGAGACCCCGAACAGCAAATACTCTGCCCAGCATATAGAGACCCCCAGCAGCATGGAGACTATCTCCAGCTTAGAGACCCCCAACAGCACAGACTGTCCAGCATAGAGACCCCCCAGCAGCATAGAGACTCTCTCTTTAGTATAGAGACCCCCAGCAGAACAGACCCTGTCCAACATAGAGACCCCCCAGCAGCATAGAAACTTTCTCCAGCATAGAGACCTCCAGCAGCACAAACCCTGTCCAGCATAGATACCCCCAAGAGTAAAGACTCTGTCCAGCATAGAGACCCCTCCACCAGTACTGAGAACTCTTTCTAGAACAGATACCCAATCCAATACCTCACAGAGAAACCCAACAACAGTAAGCCCTCTAACTGCACTGAGCACCCCACCAGTAGCACTGAGACCCCAAACAGCACTGATAACCCCTTCCACCAGCACTGCCCCCTCCAGCACTAAGAACCCCTCCAACAGCATTAAACCCTCTTCTCCAGTACTGAACCCCCACCCCAGAGCTGAGACCATCCTACAACACTGAAACCCCTCCACCAACATTGAGCCCATTTCCAGAACTGATGGACTCTCTAATAGCATTCAGCCCCACCTCCATCTAGAACTGAACCCCCTTCCACCAGCACTGCCCCCCTTCAGCACTGAGCCCCCCCCCCCTCTCCAGAGCCCATCTTCCAGCACTGAGACATCTCCACCAACATTGAGCCCCTTTCCAGAACTGAGGGACTCTTGAATAGCATTGAGCCCAACCTCCATCTAGAACTGAGCCCCCTTCCACCAACACTGCACCCCTCCAGCACCAAGGCCCCCCTCTCCAGAACTGAGCCCATCCTCCAGCATTGAGACGCCTCCACCAACATTGTGCCCCTCCTCCATCCAAAACTGATCTCCCTTCCAGCAGCACTGTGCCCACTCTCCAAAATGGTTGCCTCCCTCCACCACCTCTACCTCCTACAGCACTAAGCCCCCCTCCAACAGCTCTGCACCCACACCCCCCAGCACTAGTAAATTCACTTCATTTCTCTAGTCCTGCACCGATATATTCCTAACAGCTCATAAAGGGTGAATAAAGTGTCTGCAGTACTTTGTAGTGACTGCAGCGCCTCCTGCAGGACTCAAGTTTTATGCTGCTTTTTATGTAGAGTTTCATCTCGCAGGTGTAGTAGAGATGAGGTTGTTCTTCAGCACAGAAATGTGTGTTCACCCACAGACAGGGTTGGTGCAGATTTTGTTGGAATCTGTGTTTTAGTAAAAAAAGAGAAATGAAATAGTTTTCGGGACCAAATCCTGGGATTTCCTAGAAATAATTCCATATACCTCTGTCCTGTGTGATGGAGGTGTAATAGGACCGCAGGGCGTAACTGTACTGCACCTGAGCACAGAGCCAAGTCTGAGAGCCATGGAATGGGATCTACAGCAGCATATACTAACTTTATGGAAAATCTAATGTAGAAAAGACAGAGAGAAGGACAGATAGACACACAGAGAAATAGAGAGATAGATAGAGAGACAGATGGACATAGATAGATATGAGATAGATAGATAGATAGATATGAGAGAGATAGATATGATATAGATGGATAGATGTGAGATAGATAGATAGAGAGATAGATATGTGATAAATAGAAAGATAGATACATATGAAATGTATAGACTGATATGAGGTGGAAAGATAGATAGAAAGAGATAGATATGAGATATATATAGAGAGAGATATGAGAGAAAAAGATAGACTGGTAGAAGAGATAGATAGATGGATAGATAGATAAAAAAGATATGATAGATAGAGAGATAGATATGAGAGAGAAAGAGATAGATATGAGAGACTGATATTGATATAGATAAACTGATATGAAATAGATAGGTAGATAGATATGAGAAAGATAGATAAATTGATATGAGACAGATAGATTTGAGATAGATAAATAGAGAGATAGATATGAGAGAGAAATAGATAGATAGATAGATATGAGAGAGACAGATTGATATGAGAGATAGATGGAGAGATAGATAGATAGACATGATAGAGAGATGGCTAGATAGATAGAGAGATAGACTGGTATGAGAGATAGATGGATATAATATGATAGGTGGATAGACAGATGTGAGAGGGAAAGAGATAGATAGATAGATATGAGATAGATAGACATAAGAGGGAGAGATAGACTGCTATGAGATAGATAGATAAACAAATAGATGGATGAACAGATGGATAGATAGATGGATAGACAGATGGAGAGACAGATGGATAGATAGATGGAGAGATAGATGGAGAGATAGATGGAGGGATAGATAGAGGGATAGATGGAGAGCTAGATGGAGAGCTAGATGGAGAGCTAGATGGATAGATAGATAGAGAGATAGATGGGAAGATAAATGGAGAGCTAGATGGGGAGATAGATGGAGGGATAGATAGAGAAATAGATGGAGAGATAGATGGATAGATAGATGGAGAGGTAGATGGATAGATAGATGGAGAGCGAGATGGAGAACTAGATGGAGAGCTAGATGGGGAGATAGATGGGGAGATAGGTGGAGAGATAGATGGAGGGATAGATGGAAGGATGGATGGATAGATGGAGAGCTAGATGGAGAGATAGATAGGGAGATAGATGGAGAGATAGATGGAGGGATAGATAAAGGGATAGATGGAGAGCTAGATGGATAGATAGATGGATAGATAGATGGATAGATAGATGGGGAGATAGATGGATAGATAGATGGGAAGATAGATGGGAAGATAGATGGAGAGCTAGATGGAGAGCTAGATGGAGGGATAGATAGAGAAATAGATGAAGAGCTAGATGGATAGATAGATGGAGAGCTAGATGGATAGATAGATGGAGAGCAAGGTGGAGAGCAAGGTGGAGAGCAAGGTGGAGAGCAAGATGGGGAGATAGATGGGGAGATAGGTGGAGAGATAGATGGAGGGATAGATGGAAGGATGAATGGATAGATGGATGGATAGATGGAGAGCTAGATGGGGAGATAGATGGAGAGATAGATGGAGAGATAGATGGGGAGATAGATGGGGAGATAGATGGGGAGATAGATGGGGAGATAGATGGAGGGATAGTTAGATAGATAGATAGATAGATAGATATGAGAGATAGATGGATGGATGGATAGATATGAGATAGATAGATAGATACGAGAGATAGATGGCTGGATGGATGGATAGATTCTATAACTCTGTATAATAAAAGTGCCTAATGACATCACTGATCACTGTCTACATATCCTCAGTCACTGGACACCATCGTTTTAAAGTATTCATGTATGTTTATGTATATTTGGCTTTCTTGGTCATGGCTCCTTAGCATTGGACTGCCAGTTTTTTTGGCTCCTCAGAGGAGATTTGCTTGAATGAAAGGGGTTTACACCTCCAGATGGGGGTGTCGTATTCTGTATTATTGTATTGCATTGTAATGTATCAGGGTCTTCTGGTAACCAGGGGGTCCTCTGTTACTGTGATAGGGTAATATGACTCAGTCTTGGGGCTCATTCACATTCTCTTATTGTCACTGCATATTATGCATGTGTACTTCCTGTGTGTATCACATGGTGAATGGAGGCAATGAAGGTCAATGGACTCTCATTCTTCCATTCACACCGACGTGTGGACTACGAGTGGACATTGCGCATGATGTGCAGTAGAAATAAATCGCAGCATGCTCTATTTCTCCACGTACCATATGCAACCCTTGAAATGCTGCATTTAAAACGCAGTCCATTGGGAAGTGGCAGCATTTCAATACGCAGCCTGGCTCTGCACAGCAAGAAAAAAAAAAAAAACAGTGCGCATATCCCAGGCATATGCAGTGCCAGTCTGCGCCCGTAAGCAATATCTACCATATCTTTGCTGGCAGAGCATATGGGCTGCAGATATGTAATACACTCTGGGAGACTTGCAGCGTGTTACGCATATACCCATGTGAATGAGCCTTTGTACTTTTAGCCCGTATTTGGTCTGTGGTTTGTGAACTGTAACATATAGCTGAAGTGAATCTATGTATCTTTTTATATGTATTGAAAATGTAGCATTCACTATTGTTGTCCACATTGCGAGAAAAACAAATCCCTATAGAAAGTGACTGAAATACAGCCGCCCCCCCTATGTCATCAGTATTCGGTCTGTAGTTGCCTCCGTATTTCCTTCATTAGTAATATTTTCTATTGGGTAGATATGGATCTGTATTTCTACTGATGACTATGTCATGACATACGGGTGCAGTATCATCTATAATATGTTCGTATTACTGAAATGTTACAATATGGTTGTCTGACTCTGTCCTAACTCCGTATCTCCTAACACATGATGGTGTTAAATGGCAGGACCTGCCCTCCTCCTCCTGTGCGGCACTGTATGACTGCTCAAAAGAACAAGCCAGCTCACCTGTCTTGGTTCCGATTACAGAGGTCCTTATTGGAGACACATAAAGAAAGTTGAAATTCAGCTCATCAAATTCTACCATAAAATTGTCTTTATTGAAAAAACTTCATAAAAAATACAAAAGCTACAGAGATGCAAATGGATCACCAACATGTTTCATGCGCACTTAGCAATATTGCTAGTTGAATTTAACAGTATTTTTCTGTATTATCATTATTCATAACATGTGCATGTGGGTTAAACATCAACTCAGACAATATATATATATATATATATATATATATATATATATACTCATTGTCAAAGAAATCCCACCCCTAGAAGAATGTTGTTGTTCTGCTGCAAAACTCGTCCTGCAGTTCCATCTCAGGCAGATATACAAATGATGAGAGTTGTGGTGATTAGATGGACAGTGTTGTCACCAGAGGCCCTAAAAGTGGTTCCCCCTTGACCTATAAAAGGCTCTCGGAGGCTCCTTGTGTGTAGTGACCTCTTCTTCCGCTTGTGTAGAGCTTGTTGACCACTAGACGCCTCTACGACGCAGAGAAGAGATTTCACCCCGTTACCAGAGTCTGAGAGGGGCTCATTATTGGGATGTGAAAGGCTGGGTGGTCGTATCAATGAATTGTCCCCCACCGGCCGTTCTGACCAGATTATTAGGAGGTGTTGGGACCAGTGGATGTGTGAGGGTACAGAAGGTGACCAGGCTCAGGACGCCCCCTACAGACCACCAGTAGAAAAGAGCATCTGACCAGACTGTTAGGAGGTGTTGGGACCAGTGGATGTGTGAGGGCACACAAGGTGACCAGGCTCAGGACCCCCATACAGACCACCAGTAGAAAAGAGTGTCTGACCAGACTGTTAGGGGGTGTTGGGAACAGTGGAAGTGTGAGGGCACACAAGGTGACCGGGCTCAGGACACCCCCTACAGACCACCAGTAGAAAAGAGTGTCTGACTAGACTGTTAGGGGGTGTTGGGAACAGTGGAAGTGTGAGGGCACACAAGGTGACCGGGCTCAGGACGCCCCCTAAAGACCACCAGGAGAGAGGAGCATCTGACCAGACTGTTTGGGGGTATTGGGAACAGTGGATGTGTGAGGGCACACAAGGTGACCGGGCTCAGGACCCCCAACAGACCACCAGTAGACAGGAGCATCTGACCAGACTGTTAGGGAGTGTTGGGGCCAGTGGATGTGTGAGGGCACACAAGGTCACTGGGCTCAGGATGCCCCCTACAGACCACCAGTAGAGGGGAGTGTCTGACCAGACTATTAGGGGGTGTTGGGACCAGTGGATTGTGAGGGCACACAAGGTGACCGGGGACAGGACGCCCCCTACAGATCATTGATCTGATGCTGATCATCCGACAAGCTTCAGCAACTCCAACTGTTTCATTGTTTGCCCTCCAGAGACAGGTGCACTATCGTTAAAGGCGTTTGGCGGAAGGACATTTAGTCTTACGTCACCCATTTCATGTATGGTCTTTGACACCCACCGTCGCCTCCATTTACAGTGGTGTTGTGAACAATGAAACCGGAGGCAACGGAGTGGAACCTGGTTGTCTTCAGTAACAAATCCAGGTTTAGTTTGGGCGCTGACGACGGCCGTGTCTGTGCCTGGAGACCTCGGGTGCACGCCTCAATCTTGCCTTTGCTGTGGAGCGGCACACTGCCCCCTGCTGGTGTGATGGTCTGGGGGCCATCTCATACCACACTCGGTCCCCCCTAGTAGTGGTACGAGGGACAATGACAGCTCAGCGATATCTTCAGGACATCCTGCAGCCACATGTGTTCCTCTCATGGCGGCTTCCAGCAGGATAATGCTCGGCCGCACACACAAGGGGGTCACAGGAGCCCACACAACATTGTCACACTTCTATAGCTGCCCGGTCACCAGATTTATGACCAATAGAACATGTATGGGACCACCTGGGACGCCAACTTCAATAGCATATGAGTTACCACAATCCAAAGGCTCAGTTACAGCAAATGTGGAGCAATATGCTGCAGGATACCATACAGAACCTGCCTGTCTACTGGAGATGATCTGTGGGTGATAAATCACCCACGGATCACGCTCCGTAAAGCTTTCCATGGGGTTGCTATGGAAAGCGCAGACCCCGGGGTCAACAAGTCGAGAATCATAGCGATTCTCTGCTTGCGAGATTTAAATCGCGGCGTGCTGTGATTACCGCGATTCTCCGCGGTGAGCCTATCTGTTAGATAGTATGGTCTGTTAGATAGGCTCACCGCTGAGACCGGTCAGCTCTTCCCCTCGTCCCCAGTGGCAAAATATTGCTAGCGATATTCCGCCTCGGCCGTAGACAGTGGGCCTATGCCTCCATGCCTGCCCGTATCACATCTTGTATCCAAGCCAGAGGTGAAATCCTAAGGAATGAACCTTGGTGAGTGTAAATCATGCCATGGACTTCAGAAATGTCATGTGGATCGCGGGTATTCTTTGTTTAAGATGCATTTTTGCACATTTTGTATTATGTAATATCTTAGAATACTTTGTTTATTGATACATATGCTGCTTGTTCACTGTAGCTATTCTACATAGTGTCTATATTTGAACTTTATGACACTCAGATTGCTTCTAGCATGGCTTTTCCCAGCATGCATTTTGTTTGTGACCCATTTTGTGATCATGTGATGTCTTGTTTTAATATTTAGATATAGCTCTATAGCATATTGGGTTAGCCGTGTCTAAGAATGCTTAAGTGTGTTTGAAATGCATTGATATTTCCATTTGCATCTAAGTAGCTTTTGTACATTTTTATGGAGTTTTTTCAATAAAAGAACATTTAATGGAACAATTTGATGAGCTGCATCTCAAGTCTAAAGACTAGACAGTCCATCCGTACTGATAGATAGATAGATAGATAGATAGATATGAGATAGTTAGATAGATAGATATGAGATAGATAGATATGAGATAGATCGATAGATAGATAGATATGAAACAGATAGATAGATAGATAGATATGAGATAGATAGATATAGGATAGATAGATAGATAAGACATAGATAGATATAGGATAGATAGATAGATAGATAGATAGATAGATAGATATGGGATAGATAGATATGAGATAGATAGATAGATAGATAGATAGATAGATAGATAGATATGAGATAGATAGATATGAGATAGATAGATAGATAAGACATAGATAGATATAGGATAGATAGATAGATAGATAGATAGATAGATAGATAGATAGATATGGGATAGATAGATATGAGATAGATAGATAGATAGATAGATAGATAGATAGATATGAGATAGATAGATAGATATGAGATAGATAGATAGATAGATATGAGATAGATAGATATGAGATAGATAGATAGATAGATATTAGATAGATAGATAGATAGATAGATAGATAGATAGATAGATATGAGATAGATAGATAGATATGACATAGATAGATATAGGATAGATAGATAGATAGATATGACATAGATAGATAGATATGAGATAGATAGATAGATAGATATGAGATAGATGTGAGAGATAGACTGATAGATAGATAGATAGATAGATAGATAGATAGATAGATAGATAATAGATAGATAGATATGAGATAGATAGATAGATAGATATGAGATAGATGTGAGAGATAGACTGATAGATAGATAGATATGACATAGATAGATATGACATAGATAGATAGATATAGGATAGATAGATAGATATGACGTAGATAGATAGATATAGGATAGATAGATAGATAGATAGATATGAGATAGATAGATAGATAGATATGACATAGATAGATAGATAGATATGAGATAGATAGATAGATATGACATAGATAGATAGATAGATAGATAGATAGATATGGGACAGATAGATAGATATGAGATAGATAGATATGAGATAGATAGATAGATATGACATAGATAGACAGATAGATAGATAGATAGATAGATAGATAGATAGATAGATAGATAGATAGATAGATAGATAGATAGATGTGACTAATGTGTAGAGGCAGAATGAAGAATAGGAATACGCTCCTTCAAAAAAAAAAAAAAAAACTATCCAATGTTTCAAGGTATTCATTTTCTGCTGCACTCATCCAAAATGTTAAATACAAGAATCTACTACACAGCAAGGTAACTTTCACAAGATAGAAGTGAGTTTGTGATTTGCCTAAACTCATACTATGAGAATTGTCAGTAGTTTCTGCAGGTGATGAATCTGCTGCATTGCCTTTACTGACTATACAACACATGCAGCAGTTCTTGTTCCCTGGCAGATCAGCCAGAGGTAGAGCATTGTGCCTACACAAACCAGCAGCGGTGGCCAATCCTCAGATGGAACATTCTGCACTGAAGTAACAAGATCTCCCCAGCGTTAGTCAGCATTATCCAAGCTAATGCAATAGGGTGAGAGCAAGAGTAGAGGGGAATAAAGCCTGATTGATGCCTTCCATTAGGGAGGGTCCGGAGCATGCTGCAGGAAAATGCTGCAGGATCTTTGGCTGATGTTCAACACTGCAGCAAGTTCAGCGAGGGACAGAAAGAGAAAGCTGTGTGCATTCTGGGGGCTGGAGGACAGACAGGGTGAGGATGGGAGGAAGAGCAAGGGAGGACAGGGGAGCTTAGAGGACACTGAGGACACAGGCAGATAGATATGAGATAGATAGATAGGAGATAGATAGATAGATAGATATGAGATAGATAGATAGATAGATAGATAGATAGATATGGGATTGATAGATATGAGATAGATATGGGATTGATAGATATGAGATAGATATGAGATTGATAGATATGAGATAGATAGATAGATAGATAGATAGATAGATAGATAGATAAGAGATAGATAGATGATAGATAAATAGATATGAGATAGATAGATAGATAGATATGAGATAGACAGATATGAGATAGATAGAGAGATAGAGAGATAGATAGATATGGGATTGATAGATATGAGATAGATATGAGATTGATAGATATGAGATTGATAGATATGAGATTGATAGATATGAGACAGATAGATAGATAGATATGGGATAGATAGATAGATGATAGATAGATAGATAGATAGATATGGGATAGACAGATAGACAGATAGATAGATAGATATGATAGACAGAGATAGATGTGAGATAGAAAGATAGATAGATAGATAGATAGATAGACATGAGATAGATAGGTAGGTAGATAGATAGATATGAGATAGATAGATAGATAGATAGATAGATAGATATGAGATAGATATGAGGTAGATAGATATGAGGTAGATAGATATGAGATTGATGGATATCAGGTAGATAGGAAATGGATAGATAGATAAATATGAGATAGATTTATAGATATGATGTAGATAGATAGGAGATAGATAGATGTGAGATCGATGGATATGAGATAGATAGGAGATAGATTTATAGATATGAGATAGATAGATAGATATGAGATAGATAGATAGATAGAAGATAGATATGAGATAGATAGATAGATAGATATGAGATAGATTTATAGATATGACGTAGATAGATATGAGATTGATGGATATGAGATAGATAGATAGAATTCAGCCTGAGACTAGTCTAAGGACTGAGCAACTTTAAAAGCATTTCATTAAATAAAATGTCTGTGTGTACAGCTAACTATACGGATGGACAGATAAAAACTAAAATAAAATTAAGTTGTTCTTTGCTGACCTTAGAAATGTGTGCAGTTACTACATGTTGTGGAAATATCGTATACATGTGGATTTTAGACCAAATGCCCACAGACGGATTATCACTGCAGAATTCATGGCCAGACACCCGCCGCGAATTCCGCAGCCATGTCCGTCCATAGACATGCAATGATAAAATATTCTCCCCTGACCACAAGTGAAAATCAACTGCAGTTTTTCGCTTACGGGGGAGAATCGCAGCATGTTCTATTCTGTGCGGAAAATTGCATGGACGGCTTCCATTGTAGTCAATGTAAGCTGTCCCCCATGCAATATTCTGCACAGTAGGCACAGCGGGAATTCGTGTCATAGCCCAGTGGCTGCGCTTCATAGAATCCTAGACTGGTAGAGCTGGAAGGGACTTCCATTGAAGGAGAACTCCCCACCTCCTGTGGTAACCTGTTCCACTCATTCACCACCCTCACTGTCTAATATCTAATCTGTGTCTCCTCCCTTTCAGTTTCATCCCATTGCTTCTAGTCTTTCCTTGTGCAGATGAGAATAGGGCTCATCCCTCTGCACTGTGACAGCCCTTCAGATATTTGTAGACTGCCACAAGACAGCTCGTGTGCCGGCTCGCCGGTCTAGATGCTCGCAGGTGAGTATAGGGTCTCTGGCAGGAATCGGGTCTAATTCCGCTGCGATATTTGGCAGGTGGAAGCCGACCCGGCCGTGGGCAGGAGGCCTTACTGCTGCAGGCGTGGGACTTAATAGCAGGAAGTTTATTTAAAAATATGTTTTGTTTCAGTTTATAAACAATATTTATTTTTTTATGTACAGAAACGTTTATTAACCCCTTCCTGACCAGAAGCTGCACCCTCCCTCCTTAAGGGACCTTTCAGACGGGATGGAATTAGTCTGTGTGGACATCTCTGCGTCACAATATTAACCCTTCAGGGCTCGTATTCGGCACGTGTTACATTCCGCTTGTCTTTACTGCAAAACCTCAAGATTAAATTCCACAGCCAAAAAACTGTCTGCTGCAGAATCAGGGGCGTCTTACGGAATTGCTGTTACGAATTTCTAACTTGCAGGTGATGGAATTCCTCACTTAAAGTCTGCGGAAAAAAAACACAAGAGGATACGCAGACATTCCGCAGAACGCATCCCACGGGTAAAAACATAATAAAATCTGCAATAATTGTCAAAATCTACACTCCATCCTGCGGCCTATTCTGTCTCACGTGAAAGCACCCTTTGGCTGGTTTCACACGAAGTATCTGCCTGGGCACGAGCGCAGCATTTTTCTGGAACGCACTTTGCTTTTTTCCAGTCGCATTGGCGCATATTTTGCTGTTTTTTGTGTCTGCAAGGCATGTGCATTTGTGCTCACGAAAAAAAAAAACGCAGCGATGCTTCCAGCCATTGAAATGGCTAATCAGTTCAAGATGTGTTCTTTTCCTGTGCAATTACACATCATATCACGCGTCTCCCAGCATATTGCGCGTGCATTTGCATATCTCCATTAACTTCTGCAGGGCACGCTGTGTATTTTTTGCGCGACCGAAATGCACTGAAAAAATATGTGCCCGTGAACGAACCCATTGAAATCAATGGGTTCCATTCCCTGCATATTGCGAGCGCACAAATAGGCCTGTGTTAAGCTGGCATTATAGCCTAGGGGCAATCAGGAACTGGTTAAACAATCATATTTAACCCTTTCCAATCCACTGTCTGACATCTGAAGACATTATGATTTAAGGCTGTACAGCTCCGTTGTTGGAAGACATCCGTCGGGGTTCTCTTACTGTATATTTCCAGCCTCTCTGCTGTCGGAGCCTATCCAACGTGTCACCTCATGCAGTACTGGCTTTAGCCAGCAGATAGCGTCGTTGTATAACGGCAGAAAAAGAGTAAGCCCCCTAGGAAAACCAGGATACAAATTGGATTGGCAAGGGTTAATGCATTATACTATAATTAAATATTAGGGCAGCTCCCCTGACTGATGTTTCACTCCGATCCTATTTCCCACAATCTCAACCCCTGGTTTTGTGAAACTGTACTGGATGTAGTCACAGCCGCACCCTGATATTACCCCTAACATTCAGTAATTTTCCCCAATAAATCTAAAGCCGCCATTAGATATATAAGAATGATATTGCAGGATAACCGCACCCAGACGTCTAATCTGAGACCAATGATATAGAGGCTGGAGTCAGAAGGACGGATCCAGTGCTTTGTCTCAGTACCGGTGGCTATAGTGAAATAACAATATCGTACTAGAATAGGAAGGCATGGATGCGCTACATGATGGTATGGCCCTGCGAGCCCCGGAATATGGATTTCAATTATATGTTATGCCCATGTAAGAGATAGAGAGTAAAGCCAATTGCAAAGTTGAAGAGCAGCATGTGAGGAGCAGAAATCCACTTTCTGCATTTCTCTCAGTCCCGTGGGACCGCTGCTAGGACTGAAGTAAGCATAAAGTGCTGGTAGTGGCCTCCATAGATGAACATTGGTCTGCATTTGGTGGTTATGTCCTCATCAAACATTGAAATCCTAACTCCAAGGACTAGTAATGCAGCAGCCTTATTCCTATATGTAATAGGGATGCAGATTATACGGCTGCCCCATGTGTCAGGACGGTATGCCTCACACACTGGATGTACTGCAATGGCACTTATGGCTGCCCAACTAGGAGGCATTGATCAATAAGTACATCTACGGCTGATTACGAGCCGGTTATGGATGGCTCATTATATCCGGGCAGCAGATTTTCTGTCTTCATTATGTAAATGAATCAAAGCTTCTGTATTACAGACCTGCAGGCATTCCCTGTGCCGCCATATGGTGCACCTAAGATAGATCCATATCCTGTTCTATATTGCGGACCCCTAAGCACTCTATGTGTTGCCATATTGTGTCTCCACGCAATGTGGTATTTCCCCTAGAACACTGTCTACATGATGAAGCCACAATCCCAGTGAGTCTGTTATATCTGGAGAGATTAAAGAGTCCGTCCACCGTGAACGATCCCTGATTGATGCACGAGTCCCACCGTGATGAGCTGATCACATTTTGTTGCTGGGACCCCAGAACTCAGCCATAATCTGTGGGGGAACCCAGCAATAAGTATTCAATGGTGCCCATATAGCACAGTCATTTATTTCCATGCTGCCATTTCGTGCTCGATAACAAAGCCATTCAGCATCCAAATATTATCGCCATACCACACTTAAATAATACATTCATATAGTAGCCATATAATACTACCATATAGTGCCCATATATAATCATTAATCTCCCACACAATGCTGCCAGTCTGTGCGCAATAGGAATACCATTCAGTGTCCAACTAATACTGCCATACCATGCCTTAATTATATATGCATACATGATCCATATAATACTACCATATAGTTCCCATATACAGAGGAACTGTCATTAATCTCCCACACAATGTGTGCCCAATAAGAATGCCTTTCAGTGTTCAAATAATACTGCCATACCATGCTTTAATAATATATCCATACTGTATCCATATAATACTACCATAATGTATATGAATAGCACTGCTATTGCAGTGTGAATATATTATTAAGGCATGGTATGGCAGTGTTAGTTGGACATATCTATATAATACTACTATATAGTAGTGCCCATATACAGCAGAGCTGTTAGTAATCCCCCATACAATGCTACCACTCAATGCACAATAAGAATGCAATTCAACGTCCAACTAATACGCCATACCATGCCTAAATAATACATCCATATAGCATCCATATAAAACTACAATATAGTGCTCATACACAACTGCACTGTTATTAATCTCCTGCACAATGCTGCCATTCGATGCCAATAAGAATGGCATTCAGTGTCCAATGAAAACCACCATATCATGCACAAATAATATCTTCATACATTATCATATAATGCTTCCATATAGTACACACATACAGCAGCTCTGCCATTAATCTCCCACACAATGCTTGTATCAAATATCCAATAAGAATGCCAATCAGCATCCAACTAATGCCACCATACGATGCCTAAATAGTATATTTACACAGTGTCCATATAATACTACCATATAGCACCCACATGCAATAGCACTGTTCTTAATCACTCACACAATACTGACATTCAATGCACAATCAGAATGCCATTCAGTATCCAACGAATAGCGCCATACCATGCCTGAATAATATATTCATACCATACCCATATAATACTGCCATTTAGTGCCCATATACAGCAGCTTCGTCATTAATCTCCCATTAAATGCCCATATAAAACTACCCTTCAGCGTCCAAATATTTATGCCCTACTACTGCCTAAGTAGTGAAGGTGCTAACAGTAAAGCCCCGGGTGGTCCAGGGCAGTGAAGGTCTAGGTAGCTCTTGAGTTGCCCCTGGGGGTCCAGCACTTTCTGCAACACAAATATACAATATGGGCACATGCCAGTTTATGGAAGCTGTATTCTATAACTGACCGTCTGGGCGGGCATTCTCTAGCCTTGCAGTATGCCCACATCTGCATAGGGCACAGCGGGGTGGAGTGCCAGCTCTTCAGACAGGGCGTTGGTGCATGCTGCAGTGAGGAGTCAGCAGTCCTGCCGCTCATACAATATTAATGCCGGGGCCGCTGATGGGACAGAACATAAAAGCCAAGGACTTGTTCCTGGAAATTATGTACAGCACTTAACCATGTCACGACCGACGCGGTGCGCAAAGGTGGAATCCCACAAGTGTCTTTGACTCTTTGGCACGGCGTTTTTATGTCGCTCCTCTGGATGCTGAAGATGACGGAGGAATTCGTTGTATTTCTCTCTTTTATTACGGTTATTTTAATTGCCAGGTAACCTGGTAATGAAAGGGTTAATCAGGCGGAGGTGGTCGCATCGATTAGCAATGCTGAGGGTGCAGAAGGAGATCAACCTCTGCAACCCCAAAGCCTGATCGTGTATTCTAAAAGGGGAAGTAATCAATGAGAACTGGAGCGCCGCTGCCGCCGTATTCCATGCCGGCGTGTAAATGCAGAGGTTGCATTTTCCTGCTTTGTTAACTTGTTACATGCCAAGAGCTCTGAAGTATTACATCAGTTTATCCCATGTTATGGACGCATCACACGGACGTATTTGCGCGCACTATATGCAGAGACTAGAACCCACTAATGTCACATTTCGGCGCATGCATATCAGTCGCGCAAAAAAAGATAGAACATGTTCTATCTTTCTGCGCATTGGCGCACCATAGGTCCTCATAGGAGTCAGTGTAGTGCACAAATGTGTGCGCGATACACCAAGAGATGCGTGAAATGCTGCGTAATTCCACTGCGAAATAACATATTTGGAACTCAGTAGAGGAATTAGCTATTCCAGTCGGTGTGTGTTTGTGACATGTGCAGAAAAAACACCCCTCACAGGCAGAAAAGATATAGGAAAATACACCGACATGCGTGCAAAAAAGATTAGCTAAGGTGTGCGCAATTGCACATACGCTCGTGAGCAGCCTAATAATATGCAGCAGGGGTGCAGATTGAAGCTGCTGAGACCTGGACCGAAGGCCAGCAGAATACATCCCTGCCCCCGGCCAACAACCGCTTGTACCTGGTATATCCTTTATCACGGATGGCCGCGGCGAGCCGCCGTCGGTCATGTGCAGTAGATTTTTTTTTTCATCTTCCCACGCCGTTGCTAGGTGATGACGCCGGTACCCGCAACATATTCACAATGTAAATTGGGGACGGCCCACGGGTCAGAAGGCTTCCATTAACTTCAATA
This sequence comes from Eleutherodactylus coqui, assembly GCF_035609145.1. Taxonomy (NCBI): domain Eukaryota; kingdom Metazoa; phylum Chordata; class Amphibia; order Anura; family Eleutherodactylidae; genus Eleutherodactylus; species Eleutherodactylus coqui. The sequence continues at coordinate 306,211,476 of NC_089838.1, read as the reverse complement.
GAAGCCGTCCTTGCGGAATCCGCAATAAAATAGAACATGCTGCGATTTTATTTCCACAAGCAAAAACTGCAATTACTGTCCGCTCATGTGAGGATTGTCCGTGCGGGTGAAGATCGCGGATTCCAGAATTTAAAACTGGTTGCATGAAACTGGCCTAAAGGAACACGGCAAAATGTAAAAAAACATGAAGGCCTCACAATAAAACTCATTCAGGGCATCACCCCATTATACATAGACCCCACTTCACTGAAGCTTACGGAGAGCTCATGGTGCCCCTGGCCTCTGCTTGGGCTACTCCCTCAGGGTCCACCAGGACCGGTCAGCCAAAGGTTCCAGTACCTGAGGAGAAAGCCAGTATTGAAGGGGGGTGATGAACCCTGTAGATCTTCAGAAGGGACATCCAGAAGGGCACCCCCTCCAGTGTTGAACGCTTCAGGAACCATAGACGCCCAAGGCTCCAAGAGAACCAAGAGAACAAGCGAGGCTCTGAACATTTCCAGAGGAAGAGTTGGGTCTGTAATTCACGATCATCTGGACCAGAGGAGGGTGTCTGTTAAGTGGGTACTAAAGTATTTATCGGAAGATCAAAGTGCAAGCCTCCCGGAGAATTCAGCAATGTTTTTGACAGGATGCTGATGGATTTCTGTCTTGGCTGGTGGCGATGGTTGAGACGTAGATTTGTAGGTATGATCCTCAGTCAAAACTGCAAACAGAAGAATGGAGACACAGAAGTTCCCCACAAGAAGTCCAGAGTGCAGAAGTCGTCATCCAAGGTGATGGGCTCTGTCTTCTGGGATAAAGATGGGATCCTGCTTGTAGACGACCATCCAAAGGGGTCTACTATCACAGCAATACATTGCACAACTCTTCTGGATAAATTCGAAAAGGCAAAAAAGTCACAGAAAGTTGACCCAATGTATTGTTTTTTTGCACGAGGATGCCTCGTCCCACACAGCGGCCATCACCCGGAGCAAACTCGTCGACCTGGGCTTCGAGGTGCGGATCATCCTCCTCATTCACCTGATCTGGCCCCCTCGGACTACTCTTTGTTTTGTAGTTTGAAGAGACATCTCAAGAGAACCAAATTTGCTTCCATTCCGATGCAACGGCAGCAGCTGACGCCTGGTTTACTGCAGACTGATAGGAATTCTGCCTGGATGGGTTGAAGAAGCTGCAACCCTGCAGTTAAAGGTCCATAGACAACCGAGGAGACCCTGCAGAGGTACTGGGAAAGTTTTATTTTTTATGTCAGCGTTTGTGGTCAAAGTCAAGGACGTCTCAGCACCCCCTCGTATTTAGAGGTAATAGCTGATTAAAGTCCACCACTAGGGCTGACATGCCGCCGTTTTTTTCATATTTTTTTTCGTTTTTTTCATTTATTTTGTTTTCATCTTTTGACTCAGCTTGCGCCGATTGCTATCTACCTATCCTGTAATCAAACTGGGCTTTGTCTAGTCTAGGCCAGGCTTCTATTTTTGTGACCAGCTAGCATCTAACCTACTCCGGATATTATAGCGGAGGATAGGGTCTGGATCACAAATAGTATGATAGGACGGCTGGATTGACATCAGGACTTTAGTTTCTATCATACCAGTCCTGTATGATCAAGAGTTAGATTGATTTTACTCCTCTCAGCTTTTAGCTGTATGTAATCGTGATCTGTTGTAGGATCAATTAGTTGATATGATTTATACATATCTCTCAATATCAACTTACTAAGCCACTATTCGGTTTATCTCGACCGGAACTACCAAAAAACTTTTTTGCCCCTGAGGAACCCATACGTGGGGGAAACGCGTAGGGCTAGAATCCATCGCTCAGGTTTTTTGTAGTAGTTACCCAATTATAGGGGTGACACCTGTGCTATACTACTGTAATCACCTCTTCTAACAGAGTAATTTGTTCTGGACTGGATAAGCAGGATGAGCGTCCATCATTGGAGCTTAACCAAAACAGTCCAAATCTGTGTACTCTAGTGGTTCTAACTGGATTATTTTTTATAATCCTTTTTCTATCTATATTTGTTTGTCCTTCTATATACCTTTTAACTGATAAAAATAAAAGTTATATTTTAGGATCTTTGACAGTCCAATTTAGTAAGCTTTTCAGGTATTGTTAGAGAGTGCAGGTATTGTTAGAGAGTGCAGGTATTGTTAGCGAGTGCAGGTATTGTTAGAGAGCACAGGTATTTTAAGAGAGCGCAGGTATTGTTAGAGAGCGCAGGTATTGTTAGAGAGCGCAGGTATTGTTAGAGAGTGCAGGAATTGTTAGAGACGACATGTATTGTTAGAGAGCGCAGGTATTGTTATCGAGTGCAGGTATTGTTAGAGAGCGCAGGTATTGTTAGAGAGCACAGGTATTGTTAGAGACCACATGTATTGTTATAGACCATATGTATTGTTAGAGAGCGCAGGTATTGTTAGAGAGCACATGTATTGTTAGAGACCGCAGGTATTGTTAGAGAGTGCATGTATTGGTAGAGAGAACAGGTATTGTTAGAGAGCGCAGGTATTGTTACAGAGCACATGTATTGTTAGAGACCGCAGGTATTGTTAGAGAGTGCATGTATTGGTAGAGAGCGCAGGTATTGTTAGAGAGCGCAGGTATTGTTAGAGACCACATGTATTGTTAGAGACCGCAGGTATTGTTAGAGAGTGCATGTATTGTTAGAAAGTTCAGGTATTGTTAGAGACTGCATGTATTGTTAGAGAGCGCAGGTATTTTAAGAGAGCGCAGGTATTTTAAGAGACCACATGTATTGTTAGCGACCGCAGTTTTTGTTAGAGAGCGCAGGTATTGTTAGGGAGCGCAGGTATTGTTAGAGAGTGCAGGTATTGTTAGAGAGCGCATGCATTGTTAGAGAGCGCAGGTATTCTTAGAGAGCGCAGGTATTGTTAGAGATCGCAGGTATTGTTAGAGACCACATGTATTGTTAGAGATTGCAGGTATTGTTAGAGAGCGCATGTATTGTTAGAAAGTGCATGTATTGTTAGAGACTGCATGTATTGTTAGGGAGCACAGGTATTTTAAGAGAGCGCAGGTATTGTTAGAGAGTGCAGGTATTGTTAGAGACCACATGTATAGTTAGCGACCGCAGGTATTGTTGGAGAGCGCAGGTATTGTTAGAGAGAACAGGTATTGTTAGAGAGCGCAGGTATTGTTAGAGAGTGCAGGTATTGTTAGAGAGTGCAGGTATTGTTAGAGAGCCTATATATTGTTAGAGAGCGCAGGTATTGTTAGAGAGAACAGGTATTGTTAGAGAGTGCAGGTATTGTTAGAGAGTGCAGGTATTGTTAGAGAGTGCAGGTATTGTTAGAGAGCGCAGGTATTGTTAGAGACCACATGTATTGTTAGCGACCGCAGTTTTTGTTAGAGAGCGCAGGTATTGTTAGGGAGCGCAGGTATTGTTAGAGAGCTGATGTATTGTTAGAGACTGCAGGCATTGTTAGAGAGCGCAGGTATTCTTAGAGAGCGCAGGTATTGTTAGAGATCGCAGGTATTGTTAGAGACCACATGTATTGTTAGAGATTGCAGGTATTGTTAGAGAGCGCATGTATTGTTAGAAAGTGCATGTATTGTTAGAGACTGCATGTATTGTTAGGGAGCACAGGTATTTTAAGAGAGCGCAGGTATTGTTAGAGAGTGCAGGTATTGTTAGAGACCACATGTATAGTTAGCGACCGCAGGTATTGTTAGAGAGCGCAGGTATTGTTAGAGAGAACAGGTATTGTTAGAGAGCTCAGGTATTGTTAGAGAGTGCAGGTATTGTTAGAGAGTGCAGGTATTGTAAGAGAGTGCAGGTATTGTTAGAGAGCCTATATATTGTTAGAGAGCGCAGGTATTGTTAGAGAGAACAGGTATTGTTAGAGAGTGCAGGTATTGTTAGAGAGTGCAGGTATTGTTAGAGAGCGCAGGTATTGTTAGAGAGTGCAGGTATTGTTAGAGAGCCTATGTATTGTTAGAGAGCGCAGGTATTGTTAGAGAGAACAGGTATTGTTAGAGAGCGCAGGTATTGTTAGAGAGAACAGGTATTGTTAGAGAGAACAGGTATTGTTAGAGACCGCAGGTATTGTTAGAGAGCGCAGTTATTGTTAGAGAGAACAGGTATTGTTAGAGAGAACAGGTATTGTTAGAGAGCGCAGGTATTGTTAGAGAGTGCAGGTATTGTTAGGGAGCATATGAATTGTTAGAGACTGCAGGTATTGTTAGAGAGCGCATGCATTGTTAGAGAGCGCAGGTATTGTTAGAGAGCGCAGGTATTGTTAGAGATCGCATGCATTGTTAGAAAGCACAGGTATTGTTAGAGAGCGCAGGTATTGTTAGAGAGTGCAGGTATTGTTAGAGAGCCTATGTATTGTTAGAGAGCGCAGGTATTGTTAGAGAGCGTAAGTATTGTTAGAGAGAACAGGTATTGTTAGAGAGTGCAGGTATTGTTAAAGAGCCTATGTATTGTTAGAGAGCACAGGTATTGTTAGAGATCGCACGCATTGTTAGAGAGCACATGTATTGTTAGAGAGCGCAGGTATTGTTAGAGAGTGCAGGTATTGTTAGAGAGCCTATGTATTGTTAGAGAGCGCAGGTATTGTTAGAGAGCGTAAGTATTGTTAGAGAGAACAGGTATTGTTAGAGAGTGCAGGTATTGTTAGAGAACCTATGTATTGTTAGAGAGCGCAGGTATTGTTAGAGAGTGCAGGTATTGTTAGAGAGAACAGGTATTGTTAGAGTGTGCAGGTATTGTTAGAGAGCCTATGTATTGTTAGAGACTGCAGGTATTGTTATAGAGCGCATGCATTGTTAGAGAGCGCAGGTATTGTTAGAGAGCGCATGTATTGTTAGAGAGCGCAGGTATTGTTAGAGAGCGCATGTATTGTTAGAGAGCGCATGTATTGTTAGAGAGCGCATGTGTTGTTAGAGAGCGCAGGTATTGTTAGAGAGTGCAGGTATTGTTAGAGAACCTATGTATTGTTAGAGACCGCAGGTATTGTTAGAGAGCGCAGGTATTGTTAGAGAGAACAGGTATTGTTAGAGAGCGCAGGTATTGTTAGAGAGAACAGGTATTGTTAGAGAGAACATGTATTGTTAGAGAGCGCAGGTATTGTTAGAGAGCACAGGTGTTGGTAGAGACCGCAGGTATTGTTAGAGGGTGCAGGTATTGTTAGAGAGCACAGGTATTGTTGAAGAGTGCAGGTATTGTTAGAGACCACATGTATTGTTAGCGACCGCAGTTATTGTTAGAGAGCGCAGGTATTGTTAGAGAGTGCAGGTATTGTTAGAGAGTGCAGGTATTGTTAGAGAGCCTATGTATTGTTAGAGACTGCAGGTATTGTTAGAGAGCGCATGCATTGTTAGAGAGCGCAGGTATTCTTAGAGAGCGCAGGTATTGTTAGAGATCGCAGGTATTGTTAGAGATTGCAGGTATTGTTAGAGAGCGCATGTATTGTTAGAAAGTGCATGTATTGTTAGAGACTGCAGGTATTGTTAGAGAGCGCATGCATTGTTAGAGAGCGCAGGTATTCTTAGAGAGCGCAAGTATTCTTAGAGAGCGCAGGTATTGTTAGAGACCACATGTATTGTTAGAGATTGCAGGTATTGTTAGAGAGCGCATGTATTGTTAGAAAGTGCATGTATTGTTAGAGACTGCATGTATTGTTAGGGAGCGCAGGTATTTTATGAGAGCGCAGGTATTGTTAGAGAGTGCAGGTATTGTTAGAGACCACATGTATAGTTAGCAACCGCAGGTATTGTTAGAGAGCGCAGGTATTGTTAGAGAGAACAGGGATTGTTAGAGAGCGCAGGTATTGTTAGAGAGTGCAGGTATTGTTAGAGAGTGCAGGTATTGTTAGAGAGCCTATATATTGTTAGAGAGTGCAGGTATTGTTAGAGAGTGCAGGTATTGTTAGAGAGCCTATGTATTGTTAGAGAGTGCAGGTATTGTTAGAGAGTGCAGGTATTGTTAGAGAGCCTATGTATTGTTAGAGACCGCAGGTATTGTTAGAGAGCGCAGGTATTGTTAGAGAGAACAGGGATTGTTAGAGAGCGCAGGTATTGTTAGAGAGTGCAGGTATTGTTAGAGAGTGCAGGTATGGTTAGAGAGCCTATATATTGTTAGAGAGTGCAGGTATTGTTAGAGAGAACAGGGATTGTTAGAGAGCGCAGGTATTGTTAGAGAGTGCAGGTATTGTTAGAGAGCCTATATATTGTTAGAGAGTGCAGGTATTGTTAGAGAGCCTATGTATTGTTAGAGAGTGCAGGTATTGTTAGAGAGTGCAGGTATTGTTAGAGAGCTTATGTATTGTTAGAGACCGCAGGTATTGTTAGAGAGAACAGGTATTGTTAGAGAACGCAGGTATTGTTAGAGAGAACAGGTATTGTTAGAGAGCGCAGGTATTGTTAGAGAGTGCAGGTATTGTTAGAGAGCCTATGTATTGTTAGAGACAGCAGGTATTGTTAGAGAGCGCATGCATTGTTAGAGAGTGCAGGTATTGTTAGAGAGCCTATGTATTGTTAGAGAGCACAGGTATTGTTAGAGAGTGCAGGTATTGTTAGAGAGCGCATGTATTGTTAGAGACAGCAGGTATTGTTAGAGACCGCATGTATTGTAAGAGAGTGCTGGTATTGTTAGAGAGCCTATGCATTGTTAGAGAGCACAGGTATTGTTAGAGATCGCATGCATTGTTAGAGAGCGCAGGTATTGTTAGAGAGCGCAGGTATTGTTAGAGACCGCATGTATTGTTAGAGAGCACAGGTATTGTTAGAGAGAACAGGTATTGTTAGAGAGTGCAGGTATTGTTAGAGAGCCTATGTATTGTTAGAGAGCGCAGGTATTGTTAGAGAGCGCAGGTATTGTTAGAGAGAACAGGTATTGTTAGAGAGTGCAGGTATTGTTAGAGAGCCTATGTATTGTTAGAGAGCGCAAGTATTGTTAGAGAGCGCAGGTATTGTTAGAGAGAACAGGTATTGTTAGAGAGTGCAGGTATTGTTAGAGAGCCTATGTATTGTTAGAGACTGCAGGTATTGTTAGAGAGCGCATGCATTGTTAGAGAGCGCAGGTATTGTTATAGAGCGCATTTATTGTTAGAGAGCGGATGTATTGTTAGAGAGCGCATGTATTGTTAGAGAGCGCAGGTATTTTTAGAGAGCGCAGGTATTGTTAGGGAGCGCAGGTATTGTTAGAGAGCCTATGTATTGTTAGAGACTGCAGGTATTGTTATAGAGCGCATGCATTGTTAGAGAGCGCAGGTATTGTTAGAGAGCGCATGTATTGTTAGAGAGCGCAGGTATTGTTAGAGAGCGCATGTATTGTTAGAGAGCGCATGTGTTGTTAGAGAGCGCAGGTATTGTTAGAGAGTGCAGGTATTGTTAGAGAACCTATGTATTGTTAGAGACCGCAGGTATTGTTAGAGAGCGCAGGTATTGTTAGAGAGAACAGGTATTGTTAGAGAGCGCAGGTATTGTTAGAGAGAACAGGTATTGTTAGAGAGAACAGGTATTGTTAGAGAGAACATGTATTGTTAGAGAGCGCAGGTATTGTTAGAGAGCACAGATGTTGGTAGAGACCGCAGGTATTGTTAGAGGGTTCAGGTATTGTTAGAGAGCACAGGTATTGTTGAAGAGTGCAGGTATTGTTAGAGAGCGCAGGTATTGTTAGAGACCACATGTATTGTTAGCGACCGCAGTTATTGTTAGAGAGCGCAGGTATTGTTAGAGAGTGCAGGTATTGTTAGAGAGTGCAGGTATTGTTAGAGAGCCTATGTATTGTTAGAGACTGCAGGTATTGTTAGAGAGCGCATGCATTGTTAGAGAGCGCAGGTATTCTTAGAGAGCGCAGGTATTGTTAGAGAGTGCAGGTATTGTTAGAGAGCCTATGTATTGTTAGAGACTGCAGGTATTGTTAGAGACCACATGTATTGTTAGAGATTGCAGGTATTGTTAGAGAGCGCATGTATTGTTAGAAAGTGCATGTATTGTTAGAGACTGCATGTATTGTTAGAGAGCCTATGTATTGTTAGGGAGCGCAGGTATTTTATGAGAGCGCAGGTATTGTTAGAGAGTGCAGGTATTGTTAGAGACCACATGTATAGTTAGCAACCGCAGGTATTGTTAGAGAGCGCAGGTATTGTTAGAGAGAACAGGGATTGTTAGAGAGCGCAGGTATTGTTAGAGAGTGCAGGTATTGTTAGAGAGTGCAGGTATTGTTAGAGAGCCTATATATTGTTAGAGAGTGCAGGTATTGTTAGAGAGTGCAGGTATTGTTAGAGAGCCTATGTATTGTTAGAGACCGCAGGTATTGTTAGAGAGCGCAGGTATTGTTAGAGAGAACAGGGATTGTTAGAGAGCGCAGGTATTGTTAGAGAGTGCAGGTATTGTTAGAGAGTGCAGGTATTGTTAGAGAGCCTATATATTGTTAGAGAGTGCAGGTATTGTTAGAGAGTGCAGGTATTGTTAGAGAGAACAGGGATTGTTAGAGAGCGCAGGTATTGTTAGAGAGTGCAGGTATTGTTAGAGAGTGCAGGTATTGTTAGAGAGCCTATATATTGTTAGAGAGTGCAGGTATTGTTAGAGAGTGCAGGTATTGTTAGAGAGCCTATGTATTGTTAGAGAGTGCAGGTATTGTTAGAGAGTGCAGGTATTGTTAGAGAGCCTATGTATTGTTAGAGACCGCAGGTATTGTTAGAGAGAACAGGTATTGTTAGAGAACGCAGGTATTGTTAGAGAGAACAGGTATTGTTAGAGAGAACAGGTATTGTTAGAGACCGCAGGTATTGTTAGAGAGCGCATTTATTGTTAGAGAGTGCAGGTATTGTTAGAGAGCCTATGTATTGTTAGAGAGCACAGGTATTGTTAGAGATCGCAGGTATTGTTAGAGAGCGCAGGTATTGTTAGAGAGCACAGGTATTGTTAGAGACCGCATGTATTTTTAGAGAGCGTAGGTATTGTTAGAGAGAACAGATATTGTTAGAGATTGCAGGTATTGTTAGAGAGCGCAGGTATTGTTAGAGAGCGTAAGTATTGTTAGAGAGAACAGGTATTGTTAGAGAGTGCAGGTATTGTTAAAGAGCCTATGTATTGTTAGAGAGCACAGGTATTGTTAGAGATCGCACGCATTGTTAGAGAGCACATGTATTGTTAGAGAGCGCAGGTATTGTTAGAGAGTGCAGGTATTGTTAGAGAGCCTATGTATTGTTAGAGAGCGCAGGTATTGTTAGAGAGCGTAAGTATTGTTAGAGAGAACAGGTATTGTTAGAGAGTGCAGGTATTGTTAGAGAACCTATGTATTGTTAGAGAGCGCAGGTATTGTTAGAGAGTGCAGGTATTGTTAGAGAGAACAGGTATTGTTAGAGTGTGCAGGTATTGTTAGAGAGCCTATGTATTGTTAGAGACTGCAGGTATTGTTATAGAGCGCATGCATTGTTAGAGAGCGCAGGTATTGTTAGAGAGCGCATGTATTGTTAGAGAGCGCAGGTATTGTTAGAGAGCGCATGTATTGTTAGAGAGCGCATGTATTGTTAGAGAGCGCATGTGTTGTTAGAGAGCGCAGGTATTGTTAGAGAGTGCAGGTATTGTTAGAGAACCTATGTATTGTTAGAGACCGCAGGTATTGTTAGAGAGCGCAGGTATTGTTAGAGAGAACAGGTATTGTTAGAGAGCGCAGGTATTGTTAGAGAGAACAGGTATTGTTAGAGAGAACATGTATTGTTAGAGAGCGCAGGTATTGTTAGAGAGCACAGGTGTTGGTAGAGACCGCAGGTATTGTTAGAGGGTGCAGGTATTGTTAGAGAGCACAGGTATTGTTGAAGAGTGCAGGTATTGTTAGAGACCACATGTATTGTTAGCGACCGCAGTTATTGTTAGAGAGCGCAGGTATTGTTAGAGAGTGCAGGTATTGTTAGAGAGTGCAGGTATTGTTAGAGAGCCTATGTATTGTTAGAGACTGCAGGTATTGTTAGAGAGCGCATGCATTGTTAGAGAGCGCAGGTATTCTTAGAGAGCGCAGGTATTGTTAGAGATCGCAGGTATTGTTAGAGATTGCAGGTATTGTTAGAGAGCGCATGTATTGTTAGAAAGTGCATGTATTGTTAGAGACTGCAGGTATTGTTAGAGAGCGCATGCATTGTTAGAGAGCGCAGGTATTCTTAGAGAGCGCAAGTATTCTTAGAGAGCGCAGGTATTGTTAGAGACCACATGTATTGTTAGAGATTGCAGGTATTGTTAGAGAGCGCATGTATTGTTAGAAAGTGCATGTATTGTTAGAGACTGCATGTATTGTTAGGGAGCGCAGGTATTTTATGAGAGCGCAGGTATTGTTAGAGAGTGCAGGTATTGTTAGAGACCACATGTATAGTTAGCAACCGCAGGTATTGTTAGAGAGCGCAGGTATTGTTAGAGAGAACAGGGATTGTTAGAGAGCGCAGGTATTGTTAGAGAGTGCAGGTATTGTTAGAGAGTGCAGGTATTGTTAGAGAGCCTATATATTGTTAGAGAGTGCAGGTATTGTTAGAGAGTGCAGGTATTGTTAGAGAGCCTATGTATTGTTAGAGAGTGCAGGTATTGTTAGAGAGTGCAGGTATTGTTAGAGAGCCTATGTATTGTTAGAGACCGCAGGTATTGTTAGAGAGCGCAGGTATTGTTAGAGAGAACAGGGATTGTTAGAGAGCGCAGGTATTGTTAGAGAGTGCAGGTATTGTTAGAGAGTGCAGGTATGGTTAGAGAGCCTATATATTGTTAGAGAGTGCAGGTATTGTTAGAGAGAACAGGGATTGTTAGAGAGCGCAGGTATTGTTAGAGAGTGCAGGTATTGTTAGAGAGCCTATATATTGTTAGAGAGTGCAGGTATTGTTAGAGAGCCTATGTATTGTTAGAGAGTGCAGGTATTGTTAGAGAGTGCAGGTATTGTTAGAGAGCTTATGTATTGTTAGAGACCGCAGGTATTGTTAGAGAGAACAGGTATTGTTAGAGAACGCAGGTATTGTTAGAGAGAACAGGTATTGTTAGAGAGCGCAGGTATTGTTAGAGAGTGCAGGTATTGTTAGAGAGCCTATGTATTGTTAGAGACAGCAGGTATTGTTAGAGAGCGCATGCATTGTTAGAGAGTGCAGGTATTGTTAGAGAGCCTATGTATTGTTAGAGAGCACAGGTATTGTTAGAGAGTGCAGGTATTGTTAGAGAGCGCATGTATTGTTAGAGACAGCAGGTATTGTTAGAGACCGCATGTATTGTAAGAGAGTGCTGGTATTGTTAGAGAGCCTATGCATTGTTAGAGAGCACAGGTATTGTTAGAGATCGCATGCATTGTTAGAGAGCGCAGGTATTGTTAGAGAGCGCAGGTATTGTTAGAGACCGCATGTATTGTTAGAGAGCACAGGTATTGTTAGAGAGAACAGGTATTGTTAGAGAGTGCAGGTATTGTTAGAGAGCCTATGTATTGTTAGAGAGCGCAGGTATTGTTAGAGAGCGCAGGTATTGTTAGAGAGAACAGGTATTGTTAGAGAGTGCAGGTATTGTTAGAGAGCCTATGTATTGTTAGAGAGCGCAAGTATTGTTAGAGAGCGCAGGTATTGTTAGAGAGAACAGGTATTGTTAGAGAGTGCAGGTATTGTTAGAGAGCCTATGTATTGTTAGAGACTGCAGGTATTGTTAGAGAGCGCATGCATTGTTAGAGAGCGCAGGTATTGTTATAGAGCGCATTTATTGTTAGAGAGCGGATGTATTGTTAGAGAGCGCATGTATTGTTAGAGAGCGCAGGTATTTTTAGAGAGCGCAGGTATTGTTAGGGAGCGCAGGTATTGTTAGAGAGCCTATGTATTGTTAGAGACTGCAGGTATTGTTATAGAGCGCATGCATTGTTAGAGAGCGCAGGTATTGTTAGAGAGCGCATGTATTGTTAGAGAGCGCAGGTATTGTTAGAGAGCGCATGTATTGTTAGAGAGCGCATGTGTTGTTAGAGAGCGCAGGTATTGTTAGAGAGTGCAGGTATTGTTAGAGAACCTATGTATTGTTAGAGACCGCAGGTATTGTTAGAGAGCGCAGGTATTGTTAGAGAGAACAGGTATTGTTAGAGAGCGCAGGTATTGTTAGAGAGAACAGGTATTGTTAGAGAGAACAGGTATTGTTAGAGAGAACATGTATTGTTAGAGAGCGCAGGTATTGTTAGAGAGCACAGATGTTGGTAGAGACCGCAGGTATTGTTAGAGGGTTCAGGTATTGTTAGAGAGCACAGGTATTGTTGAAGAGTGCAGGTATTGTTAGAGAGCGCAGGTATTGTTAGAGACCACATGTATTGTTAGCGACCGCAGTTATTGTTAGAGAGCGCAGGTATTGTTAGAGAGTGCAGGTATTGTTAGAGAGTGCAGGTATTGTTAGAGAGCCTATGTATTGTTAGAGACTGCAGGTATTGTTAGAGAGCGCATGCATTGTTAGAGAGCGCAGGTATTCTTAGAGAGCGCAGGTATTGTTAGAGAGTGCAGGTATTGTTAGAGAGCCTATGTATTGTTAGAGACTGCAGGTATTGTTAGAGACCACATGTATTGTTAGAGATTGCAGGTATTGTTAGAGAGCGCATGTATTGTTAGAAAGTGCATGTATTGTTAGAGACTGCATGTATTGTTAGAGAGCCTATGTATTGTTAGGGAGCGCAGGTATTTTATGAGAGCGCAGGTATTGTTAGAGAGTGCAGGTATTGTTAGAGACCACATGTATAGTTAGCAACCGCAGGTATTGTTAGAGAGCGCAGGTATTGTTAGAGAGAACAGGGATTGTTAGAGAGCGCAGGTATTGTTAGAGAGTGCAGGTATTGTTAGAGAGTGCAGGTATTGTTAGAGAGCCTATATATTGTTAGAGAGTGCAGGTATTGTTAGAGAGTGCAGGTATTGTTAGAGAGCCTATGTATTGTTAGAGACCGCAGGTATTGTTAGAGAGCGCAGGTATTGTTAGAGAGAACAGGGATTGTTAGAGAGCGCAGGTATTGTTAGAGAGTGCAGGTATTGTTAGAGAGTGCAGGTATTGTTAGAGAGCCTATATATTGTTAGAGAGTGCAGGTATTGTTAGAGAGTGCAGGTATTGTTAGAGAGAACAGGGATTGTTAGAGAGCGCAGGTATTGTTAGAGAGTGCAGGTATTGTTAGAGAGTGCAGGTATTGTTAGAGAGCCTATATATTGTTAGAGAGTGCAGGTATTGTTAGAGAGTGCAGGTATTGTTAGAGAGCCTATGTATTGTTAGAGAGTGCAGGTATTGTTAGAGAGTGCAGGTATTGTTAGAGAGCCTATGTATTGTTAGAGACCGCAGGTATTGTTAGAGAGAACAGGTATTGTTAGAGAACGCAGGTATTGTTAGAGAGAACAGGTATTGTTAGAGAGAACAGGTATTGTTAGAGACCGCAGGTATTGTTAGAGAGCGCATTTATTGTTAGAGAGTGCAGGTATTGTTAGAGAGCCTATGTATTGTTAGAGAGCACAGGTATTGTTAGAGATCGCAGGTATTGTTAGAGAGCGCAGGTATTGTTAGAGAGCACAGGTATTGTTAGAGACCGCATGTATTTTTAGAGAGCGTAGGTATTGTTAGAGAGAACAGATATTGTTAGAGATTGCAGGTATTGTTAGAGAGCCTATGTATTGTTAGAGAGCACAGGTATTGTTAGAGAGCGCAGGTATTGTTAGAGAGAACAGGTATTGTTAGAGAGTGCAGGTATTGTTAGAGAGCCTATGTATTGTTAGAGAGCGCAAGTATTGTTAGAGAGCGCAGATATTGTTAGAGAGAACAGGTATTGTTAGAGAGTGCAGGTATTGTTAGAGAGCCTATGTATTGTTAGAGACTGCAGGTATTGTTAGAGAGCGCAGGTATTGTTAGAGAGAACAGATATTGTTAGAGAGCGCATGTATTGTTAGAGAGCGCAGGTATTGTTAGAGAGCGCATGTATTGTTAGAGAGCGCATGTATTGTTAGAGAGCACAGGTATTGTTAGAGAGCGCATGTATTGTTAGAGAGCGCATGTGTTGTTAGAGAGCGCAGGTATTGTTAGAGAGTGCAGGTATTGTTAGAGAACCTATGTATTGTTAGAGACCGCAGGTATTGTTAGAGAGCGCAGGTATTGTTAGAGAGAACAGGTATTGTTAGAGAGCGCAGGTATTGTTAGAGAGAACAGGTATTGTTAGAGAGAACATGTATTGTTAGAGAGCGCAGGTATTGTTAGAGAGCACAGATGTTGGTAGAGACCGCAGGAATTGTTAGAGGGTGCAGGTATTGTTAGAGAGCGCAGGTATTGTTAGAGACCACATGTATTGTTAGCGACCGCAGTTATTGTTAGAGAGCGCAGGTATTGTTAGAGAGTGCAGGTATTGTTAGAGAGTGCAGGTATTGTTAGAGAGCCTATGTATTGTTAGAGACTGCAGGTATTGTTAGAGAGCGCATGCATTGTTAGAGAGCGCAGGTATTCTTAGAGAGCGCAGGTATTGTTAGAGATCGCAGGTATTGTTAGAGATTGCAGGTATTGTTAGAGAGCGCATGTATTGTTAGAAAGTGCATGTATTGTTAGAGACTGCAGGTTTTGTTAGAGAGCGCATGCATTGTTAGAGAGCGCAGGTATTCTTAGAGAGCGCAGGTATTGTTAGAGACCACATGTATTGTTAGAGATTGCAGGTATTGTTAGAGAGCGCAGGTATTGTTAGAGACTGCATGTATTGTTAGAGAGCCTATGTATTGTTAGGGAGCGCAGGTATTTTATGAGAGCGCAGGTATTGTTAGAGAGTGCAGGTATTTTTAGAGAGCGCAGGTATTGTTAGGGAGCGCAGGTATTGTTAGAGAGCCTATGTATTGTTAGAGAGCGCAGGTATTGTTAGGGAGCGCAGGTATTGTTAGGGAGTGCAGGTATTGTTAGAGAGCCTATGTATTGTTAGAGAGCGCAGGTATTGTTAGAGAGCTCATGTATTGTTAGAGAGCGCAGGTATTTTTAGAGAGCGCAGGTATTGTTAGGGAGCGCAGGTATTGTTAGAGAGCCTATGTATTGTTAGAGAGCGCAGGTATTGTTAGGGAGCACAGGTATTGTTAGGGAGCGCAGGTATTGTTAGGGAGCGCAGGTATTGTTAGAGAGCCTATGTATTGTTAGAGAGCGCAGGTATTGTTAGAGAGCGCATACAGTTTCTTAAAAGGCACAACCAGTTTTTAACAATGTGTGCATTTTTTACTTAAAGGGGTTGTCCCGCGCCGAAACGGTTTTGTTTTTTTTTCAATAGCCCCCCCGTTCGGCGCGAGACAAACCCGATCCATGTGTTGCAAAAAAAAACGGATAGTACTTACCCGAATCCCCGCGCTCCGGTGACTTCTTACTTACCTTGCGAAGATGGCCGCCGGGATCTTCACCCTCGGTGGACCGCAGGTCTTCTGTGCGGTCCATTGCCGATTCCAGCCTCCTGATTGGCTGGAATCGGCACACGTGACGGGGCGGAGCTATGAGGAGCAGCTCTCCAGCACGAGCAGCCCCATTCAACACGGAGAAGACCGGACTGCGCAAGCGCGTCTAATCGGGCGATTAGACGCTGAAAATTAGACGGCACCATGGAAACGAGGACGCTAGCAACGGAGCAGGTAAGTGAATAACTTCTTATAACTTCTGTATGGCTCATAATTAATGCACAATGTACATTACAAAGTGCATTAATATGGCCATACAGAAGTGTATAGACCCACTTTGTTTCGAGGGACAACCCCTTTAAACTTCTGCAGTTCTGAAGACACCATTTTTTCCCCCTAAATGCGTTTTTTAATTGCAGTAGAAAACCGCAACAAAAAAATGCTACTTAGACGCAAATCGCAGCCGCTTTAAGTCTTCATGTCAGTTCAGCAAGCTGCTCTTACCTCTTCCATCGCCCTGCCCCCCATGTTCTCCTAATAATACTCCCCATATAGCGGTACTGGTAGCGGGTGCGGTGGGCGGAGTTATTGGTGATATCGATCAATATATGATGCCTTGGGTTCAAAAACAGTATGGGGGTATTATGTGATCACGATATGGGGGTAATATTCACCACTCTATGGGGGTATTATGTAATCACTGTATGGGGGTATTATGTGATCACGATACGGGGGTAATATTCACCACTCTATGGGGGTATTATGTAATCACTGTATGGGGGTATTATGTGATCACGATATGGGGGTAATATTCACCACTCTATGGGGGTATTATGTGATCACGGTATGGGGGTAATATGGGGGTAATATTCACCACTCTATGGGGGTATTATGTAATTACAGGGGGGGGATAATATTCCTCACGGTGTGGGGGTAATATTCATCACTATAGTGGTAATATCTAATCCTGGGATAGAGGTAATAATTTACCATAGTGGTAATATTTAACTAGAAATATACATGCATTTCCTGTAAGACCCTACCAACGCCTCCGGCAGCACTAGAGTTCAGCTCTGCAGCACTCCGCACGCTGCCTATTCAGGGTCTTGAATGTGACGGTGTTGTCAATGCAGTATTTCAGTATTTTGAGCCCCATTTCTAATTTTGCCCAGGGTCACACTTCCTCTAAAATACAGCATGCAGATGGCGGCTTAAAACTATATGTTACCATAGCTGTTCCCTCTCTATACCACCTGTGGAGAGAATTTGTTTTTCAAGAAGAAGACTATCAGATTCCGTGTAGTAATCTGAGCCCAGGAGAAATTCAAATCAAACCAACTTATGTGGTATCAAATAATTTCTACTTTATTCTGAGGTGGACAAAGTATATATATCCTAAATGACATCACAGTAAAGATTATACCTCCAAAAATGGATAGAATATATGATAGGTTAAGATAAAAAATGATTAACATAAGTTACACCTTCTAGGGTGTATCTATTACATACAATGAGACCATTATGAATTCAGGAGAAAGGAATGCATGTAATACTTTACAGACCTACCCCCTGTAGTGTATAGCTTCCTGTCTATAGATATGCATACATGGGGGGTCTAGTAGACTATCATCTTTCCTGAGAAGACATGGAGGCCTAAAGAAGGGTTATATTTAACCCTTTCACTACTCATACCAGTATCATGCTCTACAATGCAATATAGAATAATTAACTGATACATTGATCTACAATTTTCTTAACATTCCCCACTTTAGATCAATACATCAACACAGTATAATAGTAAATACACATATATAATGACTCTACCACAGACCCCCTGGCTACGGCCCGAAGCTTTATTACCAGGACGCCTGGGTTCACACTTCAAGACTACGTATGTTATTATTTCATATAAAAATATTTCATTGATGCAAATATATCTTTATTAAGTTCTTCCACTAATTGTACCCACAATTAGGCCCGTCCCCAAGAGAAGCTTGGCCTTGATTTATTATGAGATTGATGCCCCTTTCTTCATATATAAATGATTGTCCATCATGACATAAAATCTTACTTATTGAAATGTCCATCAGTTATTTAGAGCGATCCTCCGGTACAATCAGAACGCACTGGAATCAAAATGTCACACTTCAAAATCATCAAAGTAAAATGGCGCTTTCTTCATAGAACTTTTACCCATCACTTGTCACACAGAGGTGGTCACCTGACCCAGTAAGCCATCTTGTTCTTCGTCATCTTGTATATTTTGGAACATAGTTTTGGTGATGGAAGTGTTAATAATAAGGTTTTGTAACAGTCCTCGGATACAGCAGCAACCGCAAAGTACTAGAATGGAGGCAAATACCGACATAGAGACTAATGTGGAGTATATGACTTGTGACCAGTGTCCGAACAAGTTTTCCAACCAGTCTGTGAATGGATGGTCTATACCAGAGTTATCAGCTAGTTCATTTTATTATGCATTTAACCCTTCCAGTGCTCAGGTATCATCTGGTGCCGTGTTATTAGGAATGATAGTACAACAATGTCCTCCAATCATTTTACAAACTCTGCTAGTAACATAACAAGAGCCATTCTATTTTGCCATGCAATGAGTGAGGTATGTCCTAGTTGTTCCTCTAGGCCCCTGATTGCATCTCTTGTATAATTAACAAATCTCTGTTGGTTATAGTATGTGTAATTAATCCAGTCTACATCTTTATTCACTGTTACCCACCATACGAGAAGAGACTCAAACCCCCTGTAGCCATCCGATTTCTCGCCCCATACTCGTCCGGTACCCCCCTTGGGACCCCGATGGGTCAGAGGAACCTTTGGGAGAGGTGTTCCTAGTTCTCCAGACACGGCCCTTGCTGTTGCCCTCGGAGGTCATGAGGTATATAGGCATTATCAGTTGTACCAAGCACAATCCCGTTAGGGGCTGTACCTGGCACCTGTTCTAGGCCCGGTCACCACACAACCATCACACGTCTGTGCGTGCTCTCTGTAGCTCAGGCCATATCCCAGAGACAGCGTGCCCTTACGGTTCTCCTCTCCGCACAGCATCCCTCAGGCAGTCTCCCGTAGTCTGCCTTGGTCCCATTACCAGGTAGCGCGAAGCAAGCATGACCCCAGGATCAGAGGCAACAGCAGGTATTTGGTCCCCACTCACAGGTGGAAACAGCAAACTCAATGTATAGCATGGATCACTTATCTGTGGGGGGTAGGTACAGTTAAGAAGCTTAATCACACATTTTACGTTCATCACAGCGTGAGGACTTGTCATTAACTTTTATCTATCGTGGGGTCAAGTCTTTCTATCTCCTATAATTATTAACATTCTCTATACACAATATTTACTGCATAACATTAAGATTTACACAACTACTACTACTCCAATCATCTGCAGTCGCTTGGTCCTCCAACGTTAACAACCCCCCTCAGGAATTTCTCTTATCAGGGAGAGGTGATGGAGTAAGATAAACAGAGCTTTAGCTGTGGCTGGACTACTACAGATAACTGCAGCATCCTTGTGCTATCCTTCCCGTAATAGGGACACTCAGCTCTCACATTATCAACAACTTCATTATTATTATATCTTACATGACATTATCACATTGAAAACACCATTTAACAATCAAAATCACTGCAAACCAATCACAGAACTGACATGTACACAAATAACAGCAAGAATGGACGTTCCCTGTTCACACAGGTTTATACTAAACTTCATTCCTGATCATCTTCATTACAGGTCTATTCATATCAAGCAAGCAGAGCATGGCTAGAGTCAGTCACATACCCCCTCCCTCCCTCACTGAACTCTAAAGCTAAAAAGTGGGGGTGAGGGTGAAAGAAGCATTCCCATGTAACAGATGATTTAACCATTTGTGAGCTGACCCCATCTTATAGCACACACTTAATAAGATAGACAACATATCATCAACACACAGAGGACAGTGATGGAGGCTTCTGACTATTCCTATGCAGTTCAGAGAAGGCACTAATCACTGGTGTTGTGTACTACAAGTGCAAGCATTGGGATGCCAGGTAGAAGGTACAGCTATGGGATGTAAGGAGCCAAGATGGCGTCTGGGCGGCGGCCGAAGGTATTACAGCAGGTACTAAAATGGCCGCAGGCCATGACTAGCACTAAGATGGCCACCAGGGACGTGGCCTGACTAGGAGTACGATCAAGCCAGGCAAGCATCTAGCCACGCCTTACCCCTTTGTGTGCAATGCTAACAAGTCCCTCATCTGACACACATCTATAATAATCTTTGTGTATAGCGCCAACATATCCCGCAGCGCTTACATAGACGGGGGATACAGAAAGACAGAAGTACAAACATTACAGAACCGCGGTTACATAGTAATCAGGCGATGCGAACAATAGGGGTGAGGGTCCTGCTCCAACGAGCTTACATACTATAAATAGTGGGGTGATACAGAAGGTAAAGGGCTGGAGATGTGCACAGTATGGCGGGGTGGAGATGTGCACGGTATGGCGAAGTGGAGAGTGGGGGATGCTATACACATAGACAATGGTCAGACATTTAGCCGTGTGACGGCAGAAACGGTGTGACTGCAGGGCGGGTTTATGACGGCTAGCAGGGATTGCAGTCAGTAAGTCAGGGAGCAGATCTACCAGTATGGCGCTCGTCACTCCTTCTATACAAGTTACACTCAGAGCTCTCCCAGCATCCCCCATGTGTCGGACGGCGCCCCCTCCTGGTCTTATACTCCCTTCGGCATTGTTTAGCACAAATAATACAAGACAAAAAAAATTTTTTTAGAGTAGTTTGTAAACCCCTGGGCTGTGAATACTGTCCATATGAGTGCTACCATCCCCCCTGCTGAGACATGGCACAGCCCATGGCTCAAAACTGCTGCACATCTGAAGAACAATTTAGGTAAGATAGCTTTTTTTTTTTTTTTTTAACGGAGATGTACAGCCCATCTACAAAGAGTGTATTCAGCATCTACAAGAGGTATATCCTGCAGATCTGGTCTGAGTAACACCTCATGTGCCATCTCTCCTAGACAGTTGTATGGAGGAACGTCTGAAGAAATAGGCAGTAAGGTAAATGGATGGAGCGTAGTACATCCCATATGGAGGACCGTCTGAAGGTAGATGGATGCAGCGTAGTACATCCCTAGGTTGTCAGGTGTGGCTGTGAGTAGTAGTGTCCTGCAGGGGGAGGTCTAGAAGGACTAAGATATGAGTATAACTAACTGCGTGCGGTACTCAGTGTGTGGGGGGACAGCACTATAGTGGCAGAAGGTCTGACTACCACTTGTACACAGGGTGGGAGCGCTCGGCCACTGGATCTAGTCTGCTTCCCACCGTGTTCTTGAGTTAACACAGAGGTGATATATCCTTCTCCTGAGTCAACAGTTAGCACAAAGGGCTTGCTGTAGTTCAGCAGCCCCCCAGACTGATGTGCCCTCCAGAGTCTGCTTTAACCTGACAAAGGCTTCCTCAGAGGCCGATCTCACTGGATCCTGCCGGCTGCAGCCAGAGGGTCATCATAGATGATTCTGGTAAGAAGCGCTGTCAGAGATGCAGAATTTGAGATCCAGGAGCTGTAGAAGTTTGTCTGTTACGATCGTGTGGGCAGGCAAAACACGGAACCCACATGATCATGACCAAAGGGGACGCACACGGGTATCACTAGGGTCACACGGGACTCACACCGGTTTCAGGCAACTGACCCTGTGCTACAAGGGAGGATGACAGTGGCCCTACCTAAGCGGGGACATTGCCCTAATAAGGGCAGCCCAGCGGTCTTCGGATCTGGGCCCTAGCTGATCCTAGGAGCCACACACCAGAACAGGATGCATTCACATGCCACATGACAGACCCAGAATACACTGCATACAACATACAACCACTAGTAACAGATTGGAAGCTGAACGTAAATACCAGGTATTAGTTGACATGTTGTACAAGATGTTGAAAGCTAGCAGGCCACTTCACAGCTCCTGGTTATACTGCTAGTCCCTACACTAACCAGGAGTCTAGCAGAACCAGACACCGTTCACACCGCACGCTGCAACAGGACAGGACACAGATAGCAGGACACACAGCAAGCTAACACAAAACTGACAGAATATAAACGTACAAACGGACATGAACCTGATCACACTGCAACCCTCACCAGACAAGCATTCATGACGGCTCGCCTGAGGGGCCATATAGACTGACCAGGGGATTGGCTAGCAGACAGTACCACACCCAGCCAGCTCAATCATTAACCCTGTGAGTGCTGTGCTGCTGGAAACACAATAGAACAACAAATCCCAGCAGCACACGTAACATTGTCATTCCCAAAGAGGACATCATTTGCTCATAGTTTTGGGACCTCCAGAATTGCTTGCCTACCTTCATCTGACAGGTTATACCCCAAATATTTAACCGTTTGCTGACCGTATTGGAGTTTCTACCTGTTTACTTTTATGGCCTTGCTCATAAATAAACCTCAAGAGTGCGACTGTGTCCCTCCACAATTCTCTCCACTGTCTGCTGCTGGCTACCAACATACAGTAGTCGCTGACTACCTCTAAGAGGCTGGAACTGCGCTAAGTGTGCTGACATAGCCTGGGAGAACATTGTTGGAGGTTCACAGCAGCCCTGAGGTACTCTGGTGAAGGTATACCTAATTTTATCATAATATCTCATCTCAACACATTTACTGGACATATTCAAGACTACATAATCTGACATTCACAGGCTTATTTGTCTCTAGGTCTGTTATAACTGGTTCAGAGAGGGATTCCCTGTGGGTCCGGCCATTAACCCCTCTTACCAGTATATGACTATTACTACATTTAACATTGGCTACATATTGGGATGTATTAATGTCCTGGTCGCTCCTGAGTCCACCAGGAAAGTAATCATCCGCCCATTCACCTGGAGATCTATCTCAGGCAGAGTAGAAATTGCCAAGAGATCCTCCAAGTGTTGTACATCCACCTCTTCTAGTCATTTTTCCCAAGGTGTCCGAGAGTATTCGTTCTCTGGACATCCTCGGGCAATATGACCAGATTTCCCACAATTCCAACACACAATTGAGTCCCTGAACGGCACCCGACCTCTGCTTCTCCCTCTACCTCTACTTCCATGTCCTCTCGCTGTCCAATGACCTCTCTGACTTTCCTGAACCATCGCATCACATTCTTCCCCATTCAATTTATAACTTCTCATTAACCCTCTAAATTGTTCATCAAACTGTCGAGGGTCTATTTTTATCTGAGTATGGCGGGTTTGGGCTTCTTTTAACCAGGCTTCAGCAGCGGATAATCCGTATTTCTGCTGATCTTTAGTTGATTTTGTCCGTATTTTATCACATAATTCTTTACAACTATTAACTTACAATTTATTTCTAAATCCATATTTCTTTTCCCACTTGTCACAATATTTGACATAGTCAGGATCTAACTTGTGCATGTACTTCTTATCCCCTTCAAGGACCTCCTGTTGTTGACAACAACAACAGAGACATGCACAGGAAAATGCCTTACAATTTGTATTTCCCATTGTTAGTAATTATGTTCTTGGCGCCGATTTACAAGACAAACAACATAAAACAAGCCTCTGGCCACTAAAATATATAGTGAAAACGCAAAGGTCCCTTACCAGAATCGCTGCTTCGCTTTATACACGAAGACCCCCTTTCAGTTTCACCGAGTAGGGCCTGTGAACATCGAACACAATAAGGGGCTTGTCCGAAAACAACCTGCGCAGCAAGGTTGGTCCTTAATGTGTCCTAGAGGTCAATGCCCACGTATCGGATCCACTCATCTCAATCACTCACACATTCAATATAAGACAGCAATACAAATATTACAATATGTTAGTAGGCGGCCGCCCTCTTCATATTCTTAGTTACTCTATAACACAATATCAAAGAGAAAGTAATAGAAAGATAAGAAGTAAAGTTCCTGGACACCCCTGTGTCCCATGACGTCATCTAACCACTTTTTACGTGTCGCACGGAGTTAATTCTTTCCTGTAGCCTTCTCACAATGGCTATGGTCTCACATAGACTACTGCTATTGCCCCTTTGGCAACCCATTCGTCTATACTTCTCATTTACCTTACACATTTCACATAGACTACTGCTATTGTCCCTTCGTCTATGATTGCCTCTCATTTACAATACACATTGTAAATTCTACTAACACTAAAGTATACAGAAGAAGAAGAAGAGAGAAGAAAAGTTTAACCATTGTTATACTTACTACACGTTATCTGGGA
Organism: Eleutherodactylus coqui; assembly: GCF_035609145.1. Classification (NCBI taxonomy): domain Eukaryota; kingdom Metazoa; phylum Chordata; class Amphibia; order Anura; family Eleutherodactylidae; genus Eleutherodactylus; species Eleutherodactylus coqui. The sequence goes on along the minus strand of NC_089838.1, from coordinate 306,187,878 downwards.
GGCTTCTAAATTCTCCGGCTAGTTCGGAAAAACGTCACTGTTTCAGACAGGATGCCCGACTGGCCTCTAATTACGTCTAAGCAAGACGGAGGTCTTTTAATGATCGGAGAGTACTTCAGACCCACCTTTTCACAGCCAGGCTGTCCTCTCCCTCTGCAGTGAGTGATTCCGGCTCGAAGGACCAAAAATGTGGAGAGAATTTGTTTTTCAAGAAGAAGACTATCAGATTCCGTGTAGTAATCTGAGCCCAGGAGAAATTCAAATCAAACCAACTTATGTGGTATCAAATAATTTCTACTTTATTCTGAGGTGGACAAAGTATATATATCCTAAATGACATCACAGTAAAGATTATACCTCCAAAAATGGATAGAATATATGATAGGTTAAGATAAAAAATGATTAACATAAGTTACACCTTCTAGGGTGTATCTATTACATACAATGAGACCATTATGAATTCAGGAGAAAGGAATGCATGTAATACTTTACAGACCTACCCCCTGTAGTGTATAGCTTCCTGTCTATAGATATGCATACATGGGGGGTCTAGTAGACTATCATCTTTCCTGAGAAGACATGGAGGCCTAAAGAAGGGTTATATTTAACCCTTTCACTACTCATACCAGTATCATGCTCTACAATGCAATATAGAATAATTAACTGATACATTGATCTACAATTTTCTTAACACCACCATACAGGGTCCTTACATACAACATTCCTGTGCAAGGACCTCCGTGTCGGGGAACATGTCTCCAATACGAGACCAAAGTACCAAGACCTCATAGTCGCTGCTAAGAGTCTTCTGACTCATGAAGCGATATCTTAATACATTAATAACCTCCAGCCGGATAAGATGGGGAAAGTTATGTAGAAGAGTCTCTGGGAACCAATAAGGGTGCAGGGGGACCTCCAGTGGTGAAGATGAGCTACGCACAACTCTATACACATCAGTCAGTATATCCCAACCGTTCAGCTTAGAAGTGTCTTTGACTTTCGCGTTTCTGTTCATTTGCTGGGCGTTTTTCCATTTCTCTTCTCTCCTCAGATGATTTGTCTTCTCATTCATCTACTTGTTTAGAAACAACAGGAGTCGGTGCAGAAGCTGCTTTATACCCCCAGCCGCTGCTGTAATGTCACCCCGAAATATTACATGTAGAGATGAGCGAGCACCAAAATGCTCGGGTGCTCGTTACTCGGGACGAAATTATCGCGATGCTCGAGGGTTCGTTTCGAGTAACGAACCCCATTGAAGTCAATGGGCGACCCGAGCATTTTTGTATATCTGGGCAATTCAAGAAAGTGATGGGAACGACACAGCAACGGATAGGGCAGGCGAGGGGCTACATGTTGGGCTGCATCTCAAGTTCCCAGGTCCCACTATTAAGCCACAATAGCGGCAAGAGTGCCCCCCCCCCAACAACTTTTACTTCTGAAAAGCCCTCATTAGCAATGCATACCTTAGCTAAGCACCACACTACCTCCAACAAAGCACAATCACTGCCTGCATGACACTCCGCTGCCACTTCTTCTGGGTTACATGCTGCCCAACCCCCCCCCCCCCCCCCGCACGACCCAGTGTCCACAGCGCACACTAAAGTGTCCCTGCGCAGCCTTCAGCTGCCCTCATGCCACACCACCCTCATGTCTATTTATAAGTGTGTCTGCCATGAGGAGGAACCGCAGGCACACACTGCAGAGGGTTGGCACGGCTAGGCAGCGACCCTCTTTAAAAGGGGCAGGGCGATAGCCCACAATGCTGTACAGAAGCAATGAGAAATAGAATCCTGTGCCATCGCCATCAGGAGCTGCACACGTGGGCATAGCAATGGGGAACCTATGTACCACACACTATTCATTCTGTCAAGGTGTCTGCATGCCCCAGTCAGACCGCGGTTTTTTATAAATAGTCACAGGCAGGTACAACTCAGCAATGGGAATTCCGTGTGCACCCACAGCATGGGTGGCTCCCTGGAACCCACCAGCTGTACATTAATGTATCCCATTGCAGTGCCCATCACAGCTGAGGTAACGTCCGATTAAATGCAGGTGGGCTTCGGCCCACACTGCATGCCCCAGTCACACTGGGGTTCTTTAGAAGTGGACACATGCAGTTACAACTCCCTGTGGACCCACGGCATGGGTGGCTCCCTGGAACCCACCGGCGGTACATAAATATATCCCATTGCATTGCCCAGCACAGCTGATGTAACGTCAGCTTTAATGCAGGTGGGCAAAAAATTAATTGGATTACACTGTAGGCGAGGGCCCCCAAAAAATTGGTGTACCAACAGTACTAATGTACCTCAGAAAAATTGCCCATGCCCAACCAAGAGGGCAGGTGAAACCCATTAATCGCTTTGGTTAATGTGGCTTAATTGGTAACTAGGCCTGGAGGCAGCCCAGTTAAAATAAAAATTGGTTCAGGTGAAAGTTTCAACGCTTTAATGAGCATTGAAACGTATAAAAATTGTTTACAAAAATTATATGACTGAGCCTTGTGGGCCTAAGAAAAATTGCCCGTTCGGCGTGATTACATCAGGTTTCAGGAGGAGGAGCAGGAGGAGGAGGAGGAGGAATATTATACACAGATTGATTAAGCTAAAAGGTCCACGTTTTTGATGGTGATAGAGAACGATGCTTCCATCCGCGGGTGCAGCCTACGTATTGCTTAGGTACCGCTGCTGTCCGCTGGTGGAGAAGAGAAGTCTGGGGAAATCCAGGCTTTGTTCATCTTGATGAGTGTTACCTGTCGGCACTGTCGGTTGACAGGCGGGTACGCTTATCTGTGATGATTCCCCCAGCCACACTAAACACCCTCTCTGACAAGATGCTAGCCGCAGGACAAGCAAGCACCTCCAGGGCATACAGCGCGAGTTCAGGCCACGTGTCCAGCTTCAACACCCAGTAGTTGTAGGGGGCAGAGGCGTCACCGAGGACGGTCGTGCGATCGGCTACGTACTCCCTCACCATCCTTTTACAGTGCTCCCGCCGACTCAGCCTTGACTAGGGAGCGGTGACACAGTCTTGCTGGGGAGCCAGAAAGCTGTCAAAGGCCTTAGAGAGTGTTCCCCTGCCTGTGCTGTACATGCTGCCTGATCTCTGCGCCTCCCCTGCTACCTGGTCCTCGGAACTGCGCCTTCGGCCACTAGCGCTGTCGGATGGGAATTTTACCATCAGTTTGTCCGCCAGGGTCCTGTGGTATAGCATCACTCTCGAACCCCTTTCCTCTTCAGGTATGAGAGTGGAAAGGTTCTCCTTATACCGTGGGTCGAGCAGTGTGTACACCCAGTAATCCGTAGTGGCCAGAATGCGTGTAACTCGAGGGTCACGAGAAAGGCATCCTAACATGAAGTCAGCCATGTGTGCCAGGGTACCTGTACACAACACATGGCTGTCCTCACTAGGAAGATCACTTTCAGGATCCTCCTCCTCCGGCCATACACGCTGAAAGGATGACAGGCAAGCAGCATGGGTACCCTCAGCAGTGGGCCAAGCTGTCTCTTCCCCCTCCTCCTCATCCTCCTCATGCTCCTCCTCCTCAACGCGCTGAGATATAGACAGGAGGGTGCTCTGACTATCCAGCGACATTCTGTCTTCCCCCGCCTCTGTTTCCGAGCGCAAAGTGTCTGCCTTTATGCTTTGCAGGGAACTTCTCAAGAGGCATAGCAGAGGAATGGTGACGCTAATGATTGCAGAATCGCCGCTCACCATCTGGGTAGACTCCTCAAAGTTTCCAAGGACCTGGCAGATGTCTGCTAACCAGGCCCACTCTTCTGTAAAGAATTGAGGAGGCTGACTCCCACTGCGCCGCCCATGTTGGAGTTGGTATTCCACTATAGCTCTACGCTGCTCATAGAGCCTGGCCAACATGTGGAGCGTAGAGTTCCACCGTGTGGGCACGCTGCACAGCAGTCGGTGCACTGGCAGATGAAACCAATGTTGCAGGGTGCGCAGGGTGGCAGCGTCCGTGTGGGACTTGCGGAAATGTGCGCAGAGCCGGCGCACCTTTCCGAGCAGGTCTGACAAGCGTGGGTAGCTTTTCAGAAAGCGCTGAACCACCAAATTAAAGACATGGGCCAGGCATGGCACGTGCGTGAGGCTACCGAGCTGCAGAGCCGCCAGCAGGTTACGGCCGTTGTCACACACGACCATGCCCGGTTGAAGGCTCAGCGGCGCAAGCCAGCGATTGGTCTGCTCTGTCAGACCCTGCAGCAGTTCATGGGCCGTGTGCCTCTTCTCTCCTAAGCTGAGTAGTTTCAGCACGGCCTGCTGACGCTTGCCCACCGCTGTGCTGCCACGCCGCGTGACACCGACTGCTGGCGACGTGCTGCTGCTGACACATCTTGATTGCGAGACAGAGGTTGCGTAGGAGGAGGAGGGTGGTTTAGTGGAGGAAGCATACACCGCCGCAGATACCACCACCAAGCTGGGGTCCGCAATTCTGGGGTGGGTAGGACGTGAGCGGTCCCAGGCTCTGACTCTGTCCCAGCCTCCACTAAATTCACCCAATGTGCCGTCAGGGAGATATGGTGGCCCTGCCCGCCTGTGCTTGTCCACGTGTCCGTTGTTAAGTGGACCTTGGCAGTAACCGCGTTGGTGAGGGCGCGTACAATGTTGCGGGAGACGTAGTCGTGCAGGGCTGGGACGGCACATCGGGAAAAGTAGTGGCGACTGGGAACTGAGTAGCGCGGGGCCGCCGCCGCCATCATACCTTTGAAAGCCTCCGTTTCCACAACCCTATATGGCAGCATCTCCAGGCTGATAAATTTGGCTATGTGCACGTTTAACGCTTGAGCGTGCGGGTGCGTGGCGGCGTACTTGTGCTTGCGCTCCAACACTTGCGCTAGCGACGGCTGGACGGTGCGCTGAGAGACATTGGTGGATGGGGCCGAGCACAGCGGAGGTGAGGGTGTGGGTGCTGGCCAGGAGACGGTAGTGCCTGTGTCCTGAGAGGGGGGTTGGATCTCAGTGGCAGGTTGGGGCACAGGGGGAGAGGCAGCGGTGCAAACCGGAGGCGGTGAACGGCCTTCATCCCACCTTGTGGGGTGCTTGGCCATCATATGTCTGCGCATGCTGGTGGTGGTGGCTCCCCGGCTGATCTTGGCGCGACAAAGGTTGCACACCACTGTTCGTCGGTCGTCTGCACTCTCAGTGAAAAACTGCCAGACCTTTGAGCACCTCGGCCTCTGCAGGGTGGCATGGCGTGAGGGGGCGCTTTGGGAAACAGTGTGTGGATTATTCGGTCTGGCCCTGCCTCTACCCCTGGCCACCGCACTGGCTCTTCCAACCTGCCCTGCTGCTGCACTTGCCTCCCCCTCTGAAGACCTGTCCTCAGTAGGCGTAGCAAACCAGGTGGGGTCAGTCACCTCATCGTCCTGCTGCTCTTCCTCCAAATCCTCTGTGCGCTCCTCCCTCGGACTTACTCCAATTACTACTACCTGAGTGATAGACAACTGTGTCTCATCGTCATTGTCCTCCTCACCCACTGAAAGCTCTTGAGACAGTTGCCGGAAGTTCCCAGCCTCATCCCCCGGACCCCGGGAACTTTCCAAAGGTTGGGCATCGGTTACGACAAACTCCTCCGGTGGGAGAGGAACCATTGCTGGCCATTCTGGGCAGAGGCCCGGGAACAGTTCCTGGGAGTCTGCCTGCTCCTCAGAATGTGTCATTGTAATGGAGTGAGGAGGCTGGGAGGAAGGAGGAGCAGCAGCCAGAGGATTCAGAGTTGCAGCAGTGGACGGCGCAGAACTCTGGGTGGTCGATAGATTGCTGGATGCACTTTCTGCCATCCACGACAGGACCTGCTCACACTGCTCATTTTCTAATAAAGGTCTACCGCGTGGACAGGAATACAGCGGTGATGTAAGAGGCAACACAGAGGCAGGAAAGAATTTTGTGCAAGCCTGCTGTAACACTTAGCTGGCTGCGTATGAATTAGGACAACTACCCCCAGCAGAGACCCAGTACACTTGTGGACAGAAATACAGTGGTGATGTAAGAGGCAACACAGAGACAGGAAAGAATTTTGCGCAAGCCTGCTGTAACACTTAGCTGGCTGCGTATGAATTAGGACAACTACCCCCAGCAGAGACCCAGTACACTTGTGGACAGGAATACAGCGGTGATGTAAGAGGCAACACAGAGGCAGGAAAGAATTTTGCGCAAGCCTGCTGTAACACTTAGCTGGCTGCGTATGAATTAGGACAACTACCCCCAGCAGAGACCCAGTACACTTGTGGACAGGAATACAGTGGTGATGTAAGAGGCAACACAGAGGCAGGAAAGAATTTTGTGCAAGCCTGCTGTAACACTTAGCTGGCTGCGTATGAATTAGGACAACTACCCCCAGCAGAGACCCAGTACACTGAGGACGGTCACAGGCAGCCCAAATATATTTTTTTTCCCAAATGTTTTTGGAAAGGCCCACTGCCTATATACACTAAATATGTCTTCTGTCCCTTTCTCACCACTACTGGCCCTGGACAATGTAAAATTACTGCAGGACGCAATGCTCTGCACGGCCGATATACAAAAAAAAAAAAAAGTGCAACACTGCAAAAAGCAGCCTCCACACTACTGCACACGGTTAGATGTGGCCCTAAGAAGGACCGTTGGGGTTCTTGAAGCCTAAAATACTCCTAACGCTCTCCCTATAGCAGCTCCAGCATCAGCAGCACTTTCCCTGATCTCTGTCAGAATGCATCTGTGGCGAGCCGCGGGCGGGGCAGATTTATATACTCGGGTGACACCTGATCTCCCCAGCCACTCACTGCAGGGGGGTGGTATAGGGCTTGAACGTCGCAGGGGGAAGTTGTAATGCCTTCCCTGTCTTTCTATTGGCCAGAAAAGCGTGCTAACGTCTCAGAGATGAAAGTGAAAGTAACCCGAACATCGCGTGGTACTCGTTACGAGTAACGAGCATCTCGAACACGCTAATACTCGAACGAGTATCAAGCTCGGACGAGTACGTTCGCTCATCTCTAATTACATGACATCAGTGTCAAAGAGAATCCCAAAGGGAAACATAAAGTCAAATGATTAGTTCTGCATTCTGCGGTAACACATGTAACATATGAACCTCGTAGATGAACCTAAAACTCATCCTGCTACAATCACGGCCCCAAAACACAGGGAATCTTTTTTTAAAGTTATGGCTGACATAATGTAGGGGGGTTGGGGGGGGGGGGGCAAAAAAAACTTCTCAGGCCTTTAAAGTGATTCTCCAGGCGAAAACTGACAATCTCATATTTTTCTTCCTTTTTGACAAGTGTGTAAGTTATGCGTTCATCCATCCTGGTTTTTTTTAAATGCTTCCCATTCTTCCTTCTTTTAGGGATTGTTAACGTTTGTGCTTTGAGAATCTCATTTCACAATATTTCCCAACCTTCTTGAACATTTCTGTCCTTAAGAACATCCAGCCATTGGATTCTTCCTATCCTCTTCCTTAGTTCATTAAAATCTGCCTTTATATAAATGATGCACCAGAACCAAGCTCATAAAATACATATAGAAACAACTAACCTCAATACATAGATGCATTACCAGAATCAAACTCATAACATAACTATAGCACAATAACCAAGTACATAACATAAATTCTGTAGCAGAGCCCAGCTATTGACCTAAATACAGCACCAGAACCAAGCTCAGTGCATAAATACAGTAGCAGAACTAAACAATTGTGTTGCAGGGACATTGCTGGGCTGACAGACGCACCTCAGAACATCAGAGCGGAGGAGACAGAGCCAAGAGCAGGAGGATTCATATAGCTGCACTAGATGATGCTACAGGGAGGAAGAAGATCATATGGCTGGGCAGACGTATGGGGGACAATCATCCCTACCCTTCATCGGTCCGGTGCACCCCTACAAACTGCTGGCTAGCACCCTGTGTGACCGCGCTTCTCGCACATAGCTAAGGCCAGCCATTCAGGTTCCCAGGCAGATCATGACAACCACTGAACATGCCGCCATGCTAAATGAGCCACCTGTATAACGATCCCCAGAGATCTCCGGATTGGCAAGCAGCAGAGGTAGGTCTAATTTTTTAGGCAGGGTGGGCACTTTTCCTCCAAGGAAAAAGGAGGATTAGGGGTCGTTCAAGGCTATTTCCTTCTGGTGTTCGGCTCAGTCCTAGGAACTGAAGAACTTGAACATGCCAGACCAGAATGGCACAGGATGGCACCCCCTCTGCTTCTGCCCAGCTTTTTGGCATTTACCCAGGTGACAGTGCATCATGCTGAATCCTCTGTGCACATATCCTTACAGAACCCAGAAGGGGTCACTTCAAGACCTTTCTTTGAGGGGTGTAAATTGCTGATTCCAATTGAATTGACTTTTTGGCACCTCCCTGCCTGACTTTTGTCTCATTTCCTTAGTAAGCATTGGCGTTCTGGTTATGTCAGTGATTTATTTTTAGTCTGGTTTATTATATTACAGTTTATACTTCAATATCAAGTATCTTCCCGGAATGTACGGAAGGAGGACAGCGCCATTGTTAATAAGGAGAGCCACTCAGTGGTCAACCAGGGTAACTGCAGGCTTTTAAAACCAAAAAGCAGTCTAGTAACTGCAATCACACTGCATAATATACAGACCTGGAGAGCTGGAGCTATAGAGAGAGCTCTGAACATTATAAGGGTATATTAGGAAATGAATCGGCACAGACGGGCAGACGGATTTGAGTAAAAACTCTGTAATGTCCATTTGTAGGGATTCAGCCCAAAAGGGTTAACTGCTTGCTGTGGCAATGGAAAGACTTGAGCCAAAAAGTGCGGCAATTCACCATGTGTGGCATAATAGAGGCTAAGAAGGTACACCGTTTTCTGTAGGACCTGTTTACCGGAGTGAGGTAAAGAGTTTTGGACATTGCCTTAGAAGGCTGGGGACTTTGGGGGCCGTTTGGAGCCCGCTGGCATGATAGAGTGCTGCAGAAGCCACAGTCCGCCAGCAGGATGGGAGCTACAAGCGTGGGTACATGTGAGCCTTGCTACAGTGCACTGAGCAAACAGAGACCAACTGAAGAACATCTGGACAGCGCTATGTCCTCTTCTCATACACAAACCGTAAGTGAGGTCAACCTCTATAGGAATCATGGGCGTGCACACTTATAGAGACTGAGTCAGTGTAACAAGCCTGTTATATAGATACATATCAATGCTTTAGCAATTGTCACTTAAAGGAATATTGCTCACAGGTCACAGGCAGAGGCCAAATGTTTTATAATATCGCAATCTCAAGAAGTAAAGACACTAAGTATGGTTTATGATACTGTTAAAAAGGAGGTGCTTACATCTCTCGGAAGGACCTGTGAACTATACATGTCTGTGTTATAGAACAACCCTTTGCAAATTAACATTAACCCTTTCTAATCCAACTTGTATCCTGGTTTTCCTAGAGGCTTACTCTTTTTCTGCCGTTATACAACGGCGCTCTATGCTCGCTGAAACCAGTACTGCATGAGGTGACACGTTGGATAGGCTCCGACAGCAGGGAGGCTGGCAATATACAGTAAGAGAACCTCGACGGATGTCTTCCAACATCTGTACAGCCTTAAATCATAATGTCTTCAGATGTCAGACAGTGGATTGGAAAGGGTTAATATTGTTTTTCAAACCCCGTTGATCTCTCACTACTTGTGTGGATATTACCAAGGGAGCTGAGTTAGTCCAAACGGCATTAGGTCACTGTCTATTGAAATTTCTTCCCTCTCCTTCTGGTATTTGTTCCATCTCTGTGTTCTAAATTAACTTTGCATATTTTTGGCAATTCCATTGGCTCCATCGTATCCAGAAAGGTGCGTTGTGCACCACTCCCATAAAACGACTTGGATTGTTTATAATCCCAATTATCTTGTTTTTCATCTCCATTGATTCCTTTATAACCCACTTAAAGGGGTATTTCGGGCTTTTACTACTGATGAATTACCCTCAGGATAGGCCATCCATAGCGGATCTGTGGGGGGTCCGCCACTCGGAATCCTCGACAATCAGCTGAGCCTTCAGAAAGCCCTGGACTGCCATGAGAAATAAACAGCACCTTGCAACCTCATCACTGGTGGTGGGGCACGGGGATGGCAGAAGCGTTCAGGATGTCGAACTCCAATCAGGGCATTTAAAGAGTTAACGGCCACAATCAGCATGAATGCTTTCCATTCATGGCTGCTGCAGATGGGTGTCCACTGTTAGGGACAACTGGTACGCGTTGTGTATGGAGTAGGCTCAGCTCCCGATCCAGCTCAGTATACCCCACCGCTGGAGGGCATATATGTATATTCTTAAGTGTCAAGGGGTTAAAAGGGGTTCTGACACAAATAATGTTTTTATGCTTTAGCAGTCATTGTTCTCTGGTCTGCCTAATGGACACAGGGAACCCACGATTTTTGGCTACTAAAGCATGAAAACATAATACTTACCTTTTCTTCGGTTGTTGTTGTCCTCCGGAGGTCATCTCCCAGCAGGCTTTCTTCTTCCTCCGATGGGCCGCCCCCCTCCAGGATTTCGTGCAGATGCAGAAGACAGGTGTCCTCTGACAGAAGTCAGGACAGGCCATCTCTCCACTGCGCACCGCAGAACAGGGAGTTCAGCCAGGACGGACGGGCCGCCCACAGCAAGCATAGAACAGGTGCAAACTTCCTGAGGACAGGGGAATTGATTGAGAAGCCCATCACAGAGAGATGATGAAAAAGAGAGCCGCCGAGGACTTCTTGTAGCTGTCTGAGAGTAAGGGCTGGTGAAAGACTCATTGGGCTTCTAGCTGTGCCCGGAGCAGCATTGGGCTAGGAAGGATCGTTCAGACTGTGCTGTTGCAGGAGTTTGTACTGCAGAATCACAAAGGTTACAGCTGCTAGAGCTATTACAGAGACATCATTCTACAGCTTACTGGATCGGAGAATGGTGATGGACATTGGAAATCTCTGAACTCCTATTACCGTGAGGACACTGCAGTCCGTAAGTGAGGAAGTACCTCAGTAAAAACAAAGTGTGTGTACACAAACAAATAGACAGACAAGTAAGGCCTAGTGCCCACAGCCGTGACGGGCTCCGCAAGCGGAATTCCGCAGCTCAACTTGGAAGAGGCGACCCACCCTAGGGGAATGCACCCATGACAAAGATTAAAGCCAGGACTGAGTAGGATGCAGCACAAATGTGAGTGGTCTCCACATGTCTAAGACGCACAGCACTTAGATGAAAGGGGTGCAGATGCTGCCTATGTTTATGTACACCACAGTCGTACAGGTCGCAAACCCCAAAGGTTGGTCCCGCATGTTGAACATTTGTAGTGTGATTTGTATAGTTACAGCGCCACCTATCGACAACTTTTTATCTTTTTTTTTTTTTTACAAAATGAGCATCATCTGGAGTGGCCGTTGTCCACATTTCTCATTAGCAGCATAAGAGCGTCCTCCAGAGGCTCTGAGTTGGGGAAGTTTAATTTCACTAATCCGATATATACCTAAAATCAAAATTAGCTACTTGGTAAAACTTTTTTTTTCCACTCCTGAGAAACACATGAGCCTTAGTGATATAAACATTTATAATACAACAGATAGTTTACATTGTAATCAGACCAATATAAAATATTATCTTAATAATTCAAAAAATAACATCCTTAAATATACAATATTTATATTATTTCTCATTATAAAAAAGCCATATTTATCAGGCAGTTGGGAAACTGAGCTAACAGGACAACACAGGATAGAAAAAATACAAACGTTCCTTTAATCTGTAATCCAGAAAGTCTGACAATCCAGCCTTTTGACCAGAACTGAATTGCATTGTAATGTTAAATCAATTGTACCAGAATATCAAGTCATCCCCTGTCCACAAGATATCCACAAGAGAGGGAAAAACCTGCTGATCGGGTGAGGTCTCACAGTTGGGACCCCCGTAAATTTCAAGAATGGGGGTCCTGTCTTCCTCACTGCTGGATTACTGCACCCCCGCAATGAGGAGGAGGCTAAATGAAGCGTTGTCTGCACAAGTGTACCAGCGCTCCATTCACTTTCAATTGGACTGTCAAGTACCCGAGGAGCACCTGCTCAGATATTTCCATCAGCCCCATTGAAATGACTGGAGCGTTGACCCCCAATTTGGCAGGAGAGAGGGGACCGTATGCCAGCAAAAATTTGAAACAAACAAAAAAAAAAACACCTTCTGACTGCCCCTGAGGCCGCCTGTCCACCAGTGGACGCCCTAGGCACTGGACCGCTAGTATTTAGTGGTCTACATGCCCATGCAGCCAATGACTGCTACAATGTGGGAACCATGCTGAAACATGTAAACCCCCTATAATGGTGACTAGTCAACACATAACACTATGTATTACCATAATGTACTGCTATTACCATATAGGCAGTGTTATATGATGGTATTGACAACGAATGATGGTATTACATATTATCTCTAACTAATCAAGCTGATGTAATATCACAGATATCAAACCATTGCTCTGAGACCCTTCTACTGGGCAATACACCATTAATGGGCAGACTGGGATTCTGTGATCTCTCCTTGGATCCCACCACCTTCCAGAAATAGAGCCCCTTTAAAAAGAACAAGGCCTGGTGTGTATAGGAGTAGTAAGCTGCATCCAAGTTCCCAATAGGATGATCCATGGGTAGCACAGGTGGGAACATGTCGGTAATCCTCCGGGGGAATCGTTCCAAGGGCTGATGGGTCTTCATGTCAAAGACAGTGACCTACATGTCAGATAAGAGGACAAGAGGGAGGATGCTGGTTAAAAGAGCAGTAAGTAAAAGCAATATTGCTGCCTGTTAGTAGTAATAAGTAGAAGAAATATCAGTTTCATGTTTAGAAAACTCTATATTACTATCAATGCAACGGAGGACAATGTGCGGCTACAAACGGACCTGGACAAGCTGGGGGCTTGGGCAGAAAAATGGCAAATGACGTTCAATGTTGATAAATGTAAGGTTATGTACATGGGCAGGAGAAACGGATATCACCAATATACACTAAATGGGGTACAGCTAAGGAAAAGTGATATGGAAAAGGATCTGGGGGTACTAGTGGATTGTAGACTAAACTGGAGTAACAAATGCCAGTCAGCTGCTGCAAAAGCTAATAGGGTCTTGGGGTGCATTAAAAGAGGTATAGGGGCGAGGGACGAGAACATTATTCTACCATTATATAAGGCACTAGTCAGGCCTCACATGGAATACTGCATACAGTTCTGGACACCGGTGCTCAGGAAAGATGTCACAGTGCTTGAGGGCGTTCAAAGAAGGGCGACTAAACTAATACAAGGAATGATGGGACTGTAATACGCAGAGAGGCTATCCAAATTGGGATTATTTACCCTGGAAAAAAGATGGCTAAGGGGTGATCAAATAACCATGTATAAATACATGAGGGGACAATACAAGGATCTCTCTCAGGATCTGTTTATACCCAGGACCACGACGGTAACGAGAGGGCATCTGCTACGTTTAGAGGAAAGCAGGTTTCATCGCCAACACAGAAAGGGGTTATTTACTGTAAGAGCAGTTAGACTGTGGAACTCTCTGCCTGAGGATGTGGTGATGGCAGAATCCATAGAGGAGTTTAAAAGGGGACTTGGGCCTCATGTCCACGGGGAAAATCAGGCCCGCTATGGATTCTCCATGGAGAATCCGTAGCGGGTCCCTCCTGCCCCGCGGACATGAGCGCTGAAAATAAGAATAAACTTACCCGCAGCGGACCGTGCAGGTCTTCTCTTCTTCACAGCCGGATCTTCTTTTTTCAGCTGGCGGATGTGCTCGGCACGCATGCGCCGGGCCGAAGAAAGAAGATCCGGCCGCGAAGAAGGGAAGGCCTGCACGGTCCGCTGCGGGTAAGTAATTCTTATTTTAGGTCTCCCGCGGATCCGGACGGCTTCCATAGGCTTCAATAGAATCCTGCGGGAGACCCGCACCAAATGGAGCATGTCCATTTTTTTTCATGCTCCATATTTTTTTAATTCACTTTTATTGACCATCCGCGGGTATTTATCTACCCGCGGGTGGTCAATGCATCCCTATGGGGTGCGGATCCGCTGCGGATTTAAAATCAACTTTTGCCCATGGACATGAGGCCTTGATTTCTTTCTGTAGACGAAGGATATTATAGGATATAAATCTTAGGTTAATTGTTAATCTGGGTATACAGGCAGGTAGGAACTATTGGGGGTTGATCCAGGGAACAGTCTGATTGCCATTAGGGAGACGGGAAGGAATTTTTTCCCCGAAAAGGCTAATTGGCTTCTGCTCTTGGGGTTTTTTGCCTTCCTCTGGATCAACAACACAGGAGGATAAACAGGCTGGACTAGATGGACATTGTCTTCATTCTGCTTTACGAACTATGTTACTATGTTATTTTTAAGCATGGATGGCATCAACAACCACTTGCAAGTGGCCTCGTTAGCGCAGCATTTTTGGCTGCCAAGAGCATCTGCAACCTAAGCCGCTTAATTCTGCAAGAAAGGTGCAGGCCTTTGAATGCAGGCACAAGCTTAGCAAAACACTCATTCCTAGAGCCTTCAATGCAGATATGAAGAAGCTTTAGGTTGCTATTGTACTGCAGAGTTTTTTTTCTACATTTAAAAGAACATACATTTTACATTTCTGAGAATAATTAACATTGATTAAAAATACAAAACATGTGCGTTTTTCAGAGACTGAAATTCAGACCCCTAATTTTAGGGATCATCACTGGCTACAATTCTCAGACCTCTTGTAGGTCACAATATTATTCCATACTGTAATCTATTAATAAAGTTGTAGAGGGTTTATGACTGCTATCATCCAGAAACAGCTCCACGCCTGTCCACAGGTCATGTCCGGTATTGCAGCTCAAGAACACTGTTTTTGAAAGAAAACCACCAGGATTTCCAAAACCTTTAACAATGCGGGCTCCCATGCTCTTACCATCAATCTAGTAAAGAAGTATATTGTTTTCTGTGTGTGATTGAAGTACGCTGCATCTATAGGTCCAGTGATCCCAGGAAACCTCTCATGGATAAGCTGAGGGAATTTATGTCTTTGGGCACCTACAAGTATCAACTTAGATTTGCCAGAGTGATCTGTCCACACATGGGCTCCTGCAAAATAAGAGTTTTTAGTATCCAGAAGTGTTGGGATGTCCATCATGACTGGTGAAGACCCTGGTTTTGAGCAGGGTGTCTTCAGTGAAGTACTTTTGGCACTGTTGTCAGGGGTCGGGCCAAATTATCTGCCCGTTGTGCCCCTCTATATCAGAAACATTGAGCCCAGATCCTATATTCCTACATTGCACCTATTCAGAGACAACAAAACAATATTGTAGAACCAAGAGTTCTTATCATCGTTCTGACCTGCAAAGAAATATGTTTCCTGTTGAGTTGAGTCCCAAATGTGCAGAACTGCGTCCAGCTTGGTTTGTAATGGGATCCCCCATTCACTAGAGATCAATCTTGGGTCTCGGGGACGAGTTCTGTTGTTTTTGTTTTCATACAACCAAGACCACCGTCCTCTAAGGAAGAAGGTGCTGAACCTCAAGACAGATGTTCCCCTGGGACTCCGCTTTGTCCATAACCAATCAAATACGGCATCAAATGGCCCTTCACAAACCCCTGAAAAGACACGTTAGACACATTAAATGTCACAAAACTATTCTAATGTCGCTTGTGGGGGTTCCCCATGTGCAGGTGGAGTAAGACATGGAGAACATGGAGCAGTAAACTATAACCGTCTTTACTTGGCAGCTGAATTAGCGGTACAGTCAAGTTAACTTGGCAGTTTCAGAATGTTGCAACGCAAGTTCAAGTAGTTTGGCAATGCTGGCTTTATTACTCGGTCTTAGCTTATCAGCCCATGTAGGATCAATTCTCATTCTCTTCATATTCACAGTTTTAAAGAGGATTAAAATCGATAAATCGCCGGGCCCAGATGGAATACACCCAAGGGTTCTAAGGGAACTAAGTGATGTGATCAACAGACTGCTATTTCTTATATTTATGAACACTATTGAGACTGGGGTTGTACCACTGGATTGGTGCATTGCCAATTTTGTTCCAATATACAAAAAGGGGTCCAAAAGTGAGCCTGGTAACTACAGGCCGGTAAGTCTCACTTCAATAATTGGAAAAATATTCAAGGGGTTTCTGAGAGATCCCATCCTGGAATACCTCAAGAAAAACAACAGTATAGCCCCTCACCAGCACGGGTTCATGAGGGGTCAGTCCAATCTGATCAACTTCTACAATGAAGTAAATTCTAGGCTGGACCTGGGAGAGTCTATTGCTATTCTATATCTGGACTTCTCTAAAACATTTGACACCGTGCCGCATAATAGGTTAATATATAAAATGAGACAGCTTGGTCTGGGCAAAAACGTGTGTAGCTGGGTAAAGAACTGGTTCGGAAATAGAAAGCAGAGGGTGGTAATAAATGGTTCGTACCCTGATTGTTGCTAGTGGGTTTCCACAGGGTTCAGTATTGGGCCCCATTCTGTTCAACATATTTATCAATGACCTGATAGAGGGGCTGCACAGTAAAATATCAATATTTGCAGATGACACAAAATTATACAATATAATCAATGCAACGGAGGACAATGTGCGGCTACAAACGGACCTCGATAAGCTGGGGGTTGGGCAGAAAAATGGCAAATGAAGTTCAATACTGATAGATGTAAGGTTATGCACATGGGCAGGAGAAACAGAGGTCACCAATATACACTTAATGGGGTACAGCTAGGGAAAAGTGATATGGAAAAAGACCTGGGGGTACTAGTAGATTGTAGACTAAACTGGAGTAACCAATGCCAGTCAGCTGCTGCAAAAGCCAAAAAAGTCTTGGGGTGCATTAAAAGAGGTATAGGGGCGAGGGACGAGAACATTGAGACTGTGGAACTCTCTGCCAGAGGACGTGGTGATGGCAAAATCAATAGAGGAGTTTAAGAGGAGACTAGATGTCTTTCTAGAGCACTACGATATTACAGGATATAGACATTAGGTGACCAGTGGGGTTGTTGATCCTGGTTTTGGAGTTAAGTAGAAACTGAAACGTTGATCCTGGGATTATTCTGACTGCCATATGGAGTCAGGAAGGAAATTTTTCCTCCAAATTAGCTCAATTGGCTTGTTGGGGGTTTTTTTTGCCTTCCTTTGGTCCAACAAGGGTGTGTGTGGGGGGGGGGGGGTTGAAGCAGGCTGAACTAGATGGACATTGTCTTCATTCAGCCTAACATACTATGTTACTATGTCTCTTAGTTACTTTCCTGGTCTGGTGTAACTGTGAACACTCTCAACAGTTCACAATAGTAAGCACCTACTGTCTCTTAATGGTCGGTTTTATGACGGACCGACTCACTGGGCACTTTCTTCTCTGACTTGGAGGCTCCAGGGTTTTTCACAGTCCACATTCTCAAGCTACAACCAACCTCTTTGCAATAGGCTTCCAGGGTTCCTCTCATGGCTCATAACTCAATCCATACCCACCCCTGTACCACCCTGATGTACTTGATGCTCATTCCATCACCATGGCCAACACAACAACTTGTGTGCCACGCCCCACCTTTTTACCATGCATAAGCACCACATGCTCTACCATAACCTACAATTTGTCCATGAGACACACATGTCCGGCCTAGGATCTCTCTAAATAAACCTTTACAGTTACCCGACTACAGGAAGTTAACTCTCCCCCCCCCCCCCCCCCCCCCGACAGGCTGACTACACAAAGACTCTAAATGGTGTAGTGAAGCTAGAATCGCATCACAGGGTTCTCTAAAATCACAGATGTCTGGGTGTTATGGCCACAGCACAGATACTAAAATGCAGCCATGTTACAAGTATGGCGTTAGTCTGTATACACGTCAACATGTTTAACTGAACAAGATCTTCTTCAAAGGGTTTTCTAAAATATACTATGTCATGCCTGTAGGCAGAGCCTTCACATGGAGTATTATATCATTATTCCATGTTTCTTCCCTGTTTTCCCCATCAGGGTGGTCCAAAGGTATGGAAATACCTGAATAAATGGAAAACAGTGGTTGGGACGCCTGTGCAAACACTTCTGCTGAGGTGTTGCTCTAAGTGCATCATGAATGGAAGAAGAGGATAGTCTTGATGAATCTAAACAACAGGGAGCACATGAAGCATGTCCTGTAGAGAATCGTTGTTGTGTTCCATGTCATGGAAAAATTGTTAATAGCTTTGACAGAAATAAAGGCACATGACATTTAAGTACAGAATTAGATTCCTCATCAAATTAGATATATATGTGACATAGACCCCTTCCCATTTAAAACTATCAACTTGGTTCCAAGTTGGCGGCCTTCAAAATGGCCCCTTTCTTTGATTTGCCCCCTTCCCAATAGCTGCATGCCACACACAGGATGGCATTCCCAACCACCGTTTTCTATTTGTTCCCGTGTCTCCATACCGCTAGACCACCTTGTAGATATTTATTTCACTGTACAGATACAATCTTTAAGGTTTCATGAGGACCAAATGAACATTAGCATGGCCAACGTAAGTGGAGAGTAGTGATTGAGGCACAGAGGTGAAGGATGGGGGCTGAGGACTTGGGGGTTAAAGATATATCCTGGGTAGGGGGTACAGAAGTCCATGACTTATCACATGCTTATATTGTGCTGCTATGGCAGCTGTGTTTTCCTCTTTTACCCTACTGGATGCGCAGTTTCTCTTTCTCCTTTATGGAGCTGATACCCGGGAAGAGATCAGAGCATCCTCTGAGTAGCTGGGGCATTGCAGCAGGAAGTGGGCCTCATCTTCCACGGCCTCCCGGTTACACTGTTAGGGTAAGCAGGGAGCCCAGGTTTGAGCTTCTGCTGTAATGAGCTTAGTTCCTATAGTTATGTAATCTGGATGGTATAAGGGTGACGTCTACTGGCCGTCATACATTACTGCAGTCTGTGTATTTCTCTATGGAGTGTTGTATGCAACTTCCCATGAGCTACAGAGGTCAGATGGGAGATATGGAGGACTTGAGATCATATAAAGATGCAAGCTGGAGAGCAATTTCTGTGGTACTGAGCTTTAACAGAGACTGCATTGCCAAAGAGAAGGAGCTGCCAAGGGAGTGAGGAGTCAGCTTGGGGAGCTGTGCCTGTTAGAGAGGAACAGCAGCACAAGAAAGGAGGCAGCCGGTGTTTGAGAAGCATAGCTCCATAATGCGACAGAACTGATGTTGCTGAGAATAAAGGTGAGAGATTACAGCTAAATAGACTACTACAAGGGATTCACATCATTCTGCAGCTCTGCGAATCGTGGTACCCCCAACAAGCATCCAAAGATGAATCCCCTACATTATGGTACCAAACATGCTGGAGATATGTAAGTGAGGTGGGGCCTCAGGAAAAGACCCAACATGTGCACATGGGTAGAGACTTAAAACCAGGCCTGCTAGTTAAAATCCAAAACCAGAGGAACAGATATTCATTCGCCAGTTGTGGACAAGTTATTGGACATCACTTTTGTTATTTTCGGGCTGTGTGCAGGAGATCGCTATTGCTGCTTTGAAACGTTCGGTAGTACTACCATGTGTTAGGTGTATTGCTAATATTTGTGATTTACAAAAGATTGTTACCGTACTCTTGTTCAGTGTTTCCCAACTCCAGTCCTCAGAGACCCCCAACAGGTCATGTTTTCAGTATTTCCTCAGTATTGCACAGGTGATGTAATTATTTCTGTGCCTCACACATTGCCACAGGTGTTCTTACTATAGGATATCCTGAAACCATGACCGGTTGGGGTGCGCTGAGGACTGCTCTTAGTTACAGTCAATTAAGTAGTCTAAAATTTCTGAATAACTGCATATTGCTTATCTATTAACACAAGTTTCTACAGCAACTTCATCTTCACGTTTATTTCTTAAAATAAAAAATATATATTTTTGCAAGCCCAGTATCCGCATTGTGTCGCCTGCCCCTACCACGACATCAATTTAGCGTAGTCGGCAGGGTACAATGCCAGACATGGAGGCACATAGTGTGCCCCTGCACAAACCATCTAGACAAAAGGGCCGCTTGAAGTCCTGATGATCGACTACTCACTCATCGGGCAGTCAGTGAGTGGACATCATTGGCACAGTCTGCTCTACCTGGGCTTGTAGCTCTGTCTGTGCCACCTGATCTGATGCCAAGGCTGTGGGCTCTCAGTCTGTGGAGGATCTGCCGCTCTCAGGGGTCTGGTAAGATTTCCAGATATGGGGCCAGCTTGTAGTCCCTCTGTAGCCCCTGGTATATAGTCAGTCTCTGAGATTATCTTATCTCACTCCTCCAGTCACTGATATACTCCTCTTGCTTCTTGTGTGGTTTTTAGCTCTTGTGAGGTGGTGCTGAATGCTGGGTTGGCTGAGGTGGGTTTGGTGGATTATACTGTGATGTTTGCTTTGTTTGGAACACTTTGATGCAGCAAAGCTTTGTGTAAGGGTTGTGCTGGCTGGGATGTTCTACCACATAGGTTTTTAGCAGCACAGACCCACAGGTGTGGAATGATTGAGATAGCTGGGTGTAGTGTTCTCCTGATAGCCAATCACCAACAGTCTGTTTGCAGATAAATATCCGCCCTCTGCCTGGTTGGTTTGGTTTTCCTGCATGCTTGCTATAGCTGATCTGTATCCTGTCTGCCTCTCTGTCTTGGGTCTGTTTCCTGACCTTCTGTCCTGTATGAGGCTTCCTGCATATCTGCGTCTGTTCTTACATTTATTTTGTCACTTTCATGTCAGTTTGTTTCCACTCTGTCCTGCATCTGTCTGCTGTCAGCTCCGTGTGGTTCTGTCTGTGTGTCAGTTCTGCCTGGTTCTGTGTATTACTCCTTCAGGGATAGTCAGGTCCGAGGTTCCAGTGCGGGGCCGCTTTTATCAAGGCGATCGCCTTGCTTACAGGTAGGGTTCTGCCATTCTGTCTGCAGCTTGGGGTCAGTTGTCTTGATAGTGTAGGGACCGCAAGACAACGAGGAGCCTTGTAGTGACTGCAGGTCTAAATGACTAGGCTAATCCATGATCCAATGCCTCATACTTTTATAGCATTTCCATCTGTTATGTGTGTTGGTATGCAAGGTGAGTGACGCTGTCAAAGATTTTATGCCAGACAATGATTGGTTGTTTGAGATAGTGGTAGTCGTCTTCTGATAGCATAGGGAGTTTTCCCTTGTCTTCTACAATCTTTGGCTGATACGAGACTCCTTGATTGATTTACAGGCTGAGGTAGGTGTACCTGGTGATAGTAGCAGGAGGTCATCTGCACACTGCAGAAATTTCATCTTGATTTCATGGCAAGGGTAGACCTGATGCTGAGGAGGACTCCAGGCCTCTAGGCAGCTCACTGATATGGATTCACTCATCTCTGCTTGTCTCTACTATTATCTGGTGCTGCAGAGGTATTGTTCCATCGTTCTATTTGCATATTTCCCAGAGGAGCATGGATGGCCTTATAAGTCTCCTCACACCTTCTGGGTGCTCTCCCTAAGGATACCCTTCCTGGCCTACCATTATCTGTGCACATCAATACTTGACTCTACTATTATGTGTACAAGTCATTGCTTGGCACAGAATATAATAGTCTATAATGATTATGTGAATGTCATTGCTTGCAACTGATGTTGTCTGTACACATGTCCACCTATCTCTAAACCTGGCCATGCACATTAGATTACTGTCTGCTCAACATGCTGATTTCATCAGGATCGGTCAACCATCTAATATGTGTGGAAACCTACCGGCTCTCCCTTGATGGCAGATGCTAGAGGAAAGAAAGGCCAGCCAGGACGAGGTGAGCATGTATGTGTATTGGTGGTCAAGAGATAAAGCTCTTGGCCAACAAGTGTCTAACGTGTATCTGTCATTATCTATACAGCCATTCCTTGCTGTTTCCTGAACATTTTCCCATCTATCAGTGTCCTTCTGTCCGTAGACGTCACCACATGTCTCTATAATGGTCTCACCATACAGTTGCTGAATGTCTCTCCGGTCACTGGTGGCCAACTCCAGGCTGCTTCCCTCCGTATGGTACGATGGAGACATCACTGAATCAGGCCGGTTACTGTGCGGTAATCCCAGGACGTGTCCTATCTCATGCACTGCCACCTAATAGAGGAGATAGTAAGTCACAAACTAATAGTACAAGCATACGTTACTTCCATTACATATAGTGACGGTTCTTCAGCACATCCAGAGCGCAACTCCTGGACTGTCACTGCCTGCTGCTATTTCCTAAAAGTGACCCTTTGGCTCCAAGACAAAATTCTGTTAAGAGACTAGAGGGGAAAGTCCTGTTACCTGCAGTCAGTCTTCTGCACTTTTGTTCCGTAGATCCGCCAGTTCTGGGCCACGTTTTAGTCATTCAGGGTGGTCAGTGCTACTCACATGATCAGTAGGGGCCAATCAGAGCATCACAAAGTCTTAGGTAGCTAAAATCTAGCAGCAGGCATTTGGAAGATGAACATGGCACCCAAAACTAGTGGATCCAAAAGGACAATGGTGTAGAGGGCCAACAACAAGTAATATGTCTACAAACTAAACCTTGGCCCTGGATCATTGGGTCTCTTTAAAGTGGACCTTAATATGCTGCCATATATGAGGGCTTATTACAGCTACAGGTCCATACTCCTAGTGGCAAAAACAGCACAAAAATAATTCTATAACATTTAGTTAAAGGGGTTGTCTCGCGCCGAAACAGCTTTTTTTTTTTTTCAATAGGCCCCCCGTTCGGCGCGAGACAAACACAAGGGATGGGTTAAAAAAAAAAAAAAAGTTTAGTACTTACCCGAATCCCTGCTCTGCGGCGACTTCTTACTTACCTTACCAATATGGCCGCCGGGATCTTCACCCACGATGCACCGCGGGTCTTCTCCCATGGTGCACCATGGGCTCTGTGCGGTCCATTGCCGATTCCAGCCTCCTTATTGGCTGGAATCGGCACACGTGACGGGGCGGAGCTACGCAATGACGCGTAGAAGGGGGCGGAGCCAGAACGCCGCTCGTGCCGAGACCCAAGAGAAGGGAGAAGACCCTTCTGCGCAAGCGCGTCTTATCGGGAGATTAGACGCTGAAATTAGACGGCACCATGGAGACAGGGACGCCAGCAACGGAGCAGGTAAGTGAATAACTTCTGTATGGCTCATAATTAATGCACAATGTACATTACAAAGTGCATTAATATGGCCATACAGAAGTGCTTACCCCCACTTGCTTTCTCGGGACAACCCCTTTAATAGAAGCTGAAAGAATAAAGTGGACACATAGTTATAATCATGAGGGGCGTGCCCTAATTTCATAAAGTGGTGTGAACCACCCTCACAAGGGCATCCTGGCACTGCCAGTCCCTGCTCTCACCATGTTAGTCCTAGTACTGGATGTACAGGACCACAGAATACATTGATGTCTGATACAGGTCTTATCTAACAGTAGTTCTTCAGCAGCCTTGATCAGGGATGGATTAGCTCTATGCATTTTCATATTTCCTACAAACCCTACAGAAAACCTTTTCTACCAGCCATGGTAATCAGGGTTTCTACCTCTTGGCATGATCGTGGCACATACCTTTAGCAGACTAATACCATGCTGCCCGCTGGCTGTGAAATGTTGATCA
This sequence comes from Eleutherodactylus coqui, assembly GCF_035609145.1. Classification (NCBI taxonomy): domain Eukaryota; kingdom Metazoa; phylum Chordata; class Amphibia; order Anura; family Eleutherodactylidae; genus Eleutherodactylus; species Eleutherodactylus coqui. Next base: position 306,164,297 of record NC_089838.1, on the reverse strand, counting down.
TCGTTGAAGTGGATTTCTCTATCACTTGTAGAATGCGCCAATTCATTTCCTTCACTCTCAAACACTTGAGGGCATCCAAAATGTCGACCTGAGGAGTGGAAACGTGCACCAGAGATACACAGGTAAATTATATGGAGATGGAAATACTCCCATTTATCTAATATGTATCTGTCTCAAATGCAAGGAGTCGTCAGTTCCCCTCTCTTGCCTGGAGGATATATGTGAATGCTCAGCAATGTCGGCAGGAAACAAAAATAGTCATCAAGTGGAAATAAAAAAATTGAAAAGAAGGGAGGAGGAGGATGCAGCTGCACTTAGTATGTCGGAAACTGCATGCTGTGAGAGGGGAAGAGGGGATACAGCTGCACTCAGTATGCTGGAAACTGCATGCTATGAGAGGGGAGTAGTGGGATGCAGCTGCACTCAGTGGATGGAAGACTGCATGCTATGAGAGGGGAGTAGTGGGATGCAGCTGCACTCAGTGGATGGAAGACTGCATGCTATGAGAGAGAAGGAGGGAAATGCAGCTGCAGTCAGTGTGTGGAAGACTGCATGCTGTGAGAGGGGAGGAGGGGGATGCAGCTGCGTTCAGTGTGTGGAAGACTGCATGCTATGAGAGGGAAAGAGGGGAATGCAGCTGCACTCAATGTGTGTGGAAGACTGCATGCTGTGAGAGGGGATGAGGGGGATGCAGCTGCACTCAGTATACTGGAAACCACATGCTATGAGAGGGGAGGAGGGGAATGCAGCTGCACACAGTGTGTGGAAGACTGCATGCTGTGAGAGGGGATGAGGGGGATGCAGCTGCACCCAGTGTGTGGAAGACTGCATGCTGTGAGAGGGGATGAGGGGGATGCAGCTGCACTCAGTGGATGGAAGACTGCATGCTATGAGAGGGAAGGAGGGAAATACAACTGCAGTCAGTCTGTGGAAGACTGCATGCTGTGAGAGGGGAGGGGGGGGATGCAGCTGCACTCAGTGTGTGGAAGACTGCATGCTATGAGAGGGAAAGAGGGGAATGCAGCTGCACTCAGTGTGTGTGGAAGACTGCATGCTGTGAGAGGGGAAGAGGGGGATGCAGCTGCACTCAGTATACTGGAAACCGCATGCTATAAGAGGGGAGGAGGGGAATGCAGCTGCACTCAGTGTGTGGAAAACTGCATGCTGTGAGAGGGGATGAGGGGAATGCAGCTGCACTCAGTGTGTGGAAAACTGCATGCTGTGAGAGGGGATGAGGGGAATGCAGCTGCACTCAGTGTGTGGAAAGGTACCTTACACCGGGCGATTATCATGTGCATATGAATGTGATGTTGTATTTCCCATTGAAATCAATGGAAAACACTTGTGATCCTCTGACGCATGTCAAACACGCACCTGAGGATCGCAATTTCACAGAAGTGGTGCGAGGCATTTTTGAATAGAAAACATCTTGCATTAGCATGGACAGCACAATATTGGGCTGATATTGAGCTCCCCTGTGAATGTAGCCTAAAGGTGGCTTTACAGAGGACAACTACTGTCTAAATGGTTACTCGATAGCGGCAATGTGCGAGTTGTCCTTTGACGGGAGGGGTAGCATCACTCCTTAAGTAGAGCACTTAAGGTGAGTGAGGCGACTTATAAGGTCATGCACGCTCCTCTGAGAAATATATGCAAATAATAAATATGGAACAATGCCTCTGCAGCGCCACCTATTGGAAGGCAGCATTCCTGCAAGTCAATGTAAAAGCCCTTTTACACGGGCCAATAGTCGGTGAAGCAACTGCCCGAGCGCTGATGTCACCACTGAGGTTATTAGCGCTTGTACAGTCCTTTCACACTGAAAGTCCCACCGGTAGCTTGCGGGCTGCTCCTCGCTCAGCGCTTACCCCTTCTATGGCAGGCACTGTGCGGGGAGCTTTCAGACAGCGTGACAAGCCAGCAAGTGCTAACGACGTCGTTTAAGTTGATAGAAGAGTCAGCCTCAACGATCACGAACGAAAAGTTTAAGGTATTTCCCGTTCACACGTAACGATTATCGCTCACTACCGCCATTTGGATGAATTTTGTACGATAACCTTTTTCCAACGCAATTGCGCAGTGGTTCACGCATCTCCTTTTGTATTACCCGCACATTTGTGCACCCCATTGACTTCTATGGGGACCTTTGGTATAAAAATGCGCAGAAAGATAGAACATGTTCCTTCTTTTTGTGCGTGGCTAAAAATGCGCGTGTCAAATACGGAAATGGGAACAAACTGATTGAAGGCAGATACACTGACTCTTACTTTAATTCCCTCGTCTGTCAGTTTATGCTGAGTATTTTTAGCGCAAATTCCACCTCCTCAAATAATGGGGTGAAATCCACACCAAAATCCACGTCCGAACCCAAACCAGTCGGTGCCCATTTCCTGTGCTGAACTTGCTATATGTGAACGTACCCATATTCGATTTCATCTGCCCTACCTGTTCCAAATCCCAGTGTGATGTCGGCAGCGAGCTGGGACCTGGGGGGCACCTCCGTGAAGATTAGAGGGGTCACTCCACTCCACACACGGAAGGCTTCTCGTAGGGTCCTCCGTTGCTCCTGTGACGTCAGCTGTCGGCTGTACCCTTCTGTTATTAGCTGCCAGCTCAGCTTCTTCTTGACCAGCACGCGCCCCGTCATCATAGATGATGGAAGTCCTAGAAGCCGCCTTCTGCCCCTCCATTCGGGACCCCTCTGCAGGGGTGATGTCTCCGTGGCATTTGGGTGGACTGCTCTACTGAAGGGATCACTGAAGGCTGCTGAGATGACTTCAGCAAGAGTCTTCATGTCCGTAAGATGAGCATCCGCCGTAGAGGTGACCGCCTGGGTGCCAGAAGGGTTGGAGATGGGGATTATGTACTGGCCTTGTAGTAATAGTAACAGTATAGCCAGATCTGGTCAGTATTTATGGTGCATTCACACAGCTTGCGCTGCTCTCTCCACAACTGCCAAGGACTTTAACACTTTCATGGCCAACGATCATTGATGCACATGCACCCGGGTCACATTCTACAGTTTTGGTATCATCACACCTTTTTGATTTTTTTGGGTGACCAAGCTACATAAGGGCTTGTTTTTCTGTGGGATGAGTTGTATTTCTTTTAAGCGCTGCGGAATAAGTTGCGCCATACAAATAAGGATTATTATTAATGGTACCATTTAACATAGTGTATTGGAAGACTTTAAGGCCGTCTGCGCACGGCCAAATTTGTATTGCGGAATCCAGTGCGCTATCCGCCTCCAGATTTTGCAGCAAATACCACTCATAGCATGCTATGGAAAAGCGCTTTTTCCTGCACACGAGCGGAAACCAATCGCAGTTTCCACGAGCAGAGAAAAAATTGCAGCATGCTCTTTTTTTGTGGGGGCTCCACAAGGACGGCTTCTATTAAATTCAATGGAAGCCGTCAGACCCACAGCCCTTCTGCAATGACATTGTGGAAAGGTTGCAGGTACCAGGTCATCGCCTCGCGACGGCGCAGGAAAAGCAGGAATTAAAAAAACAAAACTGTACTGAGCATGTCCAACAGCGAGCCATGCGGACCATTCGCAGTACAGGAAAAGCGGACGCCAGATGCTTGGGCACAAGGTCAGATTTGGCTGTGGGATCCCGCAACCGGAATCCGACCCATTTGTGTGCGGGCGGCCTAAAAAGGTGGGGGAAAACACACAATTGAACTATTTGGGGTGTTTATTATTTTTACGTGGTACATTGTGCAGTAAAGGGGATGGGTGCCTTTATTCTGTGGGTGACTAGGAGTACAGCAATACCAAATTTATATAGTTTCTTTTATATAGTAATATGGTTACTTAATAAAATACCCTTTTTTTTTAAATTGTGTTCTGTCACCATCTTTTCACCCCCATAGCTTTGTTATTGTTCTGTCGATAGGGCTGTGTGACAGTTTGTTTTTTTTGCGGACCATCTGTAGTTTGTATTGGTACCATCTTAGGAGAACATGCAGCTTTTTGATAGCTTTTTATTCAATCTTTTCATGGAGATGGAATAATCAAAAAAGCTCAATTCTGCCATGATAGAGATTTTTTCGGATGGAGTTAATCATGTGGGATTAATGTGTTTATATATATATATAATTTTTTTTTGAAAATCAGTTTTATTTGATTTTCTGTTGCATTATATAAACATACATTTGTCTTGGCATATATAAAGAACAGTTTGAAACCTAGTCCCATTGGACTAGGGGCTGTGTGGCAGCCATAACACTTAACAACTGTGAATAAGCATATTGTTTAGCACCATCTTTTACCCTTACGCCAGGTATTCTAATGTCTTTCGTATATAGTTCTTGGTGCATATTAGGTTGTTAGACAAGACATATATATATATGTTTAATGGACCTTCACAGATGCAGCGATACCAATTTTTAGATTTTTTAAAGATGTTTTTCATTTTTAGATACGACTGGAAAAAAGTTTTTTCTTTACTTTAATATATTTTTATATTTAATTAAAAATAATCTTCATTTTATCTTTATTTTACTGTTTTTATGAGTCCCTCTAAGGGACACTTGTGATTGTTTGATCCCTTCCATAGTATAATGCAATACTATGGTATTGCATTACACTATATTTGAACAGACTGCCTAGTAAAGACAGGCCACAGGCACATTTTTAATAGGCAAATGATCATGGCTTCCCTGGAGCCGTTCAGAAGTCCCCAGGCTGCCGTGACACGTGGATGTACCCCCGAGTATTTGCTACAGATGCCCACCATAGTTTCCGTCAGAGATGACCCATATGCAGCATTTCCATCATATATGATAGTGTCGCTGCACTATCTGTCCTGTGATAAACGTCAATAACAGATAATTATAAAACAGAGAAGTGATGGGGGTATTGCACAAGAGGGCTGACCGCTCATCTATTCATACAATGAGAATTCTCTGACCTTGTAGATGACCTTGTCAGGCTATGATGAAACACTGATGGCGCTGATATCATACACAGCCTCAATCACACACTACAAAGTATATACAATGAGGTCATCGTGCGGATTACATTGTACTTCACAACGCTCTCTGATGCTGTGACACACGTCAGCACTAGGTGGCAGCAGAGCTACACGTTCTATAATTCATCAACCGTCATGATTATAACTTGTCGCAGCACCCTAAAATCTGGTTACCGTGAGATTCCCACACCGCTGTGAAGTCTTGTACATGCATAGATAATCCCAATTTACCATTTACATTGCGGTAGCACCCAATCACACTGCTGTATTCCTCAGACAACTCCATTATAGCCTATGAGACTATTCAGATGGCCAATTTTTGCAAAAAGACTTATAGAGAAGCTCATGGGCCCCAATGCAAAACCTGTAACAGGGCCCCCAACTATAAGGCTTTATTCATAGTACTGGGCTCCCTATATGGAGAAGAGAGGCCTTATGGACCCCCTGAGGCTCCTGGGCCCAGGTGCAACCGCATCCCCTGCACCCTCTATAGTTATGCCCCTGTATACAGCAGTCTGCTTGTGGCTCTGTACATCGATGGCATAGGGTGAACAACCAGTCAATGGGGATCCTGGGCAGCAGATCCTCACCGATCATCTATACCAAGGTGGACAACCTCTTGGAGGAGGGACATTAGCTCAGGGGGGACTGGCAGGACATTTGCTCTGAGCTCTAGATGCCAAGTTATGGGATTCTCTATAGCCTCCAGCTTCAAGGCATTATCCCATGAAAACAAGTTATTCCCTATTGACAGGATAGGGGATAACTTGATGAGCGGTGGGGGTCCTACTGCCCTAAGAACGGGGCCCTAATGCATCTTGAAGTGAGGGCAGTAATGGTTGCAGTAGTACAGTGTAGCTCCATGCATTTTAATGGGACTGCTAGTCATTGCCAAGTTCTAGTGCTTGGCTACTGTACCCTGGTGGTCCCATTGTGCATACGCATACATGACCACCGCTGCCCTCACTTCAGGATTCCACAGAGTCTCAGTCTTGGGTCAATGGGGGTCACAGTGGTTGGACTCCCTCTGATCAGACAGGTATCCCCTATCCTGTCAATAGGGAATAACTTGCTTTCCTGAGACTACCCCTTTAATAATAAATGAGACGCCTTCTCCTCTAAAGTGTTTTCTGTCCTTTCTGACCTAGACGTAGAGTCCTTACCTGCGACATGTGATGTCCCACCTTTTGCCATGGGTAAGAAGCAGGAATAGCGGATCCTCCATGAGAATGAAGGAAGAGTAAGCAAAGAAGAACAGGTGTGCCCCATTGTGCACCCATCTCCCCGGCAGTGACTAGATTGGCTGAGTGTGCCAGCGCTGCTTCTTATACCTATAGCACACCTGTGCCCCTCATAAGACAGTTCTGCCCTTTGCCCTAAATCAAAAGTACTTCAATATCCGTCCCAATTTACCTGATCGTTTTACATGTAACTCTCTGACACTGCCTGACAGCGTTACAAGCCAAATTCTTCATTATTTCCCGATCACCAAATCATTTTTCTTAAGGACTCATTGTTAAGAATGGATTTGTGAGTTCACCCATGGAGCTCAGTGTCAATCTGCTATAATAAAGTCCATCAACCAAAAATAACCATCGACAGGATATGTGCCAGTGGATGAAAATAGAGATATATTAAGAAATTAATCAGCTCACAATTTGGGACTTGATTAGATTAGAAAGCAATAAATGGTTTTCAAAGGCGGAAATTCATGCTAAGGGTCATGCCATGCTTTGGCACTAGACTAGATGAACGGGGTGAGGTGGCATAGGCATGAGACCCTCTATGCTGAAGTAGTAGTCATCACTTGTACCCGATATGGGACTAAAGCTTTTCCCTTTACAATATGGCCATCTAAAGCTTTATTTTAGCCTGCTGGTACAAATCCATGATAACCAGATGAATGGCATGAATTCTCATAGCCATGATTGGACTATAGGGCAGGTTAAACTGAGTCTTGGGTCCAAGGGAGCTAAAGTAATCACTCTTGAATGCAAGGAGATATGGCTATTGCTAAAGGGTATCTCCAGATCATGAGGTCTCTAATCAGGTGCCAGAATACACTATCATACTAAAACTAATGGGACACCTGAGCAAGAATTAAAGTAGTATTTATTTCCATATGGTAACACTTAGTGGGGTTCCTTTGGCCCTAATGACATTGGATGCCCTCTGAGGCATACTTTCTAGTAACGTCTGATGCACTTCAGCAGGTATTTCCCTTCATTCATCCTACAAACTATATATTTTACTTTGAACTTGATGAAGGCCAGATTCCTACTGGCCGAAACGCGTCTACCATCATTGTAATCAATAAACCAGTGAAACGGATCGCCCTTTGCCGCAGGATTTTATTACATGCTTTCTGGGACCGGAGGCGTCTATTCACGGACGCCTCCGTGAAGTAAGTCCATTCTTACGTTTAATCTTACAGTGAATTGGTACCCTATTCTTGAGCGCTGAGATTTTTTCTTTCTTTCTTTTTCACTGCATATCATTTCCCCCACCAATTAATTGGTTGGGGGCCATCTCAAGTCGCTCTGCAGCCTTCATTTACCTGCATGAACTGGGGCCTTAGGATTTCTTTGACTAAACTACAATCCATCGACTATGGTCATCTGAAATAGTGAGCGCTCCCTTCTTATAACATTGTTATGTCTGACACTGTGTAATAAGTGATGGCACTATCAAAAGCACATTGACAAACAGAATGGTAGCATATAGTTGTCAACTTGTGCATCAATTTTCAGAGAAAACACATGACAGAGTTTTCAAGAAAAGACGTTCCAGAGTGACCATTTTATGAGGAAAGCAAGTATTTACTACAGTAGACATGCCAGAAGAGCTGAGAGAGGTTACATGAGTGCTAGATGCCACGTAACAATGGCCTGATGACATCATGGGTATGTAACTTGCAGCAGCCAGGGTCAAACCTTTGGGTGAGGGAGACAGCGGGGAACAAAATGGTGGGTCACAATGACTCTACTGTCTCCTCTCGTCTCATCCCAAATCACAGTCTGTCCTGGCAGCATGCGAGGGTAAAAGCTAGCAGTCGCTCCAGCAGAGAGATGATAGCTCAACTGTTCACGTGACGCCAGTGCCCCTTTCCAGTAACAGGTCGACGAAACCAAATAAAGAGTCCATAGTCAAAGTGTAGTTTCTAAACACCGGAGGCCCACGGTTTTCACTGGATATTTCCAAATTTGATTTTCCAAGTACATTACTGCAACAGTCTCAAGTACAACATTACTGGCACCGTTTCCTTCTGATACTTTTGCATTCGGCAAACACTCCTTTCCCGAGATTCCGCTGTTATTAGTCCCAGTTATCTGATGGGCAGTTCCAGGGAGAGCGCTCCTGACATGAAAAGACAAACACGAACAGTCCTCTCTCACTTTTCATGTCCTTTCCTCGCTGACCTGGTGACATTCAAGGGCCAAAACACTCACGCCAGACTTGGACTCCGACTTGCAGTAGCGGCGTCGGTACTGTCCTTCTACTCCGTAGTTAAGCAGGGGAGTATGCAGCATACTCAGCAGACTCCTACTCCGAGAATTGATGCTCACTTCAGGTCTCCTGGGGGAATGTCTTTTAAAGCTGAATGAGACGAGTAAGAGCCTCAGCCTCCGGCTCACATGTCCTCCTTCTCCGACTACCTCTCTCCTTCTCTCTTCTCACCAACTAAACTCTGCCCCCAACTGCTCTACCAATCACATCACACACAGCGGGTTTGGGGAGAAAGTCATGCGGACTCCACCAAGATTGGTGATACCAAGACAAAACATTAACCCTGAAAGGTCACCTCCAATGACACAAAAACCAACAACCATGTAGACACAAACAAACACAAATGCACAAGGACAAATCCATATGGAGTGGACAACCACAGAACTAGGGGGTTCCTAACTCTGGGCCACTACATAACGCATCACACAGAACACCTGGAGGTGGTGCTAGATTCCTTTCCAGTGCTCTCTGATGACATCATAGGTGTGTAACGCATCACACAGAACACCTAGAGGTGGTGCTAGATTCCTTTGCAGTGCTCTCTGATGGCATCACATGACCAGCGACACCTCTACCCTCCCAGCTCCTCAGCGTGGGCCTCATGTCCCAAGTGGTGGTTTGGGACACCACAGTAATATGTAGTTGAGTTCTTCCTTATAATACAACTGTGTGTGTCACTATAGTATAAATGTTCACATTTAGAATATTACACGCTGAACTTGTCTGCACCCTCCAGGACTCCGCTCATCGCTGTACTACTGTGTATTTCCCCTTTCAAGTTTACACAGTTCTGCACAGTAGTTTCAGAGGACGGATAAGTATTACTTTCCACTCTGAACTTAAACATATGTTGTATATCTCTAACTCCGTGATGCTGGGGCGAAGGTTAAAGGAGATGTCTCGAGGAAGCAGTGAATTTTTTTTTTTGCCCAGTCCCCCCCATTAAGTACACATTACTAAGCCCCCCTGTAAATGACATTTCTAGCTGGTTCGTACTTACCGTTCCAGCGTTTCAGCAACTTATAAAAGTTTCCCCAGGATGGCCGCCGCCTCTTTTCCCATCGCTCGCTGCAGCCCGACGTGCGCGCTCCCGAGACGCTGCCAGCTGTGTCTCCATGGCAACCAGACGCCCCGCAGCCGCCGACCGGACCCACCGCAGCCACCGACCAGTCACCCACCGCCAGGCAGCAGGTAACCGGCGCAGCCCCCCCCCCATCACAGCTGCAGCCCCCCCGGCGCAGCGACAGCCCCCCCCGGCCCAGCGCTAGTTCCCCCGGCCTAGCGACAGCCCCCCCCGGCCCAGCGCTAGTTCCCCCGGCCTAGCGACAGCCCCCCCCGGCCCAGCGACAGCCCCCCCCGGCCCAGCGACAGCCCCCCCCCCGACCCAGCGCTACTTCCCCCGGCGCAGCGACAGCCCCCCCCATCGCAGCAGCAGCCCCCCCCCCCGGCCCATCACTTACCAGGACAGCTGGACGGCAGGACAGCTGGGCGGCTTCTCCGGACAGCTCGGCAGCTCTGCACCTTCCTCTAACAGAGGAAGGTACAGAATGGCCGCTCCAGCGCGCTCCCGAGCAGTGACAGCTCGTCTGCGCATGCGCAGAAGAGCTGTAGCGGGGAGCACACTGAAGCGGCTCGTGCTGAAAGGAGAAGACCGGACTGCGCAAGCGCGTCTAAAAAAGCAAGCTGCCGGCGAATTTAGACGGAACCATGGAGACGAGGACGCTAGCAACGGAGCAGGTAAGTGAATAACTTCTGTATGGCTCATATTTAATGCACGATGTATATTACAAAGTGCATTAATATGGCCATACAGAAGTGTATAACCCCACTTGGTTTCGCGAGACCACCCCTTTAAAATCATTTCCTAGGGGCTTAAAGTCTGTACAAGCGAAACTGTGGGAATAAACCAGACTGACGAGGAGATTATCGCACGGTGGAAGATTAGGATTTAAGCATAGAGCACACAGAAAGGCACAGAACACCAGATCTATCAGGTATGAAAGTACAGAATATACAGTTACAATCAAAGTTATACGGTACAACCTCCATTATAAATTCTGTTTGTCAACTTTACGAACTTTCAGCTGTTTGTAAATAAACAATCAAACTTAAAAAACTGAACACTAAATACTAATATAACAAGTGCTTCCTCCAAATTCACCGCACAATGCCACTTTTAATGACTCCTGCAGTCTCAGAATTATTCGCCCCCTTCGTGACAAGCGTCTTAAGTACTTAGTAGAGCACCTTGTGCTGTTATGACCTCCTGCAGACGTGATGCATCACCAGACAGCAGCTTCCGACCTTGTTCCTGGGGAATCTTAGCCCATACCTTGTGGGCAATGGCCTCCAGCTCACTAATATTCTTGGGTTTGAATACATCTGCCTTCTTCATATCCCACCAAAGTTTTTTTTATTGGGTTCAAGTTATGCAACTCTGACGGCCACTCCTGAATCTTCCAGGACTTCTTCTGAAGCCAAGCCTTGGTGGACTTGGAGGTTTGCTTAGTATCATTCTACTGTGGGAAAATCCAATGGCAGCCAAGCTTCAGCTTACAGACAGACATGATGTTTCCTCCTAGGATCCCTGATACTTGAGTGAATCCATCTTCTCCTCCACTTGTTGCAGATTTCCAATTGCCAGAGAGAGTAGAGCAGCCCCGGAGTATCACCGAGCCACCACCATGCTTCACTGTAGACAGGGAGTTCTTTCCAGCGTATGCTTCATTCTCCCTCCTCCAGACATACCACTAATCCATCGGCCTTAAAAAGTTCCAGTTTTATATTCATTGCTGCACGGAACAGAGTCCCCAAACTTCTGTGGCTCATTTATATGGTTTTTAGCATATTAGAGATGACTTTTCTTGCACTTTTGGGTGTATGCCTTGGAGTTCAGGCATGACGACCTTCAGCATTTAGTATGCATTGTACTGTGCAAACAGAAACCTCAGTGCCTTCTGCCACCAAATCTTGCTGCAGGTCTTTTGTAGTCATTTGAGGGTTTTTGACCAGCTGCCACCTCAGGAATCTGGTAGCAGATGGTGATGATTTCTTCTTTCTGTCACATCCAGGTGATGTAACCAGTGTTCCTTAAACCTTGAACTTGTGAGCTATGCTTCTAACTGTATTTCTAGGAACATTCAGGTCCTTCGCTGTGTTTCTGTATCCTTGTCATTATTTATACAAGGCAATGAGCCCTTCTTGTAGCTTTTTGGATTGTTTCTTTGACTTAACCATATTTCTAACATACAAACATGACAATCAACAAAGCCATCGCCAATCCAGGTATTTGATATGTTTTATCTCAAGCACACCTGATGTAACAAATAAAGCTATTGATTAGTTGCATCAGGTGTGCTTGAGCGGACAACTGATTTGCAAATATGTGCTGTTATGAAAGACTCTATTCGAAGGGGTTTGAAGAATTCTGAGACTGCAGTAGTCATGAAAAGTGGCATTTTGTGGTGCATTTGAAGAGACTACTTGTTACAGTGTGTATAATGTATTGAACTATTTAAATTGTTCTTGTTTGGCAAATTCTCCAGCTTCTTCTTCTTCTTCCAGCCTTTGATGTCACATTCATTGGTCACAAAGACTTTCTGGAGCTTAGTCCCGTTCAATTGAATGCGATTGAGTTGCCATACCAGGCACCACTGCTATCCAACGCATGAAGCTGTGTCTACTAAACAATCAAGAGGTTACATCCCTCATCCAGGCACTGCAGCCTCATCAGACAAGTGATTGACAGGAGTAAGGAGAGTCACCCCCCACCCCCACCCCACCATATGATACTAAGTTATACTAAGCATTGGTCAACAAAAACGTCTGAGAAAACCCCTTTAAAACTGTCAGGTGATGACTGCAGGACAAAGGAAGCCTTCTCTGCTATTGATCGCAACATTACTATGATTAAACGGAAGGCATTAGAGGTTTTAGCTGCCAAAACTATACACTGAACAATGATTGCATTAGGATCACCTACTCAGTAATGGGTTGGTCCACCTTTTTGGGTGATCATGGCTTTCAAATGTTAGGAAGCAGATTCCACAAGGTGGCGAACATCTTCTATACTTAACTGGCCCCATTTCTGTTGCAGCAGCTCCATCGTTTGGTTACATTTTGTGGATAAGTGGGAGCAGATCTCACCGTCCTTTTCAGCATATCCCAAATATGATCAATGGCATTACAGTCCGGTGAGTTTGTGGGTCAAGGCAGTGTGGAGCATTCATTGTCGAGTTCCTCCAACCATTGTCTAGTGATCCGAGCTCAATGACATCGAGCATTGTCCTGTAGAAAGATGGCACTGTGGTCGGGGAAGATTTCCTGAAGGTACAGGTGCAGATGGTCACCTAACAGATCCCTGTAGTGTTTACCATTCAAGGATTGTGGTATGATGACCAACAGTCCAAGGCCATAGCAGGAAACTGTTCCCCAGACCATGATATCATCATCAACTACCCCTTGAACGAAAAAGTCAAAATCGGTGGCAGAAATGTCAACAACCTTCGATATGCACATGACACCACCCTGCTTGCGGAAAGTGAAAGCGATCTGGAATACTTTATCCAGCAAGTGCAAAAGGAAAATGAACACATCGAACTGTATCTCAACAGCCAGAAATTGAAAGTCATGACCACAGTAAGAAACGGTACAGTGAACATAACGATTAACAAGGAAGAAGTTGAGTCCAAGATTTCACCTTTCTTGGATCCAAAATCAATCGCAACAGGCAACCTGGACCTGAGATCAAGAGACGGATCACTTGGTAGGAATACAATGCAAGGAATGGGAAAGATCTGGAAAAGCAAGGATATTCGCATTGCAACAAAAACCAGACTGTTCAATGCAATCGTCTTTCCCATAACGACGTATGGTTGTGAAAGTTGGACGCTCAGGATTCAGGAAAACAGACAGAAGGAAAATTTATGTGTTTGAATTATGGTGCGGGAGGAGAATGCTACGGATACCTTGGACCGCCATGACAATGAACAAGGTAGTGTTAGATGGCATCAAACTGAAAATATCACTAGAGGGCAAAATCATCAAACGGCGGCTCTCTTGTTTTGGCCTCATGATGCGCTCTAACTCACTGGAAACAGTACTGATGCTTGGCAAGGTCAGTGGGAAGAGAAGATCAGGACAACAAAGAACAAGATGGCTAGATACAATCAAGGCCACCACCAACATGTCAATCGTGGAACTGAAAGAAACGGTGAAAGACAGGAAAGCGTGAAGAACATTAATCCATGGAGTGACCGAAGGTCAGATGTGACTGAATGGATAATCATCATCAGCCCTTAAGCCTTAGCAGTGCACTGATGGGTTATGGCTTCATGCTGTTTACAGCAGATGTGGACCTGGCCATCTGTATGGTTCAACAGGTCTCATCACTTCCGATAACCTTCTGCCATGTGTCCAAGGTCCATTGATGTCTTTCCTGGCCCACATGAGGTGTTGTTCGCAATGACATAGGGTCATCGGGGGCACTCTTGTTGGTTCTCAGCTATTGAAGCTCATTCAACACAAGGAACACCATATGGTCATTCTGGAAATGTATCTAACTTCCCTGCTGTTGGACTGCCGGGTCAGTTTGTCCACTGTGGCACATTGTTGCTGAGATCCCAGACATGCCACTCAACGCTTACCTCTAAGATCAAAAATACATGGCTTGCCACTGTGTTATCTGTTGGATATCTGCCCATAGTTCAACCAGTCTTGTTCAGGAACAACTAACAAGTGCGACTGTTTCAGAGTTACTGGCAAAACACCTCCGGGCACCAACAATCTGCCCGCGGTCAAAGTCTCATAAGTCACCACGTTTACCCATGACCCAAGTGTTGCCTTCTGCTGAACAAAGGAGAGTCAGCGCACTATCTTAGAGCCAATCTTGATATGCCCATCACATAGTACCATGTAACTGCCATCACATGGCACCGCATTACTGATCACAAGATGCCAGCTGTTCCTAATGCAGTGATCATTCAGTGTATATTTATAGAGAAGGACAGGAATGGGATAAATCAATTATACAAGGAAAACTAGCAGTAAATTCCTCCAACACCATGTGAAAGACAAAGCTACAGTTATGGCAGGCGCTTAGCTTTAGTTGTTGCTACTAAAGGTGGCAAAATAAGGTATTTGTGTATACCCATCTACAACAGAAACCCCACCAATCTGCGGCGGTCAACGGACAGAAGATTTTATAATATAGACCTTTCAAAGGCAAAATCTTTGGTGATTGGGTGCTTCCGGTGGGCCGGGTTCGGTTGCATGCAGATACTACAGTGTAGATAGCTGTCTGTGTATGGTATTCTGGCTTGGTTTACAATTCCAGGTCATTGTTATAAGGCTTGTATAAAGAGGCTGACATTGATTTGCAGGAATGCCACCTTCCAATAGGTGGCGCTGCAGAGGTATTGTTCCATCTTCCCTATTTGCATATTTCCCAGAGGAGCATGGATGGTCTTCTGACTCGCCTTCTAGGTGCTCTCCTTAAGGAGAAACGAAACCCTTCTTGATACTACAGCGTGTGATCCAACCCTTAGGTTTAGGGGGGCAATCACTTTTTATACAGGGCCAATTTGTCTTGGATACTTCCTTCCTTCAATACAAACTGTATCTGCTGTTTGCACTTTGGTAATCTTTTTATATTATATTTCATTTGATAATGTGAATTGTGACACGTGCAAAACTAGAAGAAATAACTTTCTGTCTTCCAGCTCCTCTTAGATGAGAAACCACAGGCATCCTCGGTGAATGTCTTCCTCATTCCCACAGGTTATCTGTGGTAATGTCAGGAGGAAGGAGCACAAGCAACATGAGAAAACTATTCAGATACCGGATAAAGCAGTAATGATGACAGGATGAGACTGATGAGTGATGTCATACATGGACGGCTTATAAATAGTCCAGAACAGGAAACAGTATTGGTTCACTTCTACTGGGCGTCCTGCTCGTACATCACACCCCTCATTATTAGCAGGGCTTTAAAGGGTTTTCTGCTTAAAATACTCTATTAGAGAATTTGCAAAGTTAACGGAGGGCGCCTAACCCCCCCCCCCCCCCTATTCACCAGAATGAAGGGCAGCTACAGAGACTGTCTATTACACTGTGAATTACACAAGCAGCCCATTAATTTCCATTGGCATCAACAATCATCGTATTTATAACCTCTGTTATGGGGAGGAGTATTATCTATCCTAAAGGAGAGCTCCTAGGAGGCAAGTGAGGAGACTTAAAAGGCCATGTGCAGCATCCGAGGAGCGGGCCCCAGCCTAGGAGATAGTGGGGGTAGAGTAGTTCATTTGTCATGGTGGCCCTACCGTCTCCCACCCGGAGGGTAACCGGGGACAGGTCCAATTAGCGAGGGCAGACTATTGTAAATTGGGAAACCCACTGGTAGATTACCTTAGTCCTTTGGTCACGGGTGACGCCACTGTTCCTTTCTCTGCGGTGATGTCTCTGAGGAACAAATAAGAGTATGCATAGACGTGGTAAAGCTTAAGCACTCAGTCATACGGACGTTTTGACGCACAAATTTTTGAACGCATCAGTTATGCATTTAAAAATTCGCGTGACCGAAGCAGGCGTCACGGCGGAAAAAACGCTGCTAGCAGCGTTTATCCGCTCAAAAAGACTGCTACCCGCTATCCCCTGCTGCGGCTGTGACAGCTGCAGCAGGGGATTCCTTGGATGTGTAACCCCTGGATGCTGTCACATCTAGGGGTTTCACCTGTGGTCAATGGGGCCGGCAGTATCTGTGGCAGCCCCATTGACATACAGAGAACATCGCGATCCTCTGCTACAACTGTGGCAAAGGATTTCTTCATCTCTGCGGAGAGTCCCCTTGTCACTGGACACTGTGACAGCATTGTCACAGTGTCTAGTGAAAATGGGACTCCCCGCTGAGAAGAAAAAAAACTCTGCCACAGCTGTCACAGCTGTGGCAGAGGAGAGTGATAATATAAGCCCTTCCCTGAAAACCATCCTAAAAATGTGTAAAAAATTTAAAAAATGTATACTCACCTCTCTGCAGCTGCCGGGGCTCAGTTGCGTTTAGCCGGCTCTTCTCCTGCACTGCTCTGAGGAGTATTCAGCAGGCCTGGATTGAAAATCCCCGTCTGCTGAATGGGCTGCCTCTAACTGGCTGAGCACTGTAACCAATCAGAATGACAGCTGAGAGCTGCCTCTGATTGGTCCCCTCCGCTCAGCCAATCAGAGGCAGCACTCACCCATTCATAAATTGGCTGAGCGTAGGGACCAATCAGAGGCAGCTCCCAGCTGTCATTCAATAGCTGAGAGCTGCCTCTGATTGGTTACAGTGCTCAGCCACTCAGAGGCAGCCCATTCAGCAGTGAAGGTGTCTGAGTACAGGTCCCAACTCTTTCTCTCCTTCTTGTTCCTCAAACAACACCAACCAAGACCAACTCTAACAGCAGCAGCAGCTGCAACAGCATCTTCTGTGTCTCTCTCATCTACCTTGCACCCACATAGATATAACAAGATAACATGACAAACAAATACGTACTTATCCAGACATCTCCCAGATGGTAACTCATTCAGTGCTGCAAAGGTGCAATACACATCATATTCATACACATAGAAGACAGTGGAAATACACATAAGCACAAGACTACATAAATTGTTCAGAAACTTCCAGAACATATGCCCATCAACTTTTGTACACTACACATTAATGTTCCTATAGGAAATATATGCAAACAAGGAAGATGGAACAATACCTCTGCAGCGCCACCTATTGCTAAGTCTCCTCACTTACCTCCTAGGTGCTCTCCTTAAGGAGAAACAATACTCCTCCTGACCCACGTCACAGGCCTCTCACTAGACAAGTCAGAATCTTACTGCACACTGATGAGAAGCAAACACCCCGAAACAGCCGTCTGTGTATGGATTCTGCCTTGGATTTCAATTCCCAATCATTGTTATAAAGACCTATATAAAGGGTATGACATTAATTTGTAGGAATACTGCCATCCAATAGGTGGCGCTAGAGTGGTATTGTTCCATTTTCCTTATTTGCAATTATTTCTGTTCTATGACATCACTGTGTTTATTATCTCTGAACTATGAGATCATGGTGTATATTATCCCTGTGTTGTGACATCACTGTGTGTATTATCCTGTACTGTGACATCTCTGGTTTTATTATCCCTGTACATTGACATCACTGTGTTTATTTTCCCTATACTGTGACATCACTCTTTTTATTATCTTCCTATACTGTGACACTGTATTTATGATATCTGTTCTGTGACACTGTGTTTATTATCCCTGTACTGTTACATCACTCTTTTTATTATCCTTGTGCTGTGACATCACTGTGTGTATTATCTCAGTACTGTGACATCACTGTGTGTATTATCTCAGTACTGTGACATCACTGTTTATTATCTCTGTAAGGTGACAGGACTGTGCTTATTATCTCTGTACTGTGACATCACTGTGGTTATCCTCCTATTTTGTGACACAACTGTGTTTATTATCCCTGTACTGTGACATCACTGTTTTTATAATCTCTGTACTGTGACATCACTGTGATTATTATTGCTCTACTGTGACACTACTGTGTTTTTCCCTGTACTGTGACATCACTGTACTTATTATCCCTGTACTGTGACATCACTGTGTTTATTTTCCCTGTACTGTGACATCACTGTGTTTATTATTTCTATTTCGTGACATCATTGTGTTTATTATCTCTGTACTGTGACATCACTGCATTTGTTACCCCTATACTAAGGCATTAGTATGTAGATTACTCCCCTGTAAGTTGCAATGAGGTGCTTGGAGCCAATGTACAGGTGTGAGTATGGTACGGTATGGGGAAACAAGTGGGAAGATTATGAGGTCAAGACACCGATGAATCACAGTACAAAATAACATAGAATATCCAACAGCAACACGAGATGCTGTCAATATGGTTATAAATTGACTGACCACACCTCGTACAGTCATTGTTCCTGAATGTGTGTGTTTCCTGTGACTTTAGTGGACAACATTGCACTTGTGGAGGGTGGGCCACGGAAAAGTAGCCCCACCTACCATACCAGCATCAATCACACTCTTATGAAAAAAATGTTCTGAGGACTTGTTTTCCCAAAGACTTTGGGTCGCTACAAAGTCACACATGGTGCAACAAAGTTGCGCAACTTTATAGCACCACGTGACAGGATTTTTTGGGGGGGAGGGGGCTTGAAATATAAGCTCTACCCTGAAAATAAGCCCTGGCTGCATAAAAAACAGAATATATCACCTCTGTGGCGCTGTCATTCCCCCGCACATCTCCCCTGAAGCTCGCAGCTCATCCAATCAGAGCTGGCGATCAATGAACCAATCACAGCTATTCAATGATTCAAAGAATAGCTGTAATTGATTCCCAAGAGCACGGCATATCCAATCAGAGCCAGCACTCGAGGAACCAATCAGAGGCAGAGCTTTTTGCAAGCAGGGATTTTCAAAGTCCCGACCAGGAAGTTCTGCAGGAGAACTTCATGCAACTGCCGGGGAGCTTCAGGGGAGACGAGTGGGAAGATGACAGCGCCGGAGAGGTGATGTATCCCTTTTTTAAAAATTTTTATGCAGCTGAAGCTTAGATTAGGGCTTTACAATAGGATTTTCTACTGTAACAGTTGCAACACATAGGCAGGCTCCATAGGGAAACATGGGCTACAAAAACTGCAGCTGTAAAGAGGATGCTGCGATTTTGTAGTCTCACAGGCTACAAAACATCGCTTGTGTGGAAGGACCCATAGGACAGCATGGGCCCTGCATACATGCAATTTGTAGCACTGTCACATTGCGACAAAATCACGCAAGAAAATCGGTCAAAGGGCTCCTGCAGATTGGCGAGAGCAGTATCAGGATGTGATTGACGCACCAATATCGCTCTCGCAATCCTTCTGAAGCCCTGGATGTGAGGCATTTCTGCAGGGAAACAGCCTACCATCCCTGCAGGGCTGAAGGAATCTCCTCCTGAGGATGTCCAACCATGGCAGGAGATAGTTATCTTCTCAGGTTGCTTCCAATGGGGCCAACAGCAGTAGCGTCAGTCCTATTGAAATCAATGGGAGATGCTCGCGATCCTCTGCCACTGGGATACTCTCCGCAACAAGGATTTTCGGGGGGGGGGGGGGGGGGGCTTGAAATATAAGTCCTACCCCCAAAATTAGTCCATAACAGAAGAAAAATAAATATAAAATAAGAATACATCACCTTAGTAGTGCTCTCATCTCTGGAGCGTCTTCTTGCAAGTCCCCAGCTTCTTCTGCTGCTCTTCTGGCCCATTAATTTCACCCCAATCCGCACCCATTGATTTCAATGGGGCTGGCGCTGCTGCTGCCAGCCCCATTGAAAACAATGGGTGAGATCGCAAAAAGAATGTTCATGCCGCGATAAAACATTGCAAATGTGCATGGAGCGATTGGAAGCCATTGGCTTCATAATTTTGTGAATTCTCGCAGCCTCGCAGCGCTGGGAAATCATGTGATTCCCTCGCCAGTGTAAAGCCACCCTAAAGGTCTACTCCAACAGGGGCTAGGTGCTGTCTGTGGATTTACATGGTCCAAACATGCACAAAATAATTTGGGCTTTTGAAAATTGGAGATGAAAATCCCCAAAAATTGTTGCACCCTCATGGCCATAATAGGCCGTGTCCTTAAGGGGTTAAAGAAACCACATTGAATTTGCCTATAGCAAATCAGTTGCATGTGGAAAAACCCTAAGGGCGCATTCACACAGGTGTATGCAGTTTTGGCCTGAGAATTGCACCGTTCCCACTGCGTGTGTGTATATACATATTTAGGGCTCCTTTACTCAGAAGTTAGCTGCGTGAAAAAATCATCTGAATGGATGATCTTCTGCAGCGATAGTTGTAAGCATCAGAGCTATTCACACGGCCTGGACTGACCGAATGATGCACTGCTGGAGAGAGAGCTGGAGGGAGTCCTCAGGGGAACCCCCTTTGTCTCCATGGCGGGGCTTCCCTTCATCTCTCTCTCTCCAGTGAAGCAAAGCCCTGCCTCAGAGATGGAGGGGGTTCCCCAGGGCTTCCTTTGATTGTTGGGGACTCCCTTCATCTTGGCGCAGATGGCGCAGGGTCCCCCTGCAGGGGTGATTAAGGCATTCTCCAGCAGCGCAGATGCCAGGGGTTCCCCTGCAATGGAGAAGGAGGAGTTCCCCCATAATGGGGAGCGAGGGGTTCCCCTGCAGGGGAGAAGGAGAAATTCCCCATAGTGGGAAGCGAGGGTTCTCCTGAAAGGAATCCCTCTTTCCCTGCAGTGAGGATTTCCCTGTATCTCCCCTGCAAGGGAACCCCACTATCCCCACTACGGGGGAATTTCTCCTTCCTCTCTGCATCTGCGCTGAGGGGAATTAATCAGCCGCTTCACAAGGTCTCCCATAGGAGTCTATGGAGCCTTCTGCGATTTTCTGCCAAAAGATAGGTCTGGACCTATTTTTTCACGCAGCAGGGAATTTCAATCACTGAATTCCGCCGCTGATCTCCGATCTTTTTTGTTGTGATTTTTTGATGGGACTACAAATTGTTCATCTGAAGGTTTTCCTAAGAATGCTGCCTGTATCACCGCCATAAAGCATAAGAACGTAACACAGACAGAGAATATGCCCATGTGAATGTGCCCTAAAGTGCAGCGGAAACTATTTTTTATCTATTCTCATTTTTCTTTCATCCATAACAGGATTGTGGCCCCGTATGACATCTGGTTACCGCCACACACCGTAAACTTACGCTCATGTTCAAAACTAACCTACACTTTACGAATCAACCCAGAACTGTGGGGTTCATCAGCCTCCCGGCGTCAGCAGGGTGTATCACCAGGATGTATCACCGTTACATGGTGCACAGAAATAACACTGAATAATCCAGCAGTGGGATATATAAAGAGAGAGCCGAGCCGCGCACAGAACATTCCTGGGTGTAAGCAACCCGCCCCGACAGATATGTTAGCATTAACTTCAGCTGGGAGAGTCTACATGTTGAATATATATATATATATATATATATATATACACTCTTTGTCAAAAAGAAGTTGTCGTTTTGCCGCAAAACTCGTCCTGCAGTTCCATCTCAGGCAGATATACAAATGATGAGAGTTGTGGTGATTAGATGAATGGTATGTCACCTGAGGCCATAACAGTGGTTCTATCCAAGCTAGAGGAGCCCCAGCAGGGTACTAGACCCTTCATGCCTTGTATTTAAGCTAGAGGTCTAGAGGCGATACAGCAGGGTACTAGAGCCTCCAAGCCCCCCAGCATCACATCTTGTATCCAAGCTAGAGGCGGTACAACAGGGTACTAGAGCCTCCATGCCCACCCGTATCACATCTTGTATCCAAGCTAGAGGTGGTACAACAGGGTACTAGAGCCTCCATGCCTGCCCGTATCACATCTTGTATCCAAGCTAGAGGTGGTACAACAGGGTACTAGAGCCTCCATGCCCCCCAGCATCACATCTTGTATCCAAGCTAGAGGCGGTACAACAGGGTACTAGAGCCTCCATGCCTGCCTGTATCACATCTTGTATCCAAGCTAGAGGCGGTACAACAGGATACTAGAGCCTCCCTACAAGTATTCGGTTCTCCACAATAAATTCTCCTTCTGCTCTGATGTTGTAATCATTTACTTATATCAACGTTACAATCACAGACAGCTACATTCCATCTTCTGGGGGGAATTGTTTTCAATAATGAGTGCAGAAGGCCAGAAAGTCTCAGGATTTGTGTACTTCTTACTACAAGATGTAAATATTTATCAAACCAATTCATAACATTGTATCCATATGGAGGGACTGTTTGGACAAGGAGTTTTTTTTTTCTTTTAAATGGGAAACATTGGCTTCTAACTCACTAGTTGTTTTTGTTTTTTGCCTTCTTCTGGATCAACATTGGGGGTAATAGGCTGATCTGCAGGGACATATATCTTTTTTCGGCCCTACATACTATGTTACTAGGACCCATCACTGCACACTCTATTCATCTTGCCACTAACTTCAATACAACTCTCAGTACACCCCCTTAAGTAATAGTACTTCCCTCTCCGTGACCTCCTAAATACAGCTTCCCTTTTTGTGGCCAATAGCGTCCCCCAAAGTAGTGCTCTGCTCTCTGTGGCCATAGTTAATAGTTCCCCCCGCACCCCACTGCAGTATTCTGTCTAGTAGCCGTATAAGTGTTTTCCGCCCTCAATCACTACAGCACTTGCCGGTCACTGTGCGCTCCGCACGGACCATAACCCGACTCCTTCCACCTGCCTGGATTATGATCCGTGCAAAGCACAGCGAGCGGCAGGTCCTGTCCTGCGAGAGCAAGAAAGTAACTGTCACTGCGACTGGATGGAACCCCGGAGTCGGACCCTGTGAGGTGCTAGATCACCGGGTTAACGGGACAAGTAGCCACACTCCCAGGGCAGGGGCACAGCCCTCAAAATCTGAAACTGTGCCACCAAAGCTGAGAGTATTTCTCTGGAGGATGCAGTCAGCTTGGCAGAGGGGGGCGCCAGCACAGGGAGCGGGTGCCACCTTGTATTCTTCGCTTCAGCGCGCCTCCACACTGCTCTGTTCAGCACCTCATAGGCAGTGGCACAGATTTGCCAGCCCTATCTAGGTACTGCAGCCACCCTCCATGGTAGGAAGCTTGGTGCTAAAGAGGGGGAAGGGGCGAAACCCCATCATAGTGCATAGAGCTCCTTAGCCGTGTTAAGGAGTACTTACTTTTATGGCTCATTCACGCGGGCGCATGCAGTTTCCATCAGTAAAATATGAAGCATGTTCCCAGACTTCTCCTGCCTTCATGCAGTGAATACTCTTGTATTGTGCAGATTCACTGCGTATTTGCACAATCCCATTGATTTAATTGGGCGATTTCAGTCTATAATACGGACCAAAAACGTTTATGCTGCGATTTTTTTTTTAAACCCTAGAACCAGCCCAAGTCGGCTGCATACACAAATGTGATAGGGATCATGGCCAAGCATGGTTTTAGCACAGAGTCACCCTTTTCGGGGCGGGTGCTCTGTCTTATCAGTGTACACTATAGGGTATTATATGCTGTTTTTTAGGGCCCTTCCCCTTTCTACATATACTTTTTTCTATGGTCCCTCTTATTTTTTAATTAGAGATGAGCGAACGTACTCGTCCGAGCTTGATGCTCGGGCAAATATTAGCGTGTTCGGGATGCTCGTTACTCGTAACGAGCACCACGCGGTGTTCGGGTTACTTTCAGTTTCCTCTCTGAGTCGTTAGCGCGCTTTTCTGGCCAATTGAAAGACAGGGAAGGCATTACAACTTCCCCCTGTGACGTTCAAGCCCTATACCACCCCCCTGCTGTGACTGGCTGGGGCGATCAGATGTCACCCGAGTATAAAAGTCGGCCCCTCCCGCGGCTCGCCTCAGATGCCTTGTGAGTTAGCTGAGGGACAGTGCTGTTCTATTGGAGTTGCTGTAGGGAGAGCGTTAGGAGTTAGTGTAGGCTTCAAGAACCCCAACGGTCCTTCTTAGGGCCACATCTACGTGTGTGCAGGCTGCTGTTAGCAGTGGAGAAAAATTTTGTTTTCCTCAAAATCGGCAGTGCAGAGCATTGCACCCGGCATTAGGGACAGAAGTGGTGCTTAGGCAGGGAGAGTGTTAGGAGTGAGTGTAGCCTTCAAGAACCTCAACAGTCCTTTCTAGGGCCACATTTAACTGTGTGGAGTACTGTGCAGGCTGCTGTTAGCTGTGTTGCTTTTTTTTTTTTTTCTTAAAATCGGCGGTGCAGAGCATTGCACCCTGCATTGATACTACAGGCACAGAATTGTGTAGGCAGGGCCACAACACAGTTATTAGTCATTGAATAGGCACAGTGGGCCTTTCCTTTTAAACAAAAGGGAAAAAAGTATATTTGCCCTGCCTCTGTCAGTCCTAAGGGCTCTGTGTACGTGTGTGCTGTGTGGAGAAGGTAAAAAAATCAGACGCAACGAGCTACGGTTGAGTGCAGCCTTGCGCCAATTTCTTTCCTGCCTGGGAAATACCTGCTCTGCCACAGTTAATAACTCTGCAACAGTAAAGTTCTGTGACACTTTTGCAGGGCCGCAACACAGTTATATTAGTCATTGAATAGGCACAGTGTTACGGCACTCTGCCCCCCAAGCGCCAAGTGGGATGCCCTGATCTTCCCGCACCCCACTGTCCCTGCCTACTTGCCTCGGCCCTGGCTAACCCCAGGCGGACAACTGGACGGCGGTCCCTGCCCTGGCTAGGGACCTGGCGGCTGACAAGCAGGAAACTACCTAATGGGGGGAACAGAGTGCCGACAGAGGAGGCAGATGAAGCAGACCAACAAAACTTACAAGGCTGGAGATGGAACTCACAGGCAAACTGGCAGGGTGCTGGATAGCAACTAGTGCTGACTGGGCCAGACTAGATTAGAGGCAAACAGAACCAACAAAAACAGACTGAGTAATAGGGAACCAGAGGGAGCTGACCGACAACTAGGGACTGGCTGAGGAGACCCGCAGACAGACTGGCTAGGTGCATGCAGAACCAATAACTGGCAGTGAGCTCAGTTCACTGCCAGTCTTTTAACCACAAGGTTCCGCCCCGGGGGCGGAGAGTGGGAGGAGGCAACTCCACCCACTGCTGTATAAGAAGCACAGAGGAGTGCGGGCGGCACCCTACGGGCGGGCACGCCCACGCCGCCGCCCACTGGCCAATCCAAGCTGCTGGGGTGACCTCGACACAGGGCTCCAGGCTGCTGGAGCCGGAGCGACGCGCGCCGACCGCGGGACCCCGTGCCGCACTGTATGGTAACATTACCCCCCCTCTGACGGGGGACCTCCGGGCCCCCGGAAACTCGACCAGGCTTATCCAGGCAACGGCTGTGAAAACGCTGTACCAACCCGAGAATGTGACCCTCCTGAGCGGACACCATGGACTGATCCTCAGGTCCATGACTTCGGTAGTCTGTGGCTGCCCCATTTCCTTCAGGGCCAACCGTTGACATATCGTCATGTTTCAGGTCGTCTTCCGAGTCAATGTCCAACCATTCGCCACTGTCTTTTGACCCATCCTCGCTACCAATGACGCTGCCTTCAAAATCTGAGGCATCTCTAACTTTAAAATCACTGTCATCTGAGCTATCATACTCCAAAAAACTCTTCCGGGCCCCCAAATATTGTACAGTTCCTGGACCCCGGCAAGAATCCAGGACCTCCTGGGCCTTGTGTTCAACTTCATCACAGACCAGGGTGGGCGGCGGGGGACCGGAGGTGGGCATCACCGAAGAGACAACAGGTCTCGACAAAGACTTATGGCACCCCGTGCGACCCCTCCTTTTGCGATTTCCAGAGGACCGGTACCCCTTCTGTCCCACCCTGTACGGCTCAAATACCGACCGACTCTCCTCACAATGCAACTGCATACGAGACCCCACCCCTTTCTTCCGTCCCCCCTGCAGCGCACTGGCGGCGACATCAGCAGCAGGACGGGCGGACAGGGTGTGAGGGTAAGTGATACCTCGGGGACTGAGTGCGGTATCGACTGAGCAGGGAGGAGGGGGAGCGCGATGGCTATGGCAGGACGGCCCCCACTGGGTTAGCTCCCCAGTGGCCCAATCGAATTGGGGGTTGTGCAACGCCAGCCACGGCATCCCTAGTACCATGTCTACCGACATTTTCTCCATCACCAGGAATGATAGACCTTCCGAATGGCGACCCCCCACCGTGAGTTGTAACACTGGGGTCCTCCATCGTACCAAGCCCGAAGCAAGAGGAGTAGCATCAATGCTAGCAAAACGAATTGGCGTCTTCAGCGCCACAAATTCAGCCCTCAGGGGCTCAACGAGACGCATGCTTATCAGGTTAGCAGCTGCTCCGGAATCAATAAACGCCTGCCCTAGGCGGGAGAAGCTCCGGAATCTAACCTGGCAGGGTATCAGAAGTCTAGGACGTACCTGAGGTCCTAGGCGACCCTCCCTGCAATCGCCTAGGACTGGAAGTCTTTCTGCCGATTCAGACTGTGGACGCTGAGGCCTCCCGGGGCAAGTTATCACCTGATGTCCAGCTTTCCCGCAGTAGAGACAGAGATGATGTAATAACCGAATCCGGCGTCGCTCCTTGGGGTCCAGCAGGTCCAGTTCCATAGGTTCGGGAACAGAGACTGGTACGGACGGGGAGGGAACAGGACAAATGACCTCCCTGACTCTATGGGTCGGTCTATCTTGCTTCCCAGCCCTGAGCCTCCTATCTGCCTTCACTGCTAACTCCATAGCCTCCTTTAAGGACCCGGGAACGGGATGGGAGATCAACACTTCTTTGACCGCGTCCGAGAGACCTTGCATAAAAACGTCTTTCAGGGCGCTATCGTTCCATGCAGTATCGCCCGCATAGCGTCTGAAATTGGAGCAATAATCCTCCACACAAAGCGACCCCTGGTGCAGCGCCAGCAACCGCGAAACCGCCAACCCCACTCGGTCCGGTTCATCGAAGATACCCCCGAGTTCCTGAAAAAAGGAGTCCACCGACTGTAGGGAGGGGGAACCCTCGGGAATGGAAAAGGCCCAGGTCTGGGCAGAGCCCCGCAGCAGGGACATTATAAGCCCGACCCTCTGGACCTCCGAGCCGGAAGAATGGGGACGCATCCGAAAAAACAGGCGACACGCCTGTTGAAAAACAAAAAACTTGTTCCTCTCCCCAGAGAACACTTCAGGAAGAGGGCACTTGGGTTCGGGACAGGTAAAGGCGTTCTGCCCCTGCGACAACGCCCACTGCTCCTGGGCCACCATGCGAGCTGACAAATCCCGGATCACCGGCACCAGGTCTTGCAGCTGGTTTGCAAGGGCGCTGATCGCCGCCATGAAAAGAAAAACAATATTTTAAGGGCCAGTTATTATGTTACGGCACTCTGCCCCCCAAGCGCCAAGTGGGATGCCCTGATCTTCCCGCACCCCACTGTCCCTGCCTACTTGCCTCGGCCCTGGCTAACCCCAGGCGGACAACTGGACGGCGGTCCCTGCCCTGGCTAGGGACCTGGCGGCTGACAAGCAGGAAACTACCTAATGGGGGGAACAGAGTGCCGACAGAGGAGGCAGATGAATCAGACCAACAAAACTTACAAGGCTGGAGATGGAACTCACAGGCAAACTGGCAGGGTGCTGGATAGCAACTAGTGCTGACTGGGCCAGACTAGATTAGAGCAAACAGAACCAACAAAAACAGACTGAGTAATAGGGGACCAGAGGGAGCTGACCGACAACTAGGGACTGGCTGAGGAGACCCGCAGACAGACTGGCTAGGTGCATGCAGAACCAATAACTGGCAGTGAGCTCAGTTCACTGCCAGTCTTTTAACCACAAGGTTCCGCCCAGGGGCGGAGAGTGGGAGGAGGCAACTCCACCCACTGCTGTATAAGAAGCACAGAGGAGTGCGGGCGGCACCCTACGGGCGGGCACGCCCACGCCGCCGCCCACTGGCCAATCCAAGCTGCTGGGGTGACCTCGACACAGGGCTCCAGGCTGCTGGAGCCGGAGCGACGTGCGCCGACCGCGGGACCCCGTGCCGCACTGTATGGTAACACACAGTGGGCCTTTCCTTTTAAACAAAAGGGAAAAAATTATATTTGCCCTGCCTCTGACAGCCGTCAGGGCTCTGTGTACGTGTGTGCTGCGTGGAGAACGTAAAAAAATCAGACGCAACCAGCTACGGTTAAGTGCAGCCTTGCGCCAATTTCTTTCCTGCCTGGGAAATACCTGCTCTGCCACAGTTAATAACTCTGCAACAGTAAAGTTCTGTGACACTTTTGCAGGGCCGCAACACAGTTATTAAACTTATTATTCATTCACTAGAGGCAGTGGGCCTTTCCATTTAAAAAAAAGTTAAAAAATTATATTTGGCCTGCAGGCTTGCGCCAATTTATTTCCTGCCTGTGAAATCAAATCACTGGTAATACAGCATGCTGAGGGGTAGGGGTAGGCCTAGAGGACGTGGACGCGGCCGAGGACGCGGAGGGCCAAGTGAGGGTGTGGGCACAGGCCGAGCTCCTGATCCAGGTGTGTCGCAGCCGACTGCTGCGCGATTAGGAGAGAGGCACGTTTCTGGCGTCCCCACATTCATCGCCCAATTAATGAGTCCACGCGGGAGACCTTTATTAGAAAATGAGCAGTGTGAGCAGGTCCTGTCCTGGATGGCAGAAAGTGCTTCGAGCAACCTATCGTCCAGCCACAGTTCTGCGCCGTCCACTGCTGCAAATCCGAATCCTCTGTCTGCTGCTCCTCCTTCCTCCCAGCCTCCTCACTCCACTACAATGACACATGCTCAGGAGCGGGAAGACTCCCAGGAACTGTTCTCGGGCCCCTGCTCAGATTGGGCAGCAGTGGTTCCTCTCCCACCAGAGGAGTTTATCGTCACTGATGCACAACCATTGGAAAGTTCCCGGGGTCCGGGGGATGAGGCTGGGGACTTCCGCCAACTGTCTCAAGAACTTTCTGTGGGTGAGGAGGACGATGACGATGAGACACAGTTGTCTTGCAGTGAGGTAGTAGTAAGGGCAGTAAGTCCGAGGGAGGAGTGCACAGAGGATTCGGAGGAAGAGCAGCAGGACGATGAGGTGACTGACCCCACCTGGTGTGCAACGCTTACTCAGGAGGACAGGTCTTCAGAGGGGGAGGCAGGGGCAGCAGCAGGGCAGGTTGCAAGAGGCAGTGCGGTGGCCAGGGGTAGAGGCAGGGCCAGACCAAATAATCCACCAACTGTTTCCCAAAGCGCACCCTCGCGCCATGCCACCCTGCAGAGGCCGTGGTGCTCTAAGGTCTGGCAGTTTTTCACAGAGACGCCTGACGACCGACGAACAGTGGTGTGCAACCTTTGTCGCACCAAGATCAGCCGGGGAGCCACCACCAACAGCCTCACCACCACCAGCATGCGCAGACATATGATGGCCAAGCACCCCACAAGGTGGGACGAAGGCCGTTCACCACCTCCGGTTTGCACCGCTGCCTCTCCCCCTGTGCCCCAACCTGCCACTGAGATACAACCCCCCTCTCAGGACACAGGCACTACCGTCTCATGGCCTGCACCCACACCCTCACCTCCGCTGTCCTCGGCCCCATCCACCAGTGTAGTTCAGCGCACCGTCCAGCCGTCGCTAGCGCAACTGTTGGAGCGCAAGCGCAAGTACGCCGCCACGCACCCGCACGCTCAATCGTTAACCGTCCACATAGCCAAATTTATTAGCCTTGAGATGCTGCCATATAGGGTTGTGGAAACGGAGGCTTTCAAAGCTATGATGGCGGCGGCCCCGCGCTACTCAGTTCCCAGTCGCCACTACTTTTCCTGATGTGCCGTCCCAGCCCTGCACGACCACGTCTCCCGCAACATTGTACGCGCCCTCACCAATGCGGTTAGTGGCAAGGTCCACTTAACTACGGACACGTGGACAAGCACAGGCGGGCAGGGCCACTACATCTCCCTGACGGCACATTGGGTGAATTTAGTGGAGGCTGGGACAGAGTCAGAGCCTGGGACCGCTCACGTCCTACCCACCCCCAGAATTGCGGGCCCCAGCTCGGTGGTGGTATGTTCGGCGGTGTATGCTTCCTCCACTAAAGCACCCTCCTCCTCAACCTCTGTCTCGCAATCTAGATGTGTCAGCAGCAGCAGGACGTCGCCAGCAGTCGGTGTCGCACGGCGTGGCAGCACAGCGGTGGGCAAGCGTCAGCAGGCCGTGCTGAAACTACTCAGCTTAGGAGATAGGAGGCACACGGCCCACGAACTGCTGCAGGGTCTGACAGAGCAGACCGACAACTGGCTTGCGCCGCTGAGCCTCCAACCGGGCATGGTCGTGTGTGACAACGGCCGTAACCTGGTGGCGGCTCTGCAGCTCGGCAGCCTCACGCACGTGCCATGCCTGGCTCACATCTTTAATTTGGTGGTTCAGCGCTTTCTGAAAAGCTACCCACGCTTGTCAGACCTGCTCGTAAAGGTATGCCGGCTCTGCGCACATTTCCGCAAGTCCCACACGGACGCTGCCACCCTGCGCACCCTGCAACATCGCTTTAATCTGCCAGTGCACCGACTGCTGTGCGACGTGCCCACACGGTGGAACTCTACGCTCCACATGTTGGCCAGGCTCTATGAGCAGCGTAGAGCTATCGTGGAATACCAACTCCAACATGGGCGGCGCAGTGGGAGTCAGCCTCCTCAATTATTTTCAGAAGAGTGGGCCTGGTTGGCAGACATCTGCCAGGTCCTTGGAAACTTTGAGCAGTCTACCCAGGTGGTGAGCGGCGATGCTGCAATCATTAGCGTCACCATTCCTCTGCTATGCATCTTGAGAAGTTCCCTGCAAACCATAAAGGCAGATGCTTTGCGCTCAGCGCATTCAGGAGGAGGAGGAGGAGCATGAGGAGGATGAGGAGGAGGGGGAAGAGACAGCTTGGCCCACTGCTGACGGTGCCCCTGCTGCTTGCCTGTCATCCTTTCAGCGTGTATGGCCTGAGGAGGATGAGGAGGAGGAGGATCCTGAAAGTGATCTTCCTAGTGAAGACAGCCATGTGTTGCGTACAGGTACCCTGGCACACATGGCTGACTTCATGTTAGGATGCCTTTCTCGTGACCCTTGCGTTGCACGCATTCTGGCCACTACGGATTACTGGGTGTACACACTGCTCGACCCACGCTATAAGGAGAACCTTCCCACTCTCATTCCCGAAGAGGAAAGGGGTTCGAGAGTGTTGCTATACCACAGGACCCTGGAGGACAAGCTGATGGTAAAATTCCCATTAGACAGCGCTAGTGGCAGAAGGCGCAGTTCCGAGGGCCAGGTAGCAGGGGAGGTGCGGAGATCGAGCAGCATGTACAGCCCAGGCAGTGCAACAGTTTTTAAGGGCCTGGACAGCTTTATGGCTCCCCACCAAGACTGTGTCACCGCTCCCCAGTCAAGGCTGAGTCGGCGGGAGCACTGTAAAAGGATGGTGAGGGAGTACGTAGCCGATCGCACGACCGTCCTCCGTGACGCCTCTGCCACCTACAACTACTGGGTGTCGAAGCTGGACACGTGGCCTGAACTAGCGCTGTATGCCCTGGAGGTGCTTGCTTGTCCTGCGGCTAGCGTCTTGTCGGAGAGGGTGTTTAGTGCGGCTTGGGGAATCATCACAGATAAGCGTACCCTCCTGTCAACCGACAGTGCCGACAGGCTAACACTCATCAAGATGAACAAAGCCTGGATTTCCCCAGACTTCTCTTCTCCACCAGCGGACAGCAGCGATACGTAAGCAATACGTAGGCTGCACCCGCGGATGGAAGCTACGTTCTCTCTCACCATCCAAAACGGGGACATTTCTGCTTCATCAATCTGTGTATAATATTCCTCCTCCTCCTCCTGCTCCTCCTCCTGAAACCTCACGTAATCACGCCGAACGGGCAATTTTTCTTAGGGCCACAAGGCTCATTCATCTAATTTAGGGTTCGAAACGAACCCTCGAGCATCGCGAAAAGTTCGTCCCGAGTAACGAGCACCCGAGCATTTTGGTGCTCGCTCATCTCTATTTTTAATCTATATATATGAAATTGAATGTATGCGTGTGTGTCTGTCTGCGTGTGTGTCTGTCTGTCTGTCTGTGTGTGTGTCTGTCTGTGTGTCTGTCTGTCTGTTTGTCCTTTATGCGCTACTACACCATTCATCCGATCGCCATGAAACTTTGGGAAGTTGTTGAGTACACTCCTGGGAAGATTATAGGCATAGTATATTTATGCTACGATAAATGGTGAGCGTGCGAGCGTCGTCGACAGTTACGCCCCCCCCCCCCCACGTAGATCGTTTGATTTCCATCATTGCCACTAATTCTCTCACTTCCCGATGTTGTAGAAACATGAAATTTGGTACGAGCATTGATTATGTCATAAATAGGAAAAGTTAATGGGTCCCAACTCGATTATTCAATTCTAAGCGCCAAAGAATTAGCGTCCAAATTTTACGTACGGAATCTAATTCTCTCACTTCCCAATATCATAGAAACTTGAAATTTGGCACGAGCATTGATTATGTCATAAATAGGAAAAGCTAATGGGTCCCAACTTGATTATTCAATTCTATGCGCAAAAGAATTAGCGTCCAAATTTTACGTACGGAATCTAATTTTCTCACATAGAAACTTGAAATTTGGCACGAGCATTGAATATGTCATAAATAGGAAACGCTAATGGGTCCCAACTCGATTATTCCATTCTAAGCGCAAAGCAATTAGCGTCCAAATTTTACGTACGGAATCTAATTTTCTCACATAGAAACTTGAAATTTGGCACGAACATTGAATATGTCATAAATAGGAAACGCTAATGGGTCCCAACTCGATTATTCAATTCTAAGCGCAAAGCAATTAGCGTCCAAATTTTACGTACGGAATCTAATTCTCTCACTTCCTGATTAGAGATGAGCGAACGTGTTCGGCTCCGCCCCTTTTCGCCCGAACACCGAACTTTGCGAGCAATTCCGTGCTCGGGCGAAAAAAGTTCGGGGGTCGCCGTGGCAGCGCGGGGGGGTGCGGCGGGGAGTGGGGGGGAGAGGGAGAGAGAGAGGGCTCCCCCCTGTTCCCCGCTGCTGCCGCCCGCGCCGCCGCGCCTCTCCCCGCCCCCCGGCGCCCCCCGAATCTTTACGCGCGGACACTGAAGTCCTCGGTAAAGCCGGTGTCCGGGTGCGTAAGTGTTCGTTAAGAACACGTTCGCTCATCTCTATTCCTGATATAAATAAATGAATGTATGTCTGTCTGTCTGTCCTTTATGCATTACTACACCATTCTTCCAATTGCCATGAGACTTTGGGAAGTTGCTGAGTTAACTCCTGGGAAGATTACTGGCATAGTACATCTATCCTACGATAAATTGCGCGCGTGCGAGCATTGTCGACAGTTATGCCCCCAGACAAAGATCGTTTGATTTCCATCTCAAGCACGAAAGCAAAAGGCATTATGAGCAACGAGATGCGTGTTCAACTACAAAATGATGCATCCGCCGAACATTTCGCAAGACAATTGCTGGATATTGGGAATGCTGAGGTAAAATGAAAGCTGTGCTGTGATTGGTTGCTATTTCGAATGAATGTATGTCTGTCTGTCTTCGCAGCAATGCGCGACGGGTAAGCTAGTCTATATATATAAAATTGAATGTATGTCTGTCTGTCTGTTTGTCCTTTATGCGCTACTACACCATTCATCCGATCGCCATGAAACTTTGGGAAGTTGTTGAGTACACTCCTGGGAAGATTATAGGCATAGTACAAATATTCTATGATAAATGGCGCGCGGCAAGCGTCGTCGACAGTTACGACCCCCCCACGTAGATTGTTCGATTTCCATCATTGCCACTAATTCTCTCACTTCCCGATGTTGTAGAAACATGAAATTTGGCACGAGCATTGATTATGTCATAAATAGGAAAAACTAATAGGTCCCAACTCGATTATTCAATTCTATGCGCCAAAGAATTAGCGTCCAAATTTTACGTACGGAATCTAATTTTCTCGCTTCCCAATGTCATAGAAACTTGAAATTTGGCACTGGCATTGATTATGTCATAAATAGGAAAAGCTAATGGGTCCCAACTCGATTATTCAATTCTAGCGCAAAAGAATTAGCGTCCAAATTTTACGTACGGAATGTAATTTTCTCACATAGAAACTTGAAATTTGGCACGGGCATTGAATATGTCATAAATAGGAAACGCTAATGGGTCCCAACTCGATTATTCAATTCTATGCGCAAAACAATTAGCGTCCAAATTTTACGTACGGAATGTAATTCTCTCACTTCCTGATATATATAAATGAATGTATGTCTGTCTGTCTGTCCTTTATGCATTACTACACCATTCATCCAATCGCCATGAGACTTTGGGAAGTTGTTGAGTACACTCCTGGGAAGATTATAGGCATAGTACAACTATCCTATGATAAATGGCGCGCGTGCGAGTGTCGTCGACAGTTATGCCCCCCAGACAAAGATCGTTTGATTTCCATCTCAAGCACGAAAGCAAAAGGCTTTACGAGCAACGGGATGAGTGTTCAACCAGAAAATGATGCATCCACCGAACGTTTCGCAAGACAATTGCTGGATATTGAGAATGCTGAGGTAAAATGAAAGCTGTGCTGTGATTGGTTGCTATTTCTTATACTGCTGAGGTAACATGAAAGCTGTGCTGTGATTGGTGGCTACTTCTTATACTACTGAGGTTGCATGAAAGCTGTGCTGCGATTCGTTGTTATATATTATACCACTGAGGTAACATGAAAGCTGCGCTGTGATTGGTTGTTATATATAATACCGCAGAGGTAACAGGAAAGCTGCGCTGTGATTGGTTGCTATTTTTTATATTGCTGAGGCAGAATAAAAGTTGCGCTGTGATTGGTTGTTATTTCTCTTACTGCTGAGGTAGCATGAAAGCTGCGCTGTGATTGGTTGTTATATTTTATACCACTGAGGTAACATGAAAGTGGTGCTGTGATTGGTTGTTATATATTATACCACTGAGGTAACATGAAAGCTGCGCTGTGATTGGTTGTTATCTAGATATAGAAAAACGAATGACTGTCTGTCTGTCTTCGCAGCAACGCGCGACGGGTAAGCTAGTCTATATATATAAAATTGAATGTATGCGTGTCTGTCTGTCTGTGTGCGTGCGTGTCTGTTTGTCCTTTATGCGCTACTACACCATTCATCCGATCGCCATGAAACTTTGGGAAGTTGTTGAGTACACTCCTTGGAAGATTATAGGCACAGTACATTTATGCTACGATAAATGGCGCGCGTGCGTCGTCGACAGTTACGACCCTCCCACGTAGATCGTTTGATTTCCATCATTGCCACTAATTCTCTCACTTCCCGATGTTGTAGAAACATGAAATTTGGCACGAGCATTGATTATGTCATAAATAGGAAAAGGTAATGGGTCCCAACTCGATTATTCAATTCCATACACCAAAGAATTAGCTTCCAAATTTTACGTACGGAATCTAATTTTCTCGCTTCCCAATGTCATAGAAACTTGAAATTTGGCACGAGCATTGATTATGTCATAAATAGGAAACGCTAATGGGTCCCAACTCCATTATTCAATTCTATGCGCCAAAGAATTAGCGTCCAAATTTTACGTACAGAATGTAATTTTCTCACATAGAAACTTGAAATTTGGCACGAGCATTGATTATGTCATAAATAGGAAAAGCTAATGGGTCCCAACTCGATTATTCAATTCTTTGCGCAAAAGAATTAGCTTCCAAATTTTACGTACGGAATGTAATTCTCTCACTTCCTGATATATATATAAATGAATGTATGTCTGTCTGTCTGTCCTTTATGCATTACTACACCATTCATCCAATTGCCATGAGACTTTGGGAAGTAGTTGAGTACACTCCTGGGAAGATTACTGGCATAGTACAACTATCCTACGATAGGTGGCGCGCGTGTGAGCATTATCGACAGTTATGCCCCCCAGACAAAGATCGTTTGATTTCCATCTCAAGCACGAAAGCAAAAGGCATTATGAGCAACGGGAGGCGTGTTCAACTACAAAATGATGCATCCGTCCAATGCTTCGCTTGACAATTGCTGGATATTGAGAATGCTGAGGTAAAATGAAAGCTGTGCTGTGATTGGTTGCTATTTCTTATACTGCTGAGGTAACATGAAAGCTGTGCTGTGATTGGTTGCTATTTCTTATACTGCTGAGGTAACATGAAAGCTGTGCTGTGATTGGTTGCTATATATTATACTGCTGAGGCAACATGAAAGCTGTGCTGTGATTGGTTGCTACTTATACTACTGAGGTTACATGAAAGCTGCGCTGTGATTGGTTGTTATATATTATACCACTGAGGTAACATGAAAGCTGCGCTGTGATTGGTTGTTATATATTATACCGCTGAGGTAACATGAAAGCTGCGCTGCGATTGGTTGTTATATATTATACCACTGAGGTAACATGAAAGCTGCGCTGTGATTGGTTGTTATATATTATACTGCTGAGGTAACATGATAGCTGCGCTGTGATTGGTTGTTATATATTATACCGCTGAGGTAACTTGAAAGCTGCGCTGTGATTGGTTGTTATCTAGATATATAAAAACGAATGTATGTATGTCTGTCTTCGCAGCAACGCGTGACGGGTAAGCTAGTTATTTAATAAAAGTTAGTTCAATCCTGATGAATATACAGCAATGATTTCTGTCATTCGTGATCCATTTCTGCTGTGGCCCTCCAACCATATATTGTTACTTATGAATTAACTTCTGTAGGGCCAAGCCACTTTTACACTTCAAACAAACATATTTTTTTATTTTCCATCTCGACATTCTGGAAGAGATATTTTTTATTGCCTCAGTGCTGCAATGTGAGGTCTTCCCTGTTGTAGGATATGTTAGCATTAACATGAATTTAATTATGGTGACCCAAATACTCTGAATGGAAACTTTGTTAGAGTCACCGATCTATTTGTGCATTGGGCCTTCTCTGGCCTTCATAATACCAACAATTCATCCCGGTGTCCATCCACAGCTAAGCCTCACACCATGCTACACCTCCACCAGGAGCATTATTACTTTATGGGGTCAGAAAGGGGGCATTATTACTGATGAGGGCATAAGAGGGAGCCCTGTTACTGTGTGGAGGGTACTAAAGCAGCACTTACAGTTTGGTGCCTAATTACTGTCCTGGGAATTATGGATAGGGAGATTGTGTAGAAGTGGAAATGTAGGGAGGATACTCGAAAAGCAAGAAGCCAAATATGTATTTAGGTCAAATTCTGCAGAGGCAAATTGTGGGTGGGAAGAAGGCATTATGGAGGTCTGGGCCAAGATAGAGAAAAAACAGGAAGAACACCAATCAGAAAAGATGTCCCATTTGATAACTGGAGGTAACTGGACTGTAATCACTATTACTGTGTAGAACTGGTAGCTGACTATTATTTAGAGGTATTACTAGTACTGTGAGGGGTCACTGAGGAGTACTTTTACTGAGAGGGGATATGAATGGCATGGCTTAGAATGAAAGAGGCATGGTGTAAAAAGTCTTGATGGTATTAAGTATGATCTGGTTTCAACTTTTTTGGCAAAAAAAGAAGACTTGGCAAAATAAACCGGGGAAAAATCTGTAAAAAGAGCCTGCTTTGTGGTATAGTTTATAATAGGGTGAACCTTTCAAATATGTAGATGCATTGTCACGATGGGGGGCATCATAACTGAACTCCTCCTCTCCTCCTTACCATAGGCAGCCTTAGTCTGGCCCTGGACACAAGTCTACTTTCCAACAGGGAAGCCCCAGTGCCATAATCGGGTTTGCAGCACTCATTTCTGTGATCTCAATAGTTTCATGGGAGTATGGGTGTCTTCTATATGGGACACTTGGTCATAGTAGAGGTGTTTGCGCCATAACTCTGAAATAATAGTGTGTAAGCTTATAGACGCAACATTATGGATCTATACCCCATACAGCCCAAATATTGCCAAGTGATCGAGTTCTAAGAAATCATCTATGACCTTGTAAAATACCTTGTAGGCATCAGAGTAGCACTATTACAAAGGAGTAAAATCATATCAGCCACCCTTTTGGATAATTACGTGCCCCACCACTAATGGTACATGTCAAGTTCCCATTCCTATTATGACAAATGTCTTGGCACACATAGAAGGTGATGAAATTCGATCTTACATTTTTCAATCTGGCGTTGGGCTACCTTTGGCCTCAATGTGTGAGTAAGCCTCCTCGGCTGCTATCCACCAAATTCCCATAGATATGTGGAAGGATTTGCCTCCGTTCCCCAAGGAGAGCTTCAGAAAGTGATGCAGGGGATGATGGGCATGTTGGGTATGCACAGATACGATGCTCTAGTTTGTCCTAAAGATGCTCAATGGGATTGAGATCCGGACTTTGGGCGCCAATGAAGTTTGCAGATGTTCTACTCCTCAAACCAGGCCTCACCACTGCATGTCGCATGACATGGTGCTCGGTCATGTTGGTAGAGACACGGAGCTGTACCAAAGTATTGACGCAGGGTAGGTGATGCCACTGTGTCTGAAATGTCTCTGTACCCATTGGCAATGAGGATGGACTTCACTCTAACCAATGGCCTTAGTCCTTTCCATCAGAAACATCCCAAAACCATAACAGAACCTCCTCCAAACTTCACAGTTGGGTTGATGCAGTCGTGTAGAAACCGCTCTCCAGGTAACCGCCAGACTCAAGTGCGGCCATCTGGTCAGAAGATGGTTACTATGATTCAGCTTGTTTGTAGTCTACAGCCAGCGCTTCCTGGTCAGGGCTTTCAAAAATCCCGCCTCCAGGAAGCACTAGCTCTGATTGGTTCTTAAGTGACGCAACTCAGCCAATCGCTGCAGCGCTCGATGAACCAATTGCATTGAATGGCTGTGATTGCTTCATTAAGATCTACAGTGATTAATTCTCAAGAGCCGTGGCTCAGCCAATCAGAGCCAGTGTATCCCGGAGGTGGGGTTTTTGAAACCCCTGACCAGGAAGCGCTGGCTGAAGACTTCAAACAAGTGCCAGAGCTGCGGAGGAGAAGTGTGGCAGAGCAGACAGCGGCTGTTAGGCGATGTATTGTTTTGGGTTTTTTTAAAAGCAGATAGAGCTTATTTTCGGGGTAGGGCTTATATTTCAAGCTCCCCTGATAATTCCAGCAAAAGAGTGCTACAAAGTCACGTGACTTTGTAGCGCCACAAAATCACGATATCGCCGCGAGAAAACACAGTAATATTGCACAGGACACAGATGTGATATCGCTGCGATTCTCTCACGGCGATATCTCTGTCGGCCGTGTGAAAGAGACCTCATGCTCACACATCAGTTTGCACATCGCCTTCGCCTGACAGCACTGGATTGGTGGGGGGCCAATGCTTTTGTCGTGTACTAGTATGGTACTGGTGCGGTATAAAGCCTCTTATCACATGCCGGCTTGGCTGCAGTAATAATACAGTTATCGGCTGTTGTGGGTTCGTATAAACAGGCTGTTCTAGGAAACATTCTAGAACTACTCAATGGAAAAGTGTGCTCACAGGGTTTCCACTACGAGAAGAATGCTGCGCGGCCCTCACTGCAGGCTGAAGGAGACTTTGAAAATTCCTTTACAACTTGAAGACATCTGGTCGGTGACGAAACAGCAACAAAACTGGGCGGACCCGGAGGGCTTATTCACACGGGCGAGAATGCTGCACCAGTTTTGTGTGTTGCAAGACGCACAAACCTCACACGAATGAGCGCCATTCTTTGAATAGACTTATTCACGTGCGCGATTTTAAAAAAATTTTTCCCCTTGCAGCGATGGCGCGAGGATTAGAATCGCAGCATGTTCTATCCTTTGGCGTTCTCTCGGCACGCCTCGCCGGTAGCTTGCAATGGACTTTTAAAGACATCGCATGTTATTTACACGCCGTGCGTTGTGATATTTCTCATTGAAATCAATGGGAAACTCTTGTGATCCTCCGACACGCGTCAAACTGAATGAAAAACGGCTTACATGGGTGTGAAAGACGCACATTGACAAGCACGGGCGATATCGCACTCGCCTGTGCCTAAGGTGGCTTTACACGGAAACAACATATGGTAGATGGAATTTGACAGTTGTCCTGTGTAAACACGGCCACCAACCGGGTGACAAGCGGCAATTTTTCACTAGACGCTTCATCTCAGCTCACCTAAAACTAGTCGCCGGTTGATTAATTATCATCTGGTGTAAACATTGTATTTCAACGACTTGCAGGGGGCTGTGCGCTTATTTGGCGTGCGCCTCCCACAGAACGCCGATTGGCTCTTGCCTTTTTTGAACATTTTGCCCTCCCTCTTAATGCTCTATGCTCCCCATAAATACATGCAGGTCATCCTCAGCTGAACAGTCCATGCTGGTTTTCGAAGCAGCACTTGCCGCTATGACCCCTGCCTGGTTTGGCCTTTCACGGAGCACTTGGTGCTGCGGCCTCTAATTGTTCTCGCCTGCAAGGAGGTTTGGTTTTTGTGGTTCATCTATCAGCATAGGTTAGAGAGAAGAGGATACATGTATGAATGGGCTTGAACACAAGAAGTCCTTGCAGATGAGAAGAACGAGAAGACGCAGAAATAACTGTTCAGTCAAGCCAGCGAGAAGCCGCATCAACAAGTGTTTTCTCGTAGATGGCTCGCATGTATTTATGTGCAATCAGTGGCCTCGGAAGCCAATGAGCCAGTTGGGAGGGGTTAAAGTTGTAAATACATGCCCCCCCAAGAACCTCATACCCCATAATTAGCTGACGGACTATGAAATGCTCCCAACAATTCATCCTGTGACACAGAAGTGGAACAAGTCAACAATCGCTGGTCTAAAAGCACGCAGACAACAGTCGTTCATTCGCTTTAGCGACTATGTCCAGCAGCTATTCAGACGATAGTCGCCCCGTGTGAACCACCTCCAGGGACTTACCACACAGGACAAAACTATCCACAGCCCAGATGTGTTCTTGGTCAAATACTGGAGATTGTGTTGCGCTTTTAATGGCAGAATGCGTTTTGCAGAACGTCTTGCTGAATTTCTTGCATTTTTTCTGCAGACCCAAATTGCAGAATTCCATCTCGTACGTGCTACAAATCTGCGGCAACAATTCCACAAGACGTCCTGAATTCCGCAGCAGAAAGCTCTTCCATCTTGGTTTTGAAGAAGAGATCTGCGGATTTTAACAGAAGTGGAATTCAAGACCCATAGGGATAATATTATGATGCAGGAACGCCCGCGCAAATTCCATCTCATGTGAAAGGTCCCCAAGGCCGTGTCTACATGTCCGATTTTCTTGTGAGTTCTCTGCATTACGAGATGCGCAAAAGAAAGATCGCACAGAAAAAGAACCCAATGTTTAAAATGTGTTTATTTACATGAAATAATTCACCCGTTCTTTACTATGGATGAGTTATAAAAATAAATAAATCACATCGCACTCCTAGGTACATGTAAGTGCGATACGACTTTTACCTTTTCCTATTGAAATACCGTGCAATATTCATACTTGAGAATTGCATATACAGCAATATAATGAGTTTTTCTTAAAAAAAAAAAAGAAACGCACTCGGAGGTAAATTCCCAGGTCTACAGCTGGATTCACACAGGTGTATGTTGGCTGGGTTTTCACGCCCGGGCCGATATACGCTGCCCCTTTTAAGCATTCGTTTACAATGCATCAGTGCACATGGGTGGATTTCCGCAGCATAAAAGCACCTGGCCAAGATAGTGCACTTCGGCTGGGCCCTTTTACACCGCTGCTGGCTGCATAGACTCCTTTGGGAGCCTATGACAGCTGCGGGAGAAGGGAAGTGGGAGGGAGTTTAGCAGCGTGACTGCTCAACTCCCACCCCCTTTCCTGCTTCTCTCCGCCCCTTGCCATTGTTTGCAATGGGAGGGGGCGGGGCAGGGGCAGAGCTAAGCTTCACCCTATCCCACCCCTTCCCATTGCTGGCTGCGACAGGGGGGGGGGGCAGCCTGTGGCTATAAAAATAAGCCCTACAAGTGCAATATAGGTCCAGGTTTCTTTGACTGATATCACATTCGCTTGTGTTCATAGGGCCTGAGGCTATACGCACACCAATTCTTTCTTGGGCGCAACCTAAAAATCGGATAGAATGATTGTTTGTGTAAATATACCTAAAGGGCTTATTCATATGAACGCACACGCAAAATTTGATTTCAATGGGTTTGTTCACTTGAGCGTATTTTCCCTTAATTCGTGCAAAAAAAATACACACCATGTTCTAATTTTGTGCGTAATATGCATGAACACAGCACATATTAAACGAATATAACTTAAAGGGCTTTTGTCACTAAGAAGAAACCCCGACCCCCAGCTGGACCCTGTAAAAATTAAACAACTCTCTGCCTCCTCTCCGCCCCTCTGCACTATTTGCAAAGGGGAGAGGTGGGGTGGGGGCGGGGCTAATTCTCGGAACAAAGAAACCTGGACCTATATTGCACTTGTAGGGCTTATTTTAATAGCCACAGGCTGCCCCCCCCCCCCCCCTGTCGCAGCCAGCAATGGGAAGGGGTGGGATAGGGTGGAGCTTAGCTCTGCCCCTGCCCCTCCCCCTCCCATTGCAAACAATGGCAAGGGGCGGAGAGAAACAGGAAAGGGGGTGGGACTTTAGCAGTCACGCTGCTAAACTCCCTCCCACCTCCCTTCTCCCGCAGCTGTCATAGGCTCCCAAAGGAGTCTATGCAGCCAGCAGCGGTGTAAAAGGGCCCGGCTGAAGTGCACTATTTTGGCCGGGTGCTTTTATGCTGCGGAAATCCACCCATGTGCACTGATGCATTGTAAACGAATGCTTAAAAGGGGCAGCGTATATCAGCCCGGGCGTGAAAACCCAGCCAACATACACCTGTGTGAATCCAGCTGTAGACCTGGGAATTTACCTTTGAGTGTGATGCTTTTTTTTTTTTAGAAAAACTCATTACATTGCTGTATATGCAATTCTCAAGTATGAATATTGCACGTTATTTCAATAGGAAAATGGAAAAGTCGTATCGCACTTACATGTACCTAGGAGTGCGATGTGATTTATTTATTTTTTTAACTCGTCCATAGTAAAGAATCGGTGAATTATTTCCTGTAAATAAACACATTTAAAACATTGGGCTCTATTTTTTTTTTTCTTTTGCGCATCTTGCAATGCAGAAAATCGGACATGTAGACACGGCCTTGGGGACCTTTCACATGAGATGGAATTTGCGCGGGCGTTTCTGCATCATAATATTATCCCTAGGGGCCTTGAATTTCGCTCCTTTTAAAATCCGCAGATCTCGTATTCCAAACCAAGATGGAAGAGCTTTCTGCTGCGGAATTCAGGACGTCTTGTGGAATTGTTCTCGCAGATTTGTAGCACGTACGAGATGGAATTCTGCAATTAAGGTCTGCAGAAAAAATGCAAGAAATTCAGCAAGACGTTCCGCAAAACGCATTCTGCCATTAAAAACGCAACAGAATCTCCAGTATTTGACCAAGAACACATCTGGGCTGTGGATAGTTTTGTCCTGTGTGGTAAGTCCCTGGAGGTGGTTCACACGGGGCGACTATCGTCTGAATAGCTGCTGGAAATACTCGCTAAAGCGAATGAACGACTGTTGTCTGCGTGCTTTTAGACCAGCGATTGTTGACTTGTTCCACTTCCGTGTCACAGGATGAATTGTTGGGAGCATTTCATAGTCCGTCAGCTAATTATGGGGTATGAGGTTCTTGGGGGGGGGGGGGGGGGGGGGGCATGTATTTACAACTTTAACCCCTCCAAACTGGCTCATTGGCTTCCCTTATACTGGCCGACTACCTGGAAGTCACCGCTGAATACCAGAGGCGATTGTCAGCTGTGACCCCCAGATTCCAGTAGAGGGGAGTACACCCTCATTTTTTAATCTTATGCAGAGCCCAGCTGGAGGAAGGGGTTGCTTCCTAATGACAAATCCCCTTTCATTGCAATCAATGGGAGCAGCCTGCATGCTTCAATGGACAATAAAATTAAATGAGTTCAATCTGTTGTATGT
Source organism: Eleutherodactylus coqui (assembly GCF_035609145.1). Classification (NCBI taxonomy): domain Eukaryota; kingdom Metazoa; phylum Chordata; class Amphibia; order Anura; family Eleutherodactylidae; genus Eleutherodactylus; species Eleutherodactylus coqui. The sequence goes on along the minus strand of NC_089838.1, from coordinate 306,120,258 downwards.
TTATGTGCAATCCACATAAAAATAGAACAAGCTGCACATTTCTTTGCACAGACACAATGCGCTCATGTGAGCGAACCCTTTGAAGTCAATGGGTTCTATTCACTGTGTATTGCGTATGCAAATGCATTGGTGTGAATAAGCCCTATGGCCATGGTAACTAATCTCCAGATTTTGTGCAACTACAACTCCCAGCATGGCCGCTTGTCATGGTATGTGTATGCTGGGATTATTTCACCATGACCGAAGCATTTAGGGGAATATTGTACTGAATAAATGGACAATATCTAAACTCACCCTATAAATAACTTCTGTACTTCCACTTTGAGCATAAAATGAGAACTTGACATTAATATGTAACTGGAAACAGCCCACAAATAGGAGAACTGCTCCTCAGATGTACGATGCCGCAGCAAGAACCAGATCTACACGAGGTGATACAAGTAAGGTACAAAGTAACAGTTTCTGACAAATAACTGCAAACATCATAAACAAATAATGACAGCCAGCAGCTGCTCCCTCTAGTGGCCACAGCCTGAACTGCATGGTGCAAAAGCACTGCTGTCTCCTCCCTGCAACATTCCAGAAGATCTGGGGGTCAGAGGCAGCAGCCTCCAGCAATGTGTCCAGGCTCACACATTACTGACCCCACCAGGACAATCCAGCTGCACTGCCCACCAGGTAACTGCAGACCCCTGCCTGCTGCACCTAATCCTCTCCTCTTCCATCACCCCTTCCCTGCTATACTTTCCCAAGTTCTCCAAGCTTTCCCTCCTTCTTATCCCCATTTATCACTTCTGCAGCTGCCTGCACAATAATCCACTCATGCTCCTCAGTGCAACCCCTCCTACCCCATCCCTGCTCTACCCCTAACCACTCCTGCTGCACCACCTCCTACTCCATCTGCTGCACCCCTAACCACTCCTACCCCTTCAGCTCCACCACCTCCTACCCCTGCACCCTCCCTTGTGAGTCACAGAACATGGTGGAGTACAGTGTGCAGCAAGGGGAGGGCAGGAGCCCAGCACGTTAACTTCAGTGGTGCCAACTTTGACCCCCTCCCTGAAGACACCAATGTAATATGGCCCGCTGGATACCCACTAAGAGGGAGAAGTTTGGAGTGGGTGAGTCTGATGTGCCTACACTTCTTCTATAATCCTTAAATCAATGAAACCCTGTTTAGACTGTAAGCTTTGCAGACCAGCATTGAACCGTTGCATATCTGATTAACCATTGACAAGCCATTACTAATCTGTAAGGTTATCCTCATATATGGAGAAGTTGCACGGATGTAGCAGAGCTGGATTCATTTATCACGCTGTGTGATTTTCCATAGGACTGCAGTGAAGCCTCTTCATTATGCAAATACGGTTTTAGACTCCATGAGTTAAATCACATGTTCGGCTCTGCTACATACTCCTATATTATTATATCCGTAAGCAAGACGTCTTGGATTTTTTTTCCTTACATATTAACAGGAGAGTAAACATTGCTGTTATCTCCATAACTCCACCTTAGTTGTCGGCTCCGTGTCCCCATATGTTCTGGTGCAAGAGCTTGTGTTATGCTCCTAGTAGGCGGTTAGTTGTACAGGTTGGTTTTGGGTTACACGGGGTTAATCTGTAGTAAAAGATGACAGTTCTGTACTGGACCTCAACCATTCACCCGGTGAGTGTGACGTAGGTCGGATGTTCTCGCACCTACATCGCCTTCTATTTAACTGTGTTTTTTTTCCGGAAATTGCAAAGCGTTTTGGCATTAGCGACGCATCACATTTACGTACGCGAGGTTTCCACGCACATGAAAAAATAGTTAAAATGGTAAAAATCGTATCGCGCTCGCATGCAAATTATATGACATGCCAGTGTGATGCAATTTTTTTTTTCCTCTCGCCCCAATAGGTAATAATGGGTGAGCAAGAATCACCCAAATAATGCAGAGTATATATTTTCTCAGGCAAGCGCCATATTGAGAAACCAATTTTGCGCTTGCAAACATGCGATTTTTATATTTTTTAAAAATTTATTTATTTTTAATATTTTTTTTTTACCTTTTACATTTTTTTCCTTCGAGTGCTATTTGTTTTTGTGAGAAAACCACATCGCCTCGCTGTATATCAGAGTTTCACACACATAACAAAAATCGCATGTTGCTTCAGTATGTGGTTTAAAGGGGTTGTCCAGGACTTTTACTATTGGTGAGCTATCTTCAGGATTCAGGTTATTAATGGTGATCGGCAGGGGTCGGTCGTTCAGGTTTCCTGCTGATCAAATGATCCTCAGAGCCGAAAGCAGTTAGCGCTGTCAATATTGCCGCAGTCCAGTTTGATGCTACAGGTGCAGCCCCCATTGTATTCAATAGGAACTGTGCCTGCAGTACCAACCTGGGCCACTGCTATATGGACAGCGCTATCTGCATACATCATGCGTATGAGATCCAGAGTGGTGGATTCCAGCCGATTAACTACTGAAGACCGATCCTTCATCATGCAGCTATCCCCTAGTATATATAGGCCAGCTAATGTTACCTTGGCTAGGTATCCCTTTCTGTCTGACACTCCCAGCCTTTTCCTCCTCGGATGGTCATGTGATCTCAGTTCTGACCTGCTCAGATCTACTTGGGGTTATGTAGTCAGTTTCCAGTCAATGTCTCAGTCTGTTGGATGGTGTTGCATGGATCCTACCACAGGCAATCTATAGGCACAGGCACACGAACAGATGTTTATATACCGTCCATAGCCTGCTATGGGAAATCGATTCTTCCTGCACACTCGCGGAAACCAATTGCGGTTTCCATGAGCGGAGGAAAAATCGCAGCATGCTCTACAACTTGCTTACGGCCCATTATTTGCACTAGGTATATTTACAGGGGCGATTCTTGCAGCAATGCCTCTTCTATTTTGGCGCGAGTCTCGCATGAGAATAGGACTCGTTTTATGGGGTCTCCCGCACATCGGACGGACGGGGTGTCTGTGTGCTGTGCGATTCACCTCGTCGCCCTTGTGAATGCACCCTTACTGGTGATGATTACACAGCTACTGTCACACAGTCATAATAGAGGATATTGCAGCTCATTTTTACGAGGTTGCATTCATACGGGCAAGTTTCACACATTTTTACAAGAGCGATATTGGTCCCAGTTTCTCGGACCAACATCGCACTCACCCGTGTGAATGTACCCTGACTGTATAGTTGTGGTCTGTTGCTTATTTAGGCCTCCTATAGACGGTCCGGTCAGATCCCGCTGCGAGCTGTCTGGCTGCAGTGACCACCGTGGCTCACCGGCTCCCGGCGTCTCCTTGCTCTATGTGCCCAGTCGCACATATGCAGTGCAGAGCCAGCGTGTCACTAGTGATGTTTCTGTGCGGGCTTCTGCGAGGCTGGCACAGAAATAAGACATGCCGCGATTTGTTTACCCCGCGGGTTTTCACGCGGTCAAATCGCGGCTGTCTGCAATCCTATGGTGGCGGGCACCAGCGGAAAGTCTTTGGGAAATCCTGCCATGGAATTTCCGCCCATGTGCATTTACCCTCAGGTGAATATAGAAGGTAATCCTATTTAAGCTGTCCTCCCAGCAGGCAGAAATGGTAAAACCTCAACTAATGCTGTTGGTTATTTTTACTTTCGCACCAATGCCAAACTGATTGTTACTGATTGTAACATTAATATAAGTAAGTGATTACAATATCTGAGCAAAAGGAACATTCATAGTGGAGAACTGAACCCTTGTAGGGAGGTTCTAGTACCCTGCTGTACCGCCTCTAGCTTGTATGCAAGATGTGATACAGGCAGGCATGGAGGCTCTAGTACCCTGTTGTACCACCTCTAGCTTGTATACAAGATGTGATACGGGTGATCATGGAGGCTCTAGTACCCTGTTGTACCATCTATAGTTTGTATACAAGATGTGATGTGGGCAGGCATGGAGGCTCTAGTACCCTGTTGTACTGCCTCTAGCTTGTATACAAGATGTGATGTGGATGGACATAGAGGCTCTGGTGCCCTGTTGTACCATTTCTAGCTTGTATACAAGATGTGATACAGGAGACATGGAGGCTCTAGGACCCTGTTGTACCACTTCTAGCTTCGATACAAGATTTGATACAGAAAGGTATGGAGGATCCAGTACCCTGTTGTACCCTCTCTAGCTTGTATACAGGATATGATACGGGCAGGCATGTAGGCTCTAGTACCCTGCTGTATCACCTCTAGCTTGTATACAAGATGTGATACAGGTGAACATGGAGGCTCTAGTACCCTGTTGTACTGCCCCTAGCTTGGATACAAGATGTGATACAGAAAGGTATGGAGGATCTAGTACCCTGTTGTACCCTCTGTAGCTTGTATACAGGATATGATACGGGCGGGCATGTAGGCTCTAGTACCTTGCTCTATCACCTCTAGCTTGGATACAAGATGTGATACAGGCAGGCATGGAGGCTCTAGTACCGTGTTGTACCTCCTCTAGCTTGTATACAAGATGTGATACAGGTGAACATAGAGGCTCTAGTACCCTGTTGTACTGCCTCTAGCTTGTATACAAGATGTGATGTGGGCAGGCATGGAGGCTCTAGTACCCTGTTGTACTACCTCTAGCTTGTATACAAGATGTGATATGGATGGACATAGAGGCTCTGGTGCCCTGTTGTACCATTTCTAGCTTGGATACAAGATGTGATACAGAAAGGTATGGAGGATCCAGTACCCTGTTGTACCCTCTCTAGCTTGTATACAGGATATGATACGGGCAGGCATGTAGGTTCTAGTACCCTGCTGTATCACCTCTAGCTTGGATACAAGATTTGATACAGGCAGGCATGGAGGCTCTAGTACCCTGTTGTACTGCCCCTAGCTTGGATACAAGATGTGATACAGAAAAGTATGGAGGATCTAGTACCCTGTTGTACCCCCTCTAGCTTGTATACAGGATATGATACGGGCGGGCATGTAGGCTCTAGTACCTTGCTGTATCACCTCTAGCTTGGATACAAGATTTGACACAGGCAGGCATGGAGGCTCTAGTACCCTGTTGTACTGCCTCTAGCTTGTATACAAGATGTGATACAGGCAGGCATGGAGGCTCTAGTACCCTGTTGTACCATCTATAGTTTGTATACAAGATGTGATACAGGAGACATGGAGGCTCTAGTACCCTGTTATTCCACTTCTAGCTTGGATACAAGATGTGATACAGAAAGGTATGGAGGATCTAGTATCCTGTTGTACCCCTTTCTAGCTTGTATACAGGATATGATACGGGCGGGCATGTTGGCTCTAGTACCTTGCTGTATCACCTCTAGCTTGGATACAAGATTTGATACAGGCAGGCGACGAGGCTCTAGTACCCTGTTGTACCTCCTCTAGCTTGTATACAAGATGTGATACAGGTGAACATAGAGGCTCTAGTACCCTGTTGTACCGCCTCTAGTTTGTATACAAGATGTGATGTGGGCAGGCATGGAGGCTCTAGTACCCTGTTGTACCACCTCTAACATGGATATGAGATGTGATACGGGTGGGAATGGAGGCTGTAGGATCCTGTTGTACCACCTCTAACATGGATACGAGATGTGATACGGGTGGGAATGGAGGCTGTAGTATCCTGTTGTACCACCTCTAGGTTGGATACAAGATGTTATACAGGGGACATGGAGGCTCTAGTATCCTGTTGTACCACCTCTAGCTTGTATACAAGATGTGATATCGGCAGGCATAGAGGCTCTAATACCTTGTTGAATTGCATTCAGCTTGTATACAAGATGTGATATGGATGGGCAGGGAGGTTCTAATACCTTGTTGGGTTGCATGTGCTCTGATACAAGATGTGATATAGGTGGGTATGGAGGCTCTAGTACCCTGTTGTAGCGCCTCTAGCTTGGATACAAGATGTGATACAGGGAACATGGAGGCTCTAGTACCCTGTTGTACCACCTCTAGCTTGTATACAAGATGTGATAGGGGTGGGCATGGAGGCTCTAGTATCCTGCTGTACCACCTCTAGTTTGGATACAAGAAGTGATACGGACAGCTATGGAGCCTCAAGTACGCTGTTGAACCACCTATAGCTTCTATACAGTATGTGATATGGGTGGAAATTGAGACTCTAGTATCGTGCTGTACCTCCTCTAACTTGGCTACAAGATGTGATATGTGCAGTCATGGAGGCTCTGGTACCCTGTTGTACTGCTTCTAGCTTGGATACAAGATGTGATACAGGTAGCTATGGAGGCTCTAGTACCCTGTTGTACCGCCTCTAGCTTGGATATAAGATGTGGTAAAGGGGGCATGGAGGCTCTAGTACCCTGTTATGCCGCCCCCATCTTCATTATAAGATGTGATATGGGCAGGCATGGTGGCTCTAGTACCCTGTTGGGCAGCTTCTAGCTTGGATACAATATGTGATACGAGCGGCATGGAGGCTCTAGTACCCTGTTGGGCCGCTTCTAGCTTGGATACAAGATGTGATACGAGCGGCATGGAAGCTCTAGCACCCTGTTGTACTGCCTCTAGCTTCGATGCAAGATATGAAACCGGAGACATAGATGCTCTAGTACCCTGTTGTACCGCCTCTAGCTTGGATACAAGATGTGATACAGGAGAAATGGAGGCTCTAGTTCCCTGTTGTACCGCCTCTAGCTTGGATACAAGATGTGATATGGGAGGGCATGGAGGCTCTAGTACCCTGTTGTACCGCCTCTAGCTTGGATACAAGATGTGATATGGGAGGGCATGGAGGCTCTATTACCCTGTTGTACCACCTCTAGCTTGGATACAAGATGTGATACAGGCAGGCATGGAGGCTCTAGTACCCTGTTGGGCTGCCTCTAGCTTGGACACAAGATGTGATACGGGCGGGCATGGAGGCTCTAGTATGCTGTGGTACCGCCTCTAGCTTGGATACAAGATGTGATACGGGCAGGCATGGAGGCTCTCTGACACAGATCGAATGCCATCTTTTGATATCACATCTAATGATTATCAGTTTTACTTTACTTTAAGCTCTTTAATTCTCGGAAAATGCATTTAATTAAAATCAACATAAAACTAACGTGCCCGCTTGCTTTAGTGGCTAGGGATTTACCGGACGGCTGTGATTGGCTGAACTGTCACGTGCAAAAAATAACGTGACCATCGGGCTGTAGTGCTGAATATGGGTGCCACGGGCATAGGGGAGTATTGATTTTTTTTTTTTTTTTTTCCTTTTAAGACTGTATTACATCTTTTAGGAAACCTCTTTAGCCCCAAATATGGAGTTGTTTCTAATTTCAACACTGCTGCTGTAGTCCCCCCCCCCCCCCCCCCCCAGTCAGCAAAGGACCCCATCCTGCTCGCTAGGCATCTGTACTTGCGTATACGGTCACTTGATTTCTTAGCTTTGGTGACGCCCTCGACACTCCCGGGGCAGCCACAAATCTAGAGGGATATAAATATGTGTGATATTCACAGCTATACTTTGTTCCTCGTTATTGGTGTCAGTCTTCACTGTCATTTTGGAATTCTATTCATGAATGTGAAAGCCCATTAAGAGCAGTCCTCTTGGCTTTATATTGATAGTAAATTGCATGGGAAGGAAATGTGATGCAATCTGCCCGAGGAGCAGCCAGGAGACGCACATGGAAAACCCCATCGGCGTCCAAACTGGATTTCTTATTGAACGCTTAAAAGCTTTTCACGTTGTGTGGCCTCGTGCAGCGGCTCAAGGTGTGACAACCAATATGGCCACCATTAAAGCTTGTGCTGTGAAACAATGCTTAACTACATAACTTTGCATAGTGAATGGTAAGGAAAGCTGGGTGAGAGCCCCTCAGGAGGCCGAAGTGTCGGCTTGTCACCCAGCTTTCCCGAAACTGATATCACTGAAGAGAATAAAGGCGACTTTGACAGATTTCCGGTGATTTCTTATTTTCTTGCTCCCCATTCATACCGGACACATCATGGCGTATTGATTGCCCGCCCTGCGCCGTCTCGCCTTTTTCTCGCAGTGTAAAGTTCAGAGACTTTTCTTCTTTTTTGCAGGCAGTAATCAGAGAACTTGAGGCACTTCCATTCACCGCTCAGTTGTTTTTCATGTCGGCTCCTATTGATTTAGCAATAACTGCAATATCCCCGCAGTAATGACTGCCAGCACAGGAAGTTTTTGGCCAGGGTAATAACAATATAGATAGAGCGCTGGAAACAAGGGGCAGGGTGCCCAGAGCTTTCGCCAGGCGGGGGCGGACTGTTATGATAGCGCTGTTAGGAACATTATTAGGTTCACATTCACTGTCTGTCTGCAGCCTGATAAAAGGCTTTTTCCAGTTTCGGAAAATAAAGCTTATATTGTGTATAATACAAAGTTTCAGGATCTCTGCTTGCTGGCAGTGAATCAATCTGTCCGCTACAATATTCATACAAGTAACTGTACTTTTATGGATATGTGTGACACTTGCAGGACCAGGAGGGATTTATATGCTCTGGAGGTCATGAATGAAGGGGTTCAGTCACTGACAACAAGCAGGAATCTTGAGAACACTAATAAAGTATATGAGAAAATTGCAGAACTTTTTTCATCATATAATGATTTAAAGGATTTTTCCAGCAATACGCTATTGATGGCTATCCTCAGGATCGGTCATCAGTAGTTGATCGCTAGGAATTCAAAGCTTAGGATTCCCGCCAATCAGCTGATTGACAGGACAGCAGGGGAGCTCCGTTCTCGTTTCAGCCCATACCAGGTACAGTGCCGTACTTGTATAGTGGCCATGCCTGGTATTGCAGTTCATTCCAATTCACTTGAATAGGACTGAGCTGCTCTCAAGCCATGTGACAGATGAAGGGGACGTCACAGGCTTGAGAGGAGTTCGCAGCGATCACCCAAGTGACACAGCCTTTTCTATTGGCTGATTGGCGAGAATTTTGAATGGCTGACCATAGCCGATCAACTATCGATGATCTTTCTTAAGGATATGTAGGTCATGAATAGTTTAGTGCTGAAGACATGTCAATGTGCCCATTAGGTGACAAAACATCATGGATGGGGGTTCCTCACTGAAGACACCTATGTGAGGCAGAATAGGGAGTCAGTCTGCTCTGTATGAACAGCTCCCTTTCTGGAAGACTTGAATTGCAGGACAAGCAATCCTCTGAATGGCCGCCATGTGATACTATATTTTCCCTGCATCCCCAGGCAAGAAAAGCTGCTCAGTGGGACTCAGGGTGATCAGTTGATCGAACTCGCTGATGCATTTTGACATCATAGGAACAGAATAATGAGGAGCCGGATGGAACCGAATGGCACTGGACGGATCCCACTGACTACTCTATCCTATCAAAGTAACTTGCCACCTGAGCAAGAGTCAAAGTGGTATTTATTTCCATATGTTAATACTTAATGGGGCTCCTTTGAACTTAATGACAATGGATACGGTCCGTGGTATACTTCTTACTAACATCTGATGCACTTCATGTGGTATTTCCCTCCATTCATCCTGCAAATGTCTGTTGAGTTTTCTTAACAAAGATGGACATTGTTGATTTTTCATGACCCAACACTCTAGTTCATCCCAAAGATATTGAGTAGGCTTCTCATCGGGACTCTGTGCAGCCGGTCCAATCCTGGAACATCTATATCCTTAATCCAACATAAAACAGTGTTGTATTTGTTACAAGGCGCGTTGTCTTGTTGGTCGTATGGCCGATCATTCCCAGAGTATTGTTACATTGTAGCAGCACATTATTGTCTGGAGTGTCAGGGTACACCTTTGTGTTCATGGTTCTTGTCACTACAGCCAACATACTGAGACCATGCCACATAAAATACCCTCACTATACTTAACTGTTGGCACAACTTACTCAGGCATTCGGCATTCTCTATGATTCTCCACACCCAGGTACGTCCATCTAATGTGAAGATGAAGAAGCGTGATTCATCACTCCATAGAACGTTCTTGCACCATTGTAGATGGGCTGATGGATCTTCTTTGAGAGAACTCACCAGACCTTTGCAGGATGAATTAAGGGAAATACCAACTGAAGTGTATCAGATGTTAGTAGAAAGTATGCCACAGAGAGTGTCTGATGTCATTAGGGCCCAAAGAGCCCCACTTAGTCTTACCATATGGAAATAAATACTACTTTTGATTCTTACTCAGGCGCCCAATTACTTTTGGTAGGATGTATAATGAGGTCCATCCAGATTCTGTCATGTCCTCTGTCATTTTCAGTAATGGCTCTGCGCCAGAGCCTCTGAATGGAGCTACTGATGTAGGTGGGAACAGAGCCTACTACAAGGATGGCTTTAATCTGCCAGATTGCGAGCCCCTCTTATGTTGTCTGTCCATTCTGGCTGATAGAGGGGCTTGAGTGGAGGACCCCCTCTAGGACATTCATAGTAGGGCATGAGACAATCTCCTTAAATTGTTGTCATCCAGATGGGAAGTTGGTAATTACTTTATGACCTGAGCGTTCATTGTCTGAAGGGAACAGAAATGTACCGTTTTCTGTATACAGCTCCTATGCTGACCTATGTGCCCTTCACATCTGACCCTCTTCTTAACAATCTAAGGCCGGACTCGCAGGGGTTTATTTGCGCACACAAACTTTGCATGTGCAAGACGCAGGAAATAGAACCCTTTGACTTCAGTGAGTTCGCTCCCATGCCTGTATTTCCTGCGCATTTCGGTTCTGAAAAAAACGCAGCGCGCTCTATTTTCCTGCACATTTGCGCACCAAAAAGTCCCCATAGAAGTCAATGGGGGGTTTGTAAATGGGTGCGTGCATAACTGTACAGGAAAAAGAACACCTCATTAGACTAATTACAGCTGGGAGCATTAGTGCGTGTTTTTCGATGCACGCAATTCTGTACGATTTGCGTGCGCAAAAAGTACAGTAAAATATACCGATGTACGTGGAAAAAAGTAACCTTCGTTCCGCGAAAATGCTCTGCCTATGCTCACACAAATACACACGCACTCCTGTGAATCCAGCCTAACACAAGTGGAACGAGCAATGCTTCTTTGTGCGCGCATCCACGTATTTCACTCTACCTTCTCCATCTGCAGGGCACGTTCATTTGCGCGCGGCGAACCGGACGCTCCGCTTAAAATGGCTAATTACTGTAGCTTCAGATGTGCTATTTTTCCAGCATTATTACGCAGCGTATCACGCATCTCCTTGCGTATCGTTCGCGCCCCTCTCGTTGACTTCTTTGGGGACCTTTGGTACGTAAATGCAGCGGGCTCTGTTTTTCTGCACATTTCTTTGTGACTGAAATGCGTGCGCAAAATACAGAAATGTGAACGAACTTGCTGAAATCAATGGATTCTATTCTCCGCATATTTCATGCCTACATTTTGCACGCGCCAATACGCCCGTGTGAAGGAGCCCTAAAGCTGGTAGAAGGTCTGATGAAAGAGAGTAAGGGCTTACACGGGCGTATGTTGTCTGCGGATTCTGTGCGTATTGTTTCCACGCATTATCCACAGTACGCAGCAGTAACGCATGTAACATGCGTCATTACTGCATAACGTAAGCCCCCTCATCCCCTTATGGGTATATTGCACGCGTCATACGCATCAGAATAGGATATGATGTGTTTTTTTATGCGCGTAAAATACGTGTGTGAAAACCGCTGGTCTGACTGGAATCTGCGCCAATTTGGTAGTTAATCCACATCTCATTACTTTCAATGGGAATCTGGGAAAAAAAATCGCAGCACGTCCGATTTTGGTCCGTACAGAAATTAACCGTTAATGGGAATGCATAAATACGCAGTGATTGCCTGCAGTACACAATATTCACTGCTTATTTACAAAAAACGCAGTAAACACGTGCGCAAAACAAAACTGCCAGAAGGTCCAAATACTCAGTGAATACAGACCGATTCAGTCTGTGAAAACACTATGTATTTCACGGACCAAAACTGCGTCTGCCCGTGTGAGTGAGCCCTAAATGTAATAATCTTTACACGGCGGTGGCGCTCTCTGCACTATGGTGGTGTTTCTCCCCTTCATCCTCGATAGTAACAAGCTTCCTACCTTGGAGGGTCATCGGGTGTCGGGTAGGGGGTCAGAGCTGTGCCACCTCCTGTGAGCTGCTGGACAGAGCGGTGTTGGGGTGCCAGATCTCAGAATCCAAGATGGCACCCGCTCCCTGTACTGGCACCACCCCTCTGCCAAGCACTGGCTGTGTCCTACAGGAAAGCTGGTTCTTCTGTGTCCAGGCTACATGAAATCACATGGCAGGACGAAGTTGGCCCACAAGCCTCTAGTTGACTTATGTGCCCTAAGACACCAGTAATGGCACACGGAGGAGTTTTCGATACCCATTTTGCTTTGAGATCCTGTAGGCTTAACTTAGAGCCTTGTGTGGCGCTGAGTGTTAAGGTAACAGAAATGTAGTCGTAAGCTCTCGCTCACGACATGAAGGTTGCAAGTTCAATCCATTACAAAGGAGTAAAAAGATGACTGGGTAGTAGAGATGAGTGAGTATACTCGCTCAGGCTAACTACTCGAGTGAGTAGTGCCTTAGCCGAGTATCCTCCCACTTGTCTGTAAAGATTCGGGGGGCCGGCGGGGAGGAACGGAGGGGAGGAGGGGAGATCTCTCTCTCCCTCTCTCCCCCCGTTCCCCCCTGCTCACCGCCGCAACTGACCTGTCACCCCCGCCGGCAGCTGAATCTTTACAGACGAGCGGGAGGATACTCGGCTAAGGCACTACTCGCTCTAGTAGTTAGCCTTAGCGAGTATACTCGCTCATCTCTGCTGGGTAGGCAATGGCAAAAAATTACACCTTTGGTCAGACAACAAAGGGTTTGCTTATAGACTATAGATATTGACTAATATAGTCTGCCTGGGAGTTATGGGAGTGTCAAGCCTTTGTTTGCAAAATTGTATATGGTCATTTATGGACAGCTTTTCGGTGCATGTGTTGTCCCATTAAAATCAATAGGACTAGGGTGTTTTGTTACTTAGACCAATGTTCCATGTAAAAAAAAAAAATTGCACATGTCCTGCCGCCCATTCAAGTGCATTGGTGCTCGAAGAAAATAGGAGCACATCAGGAAGACCTCCGTATGAACTTCATGCTCACCGTTTTTTAGCAATCATTGCTAAGCAGTTCTAGAAAAAAGCATCCTTCAGTTTTCTTTGCGTGTAAGAAAAAAATATAAGACACATGGACCACACATGGACATGCAGATTAAAATCTGTCCGTTTTTCACGCACCAAAATTGGGCGCACTTATCTGAATAAGGCCTAAGTAAACTATGTTATATAGTTGGCCTAAGTAAACTATGTTATATAGTTGATGCAGTAGAGTTAGGGGCCCCTTTACACGTAACAACTTGTTGGGCATGCGTTGAGAGCCTGTGACAGTCAAAGCATCCTGGGAATTGTGGTTGCACAACAGCAGGAGACCATATAATAGGAAATAATATTCAGATCACTCGCCTTTTGGTTTCTTAATTTTTTTATGTATCGGCTTTTGTACCACTGTAATGAATGTGATATTTCTCTTCTTTGCAGCCATCTACAACTTCCAGACGACACATGAAGAAGAGCTGAGCCTACAGGTGGGAGATACGGTGCAGATATTGGAGACCTATGAAGGTGAGAGCTTATACTGGTCCTCCAAGGTCATCCTTCTTGTCTTAGCAAGCATTAACGTCCACTTACACCTCAGGAGGGACTTCACAGATGTCATTAGGAAATTGCTCAAATTCTCATTCCTATTCATTAGGGGAGCAGTTCTAGAACTGACCAAGACAGATGGGAGCTACTTCTAATTCTCTTCTGCTCTCATGCGGATCCACCTAGTGTTTAGGGCATCTTGACTTCAGGAAAGCATTTGGCAAAATATCTCCTAGGATCGACAAGGCAATTGTTGGGGTGATTCACAACTGGCTGAATGATCGGTCATAAATGGCTGCACATCCAATTGGAAGAATGTATTAAGTGGAGTACCACAAGGCTCTATCCTGGGCCCAGTGTTCAATATTTTTATAAATTATCTAGATGAGGGGAGACTGATTAAATATGCAGATGACACAAAGTTAGGTGGGATAGCTAACACTAGGGAAGAGAGAGGATTCAAAAGATCTAGACAAGCTTGAACAGTGGGCAGCGACTAACAGGGAAGAATGCAAAGTCCTACATCTGGGCAAGAACAATGTAAAATAAGCACATAATGTATGAAATGGGCTAAACAGCATATGTGAAAAAGACTTATAGATCATAAACTGAACAAGAGTCAACAATGTGATGCAGCAGCAAAAAAAACAAACACAATTCTGGGATGTATTAAGAGAAGCATAGAGTAGATCACGTGAAGTAATTATCTCCCTCTACTCTTCCTTAGTCAGACCTCATCTGGAATACTGTGTCCAGTTCTGGGCACCCCACTTTAAAAAAGACATAGACAAACTGGAGCAAGTTCAGAGAAGAGCAACTAGGATGAGTAATGGTTAAAGGATCTGGGAATGTTTAGCTTGCAAAAAAAGAAGGCAGAGAGGAGACTTAATAGCTGTCTACAAATATCTGAAGGGTTGTCGCACTGCAGAGGGATCAGCCCTATTCTCATTTGCACAAGGAAAGACTAGAAACAATGGGATGAAACTGAAAGGGAGGGCACACAAATAAGAAAAAAACTTTCTGACTGAGTGATCAATGAGTGGAACAGGTTATCACGGGAGGTGGGGAGTTCTCCTTCAATGGAAGTCTTCAAATAAAGGCTGGACAAATATCTGTCTGGGATGATTTAGTGTATTCTGCACTGAGCAGGGGATTGGACCCGATGACCCTGGAGGTCCCTTCCAACTCTACCATTCGATGATTCTATGATTCCACAGTAATTTTATGGTTGTGTGCCATTTGTAGACTATAAGGAATATACACTGATCAGCAATAAGATTAGAACCACTGATGTGTGAACATTGATTATCTGATGACAATGGTGCCTGTCATGGGTGGAGGGATATACGGGCCAGCAAGTGATCAGTCAGTTCTTGAAGTTGATATGTTAGAAACAGGAAAATTTGGCAAATGTGAAAGAGGGGAGTTCCTATTGTATTCTATATATGCAAGTGTTGAAAGTTCTATAATGTTAAAGACGCTAAAGAAACTGTTACTTTAAGGAGGTCCGGGGATGAGCGAGGTGGAGTTGGGGGTCAGTGTATGGATCTTTGGGGAAGCAGCGCAGTGTGGGGTTTCTATTGGTTGGCCTTGTAAAATGAGGGAAGAAAAGAGAACCCTGTCTGCATCTGCTAACCTGACTGGACTCGCCACCAGACACTTCTGACTGTGACCGGCTCTTCTGCACCCTCTTGTCACCAGTTTGTCTTGGGATTGGGTCAAGGCAGATTGTTGATGACTTTAGTTGCATGAGTCAATGGCCTCCAAGTGAGTCCTTTCCATGCACGCGCCGATGCAGCATCTGTAGCTGTGCACTAATCCTGTCTCGACCCCCTGCTGATCAAGTGTAGCCTAAACCAGGGGCTGACCTATATGGAGTTCTCCTGATACAAAAAGGGGAAGTGCTAATAGCCACAGGTGAAGCCAACATTGGTGAAATAAACATCTTGCCTTCTCAGTCCATCGTGCCTGCTGATTCTTGATTGGCAGCCTCTGACCCATCTGCAAGTGTAAGGCTGTTACTACACAAGCACTAGCGGCTACTGCTAGGACTTGTGTTCTCCCGACAATTGCCAGGCTGAACCTGCGAGTGCTATTACACGAGCATTAACAGCACTCCTGTATAGCACTCTATGGATCTATGGAGAAGCTTTTGATGACTGGGTTAGAGCATCTCCAAAGCAGCTGGTCTTGTGGGGTGTTCCCGGTATGTAGTGGTTAGTACTTACCAAAAGTGGTTCAAGGAAGGACAAGTGGTGAACCAGCAGCAGGGTCGCAGGTATTCAAGGCTCATTGATGAATGTGGGGAGCAAAGACTGACTTGTCCTGTCCGATTCTGCAGAAAAGTTATTGCACTGCAAACTGCTTAAAAATTTCCTACTGATTATGATGGAATGGAGTCACAGCTCGCTGTATATGGGGCTGTGTAGCTGCAGATTGGTCAGAGTGGCCATGTTGACCTCTGTCCACCACTGAAAGGAATGGCATGTGAGCATCAGACCTGGACCATAGAGCAATGGAAGAAGGCGAACTGGTCTGATGAATCATTTTGTCTCTTATATCATATGGATGGCGGGCGCATATGCATCACTTAGCTGGGGAAGAGCGGGCATCGGGTGGCACTGTGGGAAGAAGTCGGCGGAGGCAGTGTAATGCTCTGGGCAATGTTCTGCTGGGTACTTGGGTCCTGGCATCATGTGGATGGGACATGTATTACCTAGTACAAACAGGTACCCCCTTCATGGCAGCAGTGTTCCCTAATGGCAGTGCCCTCTTTCAGCAGGATAATGCCCCCGGCCGCACTGCAGACATCACTCAGGAATGGATTAGAAACAAGGTGCTGACTTGTCCTCCAGATTCCCCAGATCTCAGTCTGATCGAACATTTGTGGGAAGTGCTGGCTAACAAGTCGGATCCATGGAGGCCACAGCTTACAATGTACAGGTCTTAAAGGGTCTGCTGGTAATGTCTCTGTACCAGATTCCACAGGACACCTTCAGAGGTCTTGTGGAGTCCAGGCCTTGATGGGTCGCAGCTGTTTTGGTAACACTAGGTCGACCTACACAATATATAGGCTAATCAATGTATATCAGTCTATAACGTCCTGGCCAGTACTTGTGGTGGCTATAGGGATTTAGTTAAATGCATAACTTGAATCACATACTGATATCTTCTCCTCAGGCACCACCAAGGCTGGGGTGTGAATCCTACTTCTGTGCCATGTATAGCTATACCCCTGGATTTTGCTATTCCTCCTACCACAGAGCTCTTTGGCACCGCTCCCGCATCTAATGGGAGAGATTCTATTAATAATAGTAAAACGTTTATTTTTGGACCATACACAGAGACTCTCCGAACGTTTCCTCTAGTTCCCTTACGGAGTCTGAATGTGAGCTGCTTAGGACATTTTACATCTCTTGTCTCAAAATGCCCCTAACGTGATCCGCCACTTGTTAGATCGGAACTTATTTTGTTTCTCACATTTGCAGCCAGATCTGTTTCTGGGCAACTCATTCCAAATTAGTGCCATCCCGCACATGCCATCCACTTGTTATGATGCCCTTGAAAGATAGTTGGTGTTGTGGAGCAGACATTTATCATGCAAGATTCAAGACAGGAATATGAACCAAAGTCAGAGTCTTCTCCAGAAGGAAAAGCTAACTCTGTGCAGACAGCTGTTTCGCGGTGATCGCCCCTCATCAGTGTGCAGCAGGTTTCTGGCTTAGCCAGTAAGAGGCCTATAGATGTGGGTCAGGAAGGGTATGGTTTCTTCTTAGGGAGATCTTCCAATTTGCATATTTCCCAGAGGAGCATGCATGGCCTTATAAGTCTCCTCACACCTTCTAGGTGCTCTCCTCAAGAAGGAATGATACCCTTCCTGACCCACGTCTATAGACCTCTCGCTTTCCAAGCCAGAAACCTGCTGCACACTAATGAGGGGCAATTACCCCGAAACAGACTGTCTGTATAAAGTTAGTTTTTCCTTCTGGGGAAGGCTTTGTTACAAGGCTTGTTTAAAGGTCTGACATTGACTTGCAGGAATCCTGCCTTCCAATAGGTGGTGCTGTAGAGGTATCTTTCTATCCTCTCATTTGAATATTTTCCAGAGGAGCATGTATGGTCCTATAAGTTTCCTCACACCTTGAAGGTGCTCTCCCTAAGCAGAAACGATGCCCTTCCTGACCCATGTTTATTACTAGTTCATGTGTTTGATGACAAATCAATATACTAGTGGTCTGATCACTGAGATCTTGCTGATCGCTAGATGTGCTGTCACTTAATTCAGCCACCACTCTATACAATAGTTCTCCACCATGAACATACTAGTGTGACTCCACCAATGTGACATTTCATTAGTGTTAATAGCTGAAATGTCCTTTAAGCCATCAATATACATGAAAATTGAGCTGACCTGTAATATTAGCCACATAGAGGTGCATTGTTACTGGATTACACCGAGCTTTTGGGGTTTAGTTACACTGTAGTCAGTTCACAGTTCTGGCTGTGATTTTTACAAAGTTGCACAACAACATCACAGTTTTCAGAAGGAAGCAGCAATAAAAGTGGGTAGGCTCTCAGCTTTTACACAAGCAAACTACCAGCCACAAAATCCCTCAAACAAGCGATTTTAAGTGATAGTTGTCCCGTGTAAACGCGGGTCCCGAGAGGGTAATATGCAAGAAATTGCTCATTAGTCACTTAACTTCAGTTCACTGAAACAAAATGACTAGTCAGCGACTTCTCGCTCAGTGTAGAAAAAGAAAATCTATGGCAGCAAAGAAGTAATGCAGAAGAAATCTCAGAAAAACCTTTATTCCTCCATAACAAAATGCTACGTTTCAACCAAAAGATTAGTCTTTATCAACTCTGCTGAGGGAACTAAGGTTCGGGTTCCTTTTCTGTGGCTCCTGCATTGATTTGAAGTCCCACCCGTGCTGGGTGCACTAAAGTGCTGTTGGTTGATCTCTTTATTTTTGCTTCTCGCTCAGAGTAAACAGGCAGTCGTTCATCTTTGCACTGCCTGTTCACAGTGAATGGAGATGAGCAGCCAGAAGTGATCTCCAGTGCGCTCCGCACCCATTCAGTGAATGACTGTCACTCCTGTATGAAAGCACATAAACAACAGTCGTCCCTTGCAAAAGGACCCCAAGTAAGGTGCCAGTACCAAATGGATATAAAGGAGATGTTTAATTACATATGTGGAGGGAGTGAAACAGGTTGCAGGTGCGGAATATCACGCCAGTCATGGAGAGGCTTTATACCAGTTGAGCAAACAAAGCTTTATTGAATATCTGATAAAGAATAATATGGCAATGACCTACAATAGTAGTATTTGGATACAATTCAAACTGTTCCTTGGGACAATTGGCAGATTTCCCTCTGGCATTCACCTTGCATTAGCTGGGTAGCGCCACTCCAGAAATCTGAGTCTTTCTCTCTGTTCTCCAGCAGCACTGGGGCAGCTCACTCCTCACAAGGCTCTCTGCGAAAACTGCTGAGTCACCACCACAGCCCGACAACAGGACCCGCCTTTTATACCTAGCCCATCAGCCAATTAGTGGGCAGTTCCCTCCCTCTTAACTCACAGCAGTAAAGTTGCAGTAACAAAGTAATGTATATAAAAATATGCATGGGTATTTAACCCCTTACAGGAGAGGAAGGTCCAAGTCCCTCTCATCTCTTGTGGTATGATGTAGCTTTAAAATATGTATCTGTAAGGGTTAGTTGATCGCTATAAACTGTGAGATGTGACAATTCGGCCAATGTGAGAATTTTTGTGACATTTTACACTTGGCATGACCACCGAATACTGATAATTAGCTGACACTGGGGACACAAATAGAATTACAACTGTGCAACAAATGTCAATCCACGAAGTGTGAGCTGTAGTGAGAGGTGTTGCTGGAGATGTGTCCCAGGAAGCCTTATTCAGAGGCTTAGACAATTGAGTGAGGTAGAGTGTTTAGGATATTGCCCCACAGAACTGAGGAACCCTGCAGCTGAGATGAAGAGAGAGATAGACTTTGAGGGTTGTTCTAAATATTTTGGTGTTGCAGAGCAGCTATGGTGAGAAAGTCTGCAGAGAGAGAGCAGAGACTGCCAGGGCTTGTGCAAGCAGGCCTCATAATAGTGGACAGAGAAAGAAGATATCAACTGGGGAACATTTGGACAGCACCGTCTCCTCTGGAAAACCCTGAACCGTAAGTGAGGTGGACCTCTATAGCAATCATGGGTGTGCACACGGATAGGGACTGCAGTAGTTAAACAGGCCTGTTATTTATAGAAACATTGTGGCAACTAACACTTAAAGGAACATTGCTAACAAGTCATGGATGGAGGCCAAACGTGTACATCATTAGGAGCCCTAAAGGGCAAAATTGCTGGGTATAGTTATAGCATAATAATAACAGGGAAGTGTTAACCCTTCCAGATGATCTATATATTGTAACCTGTGAACTACAGAGTTGTGCTAAAGAGCTCATCCCTGCAAAGTATTGTTAGTACTGTTTTATAGGGCCATTGTTCTCAGAATAGGTATTATTCATTTACCCTTATTGCTCATCTGCTCTCATTCCAGCATCGTTACCATTTCTGTATTCTGAAGTAAACCGTGTATATGTTTGTAATCCCATTGACTCCATTGTATCCTAAAATCTGCGTGGTGTGCTACACCCCATGACATAGTGCTAGGCAGGTGATAGGAAAGGAAGACAAAACACACCTCAGCGTATTTGGGGGAAGACAAGAGAATTTCTCCTTCATCAGGAGAGGGGGTGAAGGGGGTATTAATAAAGCAACCAAATGTCACTTACATACAATGTGTAATACAAGGTCGTTTCCTATTCGTACTGCTCGTCCTTTGTCTCTCTCGTGCCTGGGAGTCAGCCCACCAGAAATGAGGAGCAGTTAGATGATGCACTCCAACCCTTAACCCTTTCCAATCCAATTTGTATCCTGGTTTTCCTAGGGGGCTTACTCTTTTTCTGCCATTATACAACGGCGCTGTATGCTGGCTAAAGCCAGTACTGCATGAGGTAACACGTTGGATAGACTCCGACAGCAGAGAGGCTGGCAATATACAGTAAGAGAACCCCGACGGACGTCTTCCAACATCGGAGCTGTACAGCCTTACATCATAATGTCTTCAGGGGTCAGACAGTGGATTGGAAAGGGTTAAACTGCCTTGCCCAACTTGAGATTGGCGAAGGTAGATTTGGTAACCAATATCCTTTTATTTTTTTTTAACAATGCTGCGACTAATCCCTTTAAATCCATCCTGATTTTAGTCTCTACACTAAATTTGGCAGTGCGGCTGGGCTAGTGGCACTGAGGAAGTAAGTAGCACCAGGTGGGGTACCCCGCTTTGTCTTGGCTCTTGGGCGCTCCCCTTCTTCTGTCTACAGCTCGGCTCTGATTACATCTCTTGAGTAGATTTCATTTACCGTAGATGTTTCTGTAGTGCTGGTGGTGGAACTAGATTGGTACAACTGTCAGACTTATGTACGTTCGTGCCAAGAAGGAAGCAAACTTTGATCCAAAACAAATACCAGGGGACGCATCGGGGAATTTACTCTTGAGATTATGAAGTACTCTCGGTGAATGTTGCTAACAGACCGAGGAATTAAAACAAGAAAAACGGGACCCTACATGTCGAAGGAGCTTCTCCCATGCACATCCTCTTAACGGCGTGTTGATTTTAGGTCCCGATGGTGCTCTCATTACAGTCCCAACAGTACTTGGTTCTCCACAGTGAATCAAACCATGGTCAACAAGGGAGGAGGAGACTTGGAATCGGGACTAAAGATGGTCGTCAAAATGACCTAAGCGAGTGACAGAGTAACTAAGAGACGGTCCCTAAAAGGATCAGAGGAAAAATACGATCATTTGAGTAGACCCAAGGCCTGTTTTTGCTAAGCACCATAGACCTTAGACTATCACCAGATCCACCAATTATCTGATGTGTGAGAAACCTAAAGGGACATTTCGTGTTGTCAATACAGTCCTATGTGAGGCAGAAGGAGCTGAGCACGCTAATATATATTTTAATAGGGAAAGATTCAGTATAACTTGTATTCTAGACTTTAAACCCATTTTTTTCTGTGCTTAGAAGTCCAATAGGTGGTCCTATCAATGACTGACAACCTTCCCTGTACTGCACTGTACACTGAATATTTTCACACACAACTTTATATTGATCTGCTCAACTCCTCCTACTCTAATTGGATACTAGTAGATTGGATAGCATTTCCATAGTGATGGATTCCCTTTTAAGATATATAGAAATTTAAAGGGGTTTATACGCCAGGAATATACCGCTGCTGCAACGGGTCTGCAGCGCTGGATCGTAGCAGCAGAGGATGGGTAGGTAAATGCTCTTTTTCATTGAGTCCAGCTTCTGGATCAATTCAGGATTCACTAAATCATCCCAGACAGCTATCTGTCCAACCTCTATTTGAAGACATCCATTGAAGGAGAAATCACCGCCTCCTGTGGTAACCTGTTCCACTCATTGATCCCCCTCACTGTCTAATATCTAATCTGTGTCTCCTCCCTTTCAGTTTCTTTCTATTGCCTCTAGTCTTTCCTTGTGCAGATGAGAATAGGGCTGATCCCTCTGCACTGTGACGGCCCTTCAGATATTTGTAGACGGCAATTAAGTCTCCTCTCAGCCTTCTTTTTTGCAAGCTAAACATTCCCAGATCCTTTAACTGTTCCTCATAGGACATGATTTGCTGACCGCTTACCATCCTGGTAACTATTCTCTGAACTTACTCCAGTTTGTAGATGTGCTTACTAAATTGAGGTGCCCAGGACTGGGCACAGTATTCCAGATGAGGTCTGACTAAGGAAGAGTAGAGGGGAATAATGACCTCACGTGATCTAGACTCTATGCTTCTCTTAATACATCCCAGAATTGTGTTTGCCTTTTTGGCTGCTGCATCACATTGTTGACGCATGTTCAGTCTGTAATCTATTAGTATACCCAAGTCTTTTTCACATGTGCTGCTGTTTAGCCCAATTCCTCCCATTCTGCATGTGCTTGTTTTAAGATTTTCTTGCCTAGATGTAGGACTTTGCATTTCTCCTTGTTACATACCATTCTGTTAGTCGCTGCCCACTGTTCAAGCTTGTCTAGATCTTTTTGAATACTCTCTCTCTCTTCCCTAGTGTTAGCTATCCCTCCTAGCTTTGTGTCATCTGCCAATTTGATCAGTTTCTCATTAATTCCCTTCTCTAGGTCATTTATAAAAATGTTGAATAACACTAGGCCTAGGACAGAGCCTTGTGGTACCCCACTTGATACATTCTTCCACTTGGATGTGCAGCCAGTTATGACCACCCTTTGAGTTGTGAATCCACCTAACAGTTGCCTCGTCAATCCCATAACATCAGGAACGTAGAGTACGTAATCAGGTGTTGCCTAGCAACCACAACACTTGTATGGGTTATTAATAATGGACTTTGAACGACTTCCTAATGAATAGTTGAAATGGGAGACTAAGTTTCCCTTTAAGGAAGGAGGGGCATATATAAAGGGTCTGAGTTACGGAAGATACTATATCTATCACTTAATTACAGCTAATTGATTTTAAACCCTAGAAATTCATTATATTAATGGGCCTGTCTGTGCAGAGATATAAATTGGCGTGCTGCAATTATTTTGGCAGCAAGCACCTTGGAACTGGCATCAGCGCACCCAATTTCATGATTACATTGCAAAAGCTGGGTCACAAAATCGCAATCACAAATCATTTTATATACAGTTAGTTTTGCTCTACTGAAAATTCAGATATGTAAGTTAACCCCCATTTCATTCCCTTATCGCACTTTATCAGGAGTCCCGGAAGCTGAGATATGTAGTGTTGTGTGCGGGGTCATTAGACTGGAGAGCTGTTTTAGCTGTTTTGGCCTAATGCATGCAAGGCAATCAATTTTGTTTCCTTGACTAATAAAATAGCAGCTCTGCTTGGACAGAACACAATGACCTCTGTTTTTGACTCCTTGACCCTTCATAGCTGATATTGGATTAGAAAGGGGAAATCACCGGGGACTGCAGTGTTGGCTTCAGGCTGGTAGAGATGCCCCATGCACCTTCAACAACTGTCGACCGGATGATCGCTCCTCCATACACACAAACATTTGGCTTAGCTTAGTGTTTGTGTGTACGGAAGAGGGGTGAGCGGTGCTCTGCTCCCCTATTACAAAGTACAGTGGTTCCAGACACTGTGAGTAAGCCCCACCAACTAGTGGTGCGGCCGCGAGGGGGACAGTAAGAAGGAGAGAGACTGTCGGGAGCTTCCAGAGCCAGGGGAGGATCAGCTGTGCACTGGAGAATGGGCACTGGTGGTAGAGTAAAAGTAAGCCACTGCTGCGGTAAGAGGCTCTGCTTCCTGGATGATGTGGAGATCAGCCTGTCAATAGAGTGTAGGGCTAAGCTCCGCTCCCATGTGATGTGATGGCTTGCATGCCAAACTTGGAGGGCCAGCTTAGCCTTCTATGATATGCAGGCACTGCTAGTGCCATCTAGTGCATGGCGCAACTGAAAAAGAAAAAAGGATATTGCAGCGGGCATTCATGAGGGTAGCATAGGCGTCAGGTGTTGCTGCATTTCCTGTAAGGAGCTTGCCGCCTTCTGCCTTAAAATACTAAGAGCAGCGCCAGACGTGGTAGCAACAGTTTGTCATTCTGGGGACAGTCAGGGGCTAAGTGACTGGAGAACCCAACGTAAGATGGTCACAGATGACGGTGTCCACTATCAAAGGGCCCTGATGACCCGGGGGATAAAGATGATGGTAGCAAGCCAAGTGTAAGGAGAGGGAGACTCGCTTCCCACACTTGAAGCAGATGATATTGCCATGGGCCTGGAGCAAGCTGCTGGACATGTGAGACCGGTCTCCGACATGTTAGTGTGCGCACACTAGAGGGACAATGATGGACAGAGGGAATACCTGTCTGAAGGGACTCTAGTTATATGGGAATGGCAGGGGCGTAACTATAGAGGGTGCAGGGGATGCGGTTGCACCCGGGCCCAGGAACCTTAGGGGGCCCATAAGGCCTCTCCTCTCCATATAGGGAACCCAGTACTATGAATAAAGCATTATAGTTGGGGGGCCCTGTTACAGGTTTTGCATTGGGGCCCAGAAGCTTCAAGTTATGCCTCTGTGCAGCATGGTTTAGGTATGGGTACGGGTACAGATACAGATAGAGGGGGGGGGGGCCCAGCTCACTTTTTGCATCAGGGCCCCTGAGCCTTTAGTTACGCCCCTGGGGAATGGTGATGTAATATTTATGGTTGCTCTTTACCGGAGTTGGTAACAATGCTGTATGTAAGCTATGTTGTGACTGGGTGATAAGGCACATTGTAGGGTCATTGTGCACCAACCATTATTAAAGCCACAAGTTTGTTTAGTAAAGTTTATTTTGGTTTGAAAAGAAAAAATACTGTCTTCATCTGTCAGCTGAGGCGCCATCACTAATCCTGGCAGGTGCCTCACCTGTGACCTGTTACATGTTCAGGGAGGTAAGTCACTGCCATTCAGTTCTGGCATTGGTTTTTCTCCCTGGAAACAAAAGGATCGGTTGACAAAAATGTAACATCTCCGTCCTCTTCTACCTTGACATCATCTATAAGGGGAAAGTTGAGCCGCCCTCATACACATCAGAGAGTCATCCAGTCCTGCGGGGGATTCGAATGACTAAACACTAATGTGTATGGGGGCCTTAAAGTGATAGCTCCAGGTTGGATAATTTGTGAATGGCTGGTTGCAACAATTTGTGACTCTTACTTTGACTCCTTTGAGTTCATTGGCGGTCATAGTGGTACACCGCAATCTTTGGTCGCACAGCCAAAGTTGCCATGAAGCCCAAGCCTCATGCAACTAGGGAGTAGTATGTGATAGTAGAACACTCTGCTGCTTGTAAGACTGTGAGCAGGTGAGAGGCGCCGGATACAACATAGTCCAGCCATGACCATAATAGATGTCGGATTGTGCCGTCTCTATGATGTGCATTGATTCTTGTGACCTTCAGTGTCAGTGGAGAAATCTCTCATCTCCACCCACCCACCCTCACTGAGCAGAATGCGGTCATTGTATACAGGGGACTCGTAGGAAATAACCCCTTGTGTGCTGAATGGCATTTATGAAGAACTGTTGAGCATTTCTGTAGTGACGCGGTGAGCGGTTATTTCAGGACATTTAGTGTGAACCCACTTACAACTGTATAAAGTACAATTACTGTAATCTGGGGTGTATAGGCACTGTTAAATGCTGGATTATGGGACTAGCAGACCTGTAAACAGGAGTTTGCACAAGGATAGAGAACCTTAAAGGATTAACCTTTTTTGCAATCATTTGTATTACTTCAATACATAGAAGATTGTAAATAATGTGTTCCTTAAAGTATAACTAAACTTTTTAAAAACTTCTCATATATCATAGTGACATGTTAGGAGTTTTGATTGGTAGGGCCTGAGTGCTGTGCCCGCTCGGCTGTCATCGTGAGTGGTGCACGTACTCTATAGACTTTCTATGGAGCCGGTACACTGCTCCAACCAGTGACGGAAACAGCCAAATGGACACACCGCTCAGATGAACTCTACTGCTCATTCGATAGGGGTCTTGGCACCCCCACCGAACAAAACTTCTGACAGATCACTGTCTCACATGACAGAAGTTTTTGAAAAGTTTTTAGTTACTCTTTGTGTTTGTACAACTCTTATGCATCCCTAGACACGGACATGCCAAAAGTCCCAGGATAGCAGTCTATAAATTGACTATGAAGTGGTCTTACGTCAGGGAATGCCTTGGGAATGCCAACATTTGTCTAAGTTGTGAGGTGTTATCTAGTGAGGTTGAACGCTGGCCAGTGTGCTCATGGCAAAGCAATGTTAATTATTAGAATTCAAACGAGATGTGATAGTGGGTGCCAGACGGATGGGATAGTCCATTTCCGAAGTTGTGCGGCCATTTAATGTTCCTCGATCTATAGTATCATGTGTGTACAAGGAATATGTCATAGAAGGCAAAACCAGCCACAGTGGACAGCATAGTGACTTCAACGGGTGGTTAGTCATCATGACTGGCAGCGTCTGACTAGAATTGTTCATTTGAACAGACAGGCAACTCTGGCAGCAATCACCTCCACATTGGTGCAGGAGACCCCACACATATATATCCTGCAGCTCAGCGCAGTGTTCTTTAGCTTCCATGTGATACTGGAGCAGAAGACACACCAGAGACCTCTGTTGACCCCACAGCACCAGACATTGCACCTCACCTGGGCTCGTAAGACTTCTAACTGGACCACAGAGAACTGGCAATACGTGTTGTGGTCTGTTGAGTCATGTTACCAATTGTTTCCGGCTCATAGTAAGGTTCGTGTGTGGCGCGGACCCCATGAAGCAATGGACCCTAGTTGTCAGCAAGGCACTGTGCAGGCTGGTGGTGTTTCCATACTGGAGCGGGGTGTTCTCATGGCTTGGGTTGGGTCCATTCATCCACCTAGGTATGCAATGGCTACTACTTTTCAGTAACCTTCTGTTTTTGGACCTCTTCACAGGTTGGTACAGAGGATTTACATGGAAGAACAAATCAAAGAAGGTGAGTAACCTGCAGAGCAGTGGAAATCATATGGCAATCTGATGGATTTGCAGCCCTACTGGTTATTATTGATTATTTTCGATGGTTTTAGTAAGAAATTCCAATAATAGCGTTATATCAGGGGATCGCCATGTGTGCAGTTCTCGAATGTATTCCTGTAAGTTCACTAAACTAATCTTATCTGCATGAAACAGTCATCAGTTCTCTGACCAGCAGATAACATACTCTTATCTATGGATGTGAGAGATATGGTAGATACCCTGTGATCACGAGGAGATGATGATGCTTGTACTGTACGTGCATTAAAGCGACCAACAACCCGGAGACAAACTAGTCCTCCTTCATCTTCTCGTCTTCTCCACCCTGGGGTGATGATATTAAAGTAATCCAGTAATTAGCCACGTTTTTCACTAAAGGTTTTATGATTTACATTATGCCACATGCTGATATACAGATCCTAGCAGATGTAGCAAAGGTGTTAAAGGATCACAGGCCAGCATTGGGGGTAGTGATCCATCTTGGTTGAGGCCCCAGCTTACGAATCCATTCACATACACTATCCTACTAAAAGTAATTGGACACCTCAGCAAGAATCAAAAGTAGTATTTATTTCCATATATGTTAATACGTAGTGGGGCTCCTTTTGGCCCTTGTGATGTTGGACACTCTGTGGCATACTTTCTACTAATGTTTGATGCACTTCAGCTGGAATGTCAGGGTGACCTCCATGTTCATCGTTCTTGTCATCACAACCAACAGACTCAGACCATGCCACGTAAAACATTCCCATACCATAATGGTGCAAGGGTGTTGTCATTGGACAGTTGAGCAATGGAAGAACGTTGTATGGAGTCATGAATCACACTACTCCATCTTCACGTCAGATGGAGGTACCTGGGTGTGGAGGATGCCTAGGGAATGCCTTCTGCCTGAGTCAGTTGTTGTGGAGGTTCCATAATGGTCCGGAGATGTTTTACGTGGCATGGTCTCGGTCTGTTAGTTGTAGGGAAGAGAACCATGAACATGGAGGTGTACCTGGACATTGTAGATGATAATGTGGTAATGCTCTGAGAATGGTCGGCCATACTTCAAACAAGATAACGCGCCTTGTCACAAATCCAACACTGTTGGTTTGAGGATATGGATGTTCAACGACTGGACTAGCTGCACAGAGTACCGACCTGAACCCTACTGAACATCTTTGGGATAAACTGGAATATCTGCTCAGGAAACATGAGCAGCATCCATCTCGCCAAATGTTTGCAGGATGAATGGAGGGAAATAGCAGCTGAAGTGTATTAGATGTTAGTAGGAAGTATACCACGAAGAGTATCCAATGTCATTAAGGCTAAAGGAGCCACATTAAGTGCAGCAACCGAGACACGAGGCACACCACTGAGGAGATGACGGGGGTAGTTGTTAGGGATGTCACGGTGGCAATACACGAAACTCCTCCCCGGAGTGACGCACACAACCTCGGCCAAGGCACCACTAGGCCTCTTCAAGGCAACGCTATGACAGAGGTTACCTGAATAAATGATGTAGTGGACTTGTATAAAGATGTCACAGGTGACTCCACAATTCCTTACTCCGCAGGATGTCCGACAGGAAAAGTAAGAAAGTCCACACACAGATATTTGATAACTTCAGTCACTGGGAATGGTCAGAGACTGGAACTTTAGGGCTAATGCCCACAGACGAATTTCTACTGCGTTTCCCGCGGCGGAAATACGCACGTGAATTCCGCAGCTATTAGGTTCTATTGAACCTAATAGCTTTCTGCCTGCCAATGCTCACTTGCAGAATTCCGCCAAGGCAAATAAATCGTGGCATCTTCTATTTGCCACAGATTTACGCTGCAGGAGATCTCCATTAATATAGCACATTAATGGAGACCGCGGAAATCCGCCATCACTCGCAGGCAATATCGCATTTTTAAATGTGGTACTTCTCTCTCTCCTAGGATAGGGATCCTGGAACTAGGTCATCAAGGTACCTCTCTTCTTCTTCCATTCTTCACCACATGAGGGTTGAAGGTACCCCCATGCGGCCAGCACTCTCCCTCCACACACTACAGTTTAAGCAATGGAACTCCACAACTACACCTTACACTCCTATTTATACCTTGCATACTCAGGTGACAGAACAATTGGTTACAATTTCCAGACATATCCCAAACATTCACAGACATTAACCTCTTACATGCTGCAGCTGTGCAATACACATCACTAAAGACAACACAATCTGCACAGAGCAGCCACATAAAAGACATGACATGTATGACAATTATGGAGGGGCCAGAAATAAAGACTTTGGGACACTACATAAGTATTACCATATGGAAATATATACTAGTTCTAATTCTAAATTGGGTGTCCAGTTACTTTTAATAAGCTAGTGAACCAGCTTGGATTGTCTGAGTGTGCTAGATACCCACATCAGAAGCCAGGGACCCCTTCTAGCGATGGTCCTACAGCCAGTGCTCGCATGGTCAGTCTACCACTGCCAGAGTTTTTTTTTCCCAGTGCCAATGCATTTATTTTTACTGTAGAGCCCCCATATTACAGAGGACCCCCAGTCTGTGGTTACTAGTTCTGTGTTATTTCTGACAAAACTGCAGAATACATGAGTGCTGGAAGAAGCCTGGGAGGTCAGGAGTCTGCAGACTGTGGATGAGCGGTTAGTGGTCAGCAGTGTGAGCGGCAGCCGGGAGGTCTGTTGTTACACGGTCTGTAATTTACACTCAGTAATTATATCTTAAAAGAGATACTGCCACACACGCACTGCATATATAACATGCATAAAATTAACCCTTCAATTACCTCTTAAAAAATGATCCAATAGGTATAGAACACATCGCCCAGACCTTTTGCAGAATATTGGTTAACAGTGTCAGTTCCTATTACAGTCTGTATTGAGATCCACCACAAATTAATTACTTAGTGAGAAAAGGTGAAAACTCCCGGTTTTTCCCTTTTGCAGTTTTATAGGGATGTTGTAATAATAAATGAAGTTGCTAAATCCCATGTTTCTGCCTTCCTGGGTACAGGCCTCATTAATGCCCATGCAGTCCTGCGTCCTGTATTGTAGGTTTTTTAGTAAGAGTTCAGTGTAGAGTGTGTAGACTTTGTCATTTCCACCGTATGGATACTTACACAGACATGCAGTCAATATTTGAGGAGGTAATAACAAAATGTTACTCCATTTCTGATATTCTCCTGCTACGGGCGGCCTGAACAAATTTTACACTGGTCTAGAAGACTACTACAAAACCTAGGTTCAGCAACAACACACTTTTAGGGGGGTCCACACAATCTACAGTAGGTGAGAAGTGGTTAATGCACATTAAAACAAGTCTCATTTCCTCAGTAAAGACAGTGAGGGGCATCAATTCCCAAGAAAAAGTAGGCCCCCTAATTCCCTACTGGTGCCATTAGTACCCCCTATTTTCTTACTAATGCCTATAGAGCCACCTACGATTTCAGTAGTGACTGTAAGGCCACATACAACCATGACAGTAACTTTAGGTCCATCTACGACCTCACTAGTTGCTGTAGGTCCCTCTATGACCAGACTAGCTGCTGTAGGATCCCACCTAGGACCTCGCTAGTTGCTATAAGACCCCACCTAGGACCTTGCTAGTTGCTGTAGGACCCCTGACCTAGGACCTCGCTAGTTGCTGTAGGATCCCACCTAGGACCTCGCTAGTTGCTGTAGGATCCCATCTAGGACCTCGCTAGTTGCTGTAGGACCCTTGACCTAGGACCTCGCTAGTTGCTGTAGGACCCCCTACTGTGGTTGCCAAACCGTCGACCGAGCCATTGCAGGTGGGACCACAGGGTGGTTAAGATGGTTGTTATGGGTGGCTCTGTGTTCTCTCCCCGGCAATGGCGGAAATGTGGCCAACTCAGTCACACACAATTTAAAATAGTACAGACAAATGATAAACGACGATAATAAGTGCCAAACGGTGTTGTCACGTGACGCCAGTACTTCTGTTCCAACAAATGAATGCTCGTCATACAATAAGACAGTCCACAAACCAAAAAGTTAGTTTTCAAACCGGAGGTACATGGTTCCTCTTTACTCACTGAATTCTACTTTGATTCTTTCAGGAACAACACAAGTTAACAGTCTTAGACACAAGACTTCTGACAAACTTCTACTTCCATTCAGTTACTCACACACAGTCTTTTAGGAGGCACTTTTCCTTTCCGTAATCTATATGTCCTCAGTCATCTGAGGTTCGATTCCCGGGGAATCCCCTCCTCCCACGGTGGGGCAACAAACAACTCTTGCAGCCTTTCCTTGCATCTAGCTGCTCCTTACGACTCGTCATAGGAGGGATTGCTACTCTGTGCTTCAGTTCCCGAAGGGAAACCCCCCCCCCCCCGGCAAATGAGATCTGCCTACGCAGAGCCATGGGCCTAAGCAAAAGCGAGCTTCAGCCTCCCGCTGACACATCGTCCTCCACCGATGACCTCTCTGCACACTCTCCTTCTCTCTCTCTCTGACTCTGCCTACTTCTGCTACCTTCCCACAATCCAACACATAATGAACAAGTTAAATTAGACAGGACTACCACAACAAAGCTCGTTAGTACTACACAGACCACAAACTAACACAGATACACACAGACACATAAGAGACAGCTTACACATAACGGACATACAACTACCCTAAAGACATCCCAACTCTGGGCCACTACCCCACCTAGGACCTGGCTAGTTGCTGTAGGACCCCACCTCTGACCTGGCCAGTTGCTGTAGGACCCCACCTCTGACCTGGCCAGTTGCTGTAGGACCCCACCTCTGACCTGGCCAGTTGCTGTAGGACCCCACCTCTGACCTGGCTAGTTGCTGTAGGACCCCACCTCTGACCTGGCTAGTTGCTGTAGGACCCCACCTCTGACCTGGCTAGTTGCTGTAGGACCCCACCTCTGACCTGGCTAGTTGCTGTAGGACCCCACCTCTGACCTGGCTAGTTGCTGTAGGACCCCACCTCTGACCTGGCTAGTTGCTGTAGGACCCCACCTCTGACCTGGCTAGTTGCTGTAGGACCCCACCTCTGACCTGGCTAGTTGCTGTAGGACCCCACCTCTGACCTGGCTAGTTGCTGTAGGACCCCACCTCTGACCTGGCTAGTTGCTGTAGGACCCCACCTCTGACCTGGCTAGTTGCTGTAGGACCCCACCTCTGACCTGGCTAGTTGCTGTAGGACCCCACCTCTGACCTGGCTAGTTGCTGTAGGACCCCACCTCTGACCTGGCTAGTTGCTGTAGGACCCCACCTCTGACCTGGCTAGTTGCTGTAGGACCCCACCTCTGACCTGGCTAGTTGCTGTAGGACCCCACCTCTGACCTGGCTAGTTGCTGTAGGACCCCACCTCTGACCTGGCTAGTTGCTGTAGGACCCCACCTCTGACCTGGCTAGTTGCTGTAGGACCCCACCTCTGACCTGGCTAGTTGCTGTAGGACCCCACCTCTGACCTGGCTAATTGCTGTACGACCTCAACTACGACTTGGTTGGTTGCTGTAGGACCTCACCTACGACCTGGCTGGTTGCTGTAGGACCTCACCTACCACCTGGCTGGTTGCTGTAGGACCTCACCTACCACCTGGCTGGTTGCTGTAGGACCTCACCTACCACCTGGCTGGTTGCAGTAGGACCTCACCTACCACCTGGCTGGTTGCAGTAGGACCTCACCTACCACCTGGCTGGTTGCTGTAGGACCTCACCTACCACCTGGCTGGTTGCTGTAGGACCTCACCTACCACCTGGCTGGTTGCTGTAGGACCTCACCTACCACCTGGCTGGTTGCTGTAGGACCTCACCTACCACCTGGCTGGTTGCTGTAGGACCTCACCTACCACCTGGCTAGTTGCTGTAAGGCATCACCTACCACCTGGCTAGTTGCTGTAAGGCATCACCTACAACCTGGCTAGTTGCTGTAGGGCATCACCTACAACCTGGCTAGTTGCTGTAGGGCATCACCTACAACCTGGCTAGTTGCTGTAGGGCATCACCTACAACCTGGCTAGTTGCTGTAGGGCATCACCTACAACCTGGCTAGTTGCTGTAGGGCATCACCTACAACCTGGCTAGTTGCTGTAGGGCATCACCTACAACCTGGCTAGTTGCAGTAGGGCATCACCTACAACCTGGCTAGTTGCTGTAGGGCATCACCTACAACCTGGCTAGTTGCTGTAGGGCATCACCTACAACCTAGCTAGTTGCTGTAGGGCATCACCTACAACCTGGCTAGTTGCTGTAGGGCATCACCTACAACCTGGCTAGTTGCTGTAGGGCATCACCTACGACCTGGCTAGTTGCTGTAGGGCCTCACCTACGACCTGGCTAGTTGCTGTAGGGCCTCACCTACGACCTGGCTAGTTGCTGTAGGGCCTCACCTACGACCTGGCTAGTTGCTGTAGGGCCTCACCTACGACCTGGCTAGTTGCTGTAGGGCCTCACCTACGACCTGGCTAGTTGCTGTAGGGCCTCACCTACGACCTGGCTAGTTGCTGTAGGGCCTCACCTACGACCTGGCTAGTTGCTGTAGGGCCTCACCTACGACCTGGCTAGTTGCTGTAGGGCCTCACCTACGACCTGGCTAGTTGCTGTAGGGCCTCACCTACGACCTGGCTAGTTGCTGTAGGACCTCACCTACCACCTGGCTAGTTGCTGTAGGACCTCACCTACCACCTGGCTAGTTGCTGTAGGACCTCACCTACCACCTGGCTAATTGCTGTAGGACCTCACCTACCACCTGGCTAGTTGCTGAGGTAAGGGAAGAACTCTGGATGATGACTGTCCTACAGTCCTCATTACCTGTATGGTACCACTTCTGGAAGGGGAAGGGCAAACTCTCCACAGACACTCACTTTTAGAAATACCTCTGCATGGTGGTCTTGACTTTCCTCTACTTTTTTTTTTCTTCTCCTTCCTTTCCTTTCCCACATGAGGGTTGAAGGTACCCCCATGTGACTGGCACTCTCTCAGGAACCCAGAAAAACAGAAGAACTTTCCCACTCTCAGACACTCATACTTATAGTCTCTATCATACCACATGACAGGACATGAATTGATACTTTTGCAGACCTATCACAGCCACATGCAGACATTAACCTCTCACATGCTGCAGCTGTGCAATACAGATAACAGGAGACTAGACACTTTGCACAGTACATCTACAGCAAAGACATGACCTGTATGACATTTATAAAGGGGCCAGGAATAGACGCTCTGGGCCACTACAGCTGGAAGATACATACTGTCACTTCCTATATGTAGCTTCCAGCATTGACCACTGCTGACGGAGACCCTCTTAGGGGGAGTACCAACCCAGCGATGTGACATCTACTAAGAGACACGGAGCTTCATGCTTTCTGAGACGGCATTTAACTCCATACACCGGGCACTGAATGTCATGAAATTCATATAGGGTAGGGAGGGACAAAACCTGGTTTTGTCCAAGTCCAGTGGTATGTGCAAATCAGAGGGCATCTGCCACAGTGGGCATCATTATAAAGTACCCTGTCATTACCAACATGAATATAGAAATGATACATGAAGCTGATTTCTACGTCTGCTCCACAAGTAACTCTGATGATTCATCGGGTAATTGCATGTTCCCTCGGTGCGGCCGCTCGCAGTATAATCTGCAGGACCCTGTTTATTTCCGAGCATTCTTTTCCAGAACATGTTTAATATCAGCGGTCTTGTGAAGGAGCAAACAACCAGGCCTGCATTACCGCTGTGATATACGGCGGCCGTCGCCTCCCTCGCTCTGTTCAGAGTCGTGTAGTGCTGGGGCCGTTGCCTAACAATTTCACGCCCGGCAGCTGCCGCAGGATTTGGGATTCAAATGCTTTCTAATATAATTTAAAGGGCGTTTCCAGTTCTTTGTTCTCGGCGTCTTCTAAAGATCTGAGGCTATGTTATATTATAAAGTTGTCTCTTCCCTGCGTTGAGGGAAAGGGAAAATTTTAAGTGAAGAAGATGCTAACTACTAAAATGTGGATGAGCGGTTGTAAGAGGATTGGAAACCGGACTGTCAGTGAGACCAGCCGCCCATCGCTATATCCTTGTGCTGGGAATAGTTAGAGTTCACTTGTTTTATTATACACAGTGGAGTCATATTATTATGACCATCCCCTACTTTCGACGTGGGCAGCACGTAGCCCATGTAGGAAGTGACGTGTCGGCTTGGTGGGTATATAAGGTGTGTGATGGGCTGTCTGCTCACATATCACTCTTGTCATGGGTAGAAGCGGCGACTAATCAGAGTTGCAAAAAGGGCTTTTGGGCAAAGGGTGGCGGTATTTCTTAGCGCAATTTGTAAAATATTCGGGCACTGCTGCGGTGAAAGTGTATCATGAGTGGACAAATGGCACCTTTGGGAATAACTGAGTGGAAACTACAGAGTACCACGTGCCATTGATGAGAGGTGAACGTCTGCTACAGAGGGGCGCGAGGGCCGACTGATACAGCAGAGCAGCTCACCATGAAAATGAACCAGGGGGCTACCAGACTTGTCTAAAACAGTTTAGCATACCCTACCGTGTACGAGACTCCGAAGCAGGCGGACGGTCACTGCTCACAAGGGTGCATCAGAAGCAAAGGCTTTAGTTTGCATGGCAATATTGGAATTGGACCAACGCTGATTGCCAAAGTCCTGCCTTCTGCGATGAGTCACGTTTTCTGCTTCATCGAACAGATGGACATTGGTGTGTCAGGCGGGAAACCTCACAGAACAACCTGCAACCATTACTGGAAGAACACAAGCCGGTGGCGGTCCGGGGAATGTTCTGTGACAATCTCTGGGCCGCTCATCCATAGTGAAGGCACTCAACAGATTTGGTTATGAATCCATCCTTGCAGATCACATACACTCATACATGCTGTTGGTCTTCCTTGGGACAGATGGGATCTTCCATCAAGATAATGTGACCTTTCACAGAAATGTCCGATAGTGGTTGGAAGAACATGACCAAGACTTCCAAGTACTTCGCTGGTCCACTAATTATCTGGACTTGAACCCAGGTGAACATCTGTGGGACTACCTCGATTGTCGTGTTTTGCTCTATAGATCCTCCCCTGCGCACCATATGGCAACTGTGGGATACAGTCAGCGTGGCTCTAGGTACCTCAGACAACCTACCTGCCCCTTACTGAGTCACTTCTGGCCAGTCTAGCTG
Organism: Eleutherodactylus coqui; assembly: GCF_035609145.1. Lineage (NCBI taxonomy): Eukaryota > Metazoa > Chordata > Amphibia > Anura > Eleutherodactylidae > Eleutherodactylus > Eleutherodactylus coqui. The sequence continues at coordinate 306,083,856 of NC_089838.1, read as the reverse complement.
CTGTCTGTGCATTATACGGCGGTTTCTTTGGATATTAGCTGGTGGTCATAATAATGTGACTCAACTCTGTATGTTGCACTAGTAGGACTTTGCAGTGTCGATGATGTCCTCTCTGCTCTATGTGCACCAGGGGTGTAACAAGTAAGCAGGGGGTCCCACTCCACCATCACCACTTCCAGAACACGAGAAGCTTGTGATTATTTGTTCCCCTAATGGACAGGGGAGTCACATTGGTGGGATAACACTCTGCATGCTGTTTTGGAGCTCACCGTCTTGTAATGTGCAGGTCATGGGTTGGCGCTGAAATAATGGCCAATGCAATGGGAGTTCACGTTGCAGCAAAACTTACATTTTTTACTTAAGATATTAAGTCTCTGGCAAACAAGCATGGTTGTTACATGATATATTTACACAGTCCAGAAGCATTGCGGTTACAAGAGGTTCGGTCTTCAGCTACTCTACGTACAGTTCATATAACTATATACAGGTAGTGGCCTGCATCGGTGTTCTGTAGTATTACAGGCCTCTCCATGGTCTAATATCATGGTATAGTCAGAATGTACACATTGATGTCACAATAGTGGGATGTAATTCGCATTCTGATGTCACAATACAGGGAAGACACTGTGATGTCACAGTATATGTATAATACAGGCAATGATGTAACAATGCAAAGATAGTATATAGTGATATTGCAGTACATAGATACTACGTACAGAGATAATAGTGATGTCACTATAACAAGGTTAATGATGTCACAGAAGATGGATTACAACGGCAATGTCGTCACAGTCCAGGGATAATATGTCACTATACACGGTTAATGAGCACTGTGATGTCACGGCACAGGAGTAATGAGCTCTGTCATGTCACGGCACAGGAGTAATGAGCTCTGTCATGTCACGGCACATGAATAATGAGCACTGTGATGTCACGGCACATGGATATTGAGCACTGTGATGTCACGGCACATGGATAATGAGCACTGTGATGTCACGGCACATAAATAATGAGCACTGTAATGTCACGGCACATAAATAATGAGCACTGTGATGTCACGGCACAGCAGTAATGAGCACTGTAATGTCACGGCACATAAATAATGAGCACTGTGATGTCACGGCACAGCAGTAATGAGCTCTGTCATGTCACGGCACACGGATAATGAGCACTGTGATCTCACGGCACATAAATAATGAGTTCTCTGATGTCACGGCACATGGATAATGAGCACTGTGACGTCACGGCACAGGAGTAATGAGCTCTGTGACGTCACGGCACATGGATAATGAGCTCTGTGACGTCACGGCACATGGATAATGAGCACTGTGACGTCACGGCACACGGATAATGAGCTCTGTGACGTCACGGCACATGGATAATGAGCACTGTGACGTCACGGCACAGGAGTAATGAGCTCTGTGACGTCACGGCACATGGATAATGAGCTCTGTGACGTCACGGCACATGGATAATGAGTTCTGTGACGTCACGGCACACGGATAATGAGCACTGTGACATCACAGCACACGGATAATGAGCACTGTGACATCACAGCACACGGATAATGAGCCGTGTGACGTCACGGCACACGGATAATGAGCCCTGTGATGTCATGACACAATATTGCGCAGATTTTTGCACAAAAATTTGCGACTTTTTTCACTTTTGTGTGCCACTCGAAAGATTTAATATATTTGTATATATTTCTTTTACTCTCGCTTGGACTGTCAAAAGATGCGCCAACATTTTTTTTCAGAGGCGTGCATCTCTCAACAAAAATTTGGCACATCTTATTCCAGCACACTTAAGATGTATAAGAAATGCCTCTCTTAATACATCTGGACCATTGATTTCACAGTACAAGGATATGATGTATCATTGCACAAGCATAACGAACCTCAACTAGGGGGCGCCATATACACTGTAACATCACAATACACAAAAGAAAAACATAGAGGTGGGACAGTGCCAGAACAATGCAGTATGAATGACATGTGACACGGGGGTCCCAAGGAGCCACCTGCTGGTTAACATGGATTCTGGCTGTCCAACTGTGAAAGCTACCTGGTGAAACCACAACCTACTTGTTCCTCATGTTAAAAGTTTGTGCAACCATTAAGCCTGATAACTTTATATAGATTGTAACCACCAAGCGTGTTTGCCTCTAAGTCAGATTAGCATTTGAACATTTATAACTGTGCCATACCCCATCGACCACCACATAAACGTATTACAACTGCGTCAATCCAAAATATTAAAGTGTCCATGGGGGGGATACGTTTTTTTCAGGTTATATGTAGTCAATGTCAAGTGCAAAATCACAGAGAATGAAGGATCTCAAAGAATGTCTATGTTAATATCTGACCAGCGAAGTATGAGACTTTCCCAGACATCAGCGAGAGTAAACAAAGCCACAGGCGAACGTCTTATCTGGAAGTGAGAAGAGGAAGGAGCAGCTGTATTTGACACGGCAGCCAATGTATGGGTGAAATATAGGAACATCATAGTAGGGTGCGTATACTGGCTGGGTGTAGCCACTGATGTCTTAGTGACCTGAAGAAGTACAGTATGGGGCATATAAACAGACTGGAATGAGTTAAAGGTCACTGCCGCACTTTCATTGTATACCGGATGACTTCTGAATACTTGATCTGGGGACCTGTAAAGGGGTCGTCTCAGGATATCACCTGTCCATATGCTTTATTAGTGCACATGGATGTCATACAGGTCAGTCCTTTGCTAAGAGCCCCCCCCCTATGGGCCAGAACACAGAGCCATGTTGGACGGCCATTCATCCACTGCTCAATGCAGGGTTATTTAGTGAGCCCCGCGTTGAGGGGGTTGGACCCGATGGCCCTGGAGGTCCCATCAAACTCTACCAGTCTATGGTTTCATCTAGTTTCAGGCATCTGAAGCCAAAAACTATATTAAAAAAATAACTCGGAAAACCCCTTTAATCATAATTTAGTGTATGCCTACAGGCAGCTTTAGACAAGAGCCGTCTTGTAACATCGTGTTGCCTGCGAGCAGCGGTAAAATGATGGGATTGTCATAAATCGACTTCAGTGTTTCACTATGGCTAAAAAAAAAAAATGTTGGCTGTTTCTCCAGAGCCGCCTGCGATATTCTTCACTATGACGGTTCCTTTAATTCTCACTTGCATGGGAGATAGTGATTAGCTGAACTATGCTCTTGGCGATCGTCAATGCACCCATTAAAAGAATAGAACATTCACATGGCCGCTGACACGAGCGGACGGCGATGGGGATTTCTGCGAGTGGATTTAAAATCGCCGGTGTTCTATTTTTCAGTAGGATCTACACAGACAGCTTCCATTGAAGTCAATGGAAGCCATCCAACCCATGGCACACCCGCATTCGACATCGCGGACAGGCTGCGGGCACCCGTGTGATCACCTAGCGACGGTGGGGAAAAACAAAAATTTTTTTTTAAAAACCTGTACTTCGCATGACCAACAACGAGCCAACATGGTCATCCTCAAAACAGAAGAAAGCAGCTACGCAGGGTCACCGGCCGCGGTCAGAGCTGGATTCCACTGTAGGCTCCTGCATGCAGAATCCAACCCGGTCGTCAAGGAAAAAATCAATTTACAAATAACTGTGAGCCTATTTAGATGAAATGTGCAGAATGTTTTTGGCACCAACCGGCATGAGAAATATATATATAAAATATATTTGCTGCCTGTATTTTATTTATGCAGAAAGCAGCTACCGGTAGATAACAGGATCCCCCCACCAGAATAGCTCAGTGAATAGATATTGTACCAGAACCAAGTTCATAACATAAATACAACCCCAGAACCAAGCACAGTACACAAAAACAGCACCAGAACCAAGTTTGTAACATATATATATATATACAGCACCAGGACCAAGCCAATACATAAAAACTGTGCCAGAACCAAACTCATAACACAGATACAACACTAGAATCAAGCTAAGTACATAAATACAGCACCAGAACCAAGTTTGTAATATATATATATATATAATATATATAATATATATAATATATATATATATATATATATATATATATATACAGCACCAGGACCAAGCTCATTACATAAATACAGCACCAGAAACAAACTTGTAAAATAAAAACAACACCAAAACCAATCTCAGTAGATAAATACAGCACCAGAACCAAGCTTGTAACATAAATGTAGCACCAGAACAAAGCACATAACCTAGGGACAGCACCAGAGCCAAGAAAATAAGTTCAATACAGTACCGGAACAAGCTCATTAGATAAATACAGCAGCAGAACCAAACTCATAGTGTAAATACTACTCTACAATGAAGCTAACCTAAATCGAGCGCACATATGACTGGTGCCCCCATACAAGCTGGTGCCTGGTACCCTGTGCAACTGCACAAGTCATATGTAGCTAAGGCCGGCCGTGCCTAATGTTTTGTGTTTACAGCTCCCATGCAGACCTATGTATCTCCATGGTTACAGACCATGAACACGTTTTGTGTGATCTGATCCTGCAGTCATAGGTTGTTTATTTGCCCCTTACGTCGTGGTATATGGTCTATTACTATTTCGCTTTGCCGCGAGTTTACGTACGTTTTCGGACGCAGGGGGTGATGAGGTGCGCTAAACATGGAAAAATAGAGCAGACGGCACTCGAAAATTGTGTGGTTTTGTATGGGAACTGCGTACCCAACACAGTAGGAGATTTATTACCCAAGGCGGCTGCATTATTTGTTATTATACATGCGATATACCCTCTTGTATAACGAGGTCTCCCAGCACAATATATCACCATTTCCTTCCTCTTGTGAATTCCGCTGAGGATTATGTAACATCACATACCTCAGGTGCGACATAACATGTCGATGGGATTATATTCTGCCGTAGGAGTCTAAACACGCCAAACAATTACTATCAGAGGAAAGCCGCAGATTCAATACTCGCCAGATATCTCTGCTGACCCCTAGTGGTCGTCTCAATAAAGTACTCATTCCGTTTTAGCCAGCTCTGCTGAACATATAGTGGTGATCTGCAGCCTGTCGCCCTCTGGCTGCTGCGAGCATTCTGGGAGTTGTAGTTTTGCACCAGAGAGTCGGGTTGGAGACCTCTGTAATAGAGAACTGCTTAAAGGGCAATTCCACATGATGTTGTTAAAGGGCTTGTCAGGGTTTAAACAAACTTGTTGCATCGTTTCTGAAACGGTAGAAATTACACAGGACTTGGGGGCTCCAATGCCTTCCTGTTATTGGTGATGGGGCCCCTGAATATTCCCATGATGCTCAGAGGATTCCGTTCTATATAACTTTGCATCTGCTTTGACTATAACTTTGATGGCTCTCCAGTTGAGAAGTATACAATTTGCTTTATGGAGGGCAGCAGATGAGACGGGTGGCCCGGGGCTGAGACCACCTCCCTAGAATCGGGCTCGGCTGATGGGTGTTGCAATCTGTGGGGGGTCAGGGGCCTACCTGAAGTTGGGGTCTGAGTCCTCCAAGGGGAACCTGGCATCCGCGTCATCTGTCCACATGGCTGTGAGCATACTCTAAGAGGATGTTTGTGCTGAAATGCATTAACATGACTATTCCCAGGAACCGGACCTAGGGGCGTAACTATAGAGGATGCAGGGGATGCGGTTGCACCTGGGCCCAGGAGCTTTGGGGGGCCCATAAGGCCTCTTCTCCATAGAGGGAGCCCAGTACTATGAATAAAGCATTCTAGTCGGGGGCCCCATTCCAGGTTTTGAATAGGTGCCCAGGAGCTTCAAGTTACGCCTCTGACCGGATCCTGTTATATACAGACTTTTATGGCATACTGCCCAATATCATCGTTGTATGGTATACTGGATGGGTGAAAGAAGTTGAGTCCCAGAAGTGCCGTCTATTATTCTATCGCAGAGGAGACCACATAATCCTCGATCGGCGTTGCCCCTACATTCGGAGCTCACTCTGTACTTTTCTCTTCACAGGGCATTTTCCCAGCAACTTACATTCACATAAGAGAAGTGACTGATGACAAAGGGTAAGCTCGGAGATATCCAGCGAGCTCGTACATGTTAAAGAAAAAAGTGATGGAATAATCGGCCATAGCGCCACCTATTGGAATGGTAGCCACCCCGTGAGTCGATATCCAACCTTGTAATGGCTTAACGACACAGGATGTAGAGTTATGCCATGTAGGTTTGGGGTTTGTATGGAGGATGGGGAGCCGATTCCGCTCCATACCAAGGGGGTGTTGGCTAACTTCACATGGGCGAGTACGATATCTGGGAAGCAGCGATCATCTGTGTGGCTGACAGCAGAGGATCTTGGAGTTTCTCCCATTGTTTTCAATGGGGTAATCTCGCATTGCATCTTCTGGCAACAGCCAGCATGAATATTGATTGAGGCTGTTAACTCTATAAATGCCATTGTCCGTTCTGACTGTGGTATTCGTATCCCTTATTAGGTGTTGTGGCGTCCTGAGATGGTGAGGTGCCTTTCAGTTCCATGGCAGCCTGTGGCCTTTTAAAGCCCTGCCACGGCTGATTGCATGATAGACTGGATGTCAGATTGTGGTATAATGCAATACTCTGGTATTACATTATATGTCAGGAGTAGTGATGAGCGAGCATAATAGCTAAGGGCAATTGCTCAAGCGAGCATTGCTCTTAGCGAGTACCTGCCCGCTCGAGAGAAAAAGTTCAGCGGCGGGGGAGAGTGAGGAGGAATGGAGGTGAGATCTCTCCCTCCCCCCCCCCCCCCCCCCGCTCCCCTTGCTCACTGCCGCAACCCACCTGTCGCCCGCGCCGGCAGCCGAACCTTTTCTCTCGAGCGGGCAGGTACTCGCTAAGGGCAATGCTCGCTCGAGCAATTGCCCTTAGCGAGTATGCTCGCTCATCTCTAGTCAGGAGTGATCAAGCGATCGAAAATTCAAGCCTCCCTATGGGAACTAAAAAAATAAATGGAAAAATCAGTTTTAAAAAGTTATTAATTATTAGAAAAAAATAAAAGGTGCTAAAAGTTTAACCCTTTTTTTCCTATATTAAAGGTGCATTTGGTATTGCTGTGCCTGTAAAGGTCCAGTCTATCCAAGTAGCACATTATTTATCCCGCACAGTGTCCCATTGTCCATCAAAAAAAGTACATAACAACAGAATTGGGCTTTTTTTAGACACCCCGTCTCCAAAGTTTGAGCCGAGAGATTTTTAAGATGCGTGCCTATTGCAACGATGTTGCCGTGTTTAATAAGTGTTTTATAAGTAGGTTTTGCTATCTCCTCCAGGCACCATGAGCCGGCAGTGCTCAGCGAGCTCCCACTGGTACAGGAGCTCACCGTTACGTTACGAGAATGGGCATTCCTCTGGCACTCTTTGTATGTGGTGAGTTGAGCTCTTGCTGTATCCTGACATGCAGTGGATTGTTCTTATGATTGGGTCATCATACAGAATTTATGTGTTCCATACAGCAAAATCAAAGGTCACTGTTCATCCAGATACAAGACATGATGACTCAACTCATGGACTGGCGCTCACAAATTATGTCTGGAACCCTACCCAAAGACGACTTGGCTGAACTGAGGAAAAAAGTAACGACGAAGATTGACTATGGGAATCGGTAAGGTTATTGGAAAATGCCACTTTGTGCACAGTCACAGCTAATTGGCATCTAAAATAAGACACAGAATTACTTTTTTTTTTTGTATTTTATGTATACTGCTTCTATGCAGACCTATGTTTCTCCATGGTTATAGACTCTAAATACACTGTGTTGTCTGATGCTGCAGTCATTTTATCCCTTCTTGACCCGTTTTAGCTGTCTGTAGGTTAACAAGATGCTAAGGGATCAGGTGAAAGAGACACTTGTTCAAGATCTGACTACACAGGGTTTGTTTGTAGTCTGTAACCATGGAAACAGACAGGTCTGCATAAGAGCTATAAACAGAAAACAGTAGGAGATTTTTGAATCAAGAGTGTTTACAAAGTAAATCTTTATTAGAAACGCATTGGAGCGATCAAATCTGGTTGCAAAGTTGTACATACCCTTTAAGCTTGGAATTTATAATTTCATACACTGATATCTCTGTCTTGGTTTGTGTCTGGCAGGCTCCTTGGTTTGGATCTTGTGGTCAGAGATGAAAATGGAAATATCCTCGACCCAGATGAGACCAGTGTGATCACCCTGTTCCGTTCCCATGAAACAGCTTCTCGGAGAATTGATGAGAGGATACAGGAAGAGAAGGTATACGGAGCTATGTGTGGTTGCATTTCAGTATTCATCTGATTAGCAGGATCAAATTAGAGGTATTGGCCCATCAGGAAGGACACAGTTGAAGTCTTGGCTTTATCATCCATATTTCTCTTTACTTTTCTATATTAAAACATATTAGAATCCTCTGAGAAAAAATGATACTCTGTATTACGCCTAGTGCAGAGTTCTCTCTTTGGCATTCTTTGATTCCCTGCATCATGCCCAATCTCTTAGATTCTGCACTAAGCATGGTGCAATATGTAATGTTGTTAGCTATTATAAAGCCCTGTGATCACAGCAGCATCAGCAGTCATTCAAGCCATCTCTCTCAGTGTGAGGGGAGAGGAAGGTGGAGTTCCAAGTGCATTGTGAGCTAGCAGGCTTGTAGAGCTGGTGACCGTGACCAGGTTGTTGCTTCACTGTTTCTGTAATGTGAGACCATTATAATGACTTAAATATGAAGAGAACAGAGGAGTGGTCTGCAGCACAAACAAGCTTTGATGGAAAAGATGAGTATCTGTTTTGAGTTTTCACTGGAGCTTTAATGGGTTTATTTCTGTTCTTGCATATTCCTGTCAGTCCCAGCTGCAGCCCTTGGATTGCCGAAGTCCAGCCATGCTCCATTTAGCTCATACATACAGCCTGTATGTCAACCTCAAGAACTTTGTATGTAACATGGCGGAAGATGCAGAATTACTGATGTGTCTTTATGACCCAGACAGTTCCCACTTCATCAGGTAAGGCCAAGGTCCCAATAAGCCTAAATATATACACATATCAAACCATGAAAAGGAGGATTAATGCCGACTCTAAGCCTAATTTCTTTACCCGCAGTGAGAATTACCTGGTCCGCTGGAGCAGTTCTGGTATGCCAAAAGAAATTGAGAAATTAAACAACCTACAGGCAGTGTTCACAGTGAGTACCCCTCACATCTTCCACTTCTGTAATCCTAGTCTTTGTTCTCCTTTGTTCATATCACATTCACTTCCAGTTTAATCTGGGTGCTGGAATTACATATTTCTCTCTATTGAATTTCATTGACCTTCATTACCACTTGAATGGCTACTTCTCCATTGATTCTCCACCTGGATACAGCAGACATCACCTGCCTTACCAGGTGGGACGAAGGTTGAGGGTTGAGATAAGTTGGACCTGAAACTATTAGACATTTATGCCATATACTATGGATATAGCATGAGTGTTAAGATCAGTCTCGAACAGCAAAAATGAAATCTTAGGTATCACTCAAGGTTGGCTCTTCTCACATGAGCCACCAAATTTTCAAACTGGAAATTTGCAATTCTTTAACTCTAGATGTAAGGGGGGTTTATGTATTGTGGTCATCTAGACCAATATTCCCTCTATAGATTTTCAGGAGTTAAATATGGCTCTTGGCTTCCCCTCAGCCATTGGCAGTGGTGTATAGTATTGATCACTAGTGACACCAGTAGGTCCTAGCATTGCTAGAACTCGCTACTAGAGTCAAAACTATATCACCAGCAGTTCACCTTCATACCGCTCAGTCTGTAGCCTTTAAAAGTGGCTCATGAGCTACAAACATTTCGGAACCACTGATCACATTGGGGACCATATTGCTCTTATAATTGACTAGGCATACCCAGACCGTCCATGGAAGTGACTGACTTTGGTTTGTTATAGATTCTTGTATTTATTGATGTTTTTTTCTTTTTTTGTTCCACTTTTTTATATATTTTCACTACTTTTTTTTACCTTTTTAGTTGTAATTTCTTCTCACACTTTTCCTCCAGTATGATCACTTTTCTTGCACTTAAAGTATATTCCCTGACTACCCCATAAAAGGGTGTAGATGATTGCCCTTGGACACATCTGGTGGCTGCCTATCCTCATGGGGAACAAAGGATCGGTTATGTTACAATCACTCATGCCCGATACTTGGTTTCCCTGCCGTTTACAGTATGCAACAATTTGAGTCTACCTCTAAGCTATCATCCTCCCGGTTCTTTAGTCCACCACTACTCTACTTCCTTTGTCTCGTATGCCTTGCTGATCACCATTATCAAGGGGTGGACTTTATTACCCTCCGTCCTCCTGAAGTTTAGTTTTTGTTCTGCCTTTTAGCTGCCTCGTTTTACGTAAAATTTTATCAAAATCATCAAAGTCCCAGTCAAGCCTGCCCACCAGTCCTCCACCCGATTACATACTCCTCCTTGTCTGATAGTGGTGTCTTCTAATCGATGTCTTCTTATCTTCATATGTAAATACTCTTGACTTTATTGGTTAAATGGGCCAATATTTTTTTTTACTGATTTCTGTACATCACCTTGAACAGATGGGATAAAAAAAAATACTCTTTCTATCGGTCATACAGTCCGTGACATTGCTTCCCCTACTTTTCTTACACATGAGTGTTTTCCAGCACTGTCTTCCTTGATGTCTTCTAGTTTCTAACTTTTCTGCTTTCCTTTTTGATCTTGAACCACGTCCATTTTGTTTTTCATTCTAGTTTTGACCTCTCTTCTCTTCAGGACCTCAGCAGTCTGGATTTAATACGTCCTCGGATCAGCCTTGTATGTCAGATTGTCCGGGTAGGACACATGGAAATGAAGGATGGAAAGAAACATACATTTGGCTTGAGAAGGCCCTTTGGTGTTGCAGGTAAAGTCATATTTCATCTTTATTATACTTAAAATGTTTAGAAATTGCCCTCATGAACACTGGAGAGAGAAATCTTTTGTATAGGTCATACCCCTTTTCACAGTTGACACCTCTTTTTTGCATGCCACACTTCCTTATTTAAACTCCACACCCCATGGAGAAAGGGCATGAAAAAAAGGAGGTACCTGGAGACTCCTCATCCTACTGCTACCTCAACCTATTTCAGTACCCCCTGTACAGTAAGAAGTCCCATTTCTGTGAGCCCCACAGTTATATTGCCACCATTAGATAATAGTGCCCACTTTGTACCTCTATTACGGTAGTTAATTGTGCTCCCTTTATGACCCCATTATGTAATACTGTCTTCTTTTTGCCCCATTACATAATAATGTCCCCTTTGTGCACTTGTTGAGTAATACTTCCCCCTTTGTGCCTCTTAGTTAATAGTGCCCCCCCTCCCTTGAGCCTCATTACATAATGGTGTCCTCTTTTTGTCTTATTACATAACAGTGCCCACCATTAGGTAATTACACCCTATTAGTGCTGTCTCTTTGGTAGTGGTGCCCTTTTGTGTTGCCTAAGTCCTTCTCCGACTGCAGTTACGTGCTTTATACTCTACTTCCCTTCTTCCACTAGAATCTTGATGAATCCTCCTACCCAGTTCTGAGGTGTCGGGGAGGAGGATTCATCTACATACATATGAAGATGTCAAAAGCGCGGAGCAAGCGATGCAGCCCGCAAAGCAAATAGTGTGGGTGGGCAGACCTAGCAGGGTGATTGCCCCCATCATCCTTGCCTAAATCTTCCTGGATGTATAGTGCCCAGGAGACGTGCCAACTCTTCTGGGAATGTAGGAGGTCTCCCCTTATTTTGGGGGGCTCCCAATGTTTTCGGAGAGTTGGCAAGTGTGATCTATATGATTTAATAATATATACCTGATCGGAATTACCAAGTCAGACTGCATAGCAGCACAGATGGCTCATTCTTATTCAAGGGGATGTATAGTTAGGGTTTCTTTTGGATACTGGAAGGGGCAGAAAGTTGAAGATGAATTGAAGAAAAGGCAAAGGGGATGTGAAGACTAAAATATTCTTAAACGTTTCAAGCCCTGAACTTGAGTATTTATGCCATATCGGTGCCCTATGATTACTTGTTACGTCCCTGAATGCATCTTTAGTTCCAAATAAAACAGTCTTCCTCCCAATATTTTGCAGTGATGGACATCTCTGATGTAGTCCACGGTAAAGTGGATGATGAGGAGAAGCAACATTTTATCCCTTTCCATCCGTAAGTTGCCATTTACCTACAAAACTACCAACTGTTCCTATGACATTACGAAGGTCACTTATATTGAAATGTAATTTATCATCAGGATGGCTAAGGAGAATTATATCAGCCAACGGCAGCTCATCATGTCTCCCTTAAGCACTTCCCGGGTATTGGCAGAGAATGAATCACTGACCACCATCTACAACAAAGTGATCGCAGCCAAGGAAATCAACCACAAGGGGCAGGGTATGGACCTCCTATCTTACAGGGTATTGTTGGCTCTTGGAAATATGTCTTGGCCATACTCCTAGCCCATGACGTAGGTTGGCGATGCATGGTCCAAGAATAACAAATACTGCCAAAGCTAACATTAGGGAAAGAAACCAAAGCAATAAATGGTGGGTGCCAGCTGTCTTTGACATCTGACACCCATCCGCAACAGTCACAATTGGAGATAACTCCAATCAAATCTCATATCCATTTAGATGCTGCTATCAAATTTCAAAGCGACATTTAAATGGCTCAAAAGAGGGACCTCTGTCTCTAAAATAGCACCTCTCTGATGACATCGCAGGGTGCCATTCAGCTGTCATAATAGCCCTGGGTCTTGTGATGGCCCCCAGGGCTGACATGTAATTCTGCCTTTTAAGATGTGGGAAATGCAATATACTGCAATACTGAAATATTGCAGTGTATTGATCTCCAGTTCAAGTCCTGTTAGGGAACTAATAAGTTGAATGAAATTGTTTTAATTATCACTAAGAATAAAAAATACTAGAAGTAAAAAAAAAAAAAATCTGTTCCCCATTTGGTAACATTTAAACAATTAGGAAAAAAATATGCACGATATCGATGAGTCCATAAAACTCAAATCTATTAAAATAATGTATTACTTATCCCAATTGTGTCAATCAAAAACTACCAGTCATTTCGCAAAAAAATATGTCCTGACACAGCCTCATCAACAGAAAACCAAAAAAGTTATGGCGGTCAGAAGATGGCATCAGAAAGCAATTTAAAAAACAAAAAAGATTTTTTTAGTGTTTTAACAGTAGTACAAAAAAAAAAACTATAAATTTGGTGTTCTCATAGTCATACTGACCCACATAATAAAGTTAACATGTCCTTTTTGCCACATAGTGTACATCATAAAGACAAGACACCCCGCCCCCTAACAAATGGGGAACTTGAGGGGTTTTTTTCAATTTAATTCTAATTTTAGAATTTTTTAAAAGCTTTTCAGTACATTAAATTATTAAATAGTACCAGGGGCGTAACTATAGAGGGTGCAGGGGATGCGGTTGCACCCGGGCCCAGAAGCCTTAGGGGACCCATAAGGCCTCTCTTCTCCATATAAGGAGCCGAGTACTATGAATAAAGCATTATAGTTGGGGGCCCTGTTAGAGATATTGCATTGGGGCCCAGAAGCTTCAAGTTACGCCTCTGAATAGTACCATTGAAAAATGCAACCTATCCAGCTAAAACAAGCCCTCAGATGGTTATGATGCTTCTGAAAAAAACCAAAAATGGCTTGGGAGGGAAGAGGTTAAAGTTATGAGACCTAAATTGGACAGTAAAAGATGTTTGTGTCTGGGATTTTAAATTGAACTGCAGTTATCACAAGTCTAAGGAGTTTTCTGGGACTTGGATATTGATGACTTATCCTCATGATGGGTCATAAATATCATACAGGTGGGAACCTCCAGCCTGGGATCTCTGCCGATTAGCTACAGCACTGAGGTGAGCACTGCAGCCTCTTCACTGACCAATGGCATCAGGTTTATTCATCATGTGGCTTTCAAGTGAATGGGATTGACCACTGCTACGAAATGTTCGGCATTGTGCCTGGTATGCAGTGGTGAAGCCGCAATCCCTGCCCGGGCACTGTGGCATCTTCAAAAAGCTGACCGGCCAGGGTCAAGGGTGGCAGACCCCTGCCAATCTGATATTGAAGACTTATCCCAAGGATAGATCATCAATATCAAAAGTCCTGGAAGCCTCCTTCAATAAAAATTCTCCAAGAATATATCATTTGATGCATTTTGCACAAAAATAGAGACCTGTGTTCCATCAGGACAACCTAAATAAGATGTATTATGAAGACCCAAAGAGAAGCAAATCTTGATATATCTTTGTTCACTTGGGCTTTGTAGGACTCTGGATTTCCCTTAAGCTTCTCCCTGGAGACTTGAGTCAAGTGCAGAAGGAATATTCTCATCTAGTGGACAGATCTACTGCTGTAGCTCGAAAGATGGGCTTCCCAGAGATCATCCTGCCAGGTACGGTATATGTTAGGAATGTGCTTATGCCGAACACTTTATTGTAATGTCAGTTCATGGATAGATGATGAACATCTCTATTCTGATCTTACAGGAGATGTTCGAAATGACATCTATATCACTCTGATCCAGGGGGAGTTTGACAAGGGCAAAAAGAAAACGCCAAAAAATGTTGAAGTCACAATGTCTGTCCATGACCAGGATGGAAATTTACTGGAGGTACAGCATAGCAAATTCGTATTCTGTACTGTGATGTTCCCCCGGTGGAGCTCAAGTTGTGTAATCTTCATTTTATGACTTTACTCTATTTAGAAAGCCATAATTCCTGGAGCTGGACAGGAAGGACTTCCAGAGTATAAATCAGTGGTTTATTATCAAGTGAAGCAGCCGAGCTGGTATGAGACGGTCAAGGTTAGTCATCTAAGTTTCTTAAAGAAAACTTCTTGGCTTTCCTAAGATGTCTTTTGTTCTCTTATGAAACCTTGATACAAATAGTTTCACAAAGTTCTATTATTTGTTAGTAGGAAAACCAGACCCCAAAATTAAGACCCCGGTTACCTAAACTCAGTCAGATCCCACACCAAACCTCTCAACGTCATTAAAGTTTTACGCAGGATGATTTGTCGGGCGCAGACCCCAGCGAAATCTCGTTGGTCGGTTGGTCAGTTGGGACATGCATTTACACTGAATGACAGTCAAAGTCACTATGGTTGGACATAGTGAAAGTGGTCGCATACCACCTGTCAGGGCACCTGTTGGTGGGGAATACTCAACCATTGCATGCTCAGAATACCGCCAAACAAGAAGAGTAATTGAAGGCCATCGGTGTGCAGTGACGATGGGAGACTTTCTCTCACAAAGACATGCCAGATACCGAGGAACTTGGTTATTGCTGCAGTGCCCAGTGACGTTGCTTTATCCAGAAGAATCAGCTTGTTGTGTGGTGGGCATTTACGGTCTTACAATATGCAGTCTATCGCATTACTGTATGACAGAACTACCTGGCGAGGCATCGCACATTCTGTATGTCGCGCCCACCTTTTATATCCAAAGCGCTAAGCTTATCCTCTTGCGAGAGCTGCCAGCGTTACCTCGCACCCATCGGACCTATCTTAAAGAGATATCAACAAATATATTGGATCCCTAATACATATACTGAAACTGATTAGTGTATCATTCTCTGTTCTGGCCTTTGTGGACATTCTGTGAGTGATCTCGATCCCAGTCATGATGGACATTACAAGGTGTACATCACCAGCTACCGTGTTGAGTGTGGCATGTGCATCTGATGGAAAGACGTAGGGACCCGCACAAATTCTCTAAATTTATTCAAAACAGACCCTAAAATTAAGACTCTTATCTCTTAAAATCATTTAGACCCTAGACCAGACCCCTATGACTAATTCAAACTCCAGACCAGCTCCTGAAATTAATTTAGACACCAGAACAGACAAAGAAAAGAACAACTTCATAGCGCTGTTGGTCCTCTTCACTTCCATGCACTACCACCTACAACATTTTGACGTTGGCCAGCACCTTGTCTGCCAGGCGCTAGTGGTAATTCCACTCCTGACAGCAGACCAGCTCTTCTCCAATGCATTGAAGACATCAGGTCTGTGCGGCCTGTACATCTGGTATCTCCGGTTCAGATTCAGACAGCGGTCTACCGGTTGAGGACTAAGGCGGGCAGAACATCATCTCATTACCATTGACTGCCAGGGAGAACTGAGGGAAGAAAGGGGATCCTTTGGGTGACCAGGTGACTTAAAAAGCACCCCAAAAATGATGGTAATCCCGCTAATTCGCATTCTATACCTAAAGTGCACCAGCAGTCGAACCTTGTAGAGAAAAACTGGACATCATGAGTCAGAAGCAAAACTCATTTCTGGCTTGAGGTCTACCTTAGTCTAACATCTGCTCTTTTACGTAATGAAGAAGGCCTTTTCCCCCCTACATTGTCAATGAAGTAGTGTCTGTCCACTGGTCTACCGGTTTAGCCCTCCCTTGACAATGACATTTATGTCATACTTTTCCGCCTGCCTTGCTCCTTCATCTCGGGGAGTGGCTGCTCTAGTTATGTCAGCCATGTAAAGTAAAGCCAGAAGATGGCATGCCAGCAGATTCTCACCCTTCTAGACAGCTGGCAAAGAATTTAATTGCAGAAATCAGGAAGTTTATTGAGCACTTTCGACAGCACCACCCTTTCCTTCCATGCGTTTATGTAGTACAATAAAATTCTTTAACCCCCTAAGTACCCAGACAAAAAAAGAATATTTTTGTCTCTCTGCATTGTGGTGGTCTCAACTTTTTTTTTGTTTTTAGTTTCACATACATTACACATAAAACCGCTTTATAAGAGACAGTGGCCTTTTCACAATTGGAGCTTCTGTGTATGAAAATTAGAGCCGTGACCCCGGAGTGTAGAATAGATCACGTGACAAGTTTCCTTGATCAGTTTCAGTGTGACTCCACATTAGGTGGAATAATCCAGCGATCTGAGTGACTTCCATCATGACCTGGTCATCGGTGCTAGACTAGCCGGGACCGGGATCTCACTGCCAACCTTGTGGGATTTTCTCATGCAGCGATGTGGAGAGTTTACTGAGAATGGGGTCAGAGGAGGATGTCAAGAATCATTCTGATGAACAGGTGCTGTACAGTCAAGAGCAGCCAAATACAAGACTGGTGCTCCAACTAACGTATCTGATTGCACACCTTAGTGTGGATGGACTATAACAACCAGTTCCATCAGTATTGAAGTGCAACAGAAAAGTGAGACTCGGGGGGAAAAGGGCTAAAAAATTAGATCACGGAGCAGCATAAAAACATCTCGTGGCCAGTATGCACCATACCGATGGATGGTCAGCGTTTGGCACAAGCCGCATGAATGGATGAACCCTATCTGTCAGGTGTCAACAGTTCAGGGTGATGGAGGTGGGGTATTAGTGTAGGTAATGTTCTCTTGGCACACCTTGCCCTTTGATATCCGTGGATGGATGCCCACGATAAATTGCTGCTTTTCTGAAGGCGAACACTCTACTTGATAGGTGCCTCTAATAAGGTGCTTATTTAGTGTATGTGTATTAAGACTTTTTTGACTGCCATTGTAAGAAACCTGAACAACCTAAGTAACTTGTGAGGCTGCACAGAGGCCCTCTAGGGCATATGGACATCTTATTCCTTAGAGGGGGTCCCTCGCTTGAGTGGACTTTGCTCATCCATGTATTACATAAACTATCATTTGCTTCAAAAACCACCATGTAATGCTACATTTCCTTTCCATTCATTCTGCCTGTACAGGTCTCTATACCCATTGAAGAGGTCAGTCACTGCCATCTACTCTTCAATTTCCGGCACCGCTCCTCTCAGGAATGTAAGTCTTACCGTAGGTCTAGTACATTGTTTGTACGGTGCAGTCATGAAGATGGAATGTTAGATTCTGATGAAACACTGGCAACAATACACTAAACTAAAAGCCTTACATTAGCTTGACGAGTTTCTTGCATCTCTGTCTCAAGTGCGAAAAAAGTTTAGTACTGTGTTAGCCAGTTGAGCAAAATGTGATTGTTCCCAGGAAGAGAAACCAAGTAATCCTGTAGATATGATACCTTTTAACGGCTAACAGAAATACATGATGTTCTAGGGAGCTTTTGAACCTACTCAGGGTTCTTCCTCAGGCTTATGGAGTAGGTCTGAAGTGCGGTACGCCTAGTCTTCAATTCTACCTGTTCTACCTAATCCATTCTGATGTCTTTGAATTTTCTGAACCCATGTTTGCTTCCTTTGCCTTCTACCAGCTCGGGACAAGTCGGAGAAGGTGTTTGGAGTGGCTTTTGTCAGGTTGATGAACCAAGATGGGACAACGCTGGGGGATGGATTTCATGACTTAATCATTTATAAGGTAAGAATAGAGATTGCAGGTCATTCGGTCCAAACTCTAATCAAATGCACTCGCGCTCAAAGAGTATAATGGTGAATGATTGGCAGTCAGCTCTGATCACTACAGAATAGCGGGTTCCCTCCACATCATAGATGAACACTGATCACTTCTGGTTCAGCTAAAAGTTAGGGTGTTTCGATGTGGAGCCTAAGTGCAAAACATTGGGGTCCCAGCAGGGACCATGCTACCAGTAACATTCCTAAGTGGTCATTTTCTTGACTTCCTCAACCATGTTTTTCAGTAGAAGTCAAGCAGGTAAGGGAAAATGGCTATGTCATGAGTGGTGGGGTTACAACGCAACTTCGGGATATGATACAGTATACAATATTTGAATGAAACAGGACAAGTAAATAATTAACTCTTTCCTGTGGAATAACTTGATACTAACTACTGCTAACTGAATCCTGGGATTTAAAATACTTTGTACCGATTGTGGAATAAGTCCAAAAGAACAGTATCAATAATGGTGTTTGAAGACCAGTCCCATTAGTCCCGATGAACTGAAATACAGATCACGCCACATAACGCAAAGTTCATCTTTTAGAGGGTTAACACCCCACTGCTATTAATACTGTCTAATGGAAACCTAGAATTCGAACACCAGATGGTCTGTCTCTATTGAGTAGGCTCGCACCCCTTTATGACTATCTCAGTCCTTAACCATAAGCAATAGAACTGTGGCTAAATAGTTCAAGTCCATCAGCATAATGCTTTCCTATGCAAAAGGCTTATTGGTTACTAAATGCATCCCTAACAGTGAGCACACCTGAGACCTGGTTTGAGGCTAGCCTCACTTACAGTTTGTCTGGTGGGAGCCATATTACTACTACAAGCCCAGGTTTGTCCGGGCTCAGGAGCACAACTCTACCATGGCTCCCTTGGATCCTAGTTGCATTCCATATGTAGCATCAGATTGGGGACATACATGGGCACTCTCCTTCTTTTGGCTCCAGGCTGTAGGCAATCTCCAGTTACTACGTCCAGCACCCCCTGTCCGCTCCAAATCAGCTCCTGCTGCCTTTCTCTCCTCTCTACTACTGGTCTCTGCAATCACTTGTGCTCCTCAACAGCAGCACCGTAGCAGCACTCCCAGCTCACTGTGCAGCACCCTGCACTCACCTGTTGTGCAGCAAGATATTGCCCTTTATGTGGGCACCTTAGCCAATCAAGTAGCATGAATTGAGCATGCTCAGCT
Organism: Eleutherodactylus coqui; assembly: GCF_035609145.1. Taxonomy (NCBI): domain Eukaryota; kingdom Metazoa; phylum Chordata; class Amphibia; order Anura; family Eleutherodactylidae; genus Eleutherodactylus; species Eleutherodactylus coqui. The sequence continues at coordinate 306,064,307 of NC_089838.1, read as the reverse complement.
CTGTTTGGCCAAAATTCGGTGCAGATTTTGGCACATCCATGAATTCTGGCACAATTTTTGGCAAATCTTTATAGTCCATTGCCTTAACCACGTTTAACCCCTTAGGGGAGCCACAGACAGTAACTCAGAAGAGTGTAAAATATAATTTATAAGTCCAACATGAATTGTCTTGCTAATGCAGAATAACTCCTAGAGATCACATAAAGGAAAACCAACTTCTCCTCGGAGTACTACTGCCCCCTCTAGTTCAATGTTGGTAGGGCATCTATTGTCATGGTTCATCTCCTGCTTTTCCTCCTATATGACCAATTCCCAATGGAGTGCACACACAGAAATGTGAACGTTAATGAGAAGAACACGTCAGTCCATCTGATGTACTCTGCTCAACAATAACTGTGTTATCAATGAATGAGGACTATGGAAAATATGGCACTTATTGACTTCTAACCTATTCATATGTAGACAGATTTAAAGGGGTGTTCTAGGCGGATACAATAGCTGGATAGGCCATCAGTAGTTGATCCATCAGTTGCTTGCCTGGCCTACTCTAAGTGTTTTGGGGCCAGATGTTGTCATCAGTGGCCAGAGGAGGAAGTGGAATCAATGGGAGCATTGCCTCCTATTACACTTCTCCTCATTATGGTCAAGACTGGGCTTAATGCAAAACATCTCATAACTTTCTGTATAGGGTGATAGCAAGAAGTCGGATGATGCCAAGATGTATTTATTGCTCCCTGCTACTAAGGAAGAGGAAGAAGAAGTCCGTTCTCCTAGAGGACATGCACCCAACCTAACACCCACTAAGGACAGTTTCCAAATCAGCACTTTGATCTGTTCTACCAAACTGACACAGAATGGTGAGGGGGACGGTGTGATATTAGGCGGATTGTGTGTATATTAGGAATATCCTGGACATGACCTCCTCTATCACTTGTCTTTTCCACCAGTGGACTTACTTGGTCTCCTAAACTGGCGCTCCAACCCCAGACCTGTATCTCTAGCTCTCCGCAAGCTCATGGAAGTAGATGGAAGTGAAATCATGAAGGTAAGTCCTAAGAAAACAGTGGAAACTCCTTAGAGCTATTTACTAACTGCATGCAAGTGGAAACTTAAAGCATGTTCATATGGCAGATTTTCAACATTTGATGTCGGAATGTATTCTGAACTAAATTTCACAAGGAAAGTGGCCGTATTCTGCAAATTATTGATCCAGCACTTCTGTTGGCTACAATTTATACTTAAATTGATGCTTATTTAAAAAAATATCTTGGGGTGTGGTCAACACGGACGAGTTTGGTGCATTGTGAGATATTTACACGTGGAAGTTGTCTCTCACAGCGAGGCTGCAAGATAGAAAAGTCAAAGCATGTTCTATTTTTTTGAGTCCTCAGAAATCTTGCCCATTGTTTCCAAGGGATGAGGGAGAAAAAAATGTTGTATATACCTGTGATGCAATTTTTAGTTTTTCCTATTAGTCACACAAAATCAGGGCCTCCTACAGGACATCAGAAGATGAAAAAATGATTTTGGTCCTTCAAGACGTTCAGAAGGTCATAAGGACATGAGAAGTGTTCTGTACATGAGCTGGTTCTCTTTATATAACATTAGAAGGACTTGGCTGTGATGGAGTTGTGATCAGCGGCTACGTCCAGATAACTCCCATGTGAATGTGGAAATGCCCGCTATGGGACTTCTTTGCTTCCTCTTCTCAGTCTTCTCTCTGGTCCCTTTAGTTCCTGCAGGACACACTGGACGCTCTGTTCAACATAATGATGGAGGCCCAAGACAAGGAGAACTGTGACGTTCTGGTGTTTGATGCCCTGGTGAGCTGATGCCTCCCCTCCTGCCTCCCACATAACCCTCTTCTCGTTCCCGGACCCTCAGTCATCCCCTAATACTCCTATTTGCTTTCATCTCTCCCGACATGGTTTTTCCTCGCACAATTATTGTCTTTTGTTCTTTCAGGTTTTTATTATTTCACTGATCGCAGATATTAAGTTTCAGCACTTTAATCCGGTCCTGGAGACCTACATCACTAAGCACTTCAGTACAACCTTGGCTTATGAGTAAGTTTTCGCTTCCGGTGGTGTGTAACTATAGGGGATGCAGTCACACCCGGGCCCTGGAGCTTTAGGGGCCCCATGTGGTCTCCTTCCGCTTAGTAGAAGACCAGTACTATAAATGAAGCGTTATATTTGGGAGGGGGGGTGGCTGTTACAGATTTTGCATTAGAGCCCAGTAGCTTTAAGTTAGACCTCCGCTACCTAGTTTCTTCTGGATGCACTTGCACTTTTTTTAGGGTGATAGTCTGGACAGGTAGGTGGGCCTTGTACCCCAATTTATGAAAACCATTGTTCTAAGGGCTATTTGAATGGTCATCACTTTCTCTTCCTGTACAGCAGTTACTCGTCTGAGAGGAACGCACACGCAAGTAACGGGGTTATTAACCCCTTAACACTACAGGACATACAGTTACATCCTGGGAGTTCCCGTTCCACACAATGCAGGTGCCAGCTGTTCCTCACAGCTGGCACCCACCAGCAACAGCCGCACTCAGCTCGAGTTCCAATGGGAATTTCAATACCGCGATCTGAACTTGAGGGTCTTGAACAACCCCACCCTTTTCCTTGCGATGAGATTAGGTGATGCCGTTTGGTTGCCTTGGCAGCCAACAAAGCTGCCATTGCAGATTACTGCCTGACACATTGCAGTAAAACGTAATACATCAAGAGCGATCAAATAATCACAGAGTTCATGTCTAAAAAAAAAATGTAAAAATGATTTTTAAAAAGTTTTATTAATTATTAAAAAAAAAAAAGTTTAAACTTCCTCCACACCCATCCACTTATTGCCGTATTTATAATGAAAAAAATCTAAATAAAAAAACTCAAAAGCTTTTTCTTGGATCGCCTAAGAATCGACTGATCACTTATCTACGAGATAGGTGATAAAAGTCAGACCAGTGAGAGTTTCACCACTGGGAATTACACAGCTCTTGGGAACAGGGCCCGCGACTCCCCTTCTCCAGTCCAGACCCTCTTAGTGCGGAGGAGCTTGATTGGACCAGTAACCGGCCATGCGTGCTGCCGCTCCATCCAATTGTTTTGTAGTGTCAGATATAGAGAAGCGTTTGTACTCCCGCTAGAATTAATGTAGCGGTACCATGCATGCTCAACCGTTGTGTAACGGCCAGGTGGTCCGCCTTGCAGGTTAAGTTATGACCCAGTGATGACAGATGGTAGCGACACATTGTTTTTATTTCATTCTAACTATTTTGTGTTCTCCACATTTGTTTATTTTGGGTGGATATCCGTCCTTTTAGGGCAGCAAATTAGGTCCGATCTGAGTGAGGTGCTCAGCATCCAGCTCGGATGTAGCAGCCGCCCTCTTCACAAAGAGTTTCTGTAGCAGCTGAGGAGTGTATGAAGCAGGGGAGGCATTGCACCTTTCCAGTTTATTATATTAACGGGATATCCGCGCTGTAATTTGCTTTCTTTATGCCGTGTTCACGTTTATGTGCCGCCTAATTATTTATGTATTGATTTTAACGCGTCTTGTAGGAAGCTGATCAAGGTGCTGACCTGGTACGTGAGGAGCGCTGATGATCCGAGTCATAGGGAGATGCTCTTCTCATCTCTAAAAGCCATCAAGTACTTGTTTCGGTTCATCGTCCAGTCCAAGGACCTGTACCTACGGTGGGTGTCTATGTTATGTTACGTCATTGTATAATGCCCGCAGCTGACCATGGGGACCAAGTTATTGGAGGGGGAACGAGATATAGACCAGAGGCTGTGCTTTGAAAGGGTTTGTCTGAGAAATAGAAAAATAAAAACATTAATACATAACGGAATACTTTGTTTTTTTCTAACTGCTTGTTTTGTCTAGGGGACCATCATTGGGAAAAGAAGATGGCCGAGAGCTGAGCGCCTATCTAAGCACTCCCTGCTTCTCTGCCCATCAGTAATAATTACCTGGACTAATAACCCGTCGTGAAAGAGAAACAGACTGTAGTATATATGAATATCGCTGCTGGGATAACCTCTCAGCTGTGTCAGGGAGCCGGTCGAACAGAACTTTTAACTCACAGCCAGAATCCCAGCACTGCGGCTGCCTCTTCACATGCTGTTAGCAGACATCCCCTACAGCAGCCGGTCTCCTCAGTCCTCTCTGCCTCTTCACATGAGGTAAAAGCTCTGTTCCTCCGGCACACAGCTGGTCTCCTCAGTGTTCTCTGCCTCTTCACATGTGAGGTTAAAGCTCCGTTCCTCTGACACACAGCCGGTCTCCTCAGTGCTCTCTGCCTCTTCACATGAAGTAAAAGCTCTGTTCCTCTGGCACAAAGCCAGTCACCTCACTGCTCTCTGCCTCTTCACATGTGAGGTTAAAGCTCCGTTCCTCTGACACACAGCCGGTCTCCTCAGTGCTCTCTGCCTCTTCACATGAAGTAAAAGCTCTGTTCCTCTGGCACAAAGCCGGTCTCCTCAGTACTTGCTGCCTCTTCACATGAAGTAAAAGCTCTATTCCTCCAGCACACAGCCAGTCACCTCACTGCTCTCTGCCTCTTCACATGTGAGGTTAAAGCTCCGTTCCTCTGACACACAGCCGGTCTCCTCAGTGCTCTCTGCCTCTTCACATGAGGTAAAAGCTCTGTTCCTCTGGCACACAGCTGATCACCTCACTGCTCTCTACCTCTTCACATGTGAGGTTAAAGCTCCGTTCCTCTGACACACAGCCGGTCTCCTCAGTGCTCTCTGCCTCTTCACATGAGGTAAAAGCTCTGTTCCTCTGGCACACAGTCGGTCTCCTCAGTGCTCTCTGCCTCTTCACATGAGAGGTAAAAGCTCTGTTCCTCCGGCACACAGCTGGTCACCTCACTGCTCTCTACCTCTTCACATGTGAGGTTAAAGCTCTGTTCCTCTGGCACACAGCCGGTCTCCTCACTGCTCTCTGCCTCTTCACATGAGGTAAAAGCTCTGTTCCTCTGGCACACAGCCGGTCTCCTCAGTACTTGCTGCCTCTTCACATGAAGTAAAAGCTCTGTTCCTCCAGCACACAGCCGGTCACCTCACTGCTCTCTGCCTCTTCACATGTGAGGTAAAAGCTCAGTTCCTCCGGCACACAGCTGGTCTCCTCAGTGCTCTCTGCCTCTTCACATGAGGTAAAAGCTCTGTTCCTCCGGCACACAGCCGGTCACCTCACTGCTCTCTGCCTCTTCACATGTGAGGTAAAAGCTCAGTTCCTCCGGCACACAGCTGGTCTCCTCACTGCTCTCTGCCTCTTCACATGAGAGGTAAAAGCTCCATTCCTCTGGCACACAGCCGGTCTCCTCCGTGCTCTCTGCCTCTTCACATGTGAGGTAAAAGCTCAGTTCCTCCGGCACACAGCTGGTCTCCTCACTGCTCTCTGCCACTTCACATGAGAGGTAAAAGCTCCAGTCCTCTGCCACACAGCCGGTCTCCTCAGTGCTCTCTGCCTCTTCACATGAGGTAAAAGCTCAGTTCCTCCGCCACACAGCCGGTTTCCTCAGTGCTCTCTGCTTCTTTACATGAGAGGTAAAAGCTCCATTCCTCCGGCACACAGCCGGGCTCCTCAGTGCTCTTCTGCCTCTTCACATGAGAGGTAAAAGCTCCGTTCCTCCGGCACACAGCCGGTCTCCTCACTGCTCTCTGCCTCTTCACATGTGAGGTAAAAGCTCAGTTCCTCTGGCACACAGCTGGTCTCCTCAGTGCTCTCTGCCTCTTCACATGAGAGGTAAAAGCTCCATTCCTCCAGCACACAGCTGGGCTCCTCACTGCTCTCTGCCTCTTCACATGAGAGGTAAAAGCTCCATTCCTCCGGCACACAGCCGGTCTCCTCAGTGCTCTCTGCCTCTTCACATGAGAGGTAAAAGCTCCATTCCTCCGGCACACAGCCGGTCTCCTCAGTGTTCTCTGCCTCTTCACATAAGGTTAAAGCTCTGTTCCTGCGGCACACAGCCGGTCCCCTCACTGCTCTCTGCCTCTTCACATGAGAGGTAAAAGCTCCGTTCCTCTAGCACACAGCCGGTCACCTCACTGCTCTTTCTCTCTTCACATAAGGTTAAAGCTCTGTTCCTCCGGCACACAGCCGGTCTCCTCACTGCTCTCTGCCTCTTCACATGTGAGGTAAAAGCTCAGTTCCTCCAGCACACAGCTGGTCTCCTCAGTGCTCTCTGCCTCTTCACATGAGCTAAAAGCTCTGTTCCTCCGGCACACAGCTGGTCTCCTCAGTGCTCTCTACCTCTTCACATGAAAGGTAAAAGCTCTGTTCCTCTAGCACACAGCCGGTCACCTCACTGCTCTTTCTCTCTTCACATAAGGTTAAAGCTCTGTTCCTCCGGCACACAGCCGGTCTCCTCACTGCTCTCTGCCTCTTCACATGTGAGGTAAAAGCTCAGTTCCTCCAGCACACAGCTGGTCTCCTCAGTGCTCTCTGCCTCTTCACATGAGCTAAAAGCTCTGTTCCTCCGGCACACAGCTGGTCTCCTCAGTGCTCTCTACCTCTTCACATGAAAGGTAAAAGCTCTGTTCCTGCGGCACACAGCCGGTCTCCTCACTGCTCTCTGCCTCTTCACATGAGAGGTAAAAGCTCTGTTCCTCTGGCACACAGCCGGTCTCCTCAGTCCTCTCTGCCTCTTCACATGAGGTAAAAGCTCTGTTCCTCTAGCACACAGCCGGTCACCTCACTGCTCTCTGCCTCTTCACATGAGAGGTAAAAGCTCCGTTCCTCCAGCACACAGCCAGTCTACTTAGTGCTCTCTGCCTCTTCACATGAGGTAAAAGCTTCGTTCCTCCGGCACACAGCTGGTCTCCTCAGTGCTCTCTACCTCTTCACATGAAAGGTAAAAGCTCTGTTCCTGCGGCACACAGCCGGTCTCCTCACTGCTCTCTGCCTCTTCACATGAGAGGTAAAAGCTCTGTTCCTCTGGCACACAGCTGGTCTCCTCAGTCCTCTCTGCCTCTTCACATGAGGTTAAAGCTCTGTTCCTCCGGCACACAGCCGGTCTCCTCACTGCTCTCTGCCTCTTCACATGAGAGGTAAAAGCTCTGTTCCTCTGGCACACAGCCAGTCTCCTCAGTGCTCTCTGCCTCTTCACATGAGGTAAAAGCTCAATTCCTCCGGCACACAGCCAGTCTCCTCACTGCTCTCTACCTCTTCACATGTGAGGTAAAAGCTCAGTTCCTCTGGCACACAGCCAGTCTCCTCACTGCTCTCTACCTCTTCACATGAGAGGTAAAAGCTCCAGTCCTCCGCCACACAGCCGGTCTCCTTAGTGCTCTCTGCCTCTTCACATGAGGTAAAAGCTCCGTTCCTCCAGCACACAGCCGGTCTCCTCAGTGATCTCTGCCTCTTTACATGTGAGGTAAAAGCTCCAGTCCTCCGGCACACAGCCGTTCTCCTCAGTCCTCTCTGCCTCTTCACATGAGGTAAAAGCTCTGTTCCTCCGGCACACAGCCGGTCTCCTCAGTGCTCTCTGCCTCTTCACATGAGGTAAAAGCTCTGTTCATCCGGCACACAGCCGGTCTCCTCAGTGCTCTCTGACTCTTCACATGTGAGGTAAAAGCTCTGTTCCTCCGCCACGCAGATTGTCTCTTCAGTGCTCTCTGCCTCTTCACATGAGGTAAAAGCTCTGTTCCTCCGGCACACAGCTGGTCTCCTCAGTGCTCTCTTACTCTTCACATGTGGTAAAAGCTCTGTTCCTCTGGCACACAGCTGGTCTCCTCAGTCCTCTCTGCCTCTTCACATGAGGTGAAAGCTCTGTTCCTCCAGCACCCGGATGCAGCTGAGATCTTAACTCAGTAGGGATAACAATGCATACTACTGTCTTTTGTCCTCAGGGGTTAGTAGGGCAGTTAATCATTACTGATGGGCAGAGGAGCAGGGAAAGATTAGATAGTGCTCTGCTCTCCAGCTCTCAGTCCTGACACTACTCATCCTAGCAGAACAGGTTCTGTGTTTAGTTTCCTTTTTCATTCCCCAGTGATGGTCTCCTGGACAAAATGATGGCCCCGCTGTTGTAAGCATCTGGAGGGCCATCTCATATGACAGCCGGTCACCCCTGGTAGTGGTACGAAGGACTGTGGCAGCTCAGTGATATGTTCAGGACATCCTGCAGCCACATGTGTTCCTCTCATAGCGGCTTCCAGCAGGATAACGCTCAGCCGCACACACAAGGAGGTTAGAGAAATGTCCCCCACAACATTGTCACAAGTCCATGGCTGCCTGATTTATCACCAATAGAACATATAGGGTACCATCTGGGATGTCAACTTCGACAGCCTATGTGTATGCATGATCTAGAGGCTTACTTACAGCAAATGTGGACCGATATCCCGCTGGATGCCACTCTGCCTGTATCACAACTTCTATCCAAGCTGGAGGTGGCCCAACAGGGTACTAGAGCCTCCATGACTGCCTGTATCATCTTGTATCTAAGCTGGAGGTGGCCCAACTGGGTACTAGAGCCTCCATGATTGCCTATATCACATCTTGTATCCAAGCTAGAGGGGGGGTACAACAGGGTACTATAGCCTCCATGCCTGCCTGTATCACATCTTGTATCCAAGCTAGAGCTGGTACAACAGGGTACTAGAGACTCCATGCCTGCCTGTATCACATATTATATTTAAACTAGAGGCAATACAACAGGGTACTAGAGCCTCCATGCCTACCTGTATCATATATTGTATCCAAGCTAGAGGCGGTACAACAGGGTACTAGAGCCTCCCTACAAGGGTTCAGTTCTCCCCAATAAATGATCCTTTTGCTCTGATTGTAATCACTTACTTATATCAATGTTACAATCACACAGAAAAAAAGTTGCATTTGATTCCAATAACTTCTAAGTGCTTGATTTATTTATTTTTTTTGACAATGAGTATAGCTGTATGACTGAAATTAGCTGCAAGTAGAATCAGCAGATTCAGTCTGTGCAATGGTAAGAGGGGTTGCTGTGTTTCTGCTTCCATGCTCTTTTTAAACCATGAAATAACAAGCCACCCATGTGTATACTGTATAGTTGTTTGTAAGTGTGGTCTGACCTCTAGTGGTCGAAATAAATTGTTGCTTTACTATACTTTTGATATTTTGTGTTGATTGGCTTGGAGAATCACATCGGTGGCTTGTTATTTCATAGTTAAAAAAAAACATGGAAGCACACACATACCAGCCCCTCTTACAATTGCACAGACTGAATCTGCTGATTCTACTTGCAGCTAATTTCAGTCATGCAGAGAATGGTGGCACATTTATAATAAAATAATTAAAAAAAAAAAAAATATATATATATATATATATATATATATATATATACACACACACACACACACACAATCTACGTAATGACGCCTACAACATCAGACCTGTGCAGAGTGTGGTGTAAAAGGGCTGTATCAGACTCGCTAGGTACAGAACTATGCCACTAACTAGAATCTGGTTAGTGGCAGATCTTGGTGAACTGATTAATGCCCGACTGCTGCTAAACCACAGCAAAGTACTGCAATTTCTATAAAATTCTGACAAAGCCTTGGTGTTCTGAGTGTGAATATGCCCCTAAGTGCAATTCTATTTAGAGGCAATGTTTTTAGACTTATTAATAGGAACATTTTTGAGTCAAAGATGACATTTTCTCAAATTGGAGTCATTAGCTCTCCCTTTTATTTTCTGTCTATCCCAAACCACCATGATAACTTCTCCCATAACTCTATAGTACCCTTGAAAATAATAATGCCAGATGGCTAGTGCCCCAAACACTAATTTTGGCACAGACAGTAAAAACGTTCCATGCAATTATAGTGCCCCTTATAGACCCACACATCAATTGTGTGTCCCTAGGAGTAATTTACATGTAATTGAAAAGAAAAATGATATTTGCATAACCTTGGTCCTAATCAGACAGCTGTGAGAGGAAAAAGTCAACCCTGTATGTGACTGTCACTTATCTGTACTTTGATTGTTTTCAATGCTAAGCAGGTAGATTGTCCTGAGATACTGGTAGAGTGCGAGTACAGAGATATTGACACTCCACTTCCTGCCTCCACTTTACTAAAGCCCCATTTACACACAAAGATGATCAAAATTAATTCAAAAGATGAGGAGAATGACCGTTTTGAGCAATCGTTTTGCATAAAGTACTAATGGGCACTAATGCCCATTAGTACTTTATCAGCTTCAGTAGCATGCAAATGAGCCCGCGGGAGCTGTTGCAGAACTTAGCACGTGGTCTGAGCTCTGTAATTATCTCTATTGTTCAGCCATGGGCTGCTAAGAGAAAACAATGTAATCTCTAGCTCCCATGTAGATAATAGCTCCATTAGAGGAATAGCTGGTATTTAGGGAACATACTTCATGCACAGGGGATCCTGAGTGGCGGACCCCTGCCAATCAACTATTGATGACCCAGCCTGAGTATAGGTCATCAATAGTAGAAGTCCAAAAGTCCTGGACAATATACATAATGCTATGATCAATTGATAATAAGGTTACTATGTACAAGAGAGAAGAATACATGTATTTTAATAAGGAACCAATATATGACTACTTCTTGATTTGCTAACTGTCAGGTTCTACGGTCAGGAGGAAGGAAAAGACCAGTTCAATGACTCCATACGACAGCTGTTCCTGGCCTTTAATGAACTGATGGACCGACCTTTGCAAGAAGCAGTGAAGATTAAGGTGCGTCAGCGGCCTAGATGGGCCATTTATTGTCACCCAGCCGCCCTCTATACCACTAATTTGTTTGTCAAGATGAAGACTGTGGTCTAGTAATAAGGTCATTGTTGTGTTGTGTTACAGGCCGCTGCACTGAAGTATCTTCCAGGAATTATAAATCACCTAAAAACCGTCTTTGATCCGGTGGAGCTGAGGTAAAAGATCTGACGGATAACGGAGAAGAATGTTCTGCCTTCATCTACCAGGAGTTATGTTGGCCAGAAGGCTTCACCTCCTTATACTTTACCCTCTTTAGCGTAAAGTCTAACTGCACTTTCTAAAAACTTTTGATATATTATATAACCTCATGTGAAATGTTTTGATTGCTGGGGGTCCAGACCTTCACCGACCACTAGAACGAAGCAGAACCGCATCACATGGCTTGTATGCCTTTGGTCTAAAGAATTACTGCTATGGCGAGTGAACCTTTAGGCAAGACTGTTGACCTCCTTATCATTTTACAGCGACCTCTTCGCCAAGTTCATGCAGAGCGTTCCTCCAGACCAACTTGTCCATCAGACGCTGACCTGCATGTGTAAGGTGGTGGAGACCGACCTCTTTTTGCAGCCAGGTGAATATCTTGTAGTAGAAAGTTTGGCACTTTATATAATAATTAACCTACACTGAATGGCCACTTTATTAGAGCCCCCCCCCCCACATCTAGTAGCGCATTGGACTCCTTTGGCCTTCAGAACCGCAGCAATTAGTCATGGTGTAGATTCCACTAGATAATCGTTTTGCAGGAATATCGGCCCCTGCGGACAGGAAGCTTTTTGTAGTTGTCGCACATTAGTAATGCCGACATGTTCTACCAGCTGACAGGAAGGGGTCATCATCGATTCATGCTGCTTGTGCCAAATTCTGACCTCCCATCAACATCGTGCACCAAATTCTGAAGGCAAAATTTTGAAATCTTGCCTTTCTGTTTCTCTAAGGCCCCATGCCCACGACCGTGTTGGAACTCTGCCTGCGGAATATCGCAGCGGAGTCCGACACAACGCCCTCCAAAGACTCCATACTCCGGATCCGCCACGCAGTCCCGTCTGGCGAGCCGGTACACATGCGCAGTGCAGCGCGTGATGCACCGGCAGTGGGACGTAACAAGGCCCACGATGGGTGGTGACGCGTAATCACGTGATACTTCCACTGTGCTCACAGCGCAAGTATCGCGTAATGGACAACTTAAATTGACAACAATGGAAGCCGCCCGTGCATTTTCCCACGACAATTAGAGCATCCACGCTTTCTTTCACGCTGCGGAATTCCGCGGTGGAATTCCGCAGCATAAACATTGAGCTATTAGATTTAATAGACCCTTATAGCTGCGGGATAACGCGTGGATTTCTGCCACGTTTCATGTGACAGAAATCCGTCTGTGGGCATTAGCCCTTTAACAGCAATGATCATGGAACTGGTCATCTGCTGTTATAGCCCATCTGTGGTAAGGAGCAATGAATTGTTTGTGCAGATACGTTAGTTGGAGCGCCAGCGTTATATTCAGCTGCAATTTGCTTGACTGTGTAGCTCCTGTTCATTAAAATGATTCTTGACACCCTCCTCTGACCCCTTTCATAAACAAGATAAAGGGCCGGGGCTCTAATAAAGGGCCGGGGCTCTAATAAAGGGCCGGGGCTCTAATAAAGGGCCGGGGCTCTAATAAAGGGCCGGGGCTCTAATAAAGGGTCGGGGCTCTAATAAAGGGTCGGGGCTCTAATAAAGGGTCGGGGCTCTAATAAAGTGGCCGGTCAGTGTATATCATATATTGAATTGTTATTTGATACAAGACCTTTTTCTTTGCAGAATGCAGAGATGCCCTTTTGCCTCTTTTTATTGACCAGCTAAGCGGACAGTTGGATGATAATTATAACAAACCGGATTATGAAGCCAGCGGGCAGCTCCTTAGCAATATTTTGGAGGTTCTCCAGAATAAGGAAGCGGTGAGAGAGACCGTAATGCTCTTGGAAATATGGTGCTAGCGGTACTAAAATATTGTTGTTCTGAAAGGGGTTGTGTAGGATTAGAAAAACATAGCTACTTTCTTTCAGAAACGGCACCACACCTGACCATGGTTGTGTATGGTATTGCAGTTTATCTCAATTGAAGTTAATTTGGCTGAACTGCAATATCAGACAAACTGTGGTGCTAATTCTGTATGAGAGTAGCCATCCATGTTTTTTTAATTCTCTGCATCCCCTTGGACCCCTTCCAATCCTATATGTACACCCGGGGTGAGAAGAGGGTCATATGATTAGGCATTCAGTTACATACTATAGACAGCAATCAGTGTTGATAGCGCCATGTAAAAGCTTCACAGAGGGAGGGCGCTCCCTCTGTCACAGCATCAGCCCATCAACATGTAATAGCATCCAGGTCTGTCATGGTCTGTGACCGCTATACTAAACGACAATGCATTGCAGTACAGAAATACTGCAGTGTATTATCGGAGCGATGACAGCATCACAGGTTCAAGTCTCTCACAGGGACATTAAAATGTAAAAAAAAAAAATTGTAAAGGAAACCTTTTTACGCATTTTCCACTCTTGTGTTTTTCTTTAAATTAAAAAAAAATTAGGCATCATTGCATCCGTAACGCCCCCATGCAATAAGTTGAACACATTCTTTAGCCCACACGGCAAAGGCTATAAAAAGGGGAAGAAACGGAGCCCACTGTGATATATATATATATATATATATATATATATATATATATATATTATATATCCTAGAGAAATGGTGTTTATTTTATTCAAAAGTGGGAAAACCTAAAAAAATACATCATTTTGATATTCTGCTAATTCTACAGATCCACAGAAAAAAGGTGTTAAAGGGGATGGCTATTGGTGTGTAAACTCGTTGATCTGATTTGAGAAGGTTCGGATCTTGTCTGGTCTTCCATTAGATTTATTCTGTTTCTCTTTGTGCAGTGTGACTCTACGCAACATATCCAGCTCATCATGGAGCGTCTACTGCGGAGGATAAACCGGACCGTTATTGGGATGAGTCGTCAGTCGCCACATATAGTGAGTCTACGATGGGGCACCAGGGGATAATCAGCTTTGTTACAATGGCGCTCTGTTGTAAGGTGGCTCAGTTCCCAAGAAAAGGTTTCCGATTGTTTCTTATTTAGGGTCGTTTTGTAGCGTGTATGACGGCCGTCCTCAGACAGATGGAAGATTATCACTATGATTACTATATCGGCACTTTCAAGACTCGTCAAGATATCATTGTAAGCCCTCAGCTTGTGGCTTCTGAATGTCTACAATATGTTGTCCGTTCCTTGTGTTCTCACTACTTCATAGCTGACTTTCCACCTTTTCTCCCTACTTTGCGTAGGATTTCTTGATGGAAACCTTTATCATGTTCAAGGACCTAATAGGAAAACGAGTGTTCCCGAGGGACTGGATGCTGATGACCATGACACAGAACAAGTAGGTGTCTATATCCTACATATATATTCTCTTTCTTCTTGTCTTCTTTTGTAGCGTACCTCTAGTGATCCATTAGCTTTATTCGCTTGTAGGCACTACAGTCCATTCAATTCAGTATAGAAAAGAATAACATAAGACTCGAATTACTGCAGTCCTTTACTTTCTCCCTGCAGGCAGAGATCCAAATGGCTAAAAAAAATGTAAAGGGATAGTCATAGTTAATTTTTTAGCCAGCTGGCAATTCAGGGAAGAAATAAAATGGCATATACTCACCTGTCCTAGACTCCCACAGCTACAGAGCTGCATGTGTCATTCTGCTTGCCGGAGCTCTGCTTGCACACTGCTTTCAACCTGTGTATAGAACATGATAGACTGCTGAAACCTATAAATGGCTGCAGTCAGTCTGTGACTTTTGGTATATAGGCTGACTGCAGTTAATAAGCAGGGCACCTGCAGGGAAAATGGCAGATGCAGCACTGGATGTGCAGGGATCTGGGACAGGTGAGTATAGGCTGTTTTATTATTTTTTTGCATGGTCAGCTGTTCAAAAAATAACAACTTGGAAAATCCCTTTAAAACCTTAATGACTGTAGAGAGAACTTATTAGCTGATAAATTCCTGTGATTACAGCAGCCTCTGCACTGATTCAAGCAGTGAAAAGGATTATACTAAGGCTCAAGGTACAGGGCCATATTTTCAGGTCAGTGCTCTCCTTGTATTCAACAGTCAGCACATGGCCCCATTATAACACTAATAATCACCTTTATACTGTGGATAGGTGATAAAACTCTATTTTGGGATAACCTCTTTAATACAAAATGAGGACGTTGCTCATTGGTTGTGAAATCACTTATTATATTGCAGTCCTATGCTGAATCATCAGATGCCAGATTAAAAGAATTTCCATGTAAGAGCTTGTATCTTGCTCCTCGTCCTCAGGACTCCTATCTGGGCATTTCTCTTGCAGGGTGTTCCTGAGGGCCATGAACAGGTTTTCCGTCGTTCTGAACAAGTTCTTCTTGGATCAGACTAACTTTGAACTCCAGGTGAGGACAATCTTGTGTTCTGAAGTTCGGAGTCTCCCGAGACCAGGTGATACGTAATGGAATAAAAAGTACTTATGTAATCAGACTATGGAACATTCTGCCGATGAAACGCTAATGGATGACTTTGTTTAATTAATGTGAAAGCGTTTTTCTGCCTTCGTTACAAAATCGGCGTCTCCATAAATATTAGATCTCATTGCAGGTAATTACTTGTGCGCTTTATGCTCGTGCTTTCTCAGCACCAACATAATAAAATCAGCAATAAAGGAAAAGCTGCTCGAGCAGTTCTATGTCCAACTCACATCGGCGCTAAGGAGAGGGATACTGGCCTGATACACTCTCTGCCAGGATGCTTACTAGTCCTATACCCAACCTGTACCCTTTTTAAGTAGGGTTCCCACCATTGTCACCAAAAAGTTCTGGCCAATGAAAAAGGGGGCATGATTTAGGAGTGTGGCTTATCCCACCATATGATTTTACCTTCGTTATTTCAGTACCCCTATTAGTAATAGTGCGCCCTCTATGTGGCTCCTAAAGTTATAGTGCCCCCTATAATTATAGTGGCACATATACGAATAGTGTCCCCTCTGTGTGGCTCCTAAAGTATAGTGCCCCCTATACTAATGGTGTCCCCTCTCTATGGCCCGTATACTAAGTGCCTCCTCTTTGCGGCCCCTACAGTAATGGTGCCTCCTCTTTTTGACCAATATAGTAAAAGTGTCTTCTCTTTGTGATACTGCCCCCTTTCTGTGCCCCTGTAGTGGAAGCGCTCCCTTTCGGTGGCCCTTATATTAATAGTGCACCCTCTGTGTGGCCTTTATACTTATAAGGGCCCCTATACTAGTAGTGTCCCCTCTCTGTGGCCCCTATACTAAGTGCCCCCTCTGTGTGACCCTTAATAGTAATAGTGCCTCCTCTTTGTAACCGCTATAGTGATAGTGCTCCCTCTCTGTGGCCCCAATAGTGATAGTCCCCCTTCTCTGGGGGGCCAGTAGTAATAATGACCCCCCCCCCTTAATGTCCCCAATAATAACTGTCTCCCTTAGTTGCTCCAGTAGTATTAGTGGCTCCAAAAATAGTGCTCCCTCTTTATGCTTTCCCCACCCCTGTACATCTGGCCAGGCAGCAACCACACCATGAAGTAGTGTAACTCCATAGCTCCAGTCCGGATGCAGCTGATCTAATAAGAGACCCTGACCCCCTCCCCCTGGCATCTGCGCTGCGTACAAGACTTGCAGGACTGTAGACACCTGGGTGAGCGATCAGAGTCTCTGATTACATCAGTAGCAGCCAGACTAGAGCTACAGAGGGAGTTAAAAAACGTCATGGTGTTGGGTTGCTGCCGGGTCGTGCTCACCGCTAACAATTAATTTTATATTAATATGGCCAGTAAAAAAATAAATAAATCAATCCCAGAACCGGCCTTCGGATTTAATTTCTGGCTGGGCCAGTGATTCACTGGCAGGGTGGCAACACTGTCTGTAAGAGTTTGCAGGGGCGATTGGCCCCCTGTCGATATTACCAAAGACTATAAGTATTGTGTAAAGTTTTTTGCAATTTCTTAAAGTTAACAAAAGTTATTCTTACACTGTCACTTTAATAAAAATGACTGGACAAGATATATCCGTGCGCACAGTATATGGAAATCTAGATAGTCCTACTACCCCCACTGATGTCAGGCTGCAGCTCTTCATCTCTGTTTCAGCTCTGGAATAACTTCTTCCACTTGGCCGTGTCACTGTTAACCCATGAGTCTCTGCAGCTACACAAGTTCTCTCAGGAGAAGCGACACAAGATCCTGTGCAAGTAAGAGCATCGAAATGTGTGACTGTACTGATTACATGTAACATTATACACTGCTGTGCCAAAAGTCATGGGACAGAAACTAATATTGTGTAGCAGACCCCCCTAGTCCAGCGACGCACAACTGAATGTAGCATCGATTTCACAAGTGGACAGTAGACGCCTGGAGGAATGTTGAGCCATCTGGATAGCCACCCACAGCTCTGTGGTATTTGTAGGTACAGGACCTCAGGTGTGAATGGACCTTTCTTCCCATAAATGCTAGATTGGGCTCAAGTCAGGTGAACGTGTAGGCCACACTGTTCATAGGAACTCTCCAGGATGTTCCTCAAACCAATTCTAGAGAATTGCATTATCCTACTGGAATATCCCATCATTGTGGGGTACATTGCGTCCATGAAGGGCTGCAAATGGTCACCAAGCAGTAAAACAGTAGGAATCGGTCAATGACTTGTTTAGGTGGACCAGTAAACCCAACTCATACCATGAGAATACACTTCACACCAGCATGGAACCACTACCAGCCTGCAGAGTACCTTGTTGACAATTAGGGTCCCTACCATCATTCCAAGCCAATTTGGCACCATGATTCATCAGACCACGTCATGTTGCCAGTCCTCTAGGGTCCAGTTAACAACTTCACGAGCCCAGGTGAGGCACTGTGTCCAGTATTGTGGTGGTAATAGAGGTACTCAAGTGGGTCTTCTGTTCCCATAACCTATGGAAGCAAAAAAATGCTGCACTGACCTACAGGATATGCGTGTGGGGCACTGAACATGCATCTGATTTCTGCCGGAGTCACTTGTCTGTGGCAATCCTAGCCAGATGTTGTCAAGCCGTGGTCAATAAGCACCTGATGGCAGCCAATGCATTGCCCACTGTGGGTGGTTCTGCCTTTTATGACGTATTCCCAGTACATACGTGACACTGGAATTGGTAAATACTTATGCAACTTGAAAACAGACTCATACAGAATCTCATACATCTGACACCCACTATTATGCTTTGTTCGAGCTCCAATAACTCCACTAGCCTTGCCATGAGCACGCTGGCCAGTTTTCAACCTCACCAGATAACACCTCACAACTTATACAAGTGTTGGCGTTCCCAAGGTATTCCCTGACGTAATGCCACTTCATAGTCAATCTACAGACTGCTATCCCATGACTTTTGGCATGTCCGTGTTTGTATGGCATTCTGATTAGAAGTTATTATTCATTTGGGACCTGAATTTGTGGAGTAAATGTACTTCATAACAACTTACCTCTGCAGCCCGTATACTGTAGATATGTTACTGCAGTGATACATGTACTTGCACAGGCTGTAGATGGGGTCTTTGTGTGTCTCCATGCAACTCATTCGCGCAGAGAGAAGAGTCGGGGGGAAAAGATGAGCTAATCAGAGGCTCATCAGACGTCTTCATCTGCTTGGGACCGTGAAGAATGACTCCTTGTCTGCTTATTTTTCTATTTGTCCTCCAGCTGAATATTTCACAGCAGGTCAATTCTTGCGAGGTGCTCCATGTGTTATCTGTAAGTGTACTAAATCTGTATTATGTACCGTTTCCCTACAGATATGGGGACATAAGGAAAGAGATCGGGCTGAAGATCAGGGATATGTGGTATAATCTAGGTGAGCGATTAATATCAGCACTGTGTGTGTGTGTGTGTGTATGTATGTATGTATATGTGTGTATATATATATATATATATATATATATATATATATATATATATATATATATATATATATATATATATATATATATATATATATATATATAATATATGTGTGTGTGTGTTTAACGCCAAGACTACTTAGGCAAATGTGCAGGTACTGTGCAGCCTTGATGGTGGGGGTATAGCTACAGGCCTATGGTCCCCGGTTCAGAAGTTCAGCCTTCCCCATATAATGGTCAGCTACCAGTTGTACATAGTGATAGTGATTGCAGTGCAGTTACCTCCAGTGATGACATCTTCTCTGATTGGTTTCGTTCCCTTTCTGTTTTCTTCTCCATCTGGCCATAAAGATTTCTTACATCTCATCTCTGCAGACTCTCCCCATACCGCTACCCCCAACGCCCCTCTTTGTGTCTCCTGTACTGTTTCCTGTGCCCCACAAGTAATATGTCTCATGCACAGTAATAATTCCCTGTAGAATGACTGCCTGCTTTGTGCCCCCCACATAGTAATATTTCTCCTCCGCCTTCCCCCACAAAGTAATAATGCCCACTTTGTTCCCCTGAAAAGTAATAATACCCCAATGCTCACGAAGTAACAGTGTTCCCTTTGTGCCTCTTAAAGGGTGTGTCTTAGTTTTTTCTTTTTCAATTTTTAAAAATTCTTTTTTTAGTTATTTCCTGCACCCCCATGTATAAAAGTAATTGTACACTCCCCTCACCCCGCAGCTGCATTCTCTGCATCGGGTCCGGGTTGACAGGCTGCAGCCTGCCTGTTTAATGGGACATCGCAAGCTGCTGCAACCAATCACAGATGTCAGAGCTTGAACACTTGCTTAGGGGCCCGGTCACAACTGTGACCCCTGCGACCCCTATTGATACACCACTGCTTGATGGGTTTCCTTTGATGATCGGAAAGTTGACTTCCACCTTCTTGACCATAGATGTAACCCCTGCTGTAACAATCTGTAGTCAGGGCTAATGGGTCCAGACCAAGTTCAGTAAAGCTTCCTGATTACGGGCCCTTTTACATGGCAAGATAAATTGGATTGAGAGTCCAACTAGCGGTGACGTAGCGGTTGTATATCGTTTGCTTGGCATGCATCTAATGCACACTGAACAATATTGGGTAGTTTTGATCATCTGGATCACAATCGCCCCTCCAGTCAACCTTCTGCCAGTCTTTCTGCTCAACAAATCGTTGCTACGCCTCTTCATACGCAATGACTTGCAGCCACAATCTAGCCATTTCTTGCTGCTCTGCTTGTGACCATGATCATGCCAACCGCTCGATCTAACGATTATTCGCACAATATTCATTTCGCATAAGACGGCCCTTAGACTTGGGCAGGATGTACTTGCTTGTACAGTTGGCAGATTCCTCTTGCATTTCTCTATATTAGGACCCCACAAGATTAAGTTCATCCCTTCCATGGTGGGACCGATCCTTGAGGTGACCCTCACCCCAGAACCAGATCTACGGAAGGCGACCATTCCCATCTTCTTTGACATGATGCAGCATGAACATAACTTCAGTGGCAGCGGGCATTTCCATATGGTGAGTGTCATTAGACAGGGTAGCTGCCTTTTCTTCCTGAGCTGGTGTACCATAAGCTGCATGAAGGGATCTGCCTGATCACAGTGCAGCCAGATCCTCATGTCCAATGGTAAGGAAAAAATGTTGTTTGGGCAGTTTTAAAGGGTTATCCAGGCAGCGCCCAACAGGATACACCGGGGTCGGAGCGGAAGCCGCTGCTCCAGCCCCCGTGCAGTGGCCGGCACTTGTAATTGCAGGTGCAGCTCTGATTGGCTAGAATGATAGTTGAGCCTGCAGTTTTGAGTGTCGGCCACTACTCCACTTCTGTACCGACCCCCGATGCATACCGGCGGGCGCTGACTGGATAACCCCTGTAATCCTTTCTATCCAATTCTATGGTCCCATCAATTCAATGGGGATTGAATGAATTAAATTCAGTGGGAGCTGCGCTTGCAGTACCAAAGTGGGCCGATGCAGTATTGTTGGTGCAGACAGTGCTGGAAGCTGAACGGTAATGATCCCAAGCGGTGTACCCCTGCCGATCACTTATTTGATGAGGATAGGTCATCAATAGTAAACGTCCCAGACAGCCTTTAAGTGATAAAATTCTGTTTGTTTGCAGTCACTGCTAGGGTGAGCCCTCTACCTAGATTATTTAAATCCATTGAACTCTATAGAAGAGTATGCTGTGAGCTCCCTCTAGTGGCAGCAAAAATAAAGTTTCATTTTTTTAAAGCGGTTTTAACCTATTCCCTATCCTGTATTCTGAGGATAAGTATCTGATCGGTATTGGTCTGACCGCTGGGCCCCCTACCGATCACAAGGATGTGGGCCTGTGTCCCTGCACATAAATCCGGCGGTGACCAAGTGTGTGCCGCTCCATTCATCTCCATGTGGCTGCGGAGCGAGCACAGCACTTTGCTATCTCTGGCAGTCCCATAGTAATGACTGGGGGGGGCGACAGCGTGTGTTCAGCCACCACAGGTGCATGGACACCCTGATCTCGTGGTAGTGGTGTTCCCAAGGGTCGGACCCCATTGATCAGGCGCTGTCCATTGTCCTGTGGATAGGGGACGAGTTAAAATCTTGACTTCATACAAAAAAAGGAGAAAGCATAGATAATAATCATTAGCAACCTTGTGAATGGGGCTTAGACCTGTTTGGGGGGAGAGGAGTATTCTTGAGTATCCCAAAGACCAAGCAAACCTTGGTTAAGATGTACGGTTGTCACAAAAGCCGATAATGAAGGATTTGAGAGCAGCTTCACTTAATACACCCCATTAAGTGCCCGTTTAACTGGGGATCACGATATGTCCATTTTTTAGGGATGGTAACCGTAATTGCCCAGTGAAAATGAAGAAGAAGATTAACTTAGCGTAACACTATAAGACGTAAGTTTACGCCCTGGCTGGGTGGTACTGTGGCTGGGGTAGGATCAAAAGTGAGCCCGCACCACCTTGCAGCGGGAGTCGGCTGTGACTGATAGCAGCCCCCCGTCCTGCAACACTGGAGATCAATGAGAACATCGATCTCCGTGGTTAACCCCCTACATGCCTCGATCTATGCAGATTGTGGTATGTGAAGAGTCTTACCATCACTTTCTGTTCTGTAGTTTGAGAACGAGCTGATCACCCGCCTGGATCAGGAGGTGGAAGGAGGTCGAGGAGACAGACAGTACAAAGACCTGCTGGAGAAACTGTGAGTCCTTGTTGTGCCATCATGATGATGGAAGACATGGCCGTCCTTGTGTGTTCTCCGCCGCCTTCTCCAGTCACTTTGACCTTCTCTGACCATTTCTGACGTTGTTCTTCAGCTTGTTGGAGCACTGCAGGAAACACAAGTATCTGTCCAGCTCCGGGGAGGTGTTCACCGTCCTGGTGAGCAGCTTGTTGGAGAACCTCCTGGATTACCGCACGATCGCCAACGACGAGAGCGAGGAGAACCGGATGAGCTGCACCGTCAACCTGCTGGTATGGATGTGCCCTCACAACTCTCTACATGCACACTGTATAGCGCTGGCCCGTGCTTCTGTAACACGTTAGGTGTGTAACTAGAGAAGCCTGGACCCCGTGGTGAGGTTTTAAATGTGCTCATTAACCCTTTAAAGATGGGGCCTTTTTTTCTTCAATTTTCCCTCCCCACTTTCAAAAAATCGTAACTCACTTATTTATCTATCAACTTCGCTGTCTGAGGCTTGTTTTTTTTGTGGGACGAGTTGTATTTTTCACTGGTGCCATATAATGTACCATATATTGTACTGAAAAAGTTTTTAAAAATTCTAAGTGGAGTAAAACAGGGAAAAAATGCGCCGCCGCAGCAAAAAGGACACGATAACTTTATTCTGTGGGTCGGTACGAGGACTATGACACTTAGGCCTCCTGTCCACTTGCAAATTAAGATTTTAAATCCGCAGCGTTTTTCCTGCACGCGGATCTGCGCCCCAAAGGGATGCATTAGACACCCGCAGGTAGTTAAATACCTGCGGATGTCATTTTTCCCATCAGGCGCGGGTCCCGCGTGACAAAAAAAATCCGGACATGCTCCATTTCGGTGCGGGTCTCCCGCGGGGATGGCTCCCGCAGGCTTCTATTGAAGCCTATGGAAGCCGTCCGGATCCGCAGGAGACCCGTGCCTGAATTAAACTCACCTGCTCTGGGTGATGCGGATCTTCCTTCCTTCGCGGCCAGGAACTTCTTTCTTCGGCCCGGCGGATGTGCCTGGCGCATGCGCGCGGCACGCTGCCGGTGTGCCGAGCACATCCGCGCGGTCTGAAGAAAGAAGATCCGGCTGGGAAGAAGGGAAGACACGCACGGCCCGCAGCAGGTGAGTTTATTCTTATTTTCAGCCCTCATGTCCGCGGGGCAGGAGGGACCCGCTACGGATTCTACATGGAGAATCCGCGGCGGGCCTGAATTTCCCTGTGGACATGAGGCCTAAGTTTATATAGTTTTTCTTGTTCTGTTCTAGCTTCAAAAAATAAAATATCTTTGAAAAAAACTAAAATTATTTTCTGCCGCCATCTTCTTGCAGCCATAATTGTCTTATTTTTCCGCTGACGTAGCTGTGCGAGGCTTATTTTTTGCGGTACGTCCTGTAGTTTCTATTGCTACCATTATGGGGTACATAGTTTTTGATCGCCTCTTATTAAATTTGGTCTTAGAGTCGGGGTGACCAAAAAACGCAATTGTTGTGTATTTTTCTGATGACATTCATCGTGCGGGATAAATAGCGCACCGCTTCAATAGATCGGATATTTACAGATGTAGTGATACAAAATAGGTTTTGGCGTTTTTTTTTATTTATTTTTTTAATTATAACTATAGGAAAAGGTTTGTTTTTGGGTTTTTTTTGTAAAACGTTTGCTTCCTTTTTATTTATTTTTTTACTAATTAATAAAACTTTTTAAAACTGATTGTTACATTTGTTTTAGTCCCCAGAGGGGAGAAGAACTTGCGATCCAACTACTCCTGCAGTATGATGGAATACCATAGTATTACACTATACCACAATCTTACATGCAATCTACCAACCACTCCACAAGCATGGCTTCATAGGCATTCTGCAGTGGCAGCCGTAGGAGCCATGGCAACTGAACGGCGCCTCGAGATCTCGGCTTCCCCGTGATGTTTGGGCCCCCCCAACTCCGATCGGGACATTTAAATTCCGCCGTCAGAATTGATGGTGGCATTTGAAGAATCATGGCTGCTGCAGGCGGGTGTCAGCTGTAAGAAACAGCCGGCAGCCACATTGTATAGAGCGAAGTTGACTCCCACTCGCCCTCCATGCAAACCCCGAACCAACATGACTTCACTGTATGTCCTGGAGCATGATGCAGAGCTGCAAACAACTCCTAATTTATCGGATTTCAACTCGTTTTCGTCCTTTCTTTTATCCAGAACTTTTATAAAGAGAAGAAGAGGGAGGACATTTACATCAGGTGACTATGAGACGGTCCGGTGGGGTGTGATATCACTACTATATGGTAGATACTAATATTTACATTGAGCTTTATGTTTGCAGATATGTCTACAAACTGAGGGATCTGCAGCTCAGCAAGGAGAATTACACAGAGGCGGCGTACACGCTGCTGCTCCATGCCGAGCTGCTGCAGGTGAGCGCTCTACACCGCCCGTGTGACGCTCTACGTTACGGCAAAGCGCGCTGATCCTTGTATTTTGTCGCCCTCTAGTGGTCCGACAAGCCATGTGCACCTCATTTGCTGCAGCGAGACAGTTACACGGTGTACACCCAGCAGGAGCTGAAGGAACGCCTCTACCTGGAGATTATATCCTTCTTTGATAAAGGCAAGGTGAGTGCGCCGTCTCTTCCCAGGACGGTGTGACGGTATAACCCACCCTTGCGGTCTGTCCGTACTTGTAATGCTTCTCTCGTCCGCTACAGATGTGGGAACAGGCCATCATACGCAGCAAGGAGCTTATAGAGATGTACGAGAACCAGATCTTCCACTACGAGCCCCTCAGCAGCCTGCTGGTAATGTGCTTGCCTGTGTCGTGTCTGGTACTAGTAACATGCGGTGGAACACATATATACGACGGGGTCCTAGTCAGACCTCATGTCAATCAATCAATATGATAAAATGATTACGGATGTAATTAGCACCAGAGGGAAAAAAAACTCTAAGAACTTTGGGTCTCATTTATCAAACCCGGCTATTGGTAAAAGGGTATTATCTGCCCACAGCAGCCAATCACGACTCAGCTTTCATTATATCTCAGCAGTATAAAAGAAGAGAAGCTGCGCTGTGATTGGCTGCTGTGGGCAACGAGCACAACTTTCGTGTAAATAGTCTTGGTTAAATCAGGCCTTTTCTTGCATTTTCTTGCTCACTAGGCAGTTGAAGCCAGATGATAATCCGCCTAGACAGGAATTTGCTGCCAAAATGGTTAATCAATACCAAAAGTTACCTGCTTGGAAACCTCTTATTCACAGATGAGGCCACATTTCAGAATATGTTAGTCGGCAAAGCGTGTGGGAAACCGAAAATCTCTATAGAGAGCCCAAAACTATATATTTGTTGTGCCGCAACGAAGGACGGAATTATCGGTCCACATAGGATCCTAGAATGGTAGAGTCAGAAGGGACCTCCAGGGTTATCGGGTCCAACCCCCTGCTCAGTGCAGGATTTACTAAATCATCCCTGATATTTGTCCAGCCTTTCTTTGAACACTTCCATTGAAGGAGAACTCACCACCTCCTGTGGTAACCTGTTCCACTCATTGATCCCCCTCGCTGTCTAATATATAATCTGTGTCGCCTCCCTTTCAGTTTCATCCCATTGCTTCTAGTCTTTCCTTGTACAAATGAGAATAGGGCTGATCCCTCTGCACTGTGACAGCCCTTCAGATATTTGTAGACAGCTATTAAGTCTCCTCTCAGCCTTCTTTTTTGCAAGCTAAACGTTCCCAGATCCTTTAGCCATTACTCACAGGACATGATTTGCAGACCGCTCACCATCTTGGTAACTCTTCTCTGAACTTGCTCCAGTTGTCTATGTCTTTATCGGTGGACATACAGTAACTGGCCCCGTATACCTTGACATGTTGGAACGGTTCCTGTACCCTTAAAGGAGATGTCCCGAGGCAGCAAGTGGGGTTATACACTTCTGTATGGCCATAATAATGCACTTTGTAATATACATTGTGCATTAATTATGAGCCATACAGAAGTTATAAAAAGTTTTTTACTTACCTGCTCCGTTGCTAGCGTCCTCGTCTCCATGGTGCCGACTAATTTTTGGCCTCCGATGGCCAAATTAGCCGCGCTTGCGCAGTCCGGGTCTTCTGCTGTTCTCTATGGGGCTCCGTGTAGCTCCGTGTAGCTCCGCCCCGTCACGTGCCGATTCCAGCCAATCAGGAGGCTGGAATCGGCAGTGGACCGCACAGAAGAGCTGCGGTCCACGAAGATAGAGGATCCCGGCGGCCATCTTCAGCGGTAAGTATTGAAGTCACCGGACCGCCGGGATTCAGGTAAGCGCTGTGCGGGTGGTTTTTTTAACCCCTGCATCGGGGTTGTCTCGCGCCGAACGGGGGGGGGGGTTTAAAAAAAAAAAAACCCGTTTCGGCGCGGGACATCTCCTTTAAGTAGCTGATTTGTAACCCAACGTCATCTTCCAGCATATGGAGTATGGGTGTTTAAAGTTCCCTCAAAAGCAGCTTTCCAGATTGGACACGGTGGACCAACTTGGTGGTCAGCCCTTCCCTAGACCTTACCGTGCTGGATGAGGTGAAGGACTGAGTATTTGTGACTGTAGTGAATGATCTCCCAGGTCTGTGGTACCACTGCTGCTGTAACAGTGGACATGTTGGAGAAGACGTGGCAAGAAATTGATCACAGACTTAATTGTAATAATACAAAAATGAACTCAAATGAGGCGTAATCTTCATCCACAGCGTTGGGCCAAGCAGCCAACATCCAGTGGGGAAGGCGGTTTCTCAGGAATACAATGAAGAGGAAGGACGTATATCTGCAGCTCCAGTGAATATTTATTTATATTCCTCAAAAGTAGAAAAAAACGCCCCATGAGAGAACAGGATCTGCGCTCGGTACAAAACTAAGCCTTCGGGTGCAGTCAAACAGACATAGGCATATTTTGGTCCGTGAATACGCAGCATATTCATGGGCTGAAGTACGCTGTTGCCTTGCGTTTTATTTTGCCTATCGGCATTTTTTTTAAATGTGTAAACGCGGGAGATCTCCTAGACTTTTTTGCGTAAGTAAGTTTGCAGGTTTCTTGCATATTTCCTGCAAAATTTTTCACACCCATTGATTTCAATGGACTATTATGGTGATATGCGTATGAGCCATATGAGGGCTTGTCTTTTTTTTTGCATGGCGAGCTGTCATTTTTATTGGTACCATTTTGCGGTATATGCGGCTTTTTATATTTTTTATGTCCCTGTAAGGGATTTTAACCATAAGGCCGGCTTCACACTGGTGAGAAAATCGCACAAGATTTGTTAGACACACAAATATGAAGGCCGTTCTTTTGAATGTGGTCATACACATGAGCAATGCGGGAGACGCATCATGGCACGACCTACCCTTGGGTGTTCTCTAGCATCGCATCCCCCATTCTCCTCAATGGGGCCAGCGGCAGCGTCGCTCCACCTGCTGGTTGCATGCCATGTGATGTGAGGTTTCCTCATCGAAAACAATGGTAGAAACTCCGCAAATTTTTAAACTATTTTCCAACTCTTGCTGGGCGAACACCCTTTCACTGCCGGTGACTTTAAATGAGGATATTCCCTTGGTGGATTTCCAAAACAAATGTCTGTCTGTCTCAATCCATGCGTGTCGTCCCGGTTCTCACCTGAGCGGTTATAACTTTTTCATGGATTCATTTTTTTAATCTGACGTGCTGCAGACATGGTTTTTCTTCACTGACTGCCTTGTGCCCGCCCCACCGATGGGGCGTGTGCCGGCTTATTAGTGAGTCACAAACATTTTGAGTTGTTCCTCATTATTTTACTATTTCCTGTATTTTTTTACCTCATTTTCCCACCATTCATACTTTCTGCTCTGCGAACCTATGAAATGTGGGAGGTTTGGACAAAGTGTGTGTGTATTTGCTAAGCCTTTGCTACAATGTATCAGTGGAGACAATCACGTGTGTGTGTGTGTGTGTGTATGTATGTATGTATGTATGTATGTATGTGTATATATATATATACACTACCGTTCAAAAGTTTGGGGTCACATTGAAATGTCCTTATTTTTGAAGGAAAAGCACTGTACTTTTCAATGAAGATAACTTTAAACTAGTCCTAACTTTAAACAAATGCACTCTATACATTGCTAATGTGGTAAATGACTATTCTAGCTGCAAATGCCTGGTTTTTTGTGCAATATCTACAAAGGTGTATAGAGGCCCATTTCCAGCAACTATCACTCCAGTGTTCTAATGGTACAATGTGTTTGCTCATTGGCTCAGAAGGCTAATTGATGATTAGAAAACCCTTGTGCAATCATGTTCACACATCTGAAAACAGTCTAGCTCGTTACAGAAGCTACAAAACTGACCTTCCTGTGAGCAGATTGAGTTTCTGGAGCATCACATTTGTGGGGTCAATTAAACGCTCAAAATGGCCAGAAAAAGAGAACTTTCATCTGAAACTCGACAGTCTATTCTTGTTCTTAGAAATAAAGGCTATTCCATGCAAGAAATTGCTAAGAAATTGAAGATTTCCTACAACGGTGTGTACTACTCCCTTCAGAGGACAGCACAAACAGGCTCTAACCAGAGTAGAAAAAGAAGTGGGAGGCCGCGTTGCACAACTAAGCAAGAAGATAAGCACATTAGAGTCTCTAGTTTGAGAAACAGACGCCTCACAGGTACCCAACTGGCATCTTTATTAAATAGTACCCCCAAAACACCAGTGTCAACATCTACAGTGAAGAGGCGGCTGCGGGATTTTGGGCTTCAGGGCAGAGTGGCAAAGAAAAAGCCATATCTGAGACTGGCCAATAAAAGAAAAAGATTAAGATGGGCAAAAGAACACAGACATTGGACAGAGGAAGACTGGAAAAAAGTGTTGTGGACGGATGAATCCAAGTTTGAGGTGTTTGGATCACAAAGAAGAACGTTTGTGAGACGCAGAACAAATGAAAAGATGCTGGAAGAATGCCTGACGCCATCTGTTAAGCATGGTGGAGGTAATGTGATGGTCTGGGGTTGCTTTGGTGCTGGTAAGGTGGGAGATTTGTACAGGGTAAAAGGGATTCTGAATAAGGAAGGCTATCACTCCATTTTGCAACACCATGCCATACTCAGTGGACAGCGCTTGATTGGAACCAATTTCATCCTACAACAGGACAATGACCCTAAACACACCTCCAAATTGTGCAAGAACTATTTACAGCAGAAGCAGGCAGCTGGTATTCTATCGGTAATGGAGTGGCCAGCGCAGTCACCAGATCTGAACCCCATTGAGCTGTTGTGGGAGCAGCTTGACCGTATGGTACGCCAGAAGTGCCCATCCAACCAATCCAACTTGTGGGAGATGCTTCTAGAAGCGTGGGGTGCAATTTCACAAGCTTACCTCAACAAATTAACAGCTAGAATGTCAAAGGTGTGCAATGCTGTAATTGCTGCAAAAGGAGGATTCTTTGACGAAAGCAAAGTTTGATGTAAAAACAATGTTATTTCAAATACAAATCATTATTTCTAACCTTGTCAATGTCTTGACTCTATTTTCTATTCATTTCACAACGCATGGTGGTGAATAAGTGTGACTATTCATGGAAAACACAAAATTGTTTGGGTGACCCCAAACTTTTGAACGGTAGTGTGTATATATATATATATATATATATATATATATATATATATATATATATATATATATATATATATATATATATACTAGCTGATATACCTGGCTTCGCCTGAGTTAATTTGGTACTGGTGTTTATCTGGTGTTCACACGGAAAATCTTATGAAGTCGTGGTTACTTTAGAGATACTGAGGAAAAACATATGTTCACCATTTTGCATAGTTCTCTGCGTTACCCAGGAAACACCACGTGGAGGTAACAATGCGACGTTTCCTTCATATAAAATGACATCAGGAAGTGAGAGAATTAGATTACGTACATAAAATTTGGACACTAATTCTTTTGCGCTTAGAATTGAATAATCGAGTTGGGACCCATTAGCTTTTCCTATTTATGACATAATCAATGCCCGTGCCAAATTTCCCGTTTCTATGACACCGGAAAGGGAAGAAATTACATTCCGCACGTAAAATTTGGACGCTAATTCTTTTGCGCATATAATTGAATAATCGAGTTGGGACCCATTAGCTTTTCCTATTTATGACATAATCAATGCTCGTGCCAAATTTCCCGTTTCTATGACACCGGAAAGTGAGAAAATTAGATTCCGTACGTAAAATTTGGACGCTAATTCTTTTGCGCATAGAATTGAATAATGGAGTTGGGACCCATTAGCTTTTACTATTTATGACATAATCAATGCTCATACCAAATTTCCCGTTTCTATGACACCGGCAAGTAAGAAAATTACATTCCGCACGTAAAATTTGGACGCTAATTCTTTTGCACATAGAATTGAATAATGGAGTTGGGACCCATTCGCTTTTCCTATTTATGACATAATCAATGCTCGTGCCAAATTTCCCGTTTCTATGACACCGGAAAGTGAGAAAATTACATTCCGCACGTAAAATTTCGACACCAATTCTTTTGCGCATAGAATTGAATAATCGAGTTGGGACCCATTAGCTTTTCCTATTTATGACATAATCAATGCTCGTGCCAAATTTCCCGTTTCTATGACATTGGGAAGTGAGTGATTTAGATTATGTACGTTAAATTTCGACACCAATTCTTTTGCGCTAGAATTGAATAATCGAGTTGGGACCCAATTTCTGTTCCTATTTTGGAGATAATCTATGCTTGCGCCAAATTTCATGTTTCTACGACATCGGGAAGTTGGAGAACTTTTGGCCAGTCAGTCAGTCAGTGAGTGAGGGCTTTCAGCTTTATATATATAGATATATGTGTGTGTGTATATGTAGGTGTATGTATAATACACACATACACACACATATATATATATAGAGAGAGAGAGAGAGTATTGTGTAGCTGATCATCCGAGGGGCCACATTGTTAGAGGGGTTACATGAGACAACCAACTTACTGCTTCTCACATTAGCCGTACAAACCTTTGCTACAATGTATCAATGTAGACAATCACAAGCTTACAGTCCAAGCTCCAGTCAGATACATTTGTAGCAAACCTTCAGCTTTGAGAAGTATCAGGTATGAACCCATTTTTAGGTTGTGTTTATTGACCCAATGGGACATGACTAGCCGCTCATACATTAAAGCAACTCTCCAGTTTCAGGACAACATATTGTCCTTGGCCTGAAGGGGCAGTTATATCACCTGCTGTTGGTCTTCTGTACTGAAGCCCCTCTGATTTGTCAGTTCCGCGAGTCCCATTTTCAGCTGTCCAAGATGGCCGACACAATCTTCAGACTACCTAATCTCCACAGTGCATTATTAGATTCCCAATACACTATACCAGCTCTCTGATTGGCCAGCACTGTCCACATAATCAGTGCTGCCCAATAAGAGAGCAGTGTGCATTGGGTAGCTAGAAAATTGCAGTTGCCATCTTGGTCAGCTGAAAATGGGATCCCGAACCGGTGAATCAAAGGGACATCGGCATAGAAGGAGGACACTGGGTAATATACTCTTTCCCAGTCATTCTAGGGATTGAATTTTGTCTGAAAACCAGAAGGTCACTTTAGATGGGTATTCCTATCCCAGACTTTTATTGCAAAAGTCAGATAGGAACTGCACCTTCTGTATCTCTAGTTTTGGCCAACATCAACCTGTATGAGGGATCGGGGTGGTTGAGATAGCAGAAACGGCTAAGCAGGCTTTGCTAAACGGTTTCCATAACTCCTATTGACTTCTATGGGAGTCACGGTAGCCCAGCGGCTTCTGTCCTCCTTTTCCCCACAAAGCTACATTTTACTCCTCACCCTCCGCAATGTCACAGCTGGCTAACATCTACCCGCATGCCATCTTCATGACTCCCGGAGCACAACCAGCACAAGTAGGCTACTTTATGGTAATCACCAATAGGTTCTCCCATAGCCAATGTGATACTGCGATGTCTATTACAGGACACCCCCCACCCCTGATAACTTATTACTGCTTATCTCCTTGTCATCACCCACCTCCCTGTGTTCTTAGAACAAGCAAGCCGGCTTCTACCAGAACATCATGCGCTCCTTGAGGTTACAGCCCGAGTACTTTGCTGTGGGATACTATGGCCAAGGCTTCCCTTCCTTCCTGCGGGTAAGACCAAGACAATGTTCTGCCCCATTATTCATCCGTGTGCTTGTCTTCTGGCTTCCTACCCTCCGTCGCTAACCCTTATTCTTCCCTCCTCATCCATTCTTGCTGACCTTCTTTGGCATCGTGTGATGGAAGATTTTAATACTTCGCTCTTTCCTGCAGAACAAGATTTTCATACATCGGGGAAAGGAATACGAACGACTTGAGGATTTCAACCTGTGGCTTCTGACTCAGTTCCCCAATGCAGAGAAGCTCTCCAGCAGCTCCCCACCAGGAGAGGACATCCGAAACTCCCCCAAGCAATGTATCCTACTTGGAAAGTTGTTGTTTGACCCCTTAAAGGGGTTTTCCAGGGAAATACTATTGATGACCTATCATCAGGATGGGTCACCAATAATTCAGCTGGGGTCCCCGACCGATCAGCTGAGCGGGCGCATGCTGTCAGCACCGCAAATATACAGACGCGCCGACCTCCTTGTAGTGGCCGGCGCATGTAACTGCAGGCAAGACTCTCATTGAAATCAATGGGAGCCATGCCGGCAGTTACAAGCGCCAGCCACTATACAGAGGTCGGTGAGGAGGCTTCTGCTCTGACCTCTGCGTATTTATGGTGTCTTTTCCATGTACATAGTTACATGAGGGTCCTTTTTTGGGATGAGTTGTATTTTTCAGTGGTACCTTGTAATGTACTGGAAGACTTTTAAACGTTTCTAAGTGGAGTGAAATGGAAAAAAATGCAATTTTGCCGCGCTAATAGATGGATTTAAAAATTGTGAGCCCCAATGGCTAATCGTTTCCTTCACCTCCAGCCCACCATCAGGACTGCTGGTGTTTTATTATTTTTTTTTACACATGGATAGATTTACTGGGCTGCTACTGTAGATCATCTTTATGGCTAGCCTGAGGTCTTACCTATAGGATATCTCTCCTCTCTCAGTCGGGGGCTGTCATTGATTTTTCATCCCTCATTTGCTCCTGATGAACACTTTTATGGGATAAACACGTTGATCAGGAGTGCACTGATTTATGGACAGGTAGTCCGGTTGAGTGCTACATTATCAGGTAGCATAGACAGATACTAATGATATGAGATATAGAGCAGAGTTATATTACAATAATGGACTTTAGTCCATTTATATTATTAACCCCATAAAAACCAGGCTGCTTTGTACCTAAAGGACCAGACGCTTTTTAAGGATTTCACCCATGTGGTAGTTTTACTGCTTTTTTTGCCTTCAGCTACTAGAATTATTTTTGCTATGTTTTTTATTTCCGTGACATATAGGGCAACTTTTTTTTATATCTGTTTTCACTGACTTTTTTCTGTTTTGTAGTTTTATTGGGGATAAAAAGCTTAAAAAAAGTTTTTTTTTTAACATTTATAGTTATTGTTTTTTTAATTAGTAAGTTTACATTAACATAAAGTATGGGAACGGGTTCTTCATTTTGGACTTTTGATATTTTATATGTACAGTTTTGGATTACAGGGCGCATATGCCGAGTGTTTTGGTTGGCGTCTGCTTTGGGTCATTTTCTTTTTCATGTACATATTTTTATTTTATTTTGTAATTTTTTTAAACTTCTTTTTGTAACAGTTTTTTCTACCATCTATGTCCCCCATGATGTCATATATCACCTCTATGGGGCATTCACATGGTCTTTTTTTTTTATATCTGACACTTTTATTTTCCACTGTAGCTGAGGCATCCATAGGAGCCCCAGTTACAGGGAATACATCCCCGATGGTGACAATAGTCACTAACAGAGCTGATCGGGGTCTGCTAGGACCCTGCAGCTCTGCTGTAACAGAGGGACCCGGCGGACATGTGATCGCGTAGTGGAAGAAACATTTCCTCCTTCACTGTTTAGTACATTGAGCGCTATGTATCCAGGAAAGAAGAAGACCGAAACAATTAAAAACCACCTCTCCCTTCTCCTTCGGATCCTCAGCTCTGACTAACAGCTGAGGACTCCCCCCTGCGCCTGCTTGATTGCAGGATCAGAGGGTTTAATCCTGCGCTGTATTTTTGCTATTGGCCGGGATTAAAGCCCAGGACCGAGCGCTGTATATTTACTACACTTGTTAAAAGTTACATTTTCAAGGGACCTCTTGGTTAATTCCCATATGGGACAGAGTCCAATGTCAAGTGATACAAAGTGCTGAGTGACATGTACATGCTATGTAAAGGTGATTAGATACAACAGCTTAGATACGACGGCTTAGCTCCTGCTTTATGTCCTTAAGTCCGTCCTCTAGATGTGCGCTGCTTCAGCGTGAAGCCATTAATGAACCTTCCCCCGCGGTACAAGGACAAGCTGGTGCCTGAGCAGATTCTCAGGTAGGCACTTCCTATCACAAGGAGCCATTGTTCTGCATGGATGTAATGTATGACCCACGCAGCGGTAAGGCTGAGGTCACATCTGCGCAATTTTATCAGTTTTAACCGATCTTTATATTCCTTTTTAAACTGTTTAAAAAAGGATGTTTTCACTGATTGAAACAGTTCTGCAGTTTTAATGGATTTGTCAATAAACGGATACTTGTGTTACGTTTTTTCTGTTATGATCTGTTTTTAAAGGATCCGTTTTTTCTTTCATAACTCTAGTTTCACGTTTGAGTTAATTTAAAGGGGTTGTCCCGCGCCGAAACGGGGTTTTTTTTTTCTTCAAACCCCAACCCCCCCCCCCCCCGTTCGGCGCGAGACAACCCCGATGCAGGGGTTAAAAAAGAACACCGGAGAGTGCTTACCTGAATCCCCGCGCTCCGGTGACTTCTTACTTACCTGCTGAAGATGGCCGCCGGGATCTTCTCCCTCGGTGGACCGCAGGGCTTCTGTGCGGTCCATTGCCGATTCCAGCCTCCTGATTGGCTGGAATCGGCACGTGACGGGGCGGAGCTACACGGAGCCGGCATCCTGCACGAGCGGCCCCATTGAGAAAACAAGAAGACCCGGACTGCGCAAGCGCGGCTAATTTGGCCATTAGACGGCGAAAATTAGGCGGCTCCATGGAAACGAGGACGCTAGCAATGGAGCAGGTAAGTGAAAAACTTCTTATAACTTCTGTATGGCTCATAATTAATGCACAATGTACATTACAAAGTGCATTAATATGGCCATACAGAAGTGTATAGACCCACTTGCTGCCGCGGGACAACCCCTTTAAGTTAACGGATCCATTAAACAGAAGCCCAGATGGGTACAAACTATATTGTTTCCTTTTGTGTCCGCCCCCATTGAGTACAATGGGATAAAACTCTTGCATTCTGTTCAGTTTCCATTTTCTTGGACAAAAAAAAAAATGAATGCAGATTTTGGGATAGAACAGAAAAACGGAATATAAAGCGCTGATGTGAACGGCGCCTAATATATATAATCTTCATTCTTCACTTGCAGCTATTATCGATTCAATGAGGTGAACAGTTTTTCCTACTCTCGGCCATTCCGAAAAGGAGAGAAAGATCCCGACAATGAATTTGCAGTAAGACATATTCACATATGGATGACCTACAGATGTAGCAGAGCTGGATTTGTTCTTTAACATAACAATCCACATTTGTTTAACTTTTTATCGGACAGGATCTTTCCGTTTTATACTCCTAGAGACGGGGAGTGATTGATATACCATTGTGTTGCCAACACCTCCAGCATAACAGGGGTTAAGGAGGGGTTGCAATGTCCTACCAACTGTGGCGACCTCTGGCTGTGTGTGAACAGCCTAATTAAAATGGGAAACCTACAGCACCCCCCTTATTACAGATGTAGTAAGCTTTAACTTGACGTTTAACGTATTATATTAACCTAACTGCAATGTTGTAACTGAAGAGATCATTATGCATGGGTCGTGTTAACGATTGCTACACCTGTAACAAAAGATGTTGACTGTGTCGGCTGTAGACTCACACCCAACCGTTGACTGCGTCGGCCGGAGACTCCCCACCCAAGGTTGACTGCGTCGGCCGGAGACTCCTACCCCACCGTTGGCTGCGTCGGCCGGAGACTCCTACCCCACCGTTGGCTGCGTCGGCCGGAGACTCTCCCTCCACCGTTGACTGCGTCGGCCGGAGACTCTCCCTCCACCGTTGACTGCGTCGGCCGGAGACTCTCCCTCCACCGTTGACTGCGTCGGCCAGAGACTCTCCCTCCACCGTTGACTGCGTCGGCCGGAGACTCTCCCTCCACCGTTGACTGTGTCGGCCGGAGACTCTCCCTCCACCATTGACTGCATCGGCCGGAGACTCCCACCCCACCGTTGACTGCGTCGGACGGAGACTCCCACCCCACCCCACCGTTGACTGCCTCGGACGGAGACTCCCACCCCACCCCACCGTTGACTGCCTCGGACGGAGACTCCCACCCCACCCCACCGTTGACTGCCTCGGACGGAGACTCCCACCCCACCGTTGACTGTGTCGGCCAGAGAGTTGCCCCTCCAATCCACTAATTGTGTCGGCTAGAGTGTATCCTCCCCCCCCCCTCCCCAATTGACAGGGGTTGGCCGGAGACTCTCCCCCCACTGTTGACTGCGTCGGCCGGAGACTCTCCCCCCACCGTTGACTGCGTCGGCCGGAGACTCTCCCCCCACCGTTGACTGCGTCGGCCGGAGACTCTCCCCCCACCGTTGACTGCGTCGGCCGGAGACTCTCCCCCCACCGTTGACTGCGTCGGCCGGAGACTCTCCCCCCACCGTTGACTGCGTCGGCCGGAGGCTCTCCCCCCACCGTTGACTGCGTCGGCCGGAGACTCTCCCCCCACCGTTGACTGCGTCGGCCGGAGACTCTCCCCCCACCGTTGACTGCGTCGGCCGGAGACTCTCCCCCCACCGTTGACTGCGTCGGCCGGAGACTCTCCCCCCACCGTTGACTGCGTCGGCCGGAGACTCTCCCCCCACCGTTGACTGCCTCGGACAGAGAGTTGCCCCTCCAATCCACTAATTGTGTCGGCTAGAGTGTATCCTCCCCCCCCCCCCCCCTCCCCAATTGACTGGGGTTGGCCTGAGACTCCCACCCTCTACCCATTGGCTATGTCAGCTGAATTGACTCCCCCGTAACTGTGTTGGCGAGAGTGTCTTCCCCCTCCCAGATGACTTTGTTGGCCAGATACTCCAACTCCTCCCCATTGACTGTGTTGGCGGGAGTGTCTTCCTCCTCCCAAATGACTTTGTTGGCAAGATACTCCAACTCTTCCCCATTGACTGTGTTGGCCAGAGTGTGTTCGGCTCTCCCCATTATATGTGTCAGCCAGAATATGTTCGCCATTCCCCATGGGCTGTGTCGGCCAGAAAGTGTTTTCATCTAGAAGAGTGCTCTATGGGTGACCGCTGCAACTAAACAAACTACTGACTTTGTGGGAGACTTGCCTGTCCACACTGGGAGGGTTGGCAACCCTCCATGTTAGCACGGAGTGTGGGGGCCCTACTATAACCTTTGCTATGTGTCTCTTCTCCTCTAATAACATTGTTATAAGCAGTTAATTAGACTTTACATTTCACATGTTATATGTTACGCTTCTATACTGACACATGGACGCTAGATTTACTCATGCCCTGCATGTCTCCTCTACCCTGCAGACAATGTGGATCGAGAGGACTATGTTCACTACGGCGTATAAGCTGCCTGGCATCCTGAAATGGTTTGAAGTAAAGAATGTACACACGGTAAGGACAATTGTTTATCCATGGGTAGTGCCTGGTATTGCTGCCACATGCAATGACTCTGAAAGGCAATACCAGACGAAGGCCATCTTCAGGAGTAGCGCTTTTTCTTGGGTGGAGTGGGAGGAAGACCCTTGTTATTGATCTCGTACAACCCCTTTAATGAACTTGTGTATATATAGTAGGTAGATATACTCAGCATGGTGTCCAATACTCATTTGTACCCACAGGAGGAGATCAGTCCATTACAGAATGCTATCGAGACAATGGAGCTGACCAACGAGAAGATAAGTCACCAGGTCCAACAACACAGGGCAGATGCCAGCCTTCCCCTGCACCCACTCTCTATGCTGCTGAACGGTATTGTGGACCCTGCTGTGATGGGAGGATTCTCTAACTATGAGAAGGTCTGTATGTTCATGTGAATACCATACAGTATTTGTATGTAGTCCTATGGGACTAAGAACAAGTGATATCACTGAAGTACAGGCTGTGATGTCACTACAGAAATCATGTTAGTTTTATAAATACGCTGCATAAAAAGTTGATAAGGAAGATGAAAAAATCCCTCCGCAGCGCCACCTATTGGATGGCAGCATTCCTTCAAACCAATGTCCAACCTTTTATAAGGTCTTAAGGAAGATTGGGAATTTAAAACCAAGCCAGATTCCATACACAGAGAGCTGTTTGCTTTTAAATATTTGTTAAGACCCGTATACAGGGTTGAACATTGATTTGAAGGAATGCTGCCATCCATTAGGTGGCGCTGCGGAGGTATTGTTCCATCTTCCTAATTTGCATATTACACAGAGGAGAGTGCATGGCCTTATAAATAAGTCTCCTCACTCACCTTCTTGGTGCTCTCCTCAAGGAGAGACAATACCCCTCCCGATTAAAAAGTTGAGTCACTGTGTACATATATTACTTATCCTGTACTGATCCTGAGTTAGATCCTGTATTCCACTCCAGAGCTGCACTCACTATTCTGCTGGTGGAGTCACTGTGTACATACATTACTTATCCTGTACTGATCCTGAGTTATATCCTATATTATACTCCAGAGCTGCACTCACTATTCTGCTGGTGGGGTCACTGTGTACATACATTACTTATGCTGTACTGATCCTCAGTTACATCCTGTATTATACTCCAGAGCTGCACTCACTATTCTGCTGCTGGGGAAGTCACTGTGTACATACATTACTTATCCTGTACTGCTCCTGAGTTACATCCTGTATTATACTCCAGAGCTGCACTCACTATTCTGCTGGTGGAGTCACTGTGTACATACATTACTTATCCTCTACTGATCCTGGGTTACATCCTGTATTATACTTCAGAGCTGCATTCGCTATTCTGCTGGTTGTAAACATTCAACAAGCTTGTTGTTAAAAATATCCCTAACCGCTCAGCTGTTCTCCTATAATGCATGGAAGTTTCCAATGCTAGGTCTCAAAATTTGAAATCACCAGAACATGCTCTGTTCTAGTTCTGAGCCAGCAAATAATTCTTTAGGATTTCAGCTCTGAAGCCTGTAGAATTGTGATTACGGACCTGGAGTGTAAGACTGTAATTCCTACAAGATATATAATGTAATGTATTTTAGAAATTGAGTCTTTCTATGTAGGTTAATTCTGTATGTAAACTGATAGACATACTCTGTACAATCACCGAGGAGCACAGAACAGATGCATCATGATGCATGACAACTGGAGGTGGCCCCTCTGCCTCAGCCATTAATGGATAACTGGGTTCCAATTTGCTCACAATGACTGTGAAAACTTGACAGTCACTAGCCATAGAAATCTTTGGTAATGGTCCAGCACTTTCTTGTTCTGACTGTCTACAAATCTAGAGATTTGGAGCATCGGGGCAATAGCAAAGGTCTAGTCTGTGTTTCCAGTGCCTTGTGATGAACTTGTCCTAACTCCTCTGTTTCTTTATAAAGCCTTATTGAGTAGATCTCTTCATGTCATAGGCTTTCTTCACTGAGCATTACCTCCAAGAACATCCAGGAGATCAGGACAAGATTGAGCTCCTCAAACAGCTGATTGCTCTGCAGGTATGAGGTCCAGTTAGTGTAAGCAGTAGATGATACTTCATATCTTGGTCGATTCTTAGGTTTTTGGCCATTTTGACCCTCTCATTGATAAAGTCTTGGTCTCATTCAGTATTTATACCTTTCCTTCTGCCTCATCTCCACTGTCTTCATGCAGATGCCTCTTCTGGCTCATGGAATCAGGATTCATGGAGAGAAGTTGACCGAGAACCTACGACCTCTTCATGAAAGACTTGTGTCCTGTTTCCAGGACCTGAGGGGGAAGGTGGAGAAGCTATATGGGACAATCACTCTGGTAAGAATTGAGTAGGTTCTGGAGAACATCCTAGCCGCTCATGATGGTTTTTGTTTTTATTGAACACAACGGTTCCTTGCTCTTCTTCAGCCTTCCAGTTTGACAGACAGGAAGCTAAGTCGTGCCGGCTCTGTAGTGGTTCCATATATCACATCTGCTACTCTAAGAAGGTTGTCCACTGTGTCTTCCTCTTCTTCAGGGAGTGGTAGTTCCAGACCAGGCTCTGAAGGGTATGCGAACTGTCTGCTTTTTTATTACTTATTTTCTTTTACGATTTTTTTAAGAGACCTCCCATTTGATTTATTAATGTAGACAACCGACCCCTTCTCTACTTATCCTGTGTGTCTATCTTCAATGTGGGGCCCAGAAGTAAAGGGGTTCCCAAGGACTAAACTAATGATGACCCATCCTCAGGTTGATGGAGGTTCGTCACTTGGGATCCCCGCCGATCACCTGATTAAAGTGATTCAAGTGAATGGGATGGAGCTGAGATACCGGGTACAGCCGCTATACAATGTATTAGGGGTGTGCCTGGTATGGACTAAAGTAATAGCAGTACTCGCCTGAGTGTTTCTGTCACTTCAATCAGCTGATCGGTGGGGATCAAGAGCAATTGACCCCCACTGATCAACTATTGATGACTGATGCTAAGGATGAGTCATCAGTAAAGATGAGAGAGTATACTCGCTAAGGCACATTACTCGAGCGAGTAGTGCCTTAGCCGAGTATCTCCCCGCTCGTCTCTAAAGATCCGGGGGCCGGCGCGGGTGACAGGTGAGTTGCGGAGGGGAGCTGGGGGGGAGAGAGGGAGAGAGAGATCTCCCCTCCGTTCCTCCCCGCTCTCCTCCGCCGCTCCCCGCCGGCCCCCGAATCTTTAGAGACGAGCGGGGAAATACTCGGCTAAGGCACTACTTGCTCGAGTAATGTGTCTTGGTGAGTATACTCGCTCATCTCTAGTCATGAGTAGTTTAGTTCCGGAAAATCCCTTTAATCCCTTGACACTTTTGGGCATACGCGTACGCCCTTTAGTATTGGGGTTTGTATGGAGTGGGATCTGGGGCTAATCACATTACATACAGGGCAGGTGCCAGCTGTTTCTGACACCCGCCGGCAACAGTCACGCTCAGTGCTCCTTCTGATCGTTGCTGTTAACCCTTTAAACGCCACTGTCAATTCTGACAGTGGCATTTAAATGCTCTCTTCGAAGTTCAGGGCCCTCTTCCCCCACGCAATAAAATCACAAGGTCTGGTTCTGAAGACCCCCAGAGCTGCCATGAATGAATGACTTGATAGAACGCAGGTCAAACTGTGGTATAATGCAATACTATTGTATTGCATTACACTGTAGGAGCGATCAAACGATCACAAATTCCTGCAGGCACTAGGAAAAAATGTAAAAAGAAGGAAAAAAAAAAAGGTTTTCCAATTAGAATAAAATGAAAGGTAGCAAAATTTTTTTTTTTTTTAAACTCTTCACATATTTATAAAGATCAAAATTTTAAAAAAACGAAAACATATTTGGAATCGCCATGTAATTAAAAGTCTGATCTATCAAAGTAACAGATTATTTGTCCTGCAGGGGGAATAGTGTCAATTTAAGAAAGGACATGA
The DNA here is from genome assembly GCF_035609145.1 of Eleutherodactylus coqui. NCBI lineage: Eukaryota > Metazoa > Chordata > Amphibia > Anura > Eleutherodactylidae > Eleutherodactylus > Eleutherodactylus coqui. The sequence goes on along the minus strand of NC_089838.1, from coordinate 306,022,618 downwards.
TTGCGCTTTTTTTTGTCACCCGGTCTTCAAGAAAAAAATGTAATAAAAACGATCAAAAAGTCATATGTATTCCAAAATGGTTCCAATAGTAATTACAGGATGTCCTGGAAAAAATGAACCCTCCTACAACAATGTCGAAGGTTATGGCGGTCAGAAGATGAGGGCAGGAAAAAATGTAATAAAAAGATATTTTATTGTTTAAAAGTAGGACAGCAAAAAGACCTAAATAAGTTTGGTATCGTAGTAATCGTACCGACCCATAGAATAAGGTTATCTTAAATAGTATCACTGAAAAATACACCTCGTCCCGCAAAGACAAGCCGGCACACAGTAACCTCCAGTAGGAAAAAAAAAAGTTTGGGTTTTTTGAAAGTGGGGAGGACAATCGGGAAATGAAAATGAAAAAAAAAACTATAAAAGAGCTGAATATCACAGCAGAGTTCAACATGGCGCCCCCCCAAAAACCCCATATTCACCTCTCGGATCTGCTGCGCGAGTCCCGTCTCGTGAGTCGGCGCGCATGGGCAATACAGCGCATGACGTGCCGGCAGTGGGCGATGACGCGCAATCATGCGATACTTCCGCTGTGCTCACAATGGAAACCGGCTGCATATTAGATGGCCCACAAACCTTTCGTAACATAATACTGAGAGCCCCTTTGCAGTACGCTGGCTTGCTCAGGGGGTTGACAAATTTGTCCTGGGTATGACTCCCAGTTCGTTTTGAAACCAGTTCCCCTGGACCGCCCCAGTGCGAACAACACATCCATTTTGCACAACACTTAACCAGAGATGGATGACCATATCTCCGATGGACCCCAACCACCTCAATAAGTACCATCCATGACCTCCTCTTTGCAGACTGTCATGACTAAAGATCCTCCTCTGACCAATCTTCATATCACCGATTTCATTATAAAAGTGGACTGCTTCGAGGTCCAGGCTTCTAGTAGGAATGGGCTTGCTCTGCCCCTACATTAAAAGGATGTGTGCACCAAATAGGTTATGTGTGAACGTACCCAAAGGTTACCTATCCCAAGATCTCCTTCTTCCTCTCCTCATCCATTAGGATTTACACCCTACCCGCCCTTCTCATATCTAGTTAAAGGGGTTTTCCCGGACTGCGGATCTCCAGGCCCTTCCCTTGAATTCAAAGGAAGCTGTGACTGTAGTACCACACGGGGTCACTGCAATAAGGACAGCGCTATCTGCACTGACAATTGATTGACAGTTTATAGTAAAAGTCCCAAACAACACATTTTTTAAAGGGGTTGTCTCATGGCAGCCCTTACCGAAAGGCAGCCTGGCAACCTTCTGAGGTTCACAAAGTATGTCACAGCAGAGAATGCGCATGCGCACCTCCGCACCCATTCACTTCAGTGGCCCCGCCAAAGATAGCCAACCCGATGAAGTAAATGGGAGTAGAGGTGTGAATGTGCATTTTCTGCTGAGACACACTTGGTAGATTTCAGTACATGGCCAGGCTGCTTTACAAGTAAGGGCTGTCATGAAGCAACCCCTCTATCTGTCTACCCCAACAAGCCCTGTCATGTATGAGTCTTAAGCTCTTTTGGCCTTCTCTTTTCTTTACATTTAAAGAACTTCTTTAAGTCACGACATGTAGTTTTTGGGTTACCAGTTAACGCATCAACATTTTAACAGTTCTCTTCTCATCCTCAGCTCACTTCCAGAACCTGTACCTCCTCGTCGTGGATCCCTCATCTCCCGACATGACGAGCACAACGACAGAGAGGATGGTGACATCAGAATGATGAAACTAAAGCAGAACGTCAGCCAGTCTCAAACCATCACGGAGCGGCCTGGTATAGCAGAGGTGAGAGGCGAGCAGTGACCGGATTGTGGGTCATCGTGAAGGGTCATGGGTCATGTCAAGTTAATTCCATATACTCTTTCTACTCTGTTCTGGTTCAGGTGTATTCCCAGAGCTTGTCCGCCAAGACGCGACCAAAGAGCCTTCAGCTTTCAGATGGCCGCCTCACCCTCCACACCAGCTCAACAAGTCATGGAATAACACCAATTACTCCTTCCTCTATCACTCCTAAAACGCCAAGAACCTATAGTAAGTATACTACATTAAACCTTTCTTCTTCTTTTCCTCATTTTTCAGGACCTCCAAAGAGCCAGGGTAGAAAGCCGCTAACAAGCACTTGCTGGCACCTCAGACTATCCAACATATTGATGGCAATTCATTTCAGAACTTTAATATTTTGCTATCAACCTCTTAAAGTGACCCTCCGGTTTCAGGGTAAAATTCTGTTCCAGGACTGGAAAGGATGGGGGGTACATTACCTGCAGTAGTTGTTCTCTGCCATCCCTTCCATCCACTTGTTTTAGATCCTGTTTTTGGTTGTCCAAGCTGGCTGATGCAATCTTCAGGCTATCTAATCTCCACAGTACATTGGTAGGGTTAGACGACCAGTGCACTATACTTGCTCCCTGATTGGCCAGATCTGCTCTTGTGATCAGTGATGGCCAATCGGAGAGCAGTGTACAGTGTGCATTAGGTAGTTAGAAATTTGATGCAGCTGTTTCTGATTGGGCTTAATAGACTGCTGGCAAAAGTACAATGTAATGCAATACTGAGATATTGCATTATATTATACATGTGATCAGGTGATTGCAAGTTCAAGTGTCCTGTGAGAACTAAAAAAAATAGTATCAGAGAAAAAAATTTAATCTTTAGAAAAATAAAAAATATTAGTTCAAAAAACTTTCCCAGTTGCACATAAATTTTAAATGGCTTTCATTTTTTAACATAATTTGTATTGTCACATCGGTAAAACTTCAAAATATCAAAATATTACATTATTTATCATGCATTGTAAGAAATAAAATGCAGTGGGTGCATAAAAGGGATTTTCGAGGCTATTTTTATTGGACATTCCAGGCTATTCCTTAGGTCAGGTCATCAATAGTTGATTGGCTGAGGTCCACCACTCGGGACCCGAGTCAATCCCTTTCAACTGGAAGATGACCCAATAAATCCAGTGTCTATCTCCTCTGCACCTGTGATATCATCTTTATTACTTGTCCAGGTTTTCCTTCACTTTCTACACATGGTGATGCTGCATTACAAATTATGGGGTCACCTCCTCCACCACCTCCTAAAAGCAGATCTAATGAGGGTAGCCAGCGACTTTCCACAGAGGTAAGTGACAATACACGTTCTTGGATAATATTCCCACAGCAGCCACGATGACTGTACATTGTTTCCTTTCTGATGTTCTCCAGTTACCTCCACCATTGCCAAGAAGAGAAGACGCAAAGCCACCAACGCCACCGCCAAAGGTTAGGAAGTCAAGTGTGGTCCATGAACCTGGATTGTGATCAGCCTTTAGAAGGAACATCTAATCAATCCTTGATACTCCCCTGCAAGGTTCAGACCCATCTTAACCACTCTTCGTCAGGATATCTTGATGGACACTCCATGGATCTTGACTGTAGAGTATTGAGGGATAGTCTAATGGACAATAGCCGGTCTATTGAACGCACGTTCTTATTGCTAAACTAAATGAAGATTTTATTCTAGAAGACTGATTGTCCATATAGAAGGCTCTTCCGTGGTCAGGATCGTCAAGAAGACGTCTGTGTTAATAATGTAATCACTATTTGTATATATGGGACTCGATATTATTGTAACAAACAAAAGCCTCAAACCACTTTTATCTCATCCTCGTGTTTCCTTTACTTTCTTTGGTACTTCACTCGAAGATAATTTTATTGCCCAAGAACATAAACCTTGTGTGTAGAGATGAGCGAGCATACTCGCTAAGGGCATTGGCTCGATCGAGCATTGTCCTTAGCGAGTATCTCCCCACTCGGCAGAGAAGGTTCGGCTGCCGGCGCGGGTCACAGGTGAGTTGCGGCAGTCAGCGGGGAGGAGAGTGGGAGAGAGAGAGATCTCCCCTCCGTTCCTCCCTGCTCTCCCCCACAGCTCCCCGCCTGCCGCCGGCAGCCGAATCTTTGCTCCCGAGCGGGCAGGTACTCGCTAAGGGCAATGCTTGCTCGAGCAATTGCCCTCAGCGAGTATACTCGCTCATCTCTACTTGTGTGTATAGAAATAAGTGTAATATAGAAAGGCCAGATTTATGGGAACTGCTCTACGCCAGCGTTGGAGATAAGATGTCATATTACATTTTGCATACATGTGTTAATACTCTTTTTTTCCCTGTTATCAGCCTTTTCAGGCTAAAGAGAGGCTTATCGTAATGTTCTTTAATGAGATGATTGACATGGAGTCCAGCAAAATTCCCTGCCCTATGATTACTACTTTACATATCTATCTCCAACACATTTCATAGACCAAGGCTTCTCAACCTTTTTCCTAAACATAATGCCCGGTTCTAACAATCAGTTGTAATCTATGCCAAAATTAATTGTTTTTCTCAAATTATCTCCAGAAAACAGCATAATAATGAACTAAATGCCAAAAGGAGTCAATTATCTTTCCACCATGACTCCATCAAAGCTAATGCAGCACTTGAAGACTTTTGTGACATCTGCTACCCTGCTACACCTCACTACCGGGGCATAGCTATAAGGGGGGTGAAGAGGTAGCTGTTGCTACCGGGCTCTAGAGCCTTAGGGGCCCAGAGGCCCTTGTATCACATAGGATCACACCAGTATTATAAATGGCACGAGGTAGATAAGTGGTGCAGATTTTACTTTGGGGCCCAAGAGCTTCTAGTTATGTCTTGGTCTCACTAATAATCACTCTACTAGTCTAGACTATCAGGAAAATGGTCAATACTCCACCCTTTACACTAGACTGCCATGGAAGCAAATAAAGATGGTGCTGAGAAATCCATCTTCACCTAACTGCATAAAGCCCCATTTACACGCAACAATTATCGCTCAAAAGTCGTTCAAATGATGGCTTTTGAGCGATAATCGTTGCGTGTAAACGCTTCAATTTTTCACTCTTTGCTGAACAATGATTTTTAGGTGAGCTTAAAATCCATCATTGAGGTGGAGAGAGATAGCAGGAACCGCACACTGTGTTTTCCACGGGAGTCTGAGATTAGATTGTATTCAGTTGACAGCCCATGCGAAGACAATGCAGCTAAGTGCAGACCACATGCTGGGATGTGCAAATAGCTGCTGGAGGCTCATTTACATGCAAAGGAAGGTAATAAACTGTCAATGGACGTTCATATCCATTAGCAGTTTATACAAAACGATCACTAAAACTGTCAATCTTTCAAACAGGGAGCTCCAGCTGTGCCTGCACTGTTATCTCTAATGTAGGCACAGCTGTTCCATATAACAGGTTATTAACAAATGCTTGCTGTACATTTTAATTACCCCAAAACACTCGGTCCGCCTGTGCCCAGCTGTTCTTTCCCACAGCTCTGATTTCATTAGTCCCTGTCTCCTCTCCTGCTATTCCCCAGCGCTATGTAAGGATAAGCAGCTCTGTGCTGCAGATAGCTTCTCCTCCACACAGTGCCCATTCCCTGCCAGACTTGACGCAACGTCAGGGTCTCAATGCATTGGGTGTACACTGCTGTTTGCACAACCTGATGCACTGAGACCCTAACAGTGCATTGAGTCTGTGGAACAGGCACTGTGAGGAGGAGAAGCTGTCTGCAGCACAGAGCGGCTTCTCCTTACACAGCACTGGGGAACAGCAGAAGGGGAGGAGACAGGGACTAATGAAATCAGCGCTGTGGGACAGCACAGCAGGGCGCAGGCAGACCAAGTATATTGGGATGATCAAAATATAAAACAGACCTTTATTAATACCCTGTTATATGGGAACAGTTGTGCCTGCACTACAGAGAACAGTACAGGCACAGCTGGAGCTCCCTGTTAGGCGAAGATAGATTTTGTCAGCAGCATCTCCACCTAACTGCATAGCTGAAGAGGGATTTTGTATGAAAAATGGACAGAATAGGCTGATAAAACCTACTGCAGAAAAGCTTATCATTGCCTTTTCTGTCCCCAAGGCACCGCAACAGGTCAGGTTTTTGGGATTTCCTCAGTATTACACAGATGATGTAATTATTTTCCGTGCCTCAGACATTGTCACAGGTGGTGTTACTATAGGATATCCTGCATACATGACCTGTTGGTGTGCCTTGAGGACTGGAGTTGGGAAACACTGCTGTAATGGTCCTGTTATTAGGAATATCTTACTTATGGCACCTAAGTGATCACCGCTTGCTTTTGATCCTTTTCCATCAGGATAACATGCCTCACAATTTATAACCCACATTTCGGATTACCCCACTCACAAACTTATAATCAAGTTCCTTGGATTACTCCGAAATGGGTTAATTTGACAGGATTCATAGTCTAGCCTGCCATACTCTTTAGCTCAACCACTCCTTCATCCCACAACTATTCTTCCTCGTTGTGCCAATCGCATACGTTCTGTAGAGGGAGAGCTGCCTACATCTCTTGAGGAAAAAAAGGAATAGAGCATCTTGAAATCCAACTGCCTGTTCCTTATCTCCCCTGATATCTGCTGTCAGAGGCGAGTCTGGACAACCCTATACATATTAGATGGCAATCGAAGCCCACTAAAATTGTTGGGTTTGTCCAACGTTCTTCTAACGTGTATGGCCACCTAAAGTTGCCGAATTGTTCTCATTGAATGTTACCTCGTACATCATACTTACGATCGATGTTGGGTAACCATAATATTCTTATTACCTTTGTGATGATGGGATAGTTAGTTACATTACACTGTTCTATTGGTTGGTGAATAACTTTTAAAAGGGATTTCCTGGTCTGAACTAATGATGATCTATCTTCAAGATAGGTCATCAGTACTTGAACGGAGGAGTCTGCCGCTTGGGAACACCAACTATCAGCTGTTTCCTGGTCTCTGTTGGTGTAGACAGAGCCGGAAGCGGACCGTTCTGTCCACATTGCAGCATCCCAGGTTAATATTGCAGGAACTATTCACATTGAAGTTAATGAACAGTGTCTGCACTATCAACATGGACTGCTACGGACTCAATAATTGTGAGGCCCTTTTGGAACAGAGCCAGAAGTCACCGGATACATCTGGCCATATAGGATCTAATGTTTAGACCCATAAGACAAGAATTTGGCTATATATGGAGGGATATTGAGTTTTTGTCAATTAGACTCCCACTGCATTCCCAGCAGTGCAGCAAGTCTCCTAGAGAAGCAGATGTCTTGAAGACCATTGGTAGCTGTGAGACATCTCCCTGTATATGGCTAAATTTCCCTTGAGGTTCATAGTAGATGAATTAAAGATATGGCCAGTTCCGTGGACAAATATGACAAAATCCGTAATGATCTCAGTGCATGTTTTATTACAACCTCTCATATGAAATGCTCAAAATGATTTGTTCACTTCTTCTTTCTGCCGTTCTCTCCCTCCAGCCAATTCATCTATAATGCAAAAAACACCATAAAGTTTAATTATATAAGAATGTATTACACCCAGTTGGATCTATAAAATACATGTCCCTTCTAAGAATTCATCATGTTAGCTACATTGTAGTGCTTTGCCCAATTATCCATTTCATCATTGCTAGGCCTGTCCTATTGCTGTGCATTTTCTCAATGCAAGAACTAACATAGGTTCACTTTCCTGCTTTAAACCACCATATATACTCCTTTACCATCCCAAATCATGTAATAATTAAGTATATCTTACACAGTGGAGATGGACCCTCTTTGTCGCTAACTGGTTTGACTTAGGGCAGCTCCAAGAGGCCCCTGGTCTTCAACCTCTAACCTCTTTTCGAGGGATTTGGTCTTTGCTGTAGTGAACCTCCTGGACATACCTCAGAAATAGTCTCAGTGCAGTTACACCTGATCCAGGCAGATCAAAAGGGACCAGAACATGGTACTAAGGGGTTAAGCTAGGATGGAGTCAGATAACAGACTGAGGTCAGGACAGGAAGAGTTCATGCAATACAGTAACCAGGCAGGGCAGGTGGCATTTCGACAAAACATAGTAAACAGGCCAAGGTCAGGACAGGCAGAATTCAGGAAAGCTGGATATTTAGCAGAGGGTCAAAAAAAAAAGGAAAATACAAAAACACCTTCACTGGAATACTAGGAACTTTGTTACTTAGACACCTTCTAACAGGGAAAGGAGCCTTAAATGGTCTATGCCAGGATGGGATGGGGATGGAAAAGCTGGGAGCACAGACTGGCCCTCCAACAGGCAGGCTGGGCGTATATCAATGAATGTATGTCTGAATGCATGGTACAGCATCTACTGAACAGAAGACAGGGCCAGAGGATGCGACAGCCATGGCTGCCATGAGAGGAGGTGCCATCGACCACAGCCATTAGCCATTTAAAAGTACATTAAGTGTTAACCACTAAACTACTGTAGACCTCCAAGGATATTAGATATAGCCCTTAACTATCCTAGACCACTGTGGATAATGAATATCAATATTAATCCCTTCATCATTCTAGACCACCAGAGATACTTTGAATCAAATGCTAAATAACTCTAGACCACCAGGGATATTACAAGGCTACAGAACTGTCACTATTACAGTAAAGGGAACCTGCTATAGACTTGTGTAGGAGAGCGTTCACACAGCACTGTGGAAAAAGTTGGCTCGATCCTCAGAGGACCCCACTGGATCCAGGGAGCAGGGGAGTGTAAAAAATACCTCACCCGGCTGCCTGTTATCTCCTCTAACAGCACAATAACTTAGTTTATGGTACTGTTGGGACATGACAGGTTCCTTCTAAACTCCCATGTGTGATGTAGTACATGCAAAAAATAATCAGACTATAATCAGAGTTGGTGGGAAAAAAGGGAATTTTTCCTTATGTTTATGTCACCAATGTTCCTTGGAACCACTGTTTAAACATTCTACATTTGTCTCAGCAATGGTGTTTATGATTTACGGAATGCCAATTATCAACAGGTATTAGTGTATCTTGAGGCCACCAGAAGCTAGGGGTTTGACAGGGAGAACGCCCCTCTCACACCCCTAGCTCCCGATAGCGTCAAGCCACGAAGGTGCTAGCAGCTTAGATCAGTAGCAGTAAATGCTGCCATGTTAGCTCTGTAACATGGCAGCATGTAAATGTAAGAATGTTAGGCTACAAATTAAAGTGACCCTCACCGTAAGGCTGCAGGGGCTGCCAAAAAGCATGCAGACACTTGAGCCCTCAGTGCCACCGCAACAGCCATACCCTGTTGCATCTGTAGCCTGTCGTGAGTCTGAGCGCACCAGCCGTCCCCCGTTGCATCTGGAGGCTACTTGTGGTCTGCTGCCTGTGTGCTGTGATATAGGTGCCGGGCGCCTCCTCCGCTGACGGCCCGCTACCTCAGTGCAGTCAGGTGGATGACAGCCGCCGCCTGGCTTCTGCGTCTCCTCCGCTCACAGCACCAAAAGCTGTGCCAGGGATGTGGAGGGTCGCTTCCGGCCCACTACCACAGTGCAGTCAGGTGAGTGCTGGCTGCAGCCTGGCTTCTGCCTCTCCGCCGCTCCCCCACTTAGAGCTCTGAAAGCTGCGGCAGTCCACATCACGGCACTTCGCCATGACCAAGGAAGGGCACCGGTTCTGGGTCGCCGTGCCTAAAGGTGCTTAATGGCACTTTGCACTCTCTTGCAGCTGCTGCCAACGCTGTATGCCTTCGCAAGTAAGGCTTAGTGGCCTTCTAGGACCTACACGACCACCGCCTTTGCAGCCAATCACCATCAGGGGGCGTCACCTCCCTGTCAATCTTGACTCCACCAGGACATCCTGGTGGCGTCAAGATACACGAATACCTCATCCCCATACTACATTACCAAAGAAATTCAAAAACAAATTATGATACAATAAACCTTGATGTGCCACCAGTTGGCATGAGCTACACAAAATTAGGGGTGGTACAGAGGGGAGAGAGAGGTAATAGAAGGGGGTATTATCACTAATCTATGATTGTTCTATATGGAATGATAGAAATGGATTTATAGGGATGTCATAGGGTTTTGGCTCTTTTGTGCACTCACCAAAGCACCTTTCACAAGGCCAAATCTGTTCTGTGGTAGGGAACACTCAAGATGCTGAGGCTCTGTGAGCAAGGAAACTTCATTCTGAGTTGAAGAAATGAACAAAGACAGACCACCATCTTAATTATAACAGAAAATCAGAAATTAACATGCAGAAATTAATATTATAAAGTCAGGGGTGTAATTATATTTGGTGCAGTGGCACCAGGGCCCAGGAGCCTTAGGGGGCCAATAAGGTCTATCTTCCCTACAGGAGGAGCCCAGTACTATAAATCGCCCTCACCGAAACGTGGATACAGCAGTCTGACACTTTCCCTGACATATTGTCCTACAATGGCCTCCAGTTCTCCCACACCCCAAGATCAGACAACAGGCGCGGCGGAGGAGTAGGCGTTCTGCTCTCACCAAATTGCATCTTCCAGGTTACCCCCCCCCCCCTTCCCCGTTCCCTCACTCACCTTCCCGTTGTTTGAAGTTCACACTCTACGACTCTTCCACCCATTGTCTCTGCAAGTTGCAGACATTAACTGTCCTCCAGGTCCCACCCGCCTATTCCTGAATCATTTTGCCGCCTGGCTCACCCACTTTTTATCCTGTGAAATCCCAACCCTCATCCTAGGCAACTTCAACATCCTTGCTAACGACTCCATCTCCCCTTCTGCCTCCCAGCTTCTAACGTTCACATTCTCCCTCATCCTATCACAACTCTCTGATTCCCCCACTCATAAAGTTAGCAACACTCTTGATTTAATTTGCCTCTGCTCTGCTTCCCATTTTACAAACTCACGCTTCCATCTCTTGGATCACTAACGCCTTTCCTTCTCCATCAGGCACCCCAGCATCTCCCCAGATCTCCCTCCTCTCGTGCTCCAATCTGGCTGCCACACACTACTTCACTACCCTCAGTCACACCCTAGATGAAGTGGCACTCCTCGTGAGGCGAGCCTTCCGCGGCAACCCTGGCTCATGCCCCAAACGTGCTTCATCCGGAGGTGCTCTAGATATGCTGAACGGTTGTGGAGAAAGTGAAAACAGCCTGCAGACTTCTTCGACTTCAAATTCATGCTAAAAACCTACAATTTCGCCTTCCACCATGCCAAACAAGTTTATTTCACCTCCCTCATCTCCTCACTATCACACAAACCCAAACAACTTTTTGACACCTTCCACTTTCTCCTCAACCCCAAAGAACAGGCCTCCGTGACGGATCTCAGTGTTAGTAAGCTAGACACCCACTTCAGAGAAAAAATTGATAACATCCGAAAAGATATGATTGCGCCCTACACTACTTGCTCCGATCCCGGCATCTTCAGTACTGCATCTATCACTCAATCACTATCCGCACTCGAACCAACACCGAGGAATAAGGCTCCAGAATTACTTCCTCCGCTCGCCCCACCACCTGCGCCAGTGACCCTCTTCCCTCTCAGGTCCTCCGGTCCCTTTCTTCAGTTATCATTACCCACCTCACCACCATCTTCAACCTCTCCATAAACTAAGGCATCTTCCCCCTCCTCGCTCAAACACTCCATCATAACTCGCCTGTTAAGGAACCGGACCCTTGACCTGACTGACGCAGCCAACCACTGAGCCATCTCAAATATCCCCTTCATCTCCAAACTCCTGGAACTTCTGATCTATTTTCACCTTACATGCTTTCTCTCCACCTACAACAGTCCAGCTTCTGCCCTCTACACTCCACCAAAACTGCCTTCACAAAAGTTTCAAGCGGCCAAATCGAAGGGTGACTGCTCCCTACTAATCCTTCTCAATCTCTCCGCTGTGTTTGACACTGTCGATCACAAACTCCTTCTCGATATGCTTTGCTCCATCGACATAAAGAACACTTCTCTCTCTTGGTTCTCCTCCTACCTCGTCTTCCCGCCCTCTGCCAGCCAATCCTATGCACGGACCTTCAGACGCGCCTTAAAAACGTACCTCTTCAAAGAAACATATCAAATCTCCTGAACAAATCCCCCACTCACCCCCTACCACTGATTCTTGCATGTAATCGTTGTACTGTCTGTGCTCTCCCATGCTTTGAAAGTGCTGCAGAATAAGTTGGCGCTATACAAATACAAATTATTATTATAAATGAAGCATTAGGCCTCATGTCCACAGGGAAAATACATTTTAAAAACCCAATCACCCATAGGGAATCATTGGACACCCGCAGTATGCTCCATTTTCTGCGGTTTTCCTGCATGGACAGCTTCCATGGCTTCCATTGAAGTCAATAGAAGCCGTCCAATCTGCGGCACTGAGGCTGCGCCGCAGATCCGTGAGAAAGCAGGAGATTTTTTAAAAAAATGCACACCTCATTCACGTGGCACACTGCCGACGCACCTGGATGCATCCGCCATGCAGAAAAAAGATCAGGCCGCGACAGAGGAGACCCTCGCCACGTCCGGACAAGTCAGTAAATGTCTTTTTCGGCCTCGTGGCTGCGGCACAGCTGGAAACCACTGGGAATCCATGTGCGCCCATGGACATGGGCCTTATAGTTGGGGAGCCCTGTTACAGTTTTTGCATTGGGACCTAACAGTTTCAAGTTTCACCTCTGTATGTAGTCATAATGTTATTTGATTTGGCGATTGCATAAGAAAAATGAGTTTATTGCAAGTAAAATATGTTGTATTGATGTTATGGGTAATGATAGATAATCCTAAACCAATGCTGGACTGGCTATGGGGTCTACATCAAGGCCACTCTTCTGTAACACTGAGCAGTTTGTACATGTTCAAAACCATCTATACCATAGAAACATCATGCGGCTATTAAGGCAACCTTGGAGACAGGGGATATCCAGCTTTGGTTTGTCCCATCCACTTTCCTACTGCATAACAAGAATCTGGGCAAGACTTCCCTGCAGTGGCATACACAGAACTGAGGGTTCCCCATAACAAAGATTTAAAGAAATGGGTCCCTTATTAATATGTTGAATTATGGGCCCCGCAGGATAGAAGGGTCTGGTGTTAGTTCTTCCACTCCATTCCCTAACCCCCTTGGTTTTGAGCAATTCACTTCCTCTTGAGAGGGGAGTCCTGTACTGGATTCAGTATAGTCACCCAGTGGAAAAGGGGATGGAACCACACGTCACTGGTACCCTCTCTCCATGGGCCCTAGAGCAGCCTCATGGTCTGCCTTTATGGTACGTATGCCCTTGTTCCCCTATGTAGAGGAATCGCAATTTTAGGAAGTTAGGTGGTGGGGAATGGTCATGGAAAGGGCATGGAGGGGGAATAAACCCCAAGTCCTTCTGTCCTGGGTGGCAAAATCTGATACCATAATGACACCCCCTCTCTTCTATGTTCATCACTGTATGAGTCCATTTCTTTTCTAAGTATGTGAGGGGCCAAGATAATAAACCAGTAAGTTTCATGTTGGGTAGAAGTGGTTATTTATGTTTCACCCTCAGTTCCTCTGGAGAAGAGAGTTACAGCCACCCAGTAGAAATGGAGGTGGAACCAAACATCACTGGATCTCCTCTATACATGGGCCCCATTGCAGCTGAATGATTAGTCTTTATGGTATGTACGCCATTGCCCAGATCCACCCATTTGCTGCTGTTACCTCTGGATAGGAGTCCTGTAGACTTTCAATGTTGCGTTTTCCTCCTGGCCGCATCCCATAGGACCAATGCTGTGAATGACCCATATGGTCAGACAGTAGGAGAACAAGTATAAGAAGGAAACATGGCGTTCCAGCGTGGCTCATCCTGAAATGACAAATCAATGTGTTTGCATTCGTCCAGACTGGCAATGGTTTCTGCATGGTGTGCATGACAGAACTAGATACTGGGCTGATACTTCTCACACAGATGTGTAATTCAGATACACATAATGACATATTTTAGCAATGCAACTGAATCGCCATATTTCTGAAATTTGCAATAGGCCAGTACTAGAAAATAAGCCCCATCACTCCTGAACTTTGTAATAAAGTATATACACTGACGAAATTCAGACCTGAGACACCAGAGCAGAGCATTAGAACTGGTTGTCTACATGATGGACTACAAGAAATGTGCATAATATACGGGACCTCTAATCAGGAATGGACAGTCTGTATGCAAACCAGGAACAAGCCAAAGTGATTAGTATTTTCCCTCCTGGCCCCATTGGACATGGTTCTCTCTGGTATGGGTGCTTTTGAGGGCAACTATTGGAGATTTCCACCCACAGTGAATCTGTTTTCCCACGTGGGGCATTCTGCACCCACATCCTCACACACTACATCTCACAGCCTGCAAAGATATGAGCGAATTAGGTTTCCCCAATGTAATCCCTATTAGATTGGCTACCCACAGACCTTTTACCATCAAGGTATGCAATAGCCTGGGGTCTCTTCAGCACATGGTGTGGTCGGAACAGCCTTTCTCCGTATTCTCTGACCCACAAGTCTTACAAAATGGCTTGTAAAAAGAATCAAACCTTCAGGTTGAATCTATTCAAATTGCAATTTGCAGCCACTGATGTAGACTTCCATGGGAAGCACTCTAACAGGCACTTTTTTCGAGAGCTCTGAAAATCGTAGTTCCTGCCTCCCATGCTCCAGCATGGGATCTCATTGCGGTCTTCTGCTTTTACCAAACAGCTGTTTGAGCCGGTGGACAGCCGCTCCTAGATTCTTAAGCGGGAAATTTACTTACCTCTACTCTTTCCAGATCCACAGGATCTAGAGCAAGAAAAGCGTCATATTCTTGATGCCAAAAGAGCAGTCTTACTGTATATCTATAGGACTTAGAGGTACTGTTACTACAACACCAAGGTCCCAATAAAGGACAAAAAGCCAGCAAAGTCACCCTCGCAATGTGGATGAGAGGGACAATCAAAAAATGTTCTGACTTCTCTCAGCTCCATTCCCCCATTTATATCGGAGCACATTCTACAGCTACATACGGGGCTGTGGTTGGACATATGCCGTTAGATCAAACCTGCCGAGCTACCCCATGGTCACCTCTATGCTTAATACAGGCTAGACAAACTCTTACCACAGGACTCGAATTTTGGCAATAGAGTGCAAGAATCATCATCCTCTATCCCACCCAAAGATGCTGTAGGACGATCGGGGAAGTGTAAATTTGCTTACCGAAATTTCTATTTCCTGGAGTCCATAGGCAGCACAAGCCTCCAAGCCTGAGTGATAATTTAACATTGCTTTATTATGGCACACTGACTCTAATGTCATCTGCCTTGCTTTATAGGGTAGGCCAATTGATTGATTAATTATTGCTTACTAACTTGCCTTTGGTTACTCCTTGGAAACTTAAGCCATTTGTGCTTGTGCTGCCGTAGGACTCCAGGAAATTTTGGTAAGCAAATTTACACTTTTATTGCACTGTGAACATTGTAAAAACAACTCCCCCCTACCCAAAAAAAAAAAAATTGCAAAATTGCATTTTTTGTCTATTCCACAAACTTCGATATGTTCAAGTTTTTTCAGTACATTATATTGTCATCATTAAATGGTACCAATGAGACCCCCGCTGATTTTTGGAATGTGACTCCTGCGTCCCGTTCTCCTGTGATTGCGGGGGTCGCTTCTCTCCGCAGTGACATCCCTCTGAATGGAATGCTGTGTGGTCAACGCTCCATTCAATCCATTCTGTTTGAAGGGGCTGATGGAATTACCCAATCGGGTGCCACTTAGGTATCTCGGCAGTCCCATTAAAAGTGAATGGAGAGCTGGTGCGCTTGCGTGACCAGCACTTAATTTAGTCTCCTCCACACTGCAGAGCTGCAGTAACCCCACAGTGACGAGGACGAGTGACACAAGACCCCTTTGAGATCAACAGGGGTCTCATATGTGAGATTCCCCACCAATCAGCAAGTTATCCCCTTTCCTGTGGATAGGTACAACCCCTTTAATATACAGTTTTCAGCTACTGTTATCATAATATTATCTGGCATATCATAATGACATGTCAGAAGTTTTGATCGATGGGGGTCCAGGTGCTGAGACCCCACTGATCACTAGATCAAAGGGGCAGAAGACCTCAGTTGAGCCCTGCGCTCCTTCAGGTGTTATTGGCAAGTGGTGTAGAAACTCGTAGACTTTCTATTGAGCGTAGGAGAGACAAAAAGAGCCAATTCGGGCAAAACTAATCAGAGGAGCTCTCCTGCCTTTTAGTTTTAGTGATCGGTGGGGGTCTCAAGACCCTGGCCCCATGGATCAAAGCTACTGACACGACATTATGCTTCAATCTTCCTTCTATCTGCTGGTATTGTAGCCTGCACTTACCTGGTCATGCAGGTGACAGGCAGCACTTCTGTCAGGTCTGGTCTGCTGACAGTGTCTTGTTGCCCCCTATTTAAGTAGCAGCACAAACAACGCTCTTGCAGGGAAAAGATCACATTGACCCCATTAATCTGAACTTCCCTACTGGTTAATCCAGATTAATTTAGCCCCAGCTGGATAACACTTCACTCTAAAGCTTTAGATGTTGTTTGTGTTGAGTCTTCTCTCCACATGAGCCCGGCATTTGTATGTTCTCGGGTGAAAAGAGAAATAATTAAAGGAGTAAAGGATGAAAATACAATATAAATCATGTACAGTGAAATTCCAGACCAGAGGAGTAAGTTAAAGTAAGTTTTCAAGACTCTTCATTTTGATGACCTCTCTTTAGGATAGGTCATCGATATCTTATCGGTGGAGGGCTGTTGCTTTGTAGCTCCACCACTGAGCTGTTTGAAGAGGTCAAGTGTGAGATCAACGGAGCTGAGACTGGTTTGACTTTGGGCCAAATCCGGTGGAGACACCTGAGGTACCCGGTCTTCACTGTTTTAACCCCACCAGTTGGGAGGTGAGCTTTGCTGAAGGGTCTCCAGGCTGTTACTCAGAAAATGGTCCTAGTAATGTGCCAGCTAATGCTACTAGAAGCCTAGGCCTGGTACCTGAGGGTGTGAACAGGAGTGTTATCAGACAGTTCAGGTCGGGGCAAGCAGTAAACTTCAGCAGAGGTCTGGTTATGGAGAACGGGTTCAGTACGGTAGTTCAGGCCACAGGTTAGGGCAGGCAGCGGGGAGAAGCATAGTTAATTTAACAAGCCAAACAGCAAAGTCAGGGAATAGCCAAATCTTAGGAAGCACAACTTGAAAAGCACCTTGAGCAGGCCCGAAGGACCTTAATACTCAGGCACCTCCCATAGGAAGGAGGTCCTTTAAGAGCACGGATCGTTATGTATATGTGCCCTCTGAGAGTGGCTGTCTGAGCCGATGCAGAGGCCGGGGATAAAGTGTTGAATAATACCGCCAAGATAGAAAGGTCATTGGCTGTGGCCACATATTCTAACGAGGCAGTCACATGATCGCTGCAGTCTTTTCTCGGGCCTGTGACGCCATGTTCATTGACACAAAAGCAGCTCAGTCGCATTCAAGTGAATAGGCCTGAGCTGCTATACCCAACACAGCCGCTTTACAATGTATGGCGCTGTGCCTGCTATGCCGTGAAGAGGCTGTGGCTTCTTCAAACCGCTAATTGGTGGGGTACTGAGTGGTGAACACACTAATCATATGAGCTATCTTAAGGTGTTACATTTCCGGGGCCTCCACTTACAGTACAGTGTACTAGAAATTATTAGGAATTTATAGCGCCAGTGTTTCTGGTGGTGCAATGTGGCACACAGATCTGCTACATGCACGTCACGCACACAGCTCTGCTACGTGCACGTCACGCACACAGCTCTGCTACATGCATTTTTCATCTCATACAACAGGGATCAAAACCAGTACAGCAGAGTGCTGCACACACTGATCACCTCCTGGTCATGTGACCTTAGACCCCTCCCACACAGGTGACTGATCACGATAGTGACATCATCACAGGTCTTGTAAGCACAAGGCTGCTTTCCGGCTCTGGAGGTTTTTGATAAATTGAAGGACCTGTGGTGACGTCTATGTGATGATATATAGTTTCATTCCATAGATGTCAAAGGAGTGAAACCCCCTAAATGCTTGTTAAATGTGCATCTTAAGGCTCTTTCACACGGGTGTATGCGTTTTTACGTTCACCTGCCCGCAACGTAAAAATGCATGAACGGGCGCACAAATCTAACATTTGTGTGCCCGTTTATACGACACGGGTCAGGCGCGTATACAGTGATCCCTCGTCTATGGCGGGGGTTACGTTCCAGAGACGCCCACGATACGTGGAAATCCGCAAAGTAGCGGCGTTATATTTACACTAATGAATGTGTTGGGTGAACTGCCAAACAATCGCAAAAGTGAACAAACAGACCGATGCTACGATCAGTGAGCCAATCAGCGCCCAGGATACAGATTCCATCAGCCAATAGTGGGCCGTGTACAATCTCGCGTTGGCAAGCACTAGCGGCGTACTGTATTTCCTGTGTGTACCTCAAAATTCCGCGATATAGCGAAAACAGAATTTAATATGGTTTATCTAAAGTCCGCAATGCACTGAAGCCGTAATCATTGAACCGCGATATAGCGAGGATCACTGTACGCTGAGCCTGGAACGCCGTCGGGCGAGGGAGATAGTGTAGCTCTGCTAAACTGTCTCCGCATCACTGGCGCTCAGCAAGGGGAGGAGGCGGGACGGGTGGGAGCTAGTGTGCTAAGCTCCGCCCCCCGGCAGCCCGCAATGGGAGGGGGCGGAGCTTAGTAACTAACTCCGCACCTGTCCAACCCCTCGCATTGCAAACAGCCAGCAAGGGGCGTAAGGGAAGGCGAGAAGAGGGAGGGAGTTTAGCAGTCACGCTGCTAAACTCCCTCCCACCTCCCTTCTCTGGCTGCTGTTATAGGCTCCCATAGGAGTCTATGGCAGGAGGCAGGGAAAGCTAGTTCCAAGACTATATTTGCTGGCTGGGCGCATTTACGCCATGGGACTATGCCCGTGTGATCTGATGGATTCGAATCCAATGTAACAGAGGGTAGCATATATTGGCCGGCCGTGAAAACGGCAGCCGATATACGCTTGTGTGAATAAGCCCTTAAAGGGGTTGTCCAGACCTCCTTCAATTAATCTAACTGGATACCAGCTCCAAAGAGGCTCTGCCTGGAGGACCCAGCCTGTCCATTGATTTCAATTGTGTATTATGTAATGCTTCATATCACCCACGGAGGCGCTGCAGGGACATTAAACAAATTAATGGCAGTGATAGGTTCACCGACCCATGATTGCTGTAGCAGGTGGCCATGTGATCACATCATCTCAGGGGACTCTTCTGGCCATAAGTGATTGTTTAAAGTAGGCAATCCCTTTTAAGTAAAAAAAGGAGGAGTTCCTAAGTAACGGCCCGGCACTTCTGAAGACGACCGAGTAGGATACTACATTGCATATCTTCATTTGTTAGCAATTTGTTTGCCTAGAGCAGGGGTCCCCAACTCCTGTCCTCAGGGACCCCAACAGGTCATGTTTTCAGGATTTCCTCAGTGTTGCACAGGTGATGTAATTATTGTCAGTGCCTCAGACATTGCCACAGGTGTTCTTACCATAGGATATCCTGAAAACATGACCTGTTGGTGGTCCCTGAGGACTGGAGTTGGGGACCACTGGCCTAGAGAGAGCACCAATCTTGTCCGTATGCGGCATAGCAGTACGGCTACAGTCAGACCAGCTCTGTGCGACTATGAACTCTATTCCTTTAATTGAAGTCAGACACAGAAGCGAGGTTCTCCCTTACAGGGATGCTGGGAGGTAAAAAGAAATCGCTGGATATCCTATTTTTTCGTGCCCCTAGGAACGCATCGCCCATTGCTTTCAATGGGACAGTTGAACACTTTACAGGCCGAGTGAGGTTTCCCACTGACGTCTATGGGAAACACTCGCTGATCCTCCACCGTGCGTGAAACAAGCGCCGGAGGCTCGGCATTTCACAGCAGTGACGCCAGGCATTTTTGCTTGAAAAACCCCAATGAGACAGAAGGCAATCGGTACAATCCGCGGACCACCGACCCCTGTGAAGTAATCCGTGATATAACATGTATTATTACACTCCAGGCCCTCTTGTACTCTTGCTCACCACGTCCTAAAGCTACCTACACACGGGAGAGCGTGATATCGGGCCAAAAGACTCAGCTGAATATCGCGCTCGCCATTGTGCATTTTCACGGTGATGCAAAGCATTCAGTAAAGCAGCGATCCTCCGGCAGGGCGTTCAGCCGCGTCAGATCGGCAAGCGTATCACATGCATTCTACTATCATACTGAAAACAATGGGCGATGCGTGCATGGGAACACCAAAAGACAGGACATGCGGGAAAACATCACTCATGTATGGGACTCTATCTTAAAGAATGGGGTTTATATTAATGCGACACTTGTGCGTCTCGCAACACACAACTCGTGCGCGAGTTTCTCGGCCGTGTGAAACCGTCCTCAGGCAGAGCTTCCAAAGTCTCACTGCTCTTACAGTAAAGAACCCCATTCTATGTTGGTGTAGAAACCTTCTTTCCTCTAGACATAGAAGATGCCCCCTTGTTACAGACAGAGTACTGGGTATAAACAGATGATGGGAGATCTCTGACCCCTAATATATTTATAAATAGTTATTAGGTCGCCCCTCAGACGTCTTCTAAACTAAATAGCCCCAGTTTTGATATCCTCTCTGGGTATTGTAGTCCGCCCATCCCATTTACTACTTTAGTTACCCACCTTTGAACCCACTCAAGCTCTGATATGGCCTTCTTGAGTACCGGTGCCCAAAGCTGTCCACAATATTCCCTGTGTGGTCTGACCAGTGACTTGTAAAGAGGAGGAACAATGTTCTCATCATGCGCCCCTAGACCTCTTTTGATGCCCCCCATGATCCTGTTTGCCTTGGCAGCAGCTGCCTGACACTAGTTGCTCCAGTTAAGCTTACAGTTAACTAAATCCCCCAAGTCCTTCTCCATGTCGGTGTTCCCCAGTGGTTTCCCATTTAGTGTGTAATGGTGACATGTATTTCCTGCCCATGTGCAGAAGCTTACATTTATCAGTGTTAGCCCTCATTTGCCACTTTCTGCCCCCAACTTATCCAGATCCTCTTGCAGCCGCATTCTGTCCTCTGGTGTTCAATTCTTTACATAGTTTATAAATACAAGACATATCTAGTTTTGCAACTTAGTCTTTTGAAGTGAATGCCCACTGCAATACCCCACACTGCCTACGGAAGCAAGTGGCGCCGTTTCCTATAACAGTCACTGAATAACATTTCTCAAGTTGGATTAAACCCATAGAAAAAGAACTGAAGCAGGAAAAAATCTGGCCACACAATGACTTCATTCAAAAAAATATTTATTGGCTATAGAGGGGTGAGGGGTAACAGTTCAGCATTTTATACTGTCATTTTGCATAACTGAGAAAGAGCTTCAGAAGCAGCTGTGACAGCTCACGTAAGGCACTAGGCTACCCCGTACGGCTAGGCCGCAGACCACGGGGCGATACAGCTAGGATAGGACGTCTCTACCCCCCTCCCGGATGTGCTACATGGTTTGTACACCTCTTCCTGCACGTATACCTATATTTGGTCGTCATCAACCTAGAACCGTGGCTCTCCGTACGAAGTGCGCTCGCTTCCTCTGTATACCGATAACCATTGTGCTACACGATATGGATTGTATGTGCATAGAGTAGAAGTCTGCGCGCCGCTTGTATACTTGGCAAACTCCAAAAATAGTCAATATAGAAAAATAACGCATCTCGGGCGACTCCTTAACAGCCAATAGAAAAAGTTTCCAAACTTTCCAGCAGCCGACGAGAAAAGGATATGCCGGGGTTTAACCCCTTGGCTACCTGTCAGTAACAGATTAGGGCTGAGCCGACAGCCCTATGACACTCTCCCTTTTGAACGACATGATTGTAAGGTTCCTCCTAGATCACTTATGCAGCGAGGCGGGTGCAGGTCTTGGATGTACCAGCATGTATGCATCGCACCACCAACACGGGCACCCGTGAGCGCAGAACATCAGTGAGAGTAAATGATTATGGTACAGAGAATAAAAAGGTCTGCCGCAGCGGTCTGTGCAGTAAGCTGGGCTATCCGTACACCAGGCCATCCCAAGTGAAGGAGATGGTCTATCTGACGCTCTGTGACATGTGTAGTGGGGTCAGCATCTCTTCAAATATTGCACCTTTTACGTTGGAGCCTCGTAGATTGGCTTCCTGGAGGTCACACCCAGAGAGGTCGCAGTTCTAGTGAAGACAAAGCAAAGGTTACCGATCAACTTTGGTCCCAAGTTAAAAGGGGTATTCCGGGCACCAACTACTGATGACCTATCATCAGGACAGGCCATTAATAGTTGATCGGCACCGTTTGGGATTCCCACAGATCGGCTGACGTCGCCATTGTCAGGGCAGTGGGGCTGACGTCGCCATCGGTGGTCAGGGCAGATGTAATAGATGACTTCAGCCTCATTGAAAATCAATGGCAGTGATCCTTTATGGCTCTGACTGCAATAAGGAGCTGTAATAGACAACATCGCTCCCATAGATTTTAATGGGAGTGAAGCAGTCTATTACATTCCGGCCATGATCACCGATACGGATGTCTGGCCCCACGGGGCTGGAGGATCCCAAGCAGCAGACCTGCGCAATCAACTATGGATGACGTATCCTGAGGATTGGTCATTCCTAGTAAATGCACGGGATACCCCTTTGATATTTCAGGTCTGAGCACTAACCCAATCATGTGACCTTTGCCCCTTACCTCCAGGTCTGTCCCTGCTAAGGTGGCACCACGCAAGTTACAGTTCTTCAATTTGGCGTTCTTCAGAGTTGCCACCCGCAGGTTTATCCCGGTCATCTGACTGCCCTCCATGTCCACACCTTTCAGATTAGCACCTGGGAGAAGGGAAATGACAATCAGGTGACCTTCATAGTGGAGGCCTCCATTATCAATATACAAAGTAATACGCAGTTCCCTCGTCCACTTTCATTAGTCACTTTGCGCCTGTAAGAGCTTCAAATAGTTGAAAGGCATTGTATCACCACGGTTAACCCATTCAAAGCCAAGACAGCCGATTTTACCAAGGAGCGAGGTGCTGGGGAAGTGGTACACGGACAACCTGAGTCTACTAGAGCGAGAGCCAATGCTGGTTAAGGTCTATAGGCTGTGGTCATTAGGACCATTACTACACTGATGTGCCTAAAGTCCTGGGATAGCAGTCTGTAGATTGACGAGGAAGTATCGTTACATCAGGGAATGCCTTGGGAACACTTGTAGGCCAACACTTGTAGAAGTTGTGAGGTTGAACACCGGCCAGCATGCTCATAGCAAGACCAGTGTGATGGTGGGTGCCAGACGGATGGCACAGTCCATTGCTGAAATTGTGCAGGTATTTAACATTCCTTGACCCACAGTGTCACACACGTACTATGAATATGTCATTAAAGGCATTACGACCCGCAGTGGCGCCCACGGGTGCTCAATAATCGGGTGAAGTCGTGGACCCCAGTTTTGAACAAGGTGTTGTGAGGGCTGGTGGTGGTTCCATAATTTACATATCTGCCTGAGATGGAACCGCAGGACGAGTTTTGCAGCAAAACGACAACTTCTTCCGGGGATGCGATTCTGTTTCGCAAAGAGTGCAATTGCCTTCTATCACCATATTCCAGTATCTGCCGATGGCGCTGTTTAAAGCAGTGTCCCCCAACTCCAGTCCTCAGGGACCGCCAACAGGTCATGTTTTCAGGATTTCCCAAGTATTGCACAGGTGATGTAATTATTGTCAGTGCCTCAAACATTGCCACAGGTGTTCTTACTATGGGAGATCCTGAAAATGTGACCTGTTGGTGGTCCCTGAGGACTGGAGTTGGGGACCCCTGGTTTAAAGGACTGTTTTTTTGAGGGGTGCACTGCAGCCTTAATTGCTACTTTTTGGGGATATATACAACTTTCTGATAATAAAAAAAAAAAAAAAATCACACACACACAGACACAGACACAGACACACACGGGATTTTTAAAATGCCTTTTACCGTATGGGTGACATAATGCAACACTTGGGTAGTTCAGGCTTTCAGACACGACAAGACCAATGATGGGTTTTTTTTTAGCGGTGTAGATTGTGAGCACCCTGTGATAACCGATGGAGAGTTGGAGGATGGACCTACCTCCTCCAGCTGACAACTTACGCTCGGTTGTCTACACTGACCATGCAGGTAAGCCATCAAACAGCCATGATTGGACCTGGATTTGATCACTGCTTTTTGCGGCGGGTGGCAGATGTTTCACACAGCTGGCATTAGCTGGGTATGCAGCAGGCTTGGCTGCCACTTCATACCCAACCTGCACCTCTGTGCCGTACATCACGGAGGGCTTACTGGTTGAAGGCAGTTGCTCCCGCTGCCACCAGCGCCCTGGGCAGCCATGTCCTCCTTCTCCCCTTCCTGTGGCTACAAAGTAATAAGATTCTTGGTTTCTAACCTTCCAAATTTGCCTTCAGGCCTGATGGGTCTTCGAAGTTGCAACCTTTCAGCGAGGCGCCTTCTGCGTTGGAGCAGAGCATCTTCACGCCCTGGAGATTAGCTCCCTAGACAAGAAACCTCATTAATACCTGCAGGACACAATGGGTCTCCAACCCGTCTGTAGTGCTCCCGTTGTGGAGACCCCAACCCCTTGGCTTTATATTAGGGAACCTCTTCACTACACGGCTTACATCCAACACCGACCCGGACAGATCGGCTCGCTCCAGGCAGGATCCGCACAGGTTGGCCTGAGTCAGGTTGCAGCCGCTCAGATTCGCCATCTTGAAGTTGATGTATCTCAGGTCTAGACGGGAGAGGTCGGCTCCGCTGAAGTTCAGACCCTGTGATAGAATCAGACTAGACGGTTAGAGCCTAATATGCAGGTTTGTAGGCTACACCGTAACATAGTACAAAGCTACAGTGATAAGGGGCTACAAGGCAAAACATAAGGGCACAAGAAGATCTCTAGGTAGCCCCCCGCTTCCGTGGCAATCCATCAGATCACGCTGATCATGTTGTGGGGCAACTGATGCTAGTCCGCTTCCTTCACTTATACCCATAGGAGGCCGTTAACTAAGCGAGCGCGTCACCAAGGTCAGAGGTTGCCATGTATTGAGAATTTCTTCCCCTGCAACAGAAACAAGCACCTGATGGTGGCGCCATCCCAGAAATGATCACAAAGGAATCAGTTCATCAACCATTACAATCAGTGTCTCCCAGTCCTGCAGTGGCTGATAATAGAGAACAATAGTATTCTCAACTGCACAGCAAATGGAGATCCAATAAACTTTTACTTAAAGGTCTCTTTAAAGGCCGATTTATATAGGATGAATGTCGGGCAATTGATGCCCGATACTCTTCCCGGTGTGTACTCACTCCCGTGCCACTGCACAGGAGTATCGCTCATCGGGGGGGGCTGATCATGAGCGATGAGTGTTCAGTGTAAATAGCGGCCGCTCAGTACTGAACAGCCGCTGTGTTAAAGGGGTTGTCCCGCGCCGAAACGGGGTTTTTTTTTTTTTCCAATAGCCCCCCCGTTCGGCGCGAGACAAACCCGATGCAGGGGTTAAGCAGGGGTTAAACAAGAAAACCGCACAGTGCTTACCTGAATCCCCGCACTCCGGTGACTTCTTACTTACCTGGTGAAGATGGCCGCCAAGATCTTCTCCCTCGGTGGACCGCAGGTCTTCTGTGCGGTCCATTGCCGATGCCAGCCTCCTGATTGGCTGGAATCGGCACGTGACGGAGCGGAGCTACAAGGAGCCGGCATCCTGCACGAGCGGCCCCATTCAGAAAAGAAGACCGGACTGCGCAAGCGCGTCTAATCTGGCGATTAGATGCTGAAAATTAGACGGCACCATGGAGACGGGGACGCTAGCAACGGAGCAGGTAAGTGAATAACTTCTGATAACTTCTGTATGGCTCATAATTAATGCACAATGTATATTACAAAGTGCATTAATATGGCCATACAGAAGTGTATAGACCCACTTGCTTTCGCGGGACAACCCCTTTAAGTGAATGGAGAGCGGCGGGGGAGAGCGTAGAGTGAAATCTCCTCCAGCCTCCCTGCTGGCCGCTCTGTCAGAGAGCAAGCGATACGCGCTCCTCTGCAGCAGCACGACAGCGAGTACACACAGGGACAAGTGTCGGGTATGGTTTGTGTGTATGGGCCTTAACTAACAGACATTTGGAGGTTTTCAAGAGCCATAATAGTTATTTTTCCATCACAGTCAGCGTATGATGGCTTTTTTTTTTATATGATACCATTTAATGTGTTGTAAAAACTTTTAAAATGTTTTAACCCTTTGCAATCCAATTTTGGGTTCAGGGTTTCCTAGGGGGCTTTCTCTTTCTGCCATTATACAATAGCGCCATCTGCTGGCTAGAGCCAGTACTGCAGTATGGGACATGCTGGAGAGGCCCCCGACAAAAGAGCGGCCAGTAATATACAGTAAGAATACTCTGCCGGACGTCTTCGACATCGGAGCTGTACAGGCTTCAATCAGAATCTCTTCGGATGTCAGACAGTGGATGGGAAAGGGTTAAAGGGGTTGTCCCGCGGCAGCAAGTGGGTCTATACACTTCTGTATGGCCATAATAATGCACTTTGTAATGTACATTGTGCATTAATTATGAGCCATACAGAAGTTATCAAAAGTTTTATACTTACCTGCTCCGTTGCTGGCGTCCTCGTCTCCATGGTGCCGACTAATTTTCGGCCTCCGATGGCCAAATTAGCCGCGCTTGCGCAGTCCGGGTCTTCTGCTGTATTCAATGGAGCCGCTCGTGCAGAATGCCGGCTCCGTGTAGCTCCGCCCCGTCACGTGCCGATTCCAGCCAATCAGGAGGCTGGAATCGGCAATGGACCGCACAGAAGAGCTGCGGTCCACGGAGGGAGCAGACCCCGGCGGCCATCTTCAGCAGGTGAGTATGAAGACGCCGGACCGCCGGGATTCAGGTAAGCGCTGTGCTGTTTGTTTTTTTAACCCCTGCATCGGGGTTGTCTCGCGCCGAACGGGGGGGGGGGGGGTTAAAAAAAAAAAACGTTTCGGCGCGGGACAACCCCTTTAAAGTGGGGTGAAATGAAATGACCTCAGGCTGATGTCTAAAATTCCAGAGCCAAGATTGACAAAACTGTCAAACAGCCATGCAGCTGGCTCCGATAGCGGCTGTTTGTGGCGGGTGCCAGCTGCTTCATACAGGTGGCACCTCCCAGCTATGCAGCGCTTCATACCCACCCGGGACCTCCACATGTACGTCACAGAGGACGAAAGGGTTAATATTTTCGATCATCCTCCAAGTAGTTATATAATGAGGTCTTCCTACTTCTCACCTGACAGCGGAGCTCGGATTTGGTTGGAGTAGCGAGAAGAAACCGTATAAATTCCTTCCTGGAGATGGGAGAATGATCCTCAGCCGGCTGCGAATTCTGTAAGACATGAAGACGCCATCATTACTGCAGTGGGGGTCCGACAGACGCCCCCATAGACTTCTGTCACACGGACAGACGGTCCTCACCTTTATGGCCAACTCCAGGTGTTCTATCAGGGAGTCTATGCCAAAGAACTTGGCTTCTTCCAAGACACCTGTGACATAAAGGCAGCGTTACTCCTCCCATCACCGACCACGTGTGACATAAGGTGACAGGAGCCGCCATGAACCGCTCACCCAGCAGATTGACCCCATCGTTGACAATAAGTTGTCCGTGGCGGAGATAGTTGAGGATCGGCTCAAAGTATTCCGGGCTGCGGTCTATGAGGAAAGCCCCTCGGTGGTCCCTCTTATTCCCCCAGGCATCTGGAAGCAGTCAGGAAATGTCATACATGGGGTGGGTGACATCAGATGTGCCATCACACGGCATGGAACCACAAACATGGGGGGTGGGGGTGGGGGGTGGTAAGCAGAACAAAAGCTGGCAGCCCTCGTGGACACACATTAACCCTGCATTGCCTACTGCAGGGAAAACCTGTGGTCACGTGCCAGCCCTATAATAAACGGACAGTCAGACCTCCGATGTATAGGCATCCAGCATCAGATGTTGCTCATCGGCCACAGTCTGATCTGCAGAGACCCAACACTGGAAGAAGTAGGCGCTGCAGTAATTAGCATATTATTGTGGTGTCCATTTATTACCTTCTACATTAGCGACTCTGCTTTGGCTTAAATAGAGCGACCCGAGCCGTGGACCCTCCTACACCATGTCCTTACTGCACAACAGGGGAAGTGCGGCCGGCTCGAGGACAACCTATTAACCCCTTAAGGACCAGACACTAAGGATTTTACCCTTGTGGTGGTTTTACTTCCCAAGTTTTTTCCATCAGTTACCAAAATTATTTTTGCTGCGTTTTTTTCCCCCGACAT
The DNA here is from genome assembly GCF_035609145.1 of Eleutherodactylus coqui. Lineage (NCBI taxonomy): Eukaryota > Metazoa > Chordata > Amphibia > Anura > Eleutherodactylidae > Eleutherodactylus > Eleutherodactylus coqui. Next base: position 305,994,373 of record NC_089838.1, on the reverse strand, counting down.
AGGGCGATTTTTAAAAAAAAATCTTTTTTTCACTTTTTTTTTAGTTTTATTGGGGGTATAAAGCTGAATTTTTTTTTTAATTTATAGTGTTTTGTTTTTTTTTAAATACGTATATTTACACTCAACTAAAGTACAGGAACGGGTTCCTTATTTTGTTTCTGCCATTTTGATAATCTATATAGTTTTGGACTACAGGGCACATACGGTGACGGTTTAGGTTGGTGGTGGGGGAAGACACTTTTCCCTGTAGCATCCATAGGAGCCCCAATTACGGGGAAAACATCCCCCTATAGTGAGACAAGTCACTAACAGAGCTGATTAGGGTCTGCTAGGTCCGTGCAGCCCTGCTGTAACAGGGGGCACCCAGCAGTCATGTGATCACCGGGTCACGTAGTGGGAGCAATACTTCCATTTTCACTCTTTAGTACATAGCACTTATTGAGCGCTATGGAGCCGGGAAAGGAAAAGGCAGAAGTGGTTAAAAACCACTTCTCCCTTCTCCTCTGGGTCCTCTGCTGTGTCAGATAGCTGACAACCCGACCAGCTCCTGCTTGATTGCAGAGGCTTTAATCCCGCCTCGTACTTCTGCTATCGGCAGCAATGAAAGCCCAGGACCAAACGCAGGATTTACCGCACTTTATCCTTAAGGGGTTAAAAGAGTTTTCCAAGACTTTGATACTGATGTGTATCCTTAGATAGGCTAATAATATCAGATTGAAGGAAGTCAGAATCCCAGCACCCGCCTACTAACTGAATGAAGAAGCCGCGGCCCCTACTGCTCACCAGGCACTGCTCCATACATTTACCATGTTTCCCCGAAAATAGGACAGTGTCTTATATTAATTTTTGTTCAAAAAGGTTTAACTTTTTTACATGTATAGCTGCCTGGACACTATTAAATTGACTTTTTTTTAATTAACTGTTTGCAGGGCTTAATTTTGGAGTAGGGCTTATATTTCAAGCATCCTCAAAAAGCCTGAAAAATCATTTTGCATCCTCAAAAATTCTGGAAAATCATGCGATGTCTTATTTTCAGGGAAACAGGGTAGTAGCGGCTGATATTCCATCTCACACCAGGCACAGCTGAACGTGGCCGTACTACAGCCTCAGACACATCGACTCTCGTGAAACTTTTATGGACCCTCGCCCAACTCATTCACTACCCACCTCTGTCACTGAACATATGTGATAACATGCTGTCCGGCTCCTTACTCACAAGCGTAGACCTGAAGGAAGAAGAGCTGGAGTAAGATGGGCGGTCCTCACTGCAAATACGGGTCCCAACCAGCCCCCGCCACCATGCAGACCCTCACCGTGTAGTGGTAAAATATCGGCCCCCGACGTTCAGCGTCAGCCAGTCCGTCTGACCCCCGGTGAGCGGCTCGGTGATCATAGGCTCATTCTGGTCATCTGGAAAGAGAAGGATCAAGTGTTAATATCCAACCGCCAAACCAAGAGAAGGGGAGACCCCTGACCCCCGACAGGCGAGGCGGCCATATTGGGGCAGATTGAATGGATTACAGGTGATAACCAAAATGCAAAGACTTTAAGAAAAAAAAAAGGCATAACCTCATAGCTGGGTGCGCCTGACCACTAGGGTTGGAGAAGAAGAGGCATAACTACCATAGGCTGCCGGTCAGGGGTCCGCGGCCATGCTGCTATAATCGCTGCAGTACCGCAACTTGCTAGTGAGGTTTTCCTTTGAGAATTTCGACCACGTAGTGCGGTGGTGACCCCACAGGGAAATACGGAGATTGCGCACAAGTCGTGGTAATGCCAAGACTTGCAGGGGACCCTCTGCCCCTTGTATGGCTGCCACTTAACCAGGAGAGGGTCAATGATCTCGAATAACATCAGGTGACCCCGTGACTCTTGTATGGCTGCCGCTCAGCGAGAAGGGGGTCAATGATCCCGATTATCTTCAGGTGACCCCCTGTGCGATATTGTGCTCCATGCATGAATGCACCCTAACAAGTACAGCAGGTGGTCACAGGGCACTGGGGTGTGTTCACACTGCGCCCGTACAAGTCCAGCCCCAAGCTAAATCATTGGCGCAGACAGAAGAGGTTAGGCCGCCATCACATCTGCGTTGGAGGTTCCATCACAAATCAGCACAAAATACTGGAAGAAATAGCGCTGCCCGCAGTAAACGCCCGGCCGCTGAGCGGAAGCCGAACGGACCCCATGAAATTCAACGAGGCAGGAAATCGGAACCCCTGCGGCAGACGTGAAGGCAGCCATATTGTAAGAAGCTGTACTCACCGATGCAGGGATCCCCGTCGCTCAGGTACAGCACGTCATCATCTCTGGAAAACAGCAAGCAGAAGCTGAAGTGTCAGTGCGGTCAGTATGGGAGGAGCAGGGGGAGCGGCCGTGTGCCACGGGTATCGGGGAAGGGGCTGACAGGCGCACAGGTCAGGGGCGCCCATTATACTTAGGCTTAATGCACCCGGGCAGATTTTTGCTGTGGAATCCACAGTTGGCGCCCGCCTGCAGATGCCGCAGCCGTGACCCTCCGCAGCCGTGACCCTCCGCAGCCGTGACCCTCCGCAGCCGTGACCCTCCGCAGCCGTGACCCTCCGCAGCACGCTGCGCACAGGTGATTCTTCATTCACACGAGCGGAGGCCAACTGCGGATGGAAAAAAACAAACAAAAAAACCCCAAAAACAGCAGCAGGCTCCACTTTCTGACCCGCGGCCCTGTCTGCAGTTGACATAGCGGACAGGCCGCACATTCCGCGGGAAAAGCAGGAGTTTAACCCCTTAATGTCACGGCCCTGTTTTTTCCTGTTTTCTTTTTCTCTCCCATCCCCTTTTAAAAAAATTGTAACTCCTTTATTTATCCGTCGCCGTATGAGGACTTGTTGTTTTTTGCGGGACGAGTCGTCTTTTTCACTGGCACTATCTAATGTACCGTATAATGTACTGAAAAACTTTAAAAAAAATTCTAAGTGGCGTAAAATGAAAAAAAAAAAAAAAAGACATTCCGCCATCTTGTTTCTACGGCGCACAAACTGCAACAAGATTGGGGCGGTACGATTACTAGGATATTACACCAATAGTTGTTTTTGGTTTTTTTTGTTGTACTACTTTTATTTTTTTCACAGACATGTTGTTTTTATTATTTTCTGCCGCCAACTTCTGCGCGCAATAACCTATTTTTCTGCCGACACAGTTGTCGGAGGGCTCATTTTTTGCGGGACGTCCTGTAGTTTCTGTTGGTAACATTTTTTTAATTCATACAGCCTTTTTCTTGCACTTTTTCTTGGAGACAGGGTGACCAAAAAAGTGCATTTCTGGCTCCCCCCCCCCCCCCCCTCATGATATTCACCGTGCGGGCTAAATAACGAATCACTTTGATTGGACCACAACTAGCGATGCTCTGATTGCTCCTGCAGTATGATGTAATGCCTTAGCATTACATCATACCTCTATCGGGATCGGGCAGGCAGTCTATCAAGCCACCCCACAGGCCGTATGGGATCACTGAACATCGTTGAGGGGGAGGGGCGACCAAACAGACAAGAGTCCCCTTTCTCTGTCCAGCCCTTTAAATGATGAAATCATTTTACCACAGCATTTAAAGAGTTAAAGGCTGGGATCGGAGTTATTCCTGATCCTGGCTGCAGTAGCCAGTTGGCAGGGCTTAATAGACGGAAATACATGGCAGGCCACGAGTCTTCAATAGGCCCCAGGTTGCCATGGGAAACCCAATCAGAGTGACCTCCAATTGCGGATGATTGTCAGGCTGCTGCCGCGATCTCCGATGTACCGTTACCTCATGAAAGTGATACCGCTCACATATCCACAGCGTATGACAGATGTCTGATACACTTCTGGAACCCCCACTTATCAAAAGACTAGGGGACCCCAGACCCCCCGTTCTGCCAAAAGGTTAGGTTGCATTAGTATTGCCCCGTGGCACTCTAGTCAGGTGCTGTTTGGTTCCATAAGACAGATTCATTTGCCACGGTCATTCCCCCTTGCTGCTCGCTAAACGGATCAGGAAAAATGGACCTGCAGATGTAAAAGCAGCCTAATTCAGACACAGTGACATCCATACAAATGTGGCCGTATGCAGTACTGCAGCGCAGCCCGAAGACCCCTTCACTCCGCCACTTCAGGACCCCCATCGATATGGTAAGGCCCCCTCTACCGCCCTTATACGTGATGGCGAGAACGCTGCATACCTGATCAGGGCGATATCGTCGATCTGCCCGCCTTTATCGTTGTACACGCCTGTTGCGCGGATGCCCAGCTTCGCGCTGGCGAGCGAGAGAACATCGGAGATGGTGGATCCCTGCAGCTTGACGACCTACAACACAGGAAGGTATGTAAGGAAAGGAAAATGGCGGCGAAAACGCCCCGCGCTGCTGAAAATATCATCTAGCAAGAAGTTTTAGACGCAGCGAAAAGTCACTAACAAGAGCGCTTCCAGCTCCGGAGGACGACTGGGCACTTAACCAACCAGTCATTGGACGGACCATCAGGGCGAATCAGTGGTCAGAGGTGGCTTCTGGTTGGATTGGAAGAGATTGATCATCAGCAGTCAGAATCTGGGATGTGTAGATGCTAGTCCTGGCCACAGGGGGGCAGTATAACGGGACTGAGCATGATACACAACTTTATATATCAGGCCCAATAGTCTTAAAGGGGTTTTCCGGGCAGCGCCGGCTGTCAGTGCCAGGATACACCGGGGTTGAGTGGAAGCTGTTGCTCCGACCCTGTGTAGTGGCCAAAGCTTGGAATTGCAGGCGCAGCTCTCAGTAAAATCAACGGGACCCCAGCCTGCAATTACAAGTGTTGGCCACTACTCAGGGGTCGGAGCAGCGGCTCCAACCCCAGTGTATCCTGGCACTGACAGCCGGCGCTGCCTGGAGAAGCCCTTTAAAGCGAACCTCCGGTTACGGGACAGGCTTCTGCCCCAGGACCAGGGGGTGAGGGGGCAATTACCCGCAGTCGGTGGTTGTTTGGTTCAGGCGGTTAATATATTGACTATTTTCCCAAGTGCATTATGCACTGCTCTGTGATTGGCCAGTAATGATCATGAGAGCAGCGCTGGCCAATCACAGAGCAGGTATAGAGCATTGGTTGCCCCAAAACTGCCAGAGCACTATGGACGATGTGGTAGCCTAAAGATGGCGGCTACCCGAAAAAGGGACCGAATGACGGCTGACAAGGTCAACTGCAGAGAACACCTCCGCCTTCTCTCCACACCAGACGGTCGGATGAAGGGTGCGCTCGCACGTGGCGGTACTGGTGCAGAGTGTCCGCGGCGCCGATCTGCTGCAGACTTTACACCTTCAAGTAAAGACTGAAACCAGCTGTGGATCCGCGTCCAGTGGCTTGCGTGCGGCGGACCGCCAGGCTGCGGTCACGTGCCGCCATCTTGTTCAGTGGAAAACGGAGCGTTTTCTTCGCGATTTCCATGTGTTTGTTACGCACTGTTTACACGCGGTTTATATCCGTTTTTCTCTGGCCTCCACTTTTTTTTTCACGCGGTTCCATTACTGTTCAGAACGGATCGCGCCGGTACGACACGCGAATGCGTTTTATTTTAACGTTCCCATACAAAATAATGGGCGGTTGTTGAACAGGAATCACGCAAGAATAAGACATGCGCCGATTTTTCAAACTCAGACTATCGGTCTTAGCGAAGAATTACACGTGTGAACTCCAGCGATCGTTACCCGATTAGTCACGGCGACTCGGACCCTCTACGGATCGGCGCTCTCCACGCGCTTCTGTTCTGTGCGGCTTCTTGTGGTTCGATCATTCGCAGGTTGGTGTCGGCTTTAACAGTATTGCGCCGACGCGTTCTTTGGCGCCGGGTCTTCTTTTGCCGCTGACCGCTCCCAACATTACAGAGGTTTCCAATGAATCCGCTGACATCCCGCGGCCGGAGATTCTTCGTTCCGTAACTTTATCCTCCAATGAAAACTTTGGCGCGGTTTAGGACTTTTTCGTTCGTGATCTTGGCGGTCTAAGCAATTCCAAGCGGTTTCCTCCAGCACCGCAGCTCAGAGCCATCAGTCGTCCTCCGGTCCGGTACGTTGTGATTAGGTAGAGGATTGCGTCGACCGTCCGGCCAATTAACCCAATTAAATTATTTTTCCGTGCGACTTCTGCCCATCGCAGACGCGGCCCGAATTCGCACATGCGGATAAGCCCTCTTAGCGCACACGACCGCTCAGGACTCCCTATGGAACAGTAATAGCGGCGCCTGTTTTGGCGGAACTTCAGCTATTCTGCAACACTACACATCCCCGAAATCAGCCGATCCCTCGCGATCAGCGGTCACCCCCCCCCGCAGCGCAGTGGGAGGAGTTGCACAAGTTGGAACAGCCCTTTAAAAAGTTACTTTACAACTTTTACTAGGAGTCCATGGAGTGGCGAGTCTCCTTGTGGAGAGGCTTACAAGAACACAATGCACCCTGGGAACCAAGATATGTAAATGAGCTCACCTGCCAGGAAAACTTTTGCTAAGACATCAGCAGGGGGCGGCAATGAGCACAGGTGAACAAGAGCCATGATGGGAAGAAAGGCTACATGTAAGCCGAGTCTTCCCAGGCAGCTGCTAGTAAACTGCTGTGTGCGGCCGCCGCCCTCCACGGATGGACATGTCCTATAAGTGACGGTGCGCCCCCCTCAGCCTGCTCACCTTCCCATGCCGCCCGTTCCCCCTCACGAACAGGGTCACCCTCTTCATACTCGGGGTCTGCCTCCCCAGCTAACCCGGAAGACTGGAGCGGAGCAACGTGACCAATCAGCATCCTCATGAGAGCACCTGGGAGCCAATCACTACCGACCTGGGCGGGATTAAGCCAAACATCCAATGGTGGGCGTCGCCAGAAACTTTTCATTGTGATACACCGAGCTCCACCTGCTGGCTAGTCTGTTACTTTGTCTTCGTGGCTCTGGAATGACTAAATCGCCATATTTGTAAAGGGCAAAAAGGCACAAAATGCGCGAGTTCTTGCCCCAATTAAAGATGGCGTCTTGCGAATCACTATGGAGCAACGCGCATGCGCTTTATTTTTTTTCTCCTTCGCTTTACGTACTTCCGTTATGCTGTTAACCGACAACTTGAGGCAGTATCCATCCGCGGCTTATTCCTAAAGTAAAATTCACGTCCAGTTCATGTGTGAACTTCATGTCGGGAAAACTCGGTCTAAGGAGAGGGAGGACGTTCTTTGACGCCGAACGGGGTCTTTCGGTTGGGTCGGTAAACGGCTGTGGGTGGGACTATTTTACCTGGTGGGCGGAGGGATTCCTGACAGTGTAGCGCTAAGTTTGAATTTGAATCAGAGTGCGGATGAGTGTGTGGCGGCCGGCGGCGTGAGGAGTCAGCGGTGTGTACAGGGGGCTGTGTGGGGCCGGGGGTAGTTATTATATAGGGTGTAATCAATATATACTAGTGCTGTATCACCCAGACCTATTATATCTGATATATATATGCGGTGGCGCTCCACACTTTTTTTTTTTTTTTAGGGTAATTGTGTGTGTTATCCGTCGCTGTGGGCGGGCCGCACTGCACTCACCGCGTATTATGCCGCAGGTAATCTCCGCTGGCGAGTCAGAGCTGCGGGCGGTTTTTACAGCGTTCCGCGTGGGCTAGTAACGCCCCCAGAGCCGCTGCGCTGGGGCTGCAGTGATTTCAGAGGCTCCTCAGGCGAACGGTTTAGCGAAGCGTTTCTAACGGCGCCGAAACAAGTCCTGCATGTTCTATTTTCACACATTTTAGCGCGCTTTTGTAGCAGCTCCTCCCCCCGTGCGATGATGGGGTGCGCTAACAACGCTGTAAAGTGACATTTTTACAAACGCCTGTGGGAGTGGCCTAAGTGTATATCGACACGCACTTTTTTTTTCCGTGCCATTCTCACACCCTCAAAAAACCGGTCCGAAGTAATAAATACAATCCGCTCGTCTGAGCGCTGAAGTCACCGGGCGCGGGTTTTTTTCTTAGGCCATGTAAAAAAAACACAGCGTTCCTTATTTTGTGCAAAACGTGGAGTTTTTTCGCATCAGACGCACGGCCCGCGTGCCTTTTTTTTCGTGCACGTACAATATCCCGCAGGAGCGGCGAGTCCGCAGGCATCAGCCATTTGGTCACGTAAATGTACAGCGTATTTACCTCAACCGGAATACTTGCGAATGAGCCCTCGGGGCAGCCGTTACCGCCCCCCCCCCTCCCCCGCGCTCCCAGTGTTTGTAGTGACTCCAGAACACTGCAGCCAATCAGATTGCAGCGTCACTGCCATCATATCCTGGGGGCCACGATGCCCGGCGCCAGGAACGGTGGCGCTGCCATCTAGCTGCAGCAGTGAGATGGTGACCTCCTCTGCCGCAGCAAACGCTGGGTTCGCGAAGGGGTAAGTGCAGCTCCGTTGTTATACCACAGTGGGCGCTATGGAGTAACTGACCGCCCCTTTAACTGCCAGCAACCGGAAACTGAGACTGAATCCAATTAAAATCCTGGTACTTTTCCAGCCACCTGCGTGAAGCCGCGGGATCGGCCGCGGGATCTTCGTAAACGCGTCTGTAGAAATGGTGGTAATAACGTTGTCCTTGTAGGTGCGGAGGGAATGGCGCGGCGGAGCGTCCTGCAGGAGATCCCCATCCAGGTGCCGCAGACCGAGCAGCAGTCGTACGATGTCATATCGGAGGAGGACTCGCCGCCCTACAACAAGCCGGTCCCTGCGGCGCGCCTCCACGCCCGATACATCAGCAACGACGAGTCCAAGGAGAACATCACCCCCACCCAGCTGGAGGGCATCTACAAGGAGGGGCAGCTGACCGTCCTGGACAGCGTCAACATTGGCGAACTGCTGGGCGATGAACCCGGACCGTCCGCCCAGGACAGAGATGGCACCACCGCTGCAGCAAGTATGGCCACCCCGGAGGGGCCACCTGATGAGCTGCCGCCATGTAGGACCCCCCTGGACTTCTCTACCGTCACGTTGGGTGACCTGGGGATCTCTAGCGAGAGCTTCACCACCAAGTGTGCAGGTGCGACCCGTAACGCTGGACAGTCAGCTCTGCTGCCAAGTCTCTCAGCCTGGAGAGGTAGCGCCATTCTTCACGAGCCGGCGGTCGTTCTGCATGCGGAAACCGAACCATGAATGATAAGCAAATGAATTATCATTCATGTTCAGTCTGCATACGTTTATACAGAGCGATGATCGGCTTAGACCGCGACTCCTCTGCGCATTCCTCCTAAAACCCTGGACTGGTGTGATGTCATCTATACTGATGTCACATCCGTTGATGATGTCATGTAGTCACATGACTGCACTGATTCTAGAGCTGTCCGGTGATGCAGTGACAATGACACAAGTCAGCAGAGGAGGAGCTCGGTGAGGGGTTGTTTTGGCGCTTGGATATTGATGACTTGGGTCGGGCTCGAGCGAGCGTATAATTACCGCATGTTCTGCTGCCCGTTACTTCGTAGGCCGTGGGGATTACTTTTTCGCTTCTCCAGAAAAGATATAATGCGTATTTGAATGAAAAACTCTTTGTATCCCCATGTAACCTGCACGCCGGCGAGCGCCATTTCCTGCCGAGTTTCTTGGTCCGGTTTCGCGCTCGCCCCGGGTACGTAGATCCTCTGGCCGGGGTCACAGCAACTTTGTGTTTTCTGTTCCCGTCCTGTTCTGTGCGACATTTGTTGTGTATTAAACTGGCGAAGACAGACTACTCCGCTGCTGACACGTGGCCCCCCCCTCCGCGGCTGACGCGTGGCCCCCCGTCTGATTGGTCGTTATCTTATTTGGCATTTGGTATTCTTTGCAGGCAAATCTCCACGATCTCTCCATAAACACAGACGTAGATCCACCATCGGGGTCCGCGGGTCGCCGGAGATGAACTTCCTGATCCGTCAGATTGCACTGCAGAGAAGCAACAGGAAGAGCGAGCCGGAGCCCCTGGTAAGTGCGGCGTCTGTACCCCCATCTAGTCTAAGGCCTCATGTCCACTTGTAATTATAATTAAAAAAATCTGCGTGTGTGTCCCGCACGCGGATCCGCGCCCATAGGGATGCACTGGACACCTGCAGGTAATTAAATACCTGCGGATGCCCTTTTTCCCTGCCGCGCAGATCGCCCACAGCATGCTCCATTTTCTGCAGGTGAAGATCCGCTGCGTCCGGACAGGTAAGAGAAATCAATTTTCAGGCCTCATGTCTGGGGGAAAGGAGGGACCCGCTACGGGATTCTGCATGGAGAATCTGCGCAGGCCCAAATTTCCTAGTGGACATGAGGCTTAGAGCATTCTCGGGCCGGCACAGCTCGCACCGACACCTCTGTGTGCTGTGTGACATGCGTGCGGCCCGCACATTGCACATCCGTGATGCGGACACAATTAGGGTGTGTATAGCCCCATAGGCTTTAATGGGTCTGTGTGCAGGAACTAACATGGACCCAAACACGCTAGTGTGCCCGGAGGTCCTGCAAGCCTTGTGCCTGTACGGAGAGCTGCACTCCCGATTCTGCAGGCTTCAGACCTGAAATCTCCCAGCATGCCCTGCTGCCTAATGGGCTGTTTACACGTAACAATTATTGCTCAAAGTTCGTTCAAACAAACGTGAGCGACAATCGTACAGCGTAAATGCAAAAATGAGCTGACTGATTCGTTCACTCGTCGTTATCGTGGCTTTCAGTCAGCATAGAAGCTATGGCAGGCTTCTCTCTACGTGGAAATACCGCCGCTCAGCACTTAACGTAGTAGGGAGCGGGAAGCCAGCGATCCAGCGGCAAGTCTGTGTGAACACTGCGCGAGCGCTAATGACCTCAGCGGTGACGGCGGCGCTCATGCAGTCGTTTAGCCGACTGTCGGCCCGTGTAAAAGGGCCATTACTGTCTGCGCAGGTCTTATTCTAATGACTGAGTGTCTCTCCTGCCAGGGGTCTGTCAGACAACAAGCTTGTTGACTGTTTCCAGTAACAACCAGCAGAATTGTAACGGCAGCTCTGCCCTACATACAGGCTAGAACACGAGAGAAGTAGCTGCAGGTTTTCCAAACACGAGAACAAGGGGCTGAGCGCTCCATACCTGATCAGATCACCGGGTGGTGGAGGGGGATGGACTATGATTAGCATATCTGCCAACATAACTTGGGGCTTTAAAGCCCCCTGCCTCCCTAAACCACTTCAGGCCGTCTCACAGGAACATACGGTAAAGCACAGAGCCGGCGGGTGGTACGGCATATCGCTGCGTATTGACGGGTTTTGCCCGCACATAACGGTGTATCTCGCACGCTGTCCTGCATCGGCTTCCTGGTTTCTTCCCTTTTTTTTTCCTCTTAGCAACGTTGCAGAAACCCGCCCCACATGCGCAGTGTAATCGTGTGTTTATAGCTTTTCCGTACGCACCCATAGAGAACAATAGGGCTTTGTCATATAAAACGCGGTAAAATAATATTATACACGTGTGAGTGGAACAGCGCCAATCCATGTATTTGAATTGCCGCATCTTCCCGCGTATTATACATACATCGTGTGTGTAATACGCAATTAAAATACGCCCGTCTGGCCACGGTGTAAATGTGCACAAGTCCTGCCCCCTTTACAGTCATTGAATAGTCTTTTTTTCTCTTGTGTTCCCAGGACAACCCCTTCCCATCTCCGCGGAATTCCATACTGAGGGAGAAAATCTCTGCTTTCCGGAACGCTTTCCAGGCGGTCGAGGAGGCGGAGGGAAAGCTGTCTTTTCCAGGGTTTTCACAAGTGGAGGAGCGGCAATCTGAGAAAGGTGAGACCATAAAGGAGGAGCAACCTGGGAAACGCACAGACCGTCCAGGATCTTCGTCCCTATGCGCTCAACACACAGCCAGTAGGCAATGCCCTTGCATAGGGCTGCGTGCCACCCATCATTGCGTACGTACTTGGCGTGTGCGTTCACGTAATACTCACCAAGTAGGGCATGCACGATTTTTCTTGCTTGTGTATTTTGCTCAGGCCTGAGACCTCTGGGGGACATGGTGTGTGGTACGCGGGTACCCACAGCTCACACGATATTAGGGCATCAATGGAAGCCATCCACACGGATTCCGTGCCAAAATAGAAAATGCTGCGAGTTTTATTTTATTTTTTCTCCTCCGCTCGCAGAATACACAATTCGATTCTGTGAGTGAAGGAAAAAGCAAAAGTACAAGCGTGCAGTTTGCTGCGGATCCTCTGTGCGGACGCCGACCGCGGATTCTGTAATAGGAATCCAGTCGTGTGAAGCCGGCCTAATCTTGGGCTGTTTTGTTGGGGCCATCAGGGAAGTACGGAGGTCGGTAGAAGGAAAATAAGAGAAAGCTCAATCGTTCCATCAGCTCTATCGGTTTTCCCGCACAAAGTCCAGGGATGCGTTGTGTGCAAGAAGCCGCCTGCGATCCAGGCTCTAGATGGTCAGCGACCCCCAGCACTCGCTCTCAGACCACAACCTACCTATCGGCAGGCACTCGGTTGACAGCTGACTATGTTGCCTCCATGATAACATGTTATCTGTATTTGAACCTTTTGCAGGTGAGGAAGAGCTGACAGCTGAGCCGCCAGAGAAAAGGAAGAAAGTGTGTGACTCTTCAGATCTGGGGGTCACCGATGCACCCTGTAGACCTCCAGTAACACTATTTTCGGAGAGCCCACAGGTATGTACTGGGTCACATGTAAGGGTAGGCAAAGTGCTGCTACTGTGTTTCCCTAAAAAGAAGACACTGTCTTAAATTAAGTTTTGCCCCAAAAGAGGCACTAGGTTTTATTTTCGTTTTTTTTTTTAAATAATACTTGCCTAACAGGCTCGGTCCAAGTCCCTCCCGCTGCTCTCCGGAGCTCCGACGCGCTGAGCAGCGGCATGGTTTGGCTAATTCATAAATCCCACAACGCGATGGCTGTGATTGGTTTTTGAGTGCTGCTCAGCCAATCGGAGCCATTGCTACCTGGAGATGGGATTTATGATCTTCTATGAGTGGCCCAGGACTGCAAGAAGCGTGTTGGAGCTCTGGCGAGCAGCGGGCAGACATGGACCGAGCCTGCTAGGTAATGTAATTTTTTTTCCTTTTAATGTAATGCAGCTATGGCTTATTCTCAGGGTAGGACTTATATTTCAAGCCTTCTGAAAAATCAGGGCAGGTCTTATTTTTGGGGAAACTGGGTATATTACATTGCCAGGAAGTCTACCATTTAGTCATGGACACTTGTGAATAAAAGTAAGTGAACCTTTTGGCATCTTGAATTCTGCACTGATTTGTAATAAAATGTGATTCGGTTGCATCTTCAGTCAAAATGACAAACACCATGTACCATCCATGACCTCACAATCCTAATCATCTGTGGTGCAGGGAGAAAAGGTAAGTGAACACCTACATCTAATAACCCGCACCTCCCACTCTGGTGGAGGCGTTGCTGGAGATCAGTTTTCACAGTTTTTTTGCATCACCCCACATCTCTGCAGTCATGGACGACTGTCCTCTAAAGGGGCAGCACCCGCTATCGGTGCTGGCATACACCAGGGTCGGAGTGAAAACTGTTGCTCCAACCCCTGTATAGGGACCGGCGCTCATTATTGCAGGCACAGCTCTTATTGAATCAATGGAGCAGCGACTTTCACTCGGACCCTGGTGTATCGTGGTACTGATAGCGGGGGCTGCCTAGAAAACCCCTTTAATTCTCCAGTAAAAAAATTTTTTGATCCACCTTAGAATTAGAGTAGCTGCGCTTTCTGCTAACTTCTGACATTTCCAAAGCATGTCAAAAGTATTGATCAGTGGGGGTCTCGCTGCTGAGACGAGGGGGCTGCACACACTCCTGAGTGCTATGGCTTTTCGGCTCCTTCCAGCAGCTGAAGACGCCCCGCCTAAAGCTGTATAGTACTTTCTACAGACTGTTGTAGAGTCCAATCTAAGACCGTCTTCCTGTATTCTACATCTCCAGATATCGGTGCCGGAGAAGACCTCGGAATCCGACTGCTCTTTGGCATCAAGATTGTTGACTGAAGTCCCCAGTGAGCCGGGTGAGGCGATGATTTATTATGGTGCCTGTTGTGATAACTGATCATGTGCGACAGTGGGACCTCCCACCCCACCCCGCTATCCTCTTACCTGTAGTGGGTCCCAAGCAAACAATCGCTTTGTTGTACAGTTTCATGCTTTCCTTCTGACATATGCTCTTGATGTTTCTATCACAGTGCAGGTACAGAGTGACGAGTCCCAAATCTTACCAAGTTCTTCAAGATGCCGTAAAAGGAAAGTGATGTTTGCAAGTCTTATAAGTCCTCCAGAAGGGGAGCCGTCCCCGCCGCTGATAACCGAATCATCCCCTGGACCCATACTGAAACCTGCACTCAAAAAGACTCCCATAAGCCATTTTGTTCACTTCTGTGTAAGTGATGTTTTTACATCCAGGGTGTTCAGCAGTGGTGGGAGATTGTCTATGTTAATGTCTGAAAGCGGGCTTCATAAAAGGGGTGGTCCACCTCCAGCTGTTTTGCTGCAGTAAGCAGACAGTTCCATACATTGCGCAGTGGCCTGAGTTGGTACTGCAGGCCTACTGAAGTGAATGGGACTCGGCCTGCAGTACCAACCTGCACCACTGCACAAGGTACAGAGCTGTCTGCTTCCTGCAGCAGAAGAGCTAGAAGTGGGACAATCCCTTCTAATGATAGTTTGGGGAATATCTCTAGATGCTGAATTATCAGACGTTCTGCATTATTGGATGGACTGATAATGGTAGAGAGCCGCGTTGAGGACAACTGGAAAGAAATTGCAGCTACAGAATATACATTGAACGGACACTTGATTAGAGACTCGGTCCTTTCATGATCAGAGCTTCCATGTTTATATCTGTGACCCCGAGTGCAGCACAAGTTTTCTGTGGATTAGTTTCACTGTGGATCCACATTAGTGATCTGAGCGGCTTCCAGCGAGGCCGGTCATCGATGCTAGACTAGCCGGGGCCGGGATGTCACTGCCAATGGCGTGGGGTTTTCTCTTATAACAATGTAAAAGTATAGAGAGTGTGGTGTGATTGAGGAAAAACATCCAGCGGAAGGGGATCCTGTGGATGTAATCAACTTGTGAACAAAAGGGGTCACAGGAGGATGCCAAGAATCGTTCTGATGAACAGTCGCACAGTCGAGGGCAGCCAAATACAAGACTGGTTGCTTTGTCTTGTGGTCAGATTTCTAGATGATCACGATTGTCTGAAGTTCTGTATCAGGTAGCTGTGTGACTTTCGGAGGTCTGTGGTGCTCTGTGCGCTTCCTGTGGTGTTCAGATCTGTAAAGGCTGCATATTCATAAATGTAACTATTCTGCATTGTTCTTCCCCCAGGTCGGGTTCAGAGAGGAGAACAGGGCTGTATCTTCACAAGAATCGACAAACGGTGAGGAACTCAAACCTGGTTGTCTGACATTGCACTTTGGGACGGGCTGAGCCCCCGCTCTGTCTATCCAACCCTTTTAACCCATTAGTGTAATCCAGTATTAGAGGCTTACCGCACTTTATATTTTTAATAATCGCTGCTGACATAAGAGTGATCATCGCTCAGTGAAGGGAGGCGGAGCGGGCCGGAGATCGCCCAGCCCTTCACAGTAAATGGGCAGTTGTTCATAGATGAATGACTGGCTGTTTATACAGGCCGAGTGTCATTAGATTCTCATGCTCCACGATTTGATGAATGAACAATAAATGAACAAATTATCATTCAGTCGCTGGCGGCATTTACACGGAACGATTGTCATTCAGATTCCAGCAGCAATTTAATCGGTATCGTCCCATGTAAATGGCCTCTCGCCCCCCCTTTCCCCCCTTACCACAAGCGTTTTTACCGCGGTACAATGCTTATTGTTTTCAATGGGACCTGCTCACACAGCCGCTCGGACGTGACGCTTTTCAGCGCTGTGACTTTTAAGTGGTGCATGTTCTATTTTTGGGCCTTTTTAAACGCTGTGCGTTGCCCATTGAAATGAATGGGCAGTACTTTCAGCACTGCTAAAAACGTGGCACAACTTGGCGCCGTTTTTTTGGCAGCACTAAACGCCCTAGCTACACTACATGTAGAAAAAAAACAATACTCACCTACCAGGCGCCGTCTGGGTCCCTGCAGGCTTCCCATGCACTTGGCAGCGCTGACAAAGCATCTGTTGCTGGTAACGGGGTTGAAAACCCCACCTCCAATAAGAGATTACTCTGGTTCTTGAGCACCGGCTTAGTCAATCAGAGCCAATGCTCTATGCACCAATCACAGCCATTCATTGACTCTGCAATGAGGTGAATGTCATCTGAAGGCTGCCATGCATCGTCACTAATCAGAATTACAGCATAATGCAATACTAGAGAATTATCACAAATTCAACCCCTCTATGGGGACTAAAGACTAAAAATAGAAGTAAGGAATCTATACATTGTAAAAATATTGAGTTTAAACTCCTCCATTTTTTCATTTGTTGCTTGAAAAAAGACTTAAGTTCTATCACTCTGCAAAAGTCCAAATAACTACAATATCACATTGTTAATCCCGCACAGCGAACACTAACATTAACATAGTGAATGAAGACAATGTCCATCTAGTTCAGTCTGTGCCGCTCTCCCCCCACTCCCGTTGGTCCAGAGGAAGGCAAAAAAAACCCTTCAAGCCAATTGGCTCCTATGGAGAAAAAAAATTCCCTCCTGACTCCATAGTGGCAGCCAGAGTAATCCCTGGATCTACATTTGAGATCAACAACCGCACTGGTCACCTAAGGTCTATATTCTCTAATATCACAGCTCTCTAGAAAGACATCTAGTCTCCTCTTAAATCTCTATGGATTTTACCATCACCACGTCCTCAGGCAGAGAGTTCCACAGTCGTACTGCTCTTACAGTAAAGAACCCCCTTCTGTGTTGGTGATGAAACCTACTTTCTTCTAGAAGCAGAAGATGCCCTCTTGTTTCTGTCGCAGTCCTGGGTATAAACTGTCAGAATAAATACACCAGAATTGCGTATTTTTTGGTCTCCGAGGAAAAATTGAATAAAAAGCAATCTGTCATACACCCCAAAATGGTATCAATAAAAACTACAGGTCACCCCGCAAAAAAAAAAAGCCCGCACCCCACCATCGATGAAAAACAAGTTTTGGGGGTCAAAAGATGGCGACAAAATCAACGACCTTTTTTTTTTTTTTTTTTTTTACAGGTATTTTTTATTCATTTTTACCTAAATGTGGTGTCGCTGCTGCACCGACCCGCAGAAACATCATTTTACTGAACTGTCAATCAAACCCCCAAAATGGCGCAATTGCCTTTTCTTTTCTATTTTGCCCAACATAGAAATGAAGTTTTCCAATACATTATAAGGCACTTCAAATGGTACCAATGAGAAATGTACCTCGTTCTACACAAAACAAGCCGGAAAAATAAAAATTCTGATTGCATTTTTTGAAAGCCAGGAGGAAAAAATGCAAACGGCATGAAATAAAAGCCGAGCAAATAAGTAAGACCATGACTAAAAATCTAGACCACCTCGAAACCCCTTTATAATACAAATATAACCTGTAGGAGGCAGAGTAACTGCAGCTTGTATCAGTCTTGTAGTAACCCGGACCTCCCGCCCGTACGCTGCGCCGCACACAGCCAACACCTTAAAAAAAAAAATAAAAAAATTAAAAGGTGATCCAAAAGTTTTGAGGTTTAAAATATCCTAAAAATACTGTTTGTTGTGTTTTTTGTGCAGATGCAACGAATAGACCAGAGGATTCCATAAGGAAGAGGGTGACATTCGGGAGGGAGCTGAGCCCTGAGCTATTTGACAAATCCCTGCCGGCTAACACCCCTCTACGTCGGGGCAGCACCCCGTACAGACAACATACACTGGACGCCACTCCAACTGCGGAACTGCTGCCCTGCCACAGCCCACGTGAGCCAATGCCACAGCCGGACTTTGGTGACAGAGATGAGGTAAGCATGGCTTGTGCCCGCCTATCCTATTGCCATATTAAGCATTCGTTGTATAGAAGGCTTCTCTCAGTGTTTCTTCTAATGATACCGATTTCTTTTTAAATCTACCCCCCACCCGCAGCAAAGCCTGTGGGGAAGCACCAGGCGCGGAGCATGCTGCAACTTCAAATTTAAAGAAAAATTTTAAAAAACCCCGGTCCCAAAAATGCTGCAAAAGTGAGAAAAACGCCACTACAAATACTGCAATGTTGGCAGGGCGCTTCACTTTTTCCTATTACGATCTCTCCTGCTTGGCGTTGGCTCCATATTCCTGTGTCTGCCCTGCAGAGTGACGTGGATAATGTCTCCTACGTCCGCCGTGGGGTGGTGCAGTTCTTGCACGACCATCTTGCACGACCATCATCAGCGTATGTCCAGGAGAGCCGCTGCTCTCGGTAGGACTGTACGACCTGTGCGTGCGGCGATCAGTGGTCACGCATGTTTCAAGATTTAGACCGTCCCACGGATGACGCAGGAGACGTGATTCACGTCACTCAGCCAGATAGATGGGGTTATGGATCGAACTGCAGGCAGGAGGAATGCGCAGAGTGTTCGCTATTCATCAGCATGCAATCTGGGAAGTGAAGGCTGTTTTCTGATGACTTTACATAGAATGATCATTGGCGTTCCTGAGATCCAGCAAGACTCTGGCCGATGACACCGTGCAGGAAATTTTTAAAACCTTTTCATAACAAAGTGATTAAAAGGGTTGTCTCGCGGCAGCAAGTGGGGTTCAGCACTTCTGTATGGCCATATTAATGCACTTTGTAATATACTTCAAGCATTAAATATGGGCCATACAGAAGTTATTAACTTACCTTCCCTGCGCTGGCGTCCCCGTCTCCATGGCTACGTCTAACTTCAGCATCTAATCTCCTGATTAGACGCGCTTGCGCAGAAGGGTCTTCACCCTTCGGCTCGGTCTGGCACAAGCGGCGTTCTGGCTCCGCCCCCTTCTACGCGTCATTACGTAGCTCTGCCCCATCACGTGTGCCGATTCCAGCCTCCTGATTGGCTGGAATCGGCACATGTGACAGGGCGGAGCTACGCGATGACACGTAGAAGGGGGCGGAGCCAGAACGCCGCTTGTGCCAGACCGAGCCGAAGGGTGAAGACCCTTCTGCGCAAGCGCGTCTAATCAGGAGATTAGATGCTGAAGTTAGACGTAGCCATGGAGACGGGGACGCCAGCGCAGGGAAGGTAAGTTAATAACTTCTGTATGGCCCATATTTAATGCACGATGTATATTACAAAGTGCATTAATATGGCCATACAGAAGTGTATAGACCCACTTGCTGCCGCGGGACAACCCCTTTAATACGTTTGTGTATAATTAAACCTGCTGATTCCGCCGGTAACATTGAGTAACAGCCGCACGTGTCGCTTTCAAGTTGATGCTAACAGTTTGGACGCGCCGTAATATTACTATTCAACTGGTGGAAAATGGCGCTTGGATCTTGACTTCTTCCTGTAAGAACCAGCAAACGTCTCCCATCATATTGGGATTGTATTTCCCTTAGTAACGGTCTTCAATGACTGAGACGTCTTGTGTGTGTAATACGCAGGGAATAGATCCCCCTGATTTCAGTGGGTTCGTTCACATGAGCGCATTGTACAATCGCGTGTGATAATATATACCATGACCTTGGAGCGTATTACACACTGCAATAAGCCATTGAAGTGAACGGGCAGGCGCAAATATGCAGTGAGTACGCAGTAAACCTTATTTGCACACCATTTCAATGAGCCGGTCTGGTTATTATATGCGCAAATATGCAGTGTATATGTGCACTTAAAAACACATCAGAGCAGGCGGAAAATGCGTTTTTTTTGTTTTTTTTTGATC
The DNA here is from genome assembly GCF_035609145.1 of Eleutherodactylus coqui. Lineage (NCBI taxonomy): Eukaryota > Metazoa > Chordata > Amphibia > Anura > Eleutherodactylidae > Eleutherodactylus > Eleutherodactylus coqui. The sequence goes on along the minus strand of NC_089838.1, from coordinate 305,974,575 downwards.
GTGCAAATACATGTCGCATTTGCACGACTGAAATGTGTTTGCATGCATGGGAATGAGCCCCAATAGTGACGCCCATTAGTAGTATTAGTGACGCCCACAGGCAATATACAGTAAGAGAACCCTGCCGGACGTCTTCCAATATCAGAGCTGTACAGACTTAAATCATAATGTCTTTAGATGTCAGACAGTGGATTGGAAAGGGTTAAAGGACTAGACTGCCACAGTGACTAAAGTTACTAGTAGTCGCCTATCTGCTTATCTCTTACAAAAATTGTGTTGCACAGTGCTATTTGGTGTAAACGCCCCGACTGAACGGCAGACGAGAAGTCATTCACTTCCAGTTCGTCGCTCAGCTTTCTGCATTCCGTATCGTTGCATGTAAACGGGCATGAATGACTGCCTGCTTACTGTGAATGGAGGCCGGCGGGCTGGAATGATCCCCGACCCACTCCATGTCCATTCAGTCAGCGATGCTGCTTCCTGTGTGACAACATAGGAATGATAATCTCTGGGATGTCCTGTCTGGTATCTGTTGCCCAACAGCTGGTTCTGTGTAAAGGCATCCTTACAAGCTGAGCTGCCTTTATCCACTAGAACAAGGTAGTTCTTTGGACCGTTCTCCCATTTTGGTTCTGCAGGACTGGGGATCGGTTCCCTTTAGATGACGCTCACACATGGCTGAAAGGGTGCAGCTTTTACACCCCAGAAAATCCATAGAAAAAACGTCTTCAAAATCCGAACTATTAAGTGCAGATTTTCCCGCTAACCTGCTGACTGTCTCCCATCCAGGAGGAACTTCTTCAGCCGCTCACGCTCTGCTTTGATGCTGAATCCTCGGACTGCGACTCTCCTCGATCCTCCCCTCTGCCAGGTACATGTGAGGTGAAGCTCTGGGGTTCACCTGTATCTCTGTGATGACATGAATGTTTGGGTGATAACACAACTGGAGAGTATATGCTCCCTGATGGTCACACAGGTTGTTTTTCCCAGAAAAGGAGTGAAATGATGAGGATTTATGGCCCATTTACACGTAACGATTATCACTGAAAATTCGTTCAGACGATTTAATTTGCGGGATAATCGTGCCGTGTAAATGCAGAATCGCTCACTGTTTGTTCGCAAGTCGTTATCGCTGACTTTCAGTTAGATTAAAAGCTATTGGATCACTGGGATTCTCGTTGCGTGTAAACGCTCCCTGCTCAGAGCTTCACATGGAAGTCTGTCTAAACACTCCATATGACCTTAGCGGTGATGTCTTGGTGCTCGTGCAGTCGTTTAGCTGACTGTCTCATGTACAAGTGCCATTACTCCTCTAATCCCTCTACTTTTTTTTTTTTTTTTTGACCCCCTCAGATTCTGCAGTCCTTTTTAACCATTTTCAGTGGGCAAATCTGTGTGTGATATTCTGGCTTAGACTCCATATCAAGGAATGACCTCAATCCAGACTAATGTGTGGATTCCTATTAAAAGTAATGGGCTGCAGATTCTGCAGCAAATTTCCCTCCATGTGAAAATGCCCTTATGGTCTCCAGCTTGTTTAGGAGAATTTAGAGGTTAACGACAATCACACTATCCTCCATGCGGGCTGAGATGGTACTGGCTCTAGCTGAATATATGATGCCTTGCTCGTGCATCATGGGATTGTTAGCACAGCATAACGGAGAAATCTAAAAATGAAGATGGTGTCTGATAATTATCGGACAGGAGGCTGCACTGCTGTGGATGTGAGTGCAATATGCATAGATGTGCAGAGTGTGACAAGCAGTCAGCCGAGGGGTGCAGGGATGACCAATGTGTCCCCACTGGAGCCGCCCTGTAATGGAACCAGGACACTGACTGTGGATCTGTACTGACCATTTGTGACTTTGTCTCCAGAGCACAAAGAGGAGTCTGGCCCTGAGGAGGAAGCTGCAGATCCTGCCAGGAGCTCCGGCGATGGCCATGATGTGCTCATGTCAACTGAGGAGCCTGCAGAGGAGACAGCGGATCTTGTAAATGGTAAGTGTGTCCAGTCCTGCTTGCTACAATCACTGTAGTATAGAGTTTGATGGAAGGTAAAGGTGCTCACTAAACTTATCTCCTCAATGCCAGAATGTAATAAAACAACTGATACTAACCGCTGCCGGCCGCCTCCTTGTCCCGCACCACCGCTGCCGGCCGCCTCCTTGTCCCGCACCACCGCTGCCGGCCGCCTCCTTGTCCCGCACCACCGCTGCCGGCCGCCTCCTTGTCCCGCACCACCGCTGCCGGCCGCCTCCTTGTCCCGCACCACCGCTGCCGGCCGCCTCCTTGTCCCGCACCACCGCTGCCGGCCGCCTCCTTGTCCCGCACCACCGCTGCCGGCCGCCTCCTTGTCCCGCACCACCGCTGCCGGCCGCCTCCTTGTCCCGCACCACCGCTGCCGGCCGCCTCCTTGTCCCGCACCGTCTTATAGGCTGCAGCAGCCGGTGTTCCCAACACCTGAGTCCAGTGTCTGATTGCTGAGCTCTGTGATTGGCTGCAGCAGCATGTTCCTTGCGCAGGACACAGAGGGAAGTATTAGTTTTATTATGTTTGGGCATGAGGAAGATGGATTTAAAATGATTAACTCTGACAGCCCCTCTAAATGTTTTTAATTTGGATAAAGCGAGGAAGAAAATGGAATTGTGCCGTCTTGGTTTTTGTCGGGGAGGGGGGGGGGGGGATTTTCTTACGGCATTCATGGTGCACTTTATTCTGTGGGTCAATATAATATAATTACAGCAATACCGAATTTATATAGTTTTAAGACTTAAAAATTGAAAAAAAAAGCTAGATGATATCTCTCTATCAATGATCCATGCATGGTAGCCCTGGGAGCCTCCACTAGCTCATCAGCTCCCTGCAATTGTGTCCTGGGGTTGACATGCAGTCATTTTTGTCTGTAGCATCTAAATGGTTAATTCGCAGCAATAGCCAACTCCACTTATAGCAATTGTTGTCGGCTAACAGCTGCTGGGTATGCAGCACACTTGGCTTTCAGGGGAGATCTACGAAACCCCCGTTTTCAAGCTCAGTGGGGATCCCAGCAGTCGGACGCCCACCATTTATAATGCACAACCCCTTTAATTCCTAATGCTAGGATATGCCATAATTTCAGTCATTGTGGCCTCGGGTGCCGGATTACCAATGATCCCTGTATTACAGTGGCCGAGTTCCTCCGGCGCTCTGTATACACAGCACCGCTATCGGCCTGCCTGCAGAAACGGTCCCCTGTAAAGCGGATCAGCCCTTGTACTGTACGGCTATGTTTAAATGGACGCCTAATCTCTTCCTAACAGAGAAATGTTATCATTCAGTATTTTCTTGTGTTGTAGAATCTTTTCTTCTCCCACCGGAAGTCTCACCTGCTGAAACTAGAAAAACTCGCCCCTCCAGGAAGCGGCAGGTAAGAGTCTGCAGTATTATCGGAGTTCCTAGCGCTGTTCTTCACCTCCGGGCCCGGCAGTATGAGACTAGGCACGACTAATGGCCTCCCTTATAAAGGGACATGCCATTGGCTGTCATTTACAGCACTGATTGAGAGTGGACGTCCTGTGTTACCCTGTCTAAACCTATAGCATAGAGGGAAGGACAGCTGATTCTGACCCGTCGGGTCCATTGGTGTCTATGGAGGGTGACAAACTGCTGAGCATCATTTATATAAACCGGAGAGGGAGCAGTGAAGAATCACTGACTTATTCTCTGTACCTCTTGACAGCTGAGCAGCGCTAAAAAGAAACCAGACAGTAATGGCTCAAAAGTCAGATCAACTGCCAGGAAAACCAGCAAGTCAGTGATCGTCCGAAAAATGCAGGTATGTTCTTGCATGGGGGGGGGGGGCACACTTTTTTTTTTTTTTTTTATCTTTTGCGATTCAGTGTATTATACTGTTATTATCTTCGTCTTGCATCAATAGCGTTGTCTGTATTGTATAGTTATCAAGCTGTTGCTATGCTGTTAGCCCCCTGCTTATACAATCTACTACAGCCTATTATCTGCTATACCCTTCCCAGCTGCTGAATTTTTAGAGCGATGGTGGAAACGTAAGGCGGCTGCAGACGGGTAGTGGGACAGGAGCGGTGCAGGGGTAAATGGTCAAAACAATGGAAACCGCAGTGTAATGCTTCCAAATGTAAACTAATGCACTTGGGGAGAATCAATCCTCAGGATGGGCATCATATCAGGTCTTCAGAGGAGAAAGGTTCAAAGGGTCTGATTTCTCACAGCCACAGGGCAGCCAGGCCGCTAAGAAAGCAAGCAGGATACTCAGCGGCATAGCAGGAGGTATAACCGGTAGAAAGAGGGAGATTGTGATCCTGCTGTATAGAGCTCTGGTAAGACCATCTGGAATACTGGGGTCAGTTCAGGAAGCCTCACCTACAGAAAGACACTGATCAAATAAAGAAAGTCCAAAGATTGCCTACAAAAATGGAAAGACCTAAGGCCTCATGTCCACGGGAAAAATAAGAATTAAAATCCGCAGCGTTTTTCCTGCACGCGGATCCGCGCCCCATAGGAATGCATTGACCACCCGCAGATAAATACCCGCGGATGGTATTTAAAAGTGAATTAAAAAGTTTCTGGAGCATGAAAAAAAAAAATGGACATGCTCCATTTTAGTGCGGATCACGCGTGCGGGAGCTCATAGAGCACATAGCTGCATTGATCTCCCGCATGAAAAATAAGACAATTACAGTGCATCCACGTTACAAATCCGCAGCGGATCTGATTTTCCCCGTGGACATAAGGCCTAAAGGAATTAGTGTCTACTTCAAAAATTCCCCATTTTCTTGAAAAGCTTTAGGCCTCATGTCCACGGGCAAATTCGGATTTAAAATCCGCTGGGTTTTTTTTTGTTTTTTTTTCCTGCATGCAGATCCGTGCCCCATAGGGATGCATTAGACACCCGCAGGTAGTTAAATATCTGCGGGTGTCATTTTTCCCTGCAGGTGCGGGTCCCGCGTGCAGTAAAGAATCTGGACATGCTCCATTTAGGCGCGGGTCTCCCGCGGGGACGGCTCCCGCAGGCTTCTATTGAAACCTACGGAAGCCGTCTGGAACCGCGGGAGACCCGCGCCTGAATTAAACTCGCCTGCTCCGGGCAATGCAGGTCTTCCTTCCTTCGCGGCCGGAAACTTCTTATTTCGGCCAGGCGCATGCGCGCGGCACGCAGCCGACGTGCTGAGCACATCCGCTGGGCTGAAGAAAGAAGGTCCGGCCGCGGCGGAAGGAAGACACTCACGGACCGCAGCGGGTAAGTTTTAATCTGATTTTTATTTGCATCATGTCCGCTGGGCAGGAGGGACCCGCTACGGATTCTCCATGGAGAATCCGTAGCGGGCCTGATTTTCCCCGTGGACATGAGGCCTTAGTCGTCTTTGCAGTTAACTTCTCATTGCTAGGCGAACAGACTACCGGCACTGTGGAGCGGAGATGGCTGGCGCTTGCGCACTTCTAGCTCCATGTGTAACTATCTGCTGGTTTGTAGGGATTTTTGGAGAGCACCACAATAGCTCCCTCATTACAAGCTGAAGAACAGGTCACTACACACAAGGAGCCTCCGAGAGCCTCTTATAGGCCATGGGGGGAATCTCTTTTAGGGCCTCCGGTGATAACTGTTCATCTAATCACACCACAACTCATCATCCACATATCTGCCCGAGATGTAACCGAATGCAGAGTTTTGCAGCAAAACTCCCCCTCCTAGTGGGGCAGGATTCTTTCTCTTTTTTTTTAATTATTTTATTTTTTTAAACAAACCATATAGACTAATGTGCATATTCCACCCATAGAACTAATCCGCTTGCCAACGACTGCTTGCAGCAGAGTGTGAAGGAAGATGGAATAATACCTCCACAGTGCCACCTATTGGAAGGCAGCATTCCTTCAAGCCAAAGTTTAGACTCCTTTTACAAGCCTTGTAACAGTGACCGGGAATTGAAAGGCTTCTATAAAGAGTCTAACTTTAGCGTTAGACTCTTGGCACTGTGGAGGTATTATTCAATCTCCCTTATTTGCATATTACCCAGAGGAGAGTGTAAATGGCCATTTGAGTCTCCTCACTCACCATCTAGGTGCTCTCCCTAAGGAGAGAAGATGGCAGATGCAGAGAGACTGGCAGTAATTGGTAATGGTGGCATTTAACTACAGAAACCCTGTAAACTGCTGGGGGAAGGGGAACATAATCAAATCTAAATGGTACTTTATTATATCTAACCTTTCAAAATTACATCTAAAGGTTTCCCGTGGTAAAGGCCAGAAGAAAAGAGGGAAATCCAAGAAACCTGCGCATAGTGACCGAGAAATCGTATCCAAAATACCTCTGCTGAGTCCAATCCCTGAATTACCAGAGTGCGGCCCCACACCCCCAGCCTCCACATCTAGGGGCCCTCCTTGTGGTACGTTAATCCATTTATCAGATGGAATAGATTACATGCCTGTGCGTTACATGAAGCTTGACTTTTTTTGTGTTTTTCTCTATAGTAGGGAAATCTTTAGGTAAAAATCTACTGAAGAAGGTCCGTGCGCCGACCAGAGCTGGTAAAGACCATCTTACACTTGAGGCTCCTCAGGAGAAGAATGTTGATGAAAAGGATCCAGAAAGACAAACGGTCTGTGTTGTAGAAGATGTTCAGACACCAGATGCGTTGGGTGATCCCCCACCGGAGGACATGAAAGTCTCAGAAATCAGTGGAGACCTTCCTGGTTCAGATGTCTTAGATTTGGCTACTCCTGTAAGCATTGAGTGCAGTCCATCTACTACTGCTATAAAGGTGACAGACGACATGAGCAAACAAACAAATAGTCTTCCCCCCAGTTCCAAGGAGAAGATAAGCAAGTCCAAGTATACCAAGAGGCGTTCTTCCACACACAAGTATACGTCCCATGCTACCGTAACGTCCGGATGGGATGAAGGCGCCGACCACACTTCTTGCAAACAAGAAGCAAGTGTCGATGAGCCAATGCAAGTAACAAGTGCCCCATCTGTAACCTCCACTGGAAGCTCCCTAGACATGGAAAACGCCAGCCCCTCTAAGCCGCCTATCACGACTCATCTCAAAAAATCTAGAAGGTCTTCAAGAAACCATCAAGTGTCCAGCATACTTTCTGCAACTACTTTGGCAGAAGTCGCTCCTGCTACATTGCCTCAGCCGACCTATCATTCGGACTCCTCCATGATTGACTCTTGTCTTCCTCTCGATGAAGTTCTGCAGTTCCCCCAACGAGAAAACAAAGTGAGACGCAGTATGAGGTTGCGCAGAGACTCTGGGGTCATCGGCTTGTCTTGGGTGGAGGGGAATGGAGGCAACGATACGACTGGGAGGAGGAAGTCTTTAAATTATTTCGCAAATTCCGCATTGCCGGTGGAGAGCGCAGGCCACAGTCCGAGCAAGGAAAATGGGAGCGCCTGCCATGTGCTTAACATAGCTAGGACAGCCAGGAGAAGAACCATAGGTACTTCCACCATCCAAGAAAGTGTACTTGCCTCTGATACAAAGCAGAGGAGATCCAGCCGGTTTCATAAGGCTCCTACCATCACTTCTACGGGAGATGAAGTTGTCCATAGTACCCTAGCTCCAGATGTGTTATGAAGTATCTGTGTCTTGGGGACTTTATCCGATGACCTACGTCAGAAAATAAATGGAGAGACTCAGTTAGATGCCACCACGATCTTGCCGTGTGGTGGGTTCTTGTTGGGGTCTGCCAGCCTTCCCTAAAACATGGTTGAAAAGTGATTCAGGCTGGAATTGTACTCGCACTACTCCCCTTTAATGTTGCGTGTTTTTTCTCTTGTTTTGGCTGTGGGTAGAAACCATGGCAGAAGTTGTGAACGTAGAACACGTTTTTAATTTCTTTATTAAATGTTCGCTTTTGTATTGCTGTAATTGTAATCTCCATCCTTACATCAGCACAGATATCCAAGTAGTGGCTGTCCGGGTTACAAAGAGTCCAGAAACAGCACCATTGTCTACCTATGGGAAGTGTCGGGTATTGCAGGCTAACTGAACGGTGTTGAGTTGCAGTACTAGGCACAGCCATGGACAAGAGGGGTGCTATTTCTGCAAAAACGGCATACTTAAACTTCTCCCGCATAAAGGGGCTAGTGAGGGGGGATTCTTGTTTAGAGAAAAGCCACAAGTCTGTTCTTGCTGTAATGCTCTTATCCACCAAAGTAAGATCTGTTTAAAAATAAAGCCCAGCTGAAGGAACATTTGCAAAGTCCCAATCTGCTGTATCCGTATTGTCTTTAATGGAGCACATTGAGTAATCATCCACCGTGCATGGAGAAAAAGTGAACTCCTTGGAGCTTAATAACTTTGCAGTTGGATCAAACTTTTTCTATAGCTGCAAATAAACTTCAGCCAATGTTGAATAATTTTGGACCATCCTTCCCTGCAAATGTGTTTTCAGTTAATCAATATTTCTGGAATGCCTTGTGTGAAAAGCCCTCTTCAGGTGAAGCCCCAGCATCTCCATAGTATTAAGGCCAGGAGCACTCTGACTTGGCCATTCAGAAACGCATCTTTTTCAACCATTCTTTAGCTCAGGCCACCACAACTTGGCCAACATTTAGACCTGCACATTTTTCCACCTATAGAGAAGTCCTTGGGATAACTGCCCCCAAAAAGTACACCCCTAGCCCATGCAATGTGTTGAAATTAAAAAACTAGATTATAGAAAACCAGCACAAAGTAGTGAATTTCATAACTTCAGCTAGCATCTAGCTAGGTTTTTAAAAGGGCAACATTTTCCTAAAAATGTTGTGACCCCCCCCCCCCCCCCCAGTTCCCAGAGAATATTCTAATACCCCTATAATTTACAGCGGGTGCCTAGTCACAGGGAGCTTCTTTAATATAGGATTTAGTTTGTTGGGCTATGTTTCTTACAGGCCTCCACGGTCTTTGGTGTAAACCGAATACAAACTGAATTCGTAGTTTTCTGTAAGTGGCAGTTTATTCCGCGCCAAAACTGCAAATGACAAGCGCAGCCCGACGTCCACGAGCGGAGAATCAGAGCGATTGTCCGCTCACAGGATTAAAATTGCGGCATGTTGCGATTCTCTGTGGTGAGCCTATCCATTAAATTCACCGCAGAGACCTGTCAGTGTTCTCCCTCCTCCCCCGCGGCAGAAGATCGCTAGCGATATTCCGTCACGGCCGTGGACAGGCAGCTTTTCAGTAAAGGTGAAATCTGCTGTGGATCCTCACCCAAAACGGGATGGTGGGCATTCTGACTGCTTGTGGTGATCTGTAAACTTTGAACATACCTTTAAGGCCGAATGCACGCGGCCGGGTCAGATTCCCGCAATGGCATCCAACCCTGTGCCCGGCCGATGGGCCCCCCCCCCCCCCCCAAAGTAACTGTCCGGAGTCTTTATAATATGTATTGCGGATGTGCCGCTTGGTGCACATGTGTAGTACATATTACACCACGCCGTCACTAGACGAAGATGTGTATTCTGCGACCTTTCCACAATAATTGCGATGGGGCCGTGAATCAGACGGCTTCCATTGATTTCAATGGAAGCTGCCTGTGCAGAATCTGCGCTGAAATACAACATGCTGCGTTTTTTTTTTCCCCTCCAGGAGCAGAAAAGTGCAATTCATTTCAGCTCGTGGACGGGGAAGAGCGGTTTTTCAATAGCATGCTGTGGGCAGTATTTGTTGCGGCATCCAGAGGCGGGCGCCCGCTCAGGATTACGCAATGCGAATCTGCCCGAGTGCATTTGGTCTAAAGCAGCCAAATTAAATATTGTGGTGCCAGATATACAAGAGAGGCAACAATATCTGCACACCGGTTATATTAAAGCTCCTGTTGGGTGCGCTGTCTTGTTGGTCACTGCTATACATGCCAGTTAATTTGTGACTGCAATGCAAGAAAAATGTCTGCCCCCTTGTGATTTGCGTAAGAGAAGAGCAGCGTGCGATGATTCGGGGTTATTTGTCGGGTGAGGGTGTGATTACTGTGGATATTTATGGAAGACTTGTGCATAGTATGGATGGAGAAGGCGTGTTGTCACAAAGTGGTGTGTATGAAGAAGACGTTCAAGGATGGTCGACAAGTGTCAGACACAAAGGAGCCGGACGCCCGTCCACGACTGACACCATTGAGCGTGCGCGTGAACTGACTTTTTTTTTTAATATGCTTTGAAGATAAGCCCTAGCTACACTACATTAGAAAAAGAAAACACACACGCACACGCAGGCTTGTTTGCAGTTCTCAGCCACCAACAGAAGATCGCTTGCTGGGAACAGGGGTTTACAAACCTCGCCTCCAGCAAGTGATGGCTCTTATTGGCTCAGCTGTGGCGCTCAAGAACCAATCAATGCACCGCTTGCAGAACCAATCATAGACATTGCATTGGTTCATTGAGTGCTGCGTTGATTGGCTCAGCCACAGCGCTTGTAAACCAATCGGAGCAATTGCTTCCTGGAAGCGGGGTTTATGGACCCTGTTACCAAGGCGTGATCTGTTGGCGGCTGAGAACTGCACACAAGCCTGCTGGAACTCTGGAGACCAGTGGGAGGGAAGTGGGCCCCGTCTAGGAGCTTTCAACACACAAATCCTCACCCCCTCTGCTGCTTCTCTGCATACCACGCCTCTGATCCGCAACCAATAGAAATACTGTAGCTCTCTGCCGTTCGTCCAGAGGATGCCGCTTCTGCCGTATAGATTAAAGATGAGTATTTGCCCTTAGCGAGTACGCTTGCTCATCTCTAGTATAGATCAGTCCATCGGAGACGATGGCTGACTTGTTTTTTTTTTCCATTTTTGTTTTCCTCCCTCCCCACTTTCATAAAATCATGAGGACTTGTTTTCGGCGGGATGCGTTGTATTTTTCAATGATACTATTTAGGCCTCCTGTCCACGGCAGTTGATTCGCCGGCACCTGTCCACGAGCGGAGAATCATTGCGATTCTCCACGGTCTCCTCTACCTATTAGATAGGGCTGACTGGCGGAGCTTCGCCGCGGGATACCGCATCGCCCGTGGACAGCCGGCCTTAATGCTCTGAGAAACTTGTAAAAATTTCTAAGTGGAGTAAAACAAGGAAAAAACATTTTTGCCATTTTTTGAGGAGGTTTTGTCTTTGACAGATGTAGTGCAGAAAAAAATGCCATGTCCACTTTATTCTGTGGTTTGGTATGATTAGGGCGATACCAAATTGTATATTTTTCTTGCACTATTTTCACAAGATGAAATGCCATAATACCCCTTCTTCTGACCGTCAGGACTTATTTTCTGTCGATAGAATTGTGTGAGGGCTTGTTTTTTGCAGGACGACCTGTGATTTCTATTGGTACCATTCTGGGGTACATACAACTTTCGGACTGAACAGATGCCCATCGGGTGCTCCTAGCGATAATTGTTTGTGGGCTTTTATACAGGAGGGATCATCGCTAGTAAATGGAGTCTAAGCGACCCGGGGATCTTCTGCCCGCCCGCCTCCATTCACAGAACACGGGCTGATCTGTTCGCTTTCCTGCATGCCAAAATTGAAAGACGAAGGAGAAGCAAATGAATTCTCGGTCATTGTTCAGTCGGGGCGTGCCTTTACACTGAGCAATAATCGGTCAGGTTCCCGTTGGATACAGGCATCCGATTGATTTATCAGCCCGGGTAAAAGGGCCCTTCCTTTTTTTTTTTTTCCTCATAGGCGAATGTCAACTAGAAATCGTCCGCTTATACAAAATACCTCAATGCTTCAACATTGTAGTATCTTGTATTCTGGCATTCTATTAAGCCCTGCCAGAGGGACGTCTTAATAAACAAATACATGGCAACCAGGGGAGGGCCACAAGATCCATGACACCCCGTGATCTCATACGGGGATGCTGAGGTGAGCTCCCTGCCTGTCATGCCATTTATGTACCACTGTCAGAATTGACAGCAGCATTTATTTGGTTAACAGCAATGATTGGAGTTATTCGCGGCTGTCAGACATTCAACACCCATTGTATATGGAGTGGGCTCGGCTCCATACACCACTTGTCACGGGACGTTCCCGTATACCCTCCTGCGTCAAGGGGTTAAAGGCTATAGCCAACTTTTTATCACTTTTTCTTATTTCAGCAATTGCATAAACATTTTTTTTGCCATTTTTGCTTTTTAGTAAAAATATCTATATTTTCCCCCATTAGGCTTTGGCAGCTGCCCTTTATTCCAATCCAGACGCTGATTAACTCTGACAACTCCGGCTCTGGCCTCCCTTTTCATCTGAATAATCTAAACCAAATGCCTGGGCCGTATTTACTTCAAGCCATAGTCCATGGCCGAGAGCGGGAACGTTCTTAGTACCCCTCCAACGGTTTTCTTTAATTCTGCACTATCCCTTTAAATTCACATTCCCAATTCTGAAAGTCACTTGGCTACCTCTATGGAATGGCATTCTTTATGGCCCATCTTGGCCATAGCGCCTCGCCCTCTACCTCCTACAGTTAGGGCTTATTCACACAAGCAATATATTCACGTGAGTCTTGCGCAATGTGCGCCCAAAAGATGCATCAATATGAAATCTATTGTTTTGAATGGATTTATTGACACTCGATCGTTTTCCGTGCCGCATACTTTATCTTGGGGCGTTCCCTCAGGCCGTCTCGCGCATTGTTTTCAGTGAGACCTTTAAAGGCCATTGCATGGCACTCGCGTGCCGTGTGATGTGCGTGTGAGTGCCGTGTGATGTTTCCCGTTGAAGTCAATGGGAAACCATTGTGATCCTTCTACGCATGTGAGGATGGCAACTTCACAAAATTGATGCAATTGCATTTTTTCAAATCAAAAACGCTTTGCGACGTTGTGACAAACCTGTTGGCTGGCAGGATATCGCGCCCACCTGTGTGAGGCTGGCCTTACTCTGGCAGGTAAGGTACGGGCCGCTGCAAAGAAAATTTCAGCTTTTCAGGACGTAACTGTTGACATCCAATTGCGCCCCTCTTTGGGAGTCATGGGCGGTACTTAAATTGGCAGATCCCTAGCCAGGTGGAGTTATGTCTTCCTTTACGGAACTTGTAAATAAATTCCCGATCCTGAACTGTTTTTTTTAATTCCCTAAATTCTAATGCCCTGCGCTCAACAATCACTTTCCCTTACCACCCCAAGCTATTTCTACTAACCTGTTGATGGGTATTCTTAACTCCTAAGGTCCCTGTGAGTTAGTACCCAACATGTATACCCTTCTTTTTACCACTACTTTCATTCTCACCCCCTTCCAATGCGATGGGGCAACCAGGTGGGTGCAGATGCCCAGCAGGTCCTCTCAGCAATAATACTTAGTGAATAGCGGCAACGTGGATAGGGAATCATTCCACCTCCATTCTATAGGTGAATGACTGTTTACACCGCCGATCTATCGTTGGGTTTTCTGTATGCAGAAACTGAAGGACGAGCAAGAAGCGATTTATTGGCCCCTGTAGAAGGGCCCTGAGGACCATCTATTACTGATGGGCGTTAGACAGGGAAGCTGGAGTTGCGCCCGCTTCTTATATATTATTGGCCAGGCTTATTTAACAGCAGAGTGTCTTTATAACCCCTTCCCAACACTGCCCAGGGGTCACTATGCCACCGCTGACTTGGCATACGTTCTGGGATTGCTCCTAATACGTTTTGGGAGTAATTACTGAATACTATTTCAGAAAATCTGGGGTTTCCAATCCCGTCCGCTCCTTGTATATACCTAATCGGTGTTTCTGAAGCAGAACGGTGGTAACACTATCGTCAGATTTTTAGTAGGGAGATAATATACATTTTGCGCTTGCAGGGCAGTTTCTTTGCACATGGGACATGACCAGGGAAAAGTGATCTGGAAAAAGACCTGGGGGTACTAGTGGATTGTAGACTAAACTGGAGTAACTAATGCCAGTCAGCTGCTGCAAAAGCTAATAGAGTCTTGGGGTGCATTAAAAGAGGTATAGGGGCGAAGGACGAGAACATTATCCTTCCATTATATAAGGCACTTGTCAGGCCTCACATGGAATACTGCGTACAGTTCTGGTCACCGGTGCTCAGGAAAGATGTCACAGTGCTTGAGGGGGTTCAAAGAAGAGCGACTAAACTAATACATGGAATGAAGGGACTAGAATAACCAGAGAGGCTATCCAAATTGGGATTATTTACTCTAGAAAAAAGAAGGCTAAGGGGCGATCAAATAGCCATGTATAAGTACATGAGGGGACGATACAAGGATTTCTCCCGTGATCTGTTTACACCCAGGACCACGACGGTAACAAGAGGACATCCGCTACGTTTAGAGGAAAGCAGGTTTCATCACCAACATAGAAAAGGGTTCTTTACTGTTAGAGCAGTTAGACTGTGGAACTCTCTGCCTAAGGACGTGGTGATGGCAAAATCCAAAGAGGAGTTTAAAAGGGGACTTGATGTCTTTCTGGAGAGGAAGGATATTCTAGGTTATAAATCTTAGGTTAATTGTTAATCCGGGTATACAGGCAGGTAGGAACTATTAGGGGTTGATCCAGGGAACAGTCTGATTACCATTAGGGAGTCGGGAAGGAATTTTTTTTTCCCCAAAAAGAGCTAATTGGCTTCTGCCTCTTGGGGTTTTTTTTTGCCTTCCTCTGGATCAACAACACAGGAGGATAGACAGGCTGGACTAGATGGACATTGTCTTCATTCGGCCTTACATACTATGTTACTATGTATAGTTGGGGGAAGTCTGGTTTGGCCCTTAAGCCCTGCAGAGGTGGTGGAAGATGTGTGTTTGCCCTGGGGTCATTGCCCGCTATCTAAATATTCGTAATACTCCAATGTTCGTGTGTGAGCTTTTTTTCCCACTTACTAGTCTGCTGGACGATTGGCATACGTGTCACAGTTGGATTCTCATTTGCCTTTACGATTGCCTATGTACACTCATTGCCCAAAAAATTTCCGCCCGTAAAAGGAGTTGTTGCTTTGCTGCAAACCTCAACAGGCAGATATGCAAATGATTACAGTTGTGGTGATTAGATTAAGTCTTCCACCTGAAACCCTAAAAGTGGTTTCACCCTTGGCCTATAAGGCTTCCTGCACACGGCAGAGCTCGGTTCCGCATGTCCGCACTGTTCATTGCAGACGGCTGCGGGTCAGATGGCTTTGATTGACTTCTTATTTATTCTGTTTATTCTTATTGACTTTTTAATTATTTATTTTTTAATTTATTTATTTTTCCTCCACGAGCGAAAATCGTAATTGTTTTCTGCTCGTGTGTAGGACACAGGGGATTTCCATAGGAAGTAACAGGCGCTATTTGCTGCGGATTCGTGGTGTGGACACTGACTGTGGATTCTGCAGCAAATATCTGACCATGTGCAGGAGGCCTTAAAAGGCTCTCGGAGGCTCCTTGTGTGCAGTGACCTCTTCTTCCACTTGTAAAGCTTGTTGACCACTAGACGCCTCTACGACGCAGAGAAGAGATTTCACCCCGTTACCAGATTCTGAGAGGGGCGCATTATTTGGATGTGAGAAGCTGGATGGTCGTATCAAAGAATTGTCCCCCACCGGGCCGTTCTGACCAGACTGTTAGGAGGTGTTGGGAACAGTGGATTTGTGAGGGCATACAAGGTGACCGGGCTCAGGATGCTCAACAGACCACCAGTAGAGAGGAGCGTCTGACCAGACTGTTAGGAGGTGTTTGGACCAGTGGATGTGTGAGGGCACACAAGGTGACCGGGCTCAGGACGCCCCCTACAGACGACCAGTAGAGAGGAGCGTCTGACCAGACTGGTAGGAGTTGTTGGGACTAGTGGATGGGGGCCCACAAGGTGATTGGCTCAGGACCCCCTGACAAACCAGCACTATAGAGGAGCATCTTACCAGACTGTTAGGAGGTGTTGGACCAGTGGGTCTGTGAGGGCACACAAGGTGACCGGGCTCAGGACACCCCTTACAGACCACCAGTAGAGAGGACTGTCTGACCAGACTGTTAGGTGGTGTTGGACCAGTAGGTTTGTGAGGGCACACAAGGTGACCAGGCCCAGGACACCCCTTACAGACCACTAGTAGAGAGGAGCGTCTGACCAAACTGTTAGGAGGTGTTGGAACCAGTGAATGTGTGAGGCGACCGGGCTCAGGACCCCTGACAGACCACCTGTAGAGTGGAACGTCTGACAAGCATGAGCAACTCCAACAGTTGCCCACCATCCAGAGACAGGTGGCACCATCATTATAGTCCCCTGTATCTGTCAGAACTATTTCCAGGCACTTGGCTAAGGGACATTTTGTTTCACAGTGCCCATTATGTGACACCCACACACCATCATTTATTTTGCAGTGGGGTTATAAATGTCAAAACTAGACTGCTACGGAGTGAAACGGTTGTCTTCAGAGACTAAGTTTAGTCTGGGCACTGAGATGCCTCAATCCTGCCTTTGCTGTGGAGCAGCACACTGCCCCCTGCTCGTGTGATGGTCTGTCCCCCCCTAGTAGTGGTACGAGGGACAATGACAGCTCAGCGATATGTTCAGGACATCCTGCAGCCGCATGTGTTCCTCTCATGGCGGCCTCCAAGAGGCATTTTTCAGCAGGATAATACTTGGCTGCACACACAATGGGGGTCACAGCAATGTTCCCCTTGGGGCTGCCCGC
Source organism: Eleutherodactylus coqui (assembly GCF_035609145.1). Lineage (NCBI taxonomy): Eukaryota > Metazoa > Chordata > Amphibia > Anura > Eleutherodactylidae > Eleutherodactylus > Eleutherodactylus coqui. Next base: position 305,957,998 of record NC_089838.1, on the reverse strand, counting down.
TTGCCAGATTTATCACCAATAGAACATGTATGGGATACCAGGATACCATACAGATTCAGTATGCTTCCATGCCCACCCGTATCACTTCTTGTATCTAAGCTACAGGTGGCCCAATAGGGTAGTAGACCCTCCATGCCCATTCATATCACATCTTGTATCCAAGCTACAAGCGGATTGACAGGGTACTAGAGCCTCCATGCCCGCCTGTATCACATCTTGCATCCAAGCTTTAGCCAGTGCAAGAGAGTACTACAGTCTCCATGCTCGCCCGTTTCATATCCTGTATCCAAGCAAGAGGTGGTACAGTAGGGTACTAGAGCCTCCATATCCCCCCATATCACATTTTGTATCCAAACTAGAGTAATCCCAACAGGGTACTAGAGCCTCCATGCCTGCCCGTATCACATCTTGTATCCAAGCTAGAGGAGGTACAACAGGGTAATAGAGCCTCCATGCCCATCCATATCACACCTTGTAACCAAGCTAGAGGCAGCACAACAGGGTACTAGAGTCTCTATTTCTGTCTGTATCACATCTTATATCCAAGCTAGAGGCGGTACAACAAGATACTAGAGCCTCCATCCCCACCTGTAACACATCTTGTATACAAACTGGAGGCATCCCAACAGGGTACTAGAGCCTCCATGCCCACCCGTATCACATCTTGTATCAAAGCTAGAGGTGGTAAAACAAGTCTGCCCGTATCTCATCTTGCGTCCAAGTTAGAGGCGGTACAACAGGGTACTAGATCCTGCATGCCCACCTGTATCACTGTTACCATGCAGGGCGGCGCGGGGTCCCACGGTCAGCGCGCGCCGCTCCGGCTTCGGCGTCCTAGAGCTGTGACGTCAGGGCTCTCCCGGCGACGTGGGGCGGCCGGTGTGCGGCGGCATGGGCGGGTCCGCCCGTAGGGTGCCGCCCGCACCCCTTCCTCTCTCTTGTACTGTGAGTGGGGGAGTTTGCTCCTCCCTCTCTCCGCCCCTGGGTGGAGTCTCACAGTTATAAGGCTGGCAGTGACCTGAGCTCACTGCCAGTTATTGGTTCTGTCAGCTCCTAGTTAGTTCTGTCTGCAGTTCCCTCCAGTCAGTCCGCTAGTCTGCTCGTCAGTTTCCTTTTTCCTAGCTTTGTCTTAGCTCAGCATTTTCTGTTTGGTAACTCCATCTGCCTCCTTTGTCGGCACTCTGTCCCCTGTTAGGTAGTTCCATCTTGGGTAGTCGCCAGGTCCTTGGCCAGGGTAGGGACCGCCGTCCAGTTGTCCCCCTGGGGTTAGCCAGGGTCGAGGCAAGTAGGCAGGGACAGTGGGGTGCGGGAAGTTCAGGGCACCCCACCTGGCACTCGGGGGTCAGAGTGCCGTAACAATCACATCTTGTATCCAATCTAGAGGCAGTACCACAGGGTACTAGAGCCTCCATGCCCACCTGTATTACATCTTGTATCCCAGCTAGAGGCGGTACAACAGGGTACTAGAGCCTCCATGCCCACCTGTATCACATCTTGTATCCAAGCTAGAGGAGGTACAACAGGGTAATAGAGCCTCCATGCCCACCCATATCACACCTTGTATCCAAGCTAGAGGCAGCACAACAGGGTACTAGAGTCTCTATTTCTGTCTGTATCACATCTTATATCCAAGCTAGAGGCGGTACAACAAGATACTAGAGCCTCCATCCCCACCTGTAACACATCTTGTATACAAACTGGAGGCATCCCAACAGGGTAGTAGAGCCTCCATGCCCACCCGTATCACATCTTGTATCAAAGCTAGAGGTGGTAAAACAAGGTAATAGAGCCTCCATGTCTGCCCGTATCTCATCTTGCGTCCAAGTTAGAGGCGGTACAACAGGGTACTAGATCCTGTATGCCCACCTGTATCACTGTTACCATGCAGGGCGGCGCGGGGTCCCGCGGTCAGCGCGTGCCGCTTCGGCTCCGGCGTCCTGGAGCTGTGACATCAGGGCTCTCCCGGCGACGTGGGGCGGCCGGTGTGCGGTGGCATGGGCGGGTCCGCCCGTAGGGCGCCGCCCGCACCCCTTCCTCTCTCTTGTACTGTGAGTGGGGGAGTTTGCTCCTCCCACTCTCCGCCCCTGGGCGGAGTCTCACAGTTATAAGGCTGGCAGTGACCTGAGCTCACTGCCAGTTATTGGTTCTGTCAGCTCCTAGTTAGTTCTGTCTGCAGTTCCCTCCAGTCAGTCCGCTAGTCTGCTCGTCAGTTTCCTTTTTCCTAGCTTTGTCTTAGCTCAGCATTTTCTGTTTGGTAACTCCATCTGCCTCCTTTGTCGGCACTCTGTCCCCTGTTAGGTAGTTCCATCTTGGGTAGTCGCCAGGTCCTTGGCCAGGGTAGGGACCGCCGTCCAGTTGTCCCCCTGGGGTTAGCCAGGGTCGAGGCAAGTAGGCAGGGACAGTGGGGTGCGGGAAGTTCAGGGCACCCCACCTGGCACTCGGGGGTCAGAGTGCCGTAACAATCACATCTTGTATCCAATCTAGAGGCAGTACCACAGGGTACTAGAGCCTCCATTCCCTCCCATATCGCATTTTGTATCCAATCTAAAGGCGGCCCAACAGGGTTCTAGAGACACCATACACACCCATATCACATCTTGTATCTGAGCTGGAGGCAACCCAAGAGGGTACTAAAGCCTCCATGCTCAACCCGTATCACATCTTGTATCCAATCTAGAGGTGGCCAAACAGGGTTCTAGAGCCTCCATGCCCACCTGTAACCCATCTTATATCCAAACTAGAGGCATCCCAACAGGGTAATAGAGCTACCATGTCTGCCCGTATCACATCTCATATCGAAGCTACAGGCGACCCAACAGGGTATTAGGGCCTCCACGCTCGCTCGTATCACAACTTCAAACTATAGGTGGTACATTACTGTTCTAGAGCCTTCATGCCTGACCGTATCACATTTTTTATCCAAGCTAGAGGCGGTACAACAGTGTACTAGAGCCTCCATACCCACCTGTATCACATCTTGTATGCAATTTAGAGGCGGCCAAATGGTACTAGTGCATCCATGCCCTCCCTTATCACAACTTGTATCCAAGCAAGAGGTGGTACAATAGGGTACGAGATTCTCCAGGCCTGCCTGTCACACATCTTGTATCCAAGATAGTGACATCTCAAAAGGGTAATAATAGAGCCTCCATGCCCTACCTTATCACATCTTGTATACAAGCTAGAGACGGTACAACAATGTACTAGAGACTCCATGCCTGCCCGTATCACATTTTGTATCCAAGCTAGAGGCGGTACAACAGGGTACTAGGGCCTGCATACCCTCCTGTATCACATGTTGTATCCAAGCTAGAGGCGGTACAACAGTGTACTAGAGCCTCCATGCCCACCCGTATCACATCTTGTATCCAAGCTAAAGGCGGTACAACAGGGTACTAGAGCCTCCATTGCTGCCCAATATCACATCTTGTATCCACGCTACAGGCGGTACAACAGGGTAGTAGACCCTCCATACCAGCCCAATATCACATTCTGTATCCAAGCTAAAGGCGGTACAACAGGGTACTAGAGCCTCCATTGCTGCCCAATATCACATCTTGTATCCACGCTACAGGCGGTACAACAGGGTAGTAGACCCTCCATGCCAGCCCAATATCACATCCTGTATCCAAGCTAGAGGCGGTACAACAGGGTACTAGAGCCGCTATGCCCGCCCAATATCGCTTCTTGTATCCAAGCTAGAGGCAGTACAACGGGGTACTAGAGCCTCCATTGCCGCTCGTATCAGATCTGATATCCAAGCTAGAGGCGGTACAACAGGGTACTAGAGCCTTCATTGCCGCGCAATATCACATCTTGTATCCATGCTACAGGTGGTACAACAGGGTGCTAGAGCCTCCATGCCCGCCCGTATCACATCTTGTATCCAAGCTAAAGGTGGTACAACAGGGTACTAGAGCCTCCATGCCCACCCATATCAAATCTTGTATCTAAGCTAGAGGCAGTACAACAGAGTACTAGAGCCTCCATGCCTGCCTGTATCACATCTTGTATCTAAGCTAGAGGTGGTACAGCAGGGTTCTAGAGCCTCCATGCCTGCCCCTATCCCATCTTGTATCCGAACTAGAGAGGAGGGATGTTACTGACAATGAGTGTGTGTGTGTATATATATATACACACTCACTCCTAGGGTAGGGATTGGTTGTGACAATGAGTTTATATAATCAGCTGTAATCTATTCAGCGTTTTCTACCTCATTCAATAAAACTAATTGTTAAATCCGAGTACATTTGCGCCCTGACAGAAGTCGTTACCGGCCTCCGTGTACGATACTAGTAGTCATCGCCGCGAGCATCTCTACGGGCTGAGCAATTGGATAGGACACGGTGCGCCCCCCTGGGGCAGCGGGCATGTAAAGCCGTCATGTACAGGCGCACTCCATATCATTATAGAAATGGCACAAGCAGGACAGCGGGGGCTTCATGTGAAGCAGGATCAGATGTTGGCCAGGCCTCCGGAGATCTCCTACAACCTGGTGTACGACCCTCCCACAAAGCGGACGCCGAGGCGAAGGGGAACGCTCTGCTAAGTTGTGCAGAACAGAGCAATTAGCTACTTAGGGAGGAAAAGAGGGAAGAAAGATGGAGTGCGCTGGGAAGGGAGACAGGCCGCACAGTCGAAATCCAAGTGCACAATCCCTGTGTTAATTTTGGGCCCCTTCCAACGGCCCTGTGACCCCCACTTTCCTGCCCCCCTGCGTAGGCTTGGAACCTAGCCGCCATTTTTGTTTTGAGAGGGCGAGAAGGGGCGGATGTAATGAATGGATTTTATTGTGTCATATTTCACAAACCCTTTCTGACTGCTCAGGGACCGAATGGAAAAGCTTCCAGAGAAACCCGAGCCAAGAGCAACACCGCGCAATTCCCCCGGCTCAGGTCTGCGCTGCTTTCTCGCTGGCTGCGGCCCAGAGAAGGAATGCGGCCTGACAATTTCTAACTCTTGTTCATTCTTAATGCTCGAAAACGTCTCGGCTGCCAAGAAAAACACAGAAAAGAACCCTTCAGCAGATAATAACACATATTTACGAGCCTGCAGGTGGGAGGCGGACCAGATTTCGGAAACATTTCCCTCCGATTTCATACTCTAAGCTGGAAAGAGTCTCATTAACATATAGATATGGAGATAAATGCGCCGGCTGTGGCGGCCGCGCCGCGGCGGCTGGAAAGGTACCTTACAATTGGAGGAAATGGAAGAGTTTCCACCAAACGCTATAAAGTGTCACATTTTCCTCAAATTAGTTGTATCCGCACTCGGGAAAGTTGGGTGACAACCAATATGGCTGCTGCTACAATCACATCTCACGGCCATCCCGGATCTTGCAGCGGCGGGAATGGAGTCAAATAAAAAAACAGTTTACGCTCACTGGTTTTTTGTTTTTTTTTGTCTCCGCTGCTCTGTCCCGCCACTCACTTCTGGGTATCACGATCATGTGAAATCTCAGGTGGCATTCATGCGCAATTGTACGTGCAAAAAAATCTACGCCATCGATCCTGAGCCGTAATTAGTCTAATGAGTCCCAGACGTGTTCGGTTTCTGCGCCATTAGGACGTTTTTAATGCATCGCCTGGGATTTTGCGTGCGCGTTTTCGCACCCCACCTCCCCATTGACTGCGCTGGGGATTTTTTTGGTGTGCAGGAAAGTAGGGCGTGCTGCAGTTTTTTTGCACAACCGAAATGTGCGGAAAAATCTGTGCATGTGAACGAACCCATTAAAATAAACGTGTTCCATTCACTTGCATATTGTGCACGCAAATTTTAGCTGTGCAAACAGACCCGTGTGAATCCGGCCAAAAATACGCGCGCAAAAGTCAAATCCTAAAAAATATTTTTATTAGAACCGATGGTTTCCCATGGGAACGTTCGGATGTTTTCTCGCGTCTAAAATTGCTTCGTCTGAACGCTCCTGTAAGACACCATTGGTTCTAATAGCCGTGACTTTTTTACGTGTTTGATTTTTGCGCGCGTAGCTCCCCGTGTGAATGAGCCCTGAAGCAGGGTTTTTTGTGGCTGTGCCCGTGCATACACTGAGTGTATTTGGGCAGGCGCCACTCATTCACATAGGCAGGGGAATCACCTCTGCCCTCATTTAAAAGGCTAATTACCCGTGAACACCGGCACCTCGTTAGGCTATGCTTAGTGTTTTGCACATACCCGCATGTACATATGTGCACATCAGTGTAGCTCCATAGACTCCTATAGGCACCTATTGTGGGCAAATGCGCACAAAAATAGAGCGTGTTACACTTTTTTTTCATGTGAGTGTGTGCAAAAAACCCAGTGTGCAATACATGGTAAAAAACGCTTGTCTGAGAGAGCCCTAACGAAAGCCATAAGAACATTCAAAAACCCCAGTCAGTAGCCCCAACATAGATGGACTTACAAGTCAGATGTTAGAAAACTGCTGCACACTGATGAAGGGCAAAACCCCGAAACAGCTGTCTGTGTATGGATTCTGGCCTGGTTTTCAATTCCCAGTCATTGTTACAAGGCTTGTATAAAGAGTCTAACATTGACTTGCAGGAATGCTGTTATCCAATAGGTGGTGCTGCAGAGGTATTGTTCCATCTTCCTTATTTGCATATTTCCCAGAGGAGCATGGATGGCCTTATAAGGCCTCATGTCCACGGGGAAAATCAGATCCGCTGCAGATTCTCCATGGAGAATCTGCAGCGGGTCCCTCCTGCCCCGCGGACATGAGCGCTGAAAAGGAGAATAAATAAGAATTAACTCACCTCCCATCCGCTCCGTTTCTTCTCTTCGCGGCGGCGTCATCTTCTCTCGTCGCGGCCGGATCTTCATTCTTCGGCTCGGCGGATGTGCATGATGACGTCGGTGACGTGCCTCGCGCATGCGCCGGGCCGAAGCAAAATGATCCGGCCGCAACTGAGAGAAGATGGCGCCGCGCGAAGAGAAGAACCGGAGCGTGAGTAAAATATGATTTTTGTCTCCCGCGGATCCGGACGGCTTCCATAGGCTTCAATAGAAGCCCGCGGGAGCCGTCCCCGCGGGACACCCGCATGAAAATGGAGCATGGTCCAGATTTTTCCATGCTCCATTTTTTTAAAAATCACTTTTATTGACCATCCGCGGGTATTTATCTACCCGAGGGTGGTCAATGCATCCCTATGGGGTGCGGATCCGCGGGCAGGAGAAGAGTTAAAATCCGCTGCGGATTTTAATTCTTATTTTGCCCGTGGACATGAGGCCTAAGTCTCCTCACTCACCTCCTAGGAGCTCTCCCTCAGCAGAAATGATACCCCTCCCTACCCACAGCCAACCAAGTAATATTAAAGGGCGCCAGCATGATATCCGCACATCAACTAGGACAGTATAGCAGTATCTTCTATTGAAACGGTATACATATATATATATACGGATGTAATGTAGTAAGCCGTATATCCTGCTACATGAATAAATAAAGTGAGAACTGTTCTGTAGATATTTTGGGGCACATATGGCTTCTTTGATCACTTTTATTGTGTTTTTTTAGGATGCATTTTTTGCTTTTCTTTCGTAGCATTGGCATGCAGGATAAAGAGTCTGTTCAATTTATTACATGGGTCATTACAACAATACCAAACAAAAGAGGGGACAGTGTACGAAAACTGTTTTTTCCTATTTTTAACATATTTTATGCCCCTGTGATGTTGTAATCGATCTGATAATAGACTGCAATACTTGTGTACTTCAATGCATTATCACTTTTCATAGCAATCACAGGTCATGGTAGACCCGGAAGCCATTGACTGGTGTCTGGTTGCCATTGGCCTTCCGCGATTACATTTTTGCTCACTCTACTGCTTTTCCTTGGAGGAGGAGGAGGAGGAGGAGGTCCGTGCTTGAGTGTTCTGTTCACCTTGCGGAATTTGTCCTAGTAACATCTATGACATCACTTTTAGAACAAGCAGCCCACCTGCTGTCTCCTTGGTGCACTTTTTGATCTCCTTGACCCCTATGTTGGCCGTCTATTGTTTTCAGTGACACCCGTATGCTACGATTGACCCCTACACCCCTGTACACTATTTTTACCAATTTGGGGGAGGACCGCTGTGTTCCCCAGATCTGTGGCTAAATTCCAATGCAATTTGGGGGCTGGGGCTGCATTGGAGAACAAAATAGTGAAACCAATTTTTACACCCATTGACTTTTCCCATTTTCGTGAAATCATCCCCATCCCGCCACGAAGCGACTATTGCAGTAATTGCTCATCCCTAATGTCTGGCACCACCAATGTCTTCGGATGCCGCTCATCTAGACCCTACAACACTCCGTCGGGAAATGTATATCTTTTTCTACTTACGTTTTAGGGAACGCTATCCGGGCCGCTTTTTCTTGGCACGGCTTAAACATGACATTGCCCAGACTCCATCCCAACTTTGAGTAACATGGGTGAATTAACATGACTGAATTACGTTCATGGAGAGGGGGGGGGGGAGGGGATGTAGGACTCATTTGAAAAATGAACGTTCTTGGCAAAAACCTGGGAAAAGCACTAATTCATTTTCCACGTTGTGACCTTTAAGAAAAAGGCAAGTGAAAAAAATAGAAGACTGTGGGAATAGCGGGAAGCGAAGCTCGGCCCGGCTGCAGGGACCACAGCAAGAGGGGAAATGAAGCGTGACATTCTGTAACACATCCACAAGACTACTACTCCTGCGGCTTACAAGACGTCTACAGGCGAGGCTCTTAAAGGCGCAGGCCTGCCCTACCGGCCCATTCACAGACATCTCCAAGACTTTCGTTATTATCGACCTCGCGAACGAGTAGAACACGCAACGAATACTGAAAGAGTTAAATGGGCGCCCGACGCATGATTTTTACTAATTTTTATCCCTTTTCGTTTTTATTTTCAGATCGTAGAGTAATTTCGCGGTCTCTACGGGGACGGCCATCTTGGCCGAGCTCTCGTTTACAGCATTTAGAGATTTGCTTTACAGCAGTCACATGGACCATAGATGACTCAATGGAGGAGATTTATGAAGAGCAGCCAGTCTTAGGCCGGTTTATGGTCTGCATTGGAACATCTGTCGCAGATCCAGCGCAAAATACCCATGCTGGCCAGCTGAGCGCAAACGGAACGGGCCCTATTATAGTCAATGGGTTCCGATTGGCGCTGCTCAGATCCGCCCTGAGTCATTCGGCCACGAGGATTCCCCTCTCCTGTATCCTGCAGGCGCAGGAAAGCGGAACCCCCGGCGAAGATGTGAAAGCAGCCGTAGGCCGGCATCAAAGTGGATTTGCGCACGCATTTTGGAGCTGAGCGTTGCGCTTTTGCGCGCACCTGGGCGGGTTTTATCGCATCTTTCACGCGCGCACATTCGCATATTTGCACGCATGCTTCTTTTTATTTCAAGAGGCAGTTACGTTAAGTTAATTTAATATGTATTATGTTCGTTCGCAATACGCACGAACACAGAACATGATGCTTTTTTTACGCAAACAAAATGCACGCGCAAATTACGCTCCTGTAAATGAATCCGTTGAAATCAACGGGCTCAACTCACTGAGGATCGCACACGCAGATTTGGCACATGTAATATGCAGCGCAAATGCGTTTGTGTGAATAAGCCCTAAACTGACGCCATCAGAGCGAAACGCACCAAATCTATTAGGAATCGTCTGCCTCTTAGTACGTTTGGCATATTTTGGGCTGTTCTAAGACCGGATTCACACGGAAATCGCACGCGCATTTACACACGAATGTGTACGATTCACGCGAGCAAAAAGTACAATAAACAGACAGCTGCGCGTGCGAAAACACAACGACCATGCTGCGAAAACGCAGAAGACATACGCGCATAAATACGCAAGCGCTCGTGTGAATCAGGCCTAAAGGTATAACGTAAAATGTACATCTGATTTGGGCGAGCACAGATATCCTGTGAGGTACGTTCACACATGGCGGTTTTAGCGCGGTCCGCGGCAGATTTAACCCCTTGCGGGTGTTTACACCGCAGAATTTGCCATATGACTTCCGCCTCAATGAACACATGTAAAATTCATGTCTGGATTCCAACATGGAAAATTGAGTTTCTACGTGTGGCTGCGGTGGAATTCGTCACGCAGACCTTTCCCTTTGACAGCGTGAATTTTGCGTGCAGATCCGCGCCATAAACCACGTCCACAAGACAAGGATTTTTATGTGTTTTTTTAGGTTGAATTCACTGCGTATGGATGACGTCAAAATCCGCACCATTTCTGCCATGTGCTCCCCTAATCTGTTGGACCGATGGGGACTCAACACGCTGCCATTACAGATAGCGGCCGTCACATTCAGGCCCTGGTGCCTGTGGAAACCCAAAGTGCCCTCCGCCACATCAGTAGTCACCAGTATTCAAGATGGCACCTAGTATGTGGGTCCTGGTACCGATTTTGCATTGAGACCCAGAAGCTTAAAGGGGTTTTCTGAGTTATAAGACATTGCTGGCGGTGGGGGGGATAAAAATATAAACAATACTCCCCTCCCCATTGCTCCTCCTCCGCCATTGCGGACCTCTGGTCTTCCGTTTACTACGGCTGCAGCAGTCATGTGGTTGTTTAGCCATGTGAAAGCCACAACCAATAGGAGACCCAACAGGGACGTCATCAATGGGGGTTTTACAATAGAAGTCCAAGTTAAAGGTGACCACCACGCCAGAAGATCTGGTGACGTCACCTGTCAGATGCAACGGTGCTCCGGTGTATAGATCTAGGCACGGGGGCCCCAAAACTGTATAAAAAAATTCAGTTGAACAACCACTTTAAGGTTGCACCTCTGATGTTTAAGGTTACACCCCTGATGAGGCCAACTCTCCCTCGCCACCTCCCACCCACAGATCTGCCTCCACTGGTGTGCAACTGGATACTCATCATAGTCGTCACACACCCCAAATGTACCCGCGTCAATACTGTTGAATACTTCAGGGGGGGATGGAGGTCTAAGACCCCTCTGTTCACTTTCATCAGCCACTTTAGACTTTGTGTTGCCCTACTATAGGAGGGCACCCTGGCGCAGCAAATGTTGGGGTAACTGTGGCTGGAAGAAGCATTGTGGCGATCTGGGTGTGATGGAGAAGATAAAGAAAGATAACAACCCCAACCAGAAAACGCATCCCTTATGCTGTATTTTCCAGTATGTTCTGTAGCAATGGGTTTAGTTTATAACGTATGTATCTGCCTAGCGTGTAACATTTGCCTTTGGCATGGGGTGCATGGGGGATTCGGTATATATGTATTGGGACTTGTGCTCTTGTAAAACCCCAGCAAGGCCCCCGTTGTGCAGACATACGCAGTAGTGTTGTATAACGCATTGTGGCAGTGATTGTCCTCGTTACATAAAACATTCATCCCCCACTTATCAGCCTCTGTCAGGCAACGGTCTAGGGGGCTCTGAGAACTTAGTCCCCGGCTTGATATATTCCATATCTGCTCCCGTGGCAGCTTGATATACACCATGTATACTTCCTGGCATGCTGGAGCTGGGATGCCGGTGCTCAGCACATGTAACTGAAGCCTTGCAGGTGTTCTCTCTGGTATCTGCCCCTCACATCACATCATGCCTGTGGAATGCCTGTCCCCAGCCGCCCATCTGTATCCTGATATACCCACATCTTTCCGATGACTGCTTAACTTTCTTTAAGAGCTCTGATTTCCCCGGAATGTCATGTGCTTCTTGACTTCTCACCGCGGGGACAGAGATGGCTGACAAGGCTGCATGTATCACTGATGGACCAGCGCGGGTGACTACTGATATCGCTATGGTCTTAAAGGAATTTTCCATTTTTTTAGGGTTGTTTGTGTAGTGAAAGAATACAACTTGTACATTGATTTTCTGGACTATTTCCTTACAGTTGTCAAGATCTCTGCTTGTTGTCATTCATTTGAAGTATTCAATATTTACTTGCAGGCTGTCTTTCAGTTTCCATGGCAGCCTGGGGCTTTTCCTATTAACCCATTAAGAATGCTTTTTTTTTCACATTTTTGTTTTTTCCTCCCCCTTAACTCCTTTATTGATCCATCGCCGTCGCTGTATGAGGGCTTGTTGTTTTTTGCGGGACGAGTTGTAGTTTTCACTGCTACTATTTAATGTTCCATATAATGTACTGAAAAACTTAAAAAAAAATTCTAAGTGGAGAGAAATGGGGGAAAAAAAAGAAATCCCACCATTTTTGGGTGCATCTTGTTTCTATGGCGTACACACTTCCACAAAAATGACCCGATAACTTTATCCTATGGGTCAGTCCGATTACTACAATACCAAATTTTTAGTTTTTTTTTGCTGTTTTTTCCAAAAATCTTTAATTTTTATTTATTATTTTCCGCCGCCATCTTCTGCGCACAATTGATTTTTATTTTTCCGTATATTTCCGCAAGGCTCGTTTTTTGTCGAACGTCCTGTAGTTTCGTTTGGCAACATTTTGGAGTAAATACAGCTTTTTGCTACATTTTTTTTTAAAGGGCTGACCACAATTCTGGCATTGTTCTTTTTTTTATGACGTTCCCCGTACGGGGTAAATAATGCGTTACTTTGATAGATGGATACAGCGATACCAAATATGTTTTTTTGTTTTATTATTTATATTCTTTTATTGTAAATATGGCAAAAGGGTTTAAAAAAAACAAAACTTTTATTACTTAAAATTTTTTAAAAAACAATTAATAAAACTTTTTGATCGCCCCTGCAGTACGATGTAATGCATTACACTATATCATGATCTGACAGGTAATCTATCTACCTAACTTTTAAAGGCCCCTGGCTGCTATGGCAACCGCACGGCAGCTAGTGCTCTTATCTTGGGTGGCAGTGTGGGACCCCTAAACATTGATCGGGGCATTTAAATGCCAATGTCAGAATTGATGGCGGCATTTAAAGGGTTAACAGCTCTTCTCAGCGGCGCTGCTTATTGAAGTTGTTGCCGCTGGGTGTTGGCCATAAGAAACAGCCGGCACCCACATTATATGGATCTCGCTTCATACACACCCAGAATCTGCAGGATGTAACTGTACGTCCCGTAACATTCACAGCCATCCAATATACGTCGTCCCTCTCTGCAGGGGGAGGAGGCGGGCTGGGAGCAGTGCACTAAGCTCCCTCCCCGCCCCTCGCCACTGTTTGCAATGGGAAGGGTGGAACGGAGGCGAAGTCACCCCGCCACGCTCCTTTTAAAAGTGGGAAGAAAAAATGAAAGTGAAATAAACAAAAAGGCCTGCAGTGGGAAGGGGTTAAAGGTGTTGTCCCATTGTAAACTATAGCCTATCCTCATGAAAGGTTATCAATAGAAGAAAAGCGGGGGTCTGCTGTCCAAGATCCCCGGCAATCAGCTGTTCGCTGGGCCAGTACATTTCTGCACTGAGCTGATTTCTGCAGGAAGCAAACAGCTCCGTTCTCACTGCAGTGGTCAGACATGGTATTGTAGGCAAAGATTACATTCATTTCAGTGCCTGCAATACCAAGCTTGGCCACTGCAGTGAGAACATAGCTGTCGTCTTACTGCAAAAATCAGTACAGTGCACTGGCCCAGGTAATGGTTTATCGGAGGGGGCCTGGGCAGCAGACCCTTGCTGATAGACTATCAATGACCTGTTCTGAGGATAGGGCATAAATAGTTTATAACTGGACACCCCTTTATAGTACAAAATGTGGACGTGTCTACAGGATAATAATCCTCTGAGGGAAGAGATGTGGACCACTTTTGCTAGTTGCCTCCCAGTTTTGCTAGTTTTTTCCCTTTTCCGTGGTTTTATATTTTTGTTTTTCCTTGTTTCTTAGCATCAATAATATACAATTATGTACAAATCATGAATGTTGGACGATTCCCTCGTATGGAACGGGTTTTCTAAAAGTTTTGTCAGAATCTGGAAATAATTTGCTCTAGTGAACAATATATACTTTTACATCATGAGCTGCACCTTTTTTTTTTGGGGGGGGGGGGGGGCTCATACGTTTGTGGCACCTACACACATCTTGGGAGGCATTCAGACTTTTCTAGGGGGCAAACATGCTTTCTGGAGGTGCATAGACTTTTCAGGGGGTACATATACTTTTGAAAGAGAGTAGACCTACTTATCAGGGGGGTACACATACTTTTCAGGGAAGTCGTACATATTTTTTGGGGGAATGTACATATTTTTCAGGGGGTGCACATACTTTTTGAAGAGGGTGTGCATCCTTTTTTGTTGGGCTCTCATAGTTTTTTTTGAGGGGGGGACTGTACGAAGGGCACATACTTTTTGAGGTAACACATATACTATATGGAGGAGGAACACATCCCTATCAAAGGATGCACATACTTTTTGGTGAGTGCATGCACTTTTTGAAGAGGGCGCACATGCTTTTTTTGGGAGTACATTTTGAGGAGGACGATACGAGGGGCACGTTCATACTTTTCGAGAAAGCACATTGAAGGGGGCACACACACTTAGCGGTTATACCCATACTATTTGGAGAGTGCTTGCTTACTTTTCATGGGAGCACATATACTTTTGAGGGGCTTCACCAAAACGCCTTACCTTTTACCTTTTACACAGTATTAGAGATGAGTGAGTAGTGCCTTAGCCGAGTATCTCCCCCCTCGTCTCTAAAGATTCGGGGGCCGGCGCGGGTGACAGGTGAGCTGCGGCGGAGAGCACGGGGGAGCGGGCGGGAGAGAGGAAGAGAGAGATCTCCCCTCCGTTCCTCCCCGCTCTCCCCCGCCACTCCCCACCCCCCGCCGGCCCCGAATCTTTAGAGACGAGCGGGGAGATACTCGGCTAAGGCACTACTCGATCTAGTAATGTGCCTTAGGAGCGGCTCCATTGAACACAGCAAAAGACCGCACAGCGCAAGCGCGTCTAAATGGAAGGAGAAGACAGCGTTAGACGGAGCCATGGAGACGGGGACGCTAGCACCGGAGCAGGTAAGTGAATAACTTCTGTATGGTTCATAATTAATGCACGATGTATATTACAAAGTGCATTAATATGGCCATACAGAAGTGTATAGACCCACTTGCTGCCGCGAGACAACCCCTTTAAGTGTGGTTACACATATAGGTTTTTCCTTTATATTTCCTATTCCTTCTCAATCTGCTTATGGCTTTGGCTCAAAAAACTGCATCAAAAATGTACGTGTTAGCCTTGGAAGAGTTTTTTGGGTGGCCTTTTTTTTTTCTTTCCAAAGAAAAGTCTATTGAAGAACTCTGGAGTAAAAATGAGAAAAAATTAAAAGAAAAAAAAAAGAACTCTGCACTGTTTGTAGTGTGGTTCGTATTTCCCTATAGACCTACAGCTAACATCTTACCACAGTAAAGGCCGCTACAAACACTGCATTATTCCTGCCTTAAACACTATCCTTGAGAAACAGTGAGCGGGCACTCGGACACAGAGACAGGAATGCTAAAGAAAGCAAAGCTGAATTAGACTAAGGAGACAAAAACAGGAAAGAAGACTACCAACAAGTTACTAGAACTGAAAAATGAATACTAGATTTAAATGGCACATAGCTTCCACTATAACCAGCAGCCACACTGCAGAAGCCAGGAATACTTAAAGTGTGTCTAAGTTTTCAGACAAGTTATGCTCCTCTAATAACCTGTGCGTGTCTCATCAATTTCGTAATATACTTTCATATTTTTTTTTGTTTTACCACTGTAAATCAGGGCTGAAGTACAGTCTCTCTGCAATCCACTGCTTGTCATTAGGCATTCAGCTGCTGTAGTAATTGGGATGTTAGGATGTTTTTTAGCTGTGGAGGAGGGGCTGTACACAATCTCTGCCTCACCTGGTGTTGCTGCTCTGTAGGCATTATATGTGTGCTCAGTTTGCTGTGGGCAAAGCAGTATTGTTGTCTTGGGTGTTTGCATGGTCACAGCAAATATACAGCATACATAGAGATCTGCATATATGCTGTGACTGCACAAATACAAAAGACCTCGTAAAGCAGCTAATATAGATAAATCCAATAAGAATTATTCTGCTTTACCCACAGCAAACTGTAGACACTTATTATGCCTCGAACATAAAGATAAGTGCACATAGTAGATTAGGAGAGACAGAGATTGTGTACACACTGACTGCAGATCTGAGAGCAGTGTAAGTGCAGGAGGCTGAGCCTTGATGACAGCCCCTCCCTAACAGCTAAGAAAACACCCCAACGTTGCAGTTACTACAGAAGCTTAATGCCCAAGCAGTGGATTGCAGAATGGCTGCACTTTAAACTTGATTTTCAGTGGTAAAACAAAAGAACATTTAGTAAAAGTGCATTACAAGATTGATGAGACACACATAACAATAATTACTGAGCAAAAGTTTTAGACATGTATTTAGGGGCAGTGGTCTGCTGCAGAATAAATTTAGAGCCAATCAGACACCTCCCTGATGGTACTGCATGATAGACAAGTATCTGTATGTATTTTTCAGCATTGAGGACACCATTAATCCTAACCAAATGCCCATTTGCTGAAATTGAGCACCAAGCTTGCAAGAAACCTCCATCATGCTTCACTGTTGCCTGCAGACACTCATTATTGTAGCACTCTCCATCATGCTTCACTGCAACCTGCAGACACTCATTATTGTGCAGCTCTCCATCATGCTTCACTGTTGCCTGCAGACACTCATTATTGTACCACTCTTCATCATGCTTCACTGCAGCCTGCAGACACTCATTATTGTGCCGCTCTCCAGCATGCTTCACTGTTGCCTGCAGACACTCATTATTGTACCGCTCTCCTTCATGCTTCACTTCTGCCTGCAGACAATCATTATTGTACCACTCTCCACCATGCTTCACTGCTGCCTGCAGACACTCATTATTGTACCGCTCTCCTCCATGCTTCACTGTGGCCTGCAGATGCTCATTATTGTACCACTCTCCTCCATGCTTCACTGTGGCCTGCAGACAATCATTATTGTACCACTCTCAACCATGCTTCACTGTTCCCTGCAGACGCTCATTATTGTACCGCTCTCCTCCATGCTTCACTGTTGCCTTCTGTTATAGTCAAATATTTCACATTTTGACTCATCAGCCCTGAGCACCTGCTGCCATTTTTCTGCACGCCAGTTTCTATGTTTTCATACATAGTTGAGTCGTTTGGCCTTGTTTCTATGTTGAAGATATGACTTTTTGGCCGCAATTCTTCTATAAAGATCACTTCTGGGCAGTCTTCTACTAATAGTAGATGGATATACCCAGGTCCCGCTGGTTTCTGCCAGTTCTGAACTGATAGCACTGCTGGCCATATTCCAATATTGAAGGGATCTCAACATAATGTGTCTTTCATCTGTTACACTAAGTGTCTTGACTGATCACTACATCTATAGTCCTCAACATTGCACGTTTGTTTGTGCTTCTTCAAAAGACCTTAAACAGCACATCTTGAAACCCCAGTCTGCTTTGAAATCTTTGCCTGGGAGAGACCTTACTGGAGCAGTATAACTACCTTATGTATTGTTGCTGTGCCATGGTTAATGACCTGTGATATAAAAACTGTCTTCCACAACCTCACCTTCGTAGCAGAGTTTGGCTGTTCCTCATCCAGTTTTAAGCCTCCTAAACAGCTTTTTCTGTTTCAGTTAATGACTGCTTTAACCTACATATGAAAATGATGATGATTATCACTTGTTTGGTATAACTAATAAATCCTAAACCTGACTAGAATCCTACAAAAACCCTGACTCTGTGTAGGTGCACCTAGAAGAATTGCTGCGCAATATGCATGCTCTATATAAATAAAGGTGGCTTTGGATAAAGAATTGGGAGATGATACCAAAATCCAATATTGGGTTATACAAATAAAGCGTCTCTCCATGATATCACAAGCAAATAACTATTTTCTCCTTCCTGCACCTTCACCCTTTGGTCTTGATCCAGTAGTAGCATTACTGAGTGTGATTACTATTGGCTTAGTAAGAAATTCAGCAGATCACATCACTCGGCAGATCCCATGACTACCATGTGGCTACATACATGTACTGAAACAGTGGTCACCCAGTCAGGGTCGGAACCGAGCGCTAGATAGGCAATGTGATATAAGCTTGGGGTCTGCAAGAAGAGGAAGAAGCGTTGTTTATCCAAGATGACCTCTATGGAGTCACTATAGTAGACGTAGGTGTTGAGTTGATTGGAGCTGCGGCGCAGTAGATGTCACCCGGCAGGAGTCCTTGTCAGCGACTGAACATTCTTGCTGGGTTACATACAGAGCCGGGCGGACGTCACTTGGCAGCGCTCTTGTCCAGCACAGATGTTTATTTTGTTTTCTTAAGTAATAACCATTTTTTTTATTGGGAAAATGATTTTCAGCTGCGACTTCTCATCAGCAGACAGGAAGGAGCGCCTTTTTTTTCCTTTTGTTTCAGTTGTAATATTTGATTTGTGCTTTTTGTTCCTTCTGCTGCCAAAATCTGTCGCCAAATCAGCGACCTTGTCATGTAACGTTCTTCTCTGTTCTGTCCAAACTCATTAAAGGGGTTGTACTAAGATTAAAAATTAACCACTATGTATAGTATAGGAGATAGCTTGCTTATCAGTGGGGGACTTACTGCTGAGACCCCCCTTGGGAGCAGACACAAATTAGATATTAGAAAAAACGTTCTGACAGTGAGGGTGATCAATGAGTGGAACAGGTTACCACAGGAGGTGGTGAGTTCTCCTTCAATGGAAGTGTTCAAACAGAGGCTGGACAGACATCTGTCTGGGATGATTTAGTAAATCCTGCACTGAGCAGGGGGTTGGACCCGATGACCCTGGAAGTCCCTTCCAACTCTACCACTCTGATTCGATTTCGAGATGGGAATACCGTGTCCCTCGTCCTACTCACTCCTGGGTTGCTGCACCCCCTTTATTGAGTAGGAGACTGAATGGAGCACTGGTCACGCATGCACACTAGCATTCCACTCACTTTCAATTGGACTGCGTAGATACCCAAGTGGTATTTCCATCAGCTCCATTGGAATGAATACAGTGCTGACCATGCATGGTCAGCCAGCCCTCCCTTCATGATGATGTCACTGCGGAGGGGAGAAGTAACCCCCACAGTGACAGTAGAGTACTGAGACCTCATCCATCAGTAAGTTATTCCCTATTCTATAACTTGTGATCTTGGCACAACCCCTTTAATTGCAATGTCCAATAGCACCCACACAACCCCAGTCACGATGGATAGTGGTACTGTCCAGTAACATGTATGGACTAAAATTGTTCTTAAGTTCATTGTGCGAAAGTTTGGGGCCATGTCCGGTCCAGCAGAGCAGAACCAGAAGGTGGCCAGGGACCATCTTGCTGATTCAGCAAAAAGGAATTACGAGGTGAACCATAGACAGACCAAGAGAAAAGAGCTCCCACGCACAACTGGAGGATTCCAACTTTGCTGCAAAAACAGCAGTATTGAGGGGAACTAAAGAAAGACCTGTATACAGAAGTTGTTATCTGGGTACCAAGCATGCTGGACTCATTGGCATTTAACCACCCGTATGGCTGTGTGAACTAGAAGATTAGTTGGGCTGTCCAGAAGTCAGCTATGTGATGAAGCTTTCTTCTTGAGGTACAGCCAAGGAGACTCGGTGTTCCAACCCTATGGGGTACCAATCCCATCTGCGTAGACATTGGAGCCTGCACCACAGTTGGAGGTGGCTATAAATACATACGAAAAACAAAGTCAGGACTTCCAACAAATAAATTAAATGTGAAGGTGCATGTAAGCCATGGCTGCAACAAGTAGAGTAACAGAAACACCTGCCTCAGCACTCATACACATTTAAGGGTTTTTAGAGCAAATGTTGATCAAAGCATGTGGGCCCATCCACCACGTCCAGGCGAACCTTATTGGACAGGTATCTAGCTCTAAAAGACCTCTATTTGGGCACAGCTCACCTACAAGATACAATTAAACCACTCAACAGCCATTCACATTGTCAGACCGGAACCCTGAGATTGGAATCCCCCCTCAATGATCATAAAGTGACAGTTGGCCCCAGCCCTCCCACAGATGAGCAACAACTCTCTTCCTACAGTGGGCTTAGGGTGAAAGCTGTCAATCAGCGGCAGGTAAAGCTCATATTTAGCATAGAGAGACCATACAAACACTATGCAAATAGTAGCCTGCCTGGAATCAGTCCCATGTAAGAAAGCAAAACTTTTGCTGTGTTACAGGGCTGCAGGCATGACATCACATACAAGAAGGAAACAATTAGGCTCATTCCCTCACTGCTTGCTCCATCCAATATATATGACAATGTCCACATGCTGAGCTTTCCTTTGTTAGAGCTGCTTCCATTTTTTAGATTTTCCACAGTTTGACCTTTTGGATTTTTATTGTCTTTTGGGATCTTGTCTGACAATGTAAATGGTTATTGAGCGGCTACATTGTAAGTTTTCTATCTTGTAGCCGAGATGTGATTAGTTGTGACTCAGCCATAACTTCATAATACCCATCCGGGCTGCCAAGGAGAGGTTTTTACATTACGAGAGCGTGTCCCGCTGGAACCGTACAAAATCATTAATAATCTCAGTGAACGGAATAAGTGCCAGGGTCATATTAGCGATGACTGTCGGGGGAAATGATAATGCTACATAGTAGGTGTGGTTATGCTAATTAGCAAGAATACTTAAAGGGGGTGTCCATTTTTTAATAAACAATGCATTATGATTCCTTTTAATGTGAAGACATGAAACATTGTAAGATATCTTATTAGGGAGATGCGGATTCTTCCTTATCCTTCAGCAGTTTGAAGTTGCCCTTTTCCCATCTGCTGATCTCTGTTAGTTCAGAGACTTCAGTTTCTTTTCAGACAGAACAAGTATAATTAAAAAAAATGTTCAAACGAGCGAAAGTGAACAATAATTATTATAATGCAGACATAAAAACAATCATTGGCTCATTCACTTATCATTCAGCTTAACCAGCGCTCATTCAGTCCCTCTCATTCACTTATACAGGGACGGAACGATTCTCATTTGAATGAGCCAACGATACATTTACCTGTACAAACAGTTTGCACGAAAGCAAATGAGTTAACGATGACGTCACTCACTCGTTCAAACGAGAATTGGCTCGTCTATAAGGACCCTTCCTCAGCAGTCAAACAAAAAGTGCCTAGTGTTCAACAGTAAATGGAACATATGGAGAAGAGGGCAGGAGGGGGATGCAGCTGCAGTATCTCCGTAAGTATGTCAGTTTGTATGACATGAGAAGGGAGGTGGAGCTGTGGGCGGATATATGTAATTGGTCCAGAGCAGCAGATAGTAAATAGGGTCATTGTTGAGAAAAGGGCTGCCCAACAATCATCTTTTGTTTAAGACAGCCAGTGTATACTTCTTATGATGTTAGGCTAGTAAGAGAATGAGAGGTACAAGCTTGCAGGAAGCTAAGTTACTGAATAGTGCTGCAGATCATGCTGTGATTTCCTGCTATGAGCGAGGCAGAGAGAGCTGCTTAAAGAGAACTGTCATGTTGAGAGTGCAGTCCCATCTACGGGCAGCGTGTTATAGAGGAGGAGGTGGTAGCAGATTGATAGAAAGTTTTGTGGGAAAAGATTCAGTAAAACTTGTCATTTATTGATTTGTCTTGTAAACCTCTGCTCATTATCAGCTTAGGAGTCCGGTGGGCTGTCCTGTGTGTACTCTCATACAGGAAATGCTGTGAATCACTGATAGGATTTACACAGTTTGCTTTTTAAAACACTCTTTGTAAAAAAAAAAAATCCCACCCCTTGGAGAAGTTGTCGTTTTGATGCCGCTTGGCACCAATTTATGGAGTGTATTGTATTGAGCCCATTGAAGTCTGGACTCAACTAAAGCGTGCACTGTTTTTTACTTCTCGCACCCCCACTAAGTAGTGGTACTTGTTTAGGAGTGCTGCTGTAACCTCATTGACTTGCTGCAAAACGTGTCCTGCAGTTCCATCTCTTCCATTTCAGGCAGATATGCAAATGATTGGAGTTGTGGTGTGATTAGATGAATGGTCTTGCCACCTGAGGTGGATTCCGCAGTGAATATTTGACCATGTGCAGGAGGCCTTAAAAGGCGCTCGGAGGCTCCTACTGTGTAGTGACTTCTTCTTCCGTTTGTGTAGAGCTTGTTGACCACTAGACGCCTCTACAACGCAGAGAAGAGATTTCAACCCGCTACCAGAGTCTGAGAGGGGCGCATTATTGGGATGTGAGGGGCTAGATGGTCGTAGCTGTCCTGACCAGACTGTTAGGATGTGTTGGGACCAGTAGATGGGTGGGGGCACACAAGATGACTGGGCTCAGGACCCCCGACAGACCACCAGCAGAGAGGAGCGTCTGACCAGATTGTTAGGGGGTGTTGCGACCAGTGGATGTGTGGGGGCACACAAGGTGACCGGGGTCAGGACGCCCCCTACAGACCACAAGTAGAGAGGAGCATCTCACCAGACTGTTAGGTGCTGTTGCGACCAGTGGATGTGTGGGGGCACACAAAGTGATTGGGCTCAGGACGCCCCCTACAGATCACAAATAGAGAGGAGCGTCTGACCAGACTGTTAGGAGGTGTTGGGACCAGTGGATGAGGGCACACAAGGTGACCAGGCCCTCTATAGACCACCAGGAGAGAGTAGTGTCTGACTAGACTGTTAGGGGGTGTTGGGACCAGTGGATGTGTGAGGGCACACAAGGTGACTGGGCTCAGGATGCCCCCCTACAGACCACCAGTAGAAAGGAGCGTCTGATCAGACTGTTAGGAAGTGTTGGGACCAGTGATTGTGTTAGGGCAGACAAGGTGACTGGGCTCAGGACGCCCCCTACAGACCACCAGTAGAAAGGAGCGTCTGATCAGACAGTTAGGAGGTGTTGGGACCAGTGGATGTGTGAGGCACACAAGGTGACTGGGCTCAGGACGCCCCCTACAGACCACCAGTAGAAAGGAGCAGCTGATCTGACTGTTAGGAGGTGTTGGGACCAGTGGATGTGTGAGGGCACACAAGGTGACTGGGCTCAGGACGCCCCCTACAGACCACCAGTAGAAAGGAGCGTCTGATCAGACTGTTAGGAGGTGTTGGGACCAGTGGATGTGTTAGGGCATACAAGGTGACTGGGCTCAGGACGCCCCCTACAGACCACCAGTAGAGAGAAGCGTCTGATCAGACTGTTAGGAGGTGTTGTACCAGTGGATGTTTGAGGGCACACAAGGTGACTGGGCTCAGGACGCCCCCTACAGACCACCAGTAGAAAGGAGCAGCTGATCTGACTGTTAGGGGGTGTTGAGACCAGTGGGTGTGTGAGGGCACACAAGGTGACCGGGCTCAGGACGCCCCCTACAGACCACCAGTAGAAAGGAGCATCTGATCAGACTGTTAGGGGGTGTTGAGACCAGTGGGTGTGTGAGGGCACACAAGGTGACCGGGCTCAGGACGCCCCCTACAGACCACCAGTAGAAAGGAGCGTTGGACCAGACTGTTAGGAGGTGTTGGGACCAGTGGATGTGTGAGGGCACACAAGGTGACAGGGCTCAGGACGCCCCCTACAGACCACCAGTAGAGGGGAGCGTCTGATCGTCCGACAAGCACCAGCAGCTCCAACTGTTTCATTGTCCGCCATCCAGAGACAGGAGGCGCCATTGTTACACCCCTGTGTCTATCAGAACAATTTACAGGCGGATGGCTAAAGAACATTTGGTTACATGGCACCCATTATGTGGACTATCTTTGACACCCACTCATCGTTGTCTCTGTTTGCAGGGGTGTCAGGAACAACAAAACTGGACTGTTATAGAGTGGAACTGGGTTGTCTTCAGTGACAAATCCACGTTTAGTTTAGGCACTGATGGCGTCCATGTTCGTGTCTGGAAATTTAAGGTTAACCATCCAAGAAGGTAGTAGAGCCACCATGCCCGCCTGTATCACATCTTGTATCCAAGCTAGAGGCGGTACAACAGGGTACTAGAGACTCTATGCCCACCCGTATCACATCTTGTATCCAAGCTAGAGGCGGTACAGCAGGATACTAGAGCCTCCATGCCTGCCCGTATCACATCTTGTATCCAAGCTAGAGGCGGTACAGCAGGATACTAGATCCTCCAGGCAAGGGGTCAGTTTTCCGCACTGAATGCTCCCTTTTCTCTGATATTGTAATCACTTATAGCAACATTACAATCACAGAGAGAAAGTTTCCATCCAACAACTTCTAGGGGAGGGATGTTGCTGACAATGAGTATATATATATATACACTCCTTCTAGGGGAGGGATGTTACTGACAATGAGTATATATATATACTCCTTCTAGGGGAGGGATGTTACTGACAATGAGTGTATATATATATACTCCTTCAAGGCAAGGGATGTTACTGACAATGAGTATATATATATATATATATACTCCTTCTAGGGGAGGGATGTTACTGACAATGAGTATATATATATATACTCCTTCTAGGGGAGGGATGTTACTGACAATGAGTATATATATATATACTCCTTCTAGGGGAGGGATGTTACTGACAATGAGTATATATATATATACTCCTTCTAGGGGAGGGATGTTACTGACAATGAGTATATATATATATATACTCCTTCTAGGGGAGGGATGTTACTGACAATGAGTATATATATATATATACTCCTTCTAGGGGAGGGATGTTACTGACAATGAGTGTAGAACATACAAATGCAATGACCCATATAATACCAGTTCCACCTCTGCATACTTTTGGTATAATCAGGTATAAATCCACTTGCTAATTTACAACGTTCTGCCAGAAGAAGGAATCGTCAGGCTTGGACTGTTCAGTGTCAGTACCCATTTATTACCTGCAGATGGCAGCGTTGCAGAGGATAATTATTAGGAGACCTAACAGTAGAGTAGTAGTTACCTTGTTTTGTCTCTGAGTTCTGTTGCTGTCATCCTGCACACGCTTTTCATGCTGGGCATCGAAGGGCTTATTTACATGGGCAGTTTTCATGTCCGTGTGCCGTACACGGACAACACAATGGCCAATTAGTTCCTATTCAGGTCCAACTCCTCGGATGACAGTCACCCATTGTAGTAAATGGGTGCAGACAAACACGGAGCGCCCACAGATGACATCCACCTGCGCTCCTGTCTTCACAGATCATTACTAAGCATTGCTAGAAAAAAACTTGGGTCTCCTTCCATTTTTTTTTTTTTTTTGCGTGCGAAAGCATCCAGAAAAAGTCAAGTGGACGAAACTGAAAAAATCCCCAATCGCTGCGCAAAAATTCTGTGCGGTTGGAATCCACAGCAGGCGCGACATACACCATACATATAATGACATACACTATACATATAATGACATACACTGTACATATAATATGACATACACTATACATATAATGACATACACTGTACATATGATGACATACACTGTACATATAATGACATACACTGTACATATGATGACATACACCGTACATATAATATGACATACACTGTACATATAATGACATACACCATACATATAATGACATACACTGTACATATAATATGACATACACTGTACATATAATGACATACACTATACATATAATATGACATACACTGTACATATAATATGACATACACTATACATATAATGACATACACCGTACATATAATATGACATACACTATACATATAATGACATACACTGTACATATAATGACATACACTGTACATATAATATGACATACACTGTACATATAATGACATACACCGTACATATAATATGACATACACTATACATATAATGACATACACCGTACATATAATATGACATACACTATACATATAATGACATACACTATACATATAATATGACATACACTATACATATAATGACATACACTGTACATATAATATGACATACACTATACATATAATGACATGCACTGTACATATAATATGACATACACTGTACATATAATATGACATACACCATACATATAATGACATACACTGTACATATAATATGACATACACCGTAAATATAATGACATACACTGTACATATAATATGACACACACTGTACATATAATGACATACACTGTACATATAATATGACATACACCGTACATATAATGACATACACTGTACATATAATATGACATGCACTGTACATATAATATGACATACACCATACATATAATGACATACACTGTACATATAATGACATACACTGTACATATAATATGACTGACACTGTACATATACTGACATACACTGAACATATGATGACATACACTGTACATATAATGACATGCACTGTACATATAATGACAAACACTGTATATATATGACATACACTGTACATATAATATGATATACACCGTACATATAATGACATACACTGTACATATAATATGACATACACTGTACATATGATGACATACACAGAACATATGATGACATACACCGTAAATATAATGACATACACTGTACATATAATATGACATGCACTGTACATATATGACATACACTGTACATGTAATGACATACACTGTACATATAATATGACATACACTGTATATATAATGACATACACTGTATATGTAATGACATACACTTTACATATAATATGACATACTCTGTACATATAATGACACACACTGTACATATGATGACATACACTGTACATATAATATGACATGCACGGTACATATAATATGACATACACTGTACATATGATGACATACACCGTACATATAATATGACATACACTGTACATATAATGACATACACTGTACATATAATGACATACACCATACATATAATGACATACACTGTACATATAATATGACATACACTGTACATATAATGACATACACCGTACATATAATATGACATACACTATACATATAATGACATACACTGTACATATAATATGACATACACTATACATAGAATGACATACACCGTACATATAATATGACATACACTATACATATAATGACAAAAACTATACATATAATATGACATACACTATACATATAATGACATACACTGTACATATAATATGACATACACTATACATATAATGACATGCACTGTACATATAATATGACATACACCATACATATAATGACATACACAGTACATGTAATATGACACACACTGTACATATAATGACATACACTGAACATATAATATGACATACACGGAACATATGATGACATACACCGTACATATAATGACATACACTGTACATATAATATGACATGCACTGTACATATAATATGACATACACCATACATATAATGACATACACTGTACATATAATATGACTGACACTGTACATATACTGACATACACTGAACATATGATGACATACACCGTAAATATAATGACATACACTGTACATATAAAGACATACACTGTACATATAATGACAAACACTGTATATATATGACATACACTGTACATATAATATGACATACACCGTACATATAATGACATACACTGTACATATAATATGACATACACTGTACATATGATGACATACACTGAACATATGATGACATACACCGTAAATATAATGACATACACTGTACATATAATATGACATGCACTGTACATATATGACATACACAGTACATATAATATGACATACACTGTACATATAATGACATACACCGTACATATAATATGACATACACTATACATATAATGACATACACTGTACATATAATATGACATACACTATACATATAATGACATACACTGTACATATAATATGACATACACTATACATATAATGACATACACCGTACATATAATATGACATACACTATACATATAATGACATACACTATACATATAATATGACATACACTATACATATAATGACATACACTGTACATATAATATGACATACACTATACGTATAATGACATGCACTGTACATATAATATGACATACACCATACATATAATGACATACACTGTACATATAATATGACATACACCGTAAATATAATGACATACACTGTACATATAATATGACACACACTGTACATATAATGACATACACTGAACATATAATATGACATACACTGAACATATGATGACATACACCGTACATATAATGACATACACTGTACATATAATATGACATGCACTGTACATATAATATGACATACACCATACATATAATGACATACACTGTACATATAATATGACTGACACTGTACATATACTGACATACACTGAACATATGATGACATACACCGTAAATATAATGACATACACTGTACATATAATGACATACACTGTACATATAATATGACATACACTGTACATATGATGACATACACTGAACATATGATGACATACACCGTAAATATAATGACATAAACTGTACATATAATATGACATGCACTGTACATATATGACATACACTGTACATGTAATGACATACACTGTACATATAATATGACATACACTGTACATATAATGACATACACTGTATATGTAATGACATACACTTTACATATAATATGACATACACTGTACATATAATATGACATACACTGCACATATAATGACATACACTGTACATATGATGACATACACTGTACATATAATGACATACACTGTACATATATCGACATACACTGTACATGTAATGACATATACTGTAGATATAATATGACATACACTGTACATATGATGACATACACTGTACATATAATAGGACATAAACTGTACATATGATGACATACACTGTACATATAATGACATACACTGTACATATGATGACATTCACTGTACATATAATGACATACACTGTGCACATGATTACATACACTGTACATATGATATGAAATACACTGTACATATGATGACATACACTGTACATATATTGATATACACCGTACATATAATAGGACATACACTGTACATATGATGACATACACTGTACATATAATGACATACACTGTACATATAATATGACATACACTGTACATTTAAAGACATACACTGTACATATGATGACATACACCGTACATATAATATGACATACACTGTACATATATTGACGTTCACTGTTCATATAATGGCATACACTGTACATATAATATGACATACACTGTACATATAAAGACATACACTGTACATATGATGACATACACCGTACATATAATATGACATACACTGTACATATATTGACGTTCACTGTTCATATAATGGCATACACTGTTCATATAATATGACATACACTGTACATATAATGACATACACTCTAGATATAATATGACATACAATGTAGATATAATATGACATATACTGTACATATAATGACATACACTGTAGATATAATATGACATGCACTGTAGATATAATATGACATACACTGTACATATATTGACATACAGCGTACATATAATAGGACATACACTGTACATATGATGACATACACTTTACATATAATGACATACACGGTACATATAATAGGACATACACTGTACATATGAGGACATACACTGTACATATAATGACATACACTGTACATATGATATGACATACACTGTACATATGATGACATACACTGTACATATAACATGACATACACTGTACGTCTGATGACATACACTGCACATATGATATGACATACACTGCACATATAATGACACACACTGTACATATATTGACATACACTGTACATCTGATGACATATACTGTACATATAATGACATACACTGTACATATATTGACGTTCACTGTACATATAATAGCATACACTGTACATATAATATGACATACGCTGTACATATAATGACATACACCGTACATATAATATGACATACACTGTACATATATTGATATACACTGTACATATAATGACATACACTATACATATAATATGACATACACTGCACATATAATGACATACACTGTACATCTGATGACATACACTGTACATATAATGACATACACTGTACATATCATGAGATACACTGTACATATAATAAGACATACACTGTACATATGATGACATACACTGTACATATAATATGACATACACTGTACATATGATGACATACACTGTACATATAATGACAAACACTGTACATATATTGACATACACTGTACATATATGACATACACTGCACATATAATGACATACACTGTACATCTGATGACATACACTGTACATATAATGACATACACTGTACATATATCGACATACACTGTACATGTAATGACATACACTGTAGATATAATATGACATACACTGTACATATGATGACATACACTGTACATATAATAGGACATAAACTGTACATATGATGACATACACTGTACATATAATGACATACACTGTACATATGATAACATTCACTGTACATACAATATGACATACACTGTACATATAATGACATATACTGTGCACATGATTACATACACTGTACATATGATATGAAATACACTGTACATATGATGACATACACTGTACATATATTGATATACACCATACATATAATAGGACATACACTGTACATATGATGACATACACTGTACATATAATGACATACACTGTACATATAATATGACATACACTGTACATATAAAGACGTACACTGTACATATGATGACATACACCGTACATATAATATGACATACACTGTACATATATTGACGTTCACTGTTCATATAATGGCATACACTGTACATATAATATGACATACGCTGTACATATAATGACATACACTCTAGATATAATATGACATACAATGTAGATATAATATGACATATACTGTACATATAATGACATACACAGTACATATAATATGACATACACTGTACATATGATGACATACACTTTACATATAATGACATACACGGTACATATAATATGACATACACTGTACAATATATTGACATACACTGTACATATAATAGGACATAAACTGTACATATGATGACATACACTGTACATATAATGACATACACTGTACACATGATTACATACACTGTACATATGATATGAAATACACTGTACATATGATGACATACACTGTACATATATTGATATACACCGTACATATAATAGGACATACACTGTACATATGATGACATACACTGTACATATAATGACATACACTGTACATATAATATGACATACACTGTACATATAAAGACATACACTGTACATATGATGACATACAACGTACATATAATATGACACACACTGTACATATAATGACATACACTGTACACATGATTACATACACTGTACGTATGATATGAAATACACTGTACATATGATGACATACACTGTACATATAATGACATACACTGTACACATGATTACATACACTGTACATATGATATGAAATACACTGTACATGTAATGACATACACTGTACATATATTGATATACACCGTACATATAATAGGACATACACTGTACATATGATGACATACACTGTACATATAATGACATACACTGTACATGTAATATGACATACACTGTACATATAAAGACATACACTGTACATATGATGACATACACCGTACATATAATATGACATACACTGTACATATATTGACGTTCACTGTACATATAATGGCATACACTGTACATATAATATGACATACACTGTACATATAATGACATACACTCTAGATATAATATGACATACACTGTAGATATAATATGACATATACTGTACATATAATGACATACACTGTAGATATAATATGACATGCACTGTAGATATAATATGATATACACTGTACATATATTGACTTACAGCGTACATATAATAGGACATACACTGTACATATGATGACATACACTTTACATATAATGACATACACTGTACATATAATATGACATACACTGTACAATATATTGACATACACTGTACATATAATATGACATACACTGTACAATTTATTGACATGCACTGTACATATAATATGACATACAGTGTACATATGATGACATACATTGTACATATATTAACATACACTGTACAAATGATGACATACACTGTAGATATAATATGACATACACTGTACATATGATGACATACACTGTACATATAATGATATACACTGTACGTATATTGACATACACAGTACATATAATATGACATACATTGTAAATATGATGACATACACTGTACATATAATGACATACACAGTATATAAAATATGACATACACTGTACATATGATGACATACACTATACATATTATGACATACACTGTACATATGATGAAATACACTGTACATATATTGATATACACCGTACATATAATGACATACACTGTAGACATGATGACATACACTGTACATATAATATGACATACACTGTACATATATTGACATACACTGCACATATAATGACACACACGGTAGATATAATGACATACACTGTACATATAATATGACATACACTGTACATATGATCACATACACTGTACATATATTGACATACACTGTACATATAATATGACATACACTGTATATATGATGACATACACTGTACATATAATATGACATACACTGTACATATATTGACATACACTGTACATATAATGACATACACTGTAGATATAATATGACATACACTGCACATATAATGACATACACTGTACATATAGTATGACATACACTGTACATATGATGACATACACTGTACATATAATGACATACACTGTACATATATTGATAAACACTGTACATATAATATGACATACACTGTATATATAATGACATACACTGTACATATGATGACATACACTGTACAAATAATGACATACACTGTACATACAATATGACATACACTGTACATATATTGACATACACTGTACATATAATGACATACACTGTACATATGATTACATACACTGTACATATGATATAAAATACACTGTACATATGACGACATACACTGTACATATATTGACATACACCGTACATATAATAGGACATACACTGTACATATGATGACATACACTGTACACATAATGACATACACTGTACATATAATATGATGTACACTGTGCATGTGATGACATGCACTGTACATATAAAGACATACACTGTACATATAATATGACATACGCTGTACATATAATGATATACACTGTACATATGATGACATACACCGTACATATAATATGACATACACCGTACATATAATATGACATACATTGTACATATGATGACATACACTGTACATATATTGACATACACTGAACATATAATGACATACACTGTACATATGATGACATACACTGTAGATATAATATAACATACACTGTACATATAATATGACATACACTGTACATATGATGACATACACTGTACATATAATGAAATACACTGTACATATGATAACATACACCGTACGTATATGACATACACTGTAAATCTGGTGACATACATTGTACATATAATGACATACACTGTACATATATTGACAAACACTGTAGATATAATATGACATACACTGTACATATAATGACATACACTGTAGATATAATATGACATACACTGTACATATAATGACATACACTGTACATATAATATGACATACACTGTACATATGATGACATACACTGTAAATATATTGACATACACTGTAGATATAATGTGACATACACTGTAGATATATGACATGCACTGTACATATAATATGACATACACTGTACATATAATGACATACACTGTACATATGACATACACTGTACATATAGTATGACATACACTGCACGTATGATGACATTCACTGTACATATAATATTACACACACTGTACATATAGTGAAATACACTGTACATATGATGACATACACCGTACATATAATATGACATACACTGTACATATAATGACATACACTGTAAATCTGATGACATACACTGTACATATAATGCCATACACTGTACATATATTGACACACACTGTAGATATAATGTGACATACACTGTACATATATTGACATACACTGTACATATAATGACATACACTGTAGATATAATATGACATACACTGTACATATAATGACATACACTGTACATATAATATGACATACACTGTACATATGATGACATACGCTGTACATATAATATGACACACACTGTACATATAATGACATACACTGTACATATAACATACACTGTACATATAATATGACATACACTGTACATATCATGACATACACTGTACGTATAATATGACATACACTGTACATATAATAACTTACACTGTACATATGATGACATACACTGTACATATAATGACATACACTGTACATATAATATGACATACACTCTACAAATAATGACACACACTGTACATATGATGACATTCACTGTATATATAATGACATACACTGTAGATATAATATGACATACACTGTACATATGATGACATACACTGTAGATATAATATGACATACACTGTACATATAACGACATACACTCTACATATCATATGACATACACTGTACATATGATGACATACACAGTACATATAATATGACATACACTGTACATATAATGAAATACACTGTACATATAATATGACATACACTGTACATATATTGACATACACTGTACATATAATATGACATACACTGTACATATAATATGACATACACTGTACATATGATGACATACACTGTACAAATAATATGACATACACTGTACATATGATGACATACACTGTACATATAATGACACACTCTACATATCATATGACATACACTGTACATATAATATGACATACACTGTACATATGATGACATACACAGTACATATTATATGACATACACTGTACATATAATGAAATACACTGTACATATAATATGACATACACTGTACATATATTGACATACACTGTACAAATAATATGACATACACTGTACATATGATGACATACACTGTACATATAAAAACATACACTGTACATATAATTAGAGATGAGCGAACACCAAAATGTTCGGGTGTTCGTTATTCGGAACGAACTTCCCGCGATGCTCGAGGGTTCGTTTCGAACAACGAACCCCATTGAAGTCAATGGGCGACCAGAACATTTTTGTATTTCGCCGATGCTCGCTAAGGTTTTCATGTGTGAAAATCTGGGCAATTCAACAAAGTGATGGGAATGACACAGAAACGGATAGGGCAGGCGAGGGGCTACATGTTGGGCTGCATCTCAAGTTCACAGGTCCCACTATTAAGCCACAATACCGGCAAGAGTGGGGCACCCCCCTCCCAACAACTTTTACTTCTGAAAAGCCCTCATTAGCATGGCATACCTTTGCTAAGCACCACACTACCTCCAACAAAGCACAATCACTGCCTGCATGACACTCCACTGCCACTTCTCCTGGGTTACATGCTGCCCAACCGCCCCCCCCCTCCCCCCCCACAGCGCACACCAAAGTGTCCCTGGGCAGCCTTCAGCTGCCCTCATGCCACACCACGCTCATGTCTATTTAGAATTGCGTCTGCCATGACGAGGGACCGCAGGCACACACTGCAGAGGTTGGCACGGCTAGGCAGCGACCCTCTTTAAAAGTGGCGGAGCGATAGCCCACAATGCTGTACAGAAGCAATGAGAAATAGAATCCTGTGCCACCGCCATCAGGAGCTGCACACGTGGGCATAGCAATGGGGAACCTATGTGCCACACACTATTCATTCTGTCAAGGTGTCTGCATGCCCCAGTCAGACCGGGCTTTTTAATTCATAGACACAGGCAGGTACAACTCCCTATTGTGAAGTCCCTGTCGACCCACAGCATGGGTGGCTCCCTGGAACCCACCGGCGGTACACAGAAATATCCCATTGCATTGCCCAACACAGCTGAGGTAGTAATGTCGTGCTTAATGCAGGTGGGCTTCGGCCCACACTGCATGCCCCAGTCTGACTGGGGTTCTTTATAAGTGTACAGATGTAGTAAAAACTCCGTGTGCACCTACAGCATGGGTGGGTGCCAGGAAGCCACCGGCGGTACATAGAAATATCCCATTGCATTGCCCAACACAGCTGAGGTAGTAATGTTGTGCTTAACCCTTTCCAATCCAATTTGTATATGGTTTTCCTAGGGGGCTTACTCTTTTTCTGCCGTTATACAACGGCGTTATATGCTGGCTAAAGCCAGTACTGCATGAGCTGACACGTAGGATAGGCTCCGACAGCAGAGAGGCTGGCAATATACAGTAAGAGAACCCCGATGGACGTCTACCAACAACGGAGCTGTACAGCCTTAAACCCTAATGTCTTCACAGGTCACACAGTGGACTGGAAAGGGTTAATGCAGGTGGGTTTCGGCCCACACTGCATGCCCCAGTCAGACTGGGGTTCTTTACAAGTGGACACATGTAGGTTAAACTCCCTGTGGACCCACTGCCTAGGTGGGTGCCAGGAAGCCACCGGCGGTACATAGAAATATCCCATTGCATTGCCCAACACAGCTGAGGTAGTAATGTCGTGCGTAATACAGGTGGGCTTCGGCCCACACTGCATGCCCCAGTCAGACGGGTTCTTTAGAAGTGTACAGATGTATTAAAAACTCCGTGTGCACCTACAGCATGGGTGGCTCCCTGGAACCCACCGGCGGTACATAAAAATATCCCATTGCATTGCCCAACACAGCTGAGGTTACGTCAGCTGTAATGCAGGTGGGCTAAAAATTAATTTGATTACACTGTAGGCGAGGGCCCACAAAAATTGCTGTATCAACAGTACTAATGTACATCCCAAAAATTGGCCATGGCCAGCCAAGAGGGCAGGTGAAACCCATTAATCGCTTTGGTTAATGTGGCTTAAGTGGTAACTAGGCCTGGAGGCAGCCCAGTGTAACGAAAAATTGGTTCAAGTTAAAGTTCCAATGCTTTTAAGCGCATTGAAACTTATAAAAATTGTTCTGAAAAATTATTTGAGTGAGCCTTGTGGCCCTAAGAAAAATTGCCCGTTCAGCGTGATTACGTGAGGTTTCAGGAGGAGGAGCAGGAGGAGGAGGAGGAGGAATATTAGACACAGATTGATGAAGCAGAAATGTCCCCGTTTTGGATGGTGAGAGAGAACGTAGCTTCCATCCGTGGGTGCAGCCTACGTATTGCTTACGTATCGCTGCTGTCCGCTGGTGGAGAAGAGAAGTCTGGGGAAATCCAGCCTTTGTTCATCTTGATGAGTGTTAGCCTGTCGGCACTGTCGGTTGACAAGCGGCTACGCTTATCTGTGATGATTCCCCCAGCCGCACTAAACACCCTTTCCGACAAGACGCTAGCCGCAGGACAAGCAAGCACCTCAAGGGCATATAGCGCGAGTTCAGGCCACGTGTCCAGCTTCGACACCCAGTAGTTGTAGGGGGCAGAGGCGTCACCAAGGATGGTCGTGCGATCCGCTACGTACTCCCTCACCATCCTTTTACAGTGCTCCCGCCGACTCAGCCGTGACTGGGGAGCGGTGACACAGTCTTGGTGGGGAGCCATAAAGCTGGCCAGGCCCTTAAAGACTGTTGCACTGCCTGGGATGTACATGCTGCTCGATCTACGCACATCCCCTGCTACCTTGCCCTCGGTACTGCGCCTTCTGCCACTAGCGCTGTCGGCTGGGAATTTTACCATCAGCTTGTCCGCAAGGGTCCTGTGGTATAGCAACACTCTCGAACCCCTTTCCTCTTCGGGAATCAGAGTGGCCAGGTTCTCCTTATACCGTGGATCGAGCAGTGTGTACACCCAGTAATCCGTCGTGGCCAGAATGCGTGCAACGCGAGGGTCACGAGAAAGGCATCCTAACATGAAGTCAGCCATGTGTGCCAGGGTACCAGTACGCAACACATGGCTGTCCTCACTAGGAAGATCACTTTCAGGATCCTCCTCCTCCTCCTCCTCCTCCTCCTCAGGCCATACACGCTGAAAGGATGACAGGCAATCAGCCGGTGTACCGTCAGCAGCGGCCCAAGCTGTCTCTTCCCCCTCCTCCTCATCCTCCTCATGCTCCTCCTCCTCCTCCTGTACGCGCTGAGAAATAGACAGGAGGGTGCCCTGACTATCCAGCGGCATACTGTCTTCCACCGCCCCCGTTTCCGAGCGCAAAGCAGCTGCCTTTATGGTTTGCAGGGAATTTCTCAAGATGCATAGCAGAGGAATGGTGACGCTAATGATTGTAGCATCGCCGCTCACCACCTGGGTAGACTCCTCAAAATTACCAAGGACCTGGCAGATGTCTGCCAACCAGGCCCACTCTTCTGAAAGGAATTGAGGAGGCTGACTCCCACTGCGCCGCCCATGTTGGAGTTGGTATTCGACTATAGCTCTCCGTTGTTCATAGAGCCTGGCCAACATGTGGAGCGTAGAGTTCCACCGTGTGGGCACGTCGCACAGCAGTCGGTGCACTGGCAGCTTAAAGTGATGTTGCAGGGTGCGCAGGGTGGCAGCGTCCGTGTGGGACTTGCGGAAATGTGCACAGAGCCGGCGCGCCTTTACGAGCAGGTCTGACAAGCGTGGGTAGCTTTTCAGAAAGCGCTGAACCACCAAATTAAAGACGTGGGCCAGGCATGGCACGTGCGTGAGGCTGCCGAGCTGCAGAGCCGCCACCAGGTTACGGCCGTTGTCACACACGACCATGCCCGGTTGGAGGCTCAGCGGCGCAAGCCAGCGGTCGGTCTGCTGTGTCAGACCCTGCAGCAGTTCGTGGGCCGTGTGCCTCTTATCGCCTAAGCTGAGTAGTTTCAGCACGGCCTGCTGACGCTTGCCCACCGCTGTGCTGCCACACCGCGCGACACCGACTGCTGGCGACATGCTGCTGCTAACACATCTTGATTGTGAGGAGGAGGAGGAGGAGGAGGGTGCTTTAGTGGAGGAAGCATACACCTCCGCAGATACCAGCACCGAGCTGGGGCCCGCAATTCTGGGGGTGGGTAGGACGTGAGCGGTCCCAGGCTCTGACTCTGTCCCAGCCTCCACTAAATTCACCCAATGTGCCGTCAGGGAGATGTAGTGGCCCTGCCCGCCTGTGCTTGTCCACGTGTCCGTAGTTAAGTGGACCGTGGCAGTAACCGCGTTGGTGAGGGCGCGCACAATGTTGCGGGAGACGTGGTCGTGCAGGGCTGGGACGGCACATCGGGAAAAGTAGTGGCGACTGGGAACTGAGTAGCGCGGGGCCGCCGCCTCCATGATACTTTTGAAGGACTCAGTTTCCACAACCCTATACGGCAGCATCTCAAGGCTGATGAATTTTGCTATGCGGACGGTTAACGTTTGAGCGTGCGGGTGCGTGGCGGCGTACTTGCGCTTGCGCTCGAACACTTGCGCAAGCGACGGCTGAACGGTGCGCTGAACTACACTGCTGGATGGGGCCGAGGACAGCGGAGATGAGGGTGTGGGTGCAGGCCATGAGGCGGTAGTGCCTGTGTCCTGAGAGGGGGGTTGCATCTCAGTGGCAGGTTGGGGCACAGGGGGAGAGGCAGGGGTGCAAACCGGAGGCGGTGAACGGCCTTTGTCCCACCTTGCGGGGTGCTTGGCCATCATATGTCTGCGCATGGTGGTGGTGGTGAGGCTGTTGGTGTTGGCTCCCCGGCTGAGCTTTGCGCGACAAAGGTTGCACACCACTGTTCGTCGGTCGTCAGGCGTCTCTGTGAAAAACTGCCAGACCTTAGAGCACCTCGGCCTCCGCAGGGTGGCATGGCGCGAGGGGGCGCTTTGGGAAACACTTGGTGGATTATTCGGTCTGGCCCTGCCTCTACCCCTGGCCACTGCACTGCCTCTTGCAACCTGCCCTGCTGATGCCCTTGACTCCCCCTCTGAAGACCTGTCCTCCTGAGTAAGCGTTGCACACCAGGTGGGGTCAGTCACCTCATCGTCCTGCTGCTCTTCCTCCGAATCCTCTGTGCGCTGCTCCCTGGGACTTACTGCCCTTACTACTACCTCACTGCAAGACAACTGTGTCTGATCGTCATCGTCCTCCTCACCCACAGAAAGTTGTTGAGACAGTTGGCGGAAGTCCCCAGCCTCTTCCCCCGGACCCCGGGAACTTTCGAATGGTTGGGCATCAGTGACGATAAACTCCTCCGGTGGGAGAGGAACCGCTGCTGCCCAATCTAAGCAGGGGCCCGAGAACAGTTCCTGGGAGTGCTCCCGCTCCTGAGCATGTGTTATTGTAGTGGAGTGAGGAGGCTGGGAGGAAGGAGGAGCAGCAGACAGAGGATTCGGATTGGCAGCAGTGGA
Source organism: Eleutherodactylus coqui (assembly GCF_035609145.1). NCBI lineage: Eukaryota > Metazoa > Chordata > Amphibia > Anura > Eleutherodactylidae > Eleutherodactylus > Eleutherodactylus coqui. The sequence continues at coordinate 305,917,875 of NC_089838.1, read as the reverse complement.
CGGCGCAGAACTGCGGGTAGACGATAGGTTGCTCGAAGCACTTTCTGCCATCCAGGACAGGACCTGCTCACACTGCTCATTTTCTAATAACCGTCTCCCGCGTGGACCCATTAATTGGGCGATGAATGTGGGGACGCCAGAAACGTGCCTCTCTCCTAATCGCGCAGCAGTCGGCTGCGACACACCTGGATCAGGAGCTTGGCCTGTGCCCACACCCTGACTTGGCCCTCTGCGTCCTCGGCCGCGTCCACGTCCTCTAGGCCTACCCCTACCCCTCAACATGCTGTATTACCAGTGATTTGATTTCACAGGCAGGAAATAAATTGGCGCAAGACTGCAGGCCAAATATAATTTTTGCCCTTTTTGGAAAACGAAAGGCCCCACTGCCTCTAGTGAATGAATTATCTAAGTTTAATAACTGTGCTGTGTCCCTGCTTATGTGTCACAGAACGTGAGGGTAGCAGAGTTATTATAACTCTGGCAGAGCAGGTATTTTTTTTCCCTATTAAGGAAAGCAAATGGCGAAGCCAGCAGTAAAGCGTAGCTGGGTGCGTATGATTTAGCAATGTTTTTCACGCAGCTCACACGTCTCCACCGCCCGTAAGGACGGACAGAGGCTGGACAAATAGATTTGTTTTCACTTGTTTTTCCACCAAAAGGCAGCACTGCGTATATTCTATGAACATGAGAAGTTTAATAACTGTGCTGTGTCCCTGCTTATGTGTCACAGAACGTGAGGGTAGCAGAGTTATTATAACTCTGGCAGAGCAGGTATTTTTTTTCCCAATTAAGGAAAGCAAATGGCGAAGCCAGCAGTAAAGCGTAGCTGGGTGCGTATGATTTAGCACTGTTCTTCACGCAGCTCACACGTCTCCACCGCCCGTAAGGACGGACAGAGGCTGGACAAATAGATTTGTTTTCACTTGTTTTTCCACCAAAAGGCAGCACTGCGTATATTCAATGAACATGAGAAGTTTAATAACTGTGCTGTGTCCCTGCTAATGTGTCACAGAACGTGAGGGTAGCAGAGTTATTATAACTCTGGCAGAGCAGGTATTTTTTTTCCCAATTAAGGAAAGCAAATGGCGAAGCCAGCAGTAAAGCGTAGCTGGGTGCGTATGATTTAGCACTGTTCTTCACGCAGCTCACACGTCTCCACAGGCGTAAGGACGGACAGAGGCTGGACAAATAGATTTGTTTTCAGTTTTTTCCCACCAACAGGCAGCACTGCGTATATTCTATGAATAATAACTGTGTTGTGGCCCTGCCTATACAATTCTTTCCCTGCAGTATCAATGGAGGGTGGAATGCTCTGCAGAGGCGATTTTGAGAAGCCCAAAAAAAATGCAGCACAGCCAACAGCAGCCTGGACAGTACTGCACACGGATAAATATGGCCCTAGAAAGGACCGTTGAGGTTCTTGAAGGCTACACTCACTCCTAACACTCTCCCTGCCTATGCAGCACTTCTGTCCCTAATGCCAGGTGCAACGGTCTGCAGAGGCGATTTTGAGAAAAAAAAAATGGCACTGCTAACAGCAGCCAACACACAGCTATCAGTGGCCCTAATAAGGACCTTTGGGGGGTCTTGAAGCCTACACTAACTACCAATTCTTTCCCTACAGCAGCTCCGGTATAAACAGCACTGTCCCTCATCTAACTCACACCGCATCTGAGGCGAACCGCGGGAGGGGCCGACTTTTATATTAGGCGAACACCTGATCTCGCCAGCCACTCACAGCAGGGGGGTGGTATAGGGCTTGAACGTCACAGGGGGAAGTTGTAATGCCTTCCCTGTCTTTCAATTGGCCAGAAAAGCGTGCTAACATCTCAGGGAAGGAAGTGAAAGTAACCAGAACACCGCATGGTGTTCGTTACGAATAACGAACATCCCGAACACCCTAATATTCGCACGAATATCAAGCTTGGACGAACGCGTTCGCTCATCTCTACATATAATATGATATACACTATAGATATAATATGACATACACTGTAGATATAATATGACACACTGTATATATAATGACATACACTGTACACATAATATGACATACACTGTACATATGATGACATACAATGCACATATAATATGACATACACTGTACATATAACATGACATACACTGTAGATATAATATGACATACACTGTACATATAGCATGACATACACTGTAGATATAATGACATATACTGTACATATAATATGACATACACTATAGATATAATATATCATACACTGTACATATAATATGACATACACTGTAGATATAATATGACACACTGTACATATGATGACATACACTGTACATATAATATGACATACACTGTAGATATAATGACATACACTGTACTTATAATATGACATACACTATAGATATAATATGACATACACTGTACATATAATATGACACACTGTACATATGATGACATACACTGTACATATAATGACATACACTGTACATATAATATGACATACACTGTACATATGATGACATACACTGTACATATAATGACATACACTGTACATATAATATGACATACACTGTACATATGATGACATACACTGTACAAATAATAGGACATACACTGTACATATGATGACATACACTGTACATATAATGACATACACTGTACATATAAAACGTACACTGTACATATAATATGACATACACTGTATATATATTGACATACACTGTACATATAATGACACACACTGTACATATAATATGACATACACTGTAGATATAATGACATACACTGTACATATCATATGACATACACTGTACATATAATGACATACACTGTACATATAATATGACATACACTGTACATATAATGACATACACTGTAGATATAATATGACATACACTGTACATATAATATGACATACACTGTAGATATAATATGACATACACTGTACATATGATGACATACACTGTAGATATAATGACATACACTGTACATATAATATGACATACACTGTACATATAATGACATACACTGTACATATAATATGACATACACTGTACATATAATGACATACACTGTACATATAATATGACATACACTGTACATATAATGACATACACTGTATATAGGTTTCCGGGGCAGGTCAATTTATGCTGCAGATTTTGACAGCATATTTCACTCCTGCAGTCGAGGGCGGCGAAATCTGCATCGAAATCCGTATTTTGGGGATATAATGTGGATTTTTTGTTGCAGTAAGTCCATGGAGAATCCTCAATGCAGAAACATTCCCTCAGGTCCCTTACGAACGTACTTTTAGCGCTCTGATAGCTGTACTAAAAAATTGTGGCTATCAGAGCGCTAAATCACGTGAATGAAGAATAGCCGCAACCAAGGGGCAGATATTCTCTGTGAGTTTACCTGGCTGGCACCAACGCCGCAGGCCCGAACGCCTCGGCTGCCAGAACAATGAAAAGCATTCAGACAGACATCTCCGCAGGGATGCCTTTTATTGTTTTGGCGGCGGGATGAAGGGAGTCCCCTTGGGGATGAGGGGTGTCCCCGTGGGCACTGCCTTCATCGCTGTGAGGATTCCCCTCTTCTCCATGGGGATGTTAAGTCTATGGAGCTGCCGGTGTCGTGCCGTTAAGAGACAGGACGAGTCCTATCTCTTGGCGGAGAGAAATCTTGGCGTCAAAAAATGTTTTGCCATGCGATTTTCTTCGGCGCGTCAAGAAATCGTTGATCTGATGGAACCCGGAGGAAACCATTGGCTCATTTTGATGTGATTCTTTGATGTGTCTACGCTGCATCAAAACGTGGCGTCCAATGGGTTCCTTCACATGAGATGTTTTGTAGCCTGAAAGAACCCATTGGACGCCATGAGCTTCACATACACGCGGTTTGTAGCGATGTTTTAGTAGCCGGTGTGAACGCGGCTGAGGGTGCGTTCACAAGGAACGGATTTGGTCCAGATTTTCTGCAATGAAGCTGGACCGCCCTACAGATCTGCAGCCGACTTCACACCGTCAACTGAAAAGAAGAAATTCACTGTAGATCTGTGCAGGTTGGGACGTGGATTTTGGTTCAGACTTTCCTGCTGGGGAAGATCCTCACCATTTGCTGAATTTATAGCCAATATTAGTCTGGATTTGCTGCAGAGCTTTTCCGCTGCTGAATGCGCGTGGGACGTCTACACGCCGTGGACCTATAGGAGTCAATGGCATGTGTTCAATTTATTGTACAGGTCGTTCCGGATATGATGATAAATATGAGGGTTTTAACAAAAAAAAAAAATAATAATTTCCTTTTTTTTACAAGCAGTAGAAAGAGTGCAAAAAGTTATTTTTTTAAATTATTTTAGTTTTTTTTACGTCCCTGTAGGGGACTTGAACTATAAAAGCTCTGCTCGCTATGATAATGCATTGCAGTACTTCTGTACTGCACTGCATTATTGCTCACAATAGCTCACAGTAGGATCACAGGCCACGGCAGGCCCAGACATCAGTGTATGGCGTCAGATTGCCATGACAAGCCATCAACCCTCCATAATTACATAGCGGAGGGCTGATGACATCACAGGGGGAGGGTGCTCCCTCTGGGAACTCTTTACATACCGTTATGTACATTGATCGTGGTGTGTAAGGGGTTAAGAGTGGGGAATGGTGTTTTCTCCGATCCCCGCTGATGTAGTGAGAGGCTGGCTATCACTTCTGAGCTCCTGCCATCCACAGGCCATAAGTTTACATCCTGTTTTGTTAACTATTTCCCTGCCAGGGCGTAAGCTTATGTCCTATGGCATTAAGGGGTTAACGTGTACTGAGCGTGGGTTGCATCGTATGTTTCATATCTTTATAACCTCAACGAATTCCAAAGCCTAAAAATCTTTTCTTTCCTTCCATGTTTTATTTGCATTGTGCCAAAAAGCACAGGAAAGTTTTCTCTACTTTCTTCAGATGGGGTGCAACCGAAACACCGACCATCAATACAGCCGCAGGAACGTCCCGAATACGTCCCTCAATAACCAAAACCAAGACATGTAATACCAGATATGACCAGAGAGTGGCGCTGAACCCCTGGAAATTAGGACATCTGAGAAGTGCTCATCACAGGCTGGCTGGTGGTCTGTGAATTTCACCTTCTCTAATAACCAGGTATTGGGAAGGGAAGTTTAGGGGAGTCATATGTACCCCGATGTCCATTTTCTATTATCTCAGGGCTATTTTTTCAAAATTTTTGCAAACGCTAGAGTTAGTAAAAAAAATCATGAAAAACTGTGTGATCCAGTCTCATTATTTACACCTTTACTGTAAATGGCATTCTGCTTTTTGAAAAATGGGCATAGTTTGTAAAAGTTTGAGTCAGGGTCAGCCCTAGGGGGCGCCACAGATGGGCTGGAAGCTGAGGCTTGTGACCACCCCAGACATTAGTCATATAACAGTATTATTTCCATAGCACTGTGATTCCATCAGTTATTTGGTCACTATATGTTGCTATTATTACGCAGCGTATGGCGGTAATTACTAAGGCATTGTGCAATATATCAGCTCTACAGCATGTGATAATAGTCGGTGTCTTACTGCGGTGCTGAGGGCCCACCAGTGAAGTTACTTCTGGGGGCCACTGAACAAGTACATGCAAATATTACCCTTGTGAGATTCTGCATGCTGCCATACGCTGTGCAGTACTGTGCTATATGCCATTCATGTGGCAGGTGGGGGCCGGTCCTAGCTCAGGGAGGATTCACCTGTACCCCTGTAGTCCAGTCTGTACCCGAAGGTAGTGACTCTGTATAGTATAATGCTGTTATTTAGACAACTTTATGGAAGTGTAGAAGACCAAGATACACTGAAGTATTGGGACCCCTATGGGTAGACTGGATCGTGTCTTATTAGCAGGTCACATGTCCTAAATCATGCTTTGTAAGATGCCGACCCTTGGAGGTGTCAGCCATAGTTTGTGATGGGAACTACACATTATTGGATATACGATTATTTCGCTGCACACAAGCCGTCCAACATGAAGCACGATACATCGTTCCATCTACAATGGTGCAAGGAGCGTCGTCATTGGACAGTTGGGTAATGGAAGAACGTTCTATGGAATGATGAATCACATCAGATGGAGGTACCTGGGTGTGGAGGAGCCTGGGGAACGCCTTGTGTGTTATGCTAGCGGGTAAGTCTGGCGGAGGTCCCATTATGGTATCGGGATGTGTTACATGGCATGGTCTCCATCCATTGGTTGTAGTGGCAAGAACCATGAAAACTGAGGTTTACCCGGACACTCCAGACAATAATGTGCCGCCGACTATGTGGCAAGTTGAGGAACCCAATCATTTACTACGGCCTCCTTCCCCTCTGCGATGTTTTCACTCATGCGATGTTGAGAGATAATAAAAATGGAGGCATGCTCTATCATTCTGCGGTGTGCGATTTTTGTTTATCTCCCATGCATCCCTATGGAGCCCGCATTTTATCAGCATGTGTTATGGTGCGATGTGATTTTAACATCTGTGCACCGTTATGGGCGCACAAATCTACTGGATGAACGGATCCGTCTCACAACCGAACCAAACTGTGCCAAACGCACCCCGTTGGCTATAATAGGATGCGTTGGCTATGATGTGGTGCGGTGGGTTCGGTATAATGGGGTGCGGTGGGTTCGGTATAATGGGGTGCGGTGGGTTCGGTATAATGGGGTGCGGTGGGTTCGGTATAATGGGGTGCGGTGGGTTCCTGCACCTGTCCTGTATTTTTATCTGCATGCATGACTCTTTCCTCCGACATTTCATGCCAGACCTGAGGTTCTGCACGCTGCTCAGACGCAGATGTGAGTGAAGCCCAAACTGTGTGCACTCAAAGCTGATACATTTTACTTGCACTGATGCTTTGTAGCAATGTATCAATGATTTGCTCCCTAGACAGGTACATCTAGAGCAAACGCTCAGCTGTGAGAAGCCTGTGGATGGGAATAAAGGCCCATTTAGACACAACGATTATTGCTCAAAATTCGCTCAAAAGCCATCCCTGTGTTCTGCCTGGGGAGAGCTGATTACAGCTGATTGCATTGTATGGGCTGTTTTCAGCTGTCAGCTCGGCCAGAACAAAAGGAATGTAATCAGTGAACAGTGGGTGGTCTGTTCCCTGAGTACAGCTCCCAGCAGCTCACATGGTACTAAGGGAGGGAGGGGCACATATTACCTGCAGATGTTCTTCTCAACCATCCCTTCGATCCACCAGTTCCCGTTTCCCATTATTGGTCATCCAAGATGGCCACCACACTGCTTTCTGATTGGCCAGCACTAACCTCGTGAGCAGTGTTGGCCTTAGATTAGCTGGCACCCTGTGTCAAATTTTTTTGGCGTCCCTATTATATGACAAAAGTATATATATATTGCACTGATATATGTATTGTCAGTCTGCAGATATTCTACTTGTGCGGAAAATGGGAAGATAGCACGGCACCCACAGTAGAGAAGCTCTACTGTTCTAGAACTCAAGCTTATAACATCAAAACCACACCAGAACCAAGCTCGTTATATAAATATAGCACCAGAACCTGGCTCATAACATAAAACACCACCAAAACCATGCTCAGTACATAAATACAGCACCAGAATTAGGCTTATAACATAAAAACACCACGAGAACCAAGATCAGTAAATGAATTCAGCCCCAGAACCAAGCTCATAACCCTAACTACTGCACCAGAACCAAGCTTGTTATATAAATACAGCACCAGACCCAGGCTCATAACATAAAAACACCACTAGAACCAAGCTTAGTATATGAATACAGCCCCAGAACAAACCTCATAACATAAAAACACCACCAGAACCAAGCTCAGCACATAAATACAGCACCAGAACTAGGCTCCTAACATAAAAACACCACGAGAACCAAGATCAGTAAATGAATTCAGCCACAGAGCCAAGCTCATAACCCTAAATAATGCACCAGAATCAAGCTTGTTACATAAATACAGCACCAGACCCAGGCTCATAACATAAAAACACCACCAGAACCAAGCTCAGTATATGAACACAGCACCAGAACCAATCTCATAACATTAAAACACAAACAGAACCAAACTCAGTACATAAATATGGCACCAGAACCAAGGTCATTACACAAAAATTCAGCACCAAAACCAAGCGTATAACATAAAAATACCGCCATAACCAAGATCAGTACATGAATTCAGCGCCAGAACCAAGCTCATTATATAAATACAGCAACAGAACCAAGCTCAGCAGATAGATATAGCAATTGAACCAAGCTCATAACATAAATACAGCACCAGAACCAAGCTCACAACATAAATACAATAGCAGAACTAATCGATTGTATTGAGGCGGTGCTGACAGGTTGACAGCGGCGCCTCAGAACATTAGACGGGAGAAGACAGAGCCAGGAGGAGGAGTCATGTAACTGCATAAGGGTGACTACCCACTACAGTTTTTTTTTACTGCAAAATTCGCAGCATTTTTTTTTCTGCAGGGGTCTATGGGACTTGTAATGTTAAAATCGCGATCGCGCAAAATAGCAATTTACCGTGAAATTGCGATTTTAACATTACAAGTCCCACAGACCCCTGCAGAAAAAAAAAAACGCGGAGAATTCGCAGTGAAAAAAAACTGTAGTGGGTAGTCACCCTAAGGCACGGCTATATGGAGAAAGAAGATCATCTAGTCGGGTGGACCTAAGGTGGGCAGTTACCTCCTGCCTACATCCGCCTTGTGCCCCCTACAAGCTGGTAGCTGTGGCCTGTGAGACCGCATGAGTCGCACATAGCCAAGGCTGGCCACGTACATGAGCAGTGCTAGCATTCAGGGGAACAGAGTAGTCTGAAGATTGCATCGGCCATAGAAATCAGCTGGAAACTGGTGGATTAGAGCATCGGCAGAGAAGAACAACATATCCCCCACCCATTTCGGTCCGCCGACACAATGCCTCCTTGTATAGTTGCAGAGATTTGCCATTCAGGAGTCAGCGAGAGCTGGGAGACAACCCACCAGGGAAATGAATAGTACCCACAGTGATTGGCAGCAAATTTGTAACAATTTGATAGAAGAAAACTCCTTTTTTATAGGTGGTTTGGGGAGATTTAAAGGGATTGTGCTCCAAACAAATCTATTTACAGGATAGGGGATAACTCTCTGATGGGCGGGGCTCAACTACTGAGACCCCACCCATAACAAAGACAGGTGTCCTGAAGGTCCCGGAATTAATGGAGTAGCCGTTGACCATGTGCGCCACCACCACCCCACTCTTCAGCCCAGTGCTTGAAGGATCACTAGCATAGGGGATACTTTCTTTTGGTGGGACAACCCCTTTAACCCCTTCACACCACATGGTATACAGTTACGTCCCGGGTGTGCAGGGTTTGTAAGGAGTGGGATTGGGATGCTGGTTATCTCTGACAGATTCTGACAGGAGTAGTTAAAAGGCTCCAAGTGGTCTTTGCGGATTCCGAAAAACCCCCTCATGATGAGATCGCAAGGTGCTGTTTGGTTGCCATTAGAGATGAGCGAGTATACTCGCTAAGGCACATTACTCGGGCGAGTAGTGCCTTAGCCGAGTATCTCCCCGCTCGTCTCTAAAGATTCGGGGGCCGGCGCGGGTGTCAGGTGAGTTGCGGCGGGGAGCGGGGAGGAGAGAGGGAGAGAGAGATCTCCCCTCCGTTCCTCCCCGCTCTCCCCCGCCACTCCCCGCCCCCGCCGGACCCCGAATCTTTAGAGACGAGCGGAGAGATACTCGGCTAAGGCACTACTCGCTCGAGTAATGTGCCTTAGCGAGAATACTCGCTCACCTCTAGTTGCCATGCATGTGGTACATGATGATAAAGTGCCTGTCAGAATGCGGTATAATGCAATACTATGGTAATGCATTATACTGTATGAGTGATCAAACGATCGCAAGTTCAAGGGAACTACAATGAGTTAAACAAAGTTTAGTTATTTATAAGAAAAAAAAGAAGTAAAAAAAAAAAAAACCCTTTCCCATATTTACAATTAAAAAAAAAATACTTGGAGCAGCGCCAGAATTGCACTTTTTTGGCCCCCGAGTTTTCAAGAAAAAATGTAATACAAAGTGATCAAAAATCATATGAACTTGAAAATTGTACCAAAAGAAAAAAAACAGGACGTCCTGCAAATAATGAGCCTCGACACAACGACGTCAACGGAAAAACAAAAAACTTCTGGTGGCAGAAAATAATTACTTTTTTTCCCCCAAAGATGTTTTATTTTTTAAAAGTAATACAATAAAAAAAACTACATAAATTTGGTATGGTCGTTATCGTACCGACCCACAGGATATAGTTAGCACGTCATTTTTGCCGCAGTGTGTACACCGTAAAAACAAGACCCCCTAAAGATGGCAGAATTTAGGTTTTTTTCCCCATTTCACTCCACTTAGAAATTTTTAAAAAGTTTTTAAGGACGTTATATGGTACATTGAATAGAACCAGTGAAAAATACAGCTCATCATACAAAACACAAGCCCTCAGATATTACATGGGCGCATAAGTAAAAGATTGTTGGAAACTGGGGTGGAAAAACCGAAAATGAAAAATAGGGGCCGCCTCCTTAAGGGGTTAAAGGAAAATGCGCTATGAAGCTTCATATTATGTAAATACAAAGTTAGATGTACTAGGGCATTATACAGCCTTGCCTCCGTATACGGTATATGCATTGGATCTGGGGGAGGTTTACCCATGGGGGGTGCAGAGCTTGCGCTCGCACCTGAGCCCTGGAGCCAGAGAGGGGCCCAAGAGGTCCCCATATGACGAGCCCAGCACTCTTCATGGTTTTGCATTGGGCCCCAGCACCTTCCAGCATGGATGAAGACGTTGTGTGCACAATGTTAACACGTCGGGGGGACAACACAGGCCCAGTGTCACCGCAGCCTGGCAGCCCTCATAGAGACTACTGTGCTGCACACATACATTACCCGAGGCTCGGCAAACTCCGACACAACCACAGAGGTGACAAATCACTTGCAAACAGATTCACCGGTGACAATTAGCTCCTTGTTAATTTGTAAATGAACAGCGGGCCCACACTGACGGCGAATCTCACAGGAGCGCAGGCTAAAAACGAGGCGTAATATAAAGCCCTAAGTGTGGGGAAGTCTTAATAAGACGGCTATATAGCTCTGACACTCCGCTGCCCATCTCGTAGGGCAAGTACGATATATATGAAATGACCTCGCCATTCATCGACATACTGGAATTCACATTAATGGCTCAGGCGTACGTTGGCATATGGAGTCACAATGGCGCCATACTGCATGTGCATTCCATGTGCCGCCATATGGTGCTTCCTTACATTGCTGGGATACTCATTGGGAGAATACCTCCATAATATATCATTTTATATCAATCTGACCATGCCCTGCCTTAGCTATGTACAACTTGTGTGGTCGCACAAGGTGCCTCCCACAAGTTGAGGCATCAGGAGGGGGTACATAGGCTGTTGACAATCACCCCTTAGGAAAGGTCATCTGGCCAGGCAGACCTATGTGGAGCAGTGTCTTCTAAATCCTCCTTCTACTGACTCTGTCTCTTCCTCTCTGGTCTTCCGAAGTGCTGCTGTCAGCCCATTTGCACACGCTACACAACTGCTTGGTTCAGCTAATGTAGTTATGTTATAAGCTTGATTCTGGTATTGTATCTATGTGCTGATGTTGTTTCAGGCTGAATTCAGATTATGAGTTTGGTTCTGGTGCTGTATTTATGTTATGAGTTTGGTTCTGGTACTGTATATTTCTTTACTGAGCTTAGTTCTGATGCTGTACTTACAATCTTTGTAAAAAAAAATCCATACCCTAGAAGACGTTTTCATTTTGCTGCAAAACTCGGCACACAATTACATCTCAAGCAGATATGTAAATGATTGGAGTTGTGGCATGATTAGATGAACGGTCTTGTCACATAAGTTAAAAGTCGTTCCAACCTATAAAAGGCTCTCGGAGGCTCCTTGTGTGTAGTGACCTCTTCTTCCGTTTGTGTAAAGCTTGTTGGCCACTAGACGCCTCTACGACGCAGAGAAGAGATTTCACAGTTACCAGAGTCTAAGAGGGGCGCATTATTGGGATGTGAGAAGCTGGATGGTCGTATTGATGAATTGTCCCCCACCGGCCCGTTCTGACCAGACTGTTAGGAGGTGTTGGGACGAGTGGATGTGTGAGGGCACACAAGGTGAAAGGGCTCAGGACGCCCCCTACAGACAACCAGTAGAGAGGAGCGTCTGACCAGACTGTTAGGGGGTGTTGGGAACAGTGGATGTGTGAGGGCACACAAGGTGACCGGGCTCAGGACCCCCATACAGACCACCAGTAGAGAGGAGCGTCTGACCAGACTGCTAGGAGGTGTTGGGACCAGTGGATGTGTGAGGGAACACAAGGTAACCGGGCTCAGAATGCCCAACAGACCACCAGTAGAGAGGAGCGTCTGACCAGACTGTTAGGAGGTGTTGGAACCAGTGGATTGTGAGGGCACACAAGGTGACCGGGCTCAGGACCCCCCGACAGACCACCAGTAGAGAGGAGCATCTGACCAGACTGTTAGGAAGTGTTGGGACCAGTGGATGTGTGAGGGCACACAAGGTGACCGGGCTCAGGACCCCTGACAGACCAGCAGTAGAGGAGCATCTGATCGTCCGACAAGCACCAGCAGTTCCAACTGTTTCATTGTCCACCATCCAGAGACAGGTGGCACCATCGTTACACCCCTGTGTTTGTCGGAACCATTTCCAGGCACTTGGCTGAAGGACATTTGTTCTGACGGCGCCCATTACGTGTTCTGTCTTTGCCACCCACCATCACCTCTGTTTGCTGTAATGATGTGAACAACTAAACTGGACGCTTCAGAGCGGAACCGGGTTGCCTTCAGCAATGAATCCACGTTTAGTTTGGGCACTGACGACGGCCATGTTCGTGTCTAGAGACCTCGGGGTGAGCGCCTCAATCCTGCCTTTGCTGTGGAGCAGCACACTGCGCCTTGTTGGTGTGATGGTCTGGGAGGCATCGCATATATAATAGTCGGTCACCCCTAGTAGTGGTACAAGGGACAATGACAGTTCAGCGATATGTTCAGGACATCCTGCAGCCACATGTGTTCCTCTCATGGCGGCTTCAAGCAGGATAATGTTCCTCTCATGGTGGCTTCCAGCAGGGGGTCACAGGAATGTCCCCACAACATTGTCACACTTCCATAGCTGCCCGGTCGCCAGATGTATCCCCAATTGAGGATGTATGGGACCATCTGGGATGCCAACTTCAACAATCTATGAGTTTGCACAATTTAGAGCCTCAGTTAGCAAATGTGGAGCGGTATGTCTCGGAATATCGTATAGAACCTGTATGCCTCCATGCCCACCAGTATCACATCTTACATCCAAGCTAGAGGCGGCCCAACAGGGTACTAGAGCCTCCATGCCTGCCCGTATCACATCTTACATCCAAGCTAGAGGCGGTACAACAGGGTACTAGAGCCTCCATGCCCACCCATATCACATCTTGTATCCAAGCTAGAGGCGGTACAACAGGGTACTGGAGCCTCCATGCCCGCCCATATCACATCTTGTATCCAAGCTAGAGGCGGTACAACAGGGTACTAGAGCCTCCATGCCTGCCCGTATCACATCTTAAATCCAAGCTAGAGGCGGTCCAACAGGGTACTAGATCCTCTATGCCTGCCTGTATTTTGTCCCAAGGTTAGGGCAGCACGGGTTACCAATGGTTACTACTAGAGATGAGTGAGCATACTCGCTAAGGACAATTGCTCGATCGAGCATTGTCCTTAGCGAGTATCTCTCCACTCGGAAGAAAAGGCTTGGCTACCGGCAGGGGGGAGTGGGAGGGGGAGAGGGAGAGAGAGATCTCCCCTCCGTTCCTCCTCGCTCTCCCCCGCCGCTCCCCGCCCGCCGCCGGCAGCCGAATCTTTGCTTCCAAGTGGGCAGGTACTCGCTAAGGCCAATGCTCGCTCGAGCAATTGCCCTTAACGAGTATGCTTGCTCATCTCTAGTTACTACTGTTTACTTGCAGGACTTAAATCAAGTTAGCGATTCCCGCATCACAAAAAAGTATACTGATAAATTAATTGGCTTTTTAAGCAATTAGCCTTTATTCCCTTAAAGGGGTTGTCTCATGCCGAAATGGTATTTTTATTTTTTTCCATAGGCTTGGCTTGGCTTGGCTACCCCCCGTTCGGCACAGGACAACCCCAAGGGATGTGTTAAAAAAAAATTTTTTATTACTTACCCGAATCCCCGCTCTGCGACGTCTTCCTTCTTCTTACTTCTTCCTTCACCAAGATGGCCACCGGGATCTTCACCCACGATGCACCGCGGGTCTTCTCCCATGGTGCACCGTGGGCTCTGTGCGGTCCATTGCCGATTCCAGCCTCCTGATTGGCTGGAATCGGCACACGTGATGGGGCGGAGCTACAAGGACCAGCTCTCCGTCACGAGCGGCCCCATTCACCAGGAAGAAGACCGCACAGCGCAAGCGCATCTAAAAAAGCAAGAAGACATCAGAATTAGACGGATCCATGGCGACGGGGACACTAGCAATGGAGCAGGTAAGTGAATAACTTCTGTATGGCTCATATTTAATGCACGATGTATATTACAAAGTGCATTAATATGGCCATACAGAAGTGTATACCCCCACTTGCTGCCGCGAGACAACCCCTTTAATAACCAGTCATTTCTTGTTTTTTTCATGTTTTATTCCTGCCTTTTAGTTTTTCTTGATACCATTTTGAGTTATATATGACTTTTTCATCACTTTTTATTCAATTTTGGGGGGGAGGAGGGCTGACAAAAAAATGAAATTCTGACATTGTGTATTTTTTAATGTCACTCACTGTGAGGGATTGGACTTTTTTGTAAACGTGGCAACACCATTTATGATTCATTTTTTTATTATTTAGATTTTTCTGTGAAAAATTATATTAATTTTTTAACTTTTAATATATATTTTCTTACCGTTTTAAAAGTTTTATTTTACAGTTGTTAAGTCCCCATAGGGAAAATGAACATGTGATCACTTGATCGGTCATACTATATACTGCAACACCTCTGTACTGCAGTGTATTGTACTGGATGGTCGCCCCCATGTACAGATAATAGAATGAAATGAATCAGTGCAAAAATATAGGTGATAGATTCCCTTCAAAGAGGTATTTCGGACATTTACTATTAATGACCTATCCTCAAGATAGGTCAATAGTTGATGCCTGACGATCAGAGCAGAAGTGTAATAGAACTGCTTCACTCTCATTGAAATCAGTGGGAGAGATGCCTTCCAGCTCTGCATTGGGGTGAGAACTAGAGATGAGCGAGTATACTCGCTAAGGCACATTACTTGAGTGAGTAGTGCCTTAGCCGAGTATCTCCCCGCTCGTCCCTAAAGATTCGGGGACCGGCGCGGGTGACAGGTGAGTTGCGTCGGGGAGCGGGGGGGAGAGAGAGATCTCCCTCCGTTCCTCCCCGCTCTCCCCCGCTGCTCCCCGCCCCCCGCCGACCCCGATGAGCCCTACTCGCTCTTCTCTAGTGAGAACCAGAAGTATAACAGAAGGCATTGCTCCCATTGATTTCAATGGAAGCAAAGCATTTCTGTTACATTTCTGGCTCAGACCACTGATGTGGACATCTAGTTCTGCTGCACTGACTGCTGACCAGAGGATCAGCTGATCGGCGTGAGTCCCAAGTGTCAGACCCCCACCAATCAACTATTGATGACTTATCCTGGGGATAGGTCATTATTAGTGAATGCCTAGAATACCCCTTTAGCACAGCCGGCACCTGCTGGGTAGGATGCTGAGCCAGCTCCACACACTCACTGACCACCAACGAGGTATATGTACATCATGGATCATTAAGAGGTTAATCATGAGTGTCTTTGATAGGGAAGTTAGAATGTGGGCCCCACGGAGGTCAGAATGTGAGTGAGAGATAAATAAAATGTAACGCTGTGCAATAAAAAATTACATCTTGTCATACGGGAAAAAAAGACCTCATACAACTGCATAAACAAAAGAGTAAAAAGTTACAGAATGCCTGGAGGCAAAACAAGACTAAGGCCAAAATGTCTGAGTCCTCAGGAGAGTAACGATAAGTAACTAAAACTGAGCGCTGTAATGGTGTAAGGAACAGATGTTTTTGGTCTCAACTTTTTTTTTTTTTTGTAAAATTCTTTTGCAAAATGGACCTCTGTGTCATAAAGGAGGTGTTTCTGTAAAGTTCGGGGGACATTCCTATGTGGATTGGCTTAAAATATCCCAGAAATGGGGTTACAAATGGTGGATGGTCCGGCCTTTGTTAGCAAAATTCTTCTTAGTTTTTGAAAGTTGCAATAATTGAGGTGAATGAAGAAAAACGATTGAAAAGGTGCCGTCGTAGTCAGTAACAAGCAAAGCTTACCTCCTCTAAGGTTGGGTTCACTTATGCACTAAACATTGTTAGGACCAAAAAGTTAATTTGGGGTATGCAGCTTTAAGAAATGTTGTAAAGGAGGCCAACCGCTTTGATGGGACAAAACCGAGAGTGAGAGAGGCGCCATATTTAGTGCTGAGTCAGCAAAGAGAGAGAAGACACGGACAGACCGTAGAGACAGAGGTCCTATAACGAAAAGCTCACAGGAGGGCGAATAAAGCAGCGTGAGCAGAGATACAGAGAGAGAAAGGACATTATTAAAATTCCTAAATATAGAGACCGGTAATTGGTGAGGGATCAGCCTCTGTTTACCTGCACAGCTGTACAGAGTTTATTTGGTTCCCAGTTTAATAAAGAGTTAATCAGCATGTGACATTGGGATTAATGCCTTTCTTACACCCGGATGACCACCAGCTGTGCCTCTGACCATGCATAATTTAAAAAGTATGAGCAAGGGGGCTTGGTGTGTCGCCACTGTGGAATACCAGTCCTGTCTATACGGCCCCAAGAAGTGGATGCTGGACCAGGTGCAGTAGCACCATATTCCTGTAAGGGACAAATTCTGGGAAGCCTGGCGACCTTTTTGTCCCTAAGCTTATCCCGTCACCTCCTGCCTGGGTCTCATTAAACATCATAAGAACAGAAAACCAAAAATTAGAGACAGCAGTACTACTTGATGGACCCAACTAACTTATAGGTCCGTTGGGTTTTTGTCAGTGACGTACTACTTCGGCTTTATTCAGCTTCACTCTCTGAGTTTTCTGTATCTCTCAGCAAAGGTGATAGCACTCCTCTTAAAACCAATGGGACTGTAATATCGTGTCGGCTTCCCTCTCAGGGTATTCCATGAATTTTACTATTGATGATCTATGCTCAGGATCAATAGTTGATCACCATGGGTCCACTGGTCTGGATCCCTGCTGATCCTCCGGCCCACTGTCATTGCAGTGCATTGGACGACATCATTGGTGATCAGGGCTAAAAGTGTAGTAGATGGCTTCACTCCCAATAAAATCAATGGGAGTGAAGCTGGCTATTACACTTCCGGGCCTGACCACTGGTGAAATTTGGCCCCACTGCACTTCCAGTGAAGATCAGCTGATTGACGGGGAACTTGAGCAGCAGTCCTCTCCAGATCAACTATTGATGACCTATCCTGAGGTTGGGTCTTTAATAGTAAATGCATGGAATACCCCTTTAAAGGTGCAGATATCTCATACAGGAATGACTTAAGATTTACTTCAACTTGGACCATAAAACATTTTGAGTAATTTTGGACAAAATCATTTAGATTGTGCATTATCCTACTGTGTTTCTACTTTTCTAAAGGTGGCTCTTGCACCACTTCGCCATTCCAGAAGAGGGTGCTATTTCCAATGCAAAACCTCAAGGAGCAACTTTCTATACTTCAAGTCCACTGAAAAACTGTCCACAACTTTACGCCTTGTGGTCATTTTGTGTTGTTTTGTGTCACCTACAGACTGTACACCTGTGTGTATCGGAAAGCATTCTAGTATATGAATAGCTTTGGCCTCTGTCCCATGTTGGTATGGAAATAGAAGCAGTAGCCCTCGTCTGGTATGAACTATAAGCAGCGCTCTCGTCTTGTCTCGCAGTGAGTTAGGGATGTAGATGTCCCTCCTCTCCATGTCACATCTCCAGGTCTCAGAAGACACCGTGTAGAAGAGAAGCTTATTAACAAGCTCTCACAAGACAGTTATTTTTGGAGGAGTCTCCGAGGACCTGACCCTGAAGAGGGAAACTCATTTATTCCACAGCTCCACTGTCCTGCCATTTCCTGCAGAGAAAGGGGAAAAGTGAAAACACATGTTCTGAGGCGAGGTTTAGGAAACCCCGCACAAGACAGATGAGACCTCCTATCCCCGATACATTACTCAATGCCGGGATGGTTGCCAACCCAGGTGTTCCTGGCTCTATCCAAATTTGCCAAGAACAATGCATATAGCAGCTGATGGTGCTGACAGAGCCCCTCGCTCATTTCCTGTGTCTTGGCATCTCAAGACCGATTTCCCACAATTATCTACAATATTCTTGTGATTTCAGGTTTACCTGATTTATCAGGACCAGGCGGTGGTGGACGTTTGTCCAATGTTCAGCAACAGGGATCATCTAACTATAGATCGTCAGGGCAGGATCACGCAATACTGGATTATATCTAATATCCAGTGATATCCTGACTGTAGATGATCAAGACCGGATCACACAGTTCTGGATTATATCTAATATCCAGTGTCCTCCTGACTGTAAATTACCAGGACAGGATCACACAGTGCTGGGTATATCTAATATCCAGTGATCTCCTGACTGTAGATGATCAAGACCGGATCACACAGTTCTGGATTATATCTAATATCCAGTGTCCTACTGACTGTAAATTACCAGGACAGGATCACACAGTGCTGGGTATATCTAATATCCAGTGATCTCCTGACTGTAGATGATCAAGACCGGATCACACAGTTCTGGATTATATCTAATATCCAGTGATCTCCTGACTGTAGATGATCAGGACAGGATCACACAGTGCTGGGTATATCTAATATCCAGTGATCTCCTGACTGTAGATGATCAAGACCGGATCACACAGTTCTGGATTATATCTAATGTCCTGTGTTCTCCTGACTGTAGATTACCAAAACAAGATCACACAATACTGGATTATATCTAATATCCAGTGATCTCCTGACTGTAGATGATCAAGACCAGATCACACAGTGCTGGGTATATCTAATATCCAGTGATCTCCTGACTGTAGATGATCAAGACCGGATCACACAGTTCTGGATTATATCTAATATCCAGTGTTCTCCTGACTGTAGATTACCAAAAGAGGATCACACAGTGCTGGTTATATCTAATATCCAGTGATCTCCTGACTAGATTACCAGGACAAGATCACACAGTGCGATTTATATCTAATATACAGTGATCTCCTGACTGTAGATTGCCAGGACAGGATCACACAATGCTGGTTATATGTAATATCCGGTGATCTCCTGACTGTAGATTACCAGAACAGGATCACACAGTGCTGGTTTATATCTAATATTCAGTGATCTCCTGACTGTAAATGATCAGGACAGGATCCCAGGAGTCATTGTTGCTGTTTTATTAAAGTCAATGGGACACTGTGATTGTTGGTGTGATAAGGCATGGGGTCTACAGATGACATCTTCCCACATAAGAAGAACTCCATCATGTATTATACAGTCATCTTTGCTTCTTTGGTGCTAAGTGCTTGTGGCTCCCATCCATGCCCATCAGCAGCCTGCCTGTAATGTAGTATCATTGTCGGCCTCAATGGGACTGTGGAGATCTAGTGGTGCCAGCAAATAAATTAGGTTGTCTATCTCTTCTGGGCTTGTAAATGATGAGCATAGACTGTAATCTACCTATACCAAGTCCGGAGATCTTCTATCAGCCACAAAGCTGCAGCATTACATCCACTGTAATACTCCGTTTATCAGTGGATCAGAAGCCAATCCCAAATATTGCTCTATAGGTCACTTGAAATTCACCCTCTTTAGGTGATCACAGGTGATCGACAGGAAGCTCTGGTGTGGGCCGGTCCACGAGGTCACGAAGAGTCGGAAGCGACTGAACGAATAAACAACAGAAGGTGATCACACCTCAGCAAGACAATCCGAGGAGTATTCCTGCAGCTGAAATCCAAGGCTGACTCTAACTTGTGCCATGGATGTGTTGTGGATGTGCAGCAGATCGACGGGGGGTGAGCGGATTAGCCCATTATCATTCATTGGGACTAATCCTTGGGGTTTCCATCTGAAATAAGTAACATGTAGCCAACAATCCACATGGAAATGCTGAGTTCTTTGTGAACGGGGTTGTAAGAATCCTCCTCAGTTATGGGAAGAACTGAATTACCCTTTAACTCAAGCAGTCCAAATGACAAAAAGGAGACAACTGCTCAAATATGAGGGTGCCAACACTGAGCTACCCAATCTAAACCTGGTACAGATGTAGCAAGTGTTAGCCTGACCTTATGATAGCTACAATCTACTACAATGCTGCGAATCAAGTTATGATGATGCGCCAGTCATGTTAAGGATTGCCCATCTCGGTGTGTGTGGTGCTACCATAACTGCCAGGCACCTGAATCCAGCAGCTGGTCCTATCTTTCTTTCAATATCAATGCCTCCACCCTGTGCCAGTCACTACACTGATACCTCCACCCTGTGCCAGTTACTGCACTGATGCCTCCACCCTGTGCCAGTTACTGCACTGATGCCTCCACCCTGTGCCAATCACTACACTGATGCCTTCACCCTGTGCCAGTCACTACATCAATTCCTCTATCCTGTGCCAGTCACTACACGGATGCTTCCATCCTGTGCCAGTCATTACATCAATACGTCTATCCTGTGCCAGTCACTACACTGATGCCTCTACCATGTGCCAGTCACTACACCGATACTTCTATCCTGTGCCAGTCACTACACTGATGTGTCTACCCTGTGGCAGTCACTACACTGGTTGCCCATGCACTAAAGCACTGTTTTTGAACTCCGATCCTCGGCACCCCCTAACAGGTAATGTTTTCAGGATATCCTATAGTAAGAACACCTGTGGCCAGGGGCATAGCTAAAGGCTCATGGGCCCGGGTGCAAAAATTTATCGTGGGGCCCCCCAGTTTCCCTTAACGCCTTAACGCAGAGGTGTAACTTGAAGCTCCTGGGCCCCAATGCAAAACCTGTAACAGGGGCCCCAACCATAATGCTTTATTCATAGTACTGGGCTCCCTATATGGAGAAGAGAGGCCTTATGGGCCCCTTAAGGCTCTTGGGCCCGGGTGAAACTGCATTCCCTATAGTTACGCCAGTGCCTGTGGCAATGTCTGAGGCACTGACCATAATTACATCACCTGTGCAATACTGAGGAAATCCTGAAAACATGGTCTGTTGGCGGTCCCTGAGGACTGGAGTTGGGAAATACTGCAATAAATAATACAATCTAAACTTGTAATGCTCATCCATAAAGCTCTCCACAGTGCTGCACCTCCCTATCCCTATATTCTTCTCTGCTTACCACCCAAGCTGTGTTCTCCATTCTGCTAATGACTTTAGACTAAGGTCCCTTTTACACAGTACAACCTATGTTCCTCTATGGTCTGAACCTTCCCACTCCAACCCTAAGACTCTTCCTGAGCTGCACCAGTTCTTTGGAATACGCTACCCCAGATAATCAAGCTACTTTACAACACCTACAAATTTAAGTGTGCTCTTTAGGGAGGCCTATATCATCCCCAAACCTAACTCTTCTCCATTTATTCCCTTCTACATTCTCCCTCAGACCCTGATCCACTTCATCCATCAGTATCCCCCACCCCATACACCATAATGTACTTCATATCTGTACATACACAGATGAAGGGCTCATACAGCTTAATGTATACTACCCTATTTATATATAAGATGGCTGGACCATTGTACAGAACAAGCAGTTTACCTCTTGTGTCACCCCCTATTCCTCCATAGGTCTCGTGAACAGGACCCTTACTCCTCAGTCTGTTTATAAGTCTAAAGGCGTTGTCAAGTTGGAGACTATAGATGTCCTATCCTCAGGGCATGTCACCAATAGTAGGACAGTCGCCAAGGTTCCCCATCAAACAACAGTTCGACATGCCAGCTCGTTCATGCACTGAGATGATTTTGGAAGGAGGCAGACAGCTCTGTTCTTAATGCAGTGGCCAGGCTTGGTACTGCAGGACAACTTCCCATTCATCTGAATGGCAACTTGACCTGCAATATAAAGCCTGGCCTCTTCAGTAAGAACGGAGCTGTCTGCTTCCTTCCAAAATCAGAGTGCACTGGCCGAGCAAACAGCCATGCAGCAAGGTGACAGACCCCCCACTTATCTACTACTGATTACCTATCCTGAGGATAGGCCATCCATAGTTTCCAATTATACAACCCCTTTAATTCTGTTTGTAATGTCTGTATGTAAACTCTCTGATTTGTGAAGTGCTGCGGAATATGTTGGCGCTATAGAAGTAAAGACTATTATTGTGCGGTCAACCTATACAAGGGTCTATGGAGTCAACCGGTAATTTGCCATATGCCGGTAACATAAGAAGATCCCTCAAAAGAGTCAAACTAAAGTTTGCGTGTTTAACTGTTCGTTTGCCAGAAGACTTTGACAGGCAACAGCATCCCATTATAGAAGGGAGCCGTCCACTTCTAATGATGCTGGAGAGATTCCGGAGGTTTAATAGAATCCTCGCTGCCGTGAAGTCCTCCTTCTCGTGTTGGTATTGCGGTGTCCCCCTCCCCACCCTTGCTGTCACCTTGGCTCCTGTCTCACATACTCTGGATTCCCGGTATCTGGGTCCCCAGCGGCCCATTGTATTCCAGGCAGATGGAGCCGCTCCACCGAGACTTTACAGTGTGACAGCAATATAAATAGCCCGGAAAAAAGGAATCAGCCGCTATGGAAGCGTATATATATATAAGCCGGGATACTGGGGGATAGCGCATATGCCATGTGGGAAGTAATATATGTTCTATAGCTACTAAGCCGTAATTTATGCGGACGCACGCAATTCACGAATCCTATGGAATTTAACCCTTTCAATGCACGGTAAAGTAGAGCGTGCTGCGTTCTTTCTTACGCAATGCTAAGACGCAAATGTCAACGGATCAATGAAAATCAATCTACCTTCATTCACTCCATTCACTGCGTATTGCGCGCGCGATATAATACACTCGTGAGAATGAGCCCTTATGGATATGGTGGAGTCAGGAGCGTGGGTAGCAGAAAAATGTGGGTGAGGCCATACGTCCGTATGTAAAAACACTGAGTTTTTTTAATGCAGCGTTTTACTGCGTGCAGAGCTGCGTTTTTCTGCGCGTTTGCCTGCGTTTTTACTGCGTAGTTTAGCGTAGTATGAACGCAGACAAGCAAGCTGATGATGATGTCAAAACGTTTTTTTTCCTATCGCGGTAAAACGCAGTATTACACATGCAATTATGTATTTATTGCGTTTTTTACACACCCTATTCATTTCAATTGGCGATTTATGTGTGAAATATGCGCCAAACCCCTGAAAATAGGACATGCTGCGTGTGATTAAAATACGCAGCGCAAAAATGCTAGTGTGAGAGGCCCCATTGAAATACATGGAGGTTTCGTGTTGCGTATTTCGCGTGTGCGTGGCCTGACAGCGCCCGCACACCGGTGTCGTATCTACCACCTGCGAATTACACAAAGCACGTTTTTTACGTTTTCTGTACAACAAAGGATCGCGGCATGAGGAACGGCTGGCGCCGACATCTTGTCATCAGTAACGCGGTACCACATGATGGCCGAGTCACGATCTCAGATAATGCGCTGACTCTCCTCTGGGCAGCAGAAGGCAACATTTGGCAGTCATGGGTAAGCATGGTGACTTAAGTGATTCTGACCGCGGGCAGATTGTTGGCACCCGGAGGTGTGGTGCCAGTATATCTAAAACAGTCACACTTGTTGACTGCTTCTAAACAGCTGTACTCAAAATGTACCAAGACTGGTTGAACCACGGGCAGATGTCCGACAGATCACACAGCGGAGGGCCACATGTGGTTGATTCTAGAGGCGAGCATCGGGTGGTACGTCTAGTATCTCAGCAACATCATAACATAGTGGGCCAACTGACCCAGCGGTACAATTTTGTACACTTGTGGGCACACACTGCTATGAAAATGCTGTCCTGAGCTCTCGCTCACGACCTGAAGGATGCAGGTTCAATCCCCAGATGGTTCAGGTAGCCGGTTCAAGGTTTATTCAGCCTTCCGAGGTCGGTAAAATGAGTTCCAGCTTGGTAGGGGGTAAAAGATAACTGGGGAAGGCAATGGCAAACCACCCCACAAAAGCAGTCTGCCTAAACGTCACCCAAGGAGTCAGTCGTGACTCGGTGCTCGCACCAGGGGACTTTATCTTTACCTATCCTCACTGGGTGTTCTTGAATGAAGCTTCAACCGCTTTGTGTTACAGACTAGCAGGATGATCTCAGTTCAGCCCTGGATTATTAGCAGCATCTTCTAGTATCTGAAAAGACCGGCGATTAGGTTTTCCATACCGCATTATTCAACATAACAACTTTGTTAATATTCAACATAACATCATCCACAACTCAAACATGGTGGCAGGTATTGGAAAAATGACCCCACTTATCAATGTCTAATGAAATTCCACCCCTGAATCATGTATCCCATGACCACCGTTCCATTGAAGTTTCTTCAGCTGAATCCAAGATGGCCGACAGGCACCGTCGTAGCACCAAAAAAGCTTTGCCTCGCCCATAAAGTATTCTACAAAGTTTCCTACTTGTATGTTTTGGCTCAGAAGGTACGGTGGATGGCCTGACAACTGAGTCCCCCTCTATATATAATTCGGTAACCCTGTATCCATGCTGACTTGCAGAATAACGCTGACACATCATTTTCATCACACGGTGAGGGCTGTATAAATGATCCCCCATCCAGAAAAAAAAATGGCGCAGCTGCATCTCTTTCCATTACACAAAAATGTTGAAGTTTTTAAAACTTTTTAAATGCATTAAAAGGTACAATTCGTTCTGCCAAACACAAACCACCATCCGGCTGTGTCGGGGAACATTACCCCACCCCGTCAAAAAAGGACATGTTTTATGATAGGAAGGGTCTTATAAATTTGGCGCTTTTTGCTGGCGATTTCTTGTACGCAATATTTAAATGCGCCGCTCATCAAAGAGGAGAATGGGGCAACTGTTTAACCTCACATGAGGGAAAGAAGGTCTCGGGCATGACTCGCATTACGCAGCACGCGGTCACTGCGCTTGTGTGCTGTGCGGGAGACCGCACGTATATATATTCTACTGTGTTTCCCCGAAAATAAGACAGTGTATTATATTAATTTTGTTCAAAAAGGTTTACCTTTTTTTTACATGTATAGCTGCCTGGACACTATTTAAATTGACTTTTTTAATTAACGGTTAGCAGGGCTTAATTTTGGAGTAGGGCTTATATTTCAAGCATCCTCAAAAAGACTGAAAAATCATTTTGCATCCTCAATAATTCTGGAAAATCATGCTATGTCTTATTTTCAGGGTATGTCTTATTTTCAGGGAAACAGGGTATTCTTGTGCGAGACGCGCACGAATATAGAACATGTTGCGATTTTTTTTGTCTCACAGAATCGCTGCAAGAGAAAAATCCCCCCTTGCGAATAATAGGTTGTATTGTCATGCGAATCTTGCGCGTCCCGCAACGCACAAAACGCGACACGATTTACTTGTCTATTTGAATACACCCTAATGCCGGCATCACTTGGGCATAAGTGCATTTACGTGTGCATTTGCGCGATGGCCGTTGTGTATTTCGGCACGCAAGTGCATATTTTACTGTACTTATTTTCCGTGCAATTGCGCGCATTTGTGTTACAAAACATACCCGCTGGCGCGCTCCCATTCGCTGACATGGGCAATTAAGTTAATTAGTTCAACATGAACAACATGCGCAGGAAAATAGAGCGTGCTGCGTATTTATTTGCGCGAACCGAATATGTGCGCAAAATGCGTTCATGTAAGCAAACCAATTGAAACCAGTGGCTTCTATTCACTGCGCACTGCAAAATGCTGCGCAAGAACATTCGCGTGAAACAGGTCTGAGGACTTACTGACACGAACGCATTTGTGCTGCCTATTACAACATGTAAGTGCCAAATACGCAGTGAATAGAACCCAGAGAGCTCGGGCACAGGTGTGTTTTTGCACATTCATTTCGGTTGCGCCAAAAAAAAAATCCTGCGCAGTTTTATTTTTTTGTGTATTGCGGACAAAAATAGTGCGTATTAAACTAATTAGGCCCATTTAAGTCAACAAGAGCGTGCTTGTAAGTTTTGGTGCGTGCAAAAATGCTGGCATGTGCACTTAAAAAAATGCAAAAAAAAAAGCACACGTGCGCAAAAATGCAACGGTCATCGTGCAAATACGCAGGGTAAAGGTGTGCAGACATACACTGAGGGCTCCGTCACACTGGCCAAAATCATGGGTTTCCTAATTCTGCGTTACCACTCACTCTCGCATTGTGCGAAAATCGCGCAATTTTATCACAAGTCTGAAGGTTGCCTTAAATGGGACTTTTCGCGGTGCCTCCTAGCTATTTAATACAGACTGAGGCGGGAAGAGCCTTTCCTGGCACTGAAGGGGTTAAGCCGTGTCACATGGCACTCACTTTTCCTGCAGGTCATGCAGGGTGGGGGGAGAGCTGCACCTTGTAGGGTGATTTATGGGCCTTGATTCCAAGCACATGTCTCGGGGTGCGAGCTCCTTCCCATTTCCCCTGTATGTCCTGAGTGTGTTCATGCTGTTAATGTCTGTGCCCTAACCTCTAAATCAGCGGGGCTGTCAGGGGGGCCGGCTGCTGAAATGACCCCCCAGCTCACATCTGCTCTGCATACCTCTTACCTCCCCCAGAGCATGCACTTCTGCAAGGATGCCCCTAGAAGAGGGAAAAAGGCTGGAAACGCTATCAAGACCCCAATAGATGGCTCACATAATGCAAGTCATCAGTGTTTAAAGGGAAACTGTCAGCAGGTTGCGTATAGGAAGAAACCTTTCAGTCAAACGTAAGCCAGGTGGGACGAGCCGGAGGAAAGCCGCCACTTCTTCTACCTAAAGCAGAGTTCACGACCATCAGGCAGTCTGCTGATGTTCCATGCCGCCAGGGCTTAGGACTGCGAGAAACTGCTGGCAGGTCCCCTTTAAGAAAAGTCTATTGACAGCTCAAGAAATGAGAGACGACAAAACTTTATCGCAGGGCGGAATATTCTGCGCTGCTAACGTGAAAATGACAGAATCTTGACGGCGATTCCGCATCAAAATCTGCAGTTAGCACCGCGGAATTCACGGACGGCATATTTTGCAACGCCATTCCCTGCGTATTTGCGTAATGAACTATGCCTTTTTTTTGGCGCACATTGGCATATTTTACTGTACTTTTTGCAGTCGCAAGACATATGTATTTGTGTGCGGGAAAAAAAGGCTAATTAGTCTAATGAGTTCAGATGTGTTCTTTTTCCTGTGCAATACGCATCTACGGTAGTAGCGTATTTTGCGCACATTTGTGCACCCCGCCCACTGACTTCTAAGGGGACTTTTTTTTAGCAAATGAGCAGGAATGAGCTGCTGTTTTTTTGCATGGCCGAAACACGAAGAAAAAATACGCGCATGTGAATGGGTTCTCTTCCCTGCATATTGCGTGCGGAAACTTAGCATGTATAAATATGCCCGTGTGGCGCAAAAACCACTGAATGTTTCAACCCAGCAATGGCAGTCGCCCGCACACAGTCCAACAGTAACACAAGTGTTGCCCAATAACTTGGCCGCAACTGGCGGGGTAATATACGTTCCTCTGGTGTCGGCTCCAGCTTACATATTTTAACTGGCAGGCTGCTTTTAACTCCCTACCCGTGTGCACATCGCCGGGCCTTTTCCTGAGGACCAACCTCACTTACATATCTCCAGTGAGTTCAGTACCATAATGTAGGTGATGCATCTGTCTTTTGGGAGGAACAGCGATTCGCCAAATTGCAGGACGATGTGAATCCTTTGTAGCAGTCTTTCTAGCTGTGGTCCCTGTAGCTTTGTTCTCTCTGTGATGTAAGACTTAAGTCTGAGTACCACTAGTATTGCTCTCCGGCTTATAGCTCTCTATGATCTCAAGTCCTACAGATCTCCCACCTGACCTCTACAGCCAATGGGAAGTTGCATACAACATTCCATATGGAAATACACAAACTGCAGTAATACATGACAGCCTGTAGAGGTCACCCTTATACCATCCAAATTACAACAGAGCTCATTATAGGAAACACAACTGAGCTCATTATAGCATAAACCTGAACCTGGGAACACCGATCCCCACTGTAAACCTCTTACATACCACAATCAATTTGATCGCTGCATGTACAAGTTTCACAGAGGTAGGCACTCCCTCTGTGATGTTAATGGCCCTGCACCGTGTAATTGTGGAGGGCCGATGGGTGGCCATGGCAACTGGACATCAGTCAATGGAGAATGCATCTGGCATGGCCTGTGATTACTTAATAAGCAATAGTACACTCTAATACAGAAGTACTGCAGTGTAGTATTTGAGCGATCAACAGATGGCAAATGTAGCGTCTGTTTCACATGGGCAACAGAATTGCGCAATTTTCTCGTGATGCGACAGCACTACAGATCGCATGTATGTGAAGCCCATGGGTTCCTTCACATTAGCGATGTTTTGTAGGCTGCTACATTGCGAGAGAAAAAAATCGCGGCATGCTGAATAGTGACGTGATTTACGATGTTTTGTCCCTAAACTAAGCCCTAACTGCATTAAAAGAAAAAAAAAAACACAATACATCCCCAAACCACCGCACTTCTCCCCGCAGGTCCCCAGCACCTGTTTGCAGTCTTCTGCAAACAAAAATTTTTTTTTCCATAAGAAGGGGGCTTTATTGTCAAAAGTGGAAAAACCTAAAATATATATATATATACGGAACAATAAAAAACTTATGGCGCTCAGAAGATGGCGGCGGAAAAAAAATCTTGTGATTTTTTAAAAGTGTGAAGGAGAAACTAAAAATTGCCGCATCCTTAAGGGGTTAACATTAGTATTATGGCCACAATATTCGGACCCCACTGCAGTTGCGCTGGACCAAACCCAGATCACCACTATATGTTCAGTGCAGTACTACTGCGTCAGGTGGGGGCGTGGGGGGTGATCATCCAGCGGTCAGCTGATGTAGGTGACTGCAGTCTGTGTACTGCGCTGTAGAGTATGTTGGTGCTCTACAAGCCGCAGGACATAACAGTTAGCAGCACTTTTCCTGAGCCGGTACACGAGGCTACATATCGGATTGCAGATTACAGGAGGCGCAGGTTGGGGTGATGCGCCTTTCTTTAGACTTTGTGGCACCCAGGTAATCATCTTACAAACACCAAGGACAAGGAACTCGTTAGAGGATCTGAAAACTGTGTACAAAGTGTTTACTAATTACAGAATCTGGGTCATGGGTCCCTTTGGACCACAGACATCTGGCAGGCTCTAATTAAACAGCCAACACATAGGAGAATGTGCCTATAGTCAATGCTTGTCCGGGCCTCCGAGGTAACCCCTTCATTTCCAAATCCGTGACTTTCTGGACCGTTCTTCTCTTAAAACTGCAAGACTGGGCCTTGCAGGACAGGAAATTTGGTCCCTGACTGGTCATAAATGATGATCCTCTAAGGGGTTAAGAGAAGTTGGGGGCCCCCAAGATAAACTTTTGCACCCGGGCCCATGAGCCTTTAGCTGCGCTCCTGCTCCATGGGTAAATGGAGTGAAAAAAAGGGTATTATCTCACATGATCAACCGCCCTTGCCTAAGGGGGCGACACCGGTGGTCTGGCACCCAACGCTTGTAACCTGGACGTCATCACAGCACGCAGTTTTTTTGCTCGTTGGGATGTTTAATTATCATGTGCAATTAACAAGACACTTATAAGTCGGCAGCCACAGGTAGTGCGATATTAAATCACCACAATCCTTAACCCTTTGCAATCCAATTTTGGATTCAGGGTTTCCTAGGGGGTTTTCTCTTTCTGCCATTATACAATGGTGCCACCTGCTGGCTAGAGCCAGTACTGTGGAATCAGACATGCTGGAGAGGCCCCAGACAACAGAGCGGCCAGTGATATACAGTAAGAATACCCTGACGGACGTCTTCTGACATAGGAAGCTGTGCAGCCTTCAATCAGAATGTCTTTAGACGTCAGACAGTGGATTGAAAAGGGTTAACCCCTTAATACCAAGCCTGTCTGTGCCTTAAATGGGTTTTCCGCAGCTCCAACCCCTGTGTAGTGGTCAATGCTTGTAATTGCAGGCTGCTGTCTCGTTGAAATCCATTGGAGCTGCGCAATTACAGGCACCGCCCACTACATAGGGGTCGGAGCAGCAGCTTCCGCTGCGAACCCCAATGTATCCTGCCACTGACAGCTGTCGCTGCCTGGAAAACCCCTTTAATGCCAAGGCAGATTTAGAAAATCTAGCATTTGTCACATGAATGTATGCATATTTGCGTGTGCCTGAGCGCTGCGTTTTTGCGGAATGAACAATGCTTTTTCTGCGTATTTTCCTGTACTCTTTGCGCCCGCAAATTATGTTCATTTGTGCGCGGCAAATAAACGCACTGATTGAAATGGCTAATTAGTTCCAGATGTGTTGTATCTCAAGCAGAATTACGCAGCGCTGCACTCATCTCCTTCGCGTGTTTTGTGCGCGCCAATACATCCGTATGAAGCCGGCCTAGTAGAGGACAACTCTGTAACAGATTTACACATCCATGTAATCCTGACAGACTTTTTTCCCCACATGTTGTGGTAAAAGTAGATCGATACGATGTGCCTATATTTATTAAAAACACCGAAATTTAGAGAAATATTTTTTAAAAAGTCATTTTTCCATATTTTGAACGTCAGCATTTCACATCAGCTCATATTGTACTAATTGTTGTAATCAGATGAATATTTCCATTTGTTTACTTTATTTTGGAAGCACATATTTAAAAATTTGCACGTTTTTGAGCAATTTAGGAAACTTATTCATTTAATATTAATTTTAAAACATTTTGAAATATATTGTTTTTAATTTTAATTTATCTTTAATATAGCCGAATTAGTTTGGATTTTCCGCAGTTGATAATCTACACCAAAATCCGTGTCACATACGGCGTTCCACTGCTGTTGTAGATTGTGACACGGATTTGCAGCAGAAGTCAACTGAAAGGTTGAAATCACCTGCGGGAAAAAAACGTGTCGAAATCCCACAATTTTTTCAGTTGACTTCTGTTATATTATGTTTCTGCTTTTTTTCAACGGCGCAGACTGCGGTATTTGTGCCGTTAAAAAAACTAACAAGCAAAAAGAAACGGAAGCAAACTGAAACCATGTTTTTTTTTAAACCCATTTGATCAAGGAGAAAAGAACTGATCCGTTTAATTAAGTCCTAACAAGCCCTAACACTAGTGAGAGTGAGCCCTTACAGCACTCAAATGCTGGGGAAGTTTGACATTACAACAAACTTTCCCTGCCGGCACTAAGAGTGGCTGTCACTCTGATGACATCATCAGATCTGGATGATGGCACCCAAACCTTAGCCTCTTAGTAACCACTTGTTTCTGGTGCATCACCTGCTCTGGGGTATGCAATCACCTGCACAATGAAGGACATAAATTTATGTTGCTGCTGCTGCACGGGACCCAACCAGCCGTGGACAATCACAAAGTGGTCAAAGGGTGGACCAAAATAGACTTTTATCACCCCGCGGTAGATGATAAAAGTTTGATGGTCGGGGATCTCTCCACTGAGACCCCCATCGATCCCGAAAATGGGGATCCCGTGTCCTCTTCTCCTTTTTACTGCAGGCTCGCTGCACCGACCCCAGTGAGAAGAAGGTTGAATGCAATGATGGCCGCACATGCTCCATTCATTTTAATGGGAATGCTTTAGCACAAACTGCACAAACCGATGACCCCTTCCTATCAGACTGGTGTAAGTGAAGTAATGGTGGGGGAATGCTTTCTTAGTGCTCCTTGGCTTTCTGATATCTGTGGATGGACGCCTTGATGAATTGCTACAGTTCCGAAGGCCAAACTAACTGCAGTGTCCTACTAGATGGGGGTCTCTACTAAAGTAGTTATTCAGTTTATAGGCACTCTATGGTATACTGATTTGTGTACAGTATCAGGGAGGACAACTGCATCGGGCACCGTCGAATATGAGGCGGGCCAGGATCAACACGTCTGTAGGAATAGTGGCACCACAGTGTAAATGTTTTCCCTGTGGCACCTACAAGGTCCTCTACAATCCTTCTGTACAAAAAGGAAGGTCCTGAGAGATGTACTTTACGGTAACGCCTTCTATTAGGGCAGACGTGGGGTATTACTCTTGGTATAAACCCGTTCTCTGTGGCACGGGCCTAGATGCCTATATGGTAGACCCAGCGGTGCGTCCCGTCTTGGACCATACATCAGGGCTAATATATCTATTTCCTCCATGGAGGTGACAGCAGCTCACACAGCTCCATATTTCACTTGCACTAGTGGAGGAAGTGAATGTATTCACAGCTGACGAGGCCGCCATTCCTCAGTCACAATTAATGACCAGAGGCCCAGATAGAGGAATGTCAGGCATGCCTATCCTCATTGGGGTTTCTGTTATTCCAGTGTTAACCCCCTGATGGCTGGAGGCTCTAGCACACGTGGATTGACAGATGGCAGCAGGTCGTAGAGATAAACCCAGCCAGCCATAGTGATTAACTCAATAAATTCCCGCAGACAGAGCCAATCTGTCACCATGACCTGATACCCTGCAATTAGCAATAACCGTTAGTTCCAGTCCAATGCTCGCTGCTAAACTCTCCCCAATTACCTCCCAAATAAGTGACTTTCCTCACATCCTAATTACATCAGTAAGTTACAGCAAATAAAAAGGTGATAAACAACTGGAGCCCACCGAGCAGAGACAGAATGGGGGCTATTACAGATGGCATTTCCCTACAGCGGTGCCAGCCCCAGGCAAAATGTGTCAGGGTAAAACAATGGTGCCCATGTCACACAAGCATATTACGGCAGCATTTCTGACCTGAACTATCACCATTACAGGAATCCAGGTGATAATTCCGGTCAGCAAACCCTGACGTCACGCCGTGACTCGTGTCCGTATTATAGACACAGAAATACTTTTGTGTGAAACTGGTCTTATAATAATACTACATTATACTAACCCTCAAGAGGATATAAAAAATGAACCCGTCAGGAGGAGGAATCTCATTTCTATGAATGGCACTATTATGTGAGCACCATGTATCTATCTATCATCTATCTATCTATCTATCTATCTCTCTATCTCCTATCTATCTATCGCCTATCCCTCTATCTATCTATATCTATCTCATATCTATCTATCTATCTCATATCTATCTATCTATCTATCTATCTCATATCTATCTATCTATCCTATATCTATCTATCTATCTCCTATCTATCTATCTATCTATCTCATATCTATCTATCTCATATCTATCTATCTCATATCTATCTATCTCATATCTATCTATCTATCTCATATCTATCTATCTATCTCATATCTATCTATCTAGCTATCTATCTCCTATCTATCTATCTATCTATCTATCCATCTATCTCCTATCTATCTATCTAGCTATCTATCTCCTATCTATCTATCTCATACCTATCTATCTCATACCTATCTATCTCATATCTATCTATCTCATATCTATCTATCTATCTATCTCATATCTATCTATCTATCTATCTATCTATCTATCATCTATCTATCTATCTCCCTATCTCATATCTATCTATCTATCTCATATCTATCTATCTATCTATCTATCTCATATCTATCAATCTTTCTATATATCTCATATCTATCAATCTATCTATCTCATATCTATCTATCTCATATCTATCTATCTATCTATCTCATATCTATCTATCTCATATCTATCAATCTATCTACCCATCTCATATCTATCTATCTATCTAATATCTATCAATCTATCTATCTTTCTCATATTGATCTATCTCTCCAATTTTCTATCTATCTATTTATCTCATATCTGTTATTTATCTATCTGTCTATCTCATATCTATCTATCCATTTATCTGAAATCTAATTATCTATCTATCCATATATGCATCTATCTATCCATCCATTTATCTGATATCTATCTACCTATCGATTATCTATCTTTCTATGCATCTATCTATCTTTCTATGCATCTATCTATCTATCTATCTCTCATATCTATCTATCTCCTATCTATCTAACTATTTCCATCCACAATGTCCATCCACTTTACCCTGTTTTTACAACCCTCCTTGTTGATTTAGGGGAAGGCAAAAAAGAAAACCAGTGAGGCAAAGCCAATTTAACCTCATTCTAGGGGAAAAAATTCCTTCCCGACTCCATAATGGTAGTCATAATAATCCCTGGATCAACATTACAGAACAACAACCCTTCTGATTATTTAATGTCTGTATCCTGTAATGTTGTAGTGCTCATATCTATCTATCTATCTATCTATCTATCTATCTATCTATCTATCTATCTATCTATCTACCTGTCTGTCTATTTATCTATCTATCTACCCATCTCATATCTATCTATCTCATATCTATCTATCTATCTATCTATCTATCTATCTATCTCATATCTATCTATCTATCTATCTATCTATCTATCTATCTATCTCATATCTATCTATCTATCTATCTCAAATCTATCAATCTATCTATCTCATATCTATCTATCTATCTCATATCTATCAATCTATCTATCTATCTCATATCTATCTATCTATCTATCTATCTCATATCTATCAATCTATCTATCTTTCTCATATTGATCTATCTTTCTATCTATCTATTTATCTCATAGCTGTTATTTATCTATCTATCTATCCATTTATCTGAAATCTAATTATCTATCTATCCATATATGCATCTATCTATCTATCTATCTCATATCTATCAATTTGCTATCTATCTATCTCATAGTTACATAGTATGCTAGGCCGAATAAAGACAAAAGTCCACCCACTTCAACCTGTTTTCACCGCCCCCCTCTGTTGATCTACTGGAAGGCAAAAAAAAAACAGTGAGACAGAAGCCAATTTACCCTCAGTCTAGGAGAAAAATTCCTTCCAAACTTCATAATGGTAGTCAGAATAATCCCTGGTGCTCATATCTATCTATCTATCTATCTATCTATCTATCTATCTATCTATCTATCTATCTATCTATCTATCTATCTCTCATATCTATCTACCCATCTAGCTCCTATCTATCTCATATCTATCTATCTATTTATCTGTCTATCTCATATCTATCTATCTATCTCATATCTATCTATCTCTCATATCTATCTACCCATCTAGCTCCTATCTCATATCTATCTATCTATCTCATATCTATCTATCTACCTACCTATCTCATGTCTATCTATCTATCTATCTCTCATATCTATCTACCCACCTAGCTCCTATCTATCGCATATCTATCTATCTATCTATCTATCTATCTATCTCATATCTATCTACCTACCTATCTATCTCATATCTATCTACCTATCTATCTCATATCTGTTATCTATCTATCTATCAATCTATCTGTCACCTATCTATGTCATATCTATCAATCTATCTATCATCTATTTATCTATCCATTTATCTGATATCTATCTATTTATCTATCTATCTATCAATCATCTATCTATTCATTTATCTATCTCATATCTATCATTTATCTATCTGTCTATTTGTTTGATATCTATCTATCTGTATATCTATGGCCGCCTGCAGACGGCCGGGTCGGATCTGGCTGCGTGGATACTCGCAGCGGGACCTGACCTGAGCCCCTGCAGAGACCAGCGCGGCACTCAACTGCTTCCGCGACTCCAGATCTTTCATGTGCCGGCGCATGTGCAGACCGGAGCTGGCAGCCGGGGAGTGACATTTCTGCGCGTAATTTTGTGCAGACAAATTGCGGCCGTTTGCATAGGATTGCATTTTCTATGCAATCCTATGGCAGCTTCCACATGCGGAAATTCTGCGGAATTTCCGCCTAAATCATATCTATCAATCTTTCTCAAATCTATCAATCTATCTCATATCTATCTATCTATCTCATATCTATCTATCTATCTATCTATCTCATATCTATCTATCTATCTATCTCATATCTATCTATCTATCTATCTATCTATCTATCTATCTATCTATCTCTCTATCTATCTATCTATCTATCTATCTATCTATCTATCTATCTATCTATCTATCTATCTAGCCATCGATATATCCACTCATCTATCTAACTTTAAACGTTTTAAATGGATTGAATAGTTTCCACACATAATGCTGGAATTGTTATTTTACTTTTGTTTGCATCACAAAAAATGTATAAAAAGTAATCCAAAAGTCACATGTACCGGAAGATGAAAGGATACCAATAAAAACTACAACTCTGTCTGCAAAAAAACAAGCCCTCACAGAGTTCTATTACCGGAAAAATACAAATTCTATGAGTCTTAAGCCTTATGTTCACGTGCATGCACGAATTCTACTGCTGAATCCTGCAGGGGTATCCGTGCATGCCCCCAGATATGGAGAGGAAAAAGCTGTTTCTTACCTCTCCGGGTCCAGCTGGATCTCCTCTGAGCCATCCAGATCTTCTTTTTTCAGCATGGCGGATGCATCTGGCGGCTCCGGCCAACGCATGCGCAGTGCTTTGTTTTTTGTTTTTGAATCCCCTGCTTACAGGCACTGTATGGTATACTACAGTGACAGCTGCGGGTGTGCTGCGGCGGGGGTGGCTTCCATTGACTTTAATGGAAGCCTTCCGTGCGGGATCCGCAGAAAAATGGAGCATGCTGAGGCTTCTTCCCATGTGTGTCGGGGAAAAAAAAAATAACATCCGCATGCATTAAGTTCCCCCACGGATGCTAGTGCATCCCTATGGGCAGCTAGAGCTGCGAATCCCCCGTGCGGCGGCCACGCGCATATTTTATAATTAAAAGGCACTGGGCTTAGAGTTTGATGATTCAGATTCAATTTTTTTTCTTTAAAACGTTTTTTTATTGTGCAAAAAAAGTATTATCTCTAGTGATGAAGAAAATCACTTGGCCCCTAAGGCACAGATTAGGCTGGTCGCTAGGGGGTTTAAGGAGTTTTCCCATTGCCAAAATTTGCTTCACAACCACTTTGTACTTCCTGGTTGCAGCTGATCAGGACATGGGACTGCTGCAGCCAATCAGTGGCCTCAGCAGTGATCTTCTATAGCAGTGATTGGCTGCAGCAGTCACATGTCCTGGTCAGCAGCAAGCAGGAAATACAGAATGGCTGCAAAGCAATTTTAGGTAATGAGAAACCTCCTTTAAGGATAAATCTGAGCTCAAACTGGCTCACTGGGTCTATGTACAATGTATCTACATAATCTATAACGTAATCAATGGGACATGTCTATAAATATAAAGCTGTAAGCCCTCACTGACTCACTCACTCACTCACTCACTGACTGGCTCACTGACTGACTCGCCAAAAGTTCTCCAACTTCCCAATGTCGTAGAAACATGAAATTTGGCAGAAGCATAGATTATCTCCAAAATAGGAAAAGTAATTGGGTCCCAACTCGATTATTCAATTCTAGCGCAAAAGAATTAGCGTCAAAATTTAACGTACATAATCTAAATCTCTCACTTCTCAATGTCATAGAAACGTGGAATTTGGCAGGAGCATTGATTATGTCATAAATAGGAAAAGCGAATTTTTCCCAACTCGATTGTTCAATTCTATGCGCAAAAGAATTAGCGTCCAAATTTTACGTGCGGAATGTAATTTTCTCACTTTCCGGTGTCATAGAAACGTGAAATTTGGCACGAGCATTGATTATGTCATAAATAGGAAAAGTTCATAGGTCCCAACTCGATTATTCAATTCTATGCGCAAAAGAATTGGCGTCCAAATTTTACGTACGGAATGTCATTTTCTCACTTTCCGGTATCATAGAAACGGGAAATTTGGCACGAGCATTGATTATGTCTTAAATAGAAAACGCTAATGGGTCCCAACTCGATTATTCAATTCTATGCGCAAAAGAATTAGTGTCCAAATTTTACGTACATAATCTAAATCTCTCACTTCCCAATGTCATAGAAACAGGAAATTTGGCACGAGCATTGAATATGTCATAAATAGTAAAAGCTAATGGGTCCCAACTCCATTATTCAATTCTATGCGCAAAAGAATTAGCATCCAAATTTTACGTACGGAATCTAATTTTCTCACTTTCCGGTGTCATAGAAACGGGAAATTTGGCACGAGAATTGATTATGTCATAAGTAGGAAAAGTTAATGGGTCCCAACTCGATTATTCAATGCTATGCGCAAAAGAATTAGCGTCCAAATTTTACGTGCAGAATGTAATTTCTTCACTTTCCGTTGTCATAGAAACAGGAAATTTGGCACGAGCATTGATTATGTCGTAAATAGTAAAAGCTAATGGGTCCCAACTCCATTATTCAATTCTATGCGCAAAAGAATTAGCATCCAAATTTTACGTACGGAATCTAATTTTCTCACTTTCTGGTGTCATAGAAATGGGAAATTTGGCACGAACATTGATTATGTCATAAATAGGAAACGCTAATGGGTCCCAACTCGATTATTTAATTCTAGTGCAAAAGAATTGGCGTCTAAATTTTACGTGGGGAATGTAATTTTTTCACTTTCCGATGTCATAGAAATGGGAAATTTGGCACGAGCATTGATTATGTCATAAATAGGAAACGCTAATGGGTCCCAACTCGATTATTCAATTCTAGCGCAAAAGAATTAGCGTCAAAATTTAACGTACATAATCTAAATCTCTCACTTCTCAATGTCATAGAAACGTGGAATTTGGCAGGAGCATTGATTATGTCATAAATAGGAAAAGCGAATGTGTCCCAACTCGATTGTTCAATTCTATGCGCAAAAGAATTGGCGTCCAAATTTAACGTACGGAATGTAATTTTCTCACTTTCCGGTGTCATAGAAACGTGAAATTTGGCACGAGCATTGATTATGTCATGAATAGGAAAAGTTCATAGGTCCCAACTCGATTATTCAATTCTATGCGCAAAAGAATTGGCGTCCAAATTTTACGTACGGAATGTCATTTTCTCACTTTCCGGTATCATAGAAACGGGAAATTTGGCACGAGCATTGATTATGTCATAAATAGGAAACGCTAATGGGTCCCAACTCGATTATTCAATTCTATGCACAAAAGAATTAGCGTCCAAATTTTACGTGTGGAATGTAATTTTCTCACTTTCCGGTGTCATAGAAACGTGAAATTTGGCATGAGCATTGATTATGTCATAAATAGGAAAAGCTAATGGGTCCCAACTCGATTATTCAATTCTATGTGCAAAAGAATTGGCGTCAAAATTTTACGTAGATAATCTAAATCTCTCACTTTCCAATGTCATAGAAACGTGAAATTTGGCACAAGCATTGATTATGTCATAAATAGGAAAAGCTAATGGGTCCCAACTCCATTATTCAATTCTATGCGCAAAAGAATTAGCGTCCAAATTTTACGTACGGAATGTAATTTTCTCACTTCCCGGTGTCATAGAAACGTGAAATTTGGCATGAGCATTGATTATGTCATAAATAGGAAAAGCTAATGGGTCCCAACTCGAATATTCAATTCTATGTGCAAAAGAATTGGCGTCGAAATTTTACGTACATAATCTAAATCTCTCACTTCCCAATGTCATAGAAACATGAAATTTGGCACGAGCATTGATTATGTCATAAATAGGAAAAGCTAATGGGTCCCAACTCCATTATTCAATTCTATGCGCAAAAGAATTAGCGTCCAAATTTTACGTGTGGAATGTAATTTTCTCACTTTCCGGTGTCATAGAAACTGGAAATTTGGCACGAGCATTGATTATGTCATAAATAGGAAAAGCTAATGGGTCCCAACTCCATTATTTAATTCTATGCGCAAAAGAATTAGCGTCCAAATTTTACGTGCGGAATGTAATTTTCTCACTTTCCGGTGTCATAGAAACGGGAAATTTGGCACGAGCATTGATTAAGTCATAAATAGGGAAAGCTAATGGGTCCCAACTCCATATATTCAATTCTAAGCGCAAAAGAATTAGCATCCAAATATAATGTACATAATCTAATTCTCTCACTTCCTGATGTCATTTTATATAAAGGAAACGTCACATGGTTACCTC
The DNA here is from genome assembly GCF_035609145.1 of Eleutherodactylus coqui. NCBI lineage: Eukaryota > Metazoa > Chordata > Amphibia > Anura > Eleutherodactylidae > Eleutherodactylus > Eleutherodactylus coqui. The sequence continues at coordinate 305,877,622 of NC_089838.1, read as the reverse complement.
CACGTGGTGTTTCCTGGGTAACGCCGAGAACTATGCAAAATGGTGAACATATGTTTTTCCGGTATCTCTAAAGTAACCACGACTTCATAAGATTTTCCGTGTGAACACCAGATAAACACCAGTACCAAATTAACTCGGGCGAAGCCGGGTATATCAGCTAGTACTAGTATATATGAAAGAGGAGTCCCTTGATAGGGAAGGGGGTTCCACCCATGCAGGAGATGGGGGTCTTACCTCAGGAGTTGGCGGCAGACTCTCAAGATTGGCCACATGCTTCCCAGCCTGGGAGCCTTCTCACTTGGGTCAAATGCCATAATTGTGGGTCCTCACATACTGTCGGATGCAGGCCTATAATAATACGGCTTTCAACCGCAAGGAAGAGCGACATAGGCCATAGCTGCCAGAACCTGTGAACATGGAGTTTATTAATCTAAAACTGTCACTTAATGCCCGTGTAACGGGTTCAGGATGCCAACAAGAAGAGTCCATTTAAAATGACCCAAGGCTGCGTGTAATCATGTCACATGAGGCCACTTGATGTTGCTGAATGGCTGTGAGATGCCTCCTTCCTGACATTCCCTCTCCCCTCTCACAGCAGTCAGTATGACCCAATCACTGAGAGACATGCTGCAGCTGCATCCCCCTCTTCTTTGCAATAGACAAGGTTTTGGACATTGAAGAGGTGTCTGAACATTTACAGGGAGCCTGCAGGCAGGAAAAGGCTGCTGGATGGTGAGGAAGTTTCCTCTCTCCCATGATAACATATATCACAAAGTTTCTTATATTCACATGAACTCCTGATTTATAAAGAGAACATTATATCGATAGGTGCGCTGTATACCCCCTGCAATAAATATTGTTTTGAGAACTGCCAGCACAGTTCAGGAATGACTCTAGTGAGCCTTGTGGGCCGCGCCATTCTTCTCTATATAATGAGATTTTAGAAACTCAGCACAATGGTTCTCATTTCAGTTCTCACCAGGGTGCTATTCGTGTGGAGTTCGCGTTCTCTCGTTGTACAGAAGGATTTCCTCTCTCGCTATAAAAACAAATTGCTAATGGACTTCGTGTGCGCATGTGTGCGAGCATTTATTCAGGGTGTTAGAGTGTATAGGAACAATATGGGACATTGTAAAATATTCTAATAGTATGAATGGAAATCCACGTGTTGTGGGTCTTTCCATAAGCCACAAAGGAATATGTTCAAGCATTGACGAACATCAATGGTTGTAATGCATAATAAAGGGATATAGGTTTTCTTCACCTGGAGCAAAAACTCAGTTTGCTACCCTAGACTCATATACTTCGGCCACATAATGCGAGCTTATTCAATGAAAACATTGATAATGCTTGGAGTCGTCATCAGCAAAAGAAGACCTGGCCACCAAAGAACGCACTGGGTTGATACTATCAAAGCCGACACCAACATTCATGCGAATGATTGAACTGAAAGAAGTGGTAAAAAACACAGAGGGCTGATCGATAAAGTGTCTGAGAGTTGGCCCCGACTAAATGGGTAAAGATAGATAGACCCCAGCTCTGTATCTAAATGCTCTGACTATTGTCATGTTAATACCACCCCCAGAGCTCTGGGTATGTGCCTAGCCGGCCTCTCTAGCTACACCAAGGGCAAATTGTAAGGAGGCCACAAGGCGCATTGGCACCATCCACCCACCAACCAGCCTTCATCCATTCTTGCATAATTTCTTCCTTCTATGTCTGCCTGCCTAAACTAGTTGCAATCTGGTCACTAAACTCACAACCGGATTATGAGAGCCAGTTGTCCATCTCATGCAAGTGAGATATTTATATGGTCAAGGTATATACTGATTTTGTAAGCGATGGCTATGGATGTTCATCCATAGAAGTCTAAGGGACTAGCTGGCTCAGCTGTTTCTGTAAGGGACCATAGGCAGTGGGTTCGGGGCTTTCCTGGTATTTCAGGTCAATAACAGACAGACAGACATAGGAAGCAGGAGTCGCCATTGTGGAAGAAACTGTATTAAACTGGAAAATGGTAATATTTGACCTGGTAATTTGAGGTTTCTCAGTAGGTCATTAAAGTTCAAGAGTCCAAATGACTGGTTGTTCATCAGAGTCCTAGCCCGGTTGAATGGAATCAGCCATAAACAATAATTGTCTAACGAAACAATCTTTAGGTCCATTAGTGCGGGATACCTGTAAAATCTCTACTCCCGAATGACAGAGGATGAGTCTCTTCCAGGCCCGTTGGAGAGGAGGGAAAGGAGAAACTGCACCTTCAGCCTTTATGGCAGCTTGACTTTCTCTGACCAGACTGTTACTCTTTTCCCGGAGAGAACTGTCCATAGGACTGTAACTAATACTGCGCAGCACAAACTGGGAGAGACTCGCTCTCCCCTCCATCTACAGTGAAGATGGGATCTTGCGCTTCTTCATGGGGGTGCACCAATTTACAATGTATAGGAAGTATTCACTTCTGCGGGGGTCCCTTGCCTCGCAGACCCCACTGAATGGAGAAGTGACGCCTTATAACAAATTCCAATGGGAACTTCCAATAGTACAAGGTACTTGGAGACCAGAATGATTAAACATTAAACTATTTATTCTGGTTTGACGGGTTACACCTTTTAATTTCCTCTTTGGTTCAATTTGGCATCAATCCTTAGGTCTGTCTAAGCACTGTTCTTATACCAGTTTTTTCCCTCCATCCACAACTTAGCTGCTCTCTGCACACTCCGCAATCTTTTCAATGGCTGTATCTCTTCCTCTCAGAGGGATCCGTCCTTAGGACTGTATCTGCAATGCTGCAGTACACCTGGAGAGACTCCTGCTTCAACCTCCATCCTGCACCAAGCACCTATCTGAACTCCCAACTCCGTTCCCACCACTTTTTAAAGACACCGCAGCAGAATCCGACCCTGTGCCCAGCCAATGACCCCCACGTACCTGTCCGTAGTCTTCTTATCTGTATTGCAGATGTGCCGGCTGGTGCACATGTGCAGTACAAAGAAAACTACATCATACTACTATTAAACAGTAATCAACCGTTTACCCCCTTACTTTTCTATGACTTCCATAGACTTCAGTGGAGAGACCCATGTGCATGTGTGGCCACCTCTCCTGCGTATGGTAATGATAGAGTATGCAAATTAGCTCTTTAGCTAAAACGGTAGAGGGTCCTTCTTCCATTTTGGAGAGTTTTTGTTTTGGCTAGTGTAAGATAATTTTCTTCCTTTTAGAAGAGAGGTAATTTGCATACTTTTTCCCATGGAGCATTGTCTGAAAATAAATTTACATACACCAGCTGTGTCTCCTCAATGAGAAGCAGTATCCCTTGAGCTATGATAGGTTTTCTGAGGAGTTTGGGTCCCAGAGTAGGATGGGGCTCCCACCAACCCTAATATGGTCCTGCATGATGGAGGGTTGTGAAAAGTACATCTTCTAGAATGATTCTTTTTACAGAATCAAGCTTTACACTATAGTGGAAGCCTTCTCCCGCTATATGTAATACTATCCATGGCACGTCTTTTGAGTAGCATTCAGAATTTTAACATCTGCAAGCTATAACGTAAATATCTATTCCACCCAGAGTTACTATCAGCATGTACATGACATTAAGGTCAACTTTTAAAAACACCCTAAATGGCTTTTTATGGCCCTGAAATTGAGGACTTGATGTGTCTTCTAGCCTTGGTAGACCTCCTCCCTGGGCTACTGCAGTTCTTTTTAGAATGTTTATCACTATGTTACCCCCTGGACAGGGGCGTGACTAATGTTCTACGGGCTCCAGTGCAAATTTTGGACCTGAGTCCCCCTCCCTATTCTGTAAAAATATTAGTCCATCCCCTAAAAAATGTATATAATCAAAGGCAAGGTAGCTATAAGACAATTTTCAGTGTAGCTATATAATACAGCCATATATATAACAAATAACACCACTGCCTAAGCAAGAAATACTGCATTACCTGCATGTGATTACTCAATAAACTCAAGTATACTAAGACCAATATTAGCAGTATTACCACTTTACAAGATAAATAATACTGCTACACCATGATCACTGCCATTAGCTCTACAATTAGAGATGAGCGAGCATACTCGCTAAGGCAAACTACTCGAGCGAGTAGTGCCTTATTCGAGTACCTGCCCGCACGTCTCTAAAGATTCGGCTGCCGGCACGGGTGAGAGGTGAGTTGCGGCGGTGAGCAGGGGGGAGCGGGGGGAAGAGAGGGAGAGAGAGATCTCCCATCCGTTCCTCCCCACTCCCCCCCCGCCGCTCTCATCCGCATGACTAAATAATACCATTTCCACGGGCGAGTCAGATTCTACATGCGGGAGACCGCAGCAGAATCCGACCCTGCCCGCGGCCGAAGGACTCTGCTTACCCGCCCAGGTCTTCTTTTTTCCATACTGTGGATGTGTGCACATGCGCAGTAGAGTTTTTTTTTCTTCTGCTTTCCTGCGGAATCTGCGGCCCGTCCGCAATTGACGTGGATCGGATGGCTTCCATTGACTTCAGCCATCCGGGCGGGAACTGCACTGAAATGGAGCATGCTGCGATTTGATTTCTGCACTCAAAGGTCCACAAATCAAATCTGCATGCTTTAATTCAGTTGCGGATGCCAATGTTTCCCAAAGGGCAGCTTGAACTGCTTGTTATCTGCGTGCATGCCCCAAGTGGATTTCGCAATTCAAATCTGTCCGTGGACATATAGTGTTAGATACCAGCACTACACAGGCGCTCTGCAGACTGTATAAGTGAGTACCGTTCCGTTAAATCCAGTAATCACAGGTGACATCTTCTCTGACTAGATACGTTCACTTTCCCTATTCTTCTCTATTCAGTCCAGACCGCCATGCAGATTTCTTCCAGCCAGAACTCACCTCTGCAAAATTTAATGCACAGACATCCTTAACTCTTCATTTTTTCAGATTGGCAAAGTCCTGAGATTGGCAGGATCCCCAACATTGGGACCCCCACCAATCAGCAAGTGATTCCCTATTTTATGAAGTGGGGATAACTTGTAATCTTGGTCCAACCCCTTTAAAGGTTATTTTCAGGGCAAAAACTTTTGAGGATCTATCCTCCAGATAGGTCATCAATCGTTAACTGCTGGGGACCTGCCCCTCAAGATCCCTAGCGATCAGCAGATCGCACAGCCTGCTGTCAGTGCAGCAGACTGAACATCATTAGGGTAGAGAGTAGAGCAGCCATAGCTGGCTTCACTCCCCTTGAAATCAATGGTCCCTGAAGCCAGCTATCACATTTACAGCACTTCCTCCTCCAATACTGAGGTCAGATGCAAAAGTGTAATAAGAGGCTTCAATCAGCTTCCATTGATTTCAATGTGAAAGAAGGTGGCTATGCACTTCGACCATGATGATGATGGCCCCCTACTAGCAGCAAATGATGACTTGAAGCAAATTTGCACTAAAATGTGTGACTTTTCTCTACACTTTGAAGAGTAAAATGCAAAACCAAAGAAAGAAGCAAATACATTGAAAAATGTGCGACATCATTGGACTAAGTTGGCCAAATTTCTAAGAATGCGCACACCTCATAATAAATTTAGCAAATTTTGAACTTGTTGACAATCAGAAAAGAGTAGATTTGTGCCAAGAAGTGCGTCCATTGTACTTATCTTTCTTCATTAAGGAGATCTGCACTAATTATTCTAGAAGACCACGCCCACTTTTCTCATCCCTTTCCAAATTTGGCAAGCAGCGAGAAAAGTTATAACCTTTACTGTGAATCTGTTGTACATCGCAATCTGCAATGTTTCTAGGTTAATTGATGCCCATAAGTGGCGTAATATGCTGTATCCATGCGAGCCCGTGTAGCTGCTCGCTTCCTTTATGTGTATTTCACTACGTCTCATGTAGTGTTGGATCTCGTCGGAAGTGCCAGCATTTAATAGAGTGCAGTAAATCCGTACTGTGAAAGGGTTAATGTATGAAAAGTCATGTAAATACGGAACACGTGTTCGCTCACAGGAGAATATTCCTGACAGGCCCATTAATTCTTTCAGCCTTTAGGAATTTTTCCTTAGATTGTGTGTGAAATCAGCTCCTAACGATGCTGCGTGCCGCAGACGAGGAACCGGTTATATGCTTTACGTTGGTTGTGAATATATTGGTACCCACAATCCTTCTGGGCATTAAGTTAGCAGATGCGCATAACTATAGATGGCTTCTATTCTTATGCGGAGCGCTATAATATTAGGTGCTGTCCCTGACTGGGAACTTAGATATTCGGGGATCTTAGTACATATTAAACCCCTATAGGAAAGCTGCAAATTCATTGTTACTCGGGGATTACCCTATGGAACACAGGTATACGCTATATACAGTAGGACATTGAGGTCTAATGAAAAGCCACCATATATGATATGCAAAGGAAAATAGAACAAAGAAGAGCCATTACACTAGGCGGTGCCACATAAGATATTCTTGGTCAGGAACGCTATCTTTTCTCCTTACGGAGAGCAACTAGAAGGTGAGTGAGTGAGGAGACTTATAAGGCTCCTCTAGGTAATATGCAAATAAGGGAGATGGAACAATACCTCTGCAGTGCCACCTATTGGAAGGCAACAGAGGTATTATTTCATCTACCTTATTTGCATATTACCCAGGGGAGCATGAATGGCCTTATAAGTCACTTACCTTCTAGGTGCTCTCCCTAAGGAGATATAAATACATCCCTCTGAAGGAGCCCTAAGGCCTTACTCTCCACATCCAACCCTATTCCTGAGATCCCCCCTTAAGTCGACTCCTACTGCAATCCCATCCAGGCCACACCACAGGTCTCAAGGCAGCCAATCTTCCGCTAAACCCAATATCCTCCTCAGGTTCGCGTGACAGACAGCTGGCTCAACGGACAAATCCTCACAGTTGCTAACAACTATTTCTGAAGCTGACTGATGAAGAAGAAAAGGTGCATAGTGGGGGCTGAAGATTTCCAGGGCTGTGGTGAGAAAGTCACATCAACACTACGGAGCAAATAGAAAGGCAGCGGCACTTACAGCCACCACCTTCAGGACTGGACTTGAAACTTTGATTGTAAAGCAGTTTACCCTTCATCATCAGGATGCTGAATAAAATTGAGTTAAAGGAGTGCTCTCAGATATATGTTTTGTCTAAAAACAGCTCCCCTATGGCCGCAACATAACAAAATGCTTATACTCACCTCTCACCAGGTCTTCTCGGTGACATATTGTTTACAGGCTGTGACTTCATGTAAACCTGCTGCTGCAGCCAAGGAAAGAGCTTACCCCTCTTAACACTCCTATCAATGAAGATTCTCAGTATATTTGATGGAACGGAAAATCTCTTAAAGGAAATACGTTCTTGAAAATGGGTGGTCTTCTCAGAGTTGGTCTTTTGGAAAGGTCCCATCATCGACAAAATCATGCATTGCTATAAATGAATGGTCCTCTGCAGCAAGTCCATAAGCTTGGACCCCAACAATTCCAAAAATGAAGAGGCTTGGATGGACTGATTTCAATGTCTTGGAAACATTTTTCCACCATGGAAGTCTCATAGTAGCGACAAAAGGGCTCACCCAAATAACTACATATTGGAGTTGGAGCTAGGCTTATCTTTACGTGGGGCAAAAGTTCCGTTTGCCACCATGGATCTGTATCAAAACACCCTGGTTAAGGTAGAGTGTTTCCTCATATCTCAACTGATACAAAGCGCATTGTGTTTCCATCCTACTTTTATGGTGCCCATGCACATCAGATGAACATGCCAATGTTTACAGAACTGGCCAACTATCTAATGTGTAGGGGGGCGTCCCAGCAGATGCCATGGGAAACCGTGACTAAGCATGTTGGATTTCACTGGGTTCCATCCTTTGTGGAGTACATTGAAAACTGGAGATAATCCAATGCCAGAGATGGCTGATGGCGGCCTGACAGCTTTTTAAAGTGTACGGACTCCTTTGGTGTCCAAGCTCACCAATCCCACTATTGCCATCTTCTATAATGTCCCTACCAGCTCCTATATCTATACAATTACCAGAACACTTCTCTAATCTATACGGCTATGATGACATTCTGAAAGGCTGTTCATACAGATGATGCCGACAACATTTTTGCCGTACATTAGTGTCAGATACTATATAGCACATTGTGAATAATTGCGATCCAGTGCACACATACCTCTGATAATTAATTCTTAATACCTTATTTGCATAATATTTCTCCTCACACAAACAACTTTTTCTCACTTCCATCTACCTCTGTAAAACTATAAACCGTCTCTAATTAACCTACAGACACCGCAAAGGGAAAAAAAATCGAGATGTAAATTGGGATGACTTGAACACAATTAGCTTTATATATGTAAATGACGTTAAGAGCCCGGCCCTGTCATTTACTAGTCGTCCATCTATCCTCCTCGGATTTAGGAAAAAATCCTGAATTTATGGCAATTAATTTGCATGAACTGTACCAGAATTTTGTAAATTGGATATTGTAATTCCAGGAGTCATCGAAGCCCCCGAGTCCAGAGAAAAGTGTTACCTTTTGGAATATTATCAGTTTTCCACAGTTGCAATTTTGTATTTCCAAGGCTAATGTTTGCTTTGTGCAGGACTTATTAAACTTTTTTTGTGGTACCAAACATGACATCAAAAAGTAGCTTAATTAGTAAATGAGTGTAACACAGAGTGGGTAATCCCACTGACGATTCCTTTCACCACCCCCTCCTGTCAATCGCAGCCAGCAGCATTCCCTCCATCTTCTGTGCAGACAGCTCACCATCCTCCTGGCTGTCAGTGCCACCTGTAGGGTGCGCTGACTTGGCCTGTCTATTAAATAGCCAGCAGACACACTCAGCTTTCCCATCCCTGGTCTATGCAAACAGCGCCTTGGGTATTTAAGGCACACTCCTCCACTGGAGGGTACCTGAGCAATTGGTTTTGCAAAGGTACTGTAGTATTGCTTTTTACTCTGGGTTTGACCCATGCCTGATTTACCCAGCTTTGCCGTCTTCTCCTGTCCTGACCTCAGCTTGCACTTTATCTGTTTGTTTGCTGCCTGCCCTAACCCTCTGCCTGTCTCATTCTTATGCAGGAACTCCACCTGTCCAGCCCTTGGCCTGAGCATCGACTATGTCTCTGCCATAATCCTCCAGTATTGTGCTAGGATGTTTCTAACCTGTCAGTTTCAGTTGAAACCTGACCAAAACTACTCTTTGAAACAAGGGGAACCTTAGGTACTGCCCTTAAGAGACGTTCAAAGTCAAACAGTGTCACCATTAGTCCACACTTGCTGGTTTACAGATAGTAATGGCAAAAAAGTATGTAACAGGGGTAAGCCTTACCACTATTAGTATGTTTGGCTTTGTCCTCCCCCTATTTGGTGAACCGTTGCAGAGGAGGAGACGCCCAATGCCTTTGTGAGCCCAGGGAAAGTCAACAGCAACAATGCACGGGCAGCATTGTGTTGCAAAGACTTGCACCATGGCAATGCAATGAAATGAGCATGGAAAAGATGGTCTGTAAGACCTTCCATCTGTAGAGAGTGAGTGGACTGCAGCTATCACTCCATTCAATCTCCTCCTCCCTTCGGGAGGGGATGCAGTGAGTCCACAGTGAGGAGGACCTGGGAAAACGGGATTCGCAATCTCAGGATTGTGGCGTCTCTGCACCACCGATAAGACTATTATAACTTATCCTATGGATAGGTGTTAAAGGTCTATTGTGGTACAACCTGTTTAAGACAATCTTCCTCCTTAGTGTTACAAACCAGGTTGTGAAGAATAGTTATTTGTAATCTGGCAAGAATTTTGCAAACTATTGTTGTGACCTTCCTGTTAGTGGCAACTTAAGTGAAATTCCTGTATGGTCCACCATGAGACAGTACCTTCTGCTATTAGGAATACTGGAACTACCCTACTGGGCTGTTCTCTTTGTTGCTGCAAGAGTTTGTGGTCAAGGAAGGTCCGGATCCATGAAATGTAGTACCGCAGCAGAAGCCAGCATAACCCATGGTGGTGCTAGGTGACTGGTGCGTCTCAACCAGTAGCATGTGATGGGGAACACTATTGGAAAGGGAAGCCTCTCAGAGTTCATAGCAGCATAGTAGGATAGATTGTAAAGCCTGCAGTTACCTTGGCAGAACCCAACTTGGTGGGAACTAATGCAGAGTTGAGATTCCCTACATTGGCGATTGTTGAAACTGCGACACATAATATATGTCTTACTTGGGAACCCAACTCACAAGCAAAAATAAAATTGAAGAAACATCATAGAGATAAGAAAAAATGGGGTACATATGGGAAATGTGCTTAAAATAACAACTATGGATGTTGCCAAGTGCATGAAGCTGTCAGTTTTCTTTCGCCTTCCTACTCAATGACAGTGGCTCGGGCAATAGCTGATCACTGCAGTTCCCAAGCGGTGGACCCCCGCTGATCAACTATTGATGATCTATCCTGCGGATAGGTAATCAATAGTTCAGAAATAGACAATCCCTTTAGAAGTAAGTAAATTAAGAAGTACAAACATAAAGGAGAAGGAACAGCACAGACGATCCCTTGGAGGCGTGTTGTTCCTCTTGATCCGGCCCCCGCAGTGCTCTATGTAATGCACACCAATAGTGAGGGTAACCTGAAGTCAGCTGGTTTCCCAACTATATTAGGCTGGAAATGTTTCTCCTAGGAAATAAGAAAAAATATCGAATCAATGAATACTTGTCTTCTGTCGCCTTGAAAATTGTGAAGGCCTGGGCCATAATTAGGGAAGAACTACTAAAGTATGCATGTAGGTTACAGAGTTTTAATCAACTGATTTGTTCGGCATACCTAGGGCAGACATTTCCTCAATAGCAATTTCCGATGGAGCGAGTACTGAGGTCTCGTGCCCTCTGTCCCTTGCAGATGTGAGAGAGCCCTTGGGACCCCCCAGTTCATTAGCTGCCTGATTAGTGAGTCTGTGTCCCCTGAATCCTTGGAGCGGGGTGTATGATTAGCTTAGTGCAGGGGGTGCTCCCTGAGCACAGTGACACAATGGCAATACAATGTCACTCATTGTGACATTTAGGTCACAGGCCAGGCATCTACTATGAAGACTGAGAAAACTTATTCCAGGAGTTAACGTGTGCGTGTGCTTCCGAGCACCAGGCATTCATATGAAACCTAGTCTCAGACTCAAGGCATACAAAGGGTTACTCTATGGATGATGATTGGATGACCCACAGTAATCTGGAGTGATGTCTGCATCCATCAGCTAAGTCCATAAATTGTAGGGTGACTGTGAGCACTGCATTTGTGAGGGTGGTCACTATATGTGGCTATACTCACATAGGGGGCGCTGTCATGTAGCTGGTACCTCTAAAAAGATTTTAGTTTTTGTTTGTTTGCTCCTGAGTGCAGGAGCTCGTCAGTGCTCGATGCCGGGTGGTTGGGGCTGTTGGAATCCTCATTTCTTCTGCATAATCTCTGGAAACAAAACAAATAGGATATAAAAAGAAGTGAGAAATCTAGTTTTTTACAAAGCTGACTTTTTCTAGAATGAACAAGAGCAGTATTTCAGCTGACACACTATATACTATCTATCTATCTATCTATCTCATATCTATCTATCTCATATCTATCTATCTATCTCATATCTATCTATCTATCTATCTATCTCATATCTATCTATCTCATATCTATCATCCATCACTCTCAAATCTATCTATCTATCTCATATCTATTTATCTATCGATCTATCTCATATCTATCTATTTAATATCTATCTCATATCTACCTATCTATTTATCTATCTATCTCATATCTATCTATCTCATATCTATCTATCTATCCAACCATCACTCTCAAATCTATTTATCTATCTCATATCTATCTATCTATTGATCTATCGATCTATCTCATATCTATCTATTTAATATCTATCTATCTCATATCTATCTATTTAATATCTATCTATCTCATATCTATCTATTTAATATCTATCTATCTCATATCTATCTCATATGTATCTATCTATTGATCTATCGATCTATCTCATATCTATCTATTTAATATCTATCTATCTCATATCTATCTATTTAATATCTATCTCATATCTGTTTATCTATTTATCATCCTTTCATCTCTCTCATATCTATTTATCTATCTATCCATCTCTCTCATATCTATCTATCTATCTCATATCTATCTATCTGTCTAATATTTATTTATCTATCTCATATCTATCTATCTATCTCATATCTATCCACATCTATCTATCTATCTATCTATCTATCTATCTATCTATCTATCTATCTATCTATCTATCTCATATCTCACAGGTGTGATAAGTTCTTGAGAACAATTAAAGATAATTCCTTTACCCAACTTGCGCAGGAGCCAACTAGAGGGAAAGCCACTCTGGACTTAATACTAACTAAATAACTGGGGTGCAGGTTGAGGGGCACTTGGGAAATAGTGACCACAATATAATTAATTTCTAGCTGTCATTCAATAAGAAACCTTAACTACCATCGGTAACACTAATTGGGACAACACCCTCAAAAATATCAGTACAGACAACAAATGGGAGACGTTTAAAAACATCCTAATCACCCCATGTGAGCAGTTCATACCCTTTAAAAAAAGAACTACAAGTAGAAGGAAACCAATGTGGCTCGACAAGACGGTAAGGGGGGCAATAAACGGAAAAAAGAAAGCGCTTAAAATACTAAAACAAGAAGGCAGCAAAGAAGTGTTAAATTCATACAGGGAAAAAAACAAAATATGTAAAGGAAAGATCAAGATTGCTAAGGAGGAGGCTGAAAGACTGATCGCCAAAGAGAGCAAAAATAACCCTAACTATTCTTCAATTATATTAACAGTGAAAGGATTTGCACTGAGAGCACTGGCCCTTTAACAAATAATGCAGGAGAAATCATAGAAGATGATAGGGGGAAGGCAAATCTATTAAATAGTTTCTTTTCAAGTGTATTCACGAACAGAAAGAAAGTCTCACATGAGATGCAGGGGAATAAAACGAACCCCCAGCTACATATTGCATACATAACACAGGAGGAAGTGAAGAGGATTAAAATCGATAAATCACCAGGCCCAGATGGAATACATCCAAGGATTCTGAGGGAGCTAAGTGATGTGATAGCTAGACCACTATTTATTATATTTATGGACACTATCAAGACCGAGGTTGTACCATTGGATTGGCGCATTGCCAATGTGGTTCCAATTTACAAAAAGGGGTCCAAAAGAGAGTTTGGTAACTACAGGCCGGTAAGTCTCACTTTAATAACTGGAAAAATATTCGAGGGGGTTTCTGAGAGACGCCATCCTAGAATACCTCAAGGAGAACAACAGAATAACTCCTCACCAGCATGGGTTCATGGGGGGTCGATCATGTCAGACCAATCTGATCAGCTTCTACGATCAAGTAAGTTCTAAGCTGGACTTGGGAGAGTCTATTGATCTCGTATATCTGGACTTCTCTAAAGCATTTGACATTGTGCCACATAATAGGCTAATATATAAAATGAGACAGCACGGATTGGGTGAAAACGTGTGTACATGGGTAAAGAACTGGCTCAGAGATAGAAAGCATAGGGTGGTAATAAATGGTTCATACTCTGATTGGGCCATGGTCACTAGTGGGGGCTACAGGGCTCAGTACTAGGCCCCATTCTGTTTAATATATATATATATATATATATATATATATATCACTAACCTGATAGAGGGGCTGCACAGCAAAGTATCAATATTTTCAGATGATACAAAGTTATATAAGAAAATTAATACAACAGAGGACAATGTACGGCTACAAACAGACCAAGATAAGCTGGGGGCTTGGGCAGAAAAATGGCAAATGACGTTCAGTATTGATAAATGTAAGGTTATGCACATGGGCAGGAGAAACGGAGGTCACCAATATTCACTTAATGGGGTACCACTAGGGAAAAGTGATATGGAAAAAGACCTGGGGGTACTAGTGGATTGTAGACTAAACTGGAGTAACCAATGCCAGTCAGCTGCTGCAAAAGCTAATCGAGTCTTGGGGTGCATTAACAGAGGTATAGGGGCGAGGGACGAGAACATTATCCTCCCACTATATAAGGTACTAGTCAGGCCTCACATGGAATACTGTGCACAGTTCTGGACACCGGTGCTCAGGAAAGATGTTGCAGTGCTTGAGGGGGTTCAAAGAAGGGCAACTAAACTAATAAACAGAATGAGAGGACTGGAATACCCAGAGAGGCTATCAAAACTGGGATTATTTACCCTGGAAAAAAGACGGCTTAGGGGCGACCAAATAACTGTGTATAAGTACATGAGTGGACAATACAAGGATCTCTCCCATGATCTGTTTACACCCAGGGCTGCGACGGTAACGAGAGGGCGTTTGCTATGTCTAGAAGAAAGCAGGTTTTATCGCCAACACAGATAAGGGTTCTTTACTGTAAGAGCTGTGAGACTGTGGAACTCTCTGCCTGAGGACGTGGTGATAGCAAAATCCATAGAGAAGTTTAAAAGGGGACTTGATGTCTTTCTAGAGGGGAAGGATATTATAAGTTATAAATCTTAGGTCAATTGTTAATCCGGGTTTACAGGTAGGTAGGAACTATTAGGAGTTGATCCTGGGATTATTCTGACTGCCATTATGGAGTTGGGAAGGAATTTTCCCCCAAATGCGGTAAATTGGCTTCTGCCTCTTGGGGTTTTTGCCTTCCTCTGGATCAACAACATAGGAGGAGAAACAGGCTGAACTAGATGGGCATTGTCTTCATTCAGCCTAAGATACTATGTTACTGTGTATCTATCTCTCTATCTATTTAATATCTTTCTATCTATCTATCTATCTATCTATCTATCTATCTATCTATCTATCTATCTCCTATCTATCTATCTCCTATCTATCTATCTATCTATCTATCTATCTATCTATCTATCTATCTATCTATCTATCTATCTATCTATCTCATATCTATCTCCTATCTATCTCCTATCTATCTATCTATCTATCTATCTATCTATCTCTTATCTATTTATCTATCTATCTCATATCTATCTATCTATCTCCTATCTATCTATCTATCTATCTATCTATCTATCTATCTATCTATCTATCTATCTATCTATCTCTTATCTATCTATCTATCTCATATCTATCTATCTATCTATCTATCTATCTATCTCATATCTATCTATCTATCTCATATCTATCTATCTATCTATCTATCTATCTCATATCTATCTCCTATCTATCTCCTATCTATCTATCTATCTATCTATCTATCTATCTATCTATCTATCTATCTCTTATCTATTTATCTATCTATCTCATATCTATCTATCTATCTATCTCATATCTATCTATCTATCTCCTATCTATCTATCTATCTATCTATCTCTTATCTATCTATCTATCTCATATCTATCTATCTATCTATCTATCTATCTATCTATCTATCTATCTATCTCATATCTATCTATCTATCTCATATCTATCTATCTATCTATCTATCTATCTATCTATCTATCTATCTCCTATCTATCTATCTATCTCCTATCTATCTATTTATCTTTCTATCTATGTATCTCATATCTATCTATCTATCTATCTATCTATCTATCTATCTATCTATCTATCTATCTATCTATCTATCTCATATCTATCTATCTATCTATCTATCTATCTATCTATCTATCTCATATCTATCTATCTATCTCATATCTATCTATCTATCTATCTATCTCATATCAATCTATCTATCTCATATCTATCTATCTATCTATCTCTCGTATCTATCTATCTATCTATCTATCTATCTATCTATCTATCTATCTATCTATCTAATATAATTTGATTACAACAATCGGGTGAATTGGGATCTGTAACCCTTTCATTTCCACCTTTAGAAACCACTGTTGTACGATAGATCAAGATCAATTTTGGCTATTGCTAGTCGCATATTCCATCAGTGAGACAATTGGTTGGACTTTAACCCGTTAGTGACCATATACGGCGCTTGGTCCTGGGCTTTAATCTTGGTCGATAGCAAAACTACAGTGTGGATTAAGACTCCTGCAATCAAGCAGCAGGTCGGGTCCTTGGCTGTTATTCACAGCCGAGGACCCAAAAGAGAAGGCACAAGCAGTTTTTAACTGCTTATACCTTCTCCTTTACAGGCTATACAGTGGTTAATGAGTGCTATGTAGCGCAGCGAGAAGTGTTATTCCCACTATTTGGCCCTGTGATCACATGACCGCCGACACAGCAGAGCGGCAGGGTCCTAACAGTCCCGATTCAGCTTTGTTATTATTTTCTCTTGTTACTGGGGCTCCTATGGATGCTCCAGCTACAGTGAGAAAATGTGAAATTAAAAAAAAGGGAATGACCCACAGAGGTCTTATATGAGGTCATGGGGGACAAAGATATTTAAAAAAATAATTACAAAAATAAGTAAAAAAAAACTGAATAAAATTGAAAAACATAAATAAAAAAGAAAGTGACCCTCCCCCAACGTCAAGAAAAAACCGTCACCATATTCGCCCCGTATTCCGAGACTGTACAAATTATATATCAAAATGTCCAAAACAAAATGAGTAACCCATTCCTGTACTTTATTTTAGCGTAACTATAATAATAAAAAAAAATTAACAATGAAATACGTAAAAAAATAGGTTTTTTTTTAGCTATCTACCCCCAATAAACTTAAAAAGAGGGAAAAAAGCCAGTGAAAAAATATATAATTAAGGACCAAAGCATCCTAGTCATTAAGGGGTTAAACTGGCCATACCCCCATCCCAATTCTTTAGTGCAAAGGGAAAGTGACAATGCAGTTAGTGGGAAGATGAGCTTCTGAAAATAGTTGCACTTTCCGGAGTCCCCGGAGACCAGAAGTCCTCAAGAGACTCAAGCAGGACTCTCCATGGCAGACACACATGGGACGGGGTCGCTGCTGTAAAATAATCTGCTTTTAGATAGAAATAGCTGAACCCCATGTCATTTATACTTGGCTTCCTGTTGTGCGATGTGCGGAGGGCGACAAGACGTGTTCCCATATTGATCCTTTCTATAAACTAGTTCTTTATTGTTTATAGTCTTGCAAATGTGTAATTTTAAATATAAAGGGACTTGCCATGTGCCGGATTATCAAATGGTCTTAAGAAAGTCACTTGTAAGACTGGGAGATCTTCAAGAAACAGTCGCAAAATGAAATACAGTAACTTTGTTTTCTGGTCTCTGCTATAGCAAACAATCAAAGACTTCTACACATTCACTATTTTAGCACATGGCTGATTTATGGGCCTGAGCTGTAATTGGGGGAGTTCAATATTTTTTCTCTTAAATACATACATTTTGGGACAGCAATCCTTTTTTAAGTAGGGTTTACTTAAAAATGTTGCAGCTTTTGTCTTCTGCAGCTTCTACATATCACTGTATATAGAAACTGCAGCCTAAGTCTCAGTAGGAGATCCGTCAGTCAGGCTGGACTGATGGCTTAGCATCCCTTGTTTTCTCCTCTCCTGAACCTTCTCATCAGTTATAGTGTAGTAGAGGAGAGCAGAGGGAAACCAAGCCATCAGTACCGCCGCAGCAGAGGGCATGCTAGAAACTCAACAAACTCCATTATAGTGAATGGGGTAAATCGGGCACCATTTAGGTTCAGCCCTCCCTTTTTTTCTTGCCTCCTAGAATGGAGCTGAACTGTGGAACCTCCAAGCACTGGTGTGAACCCATCATTACACTTCTCTTCACTCTCAGGTATTACAGCAAACAATGTCCTGACATTGGACTGGTTTTAGAGCATTGTTTGGAGTGAAGAGGAGTACAGGAAAAAATAGAAGTCAGTATAATATTTATTCAGGACTCAGACTCTGGAAGACTTGATAACTTCTCCTCGGAGTCTACGAGCTCTCCCTTTATCGGAAGTCACCTGTACATTTCTGGACAGTTGGCAAGTATAATCACCTACCAAAAGTAATTGGACACCTGAGCAAGAATCAAGAGAAGTTTTTATTTCCATATGTTAATCCTTAATGGGTCTCTTTTGGCCCTAATGACATTGGATACTCTCCGTGGCATACTTTTTACTAATGTCTGATACACGTCAGCTGGTATTTCCCTCCATTCATCCTGTAAATGTCTATTGAGTTCTCATGAAGCAGTTTGAAGCTGTTCATTTTTCCTGACCTAATGTTCCAGTTCATCCCAAAGATATTCAGTAGGGTTCAGGCCAATCCCAGAACATCATATCCTCAAACCAACATAAAACAGCATTAGATTTGTGACTGTTAGGCTGGCCATTGGCGTAACTATAGGGCATACACCCGGGCCCAGGAGACTTAGGGGGCCCATAAGGCCTCTCTTCTCCATGTAGGGAGCCCAGTACGATGAATAAAGCATTATAGTTGGGGGGCCCTGTTACAGGTTTTGCATTAGGGCCCAGGAGCTTTATGTTACGCCTTTGAGGCTGGCTACCTGTGTCTGCCACCCTCTTGCTGTTTCGGGCAAACATGGGCGTTGCACTGCTCCTCCTGTATGAATGGGCTCATAGCTGGGTACTTTCCATCAGCCCTGCAAAAGTTAATCCTCTCCAGTGCTCTCAGCCCAACTGCAGGGTAATAGGCTATTGCCCTTCTATTTAGCTGAGTTGGAGACTCCTGTGTCCACCTCGATCCTTGGACTTTACCTGGATTACATGTGTACTTTGCCTGCCCCATCATTGGACCAAATTCTGATTGCAGTTCGGACTGTTTCGTGGTGCCGCTGACCCTTGTGGGCCAGCTGCCAACCACACCAGGACTACTTCAAGAGGTAGCGGCCTGGCCAGTTTCCCGTAGCGAAGGTCAGATCCCTGTACAGGGGTTAAAGAATGAATACCGGGGAAGCGCCAGGATAACGCCCTTAGGATTAGCCCAAAGCCAAACTGGTTAGTTGGCACAGCGGGTCCACACTCGCTGTTCATAACAGTGACAAGGCACGTTGTCTTGTTGGAAGTATGGCTGACCATTTCCAGAGTATTGTCCCATTGTCGGCAGCATATTGTTGTCTAGAATGTCAAGGTACAGCTCCGTGTTCATGGTTCTTCTGACTACAAGCAAAAGACTGAGACCATGCCATGTAAATCATCCCCAGACCATAACAGAAGCTCCTCAGTATTTACCTTTTGGCATAACACAGTCAGGCAGATGGTGTTCCTCAGGATTCTCCACACTTAGGTATGTCCATCTGATCTAAAGATGCAGTTCTGTGATTCATCACTCCATAGAACTTTATTACTGTGCTCAACTGTCCAATGACGACGCTCCTTGCACCACTGTATGTGGGCTGATGTGTTTTCTTTGAGAGAACTCACCAGATGTTTGCAGGATGAATGGAAGGAAATACCAGCTGAAGTATATCAGATATTAATAGAAAGTATGCCACGGAGAGTATCCAATGTCACTAGGGCTAAAGGACCCCCAGTAAGTATTAACATATAGAAAGAATGACTTCTTTTGATTCTTGGTCAGGTTTTCAAATACTTTTTGTAGAATAGTGTTTATGTAGTGTACAGAAGTTGATGTGTGGAACTTTCTGGATGTTTCTGAGTGATCGATGTTGTCCTGTGCTTATGTGTATTGTCAATGTGTTCCATGTGAGTGAATATGATGTGTATTGCCTAGCTACAGCACTGAATGGGTTATTGTCCGGGTTATGTTTGGAAAAGTATCTCTTAGTATCTCATGTGACCTTGTTTTATATATGTGGTTGCAAGATGCATGAGTGAGGGGAGTTGTTGTTGGAGTTTGTCTTGGCTGGTCTTATTCACCTGTCTGCCCTGAGAGGAGCTGGTCTGCATACAGACACCTTTAGTCTGTGTGCAGAGAATATGGAAGAGGCTGAATGGATAGCGGACAAGTGTTGTGGCACCTTCTTCTTCCCTGCATGGAGGATTAAGAAAGTAAGAAGCTGCAAGAAGTGCAAGTTCCCACTGTGTAGCGCTGTGTGCATTCCTCTAATCCATGGGTGTACCGGTAGAGAGTCGGTGAGTGTTCGTGAGAAGGTGTCCGGGACCAGAGATCCACAGATAACTAAGCCTGTGTAAGTCACTCTGTCCTCCTGTGTTGCCTCCCTGTCACACCACGTGTCCCCCTGCACTACTATTCTGCCAGTGGATGTCAATTGTGCTGGACTGTATTGGAGTTTATTCAAGTTGTGTGTAAGTAAACGGCTTTACCGACTGTTCTGGTTTTGCCTTTAACCTTCACCCCATATGTGTGAACTCTTTATTTCTTCATCGAGAATTCACTGTGGAGGAAGGAACAGTGGCGTCACCCGTGACTAACGGACTAAGGTAAACCACACTTAGGTTAACCTATTTAATAGCCTGCTCTCAGCCCCTTGGATGCGTTCCTGGTTACCCTCTGGGTGGTAAAGCCACTGTGACAAAGCCTACATCTATACCCCACTGTCTCCTAGGCTAGGGCCCGCTCCTCAGATGCTGCATTTACTATACCATTGTGATCATACTGGGTGTGCATTCTAGACAGAGTCATATCTTTTTCCATGCTGGAGGGACATGTTTTCTCCCACATGCTGTGTGAACCATTGGGCTATTCTGCCTTAGCCAGGGCATTTGGATACAAGGCTAGGGCAGCAAACTGAATCCCTGCTCTAGGTGAAGGATAACCTAGCTATCACTCAATGGGTGAACTTTGCCATGCCAAGTGTCCATATCTCCATTTGCATTTGCTGAGTGTTACAGAGTCATTTGGACTAGTATGAACTCCACGGTAGCCAGATATGATCCACAGATGGAGATACACATTACTATGATGGATGCATTCTACAACGGCGTTCCCTATAAATAGTGCTTTACAAATTGGCTCTATCCGAGCCACAAATGCATCACAACAGCAGAAGAACTAGCAATATACATTAATGTTCAGTGTATCCCAATATCCGGCAGATAGCAGACATATTGTCATCTTCCGTAATGATGATGTGAGGTGACACTTGTCCTATGGCGCTGCAGTCGCTCCACAATATCCCCGTGTCTGTGCCGCAGTGATTTTTCTTTTTGTGCTGGAAAGTGCAGTGTGATAAATGTGGACAGATGGCAAGCAGAGCACACCTGGAATATGTGCGAAGGAAAGGCATCCCAGGAGGAAGAGGACATCTGCCCTAAAACACCACATATAGTACAGAAATACACTCACTTCTACCACTCATCATGGAACGCTTTACTGTAGTGTATTTATTATATACTGTTCTGTTATATGATCTCCTAACTGTAGAGGATCAGGGCAGGATCACACAGTGCTGGATTATATGTAGACTCTTTGGCAAAAAAAAAAATCAAGAAAAACCCAGCATGCAGTTCCATCTCAGGCAGATATGCTAATGATTACAGTTGTAGTGATTAGATCTACAGTCTTGTCACCTGAGGCCCTAAAAGTGGTTCCCCTTGGCCTATAAGAGGCTCTCGGAGGCTCCTTTTGTGTAGTGACTAGAGATGAGCGAGTATACTCGCTAAAAGCAATTGCTCGAGCGAGCATTGCCTTTAGCGAGTATCTCCCCCGCTAGAGACTGCAGGTTCGGGTGGCGGCGCGGGGGAGCGGTGAGTAGCGGCTGTCAGCAGGAGGGAGCGGGCTGGGGGGGGAGAGAGAGATCTCCCCTCCGTTCCGCCCCGCTCTCCCCCGCAGCTCCGTGCCTGCTGCCGGCATCCGAACCTGTAGTCTCGAGCAGGGAAGATACTCGCTAAAGGCAATGCTCGCTCGAGCAATTGCCTTTAGCGAGTATACTCGCCCATCTTTAGTAGTGACCTCTTCTTCCACTTGTGTAGAGCTTGTTGGCCACTAGATGCCTCTACGACGCAGAGAAGAGATTTCACCCCGTTACCTGAGTCTGCGAGGGGCGCATTATTGGGATGTGAGAAGCTGGATGGTCGTATCGATGAATTGTCCCCCACCAGGGCCGTTCTGTCCAGACTGTTAGGAGGTGTTGGGACCAATGGATGTGTGAGGGCACACAAGGTGACCGGGCTCAGGACGCCCCCTACAGACCACCAGTAGAGAGGAGCGTCTGACCAGACTGTTAGGAGGTGTTGGGACCAGGGGATGTGTGAGGGCACACAAGGTGACTGGTCTCACGACGCCCCCTACAGACCACCAGTAGAGAGGAGTGTCTGACCAGACTGTTAGGGGGTGTTGGACCGGTATTAGTGTATCTTGACGCTACCAGAAGCTATGGGTTTGACAGAGGGAATGCCTCTCTCACACCTCTAGCTCCTGTTAGGGCCATTGCTGCGGTACATGTTTTGTGAGGCCGCGGTACGCTTCCAGTGTCGGGGTTTGCTACTGCTAATCGTTAGTGCGCTTTTAGGATCTGCGGCCCAAGGAGCTTGGCAGCCAATCAGTAACAGGGGCGTCACCCCCCTGTCAATCTTGGCTCCACCAGGACTTCCTGGTGGCGTCAAGACACACTTACACCTGTTGGACCAATGGATGTGTAAAGGCACACAAGGTGACCAGGCTCAGGACACCCAACAGACCACCAGTAGATAGGAGCATCTGACTAGACTGTTAAAAGGTGTTGGGACCAGTGGATGTGTGAGGGCACGCAAGGTGACCGGACTCAGGACCCCCGACAGACCACCATTAGAGAGGAGCATCTGACCAGACTGTTAGGAGGTGTTGGGACAAGTGGATGTGTGAGGGCACACAAGGTGACCGGGTTCAGGACTCCCCCTACAGACCACAAGTAGAGAGGTTCGTCTGACAAGAACAAGCAGCTCCAACTGTTTTGTTTTTTCCCCATCCAGAGACAGGTGGCACCATTGTTACACCCGTGTGTCTGTCTGAACCATTTCTAGGCACTTAACTGAAGGACATTTAGTCTCACTTCGCCCATTACATCTACCGCCTTTGACACACATCAATCATCGCTCTGTTTGGTCCAGTGCCATGAAGAATGAAACTGGACTACCGAGCAGTGGTACCGGGTTGTGTTCAGCGATGAATCCAGGTTTAGTTTGGGCACTAATGAAAGCTGTGTTCGTGTTTAGAGACTTCGGGGTGAGCGCCTCAATCCTGCCTTTGCAGAGGAAGGGCACACTGAGGAGAGGCACACTGCCCCCGTGGCCACATACAAGGGGGTCACATGAATGTCTCACCAACATTGTTACACTTCCGTGGCCTGCCCGGTCACCAGATGGAACCATCCGAGACTCCAACTTCAAAAGCCTATAAGTTTGCACGATCTAGAGGCTCTGTTATGGCAAATGTGGACCAATATTCCGTAGGGTACCATATAAAATCTGTATGCCTCAATGCCCACCTGTATCACATCTTTTATCCAAGCTAGAGGCAGCCCAACAGGGTACTAGGCCTCCATGTCTGTCCATATCACATCTTATATCCAAGCTATAGATGGCTTAACAGGATACTAGAGCCTCCATGCCCACCCATATCACATCTTGTATCTAAGGTAGAGAAGGTACAACAGGGTGCTAGAGCCTCCCTGCTTGCCCATATAACATCTTTTATCTAACCTACAGGCGGCACAACAGGGTACTAGAGCATCCATGCTCGCCCGTATTACATCTTGTATCCAAGCTAGAGGTAGTACAACAGGGTACTAGAACCTCCATGCCTGCCTGTATCACAGGTAGTATCCAAGCTAGAGGTGACCAAACAGAGTATTAGAGCCTCCATGCCTGCCCGAATCATATTTTGTATCCAAGCTAGAGGCGATACAACAGGGTACTAGAGCCTCCATGCCCGCCCATATCACATCTTGTATCCAAGGTGGAGACAACAGAGTACTAGAGCCTCCATGCTCACCTGTATCACATCTTGTATCCAAGCTAGAGGCGGTACAACAGGATACTAGAGCCTCCATGCCTGTCTGTATCACATCTTGTATCCAAGGTGGAGGAGGTACTACAGGGTACTAAAGCCTCCATGTCTGCCAGTATCACATCTTGTATCCAAGGTGGAGGCGGTACTACAGGGTACTAAAGCCTTCATGCCTGCCAGTATCACATCTTGTATCTAAGCTAGAGGCGGTGCAACAGGGTACTAGAGCATCCATGCCCACCCGCATTACATCTTGTATCCAAGATAGAGGCAGTACAACAGTGTACTAGAGCCTCTTTGCCTGCCCGTTTCACTTCTTGTATCCAAGCTAGAGGTGGCCTATCAGAGTACTAGAGCCTCCATGCCCGCCCATATCACATCTTGTATCCAAGCTAGAGGTGGAACAACGGGGTACTGGAGCCTCCATACCTGCCTGTATCACATCTTGTATCCAAGCTAGAGGTTGTACAACAGGATACTAGAGCCTCCATGCTTGTTATTTCTGATCATGGCTATTGCGATTGTCAAATATGCAGTGGACTCGGCTCCCATGCCTACTCTTTACAGACAGTCGACATGCATTGTTCTTGTACGCTGTATTTTGGGCAGGCGTTGTGGGGGGTTTTCCAATATTCTGAAAAAAGTGAGTGCTGGGAAGGGCACAAAATAACAAATTAAGGTATACTTAGCAGTCACTTGTCCCGAAGGTCCATCAGACCCACTCTGAAACCAGTAAGTTGCTGCAACGATCATGTGCAGCACATGTGATCATGTGCATTGGTGTCTTCTTATGAGGCACAGAGGAGGCTTTTGGGTTCACTCAGGCATCAGGGCTCAGTTATTACTTTTGCATCCCCCAAACTATCCCCCACTAATATGTCTATGTGCATGAGGCCAAAGAATGGCAATTTGAATGCTTTCTATAGCAGGAAACCTTAGAAGTTCCTAAAAGGAAAAGTTGGCAATTCAAGAAACATCTCAAACTTTTGCCCTTGTGTCTCGAAATGTATAATAGGACAACCTCCAGAGCTTCGATGCATTCACATACTTCTGCACCTGTAATATATTAATGGATGCCTTGTACTATTGGTCTTATATTTATCATTATGTCCTAGCTATAGGTATATAATCGCAGCCCCGCCTTTGTTACTCATGCACCACATTATTGCATGCTTTAGAAGCTTCTCCCTTTTATATTTTAGTAGTATTCCTGCTGCCCCTCTCCCACCACCAGTGTCACAATGATTAATCGCAGGCTCAGGCTGAGGTCAATTAGTGAGGGTCAGGTGGCATCGGAGGGTTAGGCTCATCTCTTTATTGAACACAATATTTTAGCACACACTGTCACCCCTCGGCATGATTTATGGCCAGACCAAGCTCACACCACCTCCATGGGTTCAGCACTCTCAGCTAATTATAAGCAAGGCAAGAGCACTCGGGAGAGAGAACAGGTTAAGAGATGCCAGAGATGGTGAACACGGTGTGGAAATGATGGAGGAAAAGGAAAATCAGTGGGTAGAGGATGTTTAATGCAGAAATCATTGGAAAGACGGGATTTTATCAACTGATGCTGTCCCTGAAGACTTCTGACTCTTCTTAGCTCCATGTTCTCATCAAGACATCATCAATACTCTTCTAGTGTAGGACACTGTCATCCATCTGCCAACAAGCAATCTTACTGTACATGAATATGGCCACCCTTGGGTTTGTTGCTGCCCACAGTGTGGTGCGAACATTACACTGCCAGCAACCCCGCACAATCCATAGCTTCATCTTTTGCAGCTGTCTCTCCATTGATTTGGGCACTAAGTGTGGGATCAGGGGAGCATGCTACGGATGCCCATGCCATCAAGACTAGTGCTATTCCCTTTACAAGTCTCACAGCTTGCGCTACTGTTTAACAGCTAATGAGAAGTTCCCTGCAGCAGAGCAGTCCGGTAGGCGGGCCGGACCATCTCTCTTCTTTGCAATCACTGACCCACGGATGCGCAGATGAGAGCAGCGATTCTGCCCACAAACAGGACACATGGGGAAATCTTGCAAAGAGGAAAGATGGTCTGGCCTGCCCACCGGACAAGTTTACTTAATTTATATGCAGCGCTGGAACTTTTTAAATAGCAATTCCTCAGCCTTGGGTTTATAAAGGGACATGGGAAAATAAGTTTTCTAAACTGGTGTAGGTGATAATTCTAGCTTGGCCTTGGTTTAGTGTGGTAAAAAGTGCTGACAGGTTCTGCAGCGTCCCGTAGGGTGACCCCGGACACATGGCATATGCTGAGGAGCTGGGAGAGTAAGATGCTGGCTTGTCACGGTAGCACTTACCAAGCTCCCTCCCAGAGGGACACACGTAGCCAAGGCCAGGGCAGCGCTGGGCCTTTTCTGGACACCCCCGGCATGGGGATGCCCAATAAACAGGATAATAGGTGTAGAGGGATTTGTCACAGGTGATGCCACCATTCCAGTACCCCCTGGCATGAACATCGGCAGGGAAAATAAATGAGCCGCAGACAGTTTAAGTACCTCAGGTCCTTGGGAATGGTCATAACTTTACGGGAAACTTCAGCAATACAAGACACACTTTGAAGAAGATACAGTGCAGGCAATTGAATAAGCTTGACAGTAGTACCTCCACATGGTGACCCAGACTTCAGACAAACCAGTGCGTGACAGACAAAGAGTGTACCTCTACATGGTGATCCAGACTTCAGATGGCCACGTAGGAAAATATAAATGGTATAGTACCTCTGCACTTGCTCACAATGGCTCTTGCTCTCACTCCTGTCCGGTGGGACTCACTCCATTTCTCCTCACAAATACATCCACAACGGGAAACCTCTCCCCCCTTTTCCATGCTTCACTACATGAGGGCTGAAGGTGCCCCCACGTAGCTGGACTCCCGACTACCACTCTAGAAGACATGGAACTCCTTTCCCGCTCTTAATCACTCACATTTATAACCTCTCTCACACCACATGACAGGATAGAAATTGATACATTTACAGGCAGACAGCTCATGCTTTGCAGACATTAACCGATTACATGCTGCAGCTGTGCAATACACATAACAAAATGACAAGACATTTTGCACAGTGCATCAAGCCAAAACATTACATGTATGATATTTATGGAGGGGGCCAGGAAAACATGTACTGGGCCACTAGAGTTCCCTTTAATGTCTACAGCCATGTGTAATTGAAGGACTGCGCCGTCACTGCATTTCTGGCTGCGGCACATGCACACTAATGTCCATTCTAGAGTCGAACATTGACTTGCAGGAATGCTGCATTCCATTAGGTGGTGCTGCAGACGTATTGTTCCATCTCCCTTATTTGCATATTACCCAGAGGAGCATGCGTGGCCTTATAAGTCTCCTCACACACTCACCTTCTAGGTGCTCTCCCTGAGGGGAAAAGATATTGTTCCTGAGGCACAAGTGGGTCACGATCTCTTTTCCCCTATTTTTTTTAATGGACGCTGTGTGGCACTAATGTATAAAAGTGCGCTGAATGCACATCGCAAGAAACTGAATTGTCTTTCTTTGAAAGTTGCGAGGTATGAATATGGCTCCATACAACTTGTAGACTGTACGGAGCCGAAATACAGCTGTGTGCATGAACTCATACTGGCAAAGATTATTCATGGCAGTTGCTAAACTCTGCGATTATGACAATAACAACCGGTGGTCAGACTAATTTTTTAAGCAACTCTGATAAATTCTCCATCCAATGAGAATGTAAAATGTGAGTTGGGGCGTCCAGAAGGCCAGTTAGAAGAATTATAGAAATGTTTAAGGTAAGCGTTTTGGAATGAGAAGTTTGGCAGCAGACCCGCGCAGAACAGATTGTATGAGCTCCAGCGTATTATGGCAGGGTGTAGCTGTTTTCTAGATGTGCTGTGAAAATGAGTAATAGGAATCAATTATGATTCCCAGACACCAAGCATATGAAATAAGATGAATTACTACAGTATTAAATCTGATAAGGAAATGTGTCAACGGAGAATGCTTAATGAGTTTTAGGTCTCTATGCTATTCATATGAAAAAAGCCCAAATACTGTATCTAGGATTGGCTGATAGACCAGGTATTGTGTGGCTGCATTCACACTGGCCATATGCAATAGATAAAAGCCAACCAGATCTGCAGATGTCATTGGTATAGGCTCTCTTCTTGGATGTTTGGGGGCCTCCTGACTCTCCCTCCATCGCAGGTGGAGGTCTAACGACTTATAGGTATAGAATTCAGATACGATGCAGCAGAAGGAGTAAAAAAAATATGCAATATTAATTTAGGAACAAAGTAATGAAAGTGAACAAGATTCTAAAAACAATACAAGGGTCACCTTTAAATTGCCTGGTGCCAGCTACAGCCGACTACCTCTTAGAAGTCATACTTCGTGCCCAATATGAGTTAACAGTAATACCTTAACCCCTTAAGGACCGGGGTGTTTTGGTCCAATAGGACCGGACACTTTTTAGGGGTTTTACCCATGTGGTGGTTTTATAGCCCTATTTTTTTTTTTTCTTCAGCTACCAAAATTATTTTCGTTGCATTTCTTTTCCCGCGAAATACGTGGCTATTTTTAAAATTTTGTTTTTTGAAAAAAATCAGATCTTAAAAAACTTATAGTTGTTTATTGTTAAAATTTATATATTTACGCAAAAATAAAGTACAGAAATGGGTTCCTCAATTTGTTTCAGATATTTTATATATAATTTGAATGGTTTTGTATTACAGGGCGCATTTCTTTGTTGGCGTTGGCAGTGGGTCATTTTCTTTTTTATATATATTTTTTTATTTTACTCAGTCTTTTTTTAAAACTTATTTTTGTAACAATTTTTTTTACCATATATGCCCCCCATGACGCCATATAAGACCTCTGGAGGTTTTTCACATTTAACACTTTTCCACTGCAACTGGGGCATCCATAAAAGTCCTTGTTTCAAGAAAAAAATATCCGCCTAGTGAGATAGTAGTCAATAACAGAGCTTATTAGGGTCTGCTAGGACCATGCAGCTCTCATAGAATCATAAATTGTAGATCTGGAAGGGACCTCCAGGGTCATTGGGTCCAACCCCTTGATCAGAGCAGGATTCACTAAATCATTCCAGACAGATATTTGTCCAGTCTTTGTTTGAAGACTTCCATTGAAGGAGAACTCACCACCTCCTGTGGCAACCTGTTCCACTCATTGATCACCCTCACTGTCTAATATCTGATCTGTGTCTCTTCTCTTTCAGTTTCATCCCATTGCTTCTAGTCTTTCCTTGCACAAATGGGAATAGGGCTGATCCCTCTGCACTGTGACAGCCCTTCAGATATTTGTAGACATCTATTAAGTCTCCTCTCAGCCTTCTTTTATGCAAACTAAACACTCCCAGATCCTTTAACCGTTCCTCATAGGACATGATTTGAAGACTGCTCACCATCTTGGTAACTCTTCTCTGAACTTGCTCCAGTTTGTCTATGTCTTTTTTAAATTGGGGTGCCCAGAACTGCACAGTACTCCAGATGAGGTCTGACCAAGGAAGAACAGAGCGGAATAATTACCTCACATGATCTAGACTCTATGCTTCTCTAAATGCATTCAAGAATTGTGTTTGCCTTTTTGGCTGCTGCATCACATTGTTGACTCATGTTCAGTCTGTGATCTATTAGTATACCCAAGTCTTTTTCACATGTGCTGCTGCTTAGCTCAATTCCTCCTATTCTGAATGTGCTTTTTTTCATTTTTCTTGCCCAAATGTAGAATCTTGCATTTTTCTTTGTTAAATACCGCTCTGCTATTCACAATCCACTGTTCAAGCTTTTCTAGATCTTTTTGAATACTCTCTCTCTATTCTCTAGTGTTAGCTATCCCTCCTAGTTTTGTGTTGTTGGCAAATTTTGATCAGTTTCCCATCAATTTCCTCCTCCAGATCATTTATAAAAATGTTAAACAACACTGGGCCTAGGACAGAGCCTTGTGGTACCCCACTTGATACATTCTTCCAGTTGAGGAATGTCTCTGCTGTGGCAGAGGACACAAGGTAGTTACATGCCTTGTCGAATAGCGGAAATAACACTTCTGCTTTCTGTCTGCACTACATATCACTCACTGAGAACTATGTAGCCTATAAAGGAGAAGTGGTTAAAAAATGTTTCTCCTCAGGGTCCTCGGCTTTGACTAGTAGCCGAGAACCCAACCTGTTCCTGCTACATTGCAGGAGCTTTACTCTCATGCCGTATTTTTACTATCAGCTGGGATTAAAACCCACGACCAAGAGCGGTAAATTTATGGTGCTTTGTCCTAAAGGGTTAACAATAATGTCAATAATATTGTACAAGGATCAGTCCTGCTGAACAGAAATATAAATTCCATAGCACACAGTTCGTCTTTAAAGGGTTAATACTCAATTCTTATAAATGTGGTCTACTTGTAACATGAGGTATTATTTCAGTTGAAAATATTTCTTTAAAGGGATTGTCTGGGCTCATTTCGACTCATGACCTATGAACAGGTCATCAGTAGTTGATGGATGGGGGTTTGCCACTCGGGACATGGGTCTATCAGCTGATCTTCCAATCCGCTGTCCACTGTAGCGGGCCGGTCATTGTCATCAGCAGACAGGGAAAGTAGTGCAGGCACTGGCTTCATTCCCATTAAAATCAATAGGAAAGCTGCTCTGATACTGCCCTTGCTTTTGTTATGGGACATCTGGTCCTGGGTGCCCAGTAATGCCAAGATGGTGCCCTACAAGTATTCCCAGATCCTTTGTGCTCCTACACATAACCCCTTTGAGACCTTGCATAGTAATGCCCACGGCTATGCCGCTTATAAACTAATAGTGCCACATTAATAGTAATGGTGATTCTGAATAGTAGTAATGCCACCCAGCATGCAGTTACATTTTAGGCAGATATGCAAATTATGTTAGATGCGACGTGATTAGATTAACGGTCTTACCACTTGAGGTCCTAAAAGTTCCACCCTTGGTCTACAAAAAAGTCTTGGAGGCTCCTTGTGTGTAGTGACCTCTTCTTCCGCTTGTGTAGAGCTTGTTGACCACTAGACACCTCTACGATACAGAGCAGAGATTTCACCCCGTAACCAGAGTCTGAGAGGGGCGCATTATTGGGATGTGAAAAGCTAAATGGTTGTATTGATGATTTGACCCCCACCTGGGCCGTTCTAGGTCGTGGTCATTCTAGATTGGCGCTACAGACCATCATTGTCCAAGCACGATAACTGAAACTGAACTGAACTGGACCATTCTGAGCGGACTCTTGGGAAGTATTGGGCACACACAAGGCGACAGGACCCAGGATGCTCTTGACAGATCACTCGCAGAGAGGATCTTCCTGCAGCCACATGTGTTCCTCTTATGCGGCTTTCAAGAGGCATTTCCAGCAGGATAATGCTCGGCCGCACACACAAGGGGGTCACAGAAATGTCCCCACAATATTGTCACACTTCCGTGGCTGCCTGATCACCAGATTAATCATCAATAGAACATGTATGGGATCATCAGGGATGCCAACATATACAGCCTTTGCATTTGTACATTCTAGAGGCTCAGTTACAGAAAATGTGGACCAATATGCCACAGGAATCCATAAAGAACGTGTACGCTTCCATGCCAAATTTATATCACATCTTGCTTCCAAGCTAGAGACCGTACAACAGGGTACTAAAGCCTCCATGCCCGCCCGTATCACATCTTGTATCCAAGCTAGAAGTGGGCCAACAGGGTACTAGAGTCTCCATGCTGACCCGTATCACATCTTGCATCCAAGTTAGAGGCAGTACAACAGGGTACTAGAGCCTCCATGACCCCTGTATCACATCTTGTATCCAAGCTAGAGGCGGTACAACAGGGTACTAGAGCCTCCATGCCTGCTAGTATCACATCTTGCATTCAAGCTAGAGGCGGCCCAACAGGGTACTAGAGCCTCCATGCCTGCTAGTATCACATCTTGCGTCCAAGCTAGAGGCGGTACAACAGGGTACTAGAGCATTTATACCCTCCCGTATCACATCTTGCTTACAAGCTAGAGACCGTAAAACAGGGTACTAGAGCCTCCATGCCCGCCAGTATCACATCTTGTATCCAAGCTAGAGGTGGCCCATCAGAGTACTAGAGCCTCCATGTCCGCCCATATCACATCTTGTATCCAAGCTAGAGGTGGAACAACGGGGTACTGGAGCCTCCATGCCTGCCCATATCACATCTTGAATCCAAGCTGGAGGTGGTGCAACAGGGTACTAGAGCCTTTATACCCGCCCGCATCACATCTTGCATCCAAGCTACAGGCGGTACAACAGGGTACTAGAGCCTCCATGCCCAGTCATATCACATCCTGTATCCAAGACAGGGGTGGTACAACAGGATACTAGAGCCTCTATGGCTGTCCGTATCACATCTTGTAACCAAGCTAGAGGTGGCCCAACAGGGTACTAAAGCTGCTATGCCCACCCGTATCACATCTTGTATCAAAGCTAGAGGCAACCCAATGTGGTACTAGAGCCCCCATGACCCCCCCTTCCCCGTATCACATTTTGTATCTAAGCTAGAGACAATCCAACAAGGTACTAGACCATCCATGCCCACCCCTATTACATTTTGTATCCAAGCTAGAGGCGGTACAACAAGTGGCTCTGATATTGTAATCACTTACTTATATCAACGTTACAGTCACACAGAAAAAGTTTCCTTCCTCTCCTACAACTCCTTCTCTGGGAGGGATTGGTTCTGACAATGAGTATGAAGCCTGCAATGTTATTTCTAATGTATGAGGCTACGGGGAGATGCTCTGTTCTTGTTCGCTCTTTGGCGGGTTGGTGCTCGTGTCAACCGCTCCTTGGCCGCACATAAAATATGTACATTCTGCAGACAGCTGAGAGTAACTCTACAAGAGAGACGATGCCCCCCACAGCGTTCGGTGTGTGCCAAGGTGTAGGGGGCAATAACAAGGCCCTTTCACATTATTGTATCATTTAAACCATTGTAGCCTGGAGGCCTGGCGAGCGGCGGTGTAATTACACACACACTGCTCGGATAATTAGGCCTGTGCACTGGAGGATCCTCCGGCCGGTGTGTGGGAAGCACAATAAGCAAAGAGCTCTCCTTGGAGACAAACAAGGAATGAAGGATCTGCGGCTAGGCACCAGTGCAATAAGCTGAACCTCAGCCAAAGCGCAGATCGATACTTTCTAACCTTCTGCTCACTATCTATTTAACCCCTTTCTGGATTCATCGTTGACCTGTGATGACACCGCGTGTGAAGATAACATGAATAGGAAAACGATATGGATGGGACTCCGCAGACTCTTCAGTAGAAGTTGAGTTTCCGAGTCTCTCCGTATCAGCAAGCTAGCAATCTAGGCTGTGTTCCAGTTGGATAGCCACGGAGACCCTTATGTGGTCTTAGTAAAACATAACGGACTCTGAAGGTAGAAGAAAGGATTTGTCCTTAGATGTCCGCAAATTTTGCTGATTCGAGAAGTTTTCATACGTGTCTGGTGGCCAACAGTAGACTAGCTTGCATGGACAATAAGACCTCATTCGGGTGGGGCAACAATTTATCTTTTGTTTTACTCCTTTAACTCGCTCAGACATTCTTTGGGTTGTATGGGGATTTAAGTTCAATCAAGTTGGACCATGAGACATCTAGATGTTACGACTGTAAGGGCGGCTTTACTCAAGCGTGTTTGCGCGCATATTTGTGCAAGCTAAATCTATGCAGGCAATACACAGAGAACAGAACTGGAGATGAGCGAGCGTACTCACTAAGGCAAACTACTCGAGTGAGTAGTGCCTTATGCGAGTACCTGCCCACTCGTCTCTAAAGATTCGGGTGCCGGCGGGGGAGAGCGGTGAGTTGCGGGAGTGAGCAGGGGGGAGCGGGGGGAGAGGGAGAGAGAGAGATCTCCCCACGATTCTCCCCGCTCTCCCGCGCCACTCCCCACCCCCCGCCGACACTCTAAACAGAACCCTTTGATTTCAATGAGCTCATTCTCATTACTCTATTCGGGAGAAAAAACGCAACATACTATATTTTGTGCACATTTGCGCATAGAGATGAGCAAGTATACTCGCTAAAGGCAATTGCTCGAGTGAGCATTGCCTTTAGCGAGTACCTGCCCGCTCGAGATGAAAAGTTCGGGTGCCGGTGGCGGGCAGGGAGCTGCGGGGGAGAGCGGAGCGTAACGGAGGGGAGATCTCTCTCTCCCTCTCTCCCCCCCGCCCCCTCCTGCTGACAGCCGCTACTCACTGCTCCCCCGCGCCGGCACCCGAACCTTTCATCTCGAGCGGGCAGGTACTCGATAAAGGCAAAGCCTTTACCGAGTATACTCGCTCATCTCTATTTGCGCACCAAAGACCCCATAGAGGTCTAGGGGAGGTGCAGAAATATGCAATGGAAAGTGAGAAGGACTGTGCAAAACAGCGGGGAAGAGAACACTTCTGGACCTAATTAGGCTAATAGCTTTTTAAACTACGGACGGGTCGTGCAGCGCGAATAAGAACTTGCATGCGTACAGAGTACAGTGCTATGCACCGATATGCATACAAATTTAGCTTGTTCAACCCCGCATACGCTCATGTGAAGGGGCCCTTAGGGTCTATCCAAACAGGTCTGGAGCGCAGTCGCGCCTGAACAAGGGGAATCCCTCCAACGGCTTTTCAAACTGGGTTGTATTCACTGTGTATTCCGCTCGCAGATTTTCGGATTCAAATACTTGTGCAAATGGGTCTGCGGGAGCCCTGAAAATCAAATACGCCCGTGTGAGGCCACCCTAAGGGATCTTACCCACTTGCATTTTTTTAACGCTGCGATATCGCTGCTTTTTTTTTTTAACGCAATTGTCAATGGGACTTTCTAATGTTAAAAACGCAAGTTTGTGCTTTGCGATTTTTTGTGCAATGCGTTTTTAACATTAGAAAGTCCCATTGACAATAGTGTTAAAAAAGCGCAGTGATATCGCAGCATTAAAAAAACGCAAGTGTGTGCGAGCCCCAAGACTGCAGAAAAGTCCCACACGCCAAGCCCGGAGAATAGAACCCATTGATTTCAATGGGTTTATTCTCGTTGCATTTTTTTGCGCACATGGTTCTCCTGAGTGCAGAATCATAGGTCCTGCTCTATGTTGTGTGCATTTGCATAGAGGTCTATGGGAGGTGCGCAAATATGTGCGATTATACACAAAACGCTGCACATAACCGCGAACACCAACATCTCTTTTGGCTTAATAGCCATTTAAGGGCTCATGTCCATGACCGTGTTTTCAATGCGTGTTACATGTGCGTTGCACGGTAGCGTGATACGTGGTGAATGTAACCAATGTAAGTCAATGAACTTTCATGGTTCCAGGCATATGTATGTGTAGATGTAGTGGCCCAGAGTAATAGGACCCCTACATAAAACTGTGCATGGGTATTAGTGTATCTTGACGCCACCGGAAGCTAGAGGTTTGACAGGAAGAACGCCCCTCTCACACCCCCAGCTTCTGATTGGCCCAAGGCTGCAAGGTCCTAGTACGCTTACATTATTAGCTGTAAATGCTGCCCTGTTCGCGCTGTTAAATGGCAGCATTAACATCTAATAATGTAAGCCTAAAAATAAATGTAACTCTCACCCTCAGGTTCCCCGCTCACAGGTGTCGTCCTCACCGTTCCTTGTCCGACGGCTGCTTAGTCTTCTCCATGTCCACCGCTCACAGCTGCCACCATCATGGGTTGTGGTCTGGCGGCAGGACTGTGATGTCCGTGCATGCCTCTAACCCGCAAAAAGATGCCGCCCCCACAACCTCTGCTGCAGCCGCGGGACTGTGATATCGGTGCTGGCCGCTCCCGCCACTGACAGGTGCCACCGTCAGCACGTGTGCTCTGGCGCCGGAAAAACTGTTTATCCTGGGGAAACTGCGCCGCTGTGTGCTCCAGAAATGTGCGGCCGACACGTAGCACTGCCTCTTTGCCCCCGCTGTGTCGCCTCCCTGTAGCCAGCGGCATCTTCAGAACGCTTTACCCTCAGTGCTGCAACACTGAGTCGGGGTCCGCCTTGTGCCTCTTTTGGGGGGTAAGCACGTTGAAGCTGCGGCTGCCCGTTTGCTGCTGGGCCCGCTGTCTGTATTTTCGCCCAACTTTTACTGGCCTTCCAGGACCCTTTTGGCTGTGTGCTGTGCAGCCAATCAGGTACAGGGGACGTCACCCCCCCCCCCCCCCCCCCGCCTTGTCAATCTTGGCTCCACCAGGACTTCCCGGTGGCGTCAAGATACACTAATACCTGTGCATGCATTTGTCTAACTGTATTGTCAGTGTCTTCTGTGTTGTATGATTGATGTGTATTTCATAGCTGCAGCACTGTAAGAGTTAACTGTCTAGTATGTGAGATATCTGTCTGGAAATGTATCTTTTGTTTGTCATGTGACCCTCTTAGATACATGCGAATGCAAGTTGCATGCGGGTGGGGCTGTCTGTTTTTTTCGAGTCTTTGAGCTTGGAGTGCTTGGAGCTTTTGCAAGAGAGTCACACAGAGACCTTCAGCTCTGTGTGGTTCAGAATTGAAGAGTCTAAGAGGAATGCAAAGCATACCCTGGGCCTGCTTTACCCAGGAGATGCCAGTGGTACCCCTAAACACTGAAAGAAAGAAAGAGAGAGAGGATGAGGAGCCGCCATGCAGCGCACCCCTTTTCCAAATATAGGTGATGACTGGTAGACAGTTGGAGAGGAAGAGTGTTGCCGGGACCAGGACCCACAGATAACAGGACTGTGGATCCTCCCTGTCACACCACTTTGAGTTTTACCCTGTTTTTCCTGCTGGTGTGTATTACTGACCTGTACCAAGTTATTGCAAGTAAACCAGCTTCACCGACCGTTCCCGGTTTGGCTGTGAAAGTTAAATCCCTGTCTGTGGACTCTTTATTGCCAACAACTGGATTCACCGCAGAGGATGGAACAGTGGCGTCACGCGTGACAAAAAGGACTAAGGTGATCCACCAGTGGGTTTCCCTATTTTTATAGCCAGCACTTGGCCCCTTGGATGTGTCCCTGGTTACCCTCCCCGCTGTCTCCTAGGCGGGGGCCCGCTCCTCGGACACTGTATAGACACTGCGTATCGATATACACAAGAAATAGATCGCAACATTTCTCTGCGTACCAGGATGAGTGGGCTATACATTGGGCATGGGCAGTGGTTTCATACACATCCCCGATCTCTGAAACAGAGCTGGGAATTTTTTTAAAAAAAGAGTCACATTAAGCATGTCCGTGTGCATGTGAAACACGGGCGTCTGCAGTGCAAACTGCAGCCATGTGCAGTCTGTCGGCACAGCGTATGTTTGCAAAATGAGTCATTAATATCAATGGGTTCGCATACATTTTTGCATTTCTTGCAGGTACAAAAAAATAGGACTTGCTCTATTTTGTGCACCAAAAGTTCCCATAGAAGTCTATGGATGGTGCACAAATGTGTATGCAACATTAGGCCTCCTTCCCACGGACGGATTTCCGCCATGTAATTTGCGGCGGAAATCCGCCGCGTTGCCCGCAGGTTCTATTAAACCTAATAGCTCAGGGCTCACGGTGCGGAATTCCACCGCGGAATTCCGCACCGTGAAATCACCCGTCCTCACCCGCGGCATGCTCTATTTGCCGCGGGTGTACGCGCTGACGGCTTCCATTGCAGTCAATGGAAGCCGTCTGTCATGCTATCTTCCGCTGTAACACAGCAGAAGATAGCGTAAAACTGCTTCCCCGCCTACCGCCGCCGCGTGATGCCGAAGCGTCATGCGGGAGCGAGGACGCCGGATCCGCAGGTAAGTTTGGGGGTCTCTGGGGGGCGTCGTGACGGGCTCCGCCGCGGAATTCCACGGCGGAGCCCGTCCCGGCCGTGTGCAGCCGGCCTTAATGTGTGCAAATCAACGTAGGTCATAGGTCAAATACTTTAAGCTGAAGGAGGGACTCGTTATTTGTAGAGCGCCAACTTATTCTGCAGCACTTTCAGGGCTCAGTCACACGGGCGTTTGTACGCACGTCTGTCAGTTGCGTTTGCGATCCGCATCTATATAGAACCAATGCTTTTCAATGGGAGCGGGTACATGTGTGCGAATTTTACACGCGCACAGACGCATGCGGCGAAAATTATACAACACAACGATTGACAGAACGCGGCTATCTGCATTCTGCGTTTCAATGTTGCGCACAAACATATGTTTTGAAGATGCCTACGATTTTTATTTTTTGACCACGCCGCACTGTACTCCCATCCTGGAGCACGACGAAAAAGTCCGGGCCGATCAAAGATTCATGCGCATTTTGATGCACACTGCGCATATACTCAGATAAACGCTGCCAGATGCAGACTTTTCGCCGTGACGCCCGCTTCGGTCACGCGATTTTTTAAACGCATCCGTTATGCGCACAAAAATTTGTACAACAAAACGCCCGTGTGACTGAGCCCTCAGGTAACAAACCCCAGTATGCTGGGTACTCATTTTACTGACCTCAGAGGGATGGAAGGCTAATTCCTTCGAGTATTGAACCTGCAACCTTCAGGTTGTGAGCAAGAGCTTAGGACTGCACTACTGCTGCCTTAGTTCGCTGTGCCACATGAGGCGCGGAG
The DNA here is from genome assembly GCF_035609145.1 of Eleutherodactylus coqui. Classification (NCBI taxonomy): domain Eukaryota; kingdom Metazoa; phylum Chordata; class Amphibia; order Anura; family Eleutherodactylidae; genus Eleutherodactylus; species Eleutherodactylus coqui. The sequence goes on along the minus strand of NC_089838.1, from coordinate 305,839,225 downwards.
GCATTAATGTTTGCACATATGCTCATCTTAATGAGTCCTTTCAGTTTATTTTTTGTGGATGTGAACGATGGCAAAGGGCTCCTTCACACAGGCGTCTCTGAGCACGGAAATACGCTTGTGCAAACCACAGACAATAGTAGCCATTGATTTCAATGGGTTTGCTCACAATACTCGTTTTTGCGCGGGTGAAGAAATACGTGACATGCTATATTTTTTTAATTGCGCGCCGGTAAAAGAAAAGCAGTAAGATAGGTCCTGCCCCATCTGTCTGAGGTAGAAAAACTGTTAATAATGTTATTAGTGCACGCCATAATCCCGGTAGTGATCTGAAGAAGCCGCAAGGACTCCTTCACACAAGCATATCTGCGTGCGCAATATGCAGAGAACAGAACCAATTGATTTCAATGGGTTGCGTGCCCGAAACAAAATGCACTATGCTTTACTTTTGTGCACATTTGCCCACCAAACTCCCCATAGAAGTCTATTAAGGGTGCAAGGGGAGGCGCGATACCCTACGAAATTCAACGAGAAAAAGAACATACCTAGCACTCATTATACTAAATAACTAAATAGCCATTTAAATCGGGTTGTGGTTGTGTCCCGTGTGCAAAAAGACGCGCCCGGTGGGCACAAAAACGACAGTAAAATATGCTGATGGGCATGCAAAAAAAGTCTTGTTCATAGCGCAAATACATTACGCTGAGTTGTGCGCAATTGTGCATACGCCCTTGTGAAGCCGCCCATACCATAAAGTCCCCATGTAATAGCGCCTGCCATACAGTGCACAAATAACAATGCTACCCTCTCCCCGAACAGTGGCGTATGTGCCCTAATAATACTGCCCTACAATCCACTATGAAGCGGAGGGTGTCTCACCGTATATATATATATATATACGGTGAGACACCCTCCGCTTCATAGTTTTGTTCATTCTGCATTGATTTTACAATCCGCCTATGACTCGCAGTTGTCGTTGCTTCTGCAGACACCAGTCCAGTCCCCAGTTAAAGTGCGCTGTCTATGAAATGGCCTTTAGGGTTAAGTTGGGACCCCAAAGTGTTGGACTTCAAAGGGAGGCGATGAGAGAAGCTGTCACCCGGTGGCCTTGTCTACAGGCTCCATACACATGCTGTTTGATCAGAATCAGTGGCACTTCCTGGCCCGACTCCCCTGCCGCCCGCCGTCCGCTCACTCGTCAGCTCAGCAGGATCTGATTGAATGGTGCCAGTGACAAGGGAATGAGGGGGGGGATTAAATGGGGAGTCATTAGGGATCAACAATCCGAAATAAACAATCATAGAGAATCTCCCTCGCATAAAAATAATCCTCAGAAGTCAAGTTGTCAAAAATTCTGGTTGTCTGTTTTTTACTTTTACCTATCTCTATTTTTTCTCTATATAAGCTGAGGAAAAAACTAGACAGAAACGGCAACTTGTAGCGGACCCACCCGGCGCACATGGTAGGTGGGGGGCCGCTTACAGATTTTCCATTGGGAGCTGCTAATTCAAAAAAAAAAAGTTTTGTACTTGCCAACTTTTCATAACAGTAATCTCTTCTTTATCTCATGCCCCGCCCCTTCTCTAAGGCAAACCCACAACATAAATAGCGGATATGACCTCCTCGATCAAACCCTAAAATGAATACACACCTGACCAAACCCCCTAAACTAAAACAGACCTCCACAGCAGACCCCTTATATATAGGCCATACCCTCTAAAGAAATATAGACCCCAAACCAGACCCCTTAAAGGGGTATTCCCATCTGGAACTTTTATGACACATCCACAGGTATGCCATAAAAGTCTGATAGATGAAAGTCCCACCTCTGGACCCCCACCCGTGAAGCGGGCTGTATGCTGGGGCAGGAGATGGCCATAGCTCCCATAGAAGTTAACAGGACTAACGGAAACAGTGCAGCACAGTGAACTACGCTGTTCCCATACTTCAGGAGTTATAGAAACAGCATCGCTCGCTGTGCTACACTGTTTCCGTAATTCTCATTGACTTCCATGGGGTTAAGGAAACAGCATAGCCCCGCTTTACTATGCTGTAACCATCCTCCCGGCCACCTCGTTCCTGGCGGTGTTTCCGTCACGAATGCAGATTTAGGCCTCATTCACACGAGCGTGTGCGATTTCACGTGGCCGAAAATCATACTAGAGAAGAATAGCCACGATCTAATTTGAAAGTAATTAGCGTTTTCTCATCCATTTACGCGGGCGTATCACATGAAAAATACGCTGCAGCACGGAATACCGCCAGCAAAATGGCTGCTATTAGCTTAAATAGCTAAAATAGCAGCAGCTGTGTTCTTTCCCGGAGTCGGATGCAGGTAACCTCCCTCCCCCTCCCTTTTTTTCAGCTCCCATAGGAGTCTATGGGAGCCTCAAGCATTTTTCGTCAAAAGATAGGTCACGAACGCTATGAGAAAAATCGGCGACTGAAAATAGTCAGCAATTTGACGATTTTATGTCGCGATTTTTTTTACTTGCCCAAAAATCCTGCACGTGAATGAACGCATTCATTATGGCGATTTTCGTACGACGCTTTATCACAGCAGAATAACCATGTAAAACGCTTGTGTGAATGAGGCCCTAAAGATCAGATCATAAAAACTAATACAGACCCTAGACTAGACTCCATAAACCAATAGAAACCCCAGATCGCCTGAAGTACTGACCTCCAAAGTACAGAAGGTCATGCCTTATTATCGGAGAGCTGCAAATTCTACTGTATATACCGTGTTTTCCCGAAAATAAGATTTTTGCCCCAAAAAGATGCACTAGGTCTTATTTTTGGGGGATGTCCTATTATACCGAGCAGGCTTGGTCCAGGTCCCTTCCGCTGCTCTCCGAAGCTCCTACAGGTGTTCTTGTAGTTCTTGGCTAATCACAGCGGGAGGGACCTGCTCCAAGACTGCTAGGTGAAGTATTTCTTTTTTTATGTAATGCAGCTAGGGCTTATTTTGGGGGTACGGCTTATATTTCAAACTTCCTCGAAAATCCAGAAACATCAAGGTAGGGCTTATTTTCAGGGTGGGTCTTATTTTCAGGTAAACAGGGTAGTAAGTACTATATTGGCTGCCATCACCAGCCTTAGCCATGTGTGACCCACGTGGTGTACCACCTTGTAGGGGAGCACAAGGCAGTTGTGGGCTGGGGGTGATCAGTGCCTTACCAAAATCTTGTGAAGCTACATAAATTATCCTGTGCTGTATTTATGTTATGAACTTGGGTCTGGTGCTGTATTTACATTATGAGCTTGGTCCTGGTGCTGTATTTATGTTATGACCTTAGTTCTGCTATTGTATTGATGTTATAATCTTGGCTCTGGTGCATTTATCTTATGAGCTTAGTATGGCTGCTGTATTTATGTTATAAGCTTGGTACTGCTACTGTATTTATGTTATAAGCTTGGTTCCTGTGCTGTATTTCTGTTATGAGCTTGGTTCTGGTGCTGTACTAATGTTATAAGTTTGGTTCTGGTGCTGTACTTATGTTATAAGCTTGGTTCTGCTACTGTATGTACATTATAGGCCCCCTGCACACGGGGAGAAATTCTGCAGCAGGATTTTCCGCAGAATTTCCGCCTGTGCCCGCCTGCATAGGAATGCATTGCAAAACGCCTTCCTATGCACACAGTCGCGACTTGTCCGCGTCAAAACACACAGAGAAAACAAATCGCAGCATGTTCTATTTCTGTGCGGGTCTCGCAGAGGCTCGCACGGAAGTGTCAGTAGTGCCGGTCCGGCTCCGCTCTGCACATGCGCCGGCTGGCCGGCAGCCGGTGCATAGCAGAGACAGAAAACGCGGGAGTGGGTGAGCTGCAGGTATCTGCAGGAACACGGGACCGCATCTTGCTGCGAGAATTCTCGCAACGGGATCCGACCTGGCCGTCTGCAGGCTGCCAAAAGCTGGATTCTGGTGTGGTACTTTAGCTACTCATATAAGCTTGGTTCTGCTGCTGTATTTATGTTATGAGCTTGGTTCCTGTGCTGTATTTATGTTATGAGCTTGGTTCTGGTGTTGTACTTATGCTATAAGCTTGGATCTGCGACTGTATTTATGTTATAAGCTGGATTCTGCTACTGTATGTATGTTGTAAGCTAGATTCTCGTGTTGTATTTATGTTATTAGCTTGGTTCTGCTGCTGTACTTATGTACCAAGCTTTGTTCTGCTACTTTATTTATTTTATAAGCTGGGTTTCCGTGCTGCATTTATGTTATAAGCTGGGTTCCTGTGTTGTATTTATGTTGTGAGCTTGGTTCTGGTGTTGTACTTATGTTATAAGCTTGGTTCTGCTGCTGTTCTTATGTACCAAGCTTGGTTCTGCTACTTTATTTATTTTATAAGCTGGGTTTCGGTGCTGCATTAATGGTATGAGCTTGGTTCTGGTGTTGTACTTATGTTATAAGCTTGGTTCTACTGCTATTTATGTTATAAGCTTGGTTCTGCTACTGTATGTATGTTGTAAGCTGGATTCTCGTGTTGTATTTATGTTATTAGCTTGGTTCTGCGGCTGTACTTATGTACCAAGCTTTGTTCTGCTACTTTATTTATTTTATAAGCTGGGTTTCCGTGCTGCATTTATGTTATAAGCTGGGTTCCTGTGTTGTATTTATGTTGTGAGCTTGGTTCTGGTGTTGTATTTATGTTATAAGCTTGGTTCTGCTGCTGTACTTATGTACCAAGCTTGGTTCTGCTACTTTATTTATTTTATAAGCTTGGTTTCGGTGCTGCATTTATGTTATAAGCAGGGTTCCTGTGTTGTATTTATGTTGTGAGCTTGGTTCTGGTGTTGTACTTATGTTATAAGCTTGGTTCTGCTGCTATATATGTTATAAGCTTGGTTCTGCTACTGTATGTACGTTATAAGCTGGATTCTGGTGTGGTACTTTAGCTACTCCTATAAGCTTGGTTCTGCTGCTGTATTTATGTTATGAGCTTGGTTCCTGTGCTGTATTCATGTTATGAGCTTGGTTCTGGTGTTGTACTTATGTTATAAGCTTGGTTCTGCTGCTATATACGTTATAAGCTTGGTTCTGCTACTGTATATACGTTATAAGCTGGATTCTGGTGTGGTACTTTAGCTATGAGCTTGGTTCTGCTGCTGTATGTAATCACTCGGCTGTTCTGGTGTGGGTATGCTGCTATTTTGCTGCTTTCTGAATACAGGCAGATGGCCTATCAGCACATTTACTGTATATTGTTTCTTTTTTTCTTGCGATGGGGGGAGGCAGTACATATTCGTCGCAGCGGGCCATCTAGCCCAAGGCCGGTACTGATGGCTGCTATTTGTAGTTGTTACCTATAACATGCAAGGAGCCTGAGATAATTCAAGAATACTTCAGCCAATGTTTTTAGGACTTTCCCCAAGAGGGCGACTTAGAGACGTATATCACTAGTGGTATCCTTTAGGGGAAGGAACCTACCGGCACCGTGATATCAACCGCTGTAGTAATGTCCACAAAGTGCAGCCCATTACCCTGCTAATTATTTATGATCAAACCATCAATACGCCACTGATATCCCAACCCACCCCCCTGCAAAAATGACAATCACATTTCGCCCCCATCCCTCTAAGTGCACCGTTGGCTCCGAGTTTTGGAAATGTGACTCCTAAGTGACAAACGCTCAGTGGGACATCAAAGCTTCTTGTGTGAGAAGCCGGTATGTTTGTGAACAAGCGGCTTCCCAAAGGAGCCTCCGCTAATTGTATCACATCTCCAGTGCCTTTCAAAACAGTTTGCCGAAAAACTAATCAGCGGGCGAAAAGTGCTTCCCGGGGGCCCTGTTTGACTGTCCCCTGAAGCTGCATTATTCCTGTAACTTTCCTTGTAATAGGGTACTCCATTAACCAATTTACTACTGAAGCCGTTTGTCATACACGGCATAAGAGCCAAACGGCTCTTCAAGGGACTTCAACCCTAGCCAAATCAATCTACACTAATACCGCTATGCTGTGAGGACACTTATTTCCTCTATTATTCCCTGTTTTCAGCCATTTCAGCCTGGGGTGTCAGTGATTTTGTATTGTTCTTCCATGCAAAGGTCCAAAAAAATTGACCAGATCAAGACTTCCTTGTCTAATTGGCGCCGTGTAATACTTCATTTCCCCTGCAGGGGCGCCGCAGGGGATTGAAAATGTGCTAATAGGTTCCTTTACAGATTGCAGCTGGTTTCTGGGGATCCCAGCAGCAGGACAAGATCCCCTAATTATAACATTCTTAGCATTGGGGGATTTTTCGAAGAGAAACAGAAACGGCGCGGCTACAACATGTAGGGATTAAGGGGCTTGTTTGGTTTTGCAAAATACTCTACTAGGGCAAAATAAGAGGGAGGTCAGCAATTCAAGATCTTCATGTATTAACTAGTATTGTGACAAGCTACTGTACAAAGCCCCCCATCTCTTACTCTGGAGGACCCAGCACATCAATGTATTGCACCAAGCCCATTGATTACAATGCACACCATGTAATACTTCATGTCACCTGCGGTGATGCTGTGGAGATATTGAAGACTTGCCAGATCATAGATCACAGCTGATCGCTGTGGACCCAGAGACAAGACCCTCCATAATAAGATCGGGAGGGCCTTTTAAGAATCGGGCATTGGCTGCAGCGTCTAGCACATGAGTACACTACTGGATGAGAGGGGAGAGCGCTGCTGAGCGAGAGGGGGCTTGTTTTATATTTTACAACATAAAACAGGGAATTTACTACTGTATGGGGGCAACAAAGGGGGACATTTACTACTGTATGGGGAAGCAAAGGGGGACATTTACTACTGTATGGGGCAGCAAAGGGGGACATTTACTACTGTATGGGGCAGCAAAGGGAGACATTTACTACTGTATGGGGCAGCAAAGGGGGACATTTACTACTGTATGGGGCAGCAAAGGGGGACATTTACTACTGTATGGGGGCAGCAAAAGGGGACATTTACTACTGTCTGGGGCAGCAAAGGGGGACATTTACTACTGTATGGGGGCAGCAAAGGGGGACATTTACTACTGTATGGGGGCAACAAAGGGGGGCATTTACTACTGTAAGGGGCAGCAAAGGGGGACATTTACTACTGTCTGGGAGCAGCAATGGAGACATTTACTACTACATGGGGGCAGTAAAGGGGGACATTTACTACTGTCTGGGAGCAGCAAAGGGGACATTTACTATTGTATGGGGGCAGCAAAAGAGGACATTTACTACTGTATGGGGCAGCAAAGGGGGACATTTACTACTGTATGGGGCAGCAAAGGGGGACATTTACTACTGTATGGGGCAGCAAAAGGGGGACATTTACTACTGTATGGGGGCAGCAAAGAAGGGGGACATTTACTACTGTATGGGGGCAGCAAAGGGAGACATTTACTACTGTATGGGGGCAGCAAAGGGAGACATTTACTACTGTCTGGGAGCAGCAAAGGGGACATTTACTACTGTATGGGGGCAGCAAAAGGGGACATTTACTACTGTATGGGAGCAGCAAGGGGGGCATTTACTACTGAATGGGGGCAGCAAAGGGGGGCATTTACTACTGTATGGGAGCAGCAAGAGGGGCATTTACTACTGAATGGGGGCAGCAAAGGGGGAACATTTACTACTGTATGGGGGCAGCAAAGAAGGGGGACATTTACTACTGTATGGGGGCAGCAAAGGGGGACATTTACTACTGTATGGGGGCAGCAAAGGGGGACATTTACTACTGTATGGGGCAGCAAAGGGGGCATTTACTACTGTATGGGGCAGCAAAGGGGGACATTTACTACTGTATGGGGGCAACAAAGGGGGGCATTTACTACTGTATGGGGCAGCAAAGGGGGACATTTACTACTGTATGGGGGCAGCAAAGGGGGGCATTTACAACTGTATGGGGGCAACAAAGGGGGGCATTTACTACTGTATGGGGCAGCAAAGGGAGACATTTACTACTGTCTGGGAGCAGCAAAGGGGACATTTACTACTGTATGGGGGCAGCAAAAGGGGACATTTACTACTGAATGGGGGCAGCAAAGGGGGGACATTTACTACTGTATGGGGGCAGCAAAGAAGGTGGACATTTACTACTGTATGGGGGCAGCAAAGGGGGACATTTACTACTGTATGGGGGCAGCAAAGGGGAACATTTACTACTGTATGGGGCAGCAAAGGGGGGCATTTACTACTGTATGGGGGCAACAAAGGGGGGCATTTACTACTGTATGGGGCAGCAAAGGGGGACATTTACTTCTGTATGGGGGCAGCAAAGGGGGGCATTTACAACTGTATGGGGGCAACAAAGGGGGGCATTTACTACTGTATGGGGGCAGCAAAGGGAGACATTTACTACTGTCTGGGAGCAGCAAAGGGGACATTTACTACTGTATGGGGGCAGCAAAAGGGGACATTTACTACTGTATGGGGGCAGCAAAGAAGGGGGACATTTACTACTGTATGGGGGCAGCAAAGGGAGACATTTACTACTGTATGGGAGCAGCAAGGGGGACATTTACTACTGTATGGGGGCAGCAAAGAAGGGGGACATTTACTACTGTATGGGAGCAGCATAGGGGGACATTTACTACTGTGTGGGGGCAGCTTAGAGGGACATTTACTACTGTATGGGGGCAGCAAGGGGGGCATTTACTACTGTCTGGGGGCAGCATAGGGGGACATTTACTACTGTATGGGAGCAGCAAGGGGGGCATTTACTACTGTATGGGGGCAGCAAAGGGGGGCATTTACTACTGTATGGGAGCAGCAAGAGGGGCATTTATTACTGTATGGGGCAGCAAAGGGGGGCATTTACTACTGTCTGGGGGCAGCATAGAGGGACATTTACTACTGTATGGGAGCAGCAAAGTGGGGCATTTACTACTGTATGGGGGCAGCAAAGTGGGGCATTTACTACTGTATGGGGCAGCAAAGGGGGGCATTTACTACTCTATGGGGGCAGCAAGGGGGCATTTACTACTGTATGGGGCAGCAAGGGGCATTTACTACTGTATTGGGGCAGCAAGGGGCATTTACTACTGTATAGGGGTAACAACGGGGGACATTTACTACTGTATGGGGGCAGCAAAGGGGGCATTTACTACTGTATGGGGGCAGCAAAGGGAGACATTTACTACTGAATGGGGGCAGTAAGGGGGCATTTACTACTGTATGGGAGCAGCAAAGGAGGTATTTATTTTTACTACTGCTGTGTGGGGGCAGCATTGTGTGTGGCAGCAAATGAGGTTTTGGTACTGAGCGATGGCAGAAAAGGGGGCGCTATCACTGAGAGGGTTTAGTTGCAGGTTGTAAAATGAGAGCTGTCATCTGACTGATTGCTACATACGTTTCTCTGCAGTCACCGATGGGACATCTTCTCTGTAAGTCGCGACGTCTCGGCCTGATGGTCGGCGAATGATGTAGAACAGGTTTAGAATCCATTCCTTATGTCACATGATGAGTGTTTAACCCCATGCATGCCTGTCTTGTTCATTTGAATATCTACAAATTCTATTCTCCTCTTTGGCTTAAAAATACTCCAAAAATGTTGCGTATTTTTTACTATTATGGAAAGTACGTAGTGCGTCCTCGGCGCGCTCGCCTGGGAGCTGTATACACAAAACAGTAATCTGTATACTTGCACTAAGTACATCCGACTTTATCCTTGTATTATGGCTTTGACATGCGTTAGAAATCATTTACGGTAATCGATGCAACTTTTTGAAATCCGCTTTCATACAGAAGAACCAATACAATGGCGCGGTCTGTACAGAACGCAGTGCGCCTCGTGTATTACAATCCGCTGCCTGTGTACTACGTGGATATCTGTCACTTATGATTTGTACGTTCCACATGTGCCGTTGTTTATAATGCGCACAACCTCTCCCATGAATATTTCAGCGGAGGCGATGGGATCGATGCGGCCTCTCACATGATATCGATCCGTCTGCTGCGTCCTCTTCCAGGTGATTTAATACAGCCCTCTCCCGAGCCTCCTATATTAGCCTGCATATTAAGGGAAGCTCCACGCCGAGAGGCGCTGCCATCACCTCGTGGGCATAGAGCCGCTCAGGCGTGTCCGTTACACTGATTGCCACCATAATGAATATATAGATGTAGCAGAGCCCAACGTGTCATTCATCTGCTGGTCAAGTTAGAACTTCTCCAATGGTTTTCTTTGCGTCAAATATTTTATCTCTAATTTCAGTTGGTCTACCAGCAGTCCCATGTAAAACACCCGATTCTAATATCCCTGTAGTAAAATCTTGGAACCAGCCCAAGGAAGAGCCGTTGACTTCTGCTTGTGGGGGGAATTAACACAAGCGCGACATTTTCTGGCCCGCAGCACACGGACGCTGCGCACATCTGCCTGTTCTGTCCTCGTGTGAGACTTGTATGAAGATACAACGTGATGTGATCTTTCCGTCTTGAAACATCGCTGCGATAGAAAAATCGCCCGTCTAAGTACAACCAATACGAATAATGGGTAATGATTTTGTGGGATTCTTCTGCATCTCGCAGCACACAAAACTTGCGCAATTTTCTTCCCCGTGTGAATGCACCTTAAGGGCTCCATCACAGAGGTGTATTCACGTTCGCACGCGAACGCTCTACTTTTGTTCGTCTCCCTAGAAGTCTATGGGAGGGTGCGCAAATGCGTGTGCAGTGCACAATGCGATGCGCAGGACGCTGCGCAATTTCAAGAGAAAACGAATATATCTCAATCTCATTGGGCTAAATAGCCATTGAGTCGGGAAGTGGTTGTGTCCTGTGCGCAAAAGAAACATGCACAGCCGGTGCAAATAGTGCGGTAAGATACGTCAATACGCGCGCAAAAAACATTGTTCAAAACGCAAATTCGTAACGCTGAGCTGTGCGCCAAAATACACACACTTATGTGAAGGAGCCCATAAGGAGGGAGAGGAGACGTGTTTCCTCGAGGACTGGAAAAGGGACTCGTCTGCAGAGATCACCATTCTAATAGCACAGGTGCAAACACAGGAGCGGGTGGGGGGGGGGGGCGACATAATGGCCAGTGCACAGCCAGGGCCAGTGTTAGACAGAACGTGGCCCTGGGCAAAATTATAAATGGGGCCCCAAATTCTGAAACATAACCCGGCTGCCACTACTTTGATAGATCGGACTTTTACGGACGCAGCAATACCGAATATGTATTTTTGTTTTATTATTTAGATTATTTTATTATAAATATGGCAAAAAGAGGGTTTTTTTAAACTTTTATTACTTTTTATTTTTTTTAATAATTAGTAAAACTTATTTTTACTTTTTATTTTAGTTCCCAGAGGGGACAAGGGACTTTGATCGTTCCTGCAGTATAATGTAATGCCATAGCATTTCATTATACTGCAGTCTGACAGGCATTCTATCAAGCCACGCCATGGGGGTGGCTTGATAGGCATTTTGCCATGACAGCCCTGGGGCGTTTCAGAAGGCCCCCTGCTACCATGACACCCACACTGCAACCTGCGGTCTTATCGCGGGGGACCGTACGGGACTCTGGAACATTGGTCGGGGGATTTAAATGCTGCTAAAAGACTTGACAGCAGCATTTAAAGGGCTAATAACTCCAATGAGCGGCACAGCTTATTGGAGCTTTTTTGCAGGCGGGTGTCATAGTAACATAGTATGTAAGGCCGAATGAAGACATTGTCCATCTAGTCCAGCCTGTCTATCCTACTGTGTTGATCCAGAGGAAGGCAAAAAACCCCAAGGCCAGAAGTCAATTAGCCCTTTTGGGGAAAAAATTCCTGTGTCGGCTGTAGGAAACAGCTGGCACCGCATTATATGGAGCGAGATCTTCCCGCAATCTCCCTTCATGCACACCCCGAAGTTGCAGGACATAACTGCACATCCTATAGCATTAAGGGGTTAGAATGCTGTTTTTTTATAAACCTGTGTGAAGCTTCTCGATAATTGGCATTATATTCCGCACCTGCTACAATTTAGCATAGTCAGTAGGATATGACAACTGAGATGGTAAGTGCAAGCATAATGGCTGCAATATATCGTGCTGCTAGAGGCATTATATTCTGCATATGTTCCTCCAACATTCAATGCTACACGGTGTGAGACAGTGACTGACAAAGTGCTGGAGGGTGGATACGTGCCACCGAGCGGCCTGGGCTCGGTGGAGGAAGCCAGCATTCCTGTGTCAGTAACGCTATGTTACTGACACGTTGTAGTTTGTAAGTGGCTCCAAGCCGCATAGTCCGGGCCGGCTTTTCCTGGAGTGGTCAAAGCGAAGGGTGGGATGGCCACTCCCACGTACCAGGTGAGGCTGGTACCAGGCCTTATAAAGCCTGGGCCTGCAGGTCAAAGAGAGAGAGAGAGAGCGTCTGGCTGAGACCCAGAGAGGAAGCGTCTGGCTGAGAGCCAGAGAGAGCATCTGGCTGAGAGCCAGAGAGAGGGCTCTGTGGAGCAGGAGCCCGGCTAGCCCAGCGTGTGGGCTGAGAGAGCTGAGACCTTTGCAGGTCTGAGAGTCCTGGCTGGCTGTGTGCAGGAGCCATTTTTGTTACCACTGTGTAGACAGGGACGCTACATGTGTAGTAAGTGCTCAGACGAGCAGGATTTACTTTGTGTTTGCCTGAAGTTAAAGGCCTGTATTTTGCTTTGCTTGCTTGGAAATAAATCCAGGCAAAGCCTGGACTAAAGACTTTATCGCAAGTGTCACTGTCTCTGACTGCTTATGCCCAGGTTGCTACCGATCCTAAACGCTAATCCCTCACATAGGTTATATATTTTCTCACCCCTATGGGTGGCATGTGTCCTCTGGGAGATCATTGACTACTGGACATGCCTGTATGACTCACCCGAAGACATGAGTCGTAGGTTGGACTCAATGACCCTGGAGGTTCCTTCCAACTCTACCATTCTATGATTCTATGACATTTAATAAACTTTGAGAGGGGGAGCTTCCAGGGCTGTATATAGAGTTCATACTTCCCTAGGGATTTTTATTGCTCGCGCCTATTTCGTGAGGTTAAAGCTGCTGCCGATGTACAGCCGAACACTCAATAGGCCGACAGCTAACCTTCCTGACTCCCCATACCCATGCTCTTTCAACAAAGACTTAACTCCCATGTGAACAGGGGATTCTTCATTCCTCCAACAACTGCTGTTGTGGGAGATTCTGGTGATCCCCATACACATTAGAGCTTAATCCCCTCCATGAGGACGAACAATGGAGAGACCCCAGGCACACTGTGGAGGCTACTGGAGTCACAGAAACCATGCTCCATTCTCCAGGATCCTCCTCCAGCCAAGGAAGTCGGCATGATTCTTCTGAAAACTCGTTGTTGCTGCTGTCTGTCCCTGGCCCGTAGTAAAAGTCCCATTATAACGTGATTGGTAGAGCAGTAGCTTTGCTCTACCAATTTAAAAGCATTGCCGTGCCCAACAGGGTACTAGAGCCTCCATGCCCGTATCACATCTTGAATCTAGGCTAGAGGCAGTACAACAGGGTACTAGAGCCTGCATGCCCGTATTACGTCTTGTATCCAAGCTAGAGGTGGTACAACAGGATACCAGAGCCTCCATGCCCGTATTACATCTTGTATCCAAGCTAGAGGTGATACAACAGGGTCCTAGAGAATCCATGCCCCCTGTATCGCATCTTGTATCCAAGCTAGAGGCGGTACAACAGGATACAAGAGCCTCCATGCCCACCCGTATCACATCTTATATACAAGCTTGAGATGGTACAACACAGTACTAGAGCTTCCATGCCCGCCCGTATCACATCTTGTATCCAAGCTAGACGTGATACAGCAGGGTCCTAGAGCCTGATTGGAATGTACAGTCATCCCCAATAATCTTATCCCTTCGCTGTAATATTGTAATCATTACATACTGTATATCACCATTACATTCACACATAGAACGTTTCATTCAATTCCAACAACTCCTTTTGGTCCATTACGTTTTTTGTGAATGAATGTAATTACGATTATTTGCAACGTTTCTTCATTTTTCATTTCAATTGCATTTAACCAATAAAAAATCTTGGTTGAAAGGTGAACCTCTCCTTTAATTTTCTCAGCCCTATCCCTAGTGATCAGACCTGCCCAATGAAATGGAGTTCATCCAAAGTGGACAATCATTATAACATCACGTCATGGCTGGAAATTTTCTCCAAATTCCTTAAACCTTTATTTCCATTCAGATAGCGGACCTTCTAATTTAGCCAGGCGGCCTATTAAGGCTCAACTTTGGGGGTTCTATATTATAGCTCTTCCTTAAAATAACTAATAAAAGCGCCATATACCACCTGGAGAAGACCTATTAATCTACTGGTATTATTCTATGCGTATGTGCCAATACGTATGCCAGATCTCTGTGTGGGTCTGGAACCAAATACAGCCTTACATAGTTTAGCAAGTGCATAATGACATTAACACTTGGATGGTGACCGCTCAGAGCTGTATGAGGAATCAACCTTTGCTGTTATAGAAATGTATATCCCATGGTGCAATGCAATTTGTAGCTGTTTGACGGTAACTCTCCCGTGGCCCTAGAAGTGATTAAGTATTCATGTGTAAACTCTTCAGAGCTCACATCCAAGGCTCGCTACTCCCGCTTGACATAGGCACATGAAGATCAGCGCTAGCCTTCTTTGGTGAGAGGAGTTTGCACCACGTAGTCGTTAAACAGTTGCTCTTACGTGGCAGAATATTTAATAGGGTAATTTTAGAAAAGTGAGGTTTCTCCATGGGATTCCAACAGACAGTAAAATTTCCTACCTAGTGAAGACCTCCACCGAAGAGGTGCCTAATGGACGTCTTCAACAGATGCTCAGTTTGGCCAAGAGATGAGGATCTTGACCAGATGACCTCCTCTATTAACCTAGAATTACCTACTAGGGTAAATAAAAATGGGTTTTCTAAATTAGACTAGCCCTTTAAATGGTCTTCTGTTTAGACTGTAGTATCAAAGAGATAAGGAGGATGAGGAGTCTTAAGGCCCATTTACACGAGTAGATAATCGCTCAAAGATCACCGTGGAGAACGACTGATAAAAGTAAGGATGGTTTTTAGGTGAGCTTGATTTTAACGATCAGCTAAAAGTGCCCAAAACACAGATGCTCATTTACACGCACCAATTATCGCTAAAACGATCGCCAATTCGCAAATTTTTAGCGATAATGGTCCAGTGTAAATGGGCCTTTAGTGAGTTTGTAAAGTTCCTTTCACAACAGGGTTGAATTGTTTTGGTTTGCTCAACACTACTTTTTAGTATTGGAAATTGATAGTGATCTGAGCTTACCGATTCCTCTGAATATTAAAGGGGTTTCCGGGAGTAAACTATTGATGACCTATCCTATCATGGCCTCCCCAATCAGCTGATCATTGGGAATCCCGAGCGGTGGAACCCCACCAAGCAACTATTGATAACTTATTCTGAGAATAGATCATAAGTAGTTTAGTACCTGTTATAATGTTGGCATCTTCTATTTTAGTCAAAAGATCCTTCAAGCAACAATCATTTTTTGTCCATGGCCAACGTAAAGATCAGTATCATATGATGTATAATAAATGAGACCAAGAGCAGGAGGAATCATAGGAAACATACACATGGATCTTCCTATCTGAGTCCCAGAAAAGTGCTAAACTGTTCCCAAATGTAAGGCTGTAGGACAAGAGTTTCCATTAGGCACAGGAGGCTTTGAGTGGCCCTGTGGGGAAAGTTGCCTGGTCCCTTGGGTCAGGGCTGGAATATCAGTCATATTGGAGTTGGTGCAGTATTATCCTGTCAGTACTGTTGAAAGTGCTGAGGTTGACCCTCTCTGGTAAATATTAATTTATCTATGGAGAGTGGGTGCTGTCTATGCTACATGTACACGTGCTCAGAATCTTACTAGAAGGCATTTTCACTGCGGCTTCACTAGCACTAGGGGCAGGTAGCCCAGATCTCCAGGTGAGTGCCAATTTCAACTATATCCATTGCTTTAGGACATGGACAGAGTTAAATACAAGAGTAGAACACAGAAACCCCTAGCTCTTACACCACCATTCAGCCTGATGGAGGCTGACGCAATACAATTTTTTTTCTGGGGGGTGTGGGGGCATATCCCTTGGGGAAAGTACTCTTGATCTTTTCAGAATGGTTTTAAAGAGTGCTTCTCACTCTGGAGGACCCTCCTCATCCAAACATTGCAAAGACAGTCCAATAATTTCAATTCGAAGTGTAATACCTTATTTCTCCTGTGGAGGTGCTCCAGGGGATTGAATTCTTGTTTTCAGGATCCCCTGGAGATTATAGTTGTTGGCTGGGAGCTTCTGAGGCTTTTCCCTTTCTCCCTTTTTTATTAGTACTTGGTAGACTCAACTCTTATTTTACTTCTTAAAGGGCTTATCTAGCGTTCGAAAAACATGGCTGCTTTCTTCCAAACACAGCATCACCCTTGTATATAGGGTTGTGTGTGGTATTGATGCGCAACTCTGTTGATGTGAATGGGAGCTGAGCTGCAATACCAAACACAGTCCACAGATAAGTGTGGCACTGTATTTGGAAGAAATCCATTGTGTTTCTCTAACCTTGGACAACCCCTTTACCTTTTCAGATTTTTTTTTTTACTTTCTGACTTGTTGGATTTTCTTTTTTATTCCATGTTGCTGTAAAATTGGAAAACCTTTCCCACTTGATTTTGACTTATACTTAAAACTTAACCATACATAAAAGATTGGAGTCCTGGTCAAGGTTAGACTAGCCCACCAGAATACCAGAGGATCCTCCGTTGGGCCCAGGCTATAAGATTCTCACTGATACCATTTTCTGGTAGGTCTACTAAAAACTAAAGTCCAGGGGCGTAACTATAGGGGATGCAGAGGATGCGGTTGCACCCGGGCCCAGGAGCCTTAGGGGACCCATCAGGCCTCTCTTCTCCATATAGGGAGCCCAGTACAATGAATAAAGTATTATAGTTGGAGGCCCTGTTACAGATTTTGCTTTGGGGCCAGAAGCTTCAAGTTACGCCTTTCGACTAAACTATTCTACACTGATACAGAGGGATGAAGTGCACTAATGTCATTAATGTATGTATTTTATGGTATGTGTACACTGCTGGCATAGTTAAGACGAGATTGTATGGAATCTATAAATTCATTAGGTCTGTGCAGATCTAGCGAGATTATTATACTGTGAAAACCCAACCATGCCTTGTAATGTGAAATGGAATTTCTGTCTCCACAATGGGCCACATATGAAAAAAGTAAAAAGCCTATTTTGACACAAATAATGGTATATAATAAAGTTTTATGACTGCAACCAAATTTAGCCTGCAATATTCCACCGCGGAGCCCATGGTTGTAAGGTGAGGGGAGGCTCATTAGTGTGCTAGCTGGGTAAGACCGGGTGTTAATGGATGTGCTGTCAGTGGGAATACGATATGTCTGCAAACACAGTATGTGTACATATTACAACAACCGCAAACCCCTTTGTACTCCAGACACCCAGACCTTGTATGTTCAACTACAGTCATAACAAATGCTCACAATTTGCCCATGGTCGGTTATAGACGAGAAGGCATGTTGCCTTACATACAAGTGAGATGGATCCGGCTAATGTGTGAGAAATGTTTGGCAGGGATTACAGTTGCTGCACCCGTAAAGAGTGTTCACCCCTCTTCAGAATCTTTTATGTATATTATATAATGATGTTAAATCACCTTTTTAAAAACTGATCATCAAAAGGGCTCCTCCCCTTTGGACTATTTCTTTTTATTAAAAGGGCTTCCTGACTATTTTTTATCGAACCAGTTGAAATTTGTTTTGGGTCAAACTTTGCTAAAAGTTCAGTTGATCCTGGAAGAGGCAAAGATACAAACTTCATGAAGATGTGTCCATAGTCAGATTTCAATCCAGTACCTTCAGCACTGCAAGGTAGCAGTGCCAACCACTGAGCCACCACACTACTTTCTGAAGAGCAGAAGAAAAAAAATGAGAAGAAGAAATAGGAGTAGAAGAAGAGGAAGAAGAAGATTGTTCTTCTTTCTTCTACTTTTTCTCATTCTCCTCCTTCTCTTCCTTCTCCAGAAGAAGAAACATGGTGGTTCAGTGGTCAGCAGTGTTGCCTTGCAGCACAGGATCAGATCTGAACAAGGACAACATCTGCAGGGAGCTTGAATGTTTTCTTTTTGTTTCATCATCTTCTCCTCCTCCGGAGGAGTGAGAGAATAGAAGCATGGTGGCTCAGTGGTTAGCACTGTTGCTTTTCAGCGCTTGGGGTCCTAGGTTCAAATCTGAACAAGGGCAATATCTGTATGGAGTGTGTATGTTCTCCTTGTGTTTGTATGGGTTTTTTCATAATAATTGTAGTTATGAACCTAGGACCCTAGCTCTACAAGGCAACAGTACCAACCACTAAGCCTTCACTGGGCATTGGTGAAGTTTGATTCAGACTGAACTAAACTTTTTTCCGAAATTCGATGAACTGGTTGAACCAAACTTTTTAAAGGTTCGCTCATCTCTAATCTTAACCACAAGCGAATCATAGAGTAACATCTTCAGTAGAGATGAGCTAACGTACTCGGTTCGGGTGTTTTTGGACTCGAGCACCGCTTTTTCAGAGTAACTGACTACTCGGACAAAAAGATTTGGGGGTACCGGGGGTTGCAGAGGGGAGTGGTGGGGGGAGAGAGAGAGAGAGAGAGAGCTCCCCCCTGTTCCCCACTGCTACCCCCGGTTCACCACGCCTCCCTCCGGCGCCCCCCGAATCTTTTCGTCCGAGTAGTCAGTTACTCGGAAAAAGCGGTGCTCGAGTCCAAAAACACCCGAACCGAGTACGCTCGCTCATCTCTATTCTTCAGCGATCAGCAGTAATTCTGGGGAAAAATGGCAAGCGTTCACTTTCCCTGCAGCACCCCCAGAGGAGAAATGAAGAATAATATGGTGCATACTGAGATCAATGCAAGCATTGACAGGCCGGGTCCTCCACGGCGAGGGGCACTTTTTAATGCTGGTCTCCATTCTGGTTATTCGCCAACTACCTGAGATACTTATCATATACCTTCAACATAATAATATCAAGCGTATAAACCTCAAAATACATAGAAATAACACTGGAGAAGAGTTGGTTGTGCGCATCGGAGTGCTCAGATGAGAAGGTGACCTCTCTGCTTGAGATATCTAGGATTGTGCATTTATAAACACATACAGTATGTTGCACTCAGTATACATAGACACGTCTATAAATATAAAGTGTTAGATGTAATGCAGATACATGCATATGGATACATATTACTCTGCTGAGACTTCGCTCTCTCTGCACGTGGATTTGCATTCCTTGCATATTAATGCCCACTCATTTACATAAATATGTAAATTGCTAGCTCGGCTAGTCAAGCATCTATAGGGTTAAAGCTGGAGATGTAGGTTACGTGTTTATGAAAGATAAGCTATTTTAGTATGTGTATCAAATAACATATGTTCTTACCGTCCTATCTTCTTATTCATATTCCCCGGAGGGAGAAAATGGAACATGTTTAACGTAGAGACGGAGCACCGGGTCTTAGATGATATTAAAGGGATTTTTTTTAGAATGAATGTCAATTAAGAGGCTTATAATATATACAATATTACATCTGGTATTTCAGCATTTACGATACTGAAACCATATTGTTGATTATATTGCTCCAGAGAAAGTTAAAGGGACTGTATGAACTTAGAAGAAAACCATGTCTGCCAGAAACTGCACCACTCCTGTCTTTGGCATTGCCGCTCGGTATCATTAACTAGGATGGGTCTCAGTTGCTGTACGAGTACCGGATTCAACCCTCTAGCAAGATTGGCGCTGAAAGCAGTTATGTTTTCCTAATTTTCCGACAAACTCATGAAACTTCAAGTTCTTTCATGTTAAGCTCATAAGTAGTAGTGAGCAAACTTTTGAAAAGTTTTGTTCGGCCCAGTTTGAGAAATTTGGGCTAAAACTTTGGTTTGGGGCAAATTAGTTTGAAACCAAATCAGAACATCAGCAATACCCCTAAAAATGGTGTAACACTGTCTACGAGCCATAAAAGCCCTATATAACACTCAGGTCTTATCGATGCATAACATTCAGGTCACCTAGGAGTGTAGCTAAGTACTTCTGAGCTGTTTTTGAGGTAAAGTTAATGAAAAAAGAGAAGAAAAAGTAAGAAAATGAAGAAGAAAAAAGATTGCAATTGCGAACATTTTTTCTCCCTGTATTAATAGGCTTCACGTGCGAACGATTAATTACTCCATGTAAATAGAGTCTTAGACAAGTGAACCTTACAGGAAAACCCCACAATAGAGATGAGACCTCAAAGATCAAACTGCCCTCATTATAAAGCAAAGTTTTGCTGCCCATGACTTAATTTTTGTTTATCTCTCCACCCCTTTTCTTGATCTCTGGGCCAATTCATTATCCCCTTATTTGCTGATAATGCTGTTCCTGCAGGGTTCTTGTCACTTATTAGCAAAGTGAATAATGTTAACCTGGGTTCGGCCCCTTCTCTACAAGGTCTCCATAGCACTCTCTGCAGTATACAGCCATTATACCCTGTAAGTGATTGCCTTCTCTAGGTGTAGTCTGTCACATGATTTTGGTATTAGCCACCCAGAGACACCTGTCTGTTTTTGCCTTTTGGACCACTAGTTTATAGCAGGATGGTGAAGCTACACCTGAAAAAGTGACTTTTGTTGAAAGAGGAATATATGCCTAATTATTTTCTCGTGTTGGTTGAGCCTAAGAGTTTGGACCTCCATAGATTGTAAAAAGGTTACTGCTAATCCACCCTGCCAAGTTCTGGCGCACTGTTGCTCAGTGTAATATGGTGTGATCACAAAGGCTTCTTGTCTACTTTTAATTTCATACTTCACAAACATTTGCACTAAAGTCAACATCAGTGATTTCCTGACTGAAGATCAAGAGGACAGGATCACTCAGGGCTGGATTATATCTAATATACAGTGTTCTCCTGACTGTAGATCACCAGGACAGGATCATGCAGTGCTGGTTATATCTAACTGTAGATCACCAGCACAGGATCTGACTGTAGATCACCAGCACAGAATCACACAGTGCTGGATTATATCTAATATCCAGTGATCTCCTCACTATAGATCACCAGGACAGGATCACACAGTGCTGGATTATATCCAATATCAAATGATCTCCTAAATGTATATCAGCAGGACAGGATCACACTGTGCTGGTTATATCTAATAACCAGTGTTCTCCTGACTGTAGATCAGCAGCACAGGATCAAACAGTGCTGGATTATATCTAATATACAGTGACCTCCTGACTGTTGATCAGCAGGACAGGATCACACAGTGCTGGATTATATCTAATATGCTATGATTTACTGACTGTAGATCTTCAGGACAGCATCACACAGTGCTGGTTTATATCTAATATCCAGTGATCTCCTGACTGTAGATCACCAGGACAGGATCACACAGTGCTGGATTATATCTAATATCCAGTGATCTCCTGACTGTAGATGATTAGAACAGGATCACACAGTGCTGGTTATATCTAATATCCAGTGTTCTCTGACTGTAGATCACCAGGACAGGATCACACAATACTGGTTATATCTAATATCCAGTGTTCTCCTGACTGTAGATCACCAGGACAGGATCACACAGTGCTGGTTTATATCTAATATCCAGTGCTTTCCTGACTGTAGATGATCAGGACAGGATCACACAGTGCTGGTTATATCTAATATACAGTGTTCTCCTGACTGTAGATCACCAGGACAGGATCACACAGTGCTGGTTATATCTAATATCCAGTGTTCTCCTGACTGTAGATCACCAGGACAGGATCACACAGTGCTGGTTTATATCTAATATCCAGTGCTTTCCTGACTGTAGATGATCAGGACAGGATCACACAGTGCTGGCTATATCTCATATCTTTACAGTGTGGCAGTAGACTCCTCTGCATACACCTCTACATATTCACAGTCGTTTCTGAAGAAGGGTCTGCATTAGAGATGAGCGAACGCGTTCGTCCGAGCTTGATATTCGTGCGAATATTAGGGTGTTCGGGATGTTCGTTATTCGTAACGAACACCATGCGGTGTTCTGGTTACTTTCACTTCCTTCCCTGAGACGTTTGCGCGCTTTTCTGGCCAATTGAAAGACAGGGAAGGCATTACAACTTCCCCCTGCAACGTTTAAGCCCTATACCACCCCCCTGCTGTGAGTGGCTGGGGAGATCAGGTGTTCGCCTAATATAAAAGTCGGCCCCTCCCGCGGCTCGCCTCAGATGCGGTGTGAGTTAGATGAGGGACAGTGCTGTTTATACCGGAGCTGCTGTAGGGAAAGAATTGGTAGTTAGTGTAGGCTTCAAGACCCCCCAAAGGTCCTTATTAGGGCCACTGATAGCTGTGTGTTGGCTGCTGTTAGCAGTGGCATTTTTTTTTTTCTCAAAATCGCCTCTGCAGACCGTTGCACCTGGCATTAGGGACAGAAGTGCTGCATAGGCAGGGAGAGTGTTAGGAGTGAGTGTAGCCTTCAAGAACCTCAACGGTCCTTTCTAGGGCCATATTTATCCGTGTGCAGTACTGTCCAGGCTGCTGTTGGCTGTGCTGCATTTTTTTTGGGCTTCTCAAAATCGCCTCTGCAGAGCATTCCACCCTCCATTGATACTGCAGGGAAAGAATTGTATAGGCAGGGCCACAACACAGTTATTATTCATAGAATATACGCAGTGCTGCCTTTTGGTGGGAAAAAACTGAAAACAAATCAATTTGTCCAGCCTCTGTCCGTCCTTACGGGCGGTGGAGACGTGTGAGCTGCGTGAAGAACAGTGCTAAATCATACGCACCCAGCTACGCTTTACTGCTGGCTTCGCCATTTGCTTTCCTTAATTGGGAAAAAAAATACCTGCTCTGCCAGAGTTATAATAACTCTGCTACCCTCACGTTCTGTGACACATAAGCAGGGACACAGCACAGTTATTAAACTTCTCATGTTCATTGAATATACGCAGTGCTGCCTTTTGGTGGGAAAAAACTGAAAACAAATCTATTTGTCCAGCCTCTGTCCGTCCTTACGGGCGGTGGAGACGTGTGAGCTGCGTGAAGAACAGTGCTAAATCATACGCACCCAGCTACGCTTTACTGCTGGCTTCGCCATTTGCTTTCCTTAATTGGGAAAAAAAATACCTGCTCTGCCAGAGTTATAATAACTCTGCTACCCTCACGTTCTGTGACACATAAGCAGGGACACAGCACAGTTATTAAACTTCTCATGTTCATTGAATATACGCAGTGCTGCCTTTTGGTGGGAAAAAACTGAAAACAAATCTATTTGTCCAGCCTCTGTCCGTCCTTACGGGCGGTGGAGACGTGTGAGCTGCGTGAAGAACAGTGCTAAATCATACGCACCCAGCTACGCTTTACTGCTGGCTTCGCCATTTGCTTTCCTTAATTGGGAAAAAAAATACCTGCTCTGCCAGAGTTATAATAACTCTGCTACCCTCACGTTCAGTGACACATTAGCAGGGACACAGCACAGTTATTAAACTTAGATTATTCATTCACTAAAGGCAGTGGGGCCGTTCGTTTTCCAAAAAGTGCAAAAATAATATTTGGCCTGCAGTCTTGCGCCAATTTATTTCCTGCCTGTGAAATCAAATCACTTGTAATACAGCATGCTGAGGGGTAGGGGTAGGCCTAGAGGACGTGGACGCGGCCGAGGACGCGGAGGGCCAAGTCAGGGTGTGGGCACAGGCCGAGCTCCGGATCCCGGTGTGTCGCAGCCGACTGCTGCGCGATTAGGAGAGAGGCACGTTTCTGGCGTCCCCACATTCATCGCCCAATTAATGGGTCCACGCGGGAGACGGTTATTAGAAAATGAGCAGTGTGAGCAGGTCCTGTCCTGGATGGCAGAAAGTGCTTCGAGCAACCTATCGTCAACACGCAGTTCTGCGCCGTCCACTGCTGCAAATCCGAATCCTCTGTCTGCTGCTCCTCCTTCCTCCCAGCCTCCTCACTCCACTACAATGACACCTGCTCAGGAGCGGGAACACTCCCAGGAACTGTTCTCGGGCCCCTGCTCAGATTGGGCAGCAGCGGTTCCTCTCCCACCAGAGGAGTTTATAGTCACTGATGCCCAACCATTCGAAAGTTCCCGGGGTCCGGGGGATGAGGCTGGGGACTTCCGCCAACTGTCTCAACAACTTTCTGTGGGTGAGGAGGACGATGACGATCAGACACAGTTGTCTTGCAGTGAGGTAGTAGTAAGGGCAGTAAGTCCGAGGGAGCAGCGCACAGAGGATTCGGAGGAAGAGCAGCAGGACGATGAGGTGACTGACCCCACCTGGTGTGCAACGCTTACTCAGGAGGACAGGTCTTCAGAGGGGGAGTCAAGGGCATCAGCAGGGCAGGTTGCAAGAGGCAGTGCGGTGGCCAGGGGTAGAGGCAGGGCCAGACCGAATAATCCACCAAGTGTTTCCCAAAGCGCCCCCTCGCGCCATGCCACCCTGCAGAGGCCGAGGTGCTCTAAGGTCTGGCAGTTTTTCACAGAGACGCCTGACGACCGACGAACTGTGGTGTGCAACCTTTGTCGCGCAAAGCTCAGCCGGGGAGCCAACACCAACAGCCTCACCACCACCACCATGCGCAGGCATATGATGGCCAAGCACCCCACAAGGTGGGACGAAGGCCGTTCACCGCCTCCGGTTTGCACCCCTGCCTCTCCCCCTGTGCCCCAACCTGCCACTGAGATGCAACCCCCCTCTCAGGACACAGGCACGACCGTCTCATGGCCTGCACCCACACCCTCACCTCCGCTGTCCTCGGCCCCATCCTCCAATGTCTCGCACCGCACAGTCCAGCCGTCGCTAGCGCAACTGTTGGAGCGCAAGCGCAAGTACGCCGCCACGCACCCGCACGCTCAAACGTTAACCGTCCGCATCGCAAAATTCATCAGCCTTGAGATGCTGCCGTATAGGGTTGTGGAAACGGAGTCCTTCAAAAGTATCATGGAGGCGGCGGCCCCGCGCTACTCAGTTCCCAGTCGCCACTACTTTTCCCGATGTGCCGTCCCAGCCCTGCACGACCACGTCTCCCGCAACATTGTACGCGCCCTCACCAACGCGGTTACTGCCACGGTCCACTTAACTACGGACACGTGGACAAGCACAGGCGGGCAGGGCCACTACATCTCCCTGACGGCACATTGGGTGAATTTAGTGGAGGCTGGGACAGAGTCAGAGCCTGGGACCGCTCACGTCCTACCCACCCCCAGAATTGCGGGCCCCAGCTCGGTGCTGGTATCTGCGGAGGTGTATGCTTCCTCCACTAAAGCACCCTCCTCCTCCTCCTCCTCCTCCTCTGTCTCGCAATCAAGATGTGTTAGCAGCAGCATGTCGCCAGCAGTCGGTGTCGCGCGGTGTGGCAGCACAGCGGTGGGCAAGCGTCAGCAGGCCGTGCTGAAACTACTCAGCTTAGGCGATAAGAGGCACACGGCCCACGAACTGCTGCAGGGTATGACACAGCAGACCGACCGCTGGCTTGCGCCGCTGAGCCTCCAACCGGGCATGGTCGTGTGTGACAACGGCCGTAACCTGGTGGCGGCTCTGCAGCTCGGCAGCCTCACGCACGTGCCATGCCTGGCCCACGTCTTTAATTTGGTGGTTCAGCGCTTTCTGAAAAGCTACCCACGCTTGTCAGACCTGCTCGTAAAGGCGCGCCGGCTCTGCGCACATTTCCGCAAGTCCCACACGGACGCTGCCACCCTGCGCACCCTGCAACATCACTTTAAGCTGCCAGTGCACCGACTGCTGTGCGACGTGCCCACACGGTGGAACTCTACGCTCCACATGTTGGCCAGGCTCTATGAACAACGTAGAGCTATAGTCGAATACCAACTCCAACATGGGCGGCGCAGTGGGAGTCAGCCTCCTCAATTCCTTTCAGAAGAGTGGGCCTGGTTGGCAGACATCTGCCATGTCCTTGGTAATTTTGAGGAGTCTACCCAGGTGGTGAGCGGCGATGCTACAATCATTAGCGTCACCATTCCTCTGCTATGCATCTTGAGAAATTCCCTGCAAACAATAAAGGCAGCTGCTTTGCGCTCGGAAACGGGGGCGGGGGAAGACAGTATGCCGCTGGATAGTCAGGGCACCCTCCTGTCTATTTCTCAGCGCGTACAGGAGGAGGAGGAGGAGCATGAGGAGGATGAGGAGGAGGGGGAAGAGACAGCTTGGGCCGCTGCTGACGGTACACCGGCTGATTGCCTGTCATCCTTTCAGCGTGTATGGCCTGAGGAGGAGGAGGAGGAGGAGGAGGATCCTGAAAGTGATCTTCCTAGTGAGGACAGCCATGTGTTGCGTACTGGTACCCTGGCACACATGGCTGACTTCATGTTAGGATGCCTTTCTCGTGACCCTCGCGTTGCACGCATTCTGGCCACGACGGATTACTGGGTGTACACACTGCTCGATCCACGGTATAAGGAGAACCTGCCCACTCTGATTCCCGAAGAGGAAAGGGGTTCGAGAGTGTTGCTATACCACAGGACCCTTGCGGACAAGCTGATGGTAAAATTCCCAGCCGACAGCGCTAGTGGCAGAAGGCGCAGTACCGAGGGCAAGGTAGCAGGGGATGTGCGTAGATCGAGCAGCATGTACATCCCAGGCAGTGCAACAGTCTTTAAGGGCCTGGCCAGCTTTATGGCTCCCCACCAAGACTGTGTCACCGCTCCCCAGTCACGGCTGAGTCGGCGGGAGCACTGTAAAAGGATGGTGAGGGAGTACGTAGCGGATCGCACGACCATCCTTGGTGACGCCTCTGCCCCCTACAACTACTGGGTGTCGAAGCTGGACACGTGGCCTGAACTCGCGCTGTATGCCCTGGAGGTGCTTGCTTGTCCTGCGGCTAGCGTCTTGTCGGAAAGGGTGTTTAGTGCGGCTGGGGGAATCATCACAGATAAGCGTAGCCGCTTGTCAACCGACAGTGCCGACAGGCTAACACTCATCAAGATGAACAAAGGCTGGATTTCCCCAGACTTCTGTTCTCCACCAGCGGACAGCAGCGATACGTAAGCAATACGTAGGCTGCACCCGCGGATGGAAGCTACGTTCTCTCTCACCATCCAAAACGGGGACATTTCTGCTTCATCAATCTGTGTCTAATATTCCTCCTCCTCCTCCTCCTGCTCCTCCTCCTGAAACCTCACGTAATCACGCTGAACGGGCAATTTTTCTTAGGGCCACAAGGCTCAGTCAAATAATTTTTCAGAACAATTTTTATAAGTTTCAATGCGCTTAAAAGCATTGGAACTTTAACTTGAACCAATTTTTCGTTACACTGGGCTGCCTCCAGGCCTAGTTACCACTTAAGCCACATTAACCAAAGCGATTAATGGGTTTCACCTGCCCTCTTGGCTGGCCATGGCCAATTTTTGGGATGTACATTAGTACTGTTGATACAGCAATTTTTGTGGGCCCTCGCCTACAGTGTAATCAAATTAATTTTTAGCCCACCTGCATTACAGCTGACGTAACCTCAGCTGTGTTGGGCAATGCAATGGGATATTTTTATGTACCGCCGGTGGGTTCCAGGGAGCCACCCATGCTGTAGGTGCACACGGAGTTTTTAATACATCTGTACACTTCTAAAGAACCCCAGTCTGACTGGGGCATGCAGTGTGGGCCGAAGCCCACCTGTATTACGCACAACATTACTACCTCAGCTGTGTTGGGCAATGCAATGGGATATTTCTATGTACCGCCGGTGGCTTCCTGGCACCCACCCAGGCAGTGGGTCCACAGGGAGTTTAACCTACATGTGTCCACTTGTAAAGAACCCCAGTCTGACTGGGGCATGCAGTGTGGGCCGAAGCCCACCTGCATTAAGCACGACATTACTACCTCAGCTGTGTTGGGCAATGCAATGGGATATTTTTGTGTACCGCCGGTGGGTTCCAGGGAGCCACCCATGCTGTAGGTGCACACGGAGTTTTTAATACATCTGTACACTTCTAAAGAACCCCAGTCTGACTGGGGCATGCAGTGTGGGCCGAAGCCCACCTGTATTACGCACGACATTACTACCTCAGCTGTGTTGGGCAATGCAATGGGATATTTCTATGTACCGCCGGTGGCTTCCTGGCACCCACCCAGGCAGTGGGTCCACAGGGAATTATAAATGCATCTGTTTCCACTTATAAAGAAACCCAGTCTGACTGGGGCATGCAGTGTGGGCCGAAACCCACCTGCATTAACCCTTTCCAGTCCACTGTGTGACCTGTGAAGACATTAGGGTTTAAGGCTGTACAGCTCCGTTGTTGGTAGACGTCCGTCGGGGTTCTCTTACTGTATATTGCCAGCCTCTCTGCTGTCGGAGCCTATCCTACGTGTCAGCTCATGCAGTACTGGCTTTAGCCAGCATATAGCGCCGTTGTATAACGGCAGAAAAAGAGTAAGCCCCCTAGGAAAACCATATACAAATTGGATTGGAAAGGGTTAAGCACAACATTACTACCTCAGCTGTGTTGGGCAATGCAATGGGATATTTCTATGTACCGCCGGTGGCTTCCTGGCACCCACCCATGCTGTAGGTGCACACGGAGTTTTTACTACATCTGTACACTTATAAAGAACCCCAGTCAGACTGGGGCATGCAGTGTGGGCCGAAGCCCACCTGCATTAAGCACGACATTACTACCTCAGCTGTGTTGGGCAATGCAATGGGATATTTCTGTGTACCACCGGTGGGTTCCAGGGAGCCACCCATGCTGTGGGTCGACAGGGACTTCACAATAGGGAGTTGTACCTGCCTGTGTCTATGAATTAAAAAGCCCGGTCTGACTGGGGCATGCAGACACCTTGACAGAATGAATAGTGTGTGGCACATAGGTTCCCCATTGCTATGCCCACGTGTGCAGCTCCTGATGGCGGTGGCACAGGATTCTATTTCTCATTGCTTCTGTACAGCATTGTGGGCTATCGCTCCGCCACTTTTAAAGAGGGTCGCTGCCTAGCCGTGCCAACCTCTGCAGTGTGTGCCTGCGGTCCCTCGTCATGGCAGACGCAATTCTAAATAGACATGAGCGTGGTGTGGCATGAGGGCAGCTGAAGGCTGCCCAGGGACACTTTGGTGTGCGCTGTGGGGGGGAGGGGGGGCGGTTGGTCAGCATGTAACCCAGGAGAAGTGTCAGTGGAGTGTCATGCAGGCAGTGATTGTGCTTTGTTGGAGGTAGTGTGGTGCTTAGCAAAGGTATGCCATGCTAATGAGGGCTTTTCAGAAGTAAAAGTTGTTGGGAGGGGGGGGGCCCACTCTTGCCGGTATTGTGGCTTAATAGTGGGACCTGTGAACTTGAGATGCAGCCCAACATGTAGCCCCTCGCCTGCCCTATCCGTCACTGTGTCATTCCCATCACTTTCTTGAATTGCCCAGATTTTCACACATGAAAACCTTAGCGAGCATCGGCGAAATACAAAAATGTTCTGGTCGCCCATTGACTTCAATGGGGTTCGTTGTTCGAAACGAACCCTCGAGCATCACGGGAAGTTCGTTCCGAATAACGAACACCCGAACATTTTGGTGTTCGCTCATCTCTAGTCTGCATCCCCGAAACGTGTTAGTCTGGCTGTTTTTGAATATTAATAAAAAAGGAGTGTGTAATTCTCTTCTTGGATCATTTATCAACGTGTTTTACTTCCTCTCAAACTGAATCACCACACCCTGTTAATATGGTTGCCGAAGAGCGGGCAGGCAGCACCTTCCTTTGTTCTTTTTTTTTGTGTAAGAAAAAAAGCCTACAGAATTTGCTTCACTCTGCTTTCTCCTCCCATCTCCTGACTGTAGATGATCACGCCATGTTGGTTTTTAATTCCCAGTAATCTCCTGATCCAGGTCCCATGGTATCCTTTTTTCTCATAATAAAAAACCAGGCAGAAACATTGTTTATACAAAATTCTTTAACATGAAATTTAATCTGGATGGACATCTCGAATAAAACAAAACAAAAGTAAAAAGAATTGACAGTACCATTATAATTATTATTATTTGTCTTCTGTTTCTAACAATGCATGTATCATGAAAGCAGCACTGTGAAAATCTAGAGAAATGAGAACTCTTAGAGATCGGTCCATGTTCTATCACAAGTATCTTCCTCTTGTCTACACATTGAGATAAGTAGCTACAAGGAATGTCCAAAAAGTCCAAAAAGAAATATTCTCATTGGCACACACAAACATGACGAAAAAGGTAAATAAGGACATGTCTTAAATTATTACTAACATATCGATGCGGTAACACAATAGTACGTGACGATTTTGTATGGCCAACACATATTGCTTGATGGACTTGCAAAGTGCTTATTTTTTTGCCGTCTGGGTGCAAGAAGATTTTGTTGCGTCGAGTCTATGGATCTCACCGCTTCATGAACGGTCTGTCTCTGGGGTTTGGATGTTTTTTACACTCAGATGAACATCAACCTGCTCCATCCAGTAATTGTCCCCATGGAAAGTGGTCCTTATAATTGTATGGTAACCATTGGTGTGGTGGTGGAGAGGCTTTAGAAAGGCATTGTAGAATTTCCAAAACGGATGATTTCTTGACTGTTTATACACTTTGACTAAAGTGGCTGCATTGTGGTCTACAGAGGATCCCCAGTCAACTGGAGTCATGATTCTACCTCTATGTAATATATTATAGGTCCATTGTGTAAATTATTCATTGCCTGTAAATTTTGGACTTGCAAAACAATAATTAAAACCTGTTGATACAGCAACATACAATGAATCCTCTCGAAAAGAGCAACCTCTTTAGAAGACCACCTCGTTATCCAGACCAGATTTCCTCCACCATATTTTATGTATACTAGTCATCTTTGAGAAGAACACTCATCTAAGAGACCAATGCATTCTTGGGTGGTCAAAATATGCTACTGTGTTTTTGAATCAGGGGACTGCTATTTACTAGAGGGACACTAGGTCAAGTGGCACCACCGTATAAAGACCAGATGTCCTGCACCATATTTTAGACATATTGGTCATCTTCTTTGAAAAGACCATATATTTAGGAGACCAATGGTCAAAAGAGGTTACTATTTTTATTTTAAACAGGTG
The DNA here is from genome assembly GCF_035609145.1 of Eleutherodactylus coqui. NCBI lineage: Eukaryota > Metazoa > Chordata > Amphibia > Anura > Eleutherodactylidae > Eleutherodactylus > Eleutherodactylus coqui. The sequence continues at coordinate 305,808,179 of NC_089838.1, read as the reverse complement.
GCTGCTACTTACTAGAGGGATGCTAGGTTAGGTGGCACCACCACCGTAACTAGACCAGATGTCCTCCACTGGCCATCTTCCTTGAGATTACAACCCCTTTATAAGACTAATGGATTCTTGGGTAGTCAGAGGAGTTTACAAACAAGGTGACTACTAGAGATTCTGTAGGTCAGCTGGCACCGCCACTTTATCTAGAGCAGATTTTCTCCACCATATTTTATGTATACTTGTCATCTTCTTTGAGAATAGCATCCTTCTGGGAGACTAATGCAAACTTGGAGGAGGTTACTGTTTTGTTTTTCTAACCAGGTGATTGCTATTTACTAGATGGCATCACCACCTTTTCTAGACCAGATGTTCACCACATTTTAGGCATGCTGGCTCCATCTTCTTTGAGAAGTCCACCCTTCTAAGAGACCAATGCAATCTTGGATAACTGGAAGAAGTTACTGGGTTTTTTTTCAAACAAGGTGACAGCTACTAGAGGGACGCTATGTCAGGTGGTACCACTTGTAGGATCTACAAATGGGTGATGATAGTCATCTATAATTAAGGAGCAATCTAGGAGTGTGAATCCAACCTTGGGTTTAGATGCATGCAACCCTTCATGACACCCTCAACACGTGTGAGACCATGGCTCTCATCACCCATGTCAATATTTATTATTATGTTGATTTTTTTCTTCTACCCCTAAATACAATAAGTTACAAGTTTATTCAATTAAATAATGTAAAACATATTAAAAATTAAAAAATGTAAGCATGTAAGCACTAACATACAGCAAAGGAAGCAGATTATCCACGTAGATAATGGCTGCACAGTCCTCCCTGCCGGTACCCTGTTCAGTTCCTTTTTGTAAAATGCTTTTTTTTTTTTTCTTCTTTTCGAGGCTCAAACATAAAATTGGTATCAGAAAAAAGTTAGTTGAAAATAGAAATAGTTCTTTTTTTTCCTACAAAGAAGAAAAAAACGAAGAGTATCCAAAATATTCCTTGTAGTTGTCCGAATTTCCAGCTCTGTACAGGACCTTGTTCCACCATGTAGACTAAGATGCGTTGTATCCTTACAGGTCGCTTCTCCTCATTATGAAGGATGGTGGATCTCCATAGATAGAACCAAGAGGCCTTCTCGCTTTTGTAGATCCCTCCTCAGATGAGGACCACAACACGCAATGTCTTCATGCTGTTCCTCTGCTTCTCATAAATATACAAACAGTCCAATGGTTCTTCACATCGGTGGGACGACCAGGCCCGTCATAGCTAAAGACAACATAAATGGGTCAGGCTTAATTTCATCCCCCAAATTGCAAAAAACACGTTTTTATAGATCCTCCACCTTCTAAAACTGAACTCTTGTCAAATAAACATCTAACTGGTGTGAGTTTGACTGGTGATAGGAAATGGTTCCATTTGGCTGTGTTCAGGGGTTCGGTCATTACACCGTTTTCGGCAGCTGTGATGGAACAACCTGATGGATTGACAGTATCTATAAATCGCTGTATGAATATTCTGGTGCGATCTATGTGATCAAACAGGATGTATCAACATCCCCTTGCTGAAGAGGGCGCCACAGATGACCTGGCACTCAAGACTGAATGTTAATATTAATTGTATAGTAGTTATCATTTAGACATTGCCCAGATACTACATTACTTCATCTATGGAGCCGCTATGTGGTCACCGCATGCTTTGAGCACTGTATGGCAGTATTGCGTACTACTGATATGTGGGCTCTGTATAGTAGATTGTTTTGCAGCACTGTATAAGATGCTTATTTAGACAACTGTATGGAAGTGTTTCACCAACCTGTGGTACTGTTATCTGGTCAGCATACGGTATGGAGATTATAACTAGTTACGTTATAATATGATTATTTGTTCAATTATTAAAACATGTTAAATGGGTTTTATACAGAGCTGAGGGGGAGGGGGTTTAGGAAAGTGAAGATAGATAGATAGATAGATAGATAGGAGATAGATAGATAGATAGATAGATAGATAGATAGATAGGAGATAGATAGATAGATAGATATGGGATAGATAGATAGATAGATAGATAGATAGATAGATAGATAGATAGATGATAGATCGATAGATAGATAGATATGGGGTAGATAGATAGATAGGAGATAGATAGATAGATAGATAGATAGATAGATAGATAGATAGATAGATAGGAGATAGATAGATAGATGATAGATAGATAGATAGATAGATAGATAGATAGGAGATAGATAGATAGATAGATAGATAGATAGATAGATAGATAGATAGATAGATAGATAGATAGGAGATAGATAGATAGATGATAGATAAATATGGGATAGATAGATAGATAGATAATTGATAGATAGATATGAGATAGATAGATAGAGAGATAGATATGAGATAGATAGATATGAGTTAGATAGATAGATGATAGATAGATAGATAGATAGATAGATAGATAGATAGATATGAGATAGATAGATAGATAGATAGATAGATAGATAGATAGATAGATAGATAGATAGATAGGAGATAGATAGATATGAGTTAGATAGATAGATAAATAGATATGAGATAGATAGATAGGAGATAGATAGATAGATAGATATGAGATAGATAGATAGGAGATAGATAGATAGATAGATATGAGTTAGATAGATAGATAGATAGATAGATAGATAGAAGATAGATAGGAGATAGATAGGAGATAGATAGATAGATAGATAAATAGATAGATATGAGATAGATAGATAGATAGATAGATAGATAGATAGATAGATAGATAGATAGATAGATAGATATGAGTTAGATAGACGATAGATAGATATGAGATAGATAGATAGATAGATAGATAGATAGATAGGAGATAGATAGATAAATAGATAGATATGAGATAGATAGATAGATATGAGTTAGATAGACGATAGATAGATATGAGATAGATAGATATGAGATAGATAGATAGATTGATAGATATGAGTTAGATAGATAGATAGATAGATAGATAGGAGATAGATAGATAAATAGATAGATATGAGATAGATAGATAGATAGATAGATATGAGTTAGATAGACGATAGATAGATAGATAGATAGATAGATAGATAGATAGATAGATAGATAGATAGATATGAGTTAGATAGATAGATAGATATGAGATAGATAGATAGATAGATAGATATGAGTTAGATAGATATGAGATAGATAGATAGATAGATATGAGATAGATAGATATGAGATAGACAGATAGATAGATAGATAGATAGATAGATAGATAGATAGATAGATAGATAGATAGATAGATAGATAGATATGAGATAGATAGATAGATAGATAGATAGGAGATAGATAGATATGAGATAGATAGATAGATATGAGATAGATAGATAGATATGAGATAGATAGATAAATAGATAGATATGAGATAGACAGAAGGATAGATACATAAACAGATATGAGATAGATATTAAATTATGATGTATTTCTCATATATATATACAGGATTGATTTATTCCTTTGCTATGTCTTGTATGCATTACTATATATGAACACCCTTTGTCCTCCCATTATCTCTGTTTGTTCGGCAGTCACAGTATGCGAGGACGTTAGCCGTGCGCAGCTCATTCAGTGAGGCTTCCCCACATCCCAGAGACTGGAGATGTCCATTGTATGTAAGATGCCGTGTTCGCTATATGACTGACTTCCATTGTCCTGTATGACTGACAGGTAACATTTGTACACACCGCCTGCGCTCTATCTGATGTGTAACACCGGCCCGTTTCCTGCTTGGCTCCACGTCTTCCCTCTGCCCTGCTGGCAGTGAGGGGCTGAGGGGAGCTCCCTGGGGTGCAAGAGAGACCTTTCTGAGCCCAGTGCTGAAAGACCGAGCCTGGGAGTGTAATAAGATCCCTGGATATTCCCCAACCTCTCTACTGCTCAGGTTACCATCACAACCTATAACCGCTTCAATGCCAGAAGACATACATACCACGTAATGTCTACACATACCTACCCGTATACGGTTACAATCCAACATCAACATGCAATATTATAAAGTAATATATCCAAAGCGATATAGTATACCGTAATATATAATATACACATCCTGTAGTGCATGCTATTATAATAGTGTATTGTGCATAGTCTGTGTCTATATGAAATTGTATGAGGTGCGCTGTCTCTTTCTCCCTTAGTCAAGCAGAACAGCGCAGCACCATGCTGAGATCCCTGCAGAGATTTCCCAGCAGCCTCTCTGCTCACACTTTTGACAGGCCAGCAAGTCCCAGCGGAAGAGGGACAGTGAAGCTCAAGTCACTTAAGTAAGTTCCCAGACTCAGTACAGATAGCAAACCTCACTGTGCGATCGTGTGACTAGTAGATATAGTATATTATATACCTGTACAGTTAAAAAAAGGAAGAATCCGGCAAATGTAAACTTCCCCTTTAAATGATATAATTTTATCTAGAAAGTTCTGCTATTAAAGGATCAACACTAAAGTCGAGGTCCCCATTAATTAACCCCTTTATTGCGCTGGCAGTAAGGGGATTACGAAGCTACTGAGAAAGACAGGCATAATACAATGCAATGTATACAGAATGTATAGATGTAGCAGAGCTGTAGTTGTCATCACACAGATTTAGCCCTTATTTACGTATGATGAATAGTCCAAGTGGGATGCCTCACCTCTGAAACCATTACCATTTCCGCTAGAACAGGCCGGTGATGGGGAACCCTGCGGTCGGATAACTGGGGCGAAGGCACTCTTCTGTTTCATGGAAGGGAAGACGGAGGAGGAGAAAGGCAGGATGGAGGAACTTCCGGAAGACCCCAAGGGTGGGCTGGATGGCATGACTGCAAGAAAAGAAGGTATGAGTGAAGCTCCTGCCATTAAGCATATAAATGATTGCTACATCTGTACGTCATGAAAGGCAATCCCAGATGGGGTGGAGGGACAGGCCCGCATGGCCGGCCTTAGCTACATGCAACCCAAGACATTGCAAAAGGCAACGGCCACCAGCGCATAGGGCGCACCAGGTAGATGTAGGCTGAGCACAATCACACCCTAGAGGTCTGCTCAGCCAGATGATCTTCTTCCTCCGTGTGTCAACATTTTGTCGAACTACATCAATCATTATCTTTCTGTCTCTGCCTACTTCCCTCTGATGTTCCAAGGAGCCAATGACAGATTATCAGTGCTCCGGCTACAGTGTTGCTTAGTTCTGCTACTGTATTTATGTTATAAGCTTGATTCCAATGCTGGATTCATGTACTGAAGTTGGTTCTGGTGCTGTATTTATGCACTTAGGTTAGTTTGTACTGTATTTATGTTATGAATTTGATTCTGGTACTGTATTTATGTTATGAGCTTGGCCTTGGTACTGTATTTATGCTATGAGCTTGGTTCTGGTGCTGTATTTATGCACTTAGGTTAGTTTGTACTGGATTTATGTTATGAATTTGATTCTGGTACTGTATTTATGTTATGAGCTTGGCCTTGGTACTGTATTTATGCTATGAGCTTGGTTCTGGTGTTGTATTTATATTATGTGCTTTGTTCCAGTGCTGTATTTATGTTATGAGTTTAGTTCTAATGCTGTATTTAAGTTAGGAGCTTGGTTCTGGTGCTGTGTTTATGTTAGGAGCTTGGTTCTGGTGCTGTATTAATGATATGAATTTAGCTCTGATGCTGTATTTATGTACTGAGTTTGAGTATGGTACAGTATTTATTCACTGAGCTTTTCTGGTGTGAGTATGCTGCTATATTTCAGCTTTTTGCAGATGCAGAATACAGGCAGACTTCCTATCAGTGCAATACATATTTCATTCTTATGATGGGGGTGCACCCAAAAAAATTCCTCACGGAGTTCCATCTAACGTTATACTGGCACTGCAGGCCTGTGGATACATATACATGCTCAATAAATGATTACCCAGACCTCTCTATCCACCCCTTCTTCATTCATGTAGATTTGTCTATATTAATACAGCCCATCAATACAATGGAGAACCCATAAAGTACTCACTGCCATAGGGTGATGTAGTGGGCGAGCCGTTGATGAAGCCTGGAGACCCAGGGACCCCCAGGTTAGACATTGGGACATTGCTGTAGCCGTTCATGCTGTTGCTAGGAGTGCTGTAGTTAGATTGCTGTGGGGTGGAACTGGTGGAGTAGCCGCGTGGGGAGATACTGCTTGTATTCCTTATGTAACCTGTGGCGAAGACACATAAATGATGACCAGATACAAAGAAGAAGCAAGGCTGAACAGTAGAAACAACTGATGGGCAGAAGTGGAGGACATGGGTAAGAAAATGGACCAAGGGATGTACGATGCCACTCACCTTGATTATTGGCCTGTGAGTCTGAAATTGTGACCCCTAGCTGTCCGCCATAGGAATTAATTCCCATCATGCCACTGTGCACGGGAGAGCTAGAAAGGGTAGGGATTTGATTGTGGTTGCGAGGGACGCTATATAAAGCCTCAGCAATGTCCGCTGCCCTCTTGAGAATTATGTCCTATTTGGAATAAGAAGGAGAACATCATCCAAATGACAACTCAAAGACCTGAAGATCATCAAAAGACAATGTGCTACCAAGAAGGGGTGAAGAAGTGATACCTGATTATTATGAGGGGTTCCATATAGAGCTTCCACCAAATCTGCTGCCCTTTTAAGTAGCATTTCCTAAAGAAAATAGAGGAAAACGGGGTCATCAAATCAGGAGAATGAACAGAAGCGCGAATTCGAAGGACACTCAAGACTTGGGATTACTTGGGGCACTGAATGGAGCTGTCCCTGGTCCTGGCCCCACCACCACCAGATACCTGTCTTCCTCCCTCTGAATTTAGTTTAGTTTTTTGTTCTACAAAGCAGATATTTCTTTTTGCCTGGTTGTTCGAAAATCTCCATTTCCTTATTTTGCTTAAACGCCTTATCCTAAAATGTGCAAATTGGCAGAATGTGTCCTTGAAGAATGTCACATAGAACATCTGCTGTGAACATAGGCATTTCTTGTAGGACTGTACTCTGGTCTTACCTTTGCAAGCCTCTCGGGGTCTCCGGGATGTCTGGGGATCACTTTCTGTAACCTCTGGAATCCGTAATCAATCGTCGGCTCATTTAATGCTGTCGCGAAAGAAAATATTCACATTACTGTAAGTGTGCTGTTCATTGAATGACCACTTCACTGGAGACTCCGGCCCGTTCACCACTGGAAATTAGGGTGGTGACCCCGGAGTGCAGCATAAAATCACGTGACAAGTTGTCCATGGATCAGTTTCCGTATGAATTCACATCAAAATAGGAAAATTTAGTGATCTGAGTGATATCCATCAAGGCCTGCTCATCGGTGCTGGACTAGCCAGGACCAGGATTCCATACAAGGCCAACCATGTAGGGTCACCATGCTGTTAAGAGGGTGAGAATTTAGTGCAAGCAGCATGAACCGATGACCCCTTCCGGTCAGGTTGGTAGCCATTCAGTGTATGTATTATATCAAGGAGAGGATAGAAAAGTAATATGCCCGTCCATCCACATTTTCTGTGCAGAGACAATCTGACTCTTTTACCAAAATTTGACTCTTTTTTGCCTAATTTTAATACAGCATGGGAAAACTTCAAAAAAGTATTGTAAAGGCACCAGGGCACATATACCAACCGTATATAGATATATGGTAACCCCTTTCAAAACACTATTACACGTAGAGCTCCGATTGCATTGGAAAAACCTGCTGACCGCTTCCCTTTAACCCTTTAGACGCGTCCATATTTGGCCATATTCTAACTCAGCTTTTAGTTGAGTTCCCAAGTGCTCGATGACCTGAGACGTGACCTCCAAGATGAATGACCTCTTTGTGCAACCCATTAGATTGTAAGCTCTGCAGGCCAGGAATGCTGTAGGTATATATTTGCCCGTAAATCGGTAGCAGAACATACAATAACCTCCTATCTGGGAGAAACATTCTCCGATTAAATGAAGAGAGAAGGTCACATCCCCACAGAAGCTGCGTTTCTATTTACTTCTTATTAAGTAATTACAGGGAACATGAATTTTAATATAACAGGAATCCGACGAGAGGGAATATAATAGAAAAAGGAGGGAAAAAAAAGTAACGTTGGCTAAACTTAGATTTTCTCCAATCCCAGTGGGCATGTTTAAGTAGTTTAATAATACCCATTTCATCTGTCATTGAATTGCAAACCCCAATTGAATTAAGCTGGATGAGATTTACTGTATATCCTGGGAATGAAGGGAGATGGAAACGGCACAGCATGTCCTCGCCGTGCAGCGGTCTGCTCACTGACACACATTACACCTTGCAAATTGATGTAAAATAGGTGTTTTTTACCATAATTGTTTTCTTATAGAATCTAGCAGCTCCTCCGAGACCCCCAATGTTCCCCGATAATGGTGAATGACAACGGCGATAATTTGTCACCAATGTAAAGTGTGAAATGTTGACTAATAGCTCCGGAGGAAACTGCTAAAGGGTAATTCAATATTACAGTATGTTACTATATTGTTTTATGTATATAGTTCCTTTTTTTTATTGGTGTCCTCTTTGTATGACATAAAGACTTAAAGGGGTTTTCCTGTGATTGAAAACTGCTTCATAACCACTTTGTACTGCCTGGTTGCTGCTGAGCAGGACCTCTGACTACTGCAGCCAATCACAGGCCGCATCAGTGACCTTCTCTAGCTGGTGATTGGCTGGAGAAGTTACAGGTCCTGCTCAGCAGCATTCAGGAAGGACAGAGTGGTTGGGAAGCAATTTTAAGTGACAGGAAAACCCTTTAATGTAATGACTATTTGGGACGGCTACACTCAGGAGTATTTATGCATATAGAGTACAGAACCCATTGATTTTAGGAGGCTCATATGAATAAAAAAAAAATTCAACCTGTTTTACTCTTGTGCACATTTACGCACCAAAGGTCCCCATAGACGTCTATGGAGACGAGCATGCCTTGTGGGCACAAAAGGTCCACTAAGATACACCGACACACATACAAAAAAACTCATTCATAGCGCAAATATGTTGTGCTGAGGCGTATGCAATTGTGTGTGCGCCCATATGAAGCCACCTTTAGAGAACAGGAACAGGAACATTACAAGTTTCGGTCCCCATAGATATTTTTTATGGTAGTTGTTCACAAGGTATTTATGCTGACAGGGGCATATAGCGCCCCCTTTTTGTACTGGTTAATACCACTATACCCGTAATCACCTGGGACAGGAGGGCTTTATGGTTGCTTTCTCCGCATTTTCTTTCCATAAAGAGAAGGGGGCTTTCTAGCAAAAAAAAAAAGATGGCGCTCTGGACCCTGTGCTGGTTGATGCCTCCACACCGTTCGATTGCTTCTAAGAAGTTGGAATGGTATGACTTAGTTCTTCCCTTCGTACTTCACTGATGTTAAAGTGACCCTCCAGTTTTAGGACAAAATTCTGTCCTGTGATTGGAGGAGAGAACAACTGCAAGTAATATATACCCCCACCCCCCTTCTTGTCCCATGAGGGCCACTTTAAAGGGTCTGTGCCAAGTGTTCACCTATACAAGTGGTGTGCAGTGGCCTTTTTCTAGGTAGCAATAGCTCCAGCCTTGAAGAGGTTTTCCCAAGATATCCACAGGATAGGGGTTAACTTGCCATTTTTGGAGTCTCACCACTGAGAACCCCACCGATCTTGAGAACAAGGGTCCTGTGTCTCCCATCCTCCTCAATGCAACATACACCAAAATTTGTGCCATAATAAAGGTTTCTCTGAATATAAAAATAAATGTCTGGACATGCTAAAATAACAAAATCAGGACATATCTCTTTCCTCCACCCAAGAAACAGCGGATTGGCTCCCATGAAGATTCAGTACAGACTGGATGTCAGGTGACCACTGCAGCCAATCAGAGGAGGCCGCAGCATCATCGCCTGTCCTATCAGCACTTATATTCTGGGCACCATGGAGTTTAGAAAAGAGATCCTGTGGCCTCTGATTGGCTGCAGAAGTCACCTGACTTACAATCTGTATTGACAGCGGGATCTCCACCAGTGTTTCCCTGGATGAAGACAGAAGTAAATATTGCTTCTTTTGTTGTTTTATCACATGTCCAGTCATTGATTTTTTTTTTGCTATACTCGTACAACCCCTTTAACACCCTAAAATTGGCCTAAAACAGTTGATAAATAGCCCCCAGTGTGCTGAATGTAAATGACATGTGTTCTCCGCCATATATTTACCTGTGTAAATAAACCTCCCGGGGGCTCCTTTGCAGAACTGCTTGGATTTGTACGATAATGTCACCTCTACCACACCTGGGATGTGCCGTGGCGGTGTCTGTACCCGGATGGCGTGTGGAGTGATGAGCTGTGGAAGTGAAAGGTCAACTGATTATTAAATAGGGAGTAAACTGGCTGAATGGGCAACAAAGTGGCACGTGAGAATCACTGCTGACGGGTGTAGGGTTATAGATACAGGGGCAAAAATATGCATGTTATTACTATATGATGATTATTGATGATAAACTAAATTATAGCGGTCAATGCCAGTCAGCTGCAAGGAAAGCTAACAAGATATTGTTTTATATTAGAAAATATTACTTTACACCTTTTATAAAGGAATTTCCTCACTCTGTGGCAAATTGGTCGATGTTGGTTGGTTCACTTAGGTCATTTTTCAACGGACTATGTACGTATGTCCTAGTTATAAGGACCCAATATCGAATACTATCTTTATACAACCAATTTATGGCTTTCAGCTAATATCCATAGTGCAATGTCATTATGACAAAATTTATCTTACTTACTTCACTCCAAACCAGCATAGTCCCAAACACGACTTGAAGGCCATCAAAGAAGTTGTCCCCAATGATGATGACCATAGCACCTCCGGTAGTCCAACCTTCACTTGGACTAATGGCTTTGATGCATGGTGTGGCTGTAAACAAATAACAACATGGCTTATGACTCAGAGCTTGAATGACTTTACCTTGCCTCCTCAGTCATGTCCCTCGGTGTCATGTCAGTAAGGTACAGTGTGTGTACCAATGTTGCCTGGGCACATCATTGAGCAATGTCTCACATTTTCAATTTTTTGAATGTTTTTATTTTCTGATTTTTTAATTCTATTTTCTGTTGGTGACTATGGGGGCGGCCATCTTGCCTCAGCAGCAACTAAAGGGGTTTTCTGAGACTAAGGGTGCTTTTAAACAGAACGACCTCTAAGGCGCAGATGTTTGACAGATCAACCCACCAATGATCATTCCTTTGCTTTTACACAGGAACGGTGATCACTAGTGAATGGAGGTGAAGCGGGTCGGTAATCATTCCGGCCCGCCCCCCTTATTCATAGTTGTTCATAGATGAATGACTGCCTGTTTACACAAGTTCTTTTTTTTTGCATGCTTAAACTGAATGACAAACGATAAGCAAATGAATTATCATTCGTTGTTCACTTAGCCCATACATATACACTGAGAATATCAATGATTATCGGCCCGTGTAAAAGGGCTCTGAGGTATTTATGACACATCCTCGGGATAGGTGGGATACGCAGCTCACATCGCTTCAGTGCACCTTCAGTAGACCGCCACCGATCTGACATTCAGAGACTAGGTCATCAATGTCTCGGAAAGCCTCTTTAACAGCATTAAGAGATATGATTTACAGCAGCCTCATGGACCATTTACACAATGGACAGTAGAAGACCCAATGACTTCTGTAGGAGAATTTTGTGGGCATGCTCTGTGACCTTTTCAGAGGTCATTGTGCAGGAAGGGTAAGAGGTGAGCTGTGACCATCATCTATTGTGACGTTTTGATCTTGTGTTATCTATATATATGTGTCACCTTTCATTATAATCCTATCTATGAAGATATCGAGACGACTGCTGAAAAGTTTTCCCTACAGAGCATGAAGGCTTAGTGATCAGAATAAGAACTGAAGGATTTTAGGATTTTTCTGATTAAACATTCCCTTTCATAGCTGAAGGATGACTCTAATGTATTTTACATCTACTGTATATTGTTCTTAACTTTACTGATTGCATTTTGCAATTAATATTTTAGTTAATTGTAAAACAGACTTAACAGTACGAATAATTCTAATTAAATATACAAATTCAAAGGGATCTGAATGAAATATCTTTAGTGATAGAAGCATTTTCTATGGTGTGAATGTAAAGGGAAAAAGGAGACACTTTCTGTATAAATGAAATGTAAAAATAAAATGAAAGTTCTGTAATTCTTGAAATAGAAGAAAATGAAGTAAAACAGTCCCCAGATTTATTTTCTTTAGAGTGGAATATAATATTTATGTTATGGATTGTCGAAAAGTGATTTTGTCAAACGCTCTGAAGCCACGAGATCAGGAGAAAGTTTAGATTTCGTTGATAAGACTTTACTTATTAAAAGCTCTAACTGGCCTCGGAAGGTGATACATGGCGTCTAGAGATGAGCGAGCGTACTCGGATAAGCACTACTCGCTCGAGTAATTTGCTTTATCCGAGTATCGCTGTGCTCGTCCCTGAAGATTCGGGTGCCGGCACGGAGCGGGGAGCTGCAGGGGAGAGCGGGGAGGAACGGAGATAAGATCTTTCTCTCCTTCTCTCCCGCCCGCTCTCCCCTGCTCCCCGCTGCGACTCACCTGTCAGCCGCAGCGGCACCCGAATCTTCAGGGACGAGCACAGCGATACTCGGATAAAGCACATTACTCGAGCGAGTAGTGCTTTTCCGAGTACGCTCGCTCATCTCTAATTGGCGTCCCTACAACTTGGTACTTGGCCTCATATTATGTAGATGTTCTTTCCTGACTTGATATGCCTATATATGAAATCGGAGCTACAGTATGTTGCATAGACTACTATTCGGGGTTGTATAGAGCAGCGATATGCTCATGCGCGTGGGACCTCACGTCCAACACCATCTTTCGAATGAGATGTTGTCTAGTAGTGTTGAGCCAACTTTTGAAAAATTTAGTTTGTCCGAAGTTTTGCAAAAAGTTCTCATCGGTTAGAATTAATTCAAACACAACCGGAAGTTCACTAAAAACCCTAAAACTGAGAGTGTTATACAGGGCTTTTATAACTCTTAGTCATGGCTTCACATGAGCGTGTTTTTGCGCGTACATAGGTGCGCACCCATGCATGTGCAAAAACTCGCGTGAATGCAGGTCCGTGCAGTGTTTTCAACGGAGCCGCGGCAGCTCCATTGAAAACAACGGTCTGCCGGCACCCCTGCATTCTTTTTCAGGGAAGGGCTTTACATATAAGACCTTCTCTGAAAAAGAAAGATTTTAGTGCAAAAAATATATAAATAAATAAGAAATATACTTACCTCTCCGCCGCTGCCATGACCCCCGCGGGGATGAAGAACACATCTGCCGCATCGGCTAGTTAAAAGAATTTCCTGCTGCTACATCTGCCACATCTGTGAAAGATACAGCAGAAGAATTCTTCAATTCTCTACCGCAGCCGTCACACATATCAGCTGCGGTAGAGGATTCTGCTGCCGGCAATTGATTTCAGGGAAGGGCTTTAAATATAAGCCCTTCCCTGAAAATCAAGTAAAAGTGGTTTAAAAAACAAAAAAAAATTGATACTCACCTCCCTTCAGCTGCCGAGGCTCAGCCATGTCTTCTCCTGCTGTCCCCTGCACTGTGTTGCTGCTCTATAGGTAGGTGCTCAGCCAATCACAGGCAGCTCTCCCGAAATAAATGACGGGCGAGAGCTGCCCGTGATTGGCTGAGTACCTTAGATGTGGCAGATGCAGCAGCAGAGAATTCTTTTAACTAGCGGGGATGAAGGAAACATCAGATGTGTTCTTCGTGCCCACGGGGATCACGGCAGTGGCAAACAGGTAAGTATATATATATATATATATATATATATTTATTTTTTTTTACACTAAAATCTTTCTTTTTCAGGGAAGGGCATATATGTAAAGCCCTTCCCTGAAAAAGAATGCAGGGGTGTCGGCAGACCATTGTTTTCAATGGAGCCGCCGGCAGCAGCCACAGCTCCATTGAAAGCAATGCGTGCATTCCCTATGGTGCACGCATGTGCTATCTTTGCAGGCACACGCCTGTAAAGTATGGACATGTGAACACACGATAGGGAATGCATTGTTGCAAATAGAAGCGTGTTTTTGTGCGTGCGTATGCACGCTCGTGTGAAGCCACCCTTGGTGTTGAGTAAGCAGAACCAGTAGAACCCTGTATTGGGTAAAACGTTTCTAAAAACTCAGTTCTGGTTTGCGTTGAACAAAACTTTTACCAAAGTTCGACCCAAACTTGTTCTTCTTGTTTCGCTCAACACTATTGTCCAGATATGAGCTGCACATAATGGGATGTATGTCTATAGGGTTAGCACACTGAGGGGGTGTATCTAGTATCATAAAGCTGAGCCGTCAGTACAAGCGAGAACTCGCACCTGCGCTGGGGCCCGCTTCGTGTTTATTCTGGGGAATTGCAACCCTATCTTTCACACTTAAGTTCTGAGTTTCCTTTTCACATTCTTTTTCTGGGTGTGTTCTCACTACAATCTCATTTCATTACGGAGTTGTGGATTACAACCAGACATAAGCAATACTATATATCCTGTGAAATAATGGAAATACTCATCGAACTCCAGCCAAAAACCGTTACAGCGCGAGCCGAGAAATCTACCGGAAATCAATCCAACGCGGAGGATTTCGGTTTACGGAGGGTAATGGGGACGGAGCCTGGGTTGTGTACCGAGAGAAGAGGGACGTATCGTATACTTCATGCACTGAATAAGATTGACAGTAAACTGGAGAGATTTAATGAAATTTTGGAAATTCTCCAAAATGTGGGCAAAAAAAATTGACAAAAAAAGAATAAAACAGATGCTGCTAGAAAACTGACAGGTAGGTCATACAGAGGGGGTTGTATGTGGAGAATAGACAGCGAGCACCACGCCGGAGGGGGGGGGGTGCTTCAGTATAAAGCATCATATCATCTAAGTGCTAATGGATATTAATATTAGATATTTTTAGTCATTAGCTGTTTTAGACAAGCGTATTGAAACACGTCTGTAACACGCACACGTATGACAGACGACCTTATAATCTCTATTTCATCAGTATTTGCCTCTTGATATTTCATTTTCTTTTAGGGCTCGGTCACACGAGCGATTTTTTTCATGCATATATAGATGCGATTTTCAATCACATCTCTATAGAACCAATGGTTTCCAATGGAAGTGGTCAGATGTGCGATTTTTACATGGGCTTTAAATGTGCACCTGCAAAGGATAGAACACATGGGTGTCAACGGACGCGATAACGCAATTTTTTTTTACACACGAAGTGCGATCTTTTTTCACGTACCTATACACTTGCATAAAAATTGTTCATGCGACCGATCCCTAAGGTAAATACTGATCCGTATTTACCGAAAGGAAATATTAGCCACATAGAGGCAAAAACGGAAAAAATAGGCCATACTGCCTTTTTTTTTAAAAATGGTCCTGAAAACTATGGCCATGTGAATATGCTGATATGCGTTCAAAAAAGCCTCGTCACTAGCGTGAATGCGTTACACTGAAGCGGGCACGAAAACAAGTATGTCCGTGAGAAGGAGCCCTAAACTGAAATGTTCTGCAGATCTGCGTCACAATCTGCACCAAATGGTGCAAAATTTGATACAGATTATAGTGCGAATCTACGCCAAAATCTGCAGCAAAAAATACACTACGGATTCTGGTGCAAAACTGCACAAAATCCGCCACGTGTGAACGCATCCTGATGCAGATTGTGGTGCGGATTTCATCCCCTCGTTTGAAGAGGTGAAATCTGTGCTGAAAATCTGCAGCTCAAGGACTTAGTCACACGGGCGCATCGGTGTTACTGCACGAAGTAGACGGCCGCGCTTCAGGACGGACGGCTCTCTGCAGCCCCGGAAGAAAGACTGGCTGAAGTGCGGTTGTCTTCTTCGTGCAGTAAGGGTTGCACTAAGTCACACTAAGCCCTAAGGGCAGCTTCACACAGGCATATGCGTTTTTGCGCATGCCTCCGCACAACATATGTGCACTAATAACGAGTCTTCTTTGCGTGCGTATCGGCTTATTTTACTGTAGATGTTCATTTACGTCAGACGAACACGCTTGGTTTAAATGGCTATTTAGCCTAATGACTTCCAGATGTGTTCTTCTTTTCACGGAACTGCGCAGCGTATTGCACATCTATGCACGCACTGCATGAGCATTTGTACTCTTTCATGGGGACCCTTGGTGCACAAATTCGCACAAGCATACGCTCTTGTGAAGGAGCCCTGAATGCTTCGAGCTTACGCTGCATCAAGCAAGCCTCGCACAAACGTTTGCAACTTTTTAACTCTAGAGACTGAAGTAAAAAGTTTTCTAAATGCCCCCTTTGTGTCCATGAGTCCCTCAAAACTTCCACGGTTATTTTTTATTATACACTAATTATTTAATAGACTAAAGGATATATTGAAAAACACATTTATTTTTATGATATTGCGACAGATTCAAGTTGATCCCTAAAGTTGCTTTAAAGTCATTTTGTCTCAAGTATTCACAAATAAAGCTATCCCCTATAACTGAAGACCAAAAATGAATCGGCAAATAGTAAGGAAAGAACAAGATTTTTTGTGCATCCCATATTTAGTGTTTTTATGGCTTCTTCCCCTTCCATATGGGTAGGCCTCACAACTCCATGTTCCATCAGGAGCCATAACCAGCCTCAATCTATCACTCGGCTTCCACCACTGACAGGGTCAAAGGTGCCTCAGATCTCTGGCGAGGTTCCAGAAACGAGCAGCCAGTCAATCAAGTCCAATCAGTTTAACCAAAGCTGGACTCCAGTCTAGCCCCGCACCCTGGGATTTATTTCCACCATTTGACCGCCCGCCGGGGGAAAATTAACACCACGCTAAATTCCTCACTGATTCAATCATTCTCTTCCAGTTCATTAATTCCTCACATGGTTAATACAAGATGTGTTGAGTAGGAATAACCAGTCTAACAATACAGAAGTGATATTAGGACTGCAAGCCTTATAATAAGACAGACGACTAAATGGTGGCAGGGTCTAGATGTGACACTGAAGGAATAGTTAACTGAACTAATTGCGAGGTAATTAATGGTTCACTTTAAGGCCAACTCTACATCTATATCTTCTGTAGTTCAGCCGTACGTTATAGGGCTGGTATGCTAAGACTGAAGGCACATACAGTTGGTGTATTCTGCCAGTTCCACAGTCACAAAATGCAATCTACGCCTGCTAGGAGCTAGAATTTGCGCAATTTTCTGTCTTAAAATTAATAAATCCGTCAGAACGCTGTTAGCCCTTGTAGACCCCACACACTTTTCAAAACTGGTGAATGGCAAAAAAAAAGTTGAAAATTTTTGTGTAAACAGGACGTGTATGCTATATATGCTAACTAGCTTATTCCAAAACAAGCTGCGCCGCTGCCAGTCTTAAGCAGAGGGGAGCAAGCATGAGATCTGGATGACAGAGGGAATGACTGCCATGTCAATGAAATGAAGAGGGTGAATTCAACATATTGCTTGCATGGTCCAGACACACCCAGCAGACTGATGAACGCTAATTATCATATGGCGTAACGGGTTAGTGTTTTTCATAGTAAGTATGTTGTGTTTTCTCTTATGACATGGTAATGTGACTATGACATTAAGAGGGGGTGCGAACGAGGAGCAAATCTCTAAATAGGAAAGGCACCAGAAGTCAGAGTGGGTGAGCAGCTACGCTGTGGTGAGAGGAGCTGGAGATACTCCCCTGGGATTAACTGCAGAAGAATCAGTAATCACCCTACAGGCATGGTCTCCTCAACAAGGCAAGGATGCAGTTAGAGAAGGCCTCAGAGCCACACACCTCCTTGTTTGCCTCCCTCTGGCCCTACCACGATGGCTTGTCACTGAGATAAAAGAGATTCATATCCCCGATGGCCGGGTGAGCTTTGCTGTTGATCCCAGTAAGCAGGCAGAGATATCTCAATAAATGGGAAGAGACTACGAATTAATACCACTAACATGGATCCTTTGCATTTGTTAAGCTATGCCAGAACTCATTTGTCCTGGAAACAGGCTCTTGAACTGTTCAGTAGTTGCTGTACCAAATTAAAGTTTGTTAAGCAAAGATGCCATAAAACAGCTATCCCTGGAATTGCCAGGCCATAGCCACTAATAACTATGCTCTAGTCCTCTAAAGAAAACACACCAATGCCGGTTGTGTCTCCAGCTAAAATACTGAGGAAGGGGTGCAACGGCCTCGAAATGTGTCTATCATTGTATGCTGGATTCATTTTTAATAAAAGCAGAGAGGTCAAGCTTAAAATACATCTCATGCCGCTTTAAGAAAAGGGATTGCGCCTACAACCCCCCCCCCCCCTACATTTATTCCATGTAATTGTACGTCCTCCTGAGAAGGTGTGACGTTTTGTGGACTGGCTGTACCCTCTCAGATTCATCAAGAATCGATCAATCTCACTCCCATATATAGAAACAAGGGAAGAGAAAATAAATTAAAATTCCCAAACCAAAACATTAGTTTATAGACTTTGGAACTCTCAAGTACATGCTCCGCTCCCTCTTTTTTTTCTCTCATCTTTCAATAGCCACTAACAAGGCCTATTTCCAAACCCAGCCCTCCCTGAACCGATATGGCCAGAGCCAGGACACAAATCCTTATTAGAACCCAGGCTGAATATGTGGACAGGGGCATAATGGTGACTCTGAAGGATCTGGACCCGGTACTCCCGTTCTTGAAGCCAGAACAGATTACTACACCCCGGACCAATGCCAAGTTATCTCCCAAAAGTTAGATGAGCCCCGAGTCGAATACCTGTGCCCTCTCACAATGTTACAGGAGTGTTACAAACAAATTTTCCTGAAATATGCAAGTTTACTGAGCACTGCTAGATAGAAATTTGGAATGGTGTTTCCAAGGATTGTGGGAACAGTTCATTAGGGTGAAACCTGCCCATAGGTTCTCTTCAGGGTTCATTTGGTTTCAAAGAAGAAGGATGTATCTTAAGAGGGTTGAATCTAGGCCCACAATCAATTTAGGGCCTTGCGTGTGGCTTTAGAAGCTCTTGGAGATGAAATGTTACCTTAGGTAGTATCTACCACTGAGCATACATTCCCCCTGCAGTTTGGGGGTATACTATTCTATAGTTATATCATGTCCATACAAGACATTACCTAGTGCTATCTCATACTGTATATACAGTGGAGCAAGGAGTTGAGTGTGCTATGATCTCTTACAGTAGAATAGGAAGTTCACCTGGAGCAATTATAGCACCCACTGAAGTTGTAAGTCATTGTGTGTAAGAATAAGTTATTTAGAAAGGAATGAAACAAAGGTGCTGTCCAGTTTAAGGTGGGGTAAAGTTGCTTTGATGTCTTTGTATGAAGATAGAAGAAGAATGAGAAGTCCGTACCGTACTCCAGACAAGGGTCCGTACCTTCGGTAGGGTCTAGCCGCCTTGCCCGCCTCCCATGCTTTGAGTTGTTATGGACAAACATATTATCTGACACGGCCAGGACATGTCCATCTACGTTCACCGTGGTGGAAAGGACAACCTGTAGGAAGAAAGATGTCAGATTCCAAGACAAAAGTTGGCAAGTAGCTTCTTTATTCTAGACTTAAACCACTGTGTGGACTGAGTTATTGGTTCTTTCCAAGCAAAGCCATCAACAAAAGGAGAGGTGTAGTCTGAAGCTCCTGGGTTCCTATACTAAATCAATAGAAGAAGCCACTTATTGTGGCAGCTGGGCCACTGTGTTCTTCATACCCAGGCTGTTCACGGAGCGCTCAGCTGGTATACAACTGTATGCTCAGTGCGGAGTATGAAGAACACAGCTGGACCGCTGTGTTCTTCATACCCCGCTTGGGTTCAGGGAGCAGAATACAGCTGAAATAATAATATTAGCTGTATCCCACTGTGAATTCCTGATAAGGCTCAATGTTGTCTTTCAGCATGCAGTTAGACATAACGATTATCGCTCAAAAAACGACTTTTGAGTGAATTTTGAGCGATAATCGTTATGTCTAAATGGGCCTTTAGTCAATGAGTCTTAAAGGAGTTTTCCACTTCTTAACTGTTCAGGACCTATCCTTGGGGTGGAGATGTAGCACCACTAACACATCTTGTGATAACAGGCTAGTATGTTAATGAAGCAGGTCTTCGCACCGTTACGCTATTTGCATAGCACAGCCACCATGCAAACTGAATGTCAGTGGCCATGCTACATAACTAGTATAGCTTCCACCTGACGGTCTATGCAAGAGACATAGCATGCCAACCTTCAAGGATGCCACTCCGACATCTGTAAGTCATCAATAGCTGATCAGTGGGGGTCTGCCACTTGGTGTCAGCTATTTATCATACTGTTGCCATTGAGTACCAAACCGAAAGTTGATGGCTCTGTACATAATGCAATGGCCTGGCCTGGTATTACAGTCACTGTTCCCATTGAATTAAATGGGAACAGTGCCTGCAATACCAATCGAGACATTGCCAAGTATATGAATCTGTCAGGTTTCGGCTCTGTATACACTGAGAGCGGCCTGGCAAATAGCTAATTGCAGGGGGTCCCAAGCATGAAACCCCCGCCGATAAACTATTGATTACTTATCCTGAGGATAGGTCATCAATATATAAGAAGCACACAACCTCTATAAAAAATGACTAATTATAGGCAAGCCAGAGTTTCCTCCAAAAGGAACAGATACCCATCTGTAGATAGCTAATACACGATTCTTTCCCCTCATCAGTACTGAGCAGGACAGTAGTTGGCTGCATGAGAGGTCCTTGACATAGGTTTTGGGCGTACTGTTTCTGCTTGTGGAGACCACCTGCTGGTGTAGGGAATCCTACAAGCCATGCTCTCTGGGAAAAGGTATGTAAATTAGCTATCCTCCAGAAGGTGTAAATTTGTGTTACCCAATTAAAACCTCCTACATTTGCCTTCAGGTCAACCCACAATTTTAATTTCTTAATGGTGACCTAATTCTTCTGAGCAGTTCTCAGCCTTCATTCGGTATGGGTGGGTTCACATATAGTGACTTCGATGTCTGTGAAGGGTTGCACGTAGAATTATTATGGAACTTTTTAACACAACTCATGGTTTCATCTAATCCTATTCCTCAACAGTTTCTGAAATCCTAATAATTTGCACTAATCTTGCGCTAAAGTCATCCTGAAAGTGTTATAAATTCTACAATGAGTTGTTGTCTGAACGTTTACACTCAAAATAAGAAAAAATCAGTCAAGTATAAATCAGCAGAACATATACTGGTGATACTTCCATCCTCTCCAATTTTCTCTCTGTAGACTCCACCTTGGGTTCAGAGCCTCTAGGGCTGAGGGTCAGACAATGTCAAGCTCAGAAACACTACACAAGAGACCCACTGACCTTGGGAAATCTTTACATCTTATCTAAACAGATCAAGGTCAGTAGGTCTCTCCACCACCTTAACTGTTTCCATGTTTTAGTGGGCTTGGGGTGTCAAAGTATTCCTGAGATGTGACAGGAATCGGGACAGAAGGTTCAGACCAAATCTCAAAAAAGAAGCTGTAAATTACAGGCAACACTAGTATGAGCAAGTTTATAGAGATGCTTAGTAGTACATAGGGTATCAGAATTAGAGATGAGCGAACCTACTTGGTTCGGGTGTTTTTGGACTCGAGTACCGCTTTTCCCGAGTAACTCGGAACGAAAAGATCCGAGGGGCGGCGTGGTGGAGCGGGGGGTAGCAGTGGGGAACAAGGGGGAGCTCTCCCCCCCCCCACTCCCCTCTGCAACCCCCCGCTCACCCCCGGCACCCCCCGAATCTTTTCATCCGAGTAGTGAGTTACTCGGAAAAAGCGGTGCTCGTGTTCAAAAACACCCGAACCGAGTAGATTCGCTCATCTCTAATCAGAATACAAATCCCACCCAACATATGCTCCAAGAGCCATTGGGATACATTTGGACAACCCAGTTATATATGTCTGTCTTACATTTAATGATCACTAATTATTTAGTTAATTAAGTTGGTGCATTGTTTTCTATGCGATGCCAAATTATCAGATCGGGTGATTCTTCAAATTGATTCGTTAATCTCCTCTATGTCTAATCAGTATTCCTGTATGTAAGCAAGAATCTGCTTTGGACCATACTTTTTCCTTTGAATGGTGATACAAAGAAAATCCAACAACAGATTGTTACACTGCTGGAACCCTTAAAGGGATTGTACCCAGACTGACTTTTATCATCTCTCCATAGCATAGGTCATAAAAGTCTGATTGGTGGGGGTCTCACTAGTGAGACCCCCACCAGTCCCAAGAACAGGGATCCTGTGTCCTCCTAGTGTCATCACTACAGGCTTGCTGCACACACCCACAGTGATGTGGAGATTCAATGGAGCATGTGCAGCACCACCTTCAGCATTTCAAATGGGCTGACAGAAAAGTATAAACACTTGGTTATACCCAGCAGTCCCATTGGAGGTGAATGAAGCTGCACCGTGCATGCCCAACCATCGCTCCATTCCATCTCCTTCTCAATGAGAGGGCTACTGTGAGCCTGCCGTAATGAGAAGAGGGGGATATGGGACCCTCATTCTCAGGATCGGTGGGGGTATCAGTGGTGAGACCCTCACCGATCTGACTTTTATCATCTATCATGTGCATGGGTCATAAAATTCAATCTTGGTACAACCCATTTAAGGCTCATTTGAACTGGCTGAACATGGGGCGTGAACATTCATTTCCCTAATCGGCCCTTTAGAAAGTGAAAACACTTATTCCTCTGCTGAGCCGCTTGTTTATATGTGCTTGTGAATCAGACGGTGTACAGCTGACCAATAACAGTCATACGGGGGACGAATGATCGTATTGACCATTTTACATTCCCATATGCAAATAAGGGAGATGAAATAAATCCTCCACGGTGCTGCCTATTAAAAAGGCAGCATTCCATATAGCCCATCATCTGCCATGAGTGAATGGCAGTTAACAAGCATAAATCGTCATCCTTTGTTGATCGATGCTCATAATAGCAGGCCAATTCTCGACCCAAATAAATGGACCTTTAGCATTCAGCTGTAAACTAAAGGAGGCAAATGTTCAATTTCCCTGCAGTGCCTCCGCAGTGGGAATGAAGTATTACACAATTATTGTGGTAAACTAATAGATTTTCATGTAATGCATGGATATGTTGGGTCAAGTAGAGCGAGACATAGTCTCTTCTGGCCATGGCTCCTAGATGGGGTCCTCACCTGGAGACCTCCATCTTTAGGATATTTGAACATGGGCCTTCTAAACTTACATAACCCCATTAATGTGTACATTTTTGCATCTTTGGAGTCTGTATAGTTGTACTATTATTACTATAAAGCTTGATATATTCACTGTTCAGTGTGTTATAATCTATGTGTATTCTATACGTGCTTAAATAAGCTAAAAAAATGAATACGAACCTGGAACCGTCTCATGTCCCGTGGGTTTCCTGCGGTCTTTAGACAGTTCTGGTTGCATTTCAAGAAGAACTTGAGGAAGAACCTAATGGGGATAATACAGTCATATTAGTCGTAGAATATGAAATCTCAGAGCTGGTCTTAACATCATATTAAAAGCCATACTTCTATTTGACGGCTTACAGAATGAGCATTACATCCAGCGATAAACCTCATTGACACAACCTTGGCTCCGTCTACCATGAAGGAGTTGGGAAAAGAATATATCTTTAATACTCCTTAATGAGCTACACTAACGAGGCAGAAATTATGTAGTTCCTGGTCATAAGGACTTACAGTCTAAAAGGATATCACTGTAAGCCGACATAAACATAAGTAAACACTAAACAACCCCATATACAAATATCTCCTGATATTAAACATTCATTGACTGTTGGCCTCTGGGGTGTAGTAAGGCCAACGCTACGGAGCCGAGGCCTGGCTGATGACCTAAATCTGCACAGCTACTATCAGGGCCGGTTTATGGGAGTTGTGCCGTCCTAAAATGCTATACTTGGGGGGATTTATAGCCAAATGTATTTTTCCTATTGAATTCTATTGTATTTCCTTAAATACACCATATACATATTGGGGCATAGTTACTAATATTGTCTAAATGTTAAAAGAGCAAACTTAGACCAGACCGTCTCAAATTGTGCCGCATTGATCACAGTAGCTCTGTTGAATGATAAATCTGTTGAATTGTAAGACTCTGTACTCTAAGTTAACATCGCCTTTCAGATGCCTAAATTTATGCCAAAAATTGTGCCAAAATTTTGACACAATTCACAGCACTTTAGCGTACTTTTATGCTCAACTTAGGCCACGCCCTCTTTTGAATGAAAAAACATCCCTGTGTTGGACACAGCAAAAAAAAGTGTTGGAAAGTGTCTACAACACACAGCAAATGTGGGGCAAAGCATGTTTGACCGTTTTCTGGCACAATTCGCACCAGAAAACTGTCAGATGTTCAATAGTAAATAGGCACCGATATATTAGAGTAGTAGCGATGTATACAGAATGTGCTGTGTGATTTAGGAATCATTTAACCCTTTCTGACAAAGGTTGAAGACTGCAAAACTGGTAAAGGAATTAAACGGACAGCATAATGAAATTGTAAAATATAAGGGAACGCAATGGGGTCAAACGTTACCCTCGAGTATACGATAAACTAGATTACAGTACGCTCATATCATTTAACTGCACTGTATGCCTAGTAAGATGACACTGCTTTGTAAATCTCTACCATGTACCGCTTCAACATTTAAAATACAAGCGTGACAAAATTTCACAATACACTTTTTTCATGGACATATAACGATAAAATAGTATTTATATTATTTATACAATGGTACAAAATTAATTTTTAGACTTGGGTATAAATAAATAGATGTATAGATAGATAGATAGATAGATAGATAGATAGATAGATATGAGATAGATAGATAGATATGAGATAGATAGATAGATAGATAGATAGATAGATAGATAGATAGATAGATAGATAGATATGAGATAGATAGATAGATAGATAGATAGATAGATAGATAGATAGATATGAGATAGATAGATAGATAGATATGAGATAGATAGATAGATAGATAGATATGAGATAGATAGATATGAGATAGATAGATAGATATGAGATAGATAGATAGATAGATATGAGATAGATAGATAGATAGATAGATATGAGATAGATAGATAGATAGATAGATAGATAGATAGATATGAGATAGATAGATATGAGATAGATAGATATGAGATAGATAGATAGATATGAGATAGATAGATAGATAGATAGATAGGACATAGATAGATAGATAGACTGATAAATAGATAGATATGAGATAGATAGATAGATATGAGATATATAGCTAGATAGATATATATGAAATAGATAGATAGATAGATAGATAGATAGATAGATAGATATGAGATAGACAGGAGATAGATAGATAGACTGATAAATAGATAGATATGAGATAGATAGATAGATAGATCGATAGACAGATATGAGATATATAGCTAGATAGATAGATAGATAGATATGAAATAGATAGATAGATAGATATGAAATAGATAGATAGATAGATAGATAGATAGATAGATAGATAGATATGAGATAGATAGATAGATAGATAGATAGATATGAGATAGATAGATAGATAGATAGATATGATATAGATAGATAGATAGATAGATATGAGATAGATAGATAGATAGATATGAGATAGATAGATAGATAGATAGATAGATAGATTAGATAGATAAATAGATAGATTAGATGATAAACAGTTTTTAGATAGATTAGATGACAGATAGATAGATATGAGATAGATAGATAGATATGAGATAGATAGATAGATTTGAGATAGATAGATAGATATGAGATAGATAGCTTACATGAATGTATATTACATAACATATACTATAAGGCATAATGCTCTTATAAGCCCTTTGAGTTTAATCTAACAATACAATATAATATCCAAAAACAGAGCATATTAGAAAATATAGAAAAATAAATAAAAATCAATACATTTTACAAATAACACTCAATATATTACGATATTATTAATCGGGTTCTGGTCGATGCTTCAGACACGTCTTTTATTTTCATGTACTGTTTAATGATGGCTAATCCTTGATGGCAGTTTGGAGTGTAATGCAAATAATGCAGCTAATTATCTCCTCTTTATCACCTCCTCCGGCTGACGAGGATGCTGTTTTGGAGCGACTCCTCCGGTTACATAATCCATTCCCTTTCTATGAAGCGCATCAGCATAATGGAACTGCTAAAAAGAAAAATGAGATGTTCCCTCGTATAGGGCCAGCGCCGGCTACATGTATCAGTGTGTGAGTGAGGGATCGCCGGACACTTCCACCAAGTCGCCATACAAACAGCAGTTTATTGAACGACTTTCATTTCCTTCTCCTCCATCGCGTTGTGTATTGGGTTAAACAGCAGCTGACATGCCTGAATATTCAAGTAGCTTTTTTACTCAAATTAGCACTTTTATTGCAATTTTTAGCACTTTAGAGTCTACTTATCCAACAGCAGTTTCCATATTAAAGATGTGGCAAACGATCTGAAGACAAGGATGACTTTGATAGGAGATTTACAAATGTTTCATCACTGTAAACAATGTTTGGCAACACATTTATCAGATTTGATGTTTTTTACTGTATGGCTCCATTCACAATAATGATTCATAGATTGTAAAGCAATTTTTGCATCAGTTTTTATTTTTAGCCCCATACAGACAAATATAACAAATCTACAACTAAAAAATAGTTTATTTAAAAAAAAATTAAAAATACATTTTAATTTTTCTGTGTGAGATGACAGAATGATACATGCAATATTTTAGTACATATGCTATCTTAGTCTTTACTACAAGTTTAGAGAAAGTAGATTTATATATACAGATTTTAGGCCATGGTGATTAACTATGATGATTCTGACTGTGTGTATACTATGTTCTAAACATGGACTATTGATTTACTTAAAGTCTATTTATCTATCTATCTCTCTATCTGTCTATCTATCTCATATCTGTTGATCTATCTATCTCATATCTATCTATCTATTTATCTCATATCTCTCTATCTATCTATCTATCTATCTCATATCTATCTATCTATCTCATATCTCTCTATCTATCTATCTCATATCTATCTATCTATCTATCTCATATCTATCTGTCTATCTATCTATCTCATATCTATCTATCTATCTATCTCCCTATCTCCTATCTATCTATCTATCTATCTATCTATCTATCTATCTATCTATCTATCTATCTATCTCATATCTATCTATCTATTTATCTCATATCTATCTATCTATCTATCTATCTAT